>NC_134312.1:142280616-143581866 GCF_964195595.1 Calonectris borealis | reverse complement strand
ATGCCTGTACTAGATGACCTGGTAAAGGTGGATTCTGCCAGGACACACACATGTCTTAGAACCAGACCGAAAGTCATTTAGCGCAAACTGTGTTTTGCCTGTTCTGGAGCTTCTTCCAGAGAGAACATGCGATATGCGCTTTTCCAAGGCCCAGGAGTGATTTATTTAAAATTAAAGATTCGAGTTACATATGAAACTTACAACCACAAACTGATAAAAGGCCCTTTAAAAAAATAACTAAACAAAAAAAAAACCAACAAAACACCTTCCCCTTCAAATACAATTAACATAGAGAGGCCTCCAAAACACCATTCCCTAACTGTATGTTAAGGTCAAAAGTTAAACAGTCAATTCTACAGCCTCTTCTCACACAAGAGAGATTGCTTGGGCAACACAACTCAAGTTATGATCACGGTTGTAGAGACTGGATTCATCCCACTAGCTGCAGTCATCTGCAGTGTACAGATCTACAGATAAGCTATTTGGTCACCCGTAGGTATTTCTAGAGAGCAATTTACCTGATCTGTTGCAGATATCTACTTATGTATCACCTTCTGTAAGTGCCTCCATCCCTACCTTGAACACAGTGCCTCTGGGTGAGTGTCTCAGGAACCTCGCCTGAGATCTTTACGACTGTGCCTTGCAATTTCAAGGTTGCACAGTTAAAATGATCTGGGATGATATATCCCAGTAATTACACCGGAATCATTATCAAGAACACATTTGCTTCCACAATTGCAGCAATGGAATTACATTTCTGCCATAAAATTGGGCTCTGTTAAATGAGGTGTGTTTTTCCACCTTCAAGGTGCTACCAATTTCCATATCCTATTTTCTGCACGCACAAATAAAAAAGAATTTTATCATCTAGACCCCCAAACTCATCTTGGATTTCAACAGCTCTGCTGTGTTTTTTCCAGTTCATGCACCAGCACCTTTGCAAGTTCTGAGACAGCAAATTACAAAGGGAATCCTTACAAACAATGGCAGGATAACAGTTACCCAGGTACAATAAAATCTGTTTTCATTTACAGAGGATGCATGAGATGATGAGCACATTACCCAGGATAAGGCGTATCAATTAAGAAAAGCAAGGCAAGGTTTACAGAGAGAGCACATATCATGTACAAGACTCACAGTTTTTCCTGTGACCGTATTCTTAAACACAAGTACTAGAATTTATTTCCACATATATTTAAATTTTAAAAGAGGGCTTTTTCTGTAAAAAATATGGAAATAGAAATGGTTTTTTTCAGATTTATTATCAAAGAAATACAGACTTGACATTTGGCAAGCACTTACCTATTACTGAACCTCCTAGGCATGTGTTGAATACTCTATTGGTACCAGGGGATGACATAAATCTTGTAATTAGAACAGAAAGTCAACACCAAAGACATTAACTTAATACCTAATTCTAGCACAAAAAAAATACTATTTGGAAACGCTTTTATCCACCAGGAAAAAATGCCAGATATTGAGAACAAAGAAACAGTTTAATACTTGTATAAATCATTCATAATAGTATATTTATAATTGTCATTCCAAAGAGCCACTTTGTTGTCATGGAGTCTGCTCTTGTACCCTGTGCCCCAAGTGTCCTGGTTTTACAAGTAATACATAGAAAACACTGCTGAGGAGAACCAGTTTCTTAGGAAACTGGCATAGCAATTTCTATGACACAAATTATTTGGTGCATATTTCCATCACAAACCTTGCGATAGATCTGTAATGGGAGTGGGTCTAATTCCCTGCCAGGCTAGATCTGCTAAGAAAGCCTTGCATCCAGTAGCAAGTAGTGCGGCACAATAGGAAGCAATTTCTAGGGCATCAGTTGCTGCTGAAGACCTAACATCCAAACTATGGGCAGTTCAAGAGGTCTTTTCTTTGGATTAACTGTAGTTTGGTCATGGTGTCTGAATATCCACTAAAGTGTGCTTTAGGATCCTCTTTTGTTTTAGTTTTGCCTGAGAATAAGAGTCTAAGTGCTGTGAACAGTTTTTTGACAAGAACCAAGGTGGAATAGATGGGGAAATTAGAAGACTCACTTCCAAACCTCAGTTCCCATTTAAACAGAAACACTAATACAGGTGCACTCAGTAAGCAGTATGCACAAAGGACAATTTAGCTGATCTCCCCAAACCCCTTCTACAATAAATGGAGTAAATTGAGTAAGATAGAAATTAAAAGTCGTCTTGAGCTTTATTTCTGGCTGTACCAGTCACAGCATCTCCTCTGCAGGGAGCAATGGGCACTTACTGCACAGTAAGCACAGAACAGTACCATTAAGGCACACAGGAGTAACAGGGTAGTTAAAAATAAACTGGTATTTAGCTGTTTTGCTGGACTGATCTTGGTTGCGTTATCATAGTCTTAAAGAAAGGATTTTGCAAAGCCACAAGCTGCATGAAGGAGCACAGCATGTCCCGGTCTCTCTCGGGTTCACAAGAGGTAGATGTGGTGTCCACTGCGCTATGTCCCACAGAGGTCCGGGCTGGGCTGGCTCCAGCACAGCCAGGCCCACCTTTGGCCAGTCTGTAAGGAACCAGAGAGCTCTTATGCTCAAACATGGCACTGGCAAAGGAGATGAAAATGTCTTGCATTTTTCCCTTATGCACCCAGAAGAAGATCCCCAGTGGCTGATACGAGACCTAAGACTATTGAAACTCTACTGATGAGACAGCTGTCCATTGAAACACAGATCTGTCAGGATCAGTATCCTGTTTCATGATGTTTCCCTGATAAAATTGAAAATAAGAATTGCATTAATTAAGCTTAGTTTATTTAAACTGTTGCATTTTAATGTACGTCAAAGGGCATTTACGTATAATTTTGTGTTCTATATTATGATTTTTATCTTATTGAGACACAGAAATCTTGGTTTTCTGAACTGAGATGCTATGAAATTTCCCACTGGTCCATGAAAAATTTAGAATTTCATCTTTTGCTTTAATTTAGAAAGGAAACACAGTTTGAAATGGATTTCCCATGAGAACAAAATTCTCTTATCAGTCCATCTCAAGCCCATAATTTGTTATTCTTCAATTTCTTACCAATAATACTTTATTATGGCTGGCTCTAGTAAGAGCTTACAGTGTGTGCTGAATCCTGCCTCTTTGTGTTTTATCTGCCTCTCACCTCTTTTCCTTTATCTGTGCTCTGTATGACTTTGGGCTCATCCTGCAGCCTTTGAAGGTAACAGTGAGAGATCAGCGGGAGCAAAGCTAAGGTCTAAGGCTCACAGTACATGAAATGACAGCTCATGAACTGATTGATTCATCCTCAAACTACCCTTTGTCTTCAAGGACATTCCATTTAGAGACAACACTCCTCCTGTGTGCTATCAGCGGCAGGATCATGGCCATAGGCTTCCTGTAAGTGCTTTGGGCAGGGAAATGTCTCCCCGCATTTGTCTGAAAAGTGACATTAAAACCCAAGGATGTTGTGACAGTGAAATAATAATAATGTTGAATTTTAACTAGAGCGCACATTTTGCATCCTTTCCCCTCCAAATTCAGTGCACATTTTCAAATGCATTATGTGCAACCAAGTTCAAGCCTTTAGAACCTGCCCTTGAGAAATGTCTGCTAATGGTGTACTTTATCTCAGTAAAATTTACTTACAGAAATATATATCATAAAGCTGTTGTGTTCCTTAATATGTTTAAATTCCATTTACAATGAATTTTAATGCAGTGTTCTCACACCATTGACTTATTTAATTCTAATATTTTGCAATATTGATCAAATTGATTTGAAAGTGCTGAAAGATGCTGCATTACAACATGGTTTCTTATACCTCCAACTTACGTAAATTCACAGTTTATTTTAAAATTGACCATAAAAATAAGTAATTTACATCTAAATTAAAATTTTTTTCTGGCGTAACGGTTGTGTAGTCCATTTCTACCAGGATCATACCCACACTGCTTTTTTGCTTTCTGTACAGATGACTTAAAAGCAACCAATTTAGTAGGGATTGAATTATTAGAAAAATACAAAAATGTTTTTCATGCCTGGACTGAGCCCACACAGATTTTCAGATCATGAGTAAGACAAGAAACAGGATTTGGAACGTTCAGTCAGGCATGCAGATGCGAAGATGCGTCATGGTCCTTTCACTTGGTTTACCCTGCAAAACAACTGTTTCTTAACCTCCCCATAGTAAAATCCTTATCTAGCAACCCTTCAGTAAGTTAGAGAGCACGGTCTTCGAAGGCTATCGTTCCCTTAATAAAGGAGGCTAAGAAGCTTGCCAGAAGGGACCCATAAATGTTGCTGTAATTACCTCATATAAAAAAATGTTATTGCTGTCTATAAAGGTATTATTATATAAACAGATGAAAATGCCTACCTGATTTTAGTATATTTGAAGTCTAAGTTGTATGTGACATTTCTCTCATGACACACAGGTATGAAACATATTATCTGCATCAGCAGTCTAATGTTCCAAAATCTAAGCCTAAAACAACATTTAAAATGACATAAAAAATGCAACTATCTACCTCCAATTAGTTTTATGAATGCCGGAATCCAAACTACGTTAGCTGGTCTGCTGGAGACTGGAAAACTCCAGCAGAAACAAAAAGCTGGAAATATGCACTGCGTTACTCAGCAGAGTGGGAAACGATAAGTGATTAAGAGCGATGAGAGACCTGAATGTTAGTATTCAACTCCGCAACTTTTAAACACCGTGACACTGCACACTGCTGAGACCTTACTCTTTGGAGTAAGTCCTACTCAGTTTAGTAGGGACTGCAGAACCGAGTGCCAAAACAATTTTTTTCTCATGAGGACAGTTGTTCCACATGATTTTTGTTACTAAAAATTACTTGCTGCCTTTTAGCCCGAGAAACCTCTGCTGAGTGAGAATATAGATTTACATGCTCTGAATTGCCCTCTGGAGGAAGCTGTTTCTCTCCATCAGCTAGGCTGGCCAGGGAGATGAGGTTTGCAAAATTAAAGTAGTCTTTTAATCGAGCTCATAAGCAGCTTCACTTTCTAATTATATTTCTCTGGTTTCGTTTTGCAGAGGATGTCTTCTGGGACACATTCTTAGTTTCTACTGCAGTCCTATGACATAAATACTTGACTTCTGATAGAATCTGCACTGCTAGAAGTATCTCGTGCAGCTCGGTTTCCTCATAATATCTATGCACTCGACTGTCTCTAGGAAGTATTATCTAAGTGAAAGTGTGACTAGAAAAGAAAGAATAATATTTTAAGAGAGATTCAGAAATGTCTGCTTTAATTTTCAAATGAATTCATTTTGGCAGTCTCACTCTTCTTTTGTGTTTTGTGTATGAATATTCCAAAACCCAGGATGGTAGAAATGTTGGCCAAAAAAAGCAGATTGGAAATAAGTAGCAAAATAAGGAAGAAAATTATTATCATATTTTAATTAAGGGTACTCACTGGAAATCCAAATCTATGAGGTGTACTTAGTTATGAACATAAATATGCCACATGATCAATGGAGGCAAACAGCATATATCAAACCAAATAGTTAATACACCGAGTGATTCTTCAGTTCAGGAATCGCTTCCAGGAATTGCTAGGGCGAGGTTCATCTCACTTGACTGTAGTCATCGAAAATGAAGATATGTAAATCAGATCAAATGAACTCTCTTTACTTGTCCTAGTCAATGGGGAGAAATAACTCTAGAGAGCAACTCCCTTCCCCCTGCTGTGGGCATCTGTATGAGAAGAAGATGGTGAGCTTTCTAGACAGAGGCTGAGTGACTAGTTCACATTCAGAAGTTTTAGAAACCTAAGTGAAGGCGTCACCAGTGAATAACTTCCAGCAGCACACTCATACAAGTCTTGAAAACTGTAATCTGCTAATGATGAAAGCCAGCAAGCTACAGCTCAGAGGATCCGATCTCATCCACAGATAATGGAAAGCACAGAACAAGAGGCAGAGAAGATGGTGAGAAAATGATAAAATAAGACACTTGAAAGACAGAACAATGGGAATAGGACTACAAATTATTTAAATAAGTATAACCCCTTTGTTCACATGAACTTGCCTTCCGGGGGGGGTGAAGGCACTCTTTCTACAAAGAAAGTGGATTCATATCTTACAGTATAGAAACCCAGGTAGGACGTAGCTCATGGAGATGAGACTGCAAGACTGATCATTACCATTTAAAATCTCATTTTTCATTTCTTGTTTCAGATAATATTGTTGGTGGGAACTATCAGCTGATATTGAATGATAATTAGAATGGACTGGGGCAATGTGAAGGCAAAAAGCTTTTAAAGTTGTTTCTTCAGAAACATTTACTATTTAAATGAGCAGAAACTTATCATTTGCTTCTATGAACACAGGATTAGGCCCTAACTCTTTTCCAGCAATGTTTGATCTGTAAAGAATATAGTACACAGCACTACTGCTACAGCATTCACACTGATATCCTTGGCCACTCGTGCATTGTTTCAGCATGAATCTTCAACAGAATTTCATCTACTTGATCCACTTAAATTTTCATGATTTGTGGCATAACTACCTATTCTTATATATGGAATTTTCTAACAGATCATTTATTCTGTCAGAAAGCAGTAGTCTATCAAAACTAAAAGTTTTTGTGAAGAATTTTTCTAATATTATTTACAAATCCCATGTCCCCCCCAAAAAAAAAAATCAGGAAAGGTTAAGATTTTCCATGCGCAGAACAGAAATCTTTTTAGAGGCACAGGTCTAATCACAGACAGGCAAATGGTCCCTGAGTTATGGCATGCATATGAAACCAGGGGAGTGGGATGGGACAGATGTAAATCTGGACCTCTCATATAACAAGTGGGTGTCCTAAGCTACTGGCCAGTGTGTGGTTTCTGTGTTTTCGAGAAGGCCGAGCAGGTTACAGCCTGCTCTTTTGTGCTCTTCCACCTCACCCTTTCCTCACTTTCAGCAGGTGCTGGGGCTGCTTCAAACAGGACACAGATTTGTCATCTTTATTTTTGGTAAGTGCTCAGCTTTTGAATATTTCATTTGCCCTCTCTAAGCAATACTTATTCTGATCCTTTCCCGCATTTCAAAGGACTGTTCTAGACTGGATTCAGAACCTGGAAATAACGTACATGAACAGCTGACAAGATATTGCTGGTTGGGAAGTGTGTAGCCCTTGATATGGGCAGACAAAGGGATCAGACAGCCTAAAAAAAATCCTCACATCTTTGACCACTGCTACTACTTACTGAACTAAAATTGCCGAACAGTTGTCAAAAATAAAGTCAAGGGATTGTTTTTCTCATACTGTTTCCTGCAACGCATTTGTTTTTCTTTTATCAGAAAGTATAAAAAACAAGTTTTAGCATTCAGGACCTAACCCCATCAGGTCTGACAGTGACCAGTAACAGGTGTTTTATATGAAGGTCCAATAATAAAGTCCACAGAATGTATATTTTATTTACTCACAGGGGAAGTCCTTTCCCAATTCCTACTGACTGGTATTTCATTAATGCCTGAAGCATAAAGATTATATCCTTCTTTAGGATTTGAATTGGTTGTTCGTAATATGCTTGGGCATTCAGCTCTTTTACCCTATCAAAGATAAGCAGAATGTCTAAATCTATGTATCATTCTCTTTGCTTGTGTGAGTTTTTTCATTAACTTGAAAGAAAAACAAAAAACTTGTGAAAGAGTACGGCAATACCTTAGCTACCAAAAACTTATCTTAAAGGATAGACGTATGCGGCTGGCACAAGCTTGCATTGGGGAAGCTGGAAGCCATAGGGCATGAAACCCTGCTGCAGGGATGTACTAAGTACCTAGCAGGTATTTCAGACCAGTTGTGCACAGGCCACTTCCCTCTGCAGGTGCAGATCCTGCCTCTTTTCTCCCATTTTCCTCCCTTTCAAGGAGATGCCTGGAGGATCCTGGTGCTGTATGGAGGGTCAGGCACGCAGCCAGCCTTGCTGCCTGTGCAGAAGCCCTGAAAGAAGCGGTAATCCTTCCCCATACACAAACCATGGCCAGCCTCACCCTCTTCTGACAATTATATTTTCATCTAATTTCACCAAATGTTAAGCCTTTCCATTTTGGTCAGCCCACCCATTATAGTACCTCACCAAGTTCAACTACTACACACGCCCCAGACAATGCTCAGTGTTAATTCCTGCCCACTCACATCCCGCCATAGCAGTCCCGGGGTCCCGACTCTGACAGCCTTACTGACATGGAGAACCACTCACTGCTCAAGTAGTCTTGTTGCCTGACAGCAAACAAATTTTGATACACAGGAAATATATCTATGAACAATCTAGTTAAATCTATCCACACATACATGCAGAAAACAAAAGGATATATTAGGTTTTCTCTTTTCAGGAAAATGAGCAAGCCATAAAAGCTGAAGTTGTGTAATCATGAGTGATATAGCGTATACAGTGATAACACACGTTGCAATGTTTACTGATGTACTGTGAAATTTCAAATGAGTTTTTTTCCATTAAAAACATGATAGCTCTATTGGAAGCAATAAGAATTACATCTAATTTTACAAATATTTCCTGTCATCACTGCAAGAGAGTTTTTGCATAGTTTTCATTGAAGCAACAGAGCAGAGATATCATTTTAAACTTCATAGCCATTCATCTCCATTACTTTGTTAATATGCTGTGCCACTGCCACATCTCCAATCAACAGAAAAATATCCTGAATAGTAATAAGAGGATCAGCACCTTCCAAAATAATTGTTTGATCAGGTATGAAGCATCTCTTTCGTACAAGGTCTTTACATTAATGACTGGTTTTAATTAGACTGGTTAGAAGTCAGAAAGAAGCAATTCATTCTCAGCATAATAAACTGCTAATTACTAACTGCACAAAAAAAAAGGTTGTGGATAAAGAGGACTTTTGCTATTAAGGCATATAGCAGAACAACTTCCATTCCCCTCATATTTCCTACATTTATTATAAACAATTGCAAGACTTTTCAAGGCTTATTGGTCTCTCTTCCACTGCACTACACTGAGATAAAGAAGCAGCTTTAATGCCAACAATGTGATTTCCATTTACATGGGGGGCGCAGAGGTATTTTAAGCAACATTCTCAAGACCAGTGATGATAGACCCTCAGAATTTCTATTTTGCTGGATTTTTTTTTGCTTCCCATTCAGAAACCAAATACCAGACACTTCAAAAACTCCTGTAAGAATGATATTTGCAAGCATTGTTTGGGAAATTTTTTTCATTTCAAAATACTGAGATTTGGGGCCAGAGAATGTCAAAGTAATCATGATTACAATAGTGAGTGACATTGTAATATGATCTTAAAACAAAGGTAGCAGCTACTTAATAAATCTTTGAATATTTGATTTTTCTTCTTAAGTCAAAGTAGTTTCTACTCACACTGCAATGCCCCACTATTTATTTGTACCACTTCATACACCATGATACTTCTTAGTACTTCCATGACACAATGAAATCATGAAGCAAAATAAAAATAACTTAATAGAATTTTAAGTTATTTTACAAAATTGAAAAATATAATTTTTAGATTTTCCAAAACAAGACACAATTTAAAATATTATTTGGAGTTTGTAACATTCTTTTTATGAAAACCTGGTTTTGGCAAAAATTCACAGCTACTCTAGACATGTGTCTAATTTGGTGAAGGAAAACAGACCACAAATAAAACTTTCTTCTAGAGATGTTTCCTACTTTGCAATTAGTAGTTTCCAGTTGAAAGCTGAGGATGCTGCTCTAAGCTGACAAATTCTCTGTGGCCAAATTATGAATGTGCATTATTCTCCGCTTTTTCACTCGTGTCCCAGGTTGCAAGAGCTCAAAGGCACTATTCTGACTGCTGAAGTCAGGGAAAAATCAGTGGAAGCAGGATTTCATCTGATATACGTTAAAGAACAATTCCAGAAGTAGTGAAGAACTGAAAGTCAGTGAGGGTTTTTTAGATGTTCATGTTTTGAAACCCAAGGAAAAAAAGGTCTGTGTACAAGATGTGAATTTTCCTTTGAAAAAGTGGAGCTATGGAAGTGAGACATTAGGAAAACACTTTTTCAATATACGACCTTTTTCCTATTTCTTCTTCTTTTCCTCTGTGTGTTTGATTTCCCCCCCTCCAGTTCATTCTGAGAAAGATTGCCAGCTAACATTGTCTACCTGCTGGTACTCAGAGGGAATTTTATGCAAACGGTGCAGCTCAGCTCAATGACCTCCAGTCTAGTTCAGACCCTGGAGCTCTCAAGCAGTATAGACCTCTGCAGTACAGAGCTCTGCAGAAGCAATCCCACCCATGGGGATGAGAGTCCCCATGATGGCCATCCCTGTCCTTCCTGCGTGGGGGCATCACCTGTGTTTGCATCCCAGCGAGGCAGTGACATGGCCTTCTCTCCCTATGGGATAATTCAGGCTGGAAGGGGCCTCAGGAGGCCCCATCCAAAGCTGGTCCAGCTCTGGGATTAGACTAGGCAGCTGAGGTCTTGGTCCAGTCATGGCTTGAAAGTGTCCAAGGATGGAGATGGTACAGCCTCTCAGGACAATCTGCTCCACTGCTCATTGGGGAAATGTTTCTGTCTGAACCTCTCTTGTTTCAATCTCTGCCAGTTGTCTCTTGCCCTTCCACCATGCAGCACCGTGAGGAACCTGGCTCTGTCATCTCAAAAAGCTCCCCTCAGGTATCAGAAAGCTGTTGTTAGATCCCACCTCAAGGCGAAGTAGCATGCTAGAGGAGGGCATGCAGGCTCTATTGAAGCAGAGTCCACATGTTATCAATAAAATAAGTTCTGTTATCAACTCTCTTCAATGATGGTGATTTCTTGGGGGGGGGGGGGGGGGCGGAAAGTCCCAAAATAAATTATGGAAAAGCAACCCACTCAAACACAAGGTGGAAAACAGGAGTATGTCCAGCAGAGCTCTCTTTCAAAACACTAATTTGGATTATGGTTCTAAAATTAAATAATTGCATACATGGTAATTCTTAGTATAGAAATTCATTATTAACATTACGAAGATTACTGTGTGGCTGTAGAAAAACACACACACAATTCTTATGTCTCATTCTTTCATGCTAAGATACCTATGAATGGTACTCTAACGGATCTTTTTTTTGCCAGGTGCCCATGAGTAGTTCAATGAGTTTGATCCTAATCATAAATTCAAAATAGCATGATGAATGCAGAAGCATTATTGATCCCTCATGAGCTTAGTTTGATTATTTTGTGTAGGTTATTGTTCAGCTATGAGTTCAGGAAAAAGGCACGAATGAGTAGTACATTACCTTTGCAAAATAATTTTAATACTGACACAAAGAAATGCATTTCAAGTTATTACTATTGCAAAGGATCTACCCAAGGACTGACTTCACCTGGCCTGTCAGATCCAGAGCAGAAAAGCTTTAAATTCTTTTGGTCTTTGCTTGGTGTTGATCTTAGATACTAGAACATCCCTTGGCAAAAATTAGAGGATCCTCTTTGATTTGTAGAAGTTCATTGCATTGGCTAGACCACCTGAACGCAGCAAGCTCCACTCAGACGCTCTCCTCTGCTTTCATGATCCTCTAGCCAAGCAGGCTCTCATACGGGATGAAAATTCTCCTAAAGAACAGAATTCCTGGTATCCCCCTTTGACAGTAAAACTGCTTTCATTGTGCCACTCCATCAGCTGCAAGGGACAACAGCTTGTGACTGGATCAGATCAGGTTTCCTTTAGGAAACCTGCATCCCCCAGACTTATTATGTCTTGTTGCTAAGGGCTCCTTTGGGCAAAGGATTCCCCAACCTCTATAAATAGCAGTGCAGTTGGATCCTAAACATTATGCTTTACTACATCTAACTAGGACAGTGGTTTACAGTTCACCATCTTAATTCACCATCTGATTCATATCTGAAATTGTCAGAGGGATCAAGATGGAAAATTCTTCAGTTCCTGATATTACTATGATTTAAACATGTCTTCTCCAAAAACTACTTTCATCTCTTTGTCTTTATTAAACGTGTTCTTTTATTTAAAATATAGTTACTCTTCCAACTGTTGCATTTGTTTCACTACTATAGTAACAAAAACAGGGGGAAAAAAAAAAGAGTAAAAGAATAGCGACTAGTTCTTTGTGTCCCCACTGAGCCACAGCATAAAGTCACAAAGGAAATCCAGGATATAAATTCCATCAGCAGATTGCAGGCTTTATAGTCTATCTCCCACATGCAGTGTTAAAAATATATCCTATTACAAAATGTCTGTGGCTTTGCTGCTGAAAGCAATAATTAGCAAGGCCTGTGATGAAACATAAGTGTCTAAAATGAATGGGAACTGATTATGTTGTTGTTGTCCAGGCACTTTCATTGACTATAGCATCCTAATAGTACTTCCCATAAGACACCGCATTCTTGTTCTCAGAGGAGCATATCGGGAGATAGCCTTGCCACCCATTTGCTTTCACTTCTCTTGTTCTTCAGTCCTAATGTTGAAAACCATTCTCTGTGGGAATGACATAGGTTTTAGAAATATGATAAGCAGGTAGACAGGTGGATAGATAAGAAGCATTTAGAGTTTTGTGCAGAAACCACTGGGCAAATAGGCAAATAGTTAGAGGGCCATACCGGGTATCCTCATCAAAGAAGGCAGAAAACATTCTGGTATGTCAAAATTCAGACAGCTGCCTACTCACTTTACATACTTCAAACCAAAACAAACAGCATGTTTGGAAAGTCTCACTGCAGTGGGTTGTAACTCAAATCATCCACAAAACTCCACGTCATGGGGAAAAAAACTTTAAATATTGTATACCTGCAGTATTCCTCAGTAATCCAGGTATTTTTATCACTGAGATGGTCAGATGGTGAGGGTGAGCTCCTTTACGGCAGAGGAGGAATCCAGCGCTGTCTTCAGAGGGCTGTGCAATGATAAACAAAAATCCTTCATTACATCCCTGTAATAACTGCTGCACAGAACTTGCTTATAAGAACCAGAATCACTTTCAGCCATGGGAGGAAAGCTGGCAACACCCAGAGCTGCTAATGCCTCAGCCCATCACGGGCTACAAAGGTTCTTCAGGCATCTTTCAACTTCCAGGCAAAGCGCAGGCTGTTGTCGACTTGCCTTAACTGATACAATGACAATGCATGTTGAGCTGGCTGTTTTAAAAGAACTACAAATAGATTGTTTCATACACACACACACACACATCCGTATACACATATGCATATGCACATATAGAGATTGTACAAGGTTTTTTCTACAGGTATGTGAAAGCCATCTTTCCTTCTCTCTCTAGGTAAATGTACATTTAAGTGGGAATTTGTTTTAATCTTTTTTCTCTCATATCTCTGATTAATTTAGTGTGATTTTATTTAAATAATTAAGCCTCTGAAAAGTTATGTTGCCTAACATGTTTTAATTCAAAGTTTACACAGTAGAATTTGCCTCTGTATAATCCAACATTAAGGTTAAAATTAGGTCATGCTTTCCTCACAGGGTATTTAAGTCTTGGGGATCTCTTACAGGATCGCTTACCTTCCGCCCAAGACGTTCTCCCTTGGGAGAGCTGCCCCTGCGCCTTTGCAACCCATCTGAAGTTGTGGTGAATCACACTGAAACAGCATGTCCTGAGAGGAACACATCCCATTAAAAGGGCAGTTTCTTCCAGCCAAACTTCATCAAGTGGGCAACATGAATCTTTTCTTACAAAATGCAGACATTTTGTGGTTTTTTAGTGAGCTTTAGAATATATCTGGTGTACACGCAGCCCTACAATAGCTCTTCCCTGTGTCTGGGGCTCACTCCATTGGGTCATGAACTTTAAGACTTTTGTACCCAAACAGAGCCCAAGCAGTGCTTCTGCCTGGGGTTTTAAGGCACAGTCTTGGTGTGCAAATCTTCTGCTGACCATCACCGCTGTATGAAGGTTGTGATTCTGCTGCAGAAGTGAGACACCTCCAAGGATCCTGTTTGGAGAAACATAGCTGCAGTGGGGGCCAGGGCAGACACCTCAACTTTTCAGAGGGGTGCCATGGGGAAATCCTCATGTTTTGGTGACAGTTTAGAACAAGACCCTACAACACCCTTATTCCTTTCTTAGCAATGGGAGGTGGTGGACCATACAGACTTCCCATGCAGCCTCTGCCTCTGCTCTCTGGTGGCCAGTGACTTGCTGAGTACCATTCATTGTCCTCTCGGTGTCCAGGCCCCCCATCCAGCAGAACATCACTCATCTTCTGAGCTCCAAAGGCTCTGTTGTCTGCTCCAGGGCACCTTGATTTTCCTATGACAGCTGTGCAGCTATATCAGCCACTCTACTCCCAACACATTCTTCTTCTTCCTTGTGGCTTTGTCAATCTCTTTCATTAAAATGTGAGCTATTATAATTTGCTAGCAGTTGTCAAGTACAGACCACACCACATATCGAAGAATCACAACCGAGAAGAATGGGAAGAGACATCAAGAACACCACAAACAAAAACAGACAAATAGGTGCATGTCAGAAAAATTACCGAGAATGCTAAACATCCTTGTCTTCAAGAAGTCTGATATTAGATTCACGAAGGTTATGTTTGCAGTCCAGATCCCACTGAGATAAACAATGAATTCCAATTCACCGAAGCAAAAGTTGATTTAATTTTTGAAGACGGCTATGTTGTTTATGCTTCAGCAGAAGTTCAGGCAATTTTTTTTCTAGATAGTTGTTCTCAACGATATTTTTACAGAGTGAAAATTATTCTCTTTAACTGCTTACATTGATTGCAGAAGTCAGCAACTTCCTGGATCTCCTCAAATACCTCTAATCTGAAAAATTACTATAAAGGTGATATCATAACATCCATTCCTCATCTTCTCTACTTGGTTTTTGATATCAGTATAGTAAATTATTAAAATAAAAAGTACTGAATCTCTCACATCTTCAGAAAATGAGAGGGCTTACTACAGATGGTGAAAATGTGTCTTTCTGAATTATCAGTAAAAGAAAAATGCACTTTGCAACTGAACGAGAAACTGTAAGTTCTATTTATTTTTTCACATTACTTTTTTCTTTAACCTGAGCACAAACGAGTTATATATTTCTTGCTTCTAGAGAATTTTAATCATAACAGTAGTAAAAAAATTTTAAAAATAGAATCGCCAAGGAAAACACAGCTAGTCTCTAAAAAAAACCATTTTTTTTTTCTGAGTATAAGTTGCTTCCTGCATAACTTATGGCTTCTGTGGAAATGGGCATAATTTTTCCAAGGAAAAAAAAATCTAAGAAGTTCATCAGTGGATGAAATTGGTTTAGTTCCCTTTTCTACAGTAGACTTCAGTTTTATAAGTGGAAGGAAAACAATTCACATCACATAAAGGGCACAGTGTAGAAAGTGTTTGGTGCGTATCATTCCTCAGTGATACAAAGCAAAGTCAAGCAAATGAGACAGCTGGATTTTTTGATTTTTGTTTTTTTTACTCCTTTTCCAGCAACTTTTTCACATCAAAATGAAGACTCAGGTGTTCCTGAATGACAGTGGAACAATAGGAATCAGAAAATTCATCCCTGTCTATTTAATGTACTGCTCAATGTTAATTACAGCCAACTATACTCAGCTTCTTTCTTTCAGATTCAATAGACAGATGCTGTCATAAAAGTTATTGACTGTATAAAGATTATGTCGTGGCCAGGTATAGATTATTTCAGTTCAGAAATGCAGTAACTTGAACTGTTTCAGATGTTATTAACTTGCCCATTCCTATTATAGAAAGGAAGAAAATTTATAAAAATCAACCCAAAGCTTATGTAGCTACAGGCAATGTAGCTACATAGTTTGAAGTGCAATGTAAAGAAGTACATTCAGGTGTTTTGAAAGGCCCAGAGGCCTGAATCTGTGCCATAAATCAGAAGAATAAATTCTGCTACAGAAAATAGATTTCTGCTTAAGTTCAAGTAACACTTAGACCTTTAAAATTTATACCTCCATTCTCAGAATGACAACAGGAGATAGTTGGAGATTGCTTGTCATTACAGGTCCGGTGTGTGGGCTGCAAAGCCTATTGTCATTATATCACACTAATACAACCTGATGACAGTGGCCACATTTGCATTTTCCACATAACACATACTATTTTCCTGTAACCAGAGAGACCAAATTCATGTGATGAAATAGTATTACTTGTGATGACTTTATAGAACAAGTATTTCTTGGTATGTACACAGCGCATTCCATGTATTATGGAAGATTTTGCTGTTAATCAACAGATTTTCAGTTTGCCAGAGAAGTCAAAATTGACATATGATAGAAAACCATGGGAGCCCTTTTATCAGACAAAGCTTAGTACGTCAGAAATTGTTTCTTTTCCCAAAGAGACCAGTGAATTGTAAAAGGCAATAGTGGATGTTCCAAAGAGCCAGTCATCCAGGGAAAATTATTTACAGCACTTACTGACTGCAAAAGAGTTGTATATTTTTGCTGCCCCCAGGATGATTGAAACTGTGAAAGATCAGTTTCACAAAGAGCCACAGTGGGATATAATTTAAACAACAACATATTTTAAACTATGGGCTTCATTTTTACATTGTTCCAGTTCCATTTCTAATGTATTCAACACAAAATCATAAGAAGGGTTAGACCAAGAAATGTCTAGCCAGCCCTGTGTCCTTCAGCAGTGCCCGGGAGAGCTGGTGACATAAAAGCAGTATAAAAATTTAACAATAACAATTATTTAGCAATATTAACATACTCAGAAATAATTTCTCAAAATACTCTTCCAGTCTTCTGCAACTTGTGGCTCAGAGACTTCCTGAGCAGGGACATGGTCTTTGCCTTTGGTAGTCACTAATGCATTTTTTGTCCCCTTGATTTGCCCAGCTGCTTCTTGACCTCATGCAAACTGTTAACTCCACCACATCCAGTTGTAAGATTCATGGTTTACATATGCAACGTGTGAAAAACAGTCTCCTTTTTCTTTTTTGAAATCTGCCACTTGTTAGTTTTATTAGATCCCCTTTGCTTCTTGTACTGAAAGAGATGTGGAAAATCCATTCCCTGTTGACTTTCAGGTCAGTCAACATATTACCTGTGCCGTGCCCCCCTCAGTTTCCCATCTGGTGAGCCCTAGGTCTATTTAGTCTTCCTCATTTAAAACCACTCCCCTCCTTTGGCCTTTCTCATTGCCTTCGCTGGACCTTTCCTACTTCTATTTATCTCCTCTGAGACGCAGACCTAAGATCTCTAGTAAGTGTTCGAGATGCAAACACCCTATAGATTTATACTGTGCCATGATGATGATGCTGTTTTGCCTCTTCTCCTTTCCTAACACCTCCATACACTTCCCCTTCTGAAAACTGCTGCCTGCTGGCCTGGTGTCGTGAGACAGCTGTCCCTGCAGCCCCAGCCCGCCGGCCTGGGGGACGGCAGCCGCCTTACAGGAGCCAGAGGCCGTGGTCATCTCGGTATTTAGGCAAGGATCTAATGAGTGGCATCATTAAAAACTCAGTATTTAGGACTCGGTCAAAGATTCATGGAAATCGCTGGCAGTTTTTCAGTGGTGGGATCAACCTTTCCATCATACGGTTTTCTCTGGAGGAAGGCATGGACTGTATTTTTGGCCAGTCCTTGGCCATGTCAGTAAACCTTTCCCACCTTTACCAGCACACTTAGACTGAGAGCAGTCTAGCCTACACCGTAATGCTCTCCCAGACTTGCTGCTGCAGTTTTAATTTAAAATGTTTTGCATTGGAGACATGTTTAATGTTTTATACCCTAGTTACACTAGTTGAAGTGCTGTTGAGCACAGTGTGATGCTTATTATTTTAATCATGTTAGGCCCCATTTGGGAGCTAAATTGTGTGCAGTTATTGTGGGCTTTTTATCTCTTGGATTCGATTTCCCCACCCCCTTTAGGAGGATGAAAGGTTTTAATGAACCAGCCTGTGCAGAGCACGCTATAATGGGTACTAGCAGCACGCCACTGTTCCTTTCAGGGCAAGAGCCATGGGGCGATCTGTTTTTTTCTTTTTCATCTAAAGAAATACATTTATAGAGCTTACGCTCTGCTTGCAGGTCTCCTGGACATGCACAAGTATCTGTTTTGCAATGTGAGGATCTAATCACATTCCCTCTAGAAAGCATTCAAAGTGCTTGGCTCTGAAGAACAGACATGCAGGACCAGTTGAGAGCTGAAATTAAGAAATAAGGTGCACAAATGAAACATATTAGTGCCATGTAGTTTTATTTAAGCATGGGATTATAGCATATTATGCATTTTAAGAGTGTGCATCATCATCAGTGTGTTCTGTAATAAAAATTAAAAAAAAAAGGAATGGCAGATTTTGTTCCGTTTTGCTTTCTCTGTTGGGCTTTGAATCGATCAGGAGTGATATAAAAGCATAGCTTTGGCAGAAGGGGACTGAATTTTGCTTTATTACCTCAATATACTTGGAGACAGTGGAAGCACACCAATTTGAAAGAACTGACTTAAGGTATTCACTGAGGAATCCACAAAACTAATAATTATTGTCCTTGACAGGCAGGGAAAGTGTTAAATAAATACACAGAAAAGGGCAAAGAGAGAAATGAGGTATGCTGTTGTATATAATTTCAAGGATACTTGAATTTTTGAATGCCAGATGTTACCTTCCTTGCTTGGCTCAAATGCTTTGCTTCATAGCTCTGATGAAGACATTTGAACGGAATTGTGGCACCCACCTAAAAAGGTATTTAAATCCAACCATGACTAAGTAGAGCTTGTTGCTGTTTCCAGAACAGATAGCCTTTTTCAGCCTTTTATATTCTTAATTCTTGATTTCTTCTTGACATCCCTTTGGTTTTAATTTTTATGAGCTTGACTGTGGGCAGGAAGGTACTGAAGCCCACACCTGGAAGTGGGACTTTCAGCAGTCAGGCCCGGAGCTAGCTATGGAAAATGAGAGCTGACACCATCAATCACTTGCCTTGGCACCATTCACTTGCCACTTCAGATTCACTCACCTTGTAGATGAAATTAGGGAAGAACAAGCAAAACTTTGGCTTAGCATGTAAGCATAATATAAATTAACTATTAATTTGAAAAAAAATATTAGCAGAGGATTTTGGTTGCAAAACAAAAGATGCATTGGATCAGTGAGCTGGTTTCAGTTTCTACAGTAACATTAGGAAAAAAAATCAGGTGGAATAAAATCTGATACCTTTCTTGACAGCTGTAACTACACATCTTGACAGTGAATAAAATTATAGTTCATTTAAATCTGAATTTTGGTTGAAATATTTGCTCATTAATATGAGCAACCTGGCATGGCAGAAAAACATAACAGTAAATGATCAGGGAGAGTTTGATGCACTTTCAACAGGAAACCAAAATTAGTATTTTACTTTGCTGTCACTTTAAAATGCCTCTCCTCCCGGTGACAATTCTCTTTTTCTCTTTCTCAAAGGCTTAATAATTATGCACCCAAGGCAGCAGAAGGCTCTCCAGCAGTTTTGAAAACTAGGGCAGCTTACCATCTCTGTGACTGTCATTATGAAAACGGGACACTCATGAAACTGGGGCACCTGGTGACCTTACCAAAAATTTATATTAAAATAGTAACATTAAAAGCAGATAGACAATCTAAATGAATCACATTTTTAGAAAGCTAAAATTATTCCCGTGTAAGTGACGGTAGGAATGGAATTTGGAAAGTTAACGCACATGTATTTGCATTCAGCCAATGTCGGCATACACACAAATTGGGTGTTTCCATAAGCCCACGGGCAGAAAGGCAACAGGCATTTGCACATGGCGAAGTAGCCACTTCTGGGTTAGAAGAGCTGAAGCTGTGGCACCCGGGACAGCTGACAGCAAGGCAGCCTCTTGCCGTCGGGACTGTAGTTTCTTGACACGCCTCAGCAGCAAGGCTGGTTCAAGAGCTCTTCCCCTCGCCCCTCTCGCCCCTCGCTGTTCACTCCTTCTCCGGGCAGCCCCCTGAGCTGTACTCATGTCACTTTTTTGTGGGGAATTTCTGAGGACGGGCTCAATGACATCTGGGTTACTAGAAACACACACACGCAGGCCAGTTCACCGACGTGGTTTCACATCCCAGCTCACAAGCAGTGGTGTTGGTGCCACCAGAGGAGCCATGGGGCAGCCCCATCGGCCGGGGTCACTGCTGCGCTCTCCAGGCTGGGAGACTCTAGCTTGAGGGAACATGCTGGTGCTATGCTAGAGCTGGTCCTGAGTGGAGGTGTCCTACCCAGCCTGGGGCATGGGCAAGGTAATGGGACCATAACCCACCTGAGCTATGCTGGGGGATCTGCGGGAAGAGGGGGCTGGGGATTCAGAGGAGAATCAAATACAGCTCCTTCAGAGGAGCTGTTTCAAAATAGCTTTTACCAGACTTTTCTTCAGTTGGTCAAGGAGACAGAAAGTGGGAGAAGGGATCCGGGGGAACAGTAAATCTTATGCATACCTAATTTATTAGAAAACTGCATTATTATGGGAGTCCTCAGTAAATATGCAATTTGCACTCTGCCTGCAGTGCTGTGCTATTCATCAGCCAGGCAGGGGATAACATTATTTATTCAGCTGCCTGAGTAGACACATCTTGGTGGTGTGGAGAGGGCCACTTTGGGGACAGAAAACTTTTTCACATTAGAGGTGTGACAAGGCAAGGGAAAAGAGTGTGGAAAAATATTCAGCAGCAGAACAAAGCATCCAAAGCACCCCTGTTATCTTTAGGGAAGGGGAGAGTTACATATTATCTATGTACCTGTTGATGCCACTGTAGCATTTCTGTGGTAGGCGTAAAGACCTTACTGGTTTTATAACCTTACACGCAGATCGCCTGTGTTGTATTACACCTGCATGTGCCCCTGAAAAAGCCAAGTTGTAGACAGCACCGACACCAGTCATCTTCCCAGAAAGTAATGTGCTTAATTGTTAAAGCAGCTTGGGGTTCCCAGCTCATCCTGGAGGCTTGAGGAGACTGGCTAGGTTTTGATTTGAGGACTGTTGTGGTCTCACTTCAGGTTTCCCCCAACAGGTTTTTGTCCTGACTCCAGGGCAGGACAACCCTGTGGGGATGTGTGTGGAAGAGAAGGAGAAGAGCGAGCCTGCCTGTCTGGATGAGTAGGGCAGCTGTAGAGATTACCACCCATTTTATTACACTTTCAGAACATGTGTGCATAGTAGTGCAAAAGCCGAGTGTGGTTGTTGGTGGTATTGACTAAAATTCAAGCTCCTTTTTACTAGGCATCACGGAGTTTTCACGCAGGCACTTGAATAATCAGTGTGGTTTCCATATTCCCAAATGCTCCTATGACTTTTTTTATGGTACTGTATCACTTAATCCTTTGTCTTTATTTGTTAATACAATGCATTTTCTACAAGAATATCACTGTGATCCTCAAATTATTCCTGAGATAGTGATTCCTAGCTTGTGTGGAATTTCAAACAAAATTCTGTCTTTAATTTTTACTCTCTACCATATTTGAAGAACTTAGTCTTTTGGCATTTATGTCTTTGCGGAGGTAAAAAAAAAAATTAAAGAAGGAGTAGAAAAGCAGTTACTGCTTTCTTGGGTATTTTGCAGTTTGGGGATCTTACCAAGAAACTGTAGTGTTTTTGATGTATGAGCTCAACTCCTGCCTCAGCTCTGTCAGAAGACTTGGCACCAAACATGAAACTGGGATCTAGTGTTCACAATGTCAAGAAAAATTGCCTTTTCAAAGCCGAGTACAGAAATATATCGGTTCTTCCAGCCTGATAATGGAGGGGGTTTATTGTTCATTTAATTTAAGGACAAGAGTATGGAACAAACCAGTGTGGCTTAAACCTGCATGCTTTCAAATGCCACTGTAGCATGACATTTTTAATTAAAACAGAGTGGCTGTGGTGGGACAAGGCAATGGAGCATTTATTACTGCACTCTGTAAAAACAAGCCTCAGTTTCACAATTACTTATTAACTTTTGTTCGGTATGAAGTGCTAAGAAAAATATGTTGCAAGAGTACTAGTTCTCTGCTAGTTATCAGAGACAAAATCTGGAGCGCTATAACTATTACTGGCTTGGATTTTGAGATTGTCCGTAACTGTTAATAAGATCCATTTTCTGCTAGCGTTTATCAGTGTCTGCTGGCAGAGCTTAGCACCTGGAGTTTGGAGCAGTGGATACTAACTCAGGAGCTACTTACAGCTGTTCACACCTTGACTTTGACAGTACCCATTTTAGAGGACAGAAAGAGCCTCTTTCTCCCTCCCTCTTTTTCAGTTAGTTACCGCATTTGCAATATCCGTATTAATTCAGATCTCCAAAGAAGAATCAATTTTGCATGTTTTGACATGAGAAAATTTATCTCACTGTCTTTTGTCTGACCCCTCTCTTTTTTTAGTTCTTATTTAAATTCACACAGAGTCTTTATCACAAAGGTTATCCTAATGTTCGTCTTTTGTATTTGTCACTGGAACAACTTGTTCTTGTCTACTGTATGAATACAGCACTCAGATCTCCTTGAAGTTCTTCTTCTACAACATACTCCTTAACAAGAGGAAAGAATGATTTCAGTAGTGTCCCTTTTGAAAAACAATAATTAAACAAAAACGAAAACCAGAACAAAACCTCATCATTCAACAGAGATGAGGTCACAGCCAGGAATAGCTTAAGAAAGTGACTGAATCAGATTTGCTAAATCTGCAGGGTGTTATGCTGAATAAAACTTACAGAAACCTGGTATATTCTCCATATAAGAGAGTTAGTGCAGTGGAGAAGATAGCACCATAAAGGGCGTAAGTTGCCCCATGCTAATGACAATTGATGATAACAAATTCTCAAATGACAGATCTCCTGTTGAGGTTGTGGATGAGGAGGAACTTAGCGCCACTTAATGAAATAATGAAATAATTCGAAAACTATGTATGAATCTTTATTAAAACTTGGAATTAATGTATGAGAAGAAATGTTACCCTACATAAAAATCATACATTGCTGAAACTGGCCAAAGGTCTCATTTTGTCCTAGAGGATAGAAGACATCTTCACAGATACCTAATTTTTTTTTTTTCTTTTCAATAAACATGGGTAATTGTTAAGTGATGAATGGAAAAAGCATAAGCAGAAATGGGCATTTCCATGCTCCTAACCTACTGCTAAGGTGCTCAAGTACGCAAACCATTCACTTCATTGTTCACAAATCCGTATCAAGTCACCTTGAAGTCTGTAAAATACCCGTCCAAGGAAAGCAGGGGAACCTGCCCTCCAGAGGTAACTATTTTTCTCCATTGACTGTAGAGGGAGCCTAGAAACTAACTTTGACTTGATGCCTAACGTATGCTTAGTAAGGTGGAGGTGCAATTCCTCTTGCTTGTGGGTACGGCCACGCACACTGCAAACAGACGGAGCTGGTCGCAGTCTCAAAATGGCAGAGAATAACTACGACTTTGTGTGTCTTTTCTTCCTTCCTATGTCTTGAGTAATTTTACTCAGCAAACATCCATCTTCAAATTTTTTTTACTGCCATTGCATGACCAGTTTGTTCCAGTCAGCTCCTAAATGTTCCTGCTTAGTGAAGATTTTCTTAACAAGAAAAAATGCAAAGCTACATGAAGCTCGTAGAGGGGTGCATGCCTGCTGTTATGAGTAGGTAAAGAAGTTTGTAATACAAACATAAGATTTCTTCTCCCCTTTCACTCTTCAAAATATAAACAAAACAAAATAAGGAAAAGATGTCATTTTTATTTTTAGTGTGTACTAATTTTTCCTTGATTATCAGGTATTTTGAGTTATCATTTTCTATTTAAAAATATACCCGTGACTTGGTTGCAAAATATCATGCAAGTACAAAAATATGATAACAGATGTTAGTCTTGCAGATGTGCTGATCAAAACACACAGAAAACGGGAAGATTTATCTTCCTTGCTGTGCACTTGAGAGCTGCTTAAAAAAAAAAAAAAGGCATTAATCTGTATTGGAACAATTTAGCAGACTACAGAGTTTGATGTATTTTACTGCTTAAAATTGATTCTCACCCTTCTGACAACTCACTGTTTGGATCTAACATGGCACAAGAATGGAACTAAGCAACAGTGATTAACAGATCATATCTTTTCTAGTCCGCAAGCCTCCTCAAGGCCATTATTATGAGCCACTCTTTCAGAAAGTGAAAGATGGTCACCCAAGGCGCCCAGGCAGAACGATACTTTCAGTGATGAAGGACGGGGTGGAATTGATTCATTCCCATTATTTCAAAGTTTCTTCCACTCCAGAATGGAAATAAAGCTTCTAGAAACTCCCTGTAACTTTTATAATTACTGGGGGGCTGATAAGAGACACTGTATTTTAAGAAGTGAAAACAAAAAGTTTCAGTTTGTTACCAGGTCCAAGGAGCAAAATCACCTCTGGCTTTTACCCAGGACACGCCTGTTTATTGCTCAACCCTGACTCCTCTCCTAAACAAGGCTCCTACTGTGGGCTCCTTTAGGTCTCACAGCGACTCTGTCAGCAGCTGCAGCGCAGCCTGACGTCTTGTGCAGCCAGGGCACAAGTCAGGTCTGCAACAACCTTTAAAAACAAGGTATTAGTTATTAAAAGTCCCTTCAGCTTCAAACGAAGAAAACAAAATATACACACACGTCCATGCTGGCAGCATTACTCACTTGTCTGGCTCACTACCCCCAGGATTCATTCCCTCCCTACACCCAGCAATCACCTTCCTAGTAAAGTGTCCGTAAAGAGACCTCGGTCCTTGGTTTGAAACCCTAGTGACAGGTTTGCACGTGCTCTGTCCCCCTCGGCTGCCAGTTGTTAAAAAGTTAATGTCCAGTTGTTGACTGTCATTGTTAACTCCAAGAAAGCACCGTTTGTTGTCCGTCTCCTGGTAGGCATGTCTAGGCGGGTACGAACGCACTCGGGTCAGCACGCCGACTTTCACTCTTCTGGCCCAGAGAAAACATGAATCACAGCCAATGCCGAGCAGATACTAACGTAAGGCAAACACGCGGCATGCACCGCTCCATTCTTTACAATCAGCACACGTTTAACAATAGTGTTATTGTAATATAAACAAAAAAGAAAAATTATTTGAAAAGGTGTTTCTTTAAAACCTAATCTTTTATCAGAGTCGGCTTTTCAGCAAAACACATCAGATTTTTACCATTTGGTCTCTTAAAAAAAAACCAAACAAACCCCCAACAAACCACCAAATAAGCCAACTGTCTCTAAAAATTTCAGACTAGATCCCACCCTTGTTCCCTTGTGCAGGCTGATGGAAAGGCCCACATTCTGCTCCTGACACTTTCACAGGGAGAACTGTGCATGTACCCATTGCACATCTGGATGTATAAGAGGTGAGGGGGGGCAGGGAAGGACCGTATGGTTCCACAGCATTGGGAAGGGATCGCTGGATCACAGCTCCCCTAAAAGCTGCTAGGCACTTGCCCACTGATTATTCCAACAAATGCGGGGATATTGAACTAGAAACATAATTCTATTATTGGTACAATGAGGGAGGCAAAAAAAAAAAAAGTATTTCTGACTCTAAACATCTAGCCTATGACTTTTCCAGAAAATTACCCACAAAATATTTGATTGAAGAAACTTTAATATGAGCAGACATCCAGTTGTATGCATCTGCTACCCCCAGCGTTATTCTCAGTCCATTCATAGGATCATGCCCATAGGATCACATCCAGAACCCGCCTTGGTCTTGTCCTTCTCCATCCCAATCTTAACCCTAGAAAAAGTCAGCTATCCATCTCAACCTTCATAACTCCAGGTAAGAGGAATCCACTTGGTTTCAGCCATAGTTACAGCAATTCTTTGTAAGCTATTTCCTCTGGGATCTTGTCTCTGATGCTATTTTATACCCTGAGAGTTTGCACAGTATAGTTCTCGGTGCATTCAGGCAGGATAATATAGCACAAACTGAAGTAAGGAAGTCAGACAACACTCTCATTTTACAGAAGTACATCCTGGAAAGAGGAAAACAGCGGTTCAGAGGTAAGCAAATCTATGCAGTGCCTAGAAATCAGCCACACTATGACTAAATCATAGCTCTGATATTATGTATATTTATTTTCAAAGTGATTCAAATAAGTACCTCAGTCTTTTTGCATGCACAGTTGGAGACCTTGAAAGAATTCTGTTTCTCAGACCTCATCGCCCTAAATTGCTGCCTTTCCAGGGTGGTACACAAAGTCACCAGTCACCTTTCAAAGGTTTGACAGGTGTGTCTTATCACATCAGTTAAAGCCATACAAGAAAACACTTGGCTAGGAAACCTGCAGCCAAGTGCAGTAGCAGCACAGCAGTTAACTCCTTCCCTGCCTCTCTGGCCTCATGTTCACCTCTAACAATAAGCCCAGTAATACACTGATGAAGCATAAAATATTTATAAGGGCAGAAACACAAACAGAGGGAGCACTGAAAACCAACCATCAGAAGACCGTGCTGGCATTTTATTCTTCACAGCTGATTTTCATCTAGAAGATTGCTCAGTCACCCTTACGGCACAAGCACTGCAGCACTGCATAATGAAAAGCTGGCTGTAGGGTGACTTTTAGGGGTCCCTATCTGTGCTCTGCTCCACTCTTTCTGTGCATCACAGAAAACAGTGTTGTATATGCTTTATAAGGAATATCATTCACCTCTTTAAAGGAGAAGTAATAGCTCACCCCTAAGTGCTTCCCCTGTGTCCGTAAGGAACATCCTTGACTCTCTGCTGCAGTTTGTACCATGGCTCAGCTTGGGGCAGCCTTCCTAGTGTCAGGGAGAGCGTGTTCAGGGAGTTTTGCAGGCAGACTTGAGATCTCCTGCCCCAGCTGAGGCAACGTTAGGAACCCTGCAGCCGGGGATGGGTAACCATGGTGGCATGGCCCTGCCAACGCTGCGCAGGGACCAGTCACAAGAAGGGGAACACCAGCTTGTGCCCACTGTAGCAGTTTTTGTGATATACATGTCTGTAGTCTAGGACTACAATCACGGCCAAGAAATATAAGTTTTCACGAAAAAAAACAGGTACGTTCAACATAGCAACTAGTGTGGGGTGGATAAGCCAATTGGGTCTGAGGGTACATAGAGCTTAACTAATCTACAAGAATGTTATCTACACTGTAGATGTAAAGTTACGTCAAACAATCCTGCATCCTGCCCTCTGCCCTGCCATTGTTCAAACCAGCCATTAAGATGCTCTGAATTTCAGCCAGAACTTGGTTAGAATCCAACCTCAGGGCCAGGGCATGTGAAAGGAGGCTTAGATCTAGAAGCCAGGAGCTTGCAAAAAGAATTAATTCTTTTTAAGCATCATGATCATTATAGCTGTTCCCTTTGAGACATCTGTGAGGGAGTTAATTTATGATGGATAACTTTCTAGTCCTTTTTGGAGATGGAGATGCCATATGTCAGAGCTGGTTTTCTGATAAGTTGCTTCTTTGGCTGACTTTTTCAAAGTTTTTACCTCTCATTTGTTTTTTGTGCAATGAACAGAAACATAGTTAAGCTACATTCAAGAACTGAGCCCTGTATCCCTCTTTAATGAGGATCAGCTTTTCTTTTTCTTGGTCCTCCATTTTGTGATTCTTAGTCATAAATATCTCTTTTCTCAGATATAACATCAAGGCAAGAGATCTGTACAGATATATCTGCTTTTAGTGATGCAATCTGACTTCAGATATGGAAAATACTACATGGCCTTTTCCCCCTCTAGATGATCCTGCAATCTGTGCTCTAGGTTGTGAAGAGCTTCACTATGCTGTTTCTTTACCTGCTTGCTTTTTTCCCTTTTGCCACTATTGATAGTACAGGAGGTTTTACCTAACAGAGACTTAAGCAAGTGTTCACCATTAAGTTTCTCAGAAGTACCAATGGCACCAGTAGTCCTTAAGCATGTGCTTATATACTTTGCTGATTTTTTTAAAGTTGGTAAAATCGTACTACAAACCCAATTTTCTCCATTTCTTAGTTTTACCAAGCAATCTGGTCTCTTCTCCATTCTGTCAAACAAAATGTGGTGTATCACCAGAGATGGAATCTGCCTGCAAGCAAAAATAGCAATTAAAGTTACCGTGCTGCCCCAGAGCATCAAGTGAAATATTCAGTCCGAAGCATCTTGCCTTAGTAGTGCAAAAATTAAAAGAACAATAAGACAAAATCTGCTTAAATGTCAGGAATAATATGGTTCAGACTGTGCTTTGTCACATTGCATCAGTTCCTGTGGCATTATGTAATGCCACAGCACCTTTCTTAACTTAATTCTGCACAAAACCTTGTATGATATCTCACATTTTAATCAAAAGTTGAGAACAACATTTTTCTCCTAAAAATATTATTTTCTCCTAAAAAGAATTAATTCCAACATGAGCTGGAAGAAAATGAGTAGGCAAAATATTCTGGCTAATCCCAGAGAATAGAAGTTTTTTTTCAATTTGATTAATGCTTTCAGGTACACATTTATCATCATCTCTATCAGGGTGGAATAAGTGGAATTTCAGAATATGAGATAGAAGAGCCAGGGACTGAACACAGTATGTGGTACTGATGGGTGGCAGCTGGCCATGCCAGCTCTGATCTGGTGTGATTTGAAGGATATAGCAAGGGGGTCTTTCCAATCTTTTTTCAATGTTGATGCTTGTTTCTCAAGTTTTGGGGGAATGTCTTTCTCTGTGTGTTGAGAATGTAGGTTCCATTTTTAATATTTAAGTATTAAAAACCACCCTTTTCATTACTCTCCATCTGTAAAGAAAAATCTTCAAGTTTTCTGGGGTCTTTTTTTTTTTTTTCATGGATGAGTTTCTACTTAAGGTTTTCAGGGCACAAGGACTGTAATTCCCTGATCTAGCAGAACAGTTAAACCTTCCTGAAACCTGGGGAATTTCAGTTCAGGCAGATGAGGTGCTGAATTTTCTTTCTATGCTGAGAATCTTTTGACAGTACCAGTCCCCAGCTGCAATAGTAAATATACTAAGCTTTAAAGATTACTAAATTAGGTACAAACCCACAGGGGATTTCCTATTACATCCATAAATGTAAGTATCTCCTGTTGATTAAATGTCCTGTAAACATTCTTAGACAGTTACTCATGCAGGTTGATTGTACAGTAGGACTAAAGAAAAACACCTACTTAGCTGAATAAGATATTCTGGAACCATTTTTAAAGTAATAACCTGGCTGTAAGAACTACCACAATTTTAACACTGAGGTGAAAAAAACAGCTGGGTGTTGTTGGAGGGGTTGTGCATCCGTCCTCTTCATGCTTCTCTCATCCAACAGTACGGTAGCTTAAGTTATCTGGATCCTGGACGCACTCCCACCAGATATTTGTACCCAGATAACAGGGTAAAATAGCACTACTGTTTCATTTCTGAATAATTTAAATGAAGGGAAGAAATGCAGTAAAATATTGCATCTTAAATATATAGAAATAGATACATTTGAATGGATATGTGTAAAAAAATGGGCATATATTTCTATGTGAAATTACCTTTACAATTTATTTTACCATCAAACTTTCACCATAAGATTTAGGATAGAATTAATTGTCAGATAAATGTGCTTATAGCTCTAATTGAATGATTTCTATTTCTCTTCAGTTTTAAGTGCCTTTCTTGGGGCATCTAGATGGTCTCTTTTAGTTATATAAAGATAACCAAACATTTACAACACTTTTGAAAACGAGGCCTGCAGTGAATATTTTATAAAACACATATTGTTTCTGCTTCTAATGGTTTTGGAGTTTGGGGGGGGGGGGTGTTTTGGTTCTGGGTTTGGTTTTTTTTACAGTTCAGAAATTTCCTGCACAGGGAAATGACACCTTTGGGGAGCATTGATGATGCTGTAACAGTATTTAAATGAATTTAAGAGTTTAACATTAAATCTTTGGCGGAAGAGAAATACTGGGGAGGGGGGTGACTCAAAACAGCGATGAGCCATTTCCCCCGGGAGTGGAGTACAAAGTCCCACTTGACAATATTCCCAAGTTCCCTTCCACTGACGTGTCCCCACCGTCCCGCAGAGAGCAGGCCAGGGACAGACAGACAAACATTCCCTCAGCTCAGAACTATTCTGCACCTTCTACTGAGCCCACAGGAACCAGAAGTCAGCCCTGCTAAGCAGAAAGAGATATTCCTCCCCTGCCTCCTCCTAGCAGGAATCTTGAGACTGGTCTCGAACACGGATAGCTTTTTCAGAAGGTTCGTATGATTTCTGAATCGTCTTCAAGTTTCCACCTCAGGACAGTAAACAGTGGGATGGTGCAGCTGGAACTGCGTTGGCTGCTCTTTCTCCTTCAGACACCATTTTCTCCTTGTCCTCAAACTACCCTCAGGGTGCCATCCTGCTAGACTTTAACTAAATGTTTGCATAGGCGAGGGCACTTTGTTCTTTTATGATTCATGAAGGTGTACTGGCCCATTAGCATCAGCAAGGATAAAATCCACTTTTCCTTTCATTTAAATAAATCTCTTGCATCTGTATGACTGCATCAGTCTGACAGTCTTAATGCTGATGTATCTTTCTTTAAGTACATACAAAATCAAAGCCAAAGGACAAAACGTACAGGAAACAGGGAACTCTGTAATTCTTCTAACTGCAGAACAGAAAATGAAACAGACCGAGATTACACAAGGTGTTGACATATTTAGATTTCTGTAAGGCATCTGAAATGTTATACTGCACTAAATCATTTAGGAGACTGAATGATATGAAAGAAACATGTCTTTCATTAGAAGGTTGATTGGTATGTCTCTACCTATAATCATAAGGAATAAATCACTTTAAAGGGACATTTTTTTAAAATGACATCCTTCTAGCCTTTGAAAGACAAAAACATAAAACCAGGTTTTTTATATTATTATACAGCTTTCTGATATTCAAAGAGTGAGAAAATTGGAACCATAATGAGAACATGGATTGGGGGTATTCTAATTTGCTCAGTAAAGTGGAAATCTCAGCACCAACTGAAGTGTACAACCGAAGCCAAGAAAAAGAATCAGACTGTAGGACAAGCAGGGTAACAGCTGCTAGCCTAGGAAGAAATGACTCTGGAAAAAAACAGAGATAAGTATTTAGATGAATATCATTTCTCGTGCAATGTTATGATCCAGAGATTAACATGATAGAGTGGATGTATGCATTAACTGATGAGCTGTGTGTAGAGACACTGTGGGTAAAACTCAGCTGCCTGAACAGGTGTCTAGTGTCGTATGAAGTTCAGTACCCAAAACACCCGAGCACGTCACACAGATATGACAAAGGACTTACCAGAGATGAAGACCCATTTGGGGTGGCAGCTGGAAGCTAGGCAAGACACACGTGGGCATCTAAATTTTCACTAGACACCTACACTTTGGCAAACAAACCCTGCCTCTACTACTACTGTATATTAGTACCAGTGTAACTACTCCAGGACATGGTATTAGGAGACTTAAAGAAAAATACAATTGACCATCGACTAGAGTCTCCATATGGGAAATTCAAGTCTGAGAATACAGTTTTTCAATCTAAAAGATGAAATTCTGCTAACTGCAGGTCAAAATTAGATACATTTTTAGCAAAAAATGAGAAGGGAGTTTTCACACAGATATAAAGGATTATAGCCTCGGAGAAAGGAAAGACTTTTCTTTGTTTGTTTTCACTTATTACTGGAAAATGACAATTACATTTGAATATTTCTCTAAAAGAGCAGCTCTAGTTCAAAGAAAAATTAAGTTTTGGTCTTTGTAATGAATATGGATTGGGTTTTTTTATCTGAGTTCATGAACTTGCTTCATTATTATGCTGGGTTTGGCTGAGTTAGAGTTAATTTTTTTCATAGTAGCTAGTATGGGGCTATGTTTTGGATTTGTGCTGGAAACAGTGTTGATAACACAGGGATGTTTTCGTTACTGCTGAGCAGCGCTTACTCAGAGTCAAGGCCTTTTCTGCCTCTCACCCCACCCCACCAGCGAGGAGGCTGGGGGTGCACAAGAAGTTGGGAGGGGATACAGCCAGGACAGCTGACCCCAACTGACCAAAGGGATATTCCATACCATATGACGTCACGCTCAGTATATAAGGCTGGCGGAAGAAGAAAGAAGGGGGGGATGTTCAGAGTGATGGCCTTTGTCTTCCCAAGTAACCATTATGCATGATGGAGCCCTGCTTTCCTGGAGATGGCTGAACACCTGCCTGCCGATGGGAAGTAGTGAATGAATTCTTTGTTTTGCTTTGCTTGCGCGCACAGGTTTTGCTTTAGCCATTAAACAGTCTTCATCTCAACCCATGAGTTTTCTCACTTTTACTCTTCTGATTCTCTCCCCCATCCCACTGTGGGGGAGTGAGCGAGCGGCTGTGTGGTGCTTAGTTGCTGGCTGGGGTTAAACAATTACAATTATATATAAAATTACCTGAAAAGCAAATTATAGACCTGGGTTCATGTTGTCAGTGACTTGAGAGGCTGGAGAAATGGATCGACCACAATCTCATGATGTTCAACAAAGGGAAAAGCAAAGCCCTTCATCTGGAGAGGAATAACCTCATGTACCAGCACAGGCTGGGGACCCACCAGCTGGAGTGAAGCTTTGTAGAAAAGGCCCTGAGGGTCCTGGTGGGCAACAAGTCAACCTGAGCAGGAATGCACCCTTTTGGCAAAGAAGGACAACAGTCTGCTGGACTACATTAGGAGAAGTGTTGCCAGCAGGTTGAGAGAGGTGATCCTTCCCCTCTGCTCAGCACTGGCAAGGCACATCTGGAGTGCTGGGTCCAGTTCTGGGCTCCCCGGTACAGGAGAGACATGAACACACTGGAGTGAGTAGAGTGAAGGACCACAAAGGTAGTTAAGGAACTGGAGCATCTCTGATATAAGGAGAGGTTGAGAGAGCTGGGACTGCCTGGAGAGGGGAAGACTCAGAGGGATCTTAGCCATGTGTAAAAATACCTGATGGGGGGGAGTAAAGATGGAGCCAGGCTCTTTTCAGTGATGCCCAGTGAGAGAACAGAAGGCAATGGGCTCAAACTGAACTAAAAGACTTCCATTTAAAGACAAAAAAACCCAAACTCTTATTTACTGTGAGGGTGGTCAAGGGTGGTCAAACACTGGAAGAGGTTTCCAGAGAGATTGTGGAGTCTGCATCCTTGGAGATATTCAAAACCCAACTGGCCACAGCCTTGAACAACATCCTCTAGCTGACCCCACTCTGAGGGGGCTAGGACCCTCTCCAGAGGTGCCTTCCTGCCTCAACCACCTTGTGATTCTATGATTTATATTTTTTGCAGGCAAGATTCAACTGCATTGCACAGAAAAAAATGTTATTAAAATGAATGTTCTGGCCTGAAATGCAAGGAATTTGGATTTTGACATGGCTTATGGATTACAGGAGAGAAAGGAAGGAAGGAAGGAAGGAAGAAGGAAGGAAGGAAGGAAGGAGGGAGGGAGGGAGGCAGGTCTTTGGAGACAAATACAGCATTTGTCAAATACGAATTTTGATATAAAATATTCATAAAATCCAGCAGTCGCTTTAAAACTTTATTTGAAAAACCTTACACACCTTACATTCTTCAGGCCATCCCTTTGATAACTAATCTGCCAATAAATGAGAAATCAGGTTTTGAATGTAAAGGCACATGCCACTCATTCTTTCACAGAAGAATGCACTGCTGCTTGAAATTGGTTTAAATTAACCCTAAAGTGAGACTTTGAAAACACAGAAATGAGATCAGAGAGTAACCAAATGCATAAGCATGTTCCTATAACCCCTTTCAGAGAAATACATTGTTTTGGAGAATTGTTTGAAAAAGACAATGTATACAAATGAAGGGGGAGGGAGGAGGAAGACACAACAAAGCTTTTCTCATCATTTGGACTACTGCTAGCACTTTTGACCTTTCTCTCATCATTGAACTTTCAAAAGATGAAAGAACCGGTCCTTGGAGAACTCCAAACAAGTAGAAGCATTTTAGCGGGGAGAAGCTATTTGTGGACAATATTTTTTATAGACAGATGGAATTATTCTTAGCACAGAGCTAGATTTTCTGGTTTACATAAATGGTGATTCATTGTTCTTGTGATTTGCAGTTCTGCATGGCTGAATTAAGTACTGTTCAGCGGCCAGTCATTGTGAAATTACTTTACACTACACACAGGTGAATTAAAGGTAAATTTAACTTGCGCGTGGCAAGAAGAAAGGTGGATGACATACTTGATCCACTGGCTTCTTGAGTAATTTATGGAAAATAATTGCAGGAATGAATATAACAGGCTGACAGGAAGGAAAAATGGGTGTTGTGGTTTATCTGCCGGCAGGCAGCTAAACACCACATAGCTGCTCACTCACTCCCCTCCCTCAGTGGGATGGGGGAGAGAATTGGAAGAGTGAAAATGAGAACACTTATGAGTTGAGACAAGAACAGTTTAATAACTGAAATTAAGAAGAAGAAGAAGAAGAAGAAGAAGAAGAAGAAGAAGAAGAAGAAGAAGTAATGAAAAGGAAGAAAACAGAAAGAGAGAGAAATAAAACCCAAGACAGACAAGTGATGCAAATGAAAAACAAAAACCACAACAGAAAAAAACCTAAGAACTATTGCTCACCACCAACCGACCAATGCCCAGCCAGTGCCCAAGCAGTGGCCCCCCGGCCAGCTTTCCCCTAGTTTATATACTGAGCATGATGTCATACGGTATGGAATATCCCATTAGCCAGTTTGGGTCAGCTGTCCTGGCTGTGCCCCCTCCCAGCTTCTTGTGTATGATCTCCAACCTTCTCAGTCGGTAGAGCATGAGAAGCTGAAAAGGCCTTGACTCTGTGTAAGCACTTCTCAGCAATAACAAAAACATCCTTGTATTATCAACACTGTTTTCAGCACAAATCCAAAACATAGCCCCATACTAGCTACTACAAACAAAATTAACTCTAACCAGCCAAAGCCGGCACAACGGGCTAGGAACCAGCCTGTCCACCTCAGGTATCTAACTTGCACCTAGCATTTTGCAGTCTGGTGATGCAGTCTCTTCCAGTCCTTTCTTACCTGCATGTGAAGAGGTGACTGAAGGCCTCCAGAGGGATAGCTGGGCTGACTTGCTTAGATGCCTCAAGTGAGGATGTGAGGCCTTCAGAGGTGCTTCTTTCTTCCTTGCACCAAGGGAACTGAAGCACTTCAGAAGGCTACTTCCCTCTGAGCCCAAGATTTCTGTCCCTGTTATTTGCCTGAGCAACATACCATGGATCCCATATTTTTAGTGTTGTTTTATCACCACAGAGTGGATCCCATATTCAAAGTCCTGTCCTGTCTGACTTACTAAATAGCTTTTTAACTTTCATTTTTTAAAAGTTCGTCTGCAATTATTGGTCCAGGAAAGCTATGACTCTTGTGTCCCAAAAGGCTTTTTATCCAGCGTGAAAGTAAAGCACACACTCAGCTACTCTGCACCTCCCAAGATCTCGTCTCTGTTGTAACCTCCAATAAAGTTCCCAGCTCCTTTACACAGCAGTCAGTATCGCCATCCTTGCGTACCGAGAACTGCCAAACCTTTTTGCATTATCACTAGCAGTATCAGTCTCATACTACTCATTTAAGACAAAAGTTAATTAACTGTTTGGAGGTCAAAAACCCAAATGTTGGTAATTCCAGTTACAAGTCATTTGCTATGCAACAGAGATATATGTGCATTGTGCCTGGACACAGCTGTTTAATTTGAAATTAACTATCTGCTCAGTCAGGAGGAAAATATTTTCATTGGTACTTTTGGAGTAAGGGAGGGAGAACATAAAATCACTGAGATGTTTCACATGTTGGGAGGGGAAGAAAACTGCATTATGAATGAAGCAAAGTAATCAACCCAGCTGTCCTTTCCCCATCAGCTTCCTATACCACCTCTGTGGTATAAATTAGGGCTGCTCAACTGGTTTGGATAAAATAAAAATAAATATGTACAAATTTTTCATTATATTTCAGATCAAGTAATTTAGAAATCTTAAAAGTATGAAAAGTCTTTGGTTTAGATTGTTTTTTTAGTTCTGTGAATTTTCTTCAGGTTGTATAATTCTGTGGGAGGTATATTTTTAGATCTTTATGTGGTGGGGAGTCCTCACTCAGATGAGACTGAATCCACAAATACATAAGTACTTATCAGATTATTCTGAGGTTTGCCCTTTTTATTGCGAAAGCTGTGGGAGGAGGAGAAGTTGAAGTTAAGAGAGGGAAATCTGAAAAACAGCACGGATTTTGGAGACAGGTTCCTATATCTGGTGGCTGTTTTTCATTCCCGTGATAATTTTGCCAACCCCTAGAACAGCAGGAAGAGATGTACTCTGAAATAGGGTTTGCTGCTGCCCTTGCTCTCTGCCTCTGGGTTCATTGACATGTGACTGTCAACTTTGTGCAATTTCAGGGAAGGGATCTCTATGAAAAGATTTCCAGTTTGAAAAATGTCAAGGAAGTAAAACATGTCAAAGGTGTTAAATTGAGTGCATGGGGTTCATTATTTTGGTAATGTAGTATACAGAATATAAGCTGAAGCTGTGGGTAAAGTTGATGCTGTCGTGGTTTAACCTGGCAGACAGCCAAATACCACGCAGCCGCTCACTCACTCCCCCCACCCCCAGTGGGACGGGGAGAGAATTGGAAGGGTAAGAGTGAGAAAAACTCCTGGGTTGAGATAAAGACAGTTTAATAGAACAGAAAAGGGAAAATAATAATGATAATGATAGAGTATACAAAATGAGTGATGCACAATGCAATTGCTCACCACCCGCGCTGAACAATAACCAAGTAGGAATGACTACTTCCTGGGACACGCCTACCATTCATATACTGAGCATGACGTCACATGGTATGGAATACCCCGTTGGCCAGCTGGGCCAGCTGTCCTGGCTGTGCTCCCTCCCAATGCTTGTTTTGTTTTGCTTTGTTTTTTCTTGAGCTAAATGTCCTTGACTAACAGGGCACTTAGCAACAACTGAAAACATCAGTGTGTTATCGACATTCTTCTCATACTAAATCCAAAACACAGCACTAGGAAGAAATTTAACTCTATCCCAGCCAAAACCAGGACAGTTGCATACACAGGGTCTTCACATACCATACTTTCTCATAAAGTGCCCTTTTTAATATAAGGTAATACTGGTTGCCACTACAGCTATACAGTTGTACCATTTTGGTTTAGGAGAAGACTGAAAATCCTTTATTTTTAAATGTATTTGACATTTATACTCAGCAATTAAGGTGACTTAATGGTTCCACACAAACATGATATCTCTAACAGTTAAAAATATTGGATTTATAATTAGGCTGTTGCCTCTTATTTTTTACTTCTCTAAAACAAGGAACTGACATGCTGTAGAGGGTTGACATTAACCCTGGCCAGCAACTAAGCACCAAGCAGACACTCGCTCACTCTCCCCCAGAGGGATCGGGGAGAGAATCAGAAGAGCAAAAGGAAAAAACCCTCTAAAGACAGTTTAATAAGTGAAGCAAAGAAGAAAAAAACCACAAACAAGTGATGCAAAGACCATCACTCAACACCTCCCACTAGCAGACCAATGCCCAGCCAGAGTCTGAGTGGCAGCTACCTTGGAAAATCTACCCTCCCCTCCCTGGATTTTACTGCTGAGCATGACGCCATATGGTGTGGGATATCCCTTTGGTCAGCTGGGGTCAGCTGTCCTGTCTGTGTCCTCTCCCAGCCTCTGGTCCACCCTCAGCCTACTCGCTGTGAGGGCAGAGTGAGAAACAGAGAAAGCCTTGACACTGTGCAAGCACTGCTCAGCAATAGCTAAAACGCTGGTGTGTTATCAACACTGTTTTGGTCACAAATCCAAAACAGCACTATATGGGCTGCTGTGAAGAAAGTTAACTCCATCCCAGCCAGACCCAGTACACTTGTATAAATTAGTACCTGAGTCACATCCTGCTTTCTTTAGGTTCTCAGCCACTGCTGCCCTATCACATGTTAAAACTCGCAAACCAAGTATAAAGTCAGACTGCAGTGTAGAGTAAAAATGGGTTTAGAGTGTTTGATCACCTCCACTTGTACTGATTAGTTAAGTTCTTATGCTACTTGCTATTTACCAAGACTTGACTTTCTCATCTACTGTATGGTCTAGTGGTGGTGTACTTATTTGTCTAATAACGGAAAATTACATTTCATGTTCTCTCTTCCATTCCAGTTGTCAGGCACATCACATAAGTCACAACTGCAGCAGCTAGAAACTGAACCTCTTCTGTAAAGAGGCTAAGGAATGAGTAGGCACAGACAACCCTCTTATTTTTAAGGCTATGTTTATGCCAGAACTTAGAAGACAAATTGCAGCTCATGGAGACTTTTAAACTTGCCAGCTTGGGTCTTGACAACAGTGAAGCCAAGATAACAAGAGGCTAAGGACAGACTACAGGACTCATCAAGATCCCAAAGTAGATATTTATGCAGGCTGTATCAAACTAGCTCAGGTATCTCTACAACTCAAAAAGTTTCAGTGTAGTAGTTCCTTTGTACAGTATAGAAGAAAAAAGCTTGCATAGCTGATGCCTGTCATAGCTGTTCTGTTTGGGAGGCTGTACTGGAGGGCAGATGTAACAAACAAATAAATTCTGTGTAACTGGAAAAAAACTTAATTCTTACCTGAGGTGTATAGATAATCAAGGTTTTGGGAGTTGTATTTAGGAAAAATGTTGGAAAAATCCATGAGCATAGAGGATCTAAGAAGGCACTTTTGAGAGATTGAATTCAATGGATGTCTCCAAAGCCTTGAAACCAAGAAGAACAGGAATGGTAGGACATGTAAAGGTGTGATTTAACAGATAAAAGAACGTGCTCACAATAGAGCCTGTTGTGAAATCCAGTATCAAAGGTTCAGAGAACCCAATTAACTTTCCAGTCTTTAATTATTTCTGGGAATTCCCACAAACGGAATGGGCATTGCATTATCTTGTTGCATTGAGAATAATTGCATTTTATTGGGTTCACTTAATGACTGTTGGTTGATCTGTTGACGTTTAATCCAGAGCACATACACTAGAGCAGCCATCAGTGGCATGGGAAACCCATATGCCCGTTACATATTGTGTTCTAAGGGTGCACGTCTGGCACCCATTACACCCCACTGCTAATACAAATTTGGCTATTAAGGGCAGCTTTTCTGGTAAAGGCATGTTTTGGGGCAAGGGGTGCTATTAATGTCAAATATGCTATATTTCACTTGATTACCCTACTCACAGAAAACAGAGCAGCTGAGCTTTGGATAAAGGATACCTCATCATTTGCAGTAACCAAAATGTCAAACTGGACTTCTAGGTCTCCAGTAACTGCTGAACCATGTTGTACCTGATGGAGAAATAGAGCTGATAGGCACTAGGCAGATGCTGAGACAGGAGAACAGAACTAGGGCTCAGCTCCTGCCTTCAAAAATGAGCTAACTCCAAAGAGAAATGACTACCAGCAGATCTTCTCATTGATACTTCATCTTATTATCTTGAAGTTTCTCTCACAGGAGATGGAAGTATAACTGCCCTTGGTTTCAAGGGTAGAAACAGACTCCTGAAAGGTCTGGTATCATGAGGATATCATGTCTGTAGTTGCTTACTGCACACTGATGTCTGGATTTGTCCTGCCCTCCGAATCACTAGGGAGTGACTGCCATAACACCTGTAAAGATCCATGTCTAGATGACATCTGTGTATCATTCTGCAGTTGAAGAAAAATTATTCATGCAAATGAGTGCATATTTCTTTCTCCTGTGCACTAAGAGCCTGTCTTGTAAAAAGAAATTGAGCAGTAGTTTATTGGTTGGACATGGGCAACACACCAAAACTTGGGAGATTCTCTCTTGCTATTTACATCTCAGTTCACTGACTGGCCCTTTATACTTCCATGCCAATTGTCTTAGGACCGTTTTTATTTCCACCAGCCTATGTCGCTGCAAAAGTTGGACATCTCCTCCAGAAGAGTGGCTTAGGCTCCTTCTGTTATCAGCTGACATGGTAGGCATCCCCCGAGCTGGTACATACCTCCAGATATACCCAATAGACTCAATGGGGAGTCCATGTGTTAATTTAGACTACATGCAATAGGCTAGATGTCTTCATTGTGTGTCGCATTCACATCAGCATTAGCCTGCAATATAACAAGTCATGTTGAAGACATTGTTTTTCCCAGTCCCACATCAGTGACACAAAAAAACCTGTTTCACTGACTTGAGTCTTGGCTAGGAGGGGTCTAGGGCCAGACAGTACACAGGATCTTAGGTGTTTCTGAGGGAGAACTGGGCTTTGGATACCTGAAACAAAGCACTGAGTCTTCACTGTTAAAAGTATAACAAAAAAGCCTCTTGCTCTTTTGTGTTCTGTTTTTCTTCTGCTGCTTGAGGAGACTTCTTTTCCAATTCTGGTTATAAGAAATGTTCTAATGAAGATGCCTTTAAAATCTATTTTGCTACTTGTCAGCTCCCTTTGGAACCAACTGCAATGTCTCTAATTATGGCATGCCTCACTTTCAAATCTGAAAACGTACTTTGGTTTGTAGCAAATGAAGGAAATAGTTCTATACACTGCAAGTGCCACAGTACCTTATTTTTCTTAAGGAGACAGATTTGCTTGAAAGAAAGATCAGCTCTAATTCACTGAGTATTCAAAGGATATGTTTGCACAAATAATGAAAAAACCCCTCTCCATTACGATTGGGCTCTTTAGTTTTGCTTCATACTCTACAGAAAAGAATCTGAACATTCATCTAAATGTTGACACACAGTTTCTTTGGAGACGCAAGAAGCAATCTGTATATACACAATGCTAAATGTTTGCTATATATGGATCACTTAATATACAGCTTAAAGGCCAATCAAAACATGCCTTAGTAAGGCATTTGTGCAGCTTTCCTAGTCACTATTGCTGAAATTGTTGTGAAACTCAGGGGAGTAAATTAGAGCAGGTATGAACCTGCAGTCTACCCTGGCACTCTTTGCTTTTCCTCTGCTCGTCTCCAGGGCCATCCAAGTCAGCGCAGGGAAACCAGATGCCAGAGCCTGTTGTTTACTGATTGTGCAGGCAGAGCCGATGGAAAAAAATCCTCTGCTTTCCACCGGAGCAAGAAAACGTGTGTGTGTGCCTTCGGTTGGCCAGGTGATTTCTTTGAACTGCCTGTTTCGTCATTCGGCAGTGAACCAGCTAAGGGTAAGGGCACAAAAAGCTTAGGTTGCCAGGCTGCCTTGGCAAAACTCCCGTTTGGAGCAGCAGCAGGAGGAGGTCTCTCAGGACGAGGTTTTGCAGCTAGGAAAGTGGATGTGGATCGCTGACTCCTCTCCTGAACTTCTCTTTAGTTTTGGTAGCATGCAATGTCAACAATATGAAATTGTACCCCTTAGATACTGTCCTTGAAACTTTGCATGTAGAATCACTAAAATCTGGACTGATTTAATGAAGTGTACACTGTCAACAACTTACATATTGCACTGTGAATATCCAGTGTTAGGATAGGTTTCCCCCCCTAGCCAATGAGAAAAAGAGGCTTCTTCAAAACCTTCCCTCAACCATTGTAGTTTGTGTGGTGGGTTGACCCTGGCTGGACGCCAGGTGCTCACCAAAGCCGCTCTGCCACTCCTTCATCAGCTGGACAGGGGAGAGAAACTATAACGAAAGGCTCGTGGGTCAAGATAAGGACAGGGAGAGATCACTCACCAATTACCACCATGGTGACTCCATTGGGGAAATTAGTTTAATTTATTATCAATCAAATCAGAGTAGGATAATGAGAAACAAAACCAAATCTTAAAACACCTTCCTCCCACCCCTCCCTTCTTCGCAGGCTAAACTTCACTCCCGATTTTCTCGACCTCCCCCCTCCGAGCGGTGCAGGGGGACGGGGAATGGGGGTTGTGGTCAGTTCATCACGCGTTGTCTCTGCCGCTCCTTCCTCTTCAGGGGGAGGACTCCTCACACTTTCCCCCTGCTCCAGCGTGGGGTCCCATGGGAGACAGTCCTCCACAAACTTCTCCAACATGAGTCCTTCCCACGGGCTGCAGTTCACGAACTGCTCCAGCATGGGTCCTTTCCATGGGGTGCAGTCCTTCAGGAACAGAATGCTCCAGCAGTCATGGGGTCACAAGTCCTGCCAGCAAACCTGCTCCAGCGTGGGCTTCTGTCTCCATGGGTCCACAGATCCTGCCAGGAGCCTGCTCCAGGGTCACAACCTCCTTCGGGCATCCACCTGCTCCACCATGGACCTCCACAGGCTGCAGGGCGACAGCCTGCCTCACCATGGTCTTCACCACGGACTGCAGGGGAATCTCTGCTCCGGCACGTGGAGCACCTCCTCCCCCTCCTTCACTGACCTCGGTGTCTGCAGAGCTGTTTCTCTTACGTATTCTCACTCCTCTCTCCAGCTGCAGTTGCTGTTGCGCAGGTTTTTTTCCCCTTCTTAACTATGTTATCCCAGAGGTACTACCACCGTCGCTGATGGGCTCGGCCTTGGCCAGTGGCGGGTCCGTCTTGGAGCCAGCTGGCATTGGCTTTATCGGACATGGGGGAAGCTTCTAGTAGCTTCTCACAGAAGCCACCCCTGTAGCCCCCCTGCTAGCAAAACCTTGCCACCCAAACCCAATACAGTTTGATGGCCTGAATTTCCATACAACTGCTTTCTGTAGCTAAGTAGAGAGGGTGGTTAAGATGCCTAAAATAGGGATCTAAATACCCCTTCCAGCTACAAAAAATCAAGGGAAAATATCTATGTGGTTTCCATTACTATTCAGTGAAGAGCCATTCATTTTTTTGCAGCCATTTCCCAACTGTGACTCTGTATGTCAACATTCAAAAAATTTTCTATAAGTGCTTAGCACTAAAGCAAAACTGCGAAGAAAACTCATATTTCACATCTGAGTAACATGTAGCAGAAGACATTTTTTCCTGACACTCATTAGCTTAATGTGCAATTAAAAAAACCCCACTCTTTTTATTGGTAATATAGAATAGAGCAGAGAAAATGAAGACATATTCTAAAAATTCTGGAATAAAGGATCTGTCTCAGAGCTCATCTACTTCTTTAATATATCATTAAAATCCACTATTCACTGGTCTTTGCTTAGATCACTTCATGTGAACAGCTTCAAACCTTTCTTTAATCCCAGCCATCTTCAGCAGCTTGCTATATTGCTCTTTGCATTGTTCTAGTGAAATTCATTTCACACACACAAAAAAAGGGTGTTGCCCTGTAGAATTATTTTGATTTTTACTGAACTAATTTAAATTTCATTTTTTGTCATTTGAATTAAGGAAGCATTCCCCACCCCCAAAACTAGATACATTCTGTCTTTTGGAAATTGCAGAAGGCTGCACATGAACACTTTCAGTGGTGACTACCAGCAAGGCTTCAGGATGTGATGAAATGGGGGATTAACCTTTTTGAGATTGGGATGCTGTTGCTAGGGCTCCCAGCACAATAGATCCTTTCTTATTGTTGTGTTCCCTTGCTGTTATCAGAGTATAAATATCAAAGAAATATTGTTAATTCTGCAGTATGTTGTTGCAGGATTCAAAATATCCCAGAAGGATTTCAAACCAATATGAGTGAGACTACTCTAGAGGTAACAGGCACTTTGTACTGAAGTACATTAATCTTTCCAGCATGATGAAAGCTTTTGCATACAATTATCCTAGGTGATTAAAAAAAAAAAATAGCAAGGCATATGTGATTCTAAGTCAAAGTGAAGTACTATAAAATTGTAATGTGTTCATTTTTTGTTTTTATGTTTTACTATCACTCCCTCCTCTTTCTATTCATAACCCTCATTCCATTTTTTATGCCTGTGTATGAGCCCAGTTATGTGTATCTATGTGTTTAAGCATATAGTTATCTTTCTACACTCTTAAATCATTCCCTTTACCAGAACAAAATGAGCTCTATGCAGAACATTAGGCATCTGTGTAAATGGCTGGCGGCTGTCAGCCTAGGTGTGAAGTCCTCTGTGGAGCGTGGGCTTCTTTGTATGAAGGTGAAGCCTCTAAGTGCCAAGATGAAAGGATGGCCAAATGACCTACAAAATGTTTCCAGTAACATCATTAAGGAGCAAGCAGCTAAACATTTCCACATGATTATCATAAAATGTTTCACCAATCAATATTTGCAAGTTTAAGTGCCAAACTGTAATTAGAGGCTAAAGGCCAGGAGCCAGGTGCCATGCGGTAGCTGCAATTAGTTCTGTGCCCAGCTGTAGCTACCAGCCACATGCCTGAGACAGCCCTTGCCCTGCTGGTCCGTGCTTACTCAAATGGCTGGGGGAGATCGGGGCAGAAAAGGAAAAGGTTGCCAAGTGCTTAAAATCTTAGAAAATATTTGGCTGGTGTAGTGTAGGTCTGAATTGCCAATAATGCTCAGTAACTTTATATTCACTTACAGGAGAAATGTCATACCAAGTAAAAGGAAAACAAATGCCACTGAGGCATTCGGTTTAGGTGTTGCTGAGCTGTTCTCTATTTGTCTTCCAGAGCTTAGGAGGAACGGGACTGGAAACGTGAACTAATATCACAAAATGAACATCCCAGAGTTCTGTGGTATCCATACAAGCAAGCACCCAGACACTGCTGCTGCTGACCAAACCCTGCTTTTTTCCAGCTCAGGATTCTAAAAACAGGGAAAGTCCCCAAATTATGTAAGTATTTATTTCCTGGAAGGAGCCTTAAATGATTCTAGTAGCAAAGGACTTATGGGCAACTATGAAGCTGTTGGTAGGATGAAAGGAGCAATTTTCTTTGAGTGGTAAAGAGTTTCTTCCTCTTTTTTGCTGTCTCTGTTACTTAAGCTATCCTCCTTGGTACGTTGCACATGCCGCTTGTCCTGCCTGGTAGGGTAGCGGTCATAAGATAATGAGCACTAATGAGTTTCTGCAATGAATGCTATGACTTGGCTGACCCATTTAAATATTACAAGCAGCCACTTGAATAATGAATGATAAAGAAAATTAAGGCAACCTGTTCTTAGCACTTTGACCTTTGAATGTCTTAAGTTGCTTGCCATTAATTTTGTCATTTGGCAAAGTTATAGCGCAGCCAGCAGAAATCAGCAGATAGTAAAAATGACAAAAGTTGTTTTAGTGCACAACGTATTACATACTTCGAAAACTGTCTGTTCTCCATTGGGTTTGCAGTAATTTTTTTTCCTGACACTGTTACGTAGCTCAATAGTCTGTTTTGACTATTGAAATATACAGATTTATGCAAAGAGCATTTCAAAATTAACTTGTCAGGGTTATTTTTGTTCTGTTCCTCTTCAGGAACAGCTGTGAAATTTTTGGATGTGGTATTGAAAGTAACATAAGTAACAAAAGTGAGTTGTCATGAGCAGCACTGTGTGATTTTAAAATTTGCCATAAAAGTACTGGTTAGGTTGATTCAAATCTATTTTAAAATTCTAGTCACATTTCCCAAATAGTTTTGAACAAATGAAATGAAATATCAGAAATTTTGAAAGAAACCTTCCAGATTTTTTTTTTTCCAGAACATATCTGCAAAGAAATTTCAATGCTAGTTAGATAAACCTGGAGGCAAAATGGAGGAAGAAATAGTAAATATTGGTCAAAGAAAGAACTGAAATGTCTTCTAAAATGTCTTCTAAAATGAAGTGAGAGGTTTGTGTTTCAGTTCATGCTCCCTTTGCTATTAAATGTTTAATGAAAAATGAAAAAGCTCCAGCAGAAGAGAATGAGAAAGCCTTAACACATAATCTCATATAGTCCAACAAAGAGGATGTTCAAAGATATACTTATTATGAAATCAGTTCTTTGTTTTTATTAAAAGTGTTCTTAGTTAAATATTTTGCTTATCCACATTGTTTTGATTTGATAACTATATTGACAAAATTGTTTGAGGTTAATTTGGAAAAAAAAAATTATTTTTATTTGACTACCAACTAAAAGCCAACCATGGTCATATCCATAGCTGTAAGTATAAAATATTCTTAATAAGGAAAGAATTCTTTATACTCCCACCAAGAAAAAAGCAGAGCTAACTGTTAGAAGAAACAGGCTTTTTACATCCAAGTGTCTGCCATCTAAATATCCTGCTGCTTACCAGAACTCATAAAAAGCTGATTTCTTTGGTTTGCTACGAGTTCATGAGCATAGAATCTATAGCCAATGGACAGTTGCTTTCATGGGCAGCACTAGAATGGTTTCACTCTTTTAATACACTGCTTTTTAGTTTAGGGCTGGTGGGGGGGTGGTTGTTTGGTTTTTTTGGTATTGGATTTTGTCATGCTGTTTTGAGTTTTTTCCTCATAACATTTCAAACTGATTTATGGACTTGTATCCATCAGAATCATATGAATTTCAAGTCATATGAATTTGAAGACAATAAAAAATGTTGCAACAAAGGAAGGGCTAAGGAAAATCTCCATCCTTTATTGGATGTGGGGTGGAACATAGTGACAAAAGATGAGGAAAAGGCTGAGGTACTTAATGCCTTCTTTGCCTCAGTCTTTAAGAGTAAGACCAGTTGTCCTCCGGGTACCCAGCCTCCTGAGCTGGAAGACAGGGATGGAGAGCAGAATGAAGCCCTCATAATCCAAGGGGAAATGGTTAGCAACCTGCTACACCACTTAGACACACACAAGTCTATGGGGCCGGATGGGATCCACCCAAGGGTACTGAGGGAGCTGCTGGAAATGCTCACCAAGCCACTTTCAATCCTTTATCAGCAGTCCTGGCTAACCGGGGAGGTCCCAGTTGATTGGAGGTTAGCAAATGTGATGTCCATCTACAAGAATGGCCAGAAGGAGGATCTGGGGAACTACAGGCCTGTCGGTCTCACCTTGGTGCCAGGGAAGGTTATGGAGCAGATCATCCTGAGAGCCATCACACGGCATGTACAGGATAATCAGGGGATCAGGCCCAGCCAGCACGGGTTTATGAAAGGCAGGTCCTCCTTGACTAACCTGATCTCCTTCTATGACAAGATGACGCGCTTAGTGGATGACAGAACAGCTGTGGATGTGGTCTACCTCGACTTTAGTAAAGCCTTTGACACTGTTTCCCACAGCATTCTCCTGGAGAAACTGGCTGCTCATGGCTTGGACGGACACACTCTTTGCTGGGTAAAAAACTGGCTGGATGGCCGGGCCCAGAGAGTTGTGGTGAAGGGAGTTAAATCCAGTTGGCAACCAGTCACAAGTGGTGTTCCCCAGAGCTCAGTGTTGGGGCCAGTTTGGTTTAATATCTCTATCAATGATCTGGATGAGGGGATCGAGTGCTTCCTCAGTAAGTTTGCAGACAACACCAAGTTGGGTGGGAGTGTTGATCTGCTTGAGGAAGGCTCTACAGAGGGACCTGGACAGGCTGGATCGATGGACTGAGATCAGTTGTATGAGGTTTAACAAGGCCAAGTGCTGGGTCCTGCACTTGGGTCACAACAACCCCATGCAACGCTACAGGCTTGGGCAAGAGTGACTGGAAAGCTGCCCAGAGGAAAAGAACCTGGGGATGCTGGTCGACAGCCGGCTGAACATGAGCCAGCAATGTGCCCAGGTGGCCAAGAAGGCCAACGGCATCCTGGCCTGTATCAGAAATAGTGTGGCCAGCAGGAGTAGGGAGGTGATCGTGCCCCTGTACTCGGCACTGGTGAGGCCGCACCTCGAATACTGTGTTCAGTTTTGGGCCCCTCACTACAAGAAGGACATTGAGGTGCTGGAGCGTGTCCAGAGAAGGGCAACAAAGCTGGTGAAGGGCCTGGAGCACAAGCCTTATGAGGTGTGGCTGAGGGAACTGGGGTTGTTTAGCCTGGAGAAGAGGAGGCTGAGGGGAGACCTCATCGCGCTCTACAACTTCCTGAAAGGAGGTTGTAGTGAGGTGGGGGTTGGTCTCTTCTGCCAAGTAACAAGTGATAGGACGAGAGGAAATGGCCTTAAGTTGTGCCAGGGGAGGTTTAGATTGGATACTAGGAAAAATTTCTTCATCAGAAGGGTTGTCAAGCATTGGACCAGGCTGCCCAGGGAAGTGGTTGAGTCACCATCCCTGGAGGTATTTAAAAGACATGTAGATGTGGCGGCTGGGGACATGGTTTAGTGGTGGACTTGGCAGTGCTAGGTTAATGGTTGGACTCGATGATCTTAAAGGTCTTTTCCAACCTAAACGATTCTATGATTCTATGATTTTATTTAGACAATTTTAGACAAAAATATTTCCAATGAACTTTGCTTTTATTGAGTGACGTATTTTGGGGGAGGAGTGGTTATTTGATTGTCATTTCTTCAAGTGGAAATATTGGTTCTATTAGCTTGGGGGGATGGCAGGGAGCATTAAATTTACTTTTGTATCTATTCATGTTTCTCATCCAAGTTTGATTGATTTCCATGCCTTCCTGCTGTGTTTTCTGTCTGCTTTCTCAATGTTTGTCTGTGGTATTTTGGATAATTTTCATTCTCTGCATCTCACTCCCATGCCAACACTGAAGGAAGCATTTCTGTATGGCTTGCTTTCTGTCTTGTATTTAGATAAAAAGCTCCTCGTGTTTGTTATTTTCCATAAATGAACTGTTTCTTACCCATATCCTGAATGCAGGGTGATATTTATACTATCTCCGCTTCTGACTTATGAATACATTAAAATTAACTCCGCACCTTAGTTTTGTTATTTATCTCTTTTTTTGCACACTAATGTTAAAGAGTTAGCTTGAAGTGTTTCCGTAATATAGCTATTTAAGTTTCCTTAATTATTACCTAATGCATGTACTACCATCATTATATAATATTATTAATAATAATATTTATTTCTGGGCAGGGAATTATTGTTATTAATGTAACATCTTCTACTATGATCTTTGTGCTGTGGCTTGAAGTGGAAAGAAGTAATAATAGTGCTGGAAAGGGCCAAAACGCTTGGTTCTTGGAGGTATGCCAAGGGAAATAAATGTACGGTCACCTCTCTCTGCCAGGTAATCAGCTGATGCTGACTGGGACATAGAAGAAATTATTCCAATCAAGTTCCTTTCAGTCAAGATGTTTGTGCTGGCAGAGAAACAGTCTCAAATGCATATTTATCCCAAGAACAAGTATCCTTAAGTTTTGCTCTTCTGCTTATTTTTAGTGTGCTCTACATGCGAGAGACACAGAAGAAATAGAAGTCAACCTGTCTTACACAGCTTCTGCCATTCATTTAGACTTAGACAGTTGTTTGCAGACTCGGCTTCTTGCATGTCTGCCCAAGCTGCTTCTGATGGGGAGATAACACCACTCTTGGAAGTGGTTTAGGTTAACACTGAAAGTTGTATTGCTAAGCGACTTTGCCATCAATTATTCTTTTTCCAGTTAACAAAGATCTTCTGAGAGAATATGAGAGAAATCAGGTTTCAGATATGCTCCATGGACAAGACAAGGAAATGCACCTAACAGCTTACTTGCTTTCTTTAAAATATTCCTGTCCACTCTTCTAGGTTGAAACAAGTCACACTAATTTCCTTCATCTTCCTTGCTTCTTATGGATGAAAAACTTATTCTATGTGTATGAATATCTTTCATATGATGTGTAATTCAGCTCGACTTTTGACAGTTCTTACATTTCTCAATCTCAGGCATTATACATCCAGGAATTAAAATCTCAGGACATAACTTTTAGTATTTATTCATCTCTAGAGTCACATTACAGAGATCCTTGATCCGTATGTACATTTAACCCTCAGGGTTTATCACTGGTTCATCAAATTGTCTTGGGAGATTTTTAACATCTTTTCCTATGGACCCTCCAACATCTAATCTTCTACTGAATCTTCATTCACCTGAGCCCTCTTCAGCTAGGTTTTAACCTATGGTGATTCAGAAGCATGTCCAGATCACTTCACTTCTCCATTCTTCCATTTGTCACTTTTAAGTCATCCACATCATGCCTCAGTATCCCAGACACCTGCATGGGGTCAATCTTTCAAGAAAAACTGTTTTTACCTGATTGCATATCTGTGACTAGAAGTCAGATCTTTCTTATCATAATCAATCCCTGTTGTTTGTTTTTAATTTTTCTTGTTATGCATTTACATTCCTCTCTTGAGAATGTGATGAATTCCAGAGAGATAACTTAAACCTTCTCTTCTTTGATCATTCTAGCCTAGTGTAGACAACTTTGACATGCTCCAGTGTAAGTTCTTGTCCTGACGCCAAGAACACTCGGTAGGGTCCTCCCTGTTATTTTCAAGATCCTCTTCATTCCAATCTTGTTTCTCAGTTCTTGTTTCCTCTACATCAGCTCCTGTGGTGGGATTTTAATTTTCTTCTTCCTAATAAGGGCCTCTTCCTTGTACCAGTTCTAGTTTTCTCTATACCAGCTACCAAGGGCTCCATGGCTGTCCATTCCTCTCTCTTTGTTGGACTAAATGTGTTGTCTTCTCACTTGCCAACTTATCTTGTGCTCCCACCAATTCTTTTTCTTCTTCTCTGAAGCAAACCTGTTCTCCAGCTCTGAGTTCCCTCTTTCCCCACGCAGGCTGCAGGGGCATGCGTTTCCAGGTTCACTTTCTTGTACTGGAGTTTGCTCTGTAGTTCTGTTATGCAGTGCATTTGCTGAACATCACTATGCCCGAAAGCCAAGAGATCTGTAACTCAAGCATATTGCCAAGTGTTACATCTTCCCTCTCCTGCACATCCTCAGATCCTGAAGTAAAGTCTACCACCACCTTTGGTTACGCCGCTTGTTTATTTGCCTCCTTTTTCATGAGTTCCAGCTGATGACTCTTCAGCCAAAAACAGCTTCTAGCTTGGGTGCTGTTGGCAGAGGAAGGGGAGGAAATTATATCGCTGGAGGTTTTAGTAAAGTAAGCGTAATTCAGCAGACTTGGGCTTTTCTGATAGGCTTTTCTTTTTTTTCTTGATGAAAGCTCTGTCAAGCTCATGAATTCACATGTTCTGGAGTACTGAAGCAACTTGAATCATTGTAGCACAAATGCATAAAGTTTTATCTATAGCTTTAACTTTCATTACATGTACGTTAATTTATATTTCTTTGTGGAGGAAGGGTTAGAAATAACCCTGGGATTTCTTTTTTCCTGCTTCATTTTCTTTCTTTTTTCCTGCTGCAGAAAAACTAATATCAGGTTAAGATCTATGCAGCAATAAACCTTTGCCACTGGCAGGAATCTAGCAGTCACAAACAATTAGTTTTTTCTGTGAACAGTCCAAGGTTAATTTTAGCCTCCTAAACTGTCTCCTGCCAGATCTGATAAGTTTTCTCCTTTAGCTCCAGCTGTCTGGTCCCTGATGGGATTTGGCTACAAGGAGGATGGCATTATCAGCCCATTAACCATCACTGGCAGGAGAACGGTGATGCTGATGAATATTGATCACCTGTTCCACAGGGTTATCAAATGATGCTGAGTGAACCTGATGCTTGGTTGTTTCTGTGGGCAGCTTTTATTTTTTACTGGTTGATGGCACTTCTCTCCCTGGCTCTGCCCATGGAGGAGCGAGCAATGCAGCAGGGCATCGCTGCTTTTGCCATCAACAGGTTAGATTTGACTGCAGGAAGGGATTGGAGTGAATGCTTTCCCCTGTCTGGGTCAAAATCCGGATACGACCCATGCAGTTGTCAGACTTCCTTATCACACAGCTTTGCAAAATGTTTTTATTAGTGAAGCAGGGAGAGTCTCAGCAGGTTCGAAAGGATCGGGAATGGACTTCCAGGCACTGGAGGGGTCTGTGTGGTACTCTCTAAACTGCGGATGGTTTGCACCGGAGTTGTGACTTAGCTGTGTCTGTGGGGGGTATGTATAAAAGACGTGGAAGGTCTACCAGTGAGACCCAGCCCGATGGGACAGCAGCGTGCAACCCAGCTTCCTGCAGACACTTGAAATTAGAGGGTGCACTTGGTTGTTTTGTTTTTCAGAGCAGACAATTATGAAAAAAATCTATATGATGCCAGTGGTTTTTTCCTAGTAAAAGCAATATTACTCAGGGCTCTGGAGGCTAAACAAGACTTGATTGTTTGTTTGTTTGTTTTTTCTAAAGCAAACAGTCTGGAAAAAATACATATGTTTCCTTTAAAGACATACTGACAGAAATTCTGAGACTAAAACCAGGACCAACACAATATTTATTAATACATAAAATATCTAGTCAATTAATCAAGTTAAAATTTGATAAATCCTTTATTCTGGATATTATTTACCCATTTATTTCATTACTCTGGCAGTTGCAATTCATTCAGGAGACATTTGGGGGAAAAAAAACCAAAACAGGATCATCATATTAAGACAGATATTGAACAGATATTTCCTAGGAGTAAGTGGTACCTTGAATAAAGATGAAAGAAAAAAGTGCGGTTTAGTATTATCTCATGGAAAAGAAGAACAAAAAAAAAGAGATGGTTTGAAATATTCCCACTGGTTGGTTTGTTTGTTTGTTTGTTTTATCTTGCTCCAGTGCATTGTAAAACAGGAGTAGATTTTCTGTTTAAGGTAACTGTTTCCCCTTTTAATTCTAAAGTAAATGCCCAATGGATTTTTAAAATTTTAGTAAGATCTGTTGTCATTTAATTTCATAGTTTAGGTGGCATTCGAATAAAATTCTATTTTATTCTTTTTTTCTTATGCTTTTTCATACAAGCATTTAAAAATTATTGACTTGGTGTATAAGTATAATTTCTAATCACAAACAAAACCCTAGCATCAATCAGCATTTCCTCAACTCTTTTTTTTCCAGCTTGATCAGTGAAGTAGGCATCAGCTCTACCATGGGAACACACAGACATGAATGGTGGAGGAAAAGCAGATTGCAGCATCTGAAATTGAGGTGATTTAAGTGTTGAATTCTTATTTGGGAAAAAAAAAATTAAAAATTCTGAAAAAAGGTTTTTCTAATTTAGAAAGAAAAGTTAAAGTTTCAGGCCTTTCAGCAGACGAAAGATTTGGAAAGCATACGAGCTCCAGCTGCAGTCAATGTGCTGTGACCTGTAGGCAAGGCTTCCCTGGTGTCATGGGGAAAGCCTGGCCTCCCCAAAATGCAAAGCATCGAGAAACAAAGCCTGCCCATCAAACTTATACCTCTGCTCTACTCAAAGCTCATCATAACCAAAGTGCTTCTGCAAGTGCATTTGTTCTGGCACATCAGCCCCTTTCATAAACATTTGGTTTTCTTTGAGAAGATGCTTGTCGAGAGGCTCAGGTACTTCAGTGTTTAACCTCAGTAGCATTAGAAGAATGCAGAACAGTAGATGAGAAATGGCATAGGAAGAGAAACAAACAAAAGGAAAGAAAAGAGAAGAAATAAGCATTGTTTGTTTTTTTTTTTTCTTAAATTAGAGATCAGTATCACTGTGATGGTCTTGGTTACTCAGTGGAAATAGTTTGAGGAAAGCACAGAAGTGTAAATTGAAATGCTCAGCCACCAGTTACAAACGTGTTCCTCTTGGCTGCAGATTATTTTCATACCTATAGATTTGAAAACCAGTTTAACTGGACTTTGCATCTCCCTGATTTTGGCTTTAGTTAGCAAATCAAAAAGAATACAGAATCAACCAGCACAAAAAAAATGCTAAAACTAAGAAATAATTCAAAACTAATTTTTGCGTGACTTCTATCCAAAACTCTGTTCCCTGCTATCTACAGAGTGATTTTTCGCAGTTTGTACAGTTTGCAATTTATTATAAGATCTGATCATGAAGCCTAAAAGCCTGAAAATCACAAAAGATCTGTTTTGATCAGGTACCACCCATCATAACAGAAGAAATCAGGAAGAAATCAAGAAAATATATTTTTGACAGAAATGTAATGGGTGAAAGCTAATCTTCCTTGCACTTTTTGATTTTTGACAGCTGATTTCTGCAGTTATATTGCAGTTGGATCTTGTCAACCTCCATGCTACCTTTGTAGAGCTTACATACCTGTGTGATTTTGCTTTCAAGTGCAAAGAAGCACTAATGTACATGAAGTCACAGGAAAAAAAAAAACCAAATTCCAGAGACGTGATCAAGGATTATTGTGCTGATTTTGCTCTCTTGTGGATATCGCCCTACTTCAGAAGATTCAGGGAAAGTGCTTGATCAGAAGTTTGTTTTCAGGCAAAAGCTTTCTCGAGCCTTTTGAATTTTGCGTTTGGAAGCTTTGAAGTTGTCTCATGCTCTCATGCTGAGCCTAGTAGGGATGGATGTGCATACTGGCTTTCTTGCCTGTGAATCTTCTTAAACCTTATGTATGTTTAATGTTTTTGAAAAGCCACCAGAAAGCCTGTTAGACACAATAGTTCAAGGCATCGTTATAGAATATATACTTCAATGTGGCATTACACATCAAAGGGCTCTGATAAAGTAGGACTTTGAAAACACTGATCCTGGGCCAAGTAAAATACAGTTATAAAGTAGGATTGTGTTTCTCTGTGACCTCAAAAGCCCTTGTTCAACAGGCAAAAGGAGTATGCAGTGAATGAAAGGCTGGGACATCCTTCAGCTTGTATGCATCAATGCATTTTGTAACCTCTTGAAATGTTTTCTAGAGTTTGCAGAATTAGCTCCCATTTTCGTTTCTGATAAAATCATCCATCCTGGCTATGCCAGTGGTGGACATCTTGGAAGAAAGGCAACACTTTTCAAACATACATATTGATATTACAGGGCAGAAAAAGGCAGCTGCACACAACTTCTTGAGGCTCTCGTTCTGCTACCTGTTGTGCTCCGTTTGCCTTTGGTGGTTGTGAAGCTCACACAATCAATTTTGCACATAAATCAGGGATCAAAGTCACAAGTGAGGTGGAAAAGGGGCCACAGGCATGTCACTCATTAATTTCTACTCATTGATGTTAGCATGGTAAAGCGACACTGATTTCAGAGTTGGATGTTTTGCCTGTTTAACGACAGCCAACGTTTCCTAGCCCTCTCTGCCCACTGCCTGTTACTGCTTCCTTCCCCTTTGCTGTGAATGTTTGCAGCACAATGTTTAAATTTGGACACAGAGGCTGGCACTCCAGTGGGGAAGAAGCTGCTTAGGAGTTAGCTATTCAGTATAATCCTCTGCCTTTTGGTTTGGTGGGGATTGTTGGGCAGAGGTAATGAGGACGGTATTGGGAACCATAGGAGTGATCATGCACTAACCACTCAGTGAAGAACACGTCTGAGCTGCTGAAATAAAAGCGACTCTGCACAATGTGTGAGAGAGAGCAGTGGAAACTGTGATTAAAACAGTCTCTTCTGACAAACTAGGAAAGAGCAAAGACAAAATAACTCCTAGTAGTATCAAAAACATTGACAAACTGCCACAGAAAGATATAGCTCTAAAGAACAGTTCATGCCTTAGAAAGACTTTTGAGAGAAAACACTGACAAATTACAGTACTCTCTGAAGTGCTGGGAGATTTGGACAGAAAGCAATTCTGCTGTCCTACATACAGTGCCATCAGCTGATACAGATTCATTCTGAGACTCTTTCAAGTTTTGAAGGTGTAGAGAGCCTCACCTTCCTCCAGGTTATACAACAGCAGAAAACTTTAGTGCATGTGCAGCCATCAGATCAGACCAGGTACTTGCCTGACAGGCAGAAGTTTCAGGTTCTGCCCCATGCATAAAGCAGTGTGGGACCTTAGACCCTACTACCTAAGGTAGTTTCCTTCCCTCAAGTAAGTACCCTAATCATTTGTCAGAGTCTTTTACCAGAAGTCCATCCTGCCTTAAGGAATCTTTCTGAAAACATTTAATTGCAACCATATGTTCCCATTCGAAGCTTGAACAAGTCAGCATTTCCTTCGCTTGTCATCAAAACTTTATCACCCAGCTCTAATTGCCAAATCTATCAGAAGCGTTTGTAGAGACAACTAAAGGAGTGCATTGCTCATCCCCAATTAAACCTTTGCCTCAACACCAATTTCAGGCCCTGATAATCTGGCCAAAGTAGCTGTGGGTCCCTCCTACTTAAAGCAACCTCAACAGCAGGCTGTGATGGGGTCAGGGCTTGGGAGGAGGCAGGGGAGGGCACACGTAAAGGCAGTGACGCACAGGGTATGTGTCAAGGGACTGACCGGCCTCTTTTGCCCAGGGGTCTCTCACCCACATTTGTTGGTTCTTTAGAAAAGTGGAACTACATCAGAGAGGTAACGAAGCGTTCTGTGCCAAATGACTACAATGGCAGAGTTTTAGCTGACTACTCAAGGAGAGTTCCCTGATAAGAGCTGTTGTGAGGACAGAGCTGGAAGGAGTGTCAGCCTTAGAGAAGGCTAAGGGGAATGACAGCTGAAGGTTAGGGAACTTAAGATGCACAGAAACTTTTATTTCCTATCAAGGAAATTCTGTTTCTGCTCAGAACGCTGACTCCGAATGGTAGGATTATTCTGCTCATCAGCTCCTGCTACCATTATCTTTTTACCCAAATTTGCTTAATTTCTATGGAAAGCAGACGAATGTGTTTTCACTTGTTCATTAGATTTGTCCTGTGTGATCTACTATTAGACTTATGATAGCTGAAATAATAAATACTTATTGATTCTTTGGCCTCGTTTCTGACCATTAATGGTAGCTGCTTTTCATATCCATGTATATTTGTAATAGCTACATTTACAAAGGCCCCTGGCTATAGCTGTGCTTTCAGGGTGTAATTCCATCTGCATCATTCATCTCTCTCTTAAAATTGCCACATCTTAGTAATCTACTAAGCCCCATAAAACCTGTCCATTACCTGTGTCTGCAGCCATAGAATTGCAGCTTTTCCTTCTACATTAATCGTGATTTGCTTGCTCTGGTTTAAGCACCAATAAGGGGCAACTTTTTCAAATGGTACTCCATTATGAAGTGTGTGACACTTACCTACCTATGGAGCAGAAGAAATGAGAACAAAAAGAAACTACAGTATCTGAAATAATGAAAACATTGGAATATGCAGGTTTTAGTAGTATATAACATCATCTTTCTTTCAGGTGATGTTTGATTTATCAATACCAGGACTTTAGAGAAAGAATAATGCCTTGGTAGAGGGTTGAATGTCACCTACTTCAACAGAGCACTTTCTTCAGAACAACTTCAACTGAGCAACTTCTAGGCACCATGGCAATCAGCTTATCAGATATTCATAAAAGGGAATCATGAGTATCTCACTTCACATACACTTTTGTAAGAAGCAGTGTACCTGTTTTAAGGGCTGCATGCATTTCTCTTATCCTGTTGCAGATCGCTTTGAAGTCAGCTGAGATATTTCTACCAGGATAAGATACTGCTAGGCACTGATGTGGGAACCAGAGCTCTACGGTGAATTTTATGTGTAAATAGACAGTGTCTGTCCCATGATCAATAACAAGAGGACCAAAGGTAGTTACAAGCAACAGATGGAGAAAACACGTAAGAGGCAGTCTGGTAGGTAATGAAAAGCAGCAGTTACAACATGCCAGCTGTCTGACTGCCAGATTTTTGGCATTGCAATTGAGACAAGTTTTGAGGGGAAACTTGCATATGGACAATGAAGTCACTTTGCAGATAGAGTTTCCTGCCATGCATAGGGAGCAACATGGAAGAAAAAGCATGTGACACATTTCCCAACATGCAGTTTTGAGTAGTGTGATCTCAATTTTGGAAAAATGTTTGATACAACGGATAACAGAGATTTAAAACCACATATGATTTGGGCTCCTAAGCCTAATTGTGATCTGATAAATGGGACAAGGAAATGATGAGATTTTTCAAGAGGTTTAACAAAGAAATGATGGCATGAAATGAAGATGATGAATGTGGGAAAGTAAACCCAGGTCATGGAAAAGATTTTTTGGTAAGGCTGTGAAGATTCACAGAGATGACTTCAGGGGAAATATGAACTGATAAACCAGAAGTATCATGGAAGACCTACACTTGCTCCTTTTAAACTTGAATTTTTCCACCGAGAAAATGAAAGAGCAAGCCTCAGGATTTCTGCTGAATTCATCTAAGATGATGATATAGACTGAAATACTTAAACCATAACAAATATTTTTCTTATCTTCGTATCTCCCTTTCCCACCTGAATAACAAAAAAGGCTGAAATTTTGATTTGGTTACTAACAAGAAAATAGAAATGGTAACTAAGGAAATGGCCAAGAAAATGAATTAATCTTTGCCGCCTTGTAGGGGAAGCGAAGAATAGATAGAATAATCTGTTATTCGAGTTACAAGTCTAGAATAGTACATAGGTTTCATTTATCTCTTATCTTACCGTGAGCAGTAACTTGTCACACAAGAAGGTCCCTGAAGGAATCAAAAGGACAGGGCAAAAGCTCAAGGGGGAGCTACTTTGCACCAGAGACTCTGAAAAAAATGACCCTTGGTAAACACAGGGTTTTTAACACTAGGGACAGGAGAGCATAGACAGCAAAGCACTCAGCTATAAACTCTCTAAAGCCTTCTCAGATGCTGCCTATCTGTAGGTTTTCATTCCCCAGGTACACAAGGGCATGTCTACACTTAGGTACAGACATCTTGGCTGGCTCCACCACACTCCCCTGAACGCAGGAATGTGGAGATGCACAGTGCCATCCAAACTTGTGATCTTGAAAAACACCAGGTAACGCTGGAGGCACCTTGTGTGTTTCAGAGTTATGCCTTGTTACATGTCCAGAAATGCCCCAGTTTTGATGGGACTGGGCATCTCAACACCATGTTCATGCCTAAACTTAATTGCAATACAGAAAGCAGGCATTCCTCCATCCCATAGTCCTGGAAGGATTGGTCCCATAAGTGTTCCCAAAACATGTCCCCACAGTGGGTCTGCATCCCATGCAGCTACAAGTATGCCTTTTGATGCAAAGGGAAAGAGGATGACTCATGCCCCACCTGTTCTGTGTTGTAACATAGCGGTCTTACAAAATGCCTTGGAGCCATTCCCACCCCATCCCGAGTGGTTTCCAGCCCATACTGACCTCCTTCCAGGAGACCATCCATATCAGAAGGCTTGTGTGCTCTCCATCCAAGGCTCCTCCAACCACAGAAGGAAGCGATAGCTCCCAGCCTACCAGTTTGGGCACTCGCTTACTCCCTACTCCAAACCTTCCAGCAGATTTTTTTTTTTTTTTGTTGTGGCTGTTTATTGTAAAACAGAGAAGGAGTGCTGGAAGCAGGAAGCAGGATATCTACATTTCCTTGTTCTACCCCTCCGTGGCTGGACTGTACAAAACATTTCCAAGATCTGCATCTCTCATCTCATCTGCTCATGGATACCTGGCTCCTGCATCTTTCTCTCTCTTTGGTTCTGTAGAATAAATATCTCTAAGCATTTAAAAAAAACCCCATCCTTATAGATAAACATTCCAAACGCAGCTGTGGGTCAGGGCGACTTTACTCCAAACTGATCCTGTCACTGTCAAGTGTGTAATCAAGTACTTGAATGGTGATGTTTCCAATGAATTGGTTATGACTTGCTATCAATCAAGATTATGGTCCATGCCATTTGGTTGCAAAATAAGAAAATGCAATTTTCAAAGCGTATTAAAATGGTTTTCAAATTTTTTTAAGCTACTGCAGCAGTGCAGTTAAAACTAAAGAAGGAGAAGCACACATCAGATTTTATTTCTCAGAAGTATTTTTTGTGAGATCTTCCATTATGCCCTCTAGGATTCTTGCTTTGCAGATCAACAGCAGTGAGAAGACAGGATACAACTTGTTAGCTGCATAATTTCCATTTAAAATTAAAATAGTGTTGGTACTGACTAAGTTGTTCCTGGAATTTATATACATTTCCCAACCCAACTGACAACAAACTTCATCTCTGTTATGCTTCTATGATCTTTCCTTCATTAAAATGTGTAAATAAATGATGTGGTAAATTATCTCATGTCTACCTCTTGTCTTGTTATTAATCTAGAGGGAGATGAAGTTCTTAGAACAAGGCAGGAAAGACAGAGAATACAAGATGATTAACTTATCTTTAATTCCACTCACAACAGGATTTTTTTTAATATATGTTTACTCCTTAAAATATGTTTTTCTAATTGCAGAGGAGAGATCCCTTTATGACAATAATCTTTTTTCTTGAAGTGGTAAAGAAAAACACCCTCTATTACAGGTTTCCACAAATTGAAATTAATCCTGAAGGAGCTCTCCAGAGGCATTACAGCAAGCAAAGGAGGTATTATTTTTACCTGATTGTTTGTATTCTGAAGAAAAAGAAAACAAAAAACAAAAAAAAAAACAAAAAACAAACCTCCATTGCTCACTTTTAAATAAAAAAAAAGTAATTATTATTTATTCACTCCTCACGCAGAAAATTGCTGTTGCCAACAGGCAAATAAAATGAAGCACTCTTTGTCCCAAAGAGTTTATAATTCATGTTTGCATATGATGGATTGGAGAGGGATAAGGAAAATGGAAGAATAATGGCTACAGAAAAAGGTTCCTGCAGGCCCTTTGGTTTATTTTGCAAATGTCAAGGTAATATGACAAATAAACATACATCTGTGTGTATGTTGTATTGAATATATGTAATACAAAATCTTAGCTACCATCTGACAAAAGCTGTGTGTAGATGCTACCTCTGTCAGCCTTGTTTGTAGGCAAAAGACTCACAGTAAGAGGGAAGAAGCTGTGAAATAGGGGCAATGAAAAGCCAGCGGAAAAGAAGCAAAGGTTGATGGGGAGGAGGAGGAGGAGTGGGTGGGAACAGGACCACGTCCCAGGAGCTGGGCTCGCAGGACAGGGAAGCCCCATCCCATGTGGCTGGAGGAAGACCTATGAGCTGCACTGGCAGACGTGTGACTTCCCAGATGATGGTCCCCATTCCCACTGTTGTGGGGAAGAGGCTCCTACCCTCACGCTCACCAAGAGCCCAGAACCATCGAATGCCACCAGCGCGCTGGGGAAACAGACTGGGGATGCTGAGCTCAGATGTGCCGAGGTGCTTTACCGAAAAGGATCTCATGGAGCAATTGTTAAAAGTTCTTGCAGACAGAAAGAATAAATATGTGCTACGACTATCAACAGATGCCAATTAAATAATACAATAATTGTCGAGTCACATACAGAGCACTCAGCTTCTTTGGTGATAAGAGAATGGACAAAAATATTCATGCTGGCAGACCAAATGAAAAGGCAAAAATGAAATCCCAGCTTCTTTATTCTATAGTTACACAGGCTTGGCATCTTTCATGAGGAATCTCTTTGCTCTCTTATGAAAGGGAGCTCATGAGTGCCGGGAAGCCAACCTTGATTTCAGAAAAATACTCCTCTATCAGTGAAAAAGCATGGTTATGCACACACCCCCCACAAAAAAAAACCCTTCCTGGCCATGTTGCCTGCAAGAGCAGACATCTGCCTTTGTATTTGAAAATGACCGCATAGTGCCAGTTGGCATTTTAGTTGGCAAAATGTGCACAAGTAGGGCACAGATTCAGAATGGTTATTAGCCCATTGAAAATGTAATGAAAATCGGTGCGCATGGGTGGCTTAAAGATTTTTAAACACGATGATTAAATATAAAATGCCTGTAGTTTAAGAGACTGACTCAGTGGACACATTTAACCTTGTAAAAATTCCAGAGCTGCCAGGCTGCTTCGTAGCTGTAAAAGAGAGAACAGCGGATGGTTGTGCAGGCAACCCGGGGTTGTACAGGCAACCGAGGATCAGCCTGGACACGGTGGGAAGGTGCAGGTAGAAAAGGTGCTGTAGCCTTTCGGTGTCCTGCGTGGAAATAAGCAACAAATGCCACTCACGCGGGGCCAAGAAGGAGACCTTGACGCCCTTGCCCTCCTACGATAAAGACACAGCCTCCAACAGGGGCTTAAGAAGGGGATTTGCAAATGAAGTCACCTGGGGCGGGGGGAGGGGGCAGGCCTGTCTTCTGGACGTCGGTGCTTCCCTGCCAACCTGAGGTGGGCATCTGTGAGAAACTGCAAATTTGTGACCTCTCCCGCCAAGCAGTCTCTTTGAATACTGGGGTTTTGGGAGAGGGGTCAGGAGAGCAGCAAGGAGAATTGCTGACACCCGTCTGGCTCTGTGAAAGGCTGGGGGTGAACAATAACAACGGTGGCATTTCACGCAGCAGTCTAGAGACGACAGCGTTTGACCAGGACATGCTATTCCCTGGGTTCCCACCCCCCTGGGGCAGAGGGTGCCCCGGAGGCCCGAGGCAGCTCCTTTCCCACAGCTTTGGGCGTCTCCGTACAGCCCAAAGAGATGGGAGAAAGCTGCAGCAGTAAAATATCCCCTTGCCTTCTGTTTTCGTCACCGCCTTCGCTGCCCCCCGACGTTCCTGTTAGACATTTTGGGTTCACGGAGAGCGCCCGGCGACACCTTCCCCATCAGAAAGCAGCCGCCGCGCGTTGCCCTCCCTGCGCTGCTGAGAGCCCAGGGCCAGCCCCAGGAGGGACCTCCAGCAGCAAAACCGCAAATGCTGCTCTACCTTTCCACACCCGGGCAGGGGCACGTCACTCTCCTGGCTGCCCTTCACAGAGCGTAGACACATCTGTGTCCCACAGACGAGATCCCAAAGTTAATGGGCTCTCTTAGCCAGCGCTGCTGCAGTTTGCAGCCACCCAGACCACTGCAGTCTCTCGCCGGTAAGCCGGAGACTTCTGCATTCACACATGAAATATCGTAGCAACATCTTTATAAGGTATGGGAGCAAATGACTTCATTCTCTTGCTTATTCTCTTGACATAGATTTTAACAAGATGAAATGGCATGATGCTAAATTAATTTAGTTTAATGATTTTGATGGTAACAAATGGGGAAAATGGTACAAGCACCGTCCTTTATAATTAGACTGCAACCTTGTGCTGTTCTCCAAATGCTGCAGCCTGTTTCTGAGATGCAGAATAATTTCTGCTTCCAGAAGCCTGAAATTATTTTTCAAGACACAAATAAAAATAATTTTCTCTTTCAGCCTTTCTTGTGCCTAATGTTTTTCAATTCTATGCAACATTCCTATAAAGTTATTTATAAAGCTTCTTAGCTTGAACCAGCCCTGCAAAAGCATTTTGGATATTGCTCAAAACATGTTAAAACATAAAACACTATTAGAAGTGCCCATCAAAGAACTGCAATAGATGTTCAGCTGTTGTGGGTAGTATTGATTTCACTGAAAACTGTGAAGCTGATGGTTTATATAAAATCACTAAGAGCAACTAAAACGGAAAGCTGAAATGACAAAGAAAAGTCATAGTTATGGAATTAAGTGATTTCTGTATGCACCTGAAGAAGAGCAAAAGAACATTCCCTGGTGGTTTCAGGTATAGCAAATGTTAATGCAGAGGGCTTGGCAAAGGATGGTTCACTTCTGTCAGTGCATTTGCAAAGGTGGGGTTATTTTAAACAGAGCTGCTGCTCTTTTTTTTTTTTTTTAATATGCCATTTCTTTTGATTTCTGTTTTTAAAAACTCAAATTTTAAAACATACTTGTCTTTGAGTTTTTCCCTCTTTCTGCATTCACTCTTTACTCCCTTCAAGAAAGCAAAATTCAAAGACAGAAACATGAAAAAGCATGAAAAAGCATCAGAAGAGTAATTTTTAAAAACTATAAAACAGACCCTCCCACACCGAATCTCTGCCTTCTTTCCCAATGCTTGAACTAAGAGCATGCAGACAAAAAAAAATCCATTTTTGGATGAAAAAAAATGAAATGGTTTAAAAAAAAATTAAGGGAGTGAAAAATGTTCACTTCATGGAATTTTTTACAATTTTTGGGAACACCATTTTTACTGATTTTCCCCCCCCCCATTCAAATAATGTAAGAAGCAGATTTTAAAAACTATTTTCTTTTCTTTGTGTTGTAGTGGTGAGCCCTGACACAGCCAGCTAATCAGAGTCCTATTCAGCCAGGCCCTGCATGCGTTGTGGCAAAGTTGTTTAATTTGTAAATTTGAGAGTAAAATAAGGGGTTTTTTTTCAGATTGGACAGAAAGGACGTAAGAAGGGCAAAACACAAGTCTTTAGAGAGAATCCCAGCAGGCAATTCAAGGGCAACCCTTTCACTAGCAAATTTAATCATTGAACATCAATCCAATTTAGGTTCTGTTGAATATTAGGAGGGAACAGTCACTTTTATTACATGGAGACAAAGAACTTCCTTCAAATTAAATGCTTACACTTAAAAACAAGAAGTAAATTATTGTGTCCATCCTGTCTGTTTCCAAAAATTCATTCAGATGATGTACCACCAGTTTACTGGAAATGGAAAATTCTGTTTTTAAGTGATATTGTGACACTTGCAAATGGGTGATGGTTCTGCCACCATTATTAACCTTATCTAAAAAAACCCAAGATTTCTCTTTAATGAGTTTGCAGCTTATTTTTCAAAAGTTTTAGGGAATCCAATGGCCATAAGGGATCTGTGGGTCTTAGCCAAGTCTGTCTGTCTGAATAGACCGTCAGAAATGGCATTTTCTGGGCAATCTCTCTACTGGCTTCAATTGACTTTTAGCTCTAATCATTATTCAGTTAACGAGGGGGGGAGGGTTGTTGTTTGGGTCTTTTTCCCCTTCTAAGGCTTCTGTAGAAATGAAACCTGCTGCTGTGCAGAAAGCCAGCATAAGGTGCATTCCTTACTTTCTATTTTTGACTTCCATCCTGCTACTGCCCTGCTCCAAGGATTAGCATGCAATTTTGTTGACGCATTGGCTCTCTGTTAATCTTTTCCTTAGGGACAACCTTCCTGAATAAAACTTTTGAAAATACAAGCAGCAATGGTCTCATTTCAAGGACCAATGACAATTCTAAGAAGACCAGTAACAAATTCTTCTAGGCTGCTTAACTGCGCATCTGAACCACTGACTCACTTCAGGCTACTACTTTTTGCTGAATAATTTTACATGCAAGTTATTTTAAATGTGACCTACAGTCTCCCAAAGCACCACAGGCTCATCTGCTTTTATATTATAAACATCCTGTTTCTTGAAGACAACATAGTTATGCAATTTTTGAACTAGGATGAAAAAAAACATTGATGCAAACAAACTGCAAATGCAGCTACTGTATCACCGGAGGAAATCTTACAAAAATAGGTAGACCTGATCATGTCAAATGCAAGGCAGTTGTTTACACGCAGGGTCTAAGGACTAAAATTTGGCAGTGGAAGAAATTGGAAGTGCCGGCTTCTCTTTCCGAATGTGCCTTTAATGTGCAGCCTGTGTTTCTCTATATAGAAGACATTAGCATGTTTATAGCCTCAAGAAAATCATATAGGGGAACTTGGATATTCACTGCAAATGATTTCCTGACACTACAAAGGTCTGGGATTTTTTTGGCACCAAAGTACTGCTATGCTACCCTGTGATTTGCCTTTTCCCCTCAGTAATTCACAGTGACAGACTTTTAAACAGAATTACATCCCCCTAAGCAGTTCCCGTGCTCTGGAGATGGGCAGGACGGCACAGGCAATAAGGAAACAGGACTGGAATACAGACATGGCTGTCCTTGTTGGCTGGCATCCACACAGAGATAGGTGTTCAGCCTCTATTCCAGCAATGAAAGAACACTCTCTGCTCTCCCTTCATTTTATTTCTGAGGCAAAAAATAGTATGTTTGTGAACATGCATGAAAGGGGAAATGGGTTTAGAAAAGAAACCCTGTTTCTCAAAGGCTGAAGGTTGCTATTCTCGTGAGACTGGACCTTTAAGGCAGCTCAGCTCTCTCACAAGCCTCTTGTTGCCATGCAAGAATGCTCCCATTGTCGGTACGTATTTTATCCAGTCTCATCCCTTGTGTCTGTGCTATGAATTTATAAATGACAAGCAATATAGCAATATGCCTTTTTAAAGAGCTTCAGAATAGAAAGTCCTACTGTCACACATGGCTGTAATAGAACAAAAAACTCTTTTTGAGTGTCAAACCTGCTGGAGAGTCTTTTAGGGACAGAATGGTTATCATATAGCCTGTAACATGCCATAGATACCTTCCTGCAAAAGCAGTATGTCTATAGGGAAGATAACTGTGTACTTTTATGACATTTATTTATACAAACGCTTTCCATGGCTGTGAGAAGGAAGAAAAGGATAAGCTTGCAGATATCCAGAAGCCCATATATGGCACTCATAGACATTCATTATTAAAGAACTATTAAATGTTTTGTGTCATTTGGGATGTATGATCCGTGGCTTGTACATACTATATAAACAGAAAATAATATTGCAGTTACAGATTATGCACTGGCATAGCTCCATCCACTTCCATGGCAGGACTTACCATTTATAAATTGATAAGGCAGGTCAGACTCTAGCCTTAAATCTTTTCTTTCCTTGCTTCCTGATCTAGGATGCTACAGTCTTTCCATGATGCTGGCCAACTATCTGAGAGAGCAGCGAGAAATGCAACAGAGAACTCATAATTAGTCTCTGTGGCTCTATTGCCAGCAACCCTTTAATCATCAAAGAGTCTTTCTGAAGAAATTTGGATTTTGCCCTTGTTGCAGAAGAGGAAGGATCTGATTCTGCTCATAAAATTTATAAGACTGTGTGTTATTAATTTATTTTCCTTTTTCTTACAATTTTTCCATGCTGCAGCATAAGATTCAAATGTGAACTTGCTTATGGTCAGACACACTATGGATTGTATTGCAATAGCATGGAAAGGTCACACATGGAAAAAAAGAGCAGGACTGGTGCAATTGGCACTGAAGCACCTTCCACGAGAAGAAGATTGACAGAAACCTCTGAGGTAGATCTCTGTTTTTGGATGGAGAACATGAAGTCAGGCTCCCAGGCTCAGGTCTGATCAAAGACCCTGTTGCCTCATGGTCGATTTTGAGGCCCCTGGTCCTCTAGAGTTGAATCCAGTACTCTGAGTAAGCCTCTGTCATGGGGAAAATTTGGTACCTTACAAGGGGAACCAAAAAGGCCAGTTTGTTTGAGCCAGGACCTGTCTAAAAGTTTGCATGAATGAAATGTTGAGCCTCGTCTCCCAGATACCTTATTCAGCTCTGCATTGAGATGTCTCTATTCTGGATACACAGCCCAGAAGACTGTCCTGAAGGTTAAATGCTGTAACCCTTTACTTCAAAAGGCTGGGAAAGGCATACTGCTATATTTCTTTTATGTGGTGGATGCAATCCTCTCCTCTCCTCTCCTCTCCTCTCCTCTCCTCTCCTCTCCTCTCCTCTCCTCTCTTCAAAAGGACAAAGTTTCCCATCAGGATACTCTGCAGGCACATGTGGACTTCATAGTCCCAGCAGGCACTTCAGACTGGAAGGGACCTCTGCAAGTCATCTGGTCCAACCCTCTGCTCAAAGCAGGATGAACTTCTGATCAAGATAAGCTTGCTCGGGCTTTGTCCTGCCCAGGTAAAAGTAGCTCCAAGCCTCTCTGGACAGCCTGGTCTCTCTCAGAAAGTGACATACTTCTTGGTCCTGTCAAGAAACACAAGGTCTCTGAGGCTGCCTGCCTGCCTCTTTGGCAGGAACACCTCGAGTGAGATTCATCCTGCCTAAAAGCTGGATGTCTGATCTTGACCTCAGAGGCCTTCAGTCCATGACAAAGAAATAGATGCTCTTAAAAGTGAATTGTGTGCCACTTCTCTTCCCTGATTATAGAGGTAGCAGCCAGCAGAGTTGCTATTTAACTCTTAGAGGAAAGCTCCTTTCCCAGGTTCAGGGGTTTCAGCCTGGGTCAAATGACAGGAAGACACCAAGCACTTCGGCTTGCTTGAGAGCAGAATGTGGGCTGAGACATAATTCAAGGTGGCTGAGGAACATCTAAGCTATTTCAGTGGAGTAATGTGGGAGCAAATTGGAGGAGAGAATCTCAGGATCACACTGAGAACTAAAACTGAAATTTGAAAAAAGACCCAACATTGAGCTATAGTTTGCTTCACCATGTTTAACTAAATGACTGTTAGTCACTGAAGCTTCATTTTTTCTCTCAGCTCAGAAGCACAGATCCAGAGAGAATATGTTTGCTTCAGTCCTCTCTTTCAAAGATTATGCTAAGAAGATCAGGATGGTCTTTTACAAATGCTTCAAGCAAACAGAAGATGCGAGGAATTTACTTCCAAGACAAACAGGAGGTCAGGAATAATCAGAACCTCTCACTCTCTTGCGTTAAAATAGTGATAAGCAAAAGGTGTTGCTCTCCAGGCAATAATGTCTAAAGTAGCCTTTCAAAACAAACAGAAGGTTTCCGCTTGCTTACTCCATTTTCTTCAAGCTGCTTAGGTGGGATTATATTCTGTTTTCTTCTGCCTTCTCCATAGTCAGTCTTCTCCTTGAAGATTTTCTTTCTCCTTCATATCTTGCAATATTTCATTATCCCACTCTCTGTTAGAAATTGCTCTGTCCTATCTCTTGTTATGTTCCTTAGCCAGTTCTTTCTTTTCTGCTTTTGTTTTCTGCTCTGGCTTTTCCCACTTTCCTATTGCAATCTTGCCCTTGGTGAGCTCCTGTCTGCCTAACTACTGTACTAAACATGGCCAGACAAGATCTCCCTCTGGGAAACTGCAAAGACTCCTCCCGCTCTCCACTGACTCTATGGTGAGCAATGGAGTTATTGAAGTCCAGAGGACGCCTGGAATTTAGAATCAAGCTGGGTGAGTGGGACTAAAATTTCTTCTCTTACAGATTTTTTGAAGTTTAATCCCTTCATTTTACTCTTTTGCAGTTGTATCCTCTGGCTTTCTCCAGATCTTTTTCTTTAACAGTTCCTCCATCCCTTTTAAGGCTGTGCCTGCACAGGCAGCAAAGCCCCTCTCAAACTTGGATTGGTTTGAACACCTCACATCTGAACATAACACCTTTTTTCTTTGAAGCATTTGTTTCAGAGCTTCATCTCTGGCCCTGCAGCAACACTGGGGCACTGCAGGAGAGCAGAGTCTCTGCACTCTGTGCTACACTTTCACATTGGAAATGTAACCTGGATGTAGTAAGAGCATCTCCTAGTCTTCCTGGGTTCATGTAAAAGTCAGACACAGAAGTGAAGCCTTTATTTAAAAAAAGCTACTCCATTATTTTTTCCTTCTCCCAAATGCCATCTATTTTGCCCAGTGTTAGGAATGATCCAAACTCTCATGTCCACTCCCAAGGCCATTTTTGAGCTGCTAGTCTCTACCTTCATGCCTATAGACATGTTTTCTTGTCCTGCATCCACTCACAGCAAAAGTTAAAAAGGCAAAGACTGTCTCCAAAAAATATCCTCTCGTCTGAACTCATATGGCCTGTGCTGACAAACAACAACTCAACACTTACTACCCTCATCCTTGCACATGAACCTGCTGAAGGTGAGCAGGGACACCAGGAGCTCCCTGCCAGCCCAAGCTTCCCAGAGTCCCTGCTGGCAGCACAACTTACTCACTGCTATCTGCACCTCATCAGTAATCTCTGAGAACACAATATCAAGAAAATAATCTACCGCATATCAGGAAGTATGGGAGGGGAAGAAGTATTTTTATATAAAATTAGCCAAAAAAATCCTCAGAACTGCTTGACTGAAGTCCGTAGGAAAACTGAAGGAGTTTAACAGCGGGAGGCTTCCGCAGTTCTTGGAAGAGAGAGCACCAGGCCTGCACAGCATCACCTATGGCTGCTGGGGAGCCGCTAGCCCTGAAAGAATCACCTGCAATGTGATCAGGACAAATGTGTCAAAACCCATGTTGTGTGGACTTAAAGCACTCAAAACCAGGATGTGAACTCAAGAGCTGTTAAACTCAATTGTCCTTACCAGACTCTATTCCTCCTCCCCTTTTTGGTTTGTTGTGTTTTTTTTTTTTTTTTTTCACTAAGAAGAGCTATCCATGCTGCTGGGAACACTGCAAGGAAGGTTAATCCAGACACCATACACTTAACAGTTTACGGGCTGCGTACAGGTATGAGGAATGAGAAATCACCACAGACAGAGAAGGGCTCAACGATCTGTTCAAGAGCAGCCTTTTAGCCTGCCAGAGATAAAGTTTCCTTGGAAAGAGAAGGATCCCCAAAGCAGCAATAGGGGATTCCTCTCTTCCCTCATTTAACTTGGACGCTGAGCTACAGCACAAGCCTCTACTGTGGTTTAAAGCTAGAGTGTCTTAATTGCTTCCTGAATTACACTTATTATAGGAGCCTTGATTAATTTCTCCTTTCTGTTGCAATTCAAGTCTGTGCAAGAAGTTTTTACTAGTGGTGGGCTTGCCCAGGGCTGTCATTCTTAAAAACCCTTCAACAGTCTTCATAAGTAACCAGCATTCACCAGAAGGCAAACTGCACTCTCTAGAAACACGTGATGTTAAATGTGTCAAGGAATTTAGGTTTCCAAGAAGCCACTCAGGTCATCAAGCTCAGGTCCACTGCTGTGTATATACCTGTCCCTGCTCTAATGGGACTCCAGTTTTAAAAGTACTTCAATTTCTTTAATCCCCCTAATCCTGATAAAACTATTGCTGAGCTATAACCCCAGATGGCAAGAAAATTTCTATTGCTCTTCAGGGTAATTCGTTCATCACTGAATTATTCCTCTTTGTGCCTCCACCACTGTCTTTCGGCTGAAACAGTCCTTTTTCCCACGACGTTTATAGATAAGAGCTAGAGTCTCTCTAGAAAGAAACAGACACTGGCTGGTTTTAAAGAGAGACCCACGATGCCTGGGATGTATTTACGCACCTAACATCTGGATCTCACCTAACACAGGTGCTGTTTGTAACTACAGCTGTCTCGTGCTGTGTAGGAGCAAAGAGGGGAGGAGAACAGGCACATAAAAGAGCGCAATGGCCTTCCCCTGCAACAGTTTGGCTTTCGTACTAGTTTCATCTTTCTGCCAGGGATGTTTCCGTCACTTTTGAGGAGCTCAGTTTGTTCCTAGCGATCCTTTCCACACTCTGAGAAAGGAGAATTTCTGCTGCCCAGGGCAGGTAGGTGCCCTTCAGCCCTTTACCAGCCACTGCCCTGTGCTGCTTTCCCAATGGGTGAGCAAAGTATCTCAGACCTGGCTGCTCCAGGACTGTGCTCCAGCAGGGCATTCCCCAGTTTTCTCCCTAATGAATATGAATTAGGAAGGTTTAGATTTAAAAACAAAAAAAACAAAACCTCTGATATAGGACAAGGATGAACACTGTAATATCCAGATATCCCACCAAAAAACTCCTGCTCAGGACTTGCCTAACCTTACCAGCACTGGAAGCCTCCCTATCTCACCTCAGAAATCTGCTGCTGTGCACAACTGGGACTTTCTGCTTCTTGATGCTTTGCTACTGTCATCTCTCTTACCCAGGAACTAGGCAGAGCCATGCTTAAATCTTTTCACGATCTGAACTATATTCTGTAGTCTGAGTTCTTGTAAGGCCCGCTTCTAGGGCTGGGACCCCCACAACAGGCACTGGGGCTGTTTTGTTCATAAAATACCAACACATTGCCTCTTCAGGGAGTGAGTCAGGTTCCCCCCGCCACCCTCCCTCCCCTAATTAATCTCCCTCTTTCCAGGAGCGTAGCACAAGCAGCGAGGGATTAGCTGCTCTGGGGGGGCACCCTCCTCTTTCGCAGCCAGCGCTGAAGCTCTGCCAGGCTGCGGAGAGACACGAATCCAGGAGAAAAGCAAAGTAGTAAGCCTGAGCCTCCGCACCCTCCTGAAGGCGCACGCACCTACAGCGGGGAGGTGCCAGCCCCGCTGCCTCCCCAGCCCGGCATCATCTCAGCCCATGTTTGATTTAAGCATGTGCTTACTTCCATTGTTACTAAGAGCATTTGCACGCTACGTTACCCACATCTTGCCCCATCAGCCTCACCGTGTTTTTAGATCATCTACAAAGCAGCTTTTTAAATTTTTGTTTCATCTCAATTAACATCCAGGCCACCTAAATCCCACGAAAACATCCCACCCCTCAGTTTCCTCTGTGCAACAATCTCCACCCCCTGGGATTTAAAGCTCTTGCCTTCTTTGGCCAGGAAGACTCCCTCAGGCCCATAGCTGTCAGTCAGCCTTTCTCTCGAGCTACCTAATTGATTAGCATAACGAAGTTAAACTGAGAGCAATTACTCTCAAGATCAGTACTTGCATGTTTTCAGACCCGCGGCAGGGCTTATGGGCAGCAAGCCTGCCTGTTTCTTCCCACAGCTGGTCTGGAGGATGACCTGGACCTCGTCTCACTGCTGACAGCTACAGTACAGGCTCATCTCACGTACACAAGCGATCGTCAAGTGCGTTTCGTAACTTGGGAGGCATTTTGGAGAAGGTAGATGGGAGAGATGGCAAGAGGAAGCTATTGTTCTGCCTAGCAGAGGGGAGGTGAAAGGCAGGCCAGCTGTAGGTAATCAGGGTGGAAAGCTGCTGCTGTGCCATTTTAGAATTGGCAATTTGCAATTGGGAGAGACATCTTTTCTGTCCTGCCAGCTGGAGGCTCTTGGCAAAGTGGTTATGTTTTTAGAAGCTAAACAAATTCATCTTTCCTATTTTTCCCCAGACTTTTGGATTTTACCTCAAGAGGTTTGATCTAACGCTTTTTATCACATCTGACTAAGAAAAGACTTATTAAAAATGAAAGAGGACACAAGAAAAATAGGAAGAAGTTCAAGTGTTCATCTGTATTCAGCAAATCAACTTTCTGAACATATGAAATCTAAGTGGTTCTGAATTTACTTATTTTCCATTCATGAAATAAACAATTTTACACTAACATGCAGTTACCGCTCCAGTTTATGTTCCTGTAAAGATGTGCAGAGCTTTGGGTTGTCTTGTAGCACTGTACATAATCAAGTACTTGCAAGTAACAGTTATCATATTTATAATATTCTGACAAGGGGATCATTCTCCCATGTCTTCTCCCAAAACTCTACGCCTCTTATCCTTAGTGACCTTTGATGTATGGTTTGAACGTGTGGTATAGGAATATTTTTTCAGCAATATAGGGTTAGTTTTGGTTTTCTATTTTAAAAATATATTTTAATGTCTCTATTATTTTCTTCTGGAGATTATGCAGACACAATGATTTTCTCATTAAAATGTGTTGAACTAAAAGGCTTAAAGTTTAAACAGATCTTTGGATTAGTGTTGGTGTTTATGACAAACTTTCAAACATGGAGACCATTTGGCTTGGTCTTTATTACAGATAAAAATTAGCCCTCCAACTTGTATTATGCCTACCTGGGTGTGATTTCAAAACATTTTTGTCACCTGTCCCACATCTGCAGCACAACACACTGTAGCCCCGAGTCGGTAAAGCACATGCTGAAATTTGAGCACATGCTTAAAAGCAATTACTTATCAGAATATGCTCAAGCACACGCTTTTATACTAATGTGTTTTGCTGAACTGACGTGATAAATAGTCTAACTGCAATGTCCCAAAACATCTGCTCTCAGGAGAATTAGGTCATGTAGATTTACAGAACTTCAGGGAAAGGAAAAAATTACAAATTCAGTCTAACCTATTACCCAGACTTTTTTATTTGCTTTAGAAGAAGACAGGATAGGAAGGTATTTGCAGGATCAAAACATTAATAAAACTACTTTGCAGATATTTGAGTTTGAAGGTTGTTGTTCAGATGACCATGGTGCTTCCTCCTGACCTCAGAGCCTTTGAAATAAAATCAAAATGATTTTGCATGAATTTTCAATGAATTGAGAGGATGATATTTCAAGAAGAGCAACACCCAGAATTTGACCTTTTCAGCTGTACTGAAAACAGCAGCCACTTTGTGTTACCAGCTATTGTGAAATTAAGGTTGAACAAGCACGGAAACAACCTTTCATTTTAAGAGGAGGTAAGTCACATCCCCTAAGAGCTGGGACCACATTTACCAAGTCCTGTGACCCTGAGAGCTACTCTTCAAGGGCCTATTTAAAACTGAGACATGAACACATCAGGGATATGAAGTGCTTGGTCTGATTAAGATTTGCACTTTTCCAATGGAAGCACATTGCTGCTAATTTCCTTCTCCTGTTTTCTTTTCGTGCAGCCTTCATAGCTGAAACAAGTGGAGGGAGAGGAGATAAAAAATCAATCATATCTGCTGTATCTTCCTTTCTGAGTCTTCACGGGCCCCAGCAGTGTGATGTGGAAGGAAGATTTCTGTGCAGTGAATCCTCTCCTACAGTTCAAGTCGTCAAGTCATCTTCGTCAAAAGAAAAATCTCTTCAAAGCACAATTGCTGAAGAGTAGAATTTTATTTTCAGAACAGAATGAAAGACGTGCACCAAGGGAGGTTTAGATTGGACATTAGGAAAAAATTTCTTTACTGAAAGAGTGGTCAGGCCTTGGAACAGGCTGCCCAAGGAAGTGGTTGAGTCACCATCCCTGGAGGTATTTAAAAGATGTGTAGATGAGGCGCTTAGGGACATGGTTTAGTGGGTATGGTGGTGTTGGGTTGACGGTTGGACTCGATGATCTTTTCCAACCTTAACGATTCTATAATTCTATGTCTTTCACTAAAGGCCTCTTCCCTGAGCTTGTTTCCAAAAACTACTTCACCACAAAATGCTGCACTGTCAAAAGTGAAACAGTATGAGGAACACAGCCATATTGATCTAGATCACTTCAAACTTGAATATAACTTTTCTGTTTACAAAGTATTTTAAAAAATTAGTCTGCTACTATTTTTCATGTTCTGGAAAACTGAGTATTTAAAATTTTTAGTATTAATGTTTCCATTGCCTTTTTAACGTTATCTAAATTAAACCTTTTGATTAGACCATTTCGATTTTCAAAAAAAACCACTTCAGAACCTGAGTTCCGCAGGAAATACTACCCATACCTTGGGATTTTGTTCAGACGCAGGATGACAGCTGTACTTTTCAGTATTTCCTGGAGAATGAGCTGGTGGTAAAATGCTTTCTGCTTTACAAGAAGACTGGTGATAAATGCAGTAACAGCTATTGTGTATTAAGTAAATGTGGTATGAAATGTGGTTTAGAGTCCCATAAAACAGATGGTAATGATTCTCCTCCTAACAAGCAGAGAAGCTGTGAATTTGCAGCTTGAATTCAGTGTCCAGGAATAAGACCCAGCAGGGCAAGAGGGAGTTAGGATATTACGATCACAACTGTCACGCCAAGCGGATGCACGGAACAAAACTCATTTCCATCAGCTTTGGGAGAAGTCTCCCACCTGCACAGAGGGTTGCATAGGGAAGCTGCGTATGAGAGAGAAAGAGAGGTTGAAAATGAAGATGAAGAATTACATTTAAAAAAAAAGATCTCTGAGAGCCTAATCTGCTTTTCTAAATCACTGCTAGAGCCAAACTTTGGAGCCAAGTTGCTGAAGCTTCAGCACTGTGCTGAAGTACTGTGTAATTGCCGGGGATCTCTTCACCTCACAGGTGCAGAAAAATATGCATTTATACAGCTAATCTTGGCTGGGATGAGAGAGAAACGTCTTCTGGGAGATTCTGTCAGAGTGATAAATAACAGAAATAATTTTCAAAATGAATGAAATGACTGACTTGGTGTACTGACTTATGTTCCAGATAAGGCAGGTCACTGTTTACTATTTTATCTATGGCTTTAATTGCTGAACTATGGCACGTTTTCATGATGTCAGTGCCCCAACTCTCAGTCCCTGTGGCACCTCCTGACTCAACAGGTCCGAAATCCTCTCAAGCACTCTTTAGAGCAGATTTAGGGCTTTAACGGTGGAAATAAATCACAATAAAAGAAGTGTTCAGCATTCTATTAGATCATACATCTTGAAAAAAATAAAGTGGGCTGTATTTATGGGATAAGACTTCATGGGTCTGAAAAAGGCTTACAGAGTCTCCGAATCTGAGCTCCTCTATGATGCCTCAGGGAAGAAGGTCCATATGGCCTTGGGGTGCAGGAACAGAGAAAAAATAAACTTAGTAGTGAGGCTATATTACCTGTGTATATTAAAATCAGCTGTTGAGATCCCGAAAGCAGGAAGGAAGTTGAAAAATTGGATGAGATTCACAAAGAGAGAAGAAAATGATTACAAGATGTAAAACGCGACTGCTAATGAAAGATTCAAAGAGCTTAATCAAGCTAGGTTATAAAAAATATGTCAAGAAATTACTTTTCCCCTGCCCAGCCATCTCCACCAGGATCAGAACATGGGTTCTTCAGCCCAGCAGATGAAAGCGTAACTAGATCAAATAGCTGGGACCTGAAAAGCTACTCTGATTTGGATGTGAAATAAAGCTCAGGATTTTAAGATGAGGGCAATTTATGGCTGGAAAGAACATATCCAAGTTGCTCTATGTTTCACTGGAAAATTTTAAACAAGAACTGATGACTACCTGGAAGAGACGATCCACTTCAAATCAGAATTAGTTGATCTTTGTTGTGCAGAAGATCAAACCATAAGATTGCCATGGTGCCTTTTGAGCTAAGAAACTATGAAAAAAAAAATCCCAGAAAAGAAAAGTTTTATCCTTAGGCAGTTTGATTGCATGTAGAGCTTCGATAATGTACAGGCGCTGGACATTTACCTTAGACTACTTGTCTATTTTCCTTCTCTGGCCGGTCAGAGAGACAGCATCATGACTCATTTCACACTCAAATAGGTCAGAGGAATTGTCCCGTAGAAGTATTACACTCACTGACCACAGATGGAGCCTAACTGACTGGCTTACACTATCTATCCTGATTTTAGATGATTTATTTTAAGTGAGATGAATGCTACCCTCTTTTCTCAATATACCATATCAGTGGAATTTTTAGATTGCACATTTTTTTAGATTAATCTCTTTGAGACAAAGAGAGGGCTTTAATATATCAATAGAAGCATGAAGGCGCTTTCACTTCAGAGATAATGTTCTGAGGCATTATCAAATTTAAATGATACAAGGTTTTTATAGCTTCTTCTGCTATTAAGTTATGTGTCTTTCTACAGTGATTCTGGGATGTCTCATTAACTTCAGCAGAGCTGTACAATGTAGTTAAGGGAAAAGTTCTGTGCAAATATTTTACATTAACTTTCTTGAGCACAGTCTTACTTTTCTTGTAAAGAACCCAGATTGTTTTCCATGGACATTTTCCCTGAGAAAAGAATGCAGGCCCTTAGCTGTGCTGTAATTCTTAAAAGGAATTTGTTTTTTTCTCCTACAGTATTGTTAAAACAGCTTTAGATACATCACAGATCTTGAACATATGCAGATCGGTATGGACTAAATAATGAATTCCATAAATGTGGGCAAGCTGGAACAAATCTTGTTCCTAGTTTCAGAAAAGGGAAGATAAATAATAGATGAAATGGATCTGCTTTGTTGCAAACTTTAACAGTGATGTTACCTGAGCTTATTTTGAGAGTTCAAGCAATGCACAGATAGAGGAGAAGGCTATGTTTGTTGGTTTATGTCTTCTGGAAAGGACATAAGCCTGCTTACCATCTTAATGTGTCTTGCATTCTGTCTACGAAAAGGTGACCAGGCTTAATATCACTCAAAAAGTGTCATAGCCTGGGTTTGGCCCCCTTTTTTTTTTTTCCTTTTTCTTTTCTGGGATTAGGAAGTCTTTCACTTTAAGGTGATTGGTTTCAATCTAGACAGTGTTTGTCTAAATAAATGATGGTCATTACTACTTTTTGACTCTTCTTGATTGCCTGTGTGAAAGGGATTCTTGGCTTGGGTCCATTTCCGGACGGAGAGATGCTAATAAGGGTTGATGGGTATAGTATGGAAGCAAATAACTACACGCATCTGGAAATAGCACTCTTGGCCACTGGTCTGTTTTCTTCCTGACAATGCTTTCAGCATTGTCAATGTTACCAGAGTGGACTGCTGAAACATGGTGGTTTTGTTTTAAAAAGGAATAAAATTACCTTCAAAAAATTGTTCACGATAATAGCTTAGCTGTCTTGGCTGGCCTGATGTCGTGCAATACACTTCACATTTTGTACTGACTTCTTCAACTATTGCAGATTGGTCAGTGTCCTCAGCCTTCGCTCTCTTAAAATCATGTGTTTTTGTCTTATCTGTGACAGATTTCATGTTAACTCCACTGGAATCTGATTTTGTCTTTCCATCGAGGCAGCTGAAGCATAAACCATGTCCTATAATGAGCAAGGACAGTCTAAGGCCAGAACTGTACAAGAGCCAACGCTTGCATAGCTTATTTAGGATCAGGATTTAAATATCTGACACATATTCTTATAATGAGGGCTAACACTGCCATGCATTTGGAAGAGGCAGGAGCAAGCCTGATGTCAAATAAGGAAGTCCTTTGTTTCTATGCTGTACCACTTCTCACTGTGTACTAAAGTAATTGATAGTTGTGCAAAAATTAAACTATGAAGTTTAAATATGTATAAAATATCATTGTAGAAGTGTGTCTAGAGGTTCCACATTTAGGGCTTAAAATCAGTTTTGAACTGGAAGTAAGTATGCAACTACTTTATGATGTGCGAATAACAGTGTATTCACACATGAATTACAGCACTTATCCATTCAGTACATAATTAATTTCCCCACAGTTTACAAATAAACTAGTTAATTAATGAAAAAGTTAACGTTTTTCCTAAGAAACTTAGGGCTCTTTGTCAGCACATTATTTATTTCCTGTGCATGCAAGTTTATTGTTTAAATAACATGGTCTTATCAAATTCCTAAATAACTACATTCATTGCAATAAGATCTATAATATTTATTTGAACTATCCTTCAAAACAGTATTCATCTTTTTTGTCCTTTTTAAAGATTTTTTTTTCTATTTCATGGGAGCTGAAAAAGAAAGGTAATCCTTTTTAAGAAAAGAATAAAATATTGGTTTGAAATGGCTTCACTCCCTCACTGAGGGCAATAGGATCACACGACGGTGGTCCTTAGTAGGTGCTCCTGTTGATCACGGTGGCCCTTAGCAGATGCTTCTGTTGATCTCAGACTTGAACTGGACCATCGATTTTGTGTGCCTTTTTGAGACTAGGTAAAGGCACCTAGATTTTTGCATTAAACATTAGCCTCGGTGGAATATTGGCATGGAAATATCCATTTCAGAAGTTGTGAGCAATGGGTCACTCCCATGCTAATCAAAATAAATGCTGTCACTTCGGACGTGAGGGAGCATCTAAGTATGACTTCACCGGGACTGACCTACTTTGCTTGGGAGCCTACCTGGCCTCTGGATAGGTATCTTTTCAGAGGCATCTTTTCATTACCTTCAGATATCAGAGCCACGTGTTCCAATTTATAATTACTCTCACAGAGAGAGGATCTGTTTTCATGTTGGAAGAGTTAATTTGTCTAACTTCAATTTAAAATTATTGGAGCTTGTTTTGCCTTTCTTTTCAAAGTTAAAAAGCTCTCAGGTGTTTTTGCTATATGTATGCACCTACTGCAAGGACTCGAGCCGTTGCTCAGCCATGTCTCCAGTGAAGTGAAAGAAAGGGCTTCTCAGATCTCCAGAAATTCAAATGTCCTTGAAATGTGAAAAGTAAATCAGCTCTTACCATTTCTGTACTTCTGTGCAGAAGTAAAAGCATTGTCCTCTTTCTACATGCTTCATATATCTGTTTTTTCCAAATAGATATGCTAGGGATTATTTTGGATTTTTGCAACAGTATCACAAGTGAGTGGTCCCAGTGACACACAGCACTTTATGACGACACTGGATTTTTCTCAAGACAAGCTCACGTGCTTATGTGACGTTGCAGAGCTGACACAGTTTTCCGCTTTTAGTTCCCAAAATAACTCTTTTGCAACTAGCTCAACTATACCTTTGTGGCATTGCATTGCACTGTTCCAGAAATCCCTGGCTTTAGGACACATTTTTTTTTCCCTCGTGCAGGCACAATCTGTGTTCTTGGTTCTCACAAACCATGTTTTCAGTGTTGTTAAAACAGATTTCCTTGGACTGAGACTGCTAACAGAGTGGTTCAGATTACACTGAAAGAGTAACTCGCTCTACTGTTTGCTCTTTCACCAATCCCTATGCCACTTGAAACTGGTTGTGCAAATATTGTGGAGCTTCGAGAGAGTGAAAGCTGGAGGTAATTTGGTCCCATCTCGTTTGAGTAATCCTGGAGATACTTCTAGCAGCAATGACGTTCCATGGGAATGCTATGGCAACATCAAAATGTTGGCTGTCTAGCAGGCTTACTGCATCCTGTGCATGAGCCGTGAATAAACAGAGGAATTTAGTTCCCAGAGTGTCAGTCTGGCACATTTCACAAGCACTACATTCACTTACCAAAAAAAAAAGTCAGCCAGTGATACAGAGAAAGTGCTATAGTGACTGAGTGATAAATTTCCTGCTGCTAACCCTTGTATATACTAACTCTAAGAAGCTAGGAATCAATCATGCATGGCTTAATTCAGAGGGGAAATATGCTCTCCTTCAGATTTTTTATTATTTTTGTATTCGTCTGCTTTTCTTTGTTCATACTATTTTTTTGTCTTTGCATCTCCTTGCTAGTCTCTGGACATATTAGTATGCTTTCTTTCAGTTAGATGTGATCTCTCTCTGAACCAGAGACTGGAGACATGGTCAGTGAAGTACCAGGTTTGAGCTAAAAAGCCCAAAAGGGATATTAGTCCGGGGTTCAGTGCCTAGGAACACATTCATATTGTTTCTAGTCTGCTGCAAATGAGAGCACAACACTGTGTTTGCACTTAGTTCTGTCATGCAGTGATTTCCACTGCCCCAAAGTGAATATAAGATTTATATCTGCCTATTGGTCTATTTTGCTGTGTATATCTTAGAAAAGGAAATGAAGGACATTTATAGGATTATGCCGCTTTTTCAGATGACACCTAAAATGAATGAGATGGGAGTAGGGTAGAGCTTACTCCATTAACAGCAAGAGTTCAGGCTCCCTAGTCACAGAGTCCGCGCTTGGAAAGTTTCTCTCACTAAGGAGAGATCACAGAATCACAGAGTGGTTTGGGTTGGAAGGGACCTTGAAGATCATCTAGTTCCAACCCCCCTGCCATGGGCAGGGACATCTTCCACAAGACCAGCTTGCTCAAAGCCTCGTCCAATCTGGCCTTGAACACTTCCAGGGATGGGGCATCCACAACTTCTCTGGGCAACCTGTTCCAGTGCCTCACCACCCTCACAGTAAAGAATTTCTCCCTAGTATCTAATCTAAACCTACCCTCTTTCAGTTTGAAACCATTACCCCTCATCCTATCACTACACTCCCTAATAAAGAGTCCCTCCCCAATCTTTCCTATAGGCCCCCCTTTAACTACTGGAAGGCTGCTATAAGGTCTCCCCGGAGCCTTCTAGATGTTTTGGGGAGACTTCTAATCTTGACTGAAATTTCCAGGGGAAGTTCCTCTGTAAATTATTCTCATGGTTTATCACCTTCCCTGTTAAAATGTTGTGTCTATCTTTAATCCAGTTTTTTTCTTTTAGTTACCTGAGCTTGTAGAAACTCAGACTATCTTTATATTGCCACGTCTGTTTTGTTCTTTACTCCATGGATGTGAACATGATTCTTGAAGCTTCACTTTGGCAGACATAGATAGAGTTCCCTGAACTGTACACAGTGAAGCATGTTCAAAACTGATGGCATCGGTACTGACAACTATCCGGCTCACAAGAGAAATCTTCGGGTTTACCAAAAATAGTTTCATAAAAAATATCAGCTCCACGCTCAGAGACAGTCAAATAAAATTAAAAATAAAACAGCTGTTAGGAATTTTTAGGAAAGAAATACATAACAAAAGGGAAAATATCCTGCTGCTGCTGTGTAAGTCGGAGCAGTAGGCAGGGACAAAGCAGCATGGTAAAGAGCCAGTTTAAGGGGGCCATGTTGGAAGTCTCCAAAACCCTTAGCAATGTGAAAAAAGTGGACTGGCATTAGTTGATTGCTGTCTCTTCCAAACCATGAACTCTAGTTTTGAAACTCATAAGAACTAGGTTCAAAACCAACCAAAGGAGGTGATTCTTCATGCAACGGGCAGTAGATGAGTGAATCTCCTTGCCAAAGAAAATGCAAGAAGTTGCCGATGCAAGTTTACACAGGTTCAGGAGAAAAGGGGACAAGTAACCTCAGCCCACTGCCGAGACAACAGGCCGACTGCACCCTCTGCCAAATCCAGTGTCTCCATTACTATGTTTGATCCCTTCCTCATTCGTATGGCTCGCCATTAAAAGAGAGTTGAACTCAAATGGAAAACAACTGAATTCAATATCCTGTCTGAAGACCTTATTTATTTACATTTTTTTTGGTTCTGACCTTCACTTAAAATCTCTGGATAAAAGTTGACGTATAAAACTAACGTTATGATAGAAACAACATAATGATCATGAATGCCAAGTGTCTGCATTAGAACAAGCTGACATTCATTATAAAGTGTCTTAAAGATCAATGACACTTAAGGAAAAAAGCTGCAACTTTTAAAACTGCTTAAAAAAGAGTAAGTTATATGTACAAAGGTGGTGTAAGTTCAACATGCCACAGACAGAACGCGCTCACCAGGGAAAGTCTTTTTTTTTGTTGAACAAAAAATGAAAACTCAACTCTGCACAAGGTTAAAGATTGTATTTTAATCACAGACTGAAACATCATGATTTACAAAACTGATGGTTAGATTTAAAACCAACCACTACATCTTTCCGTGGGAATACTCCCCCCACACCCCAGCTGACTAGGGGTTCAAGCGAAGAACAGAGCTGTTCATGTTTGCCTTTGGGACTGAACAGTGATTTCCAGGATGATGACTGATGCTGCAAGAATTCACCTAAGATGCTTGTCAATACATTTCATTTACCCAGCTGGAAGTGGCTTCTTCTAGGGAACTCTGCTGGATTCATCAGAAATCCCAACCATCTTGCAGCTTTCTGTCCAGAGCCTTCTCTGCAGCTCTTCATCATACGCTACGTCAGCCGATTTTGTCCTTTCCTCATTGTAAAGGTAGCAGGCGCCAGCTCCTTCCATCTCGGGTGATACTGCTGCATAGATGCTTGTAGAGGCTCCTTCCTCTGGAGTCTACAGAAACAAAAAAACCACAAATTCAGGAAAGGCAGGTACAATAGCAGAATTACATTATACCGTAGCACCTTACCAGTGACAATCAGCTTCCCTAGTTTTGCATCACATTTGCGGTCCTTATGCAAACCTCAAGCTGGCAATGATAAAAATGCCACCTATCCAACTGGCAGAGTACAGTCCATTTCTATAGCAGTGCTATTTTGAGATAGCTTACAGCCACAGAACAGATATATGGAAAACTCTGGTCCATTTTTTCAAGAGCTAGTCAGATGGAGCATACAAAATAATTGATTTAGTTTTCACAGTTAGAGCTAATAAACCCAAAAGCAAATATTAAAATCCTAGCTTAATTATTCATTTTGCAAGGATGAGAGGATCTGTACTCTGCCTTAAGGAGACAAAGGCTATGCTGTATGCGCAATGTGTTCATGGTAACAACAATATGACATGAGCAAAGGATCATGGAAACCACGACAGCAAATTAAGATTCCGCAGTTCAATCCAAGCAGGCAGGTAAACCAGGGAATTGCATTTTACACAGAGCAGAGTTATCAGAGTTCTGCAGTGTCATAAAGCAAAATGGTGAAAGATCTATAATGACTGATATATCATGAGTATTAAATGAAAATAAATAAGTGACTAGCTTAGAGTGATAACTCTTTTCATCCCGAGGATATGCAAAACATTTCCGTTTTGCATTCAGCAGGATCACACAACTATCACTGAAATTATCTCAATGGCATTTTTTTTCTTTTATTGAAGGGCATATCTAAAACACAATATTTGATACGTTTTGTCTTTATCAGTGATATAATTACGACCAATGCCTGTGTCATTGTGTCATTTTACAATCCTTGCGGTCATTCTCTGAGTCATTAACAGTAGCAATGCTGCTCATAGCTTTGTCTGTTGCACCTGACAGGATGTGTCTTCCTGAAGAACTCACCTGATGAATGACACAGTATTGAATAAGTTACTTGGTGCCTAATTTAAAAAGTCATTTGAAGCTTTTTGTGACAAGGTGCAGATATTTTAAAAAAAAACAACTCCTCTGTTTTCTCACTGCACAATAAATACAACACAACTTATTAGAAACAATTAATTTATCTGATGCATCTGGCATTTGGTCTCATTTACAAATAAGTTAGAGTCATGTCACACCATCACACGATAAGACAAGGTTACCCAAACCGCAACCTCTCCGGCTGCCGCCGGGACAGAGCACCCTCAGCATCTGCGAGGGAAACACATTCCCTGCGTGACCACAGGCACATTCCCCAAAAAGCGAACTGCTGAGGAAGAAACGTGCCCTGCTGAGGTACTTCCAGGCACAGAGGCTCCGCTGGCTCCATGCCAAGCCCTTGATCAAAGGTGTTTAAGCTGAAGGAAAACTACTGATGCCAACAGGCTGCAAAGAGCAGGAATACCACCATACTTTCCTTCAATGGCCACAAAATAGCCAGCTTTTACTATCAGTTACCACACAAAGACAGCATGTCCTGTTCCAAATACCACCTAATGAAATAAGATGATAACTTGGCTATCCAACGGGCTATTCTCTCAGCAAAATATCAGTCAGTACGTTAAAAAAAAAGTCAGGTCTAGGTAACTGCTAGAATATTTTTTATTTTTTAAGAAGATGACTGTACTGTGAAATACTATCTAGAAACACTTACAAAGTGCTTATTTACCTTAGTTTAGTATTCTGCTACTACCTCACCCTTCTTCATCTTATGGAAAATAGTGCTATTCACATCCAGCAGATTATTTAAACAACATAAAGCTATGTGCATGCATAATTCTTTGCAGGATCAGGATGACTCCAAAAAGTTGGAGTCCATATGCTCACACAGTGGCTACTACCATGATCAGCTATGATGCAATATAAAATATCTTAATACTGTAAAGCAGAACAATGATCAATATGAGCATTCATATTTTATGCAATTTATTCTGGATGACAGAGAGAAACCATAAGTTTTTAAGGTACTGCTGTGCTTTACTTAAAAATCTAGTGACAGAGATAAACCATTACTTCATGCAGTGGTTCACTGGACGTTATGTTCCTGTGTTCAACAGCTCTCCAGCACAAATAAGTATAAATGTCAATGTCAATGACTCCCAAATCTTAATGACAATGCCTCAAAACTAAAATGCTTTTAAAAATTTATCTGTGGGAGGAATTTGTGTGATTATGTTCTTATGAGCAGGGCTTTCTACAGCCTGAGACTGGTCTGTATGGATCTTCCTACAGCATCAGAAATACCATGTGTACCATGTGCCTTTGCTGATTTGATGGGAAGGTTCTCCCTGGATATGCAGGTTTTATCAAGATTTTTATTTTTTCATGATACGTCATGAAAGTTCCCCACCAGAGGGGATCTATTCAAAATAATAACAAATACATTAAATAAAGGCTATGTACGAGTTGAAAGACAGTTGTTGGTTTTATTCATGCAGCCCTAGTAGGCTTTTATCAAACCATTTTATACAGCAAATTGTTTCCTAGTCTTCAATACAAAGAAAATATTGAGCAGGTTCAGACAATAATAAATGTGCTTACATGGCCACACCGTGACCGGTCTATAAGCACAGTGACATCGTCACCATCCATTAAAGTCAGCTTGTGTAACTTTTCACAAGATTTAATTTGTTTTTCATCCTGTCCACCATATCTAATATGCTGAGTAGAAGGTTCTATGCAAAATTACTATTTAGTTTCTATCACCTGTTGCTAAAAGCGATTACCTAAACACATAAGGAAAAAAAATACTGTAATACATTAAGCAATTAGTGTATAATAATTTAAGCTAAAGGAAAACAATTTTTCCAGTGCAACGGGGAGCAGAGTTGCATATGTATGATTAATTAATTGTCTTATCCTATCTTCTGAGTGTTTAATTAATGCTGAAAGCTTTATGTTCCCTTACTTGAGGACCTCTTCATTGTTTTGGCATGTTTTCTGTTTTCATGAAAGTAAAAAGGAAACCCTACATCAGGAGTCCCCTTGTCTTCCAGCTGGGTGGATGACCTACCTGTTTTGAGAGGCTGGAAGAAAAGCACATGCTCTGATTCCACCTCTGGATCAAGCCCATACCTGCCCACACACAGTCACGACTCCTTCCCAAAGTGTTGGCTCTACAACACACCCGTAGATCAGCTGCAACACACACAGACACGCAGACACACGCACGCGCGTCCTGCCCGTGTACCAGCACCTGAGGAGCTCTTGGGAAGGAAGAAGCTGGCAGCAGGTTGCAACCACTGGAGCAATTCATGAGCATCTGGACAGGGAGCAGGACTATTTGTTCCAGCAGTGGCAGCCCCACTCCTGGTTGCCAACTTTCCTGGGAGACCCATAGCTCTTCTTTTACCACATGACGGCCCATCAGAAGATGAGGAGGAACCAGAAAGCCCTTGGAAAAGAAAACGACCACAAGCAGGAGACTACTGTCAAAGCAACACGTCTGACCCATCCTTTGATATCAATGGCCTCCTAGGAAGGAGAGCCCCTCACAGGCCAGAGAAATCACCAGCCGGTGGCTGAATACCTTGATCTGTAAAACCCAGGATGCTTTTCACGATGCTCCATACAAACAGGAACAAGTTCCCGTCTTTGGGACTCTGAAGTATTATACCAAACAGTTGCAGGTACACAGGCATTAATAATAAGTATCATTCAAATCACAGGGGAGGATACTCTACACGTTGTCAGAATTTAAAAAAAACCAAACCAAATAGTAACAGAATAATATACATACACATAGGATCAGTAATATCTTGTTCATGAATTGGCTGGACTTGTCCTAAGACAAGAGGGTTTCCTATAAATTGCATGATGCTTCTTCACTCTTCAGTTACTAGCTTATTTGTGCTGAACTTTTTTTAAATTGGATTTTTGTTTACAAATTATTATATTATTAGTATCCGAGCAACTGTAATTAATACCTTTGTCATATCCAAGTAAAACTGATTTCTGCTTAACTTTCTCCTAGTGAAATTCTGCATCTGCAATTCATTTTACTTGTTACAGTACTGATCATGTCTTTTACTTTTACATTCTTTGGCAATTAACTATTTGTTTGCAGTATCCCTTCAACAGTAAATAAAGGTCTGACTGAAATTACATATCTTTGTATTGCTCATTACATGGGTAGGCTGTGGAAGAAGGAGAGAAAAGATTGCATGTGACCAGCTTATTTAAGCAAAATGCAGTCTATATGCACAAAATGACATTACTTTGGCACTATCTATTCCCAAAGAAAAAGACTTTTTTTTACAGAAGCTTTGGTATTTCTTTTTTTAAATATTCATCAATAGTAAGTCATCAACGTAGAATAATTCCTTCAGCATCAAATGGAATATTCTGTTCTGCGAAAACTGGGACATATACTAAGAGGGTTTGTGTTTTAGTTTTGTTTTTTTAAGACTTGCCAGATAACACATTTTGATTAATGCATTTTAAGTGCCATATAATCTTGTCAATACTAGGTGCTAATGCTCGCAAAATGTGTTAGTCAGTCCCTACAGCCATGTTGCCATGAAATGTCACATCCTTTTCATTTGTCTACAATAGGCACAACAGCTTAACTCTTTGGAAATCGAGTGTCTGCAGCAGTTATACATGATGGCTTGGTGGTGCTTCCCTTGTTAATCCATGTCCTCATCCAGTTCCACCTCCACCTGACTTCACCGCTCAGAGCCCTGGGCAGACAGTATGGTATGTCCATCAGAAACCACAGAAAATTGGACAGGAAACAAAACTAATAAGGTCCTATAATTCCTCTTCTGCCATCCATTCATTTTCCTAGTACCATTTTCAGTAACTACCAGCAAACAGTGAAAACCTTGCTATGTGTCTTAAACTCTATGACAACCAGTTTGAATGGACGGCATTCATATACTTCAAATTGTATTGGTTGACAGAGTGGGCCATATGATTGAAAAAGCAGTAGTGATACAACCCATGGTATCAGAGGAGAACTTACTCTGGAATAGCTCCCCCTCGCCCCAGTCCATCAGCTGATTGTACTTGGTTTGTACTTTATGACTTCAGGATGCTGCCATCTTGAGAGACGGTAGGAGAGAAGGTTGGGCAAAGAGGGCAGAGAGCAGGAAGCAGCTGGCAAACTCAACGACTGACATCGCAGTTGCATTTTGAGGGACATGAATGAGGGGCCAAACAGGCAGATGTGCACCCAGGACTGCCTGGTATGACGGCAAATGGTTAATGCTGAGGAAGAACATGTTAAAACACCTTTATCCATACAATTTGTGATGCAGAATACATTAAGTATTGGTGGAATGCCCCTCATCAGCAATATTAAGTAGACTGCTGTAGGAACACTCATTGACACTGGTTTTATAACGGTGGTCACACCTCATGTACTCACATCATTATGTCATGCACTTTTCAGTTCATATGGGAAATCTATTCATGGGCTGATGAGTTAAAGGAGCTTTCAGGGATTTTTTTGGCATGGGGGTTCACTCTGTGGCCTCACTTTTTTAAATGGGTGAGTATCCATCAAGCCGCTCCTGGCTCAGTAATAAGAAGACATGCCTCTGGCTAGTGACACGTTTCCCAGGTTCCAGCTAGGAAGACACAACAAGCACTGTACAGGCCATCTTCTGGGCCTGGGTACTCAGGCACTTTTGCCAGCATTCCTTTACTTTTCTCAACGTTAATTATTCTGGTAATGTTTTGCAAATGTTAGTATTTTACTGACTTGTTTCTGGACTGAAAAACTCTGTATATAGAGAGTTTTCTGCCTTTTCTGTTTTTCCTCAGGAAAGACAACAATCGTCTGGGTTACCTGAACAGTACTATGCATATGCACAGTGGGGCTTAGCAACAAGAATGAGAAGAAGAAATTACTGTTACTTGCTACAGCAAAGACTTTCATCTACTTGCTGGCAGCTAATGGAGGGGTGACACCCAGTCACCCTCAATGCACTGCTTGACTCTCAAGAACAAAGGCAAATATGAAGCCACCGCAACACAGAATAGTTTGAAAACTGTCAGAAATGGAGTAGCTGGGATTGCATTCCCATGAATATCAAAGTAAACAAACTTGTGAGAAACAAATTACCTGTGTTCCAGGGAGCACCGATTACTATGATCTGTGAACTGCCGAATCATTTCAAAACCAGGTTACTTAAGGGTGCAAGACTCCGAGGTGAAATAACAACAGCTGCTCTGGTGTCCCAGCCTCCTCGTGAAGGCATGGGCTGCGTGCGCTCAACGCTTGTTGTGTAACTTCTGCAGTCTCTAGACCTCCTAACGTGATCATTGCTTTGAAAATTTCGGCCAAAAAGTAATCAGTTGAAACACCGAGTATGAAAACAAAGGCCAGAATGGAAACCATGACGCAGGTGTACGGACGTGTTCAGCAATCTTTGATCAATAAGGCTGTAACAGCTGACTGTACGCCCTGGTGAGACCTGTGGCCAGGACCAACTGTCAGACCCCTAGGAAGCCAAAGACGCCGGAGAGGTCTGGCAGTACAGCTTTTCAGACATCTCTGCCTTCACTGAAAAGCCCTGGTTTCCATCTCTCTCTCTCCTCCTATTCTTTCTTATGTAGCTCACTATTATTCTCTTTCTATCCAATTTCTGCCTTGATTAGAGACCAGAAAGAGATAGAGATGTTTTATTGAATATACAGTTCTCCCTAGAGACCCAGTCAGCACCATCAAATTAATTTCTCTTCAATCCTCAACTCTCGGCAAAGAGAATTCTTTAATAAATTCACTGCATAATAAAATTCTTTAGATGTCGTCTTTAAAAAAGACAGCAGCTACAAACAGAAATGGCTGAGTTAAAATGTGAAGCCTTTCTCTTGACAATGTTGTGGCTACAGAGAAATAATTTCTGAATCAAAGATATGAATATATAATAAAAGACAAAACGTTGATGAATTAAGAACACAAGGCAATTTTCAAACTAAAAAAATACCAAAATGTTGAAGGAAAGGAGCTTTTATAATATGAATAATTCATGCCTATTCTGGGAAAAAGAGAAGCTTTTCCCTGAGCATCCTAGCACAAGACGCTGTAAAGAACAGAAGCAGAGATAGCTGGCAAACAAAATTATCAAATCCTGAATCTCTCCTTCCCCTTCTATTGAAACCAAATTTTCTGGAAATATTTTTCCAAAAAATCCAGGTACACAGAGAGCCTCTTGGGAAGCCTCACCTCATCTTCACATCAGCCCCACGTAGGTGGCTGGGAAAGCTGTAAACAAAGTAGACCATGGAAGAAAGGACTGTCCCCAAAAAACTGCTCAGGGAGCCCAAGGAGCAGGCAGGCACACAGCCTTGAATGCCTGATTTCCCATGAATCTTTTGATGGAGTCAACGGTGGAAGGTTTCAATTTGTTTTGTGTCAGAGCAATGCCTTCTGAGAAATCTGTTTTGCTGGAAAATCACCAAGCAGCTCTACTCTGAAGCCCCGGCATGGCTCTTCTGTCAGACTCAAAACATGAGCAAAGGTTTACTGAGGATGACAGTGACCATGGCTCTGAACCCTCCTCTTCCAAAGCAGCTGCTTCAGACTAAGCAGGACATCATGGGTCATTTCAAACAGCATCAGATGCCTATGTTATCAGGCAGCTGAATGAAGACCCTCTTGGCTGGCCACACTTTCTGGGCCACACTTTTCTGGGGCACACAGTCTCCATTGACTTCAAATAGCAGCTTCAATAGTGAACTCTCTTGCAGATACCACAAAAATAAATTTATGTGTCTTAATTTTAAACTGAATCTCTCTCACTTAGAAGTGCAACATAACCTTAGTGATTTGAGCAGGAGTGGATCCATACTTTTCTATGGATCCATACATTTTCTAAGCAGTTGAAATGAAGGACTATAAGAGCAATGTTTAGTTTTAAGCAATTTTCAAAACGGAAACAAGAACCCAACTTTACATGGCTGAATTTGAGCAGGGACTTGAAACTTTGGGTCAAAGTCATTAATCATAACTGAATCCTTTGTTCATTTTGTCAGGTGCATTGAGGAAGATTACTTTGCCTGAATGTTGATCCCTAAGCTCGCTTTGCAGTAGACAGCAATGTCTTCAAAGTCAGAACTGAGATATCGCTGCAGCCGCTCAAATCACATTACACTTCTTACCTCACTCAGCTCAATAACAATATGCAAAATTTGACAGAGAGGAGCCTGTTGCCCCGGACATTGCGTAAACATCCAGCCAGAGACAGTCACTTGCTGGAAGAACATCCAGTCTCTAGGAAATAAGGCAGGCAAAACAGGAGGAGAGGGCCAAGAGCGTACACGTACTTCACAAAATGCCGGAGCCTCTTCTGGGAGCGTGGCACTCGGGTTAACCAGCCCTCTGGAAACCAGGTGATGTCCCGGAGCTACCTATTGCTGAGGACGCCTGACTTAAATCACTCAGAATTGTCCTGGGTATCTTTGCATTATATGGGATTTTCTGCAACATCTCTATTCAGACAGGCAAGTGATTTACTGAAGCAAATGCGCAAGTCAGGAGAAGCGATGAGGAAAGAATGAGCCTCCTAAATCCTAATCCTGATGCCTTACGCACTAGGCTGTTACTCCTTTTCTGTGTTTGTGAAGGAAAATACACCATTTATTTGTTTACTACCAGCTCTGTGGCCATAATTACAGTATCATGTGAGCAATTCAATATAATCTTCTTCATTCTGAGATGTAGACTGATCCATCATTAAGTGAGAATACTTAATTACAGCTTAGTATTCATGGTAGATATATGCTAAGAAACCATCCTGTTATTTTTATTAACTATGCACGGCTTTAATTCTACTGAGTTTTGAACTATTACTATCTGAGAAATATGAATAAGAGCATAAGACAACTACTCCCTCCACCAAAGCTCTTGGAGAGGCAACCTCTTTGACAGGTAGTGGCTGGAATATCTGCACCATCTAATAATATATGCCCGATTTTTTAGTTGAAAACACAATTTAAATATGAATCAAAATGTGAATGGACCAAAATTAAAGAGGACTTAAAACAACAAACAACAATGAAAGCTTTAGGGCTTTCATTCTCTATGCATTATCTTATACCAGTACATGGGTCATCTTTAGCTTGCTGAATTCTTTTAAATGATGCCAGATTTTGGCAATCAAAATGAAACAACACAGAAAAGCACACAGGCGTGTTTACATTTGAAATGGTAGCTGCATTTTTACCAACCCCAGCGGGCAGGAGACACAGCAAGGCTCTAAGTGCCCAAGAGGATGCTCCTGAGCGCATATACCGCTGAAGAATTTATTTTATTACCTGCCTGCTCACGCAAAGTAAAATGTCTTTGCCGGCTTTTGCTGAAAGCACAAGACTTCAGGCATAAGATATATGGCCACTTCTGACTTGTAGCCCCCCACCATCATCTCTACTCTTTTACTTACTGTTTAACGTTTGACAAGTCACTTTGCCCATATATCTCGTTTTCCCTTCTCAGAAAATGGGAACTGACATATCTCCAACTTCACAACCTTCTTATAAGGGCTGTTATTTTTTTAAGGCTTATAAGCGCTCAGAACGGGCATGGAACTCCTAAATATTTAAAAGATAACCACAATATAGCAAACCTTTACGAACTACAAAGAGATCAAAAAGCATTAAGACTGTACAGAACATAGACAAAATGAAATAACCCAAAATTACACAGGCCAGCAGCTATTTCACAGCCTCTACTGTTTAAATCGCTACAACCCCTGTTTTGCACCCCAAACATCAGCGGGGCTATTCCCACCCGTGGGCTCTGCCGGGCGGTGGGGCTGGGAGAGGCTGGCTGCCAGCCCAGGTTTCTCACCTGCCCGCTGGAGGCACTTGCTGAAACCAGGCGGCTCAGGTGAGAAGGTGCAAATCCCTTCCTGGATCGGCGGGTAAGGTCAGCAGAGGACACTCCTCCTCCAGGACTCAGGCAGGCCATGTGCCTGCGCTAGCAAAGACGGGGAACAGAAGCCATAAAGTGCACAAACTAACCCAAAATGACTACAGGGTGTTACATCTCTGCATTAATAGCATGCAAGATGAAAATATGCCTGGGAAGATGGGAGAGATGAAAGCAAAAATACACTTCCCCCCAAATTTCTCAAGTCTATGTTGCAGCGGCGTGCTAGCTGGGCTGCCACACGCCCCACTGATGGGTCGGGGGGCCCACGCACAGCCCCGCGTCCGGGGCCACGGAGGTGGCCAGTCAACAGCAGAGCAGTCTGCTCGCCACAAAGCTCTTGCGTGGAAGAAGAGACATCACCTCGGAGCGCTTATCCTCGCCCTGGGTCTCAGCCTTTGTCTCCTTTTCCCTTTCCCTGCCTCCGAGCCTTTCTGCAGGACTGAAACGTCACAGTCTTGCAGAGGCTGCACTGGCTGGAAGGAAGAAGTTTCGAGCAGATCACCAAATACCATTTAGCACCAATGCCCCAACTGCTCTGGGTTTCTGTTTTCTATATAGTTATTGTGTTTAAATTATAGTTTTGCAATATTCCCCAAGCTGAGAGGAGAAAGCCCAAATTGGAAGACAGATAAAAGTGGTGGGGAGGGAAGGAATCTTATTCTGCAAATTTATGCTTCCTGTAATTCCAGTTGCTGGCAATTTCAGTATTTAATCTGGAACGATAAACCAAAAGGATATAAACAAGTGGGTTAATTTAGGTCTGAACTGAGCGACATACTCCAAAGATGGAAAACAAGAAGAGTAGACTAATTTTCTATAGTTATTTTAGTGAAAGAATAGAAATAAGTGAGAGTGGCTCAGATTTTCTAATCCTATCTTTCTGACAGATACAGTAAACAGAATTAGTTAGTTCAAGTCAGTAATTACAGATTATACATCCTTGGTTTTGATAAGAAAAATGTGCCCAATAAGTTCAAGGTATTTCTGTTTAAGTAATAAAACCCTTTAAAAATGACAGTTCTCTTCATTTTAATTAAACTCATATTTCATCTGGAAGCAGCTTCTAAAAAAAGTAAAGAAAAAAATTAGTCATCTTGTAAACAAAACTACCGTTTCCCATTTTCTATCACAACAGAATGCTAAAGACATGAATTCACAGATAGATTCTGAAACCATATGATTATGGAGCTGTTTATGTAGCTTATCCTCTCAGTTACCCGAGAGAAGTACTAAAAATAAAGGCAAAGGCTATATTCAGTTGCAAATTGACATATCTGAATGCTTACTAACCCACCAGAATTAACCTGTTTTTAACAAAATAACTAAAAATGCAAATGCAAAGGAGGACTGAATCTTATTATTCAAATCAAGCTTTTTATTGTGTAGACTGAAAGTGAGTTTAAGCTCTATAACTTAAATCCCTTTGCTTAAATCAATCAACCCCGGGGCTCTTTACTGTCCACCAAGGAACCTTCAGTTGAGAAGAGCCCCAAAGAACATGTATAACTTTAGACAGGCAAATAGTGCCATTGATTCAATGAGATTAGTCATGTTTCTAAAATTACGTCAGACAAGATCTGAGGCATCGTATCTTTTACCGCAGAGCTCGTTATAGAGGAAGCAAACACGCAAACTCTCAGCCACACAAATGCCTCCCAAGGTCTGAAATGGAAGCAAAAAACTTCCATCTTGAAAACAATTCCTCGTCAGTTTAAACTCACCACATTTGATCAGCCTAATGGTCTGAAAGAAGGGCAGGTTGGTAGTCATAGTGCAGGGAGGGATGTTAGCCTGCGGAGGGGTGATTATTAATTTGCAAGGGGACAGAGAGAGGAAACCAAAGGTGGCAGTCCTTGCCAGTGGAACGGATAAAGGAAAGCAGGGAAGTGGGATGTACTGAAAATTGTTAAGTACTAGGAAGTGGCAAGACCCAGATTTACTATCCACTGCATTTGTTAATTTTAATATCCAGGCTTATTTCTAAGGTGTTTTGTAAATCTTCGTTAAAGTAGCAGATGGAGTCATTAATTTGTGAAAAATGCCTCCCCTGCGAAGGCCAGGACTGGATTTGGTGACAGATGTGGTCCTTCCCGTGTTCCTGTTTCCTTTGCCGGATGACAGAAGTCACGGCAAGTGTCATGTTGCTGTACAGGTGACATGGTATACCCCAGTCCTGTGTGAATGACTAAACCGACTGTCCTGGCTCGTGTCGCAAGAAGAATTGGTTCAAGTTCCAAAAATGAGATTCACAGTGGCAAATCTCATTACCTGAAGAAGGACAACAAAAAACTGGAAAGGAGGAAAACATTTAATTCCTTCCACACCTGAAGTCTTTCCCCAAACAAACCAAAAAACCCCCACCAAAACCCCCCAAAAAACAACAAAAAAAGAAGTTGTGGGGCAAGAATCTTAAAAAATCTTCATATTCCTTTTATTTCATTCTTACATAGCTCCTGCCTCTGCAGATACCTTCTGATACTGGACTGATTAAGGGCATAGGTAGCTATGACCCAGAGACACACTTGCAGAATTATCAATAGCCAAAATAACACAGTGAGAGTTAACCTTTTCTTTTTATTAAGTGCCCCAGGAGAGTTTCTGTTGTGCTTGTATTCATAGGGCTTTTTGACTAAAAGGTTAGAGCAGTTGTTTAGAATGGGAAACAAATACTGTGAGGTTTTGCTGTTCGATAAATACATGTTTCGGACTCATCTGGTGCTGAAATAATTCGCTTTGTTTAGGGAGCCTGTATTGAACTACGCTCTTTGGTAATGCCATTTTGCTACACGCGTCCGTTTGCCTTGAGAGTCCAATCAATGAGCCCTCCCCGCTCGCCCGCTCGCGGTGATACACTGCAAACAGCGATGCTCCAGATGATTAAACTTCTGCTTCCCAGGAAAAATTCCAGTTGAATTAATGTAGAACTGTGCTGCGGTTTAGTAACTGCTTTTAACTCGTAAAAATACGGGCTGAGGTCTGAGCAGAGGCTTGAATGCCAGCGCGGACCGTCTGCCCCAGCCCTCCCTGCTGCCTCACCCGCCCGCCGGCCTGGCAGCTTGCTTAAAATTCTGCTCTTCACCTGCAAGTCTGCACAGCTCTGCAGCCGCCTATTGTTATTTAATATGTACTTCACAGCGGAATTGAATTGTTCCAATCAAGACTAGGGCTCTGCTTCCCTAGGTGGTATGCAAAGCACGTCTGCAGTCTAAACTTTCACCCATTTCTCCGCCTGCCCTTTCATCACGCTCCACGACAGCCTCGCAGATAGTCCCAGCTGTTATTCATTCCCGTTTTCTCCCCCTAAATTCCTAAATGCCTCTTGCCAGGCGCTCACCGCAACCTCACTGTGCGCGGCTCCTGCATCAGCGTGCCAGGCACTTGTCCCCGTTGGGTCAGATCCCTTTCTGTAGCCCATATGCCATGTAGAGGAGGGTCTCCTCAGGGGCTCCCCGTGCAGCACTGACACTCGCCCTCCTTGGATCACCCATCTGCGTCACCTTCAGAAACCAAAAAGGGGGAGAGAGCAGCCTTCAAAGCGTGAGCTCTTGGGGCAGACGGCTCTTCCCATCTCTGGAGCAAACAAAGGAGCAAGCCCAAGCCTTTTGATAGTACAGAAAGAAGAGGGAAATATTAGGTGAAATCTCGTCAATACCTTGACCCGGCCAAATCTAAGAAGATAGAAGAAACGGTGGGTCTGCAAGGAGTGCCAAGCCCTTAGAGCAGGGCAGAAAACGAGGCTCCTCTTGCAGCAAAATCGCGAGAGGCATTGAAACGGTGGTGTGACGGCATGTTGCATTGCTGGATGCGTGGGGCTGCGGGGAAGGAGTGCGAGCGGGGCCAGTCTCAGGGCGTGGAGGCCACCAGCATCAGCCACAACCCCTGCCGCTGCTCGGCCCTTCCCGAGGCGTGAGCCGCCTCTGCGGCCAGAGGGACGAGCTGCAAAGCCCACTTTGCTCTGCAAACGTCTGTTGAGCTGATGTGGCTAGTTTTTAGTCCCTGAGCTCTGTAAGGGAGCCACAATTGAGAAGCAAGAGTTTCCCAAGCAGCACACTTTTTATACAAAAATAATCTAAGTGTTTGGTTTTTACCAATTATATAAACTCCTCAGTGACCAAAACATAACTGACCTTTACTTTTAAATCTGAACTCAATAAAAGAGGATTACAATTGTTTGTGAACTTTGCAAAGTCTGTAACATGGCTCGGGGAAAAAAAACCTTAATTTATATTTGTCTAATCCCTAATAGCTGCTGACAGTCTGTGAAACAAATAGTTTTAATTATTTTCTCCTTGCTGAATCTCAGGTCTTATCATTTAATCAAAAAATAGCACATTACCGAGAATTGGGATCAAAAGGAGAGTCATACAGAACGAAAAACAGGAAATTACATTAGCACCAAACAGTGACAAATACGTCCTTCTTATTGCAGCCTGTCCTGAGACAGCAGAACATTTACAACTCTCCCATCAAAAAAAAAACCTAAACAACAACAAAAAAGCCCTTAAGACTTTTTCCATTTATCCTGAGACTTATGGCTATTGAAAATGTCAGTGTGGTCTCTGCAATAAAAAAAAAATTCTAAAGACTCCTTTCAGTTATTAATGAACAATGAATGGATCTTACACACTGGTGTAAAATAACTGCTACTTATTTTTTTTATCGGAATTACTGATGCATGAAAATGACTATAGAGCTAATCAATAGGTAATGACTATATTTCAGGAGTAATGCTCTGTTCAGAGGAAAAAAATGGCTGCAATTCTCAAACAATTATTGACACCATGAAGCACGTGAATCAATGCCCACAAGAGGTCTGCACATTACTTAAAATTTCTTCAGCAATATTTGCCTTTGTTCCCTTATCCCAGTGCAATTTTTCCCGCAATACTGTGAATATATTAAAGGTTAGTGTGAATATATTAAATACACTAGAATAAAATGCAAAAGCTAGACTTCTGATGGATAGGTCTAACAGCCAGCAGTGGCACGGCTATGACTGCAGTGCTATAGCCATCGGACTCTGTGCAAAGCTCTTTCTTGCCTAAGACATTGTCAGTCACAAAATGATCAAGACTTCACCTCTCAGGGGCCCTGAGAGGACTCCAAATTTTGAAAGTCTTCCCGGTTTCTTTTTCAGTGTGCAATGGTTTACTGCTCAGAGTAACTGGAAGTACGTGAAGTGGCCAGAGCTGGAGGTGGTGTGCCTCAACGCTTGCTGCAGTCTCCCAGGAAGACAGATTTATCACTGGCTCCTAAAATGAACCGGTAAATTCCTATTGGCCTAATTCCCTAAATACAGCCCTTCGCCTTGTTTTTATCGCCATCTCCGTGTAGAGCACGGGAAAAGCATGAACTAGTCCAAGGCACAAATCTGAATTCTCCTCTGTTAACACAGGGGAGAGAAAAACCCATCTGTTCTTCACTTGTGTAAATGAATACCCCGGACGTATAGGGCAGTGAAGAAGCCGATTACTTCTGGCTCTCACATTTTTCTACTTTTTGAGTCACATGCGGCTTGAGACGTGGCTGGTTTATAGCCTGAAATGATGTACTTTTACTTTAGGTTTTAACTGCAAATCAGTCTGCTTGCTCCAGAACAAACATCTGGTCTTTGCTCAGAAAACGAATACACGACTTCACGCCTGCCATCAGAGCAGAGCTACTCGAACACCTGACAACAGCTACCAGCAGCATCTGAGAGGAGGGAGAGATTTTCAAAGGAATAAATACCCAGCTGCGACTAGAAATCACCAGACTTGGGTGTCTTACCACAGTTCTGCAGAAGAAAACAGCAATATTTTTTAATCACTAATATAATAAAATGGAGAAATGTGGTTTGGTTCTTGAAAAATGAGGCAGATTCCTCTTCTGGTCTAAATTAATATTATGAAGAATTTACAAATAGCTGTAGATGACCACAGCAGAAAAAAAAACCCATAACCACAAACAGAAATCTGAAGAGAAAATAGCACTGAGGTACACGTTCTTACAGAAAATGTTTCCCTAAGCAAAAATAGATGCCCAAGCCAAGTATGCTCTTTAACTCCTTCTCTGAAAATGTAAACTCATTTCAAAAAAGCTCACTCAGGGTTTTTTCCTTTTATTTAGGCAAGTATGAGAAATTACAAAACGAGACAGAAGATTTTCTCAGCATACACCTCATTTGCAAGTGGTAGAGAGTTGCTCACACTTGTAGAGTTTGCTTTTGTGTAGAAAAGGAAAAAAAAATCTAGACAGTTCCCTGGCCTGCGCTAACTGCTGCTACATCAAATAAGTACAAATATAACTATTTCAAAACTATAAAGTGTGAAGGAGGCTCAGCGAAATGGAGGTGAGAATATAGCCCAGAATATATTGACATAATTTTAAAATAAACAGAAAAAATGTATTTATGGGGTAAGGAGCAGGAAAGGAAGCTGCTATCCCAAAGCTTATGCACCTGAGCGTGCTGCCCTGCCGGCTCCCGGTTTTCTGGCTTAATTTAGAGAAAAGGTTACTATCATCTATCATGTTCCACGGGTTGTCAGAAAAGCCAGCCCTACATATTTTATCATTAAGAAGCCCCACTGAAGAGGTGTTTTAAATGCTTGCAATGGAGGTTAGCTGACTACTTGCCAGCTGCACCATAGCTCTGCCCTTTCTTCCAATTCAAAAGTATATTAACCAGAGGATAATTGCAGGTGTTCTCATCCATAATCTACAGTGACAATAACAAACAGCAGATCAAATGAAAAGGATCTTGCATTTTCCAAAATACTCAGTGCTTTGTGTTTTGTTAGAGCTATTTATCTATCTTTCCTAAAAATTCTTAGCTATTGCAGATGACTGAAATTAAAAGTGAAAAAATATTATTTAAAACTACTTGATAATATATGTATAACTTGCAAGGTTACAGTAGGCTATATTTTTGCTTATGTTTTATACATATATATCATTTTGTATATGAAAAAGTTCTACACTTGAAGGTAAGTGATATTTTAAAATGCAAATTATGTAGTTTCCACAGTTTTTAGCAAAGGGACTCCAAAACATGAAAGGTACGCCAGGCTCCTGCATTTTAGATATATCTATACCTATGATAAAGGTACTATGTAACTGTAATAAGAAAATACTTGCAAAAGCCTGTTAATAAATACCTACTCTAACAAAAGTTTTACAGAAATACATGTTGACAGTGAAAACATGGAAAAATAAGAAATGAAGTTATATGCACTTAACAAAAATACCTTCCACCTCCCGCACATGAAAATAAGGAATTTTTTATGCAAGAAAGCTGTTTACATGAAGAAATATCTATTGGTACAAATGACCCAGCGATAGAGTGTTCTCTACTAGAGAAACTACGCACCGTTTACTAATTCCTTGAAGTGGCAAAAACACATACATCTCAGTGACATGATTCATAGACAGACATTTCTATCATAAATATAAAAGAAACCCTACAGGCTGCTGACAGCAATGAAAGGTGAATGAGAGATTACTGAAATACAGCTAAATTGAGGGCAACTTGAGACACCTATGTTTCAGTTCACCACACCATTTATTTCTTGACAGTTCAAATTTTCGGTATAATCCAAAGGATTTATTTTTAAATAAATATCAGAGGGCAAAGCTTTAACTCAGTAATTTGGAGCATCGACACATCTTAGCTATCATAATGGATCCATGATCAGTAGTTTGCAGCAGCAGATCTATTGCTCTGATTTGAAGGACCCACCCAAGAAAGACCAAGAACCCAGCTTTGTCCCCTCTAAAATACCACATCACCGTTTAAACAAAAAAGTCCACAAAACCCAAAAATAAAAAAGAAGGAAAATACACATTTTTTTCAAATTTTAAAACATGCAGTATAATTTCATCATAAGAAAAATATGGCAAGTAGCAGTGAAAACACCAATTCAGGTGAGGCAGACCTGCCATCACAAAACAGGAACGCAAAAATCCTGAACAGAACTCTCTGTTCTGGACGTTTTAGGAATGGAAATCCTCATTGTGCAAACCCCCACTACTCTGAACAGTGTCAGCTGGAGCTCCTCAGCTGGCTTCCAGCCACAAGCCTCCCCAAAGTTAGCCGTCTCGAAGGTACTTTAGATGCAAACCAGACAGTCAGGAGGGCACAAGATGATGGCCTTGAGCCGCTTGTGGAACCACAGGGGAAGCCACGGTCTCTCGTACAAGTGTCATGCTGCTGCTCCTGGCTGCCTGGCCTCTCCGCTGGAAGGGAACTCTTGAGCACTGACCAACTTCTAGAAGAACGCTGTGGCAACCCAGATTAGAGATTAACAGGGCAGCTACGCCAACTATCTCTACAGCTCTGTTTTCAATTTACCTTGGCCAATTTATTTTTCAATAGCATGCACAGATTTCTTGACCAGGACAATAAAAGACTTCATTTTCATTGAAGGCTCTTCAGTCTGACCCATAGCCCCATCTTTGATTTTCTCCTGTAACCCAAGAGCCAGCATGGCTGGAAGCACAGTTCAACACTGTTCATCAGCAAACAACTGGAAGAACTATTGTCTAGAAAGGCAAGGATGGAGGTGAGTGCAAGAAGTGGCATGCTTTCACCAAAAGTTTTCCTGAAGAAGGATTTGCTGGGTACCCAACACGTTCAAAATCAAAACGAATGTTTGTTGGGAAATCTTCACTTTTGGACCCTTATACTGGATTCCTTTTTTCTTTTCAACACAGGAGCAAAACAGATAAACCTGAGGAAAAATAACTGGATTCTAAATATAAAAGGAATTCAGAAGGAACAAGGGACTGCAGAGACCTCTTGGGACATCTCTGATCTCCACATATTGCAGATATCCTATCAGCTGATCTTCTCCATAAACCTATTTAAACTCCATCTTAAAAACAAGTTTTTTTATAGCTACCACTCTGTGGAAGCTTTTTCCAGAGTCTGATTCCAATAATTAGAAACAAGTTTCTTACTTCTTCCTTCTTATTTCTTTCTCACTTTCTCAAAGTAAATACATTTCCAGTCAGCTTGCTTCAATTCATTGTTGTCTTGAAAAAATTGTTTCCTTAAAAGCAACCTTACTGCTGTTTATTTTTATTAAAGGCTATTGCTAGATATCATGATATAACTTGACAATAAAGAGAAAAAGAAAAAAAAGTTGTTGCCTAGAGCTTCTGCAGAGTCAAACTGAAATCAACACACAAAAGATGTGTTGTCTTTATGGTAACAGCGACAGCACTGGTACCATCCTTGAGCAGGATGGTACCTGCTTGCATCTACATAAGCCTAATGACGCTAATGCTGCAGACGTTTTCTCTCCAGCCGGGAGAGCGTGGGACAGATTGTACGTCACATGGACGAGTGCTGCTTCTGAGCACTGGAGGTGCTTTATAACCCCCTTGGCTCCTCTGAGTAAACTGTGGTGTAGTGACCTGGAGATGACAAATCCAGGTACCTCAGCACAAACACATTTTATATTTTATCACTTTTTCAAAAAGCTGGAAATAGATGACTCACCAGCAACCTGCCTTTGACCCAGTGCTGTGCAGAGTGGGTTGAAACTCTCATAGGAGAAGTTATACAGCCAAGGTATTGGGTGATGGATATATTTTGCAGTACGAAGGGAAAAAAACCCACCTCACCACCAAAACCAAAACTGAGCACTGAGTGTATATAAAATAGTATTAACAGGGCAATTATATTTAGAAAAAAAAGACTATGTAACACTCCCTGCTTCCTGTCTTCCAGATCTGCTTCTTGAATGGATTTCAAGCAACATCAGCTGAATCTAGCATTATAAACATTTGAAGTACTTACTACCTCTGGAGACCTGCAGTCCCTCTAAAGCGATTAGGGTTCGGTGTATCTGTGCCAGCCTTAATCCACTTCCCCAGGTAATAGGCATATAAAATAGAACACATGTACCACAAACATAAACCAGGCAAGAAATATAAAAGGCCAGCCCCAGATCAAGGAGAATCTTTAAGGAGCAGGATCAGACATGTAAAATGCTTTACGTAAGGACAGTACTCCACATAGAGGATGCAAAGTCAGAGCAGATAATCCTTGCTACAAGAATACGCAATAAGATTGGGACCTGGATGCTTTTAGGTTTGTGTCTTATTTACTTGTTTAGCAGTTTCTGATCAGCAACACTTGTGCAAAGCCACTGATGAAGTACCAAAAACTTCATGGTGATGGAAGTCATCACTTTATACGCAAAGGAAAATGGGGGCCTGAGTTGTCATTACTGCTCACGATGTATGAGAGTGGTGATAACTGAACTCCTCTCTGAGAAAGCTGAATTCACAGCTTGGGCAGGCCTAAAAATAACCTTTGTACCTGGACAATGTACAACCCTGACAGAAAAAACAAGCATGCTGCCCCATACTGCCTTTTCTACATCATTCTTAGAACAGAGCCACCTGTCAAAATATACTCATAGCGTGTAATTTTATTTTCAACACTCTGAGCTCCAAAAACAATGGGACAGCTTTTCTCTTTCTAAATTTTTAATCATCTCAGGAGAGTATGCGACAAGTGGCAGATGCTGTGGAAGACTGCATTTTGCATCTCAAGAGCCTGGCAGGCAAAAATATTGAATAAGTCAATCAATACCGCCCTTCCTGAGACGCAGTCAGCCTCAGCACACTGTTGCCTGCCGCAGGGATGCGAGGCCGCTGGAGGGCCATTGCACAACGCCGCTCGCAGCAGAGCCGTGGGAACACAGGGCTGCCAGGCACAGGGCACCAACTCTGGCCCCCGCTACTCATTCAAAAAGTAACATATATACTAAATTGGATAAACTATTAATAAGATGGTAAGTTAGGCTTGTCTGTTGGCGGTGGCTAGCTCCAAGACTTTGATGAGCAATTAAGAGACATTGGGAGCAACTCTCATTTTTCCAGACCGTGCCTGAGCCTAGGACCAGCAGCAGCACCTCCTTCCTATTCCAGTGACAGAAAAGTAGGTCAGCGTGACGGGGCCAAACAAATACCAGTATAAATCCCATCCCTGATAAGCTGTCCAAGTTCATTCTTGTTTTATTGCACATTGCTCAGGTTTCATCCAAATCCTCTTCTGCATATGTTCTGTATTGCCCGCAGAGCGCCTGGTGCGTAGTAACGTAACTCCTGTGGTTACTTCCCCTCTCCAGCACTGAGATGGCAACAACCAAATGTAGTCATTTGCCCTGAAGAGACTCACAGACCCAATTTAAAGAGAATGTTTAAATATGTAATAACGTATAGAAACTACTAATTCTGGACAGATTGTATTAATGACTTGTGTTTGTGCCACATCTAGGATCAAGTTCCTTCCAGAAAAATGGGGGCTAGAGCCACTGCACCAAACTCCCTTCTCATGTTTACCTATTAAAATCCACCAAATCCCATGTATTTAGCTGAGGACGTAAAGAGAAGAAAACCAACCATGTGAACTACGTCTTGCAGTATCTCAGTACCCTTTCTAAAATGCAAACACGAACGTTTCGGGCTGTCAATCATAATTGTTATAGTCATTACTAAAGCCAGAGTTATTCAAGTGACTTCTGAATTGAAACTTTTCAAAACTCACAAATTGGTTGCTGGATGATCCTGTTATTTTAAAAAATGTATTTGTTGTTTCCAGTTCTTCCTCAAATAGTGGGTAGTGCTTGCTTTCTGTGGTTCTCTTGTTACATACATTACACTAATATAAATATACACAGGGAGTACACATAACTAGCCATTTAAATGCATGGCAATATCTATGTGATAAATCGTGGAGGCACACGATGGATTGTAAACATATATGAGAAATACATTTCATAAGTAACTGGGATTTCCTCACCTGTGGCTGCCCACGAACACATTTCCCACTTATACGGGAAATGGTCTGATACTCCAAACACCTTAGAGCTGCCATTTGAAAAACCAGCTTAATTATAGATTACTTGTGCCCCAGATATGTGAACACACCTTTCCAGTTCCTACTCTCTCCTGTGCATACTATCTTCAGTTCTTTACTAGCATCGCTGGTTTTTAAAATAACACAAATTTAATGTCCTGTATCTTGGGATGGCATTCATCTTAACTAACTCTATACCTTTATACAGCACAGACATCTACAGCTGAGCTAGTCACCAGAGGACCCCTTCGTCGTTCACACGGATAGACTGGCACTTGAAGGACTTGATTCATCTGGCCAACTGTAGATATTTGTCTTAGGATAAGACAGATCCAGTACTAGCAGTGACCATGAGGAGATCACTGGATTAACAGCTCTGATGCAGGCATTCATATTGCAGACATTTATGAACTAGACCTGTCAGAGGTGCTTTCCAGGCATGGATGCCTTAGAGCACTGGGAAAGGGGATGTTTTCAGCTTCTGGGCAGAACTTGGCATTTTTTCTGTCAACCTTTGAAAGCTCAGGATAACCATTAAAAATCGTGTCTGTGTTGTTCATGGAAGAGTTTCCTTACTTCACATTGAAAGGTTTTTCAGTCTCCTTGGATTACTGGTACATTAAAGACTGTCACATTCAGAGAGGGGGAAAGGAGTGCCTGTAAATCTCCAAAACCTCCTACAATTAATTTTTCTGTAGCGAGTAGGGGCTTTAGATGATGGGGCTCTGCAATATAAATTTTATCATCAGCATTGTTTTGTTATGGATGCATTACTCACAAGTAGTAAAAAAATAAGGAATTTAGGTAGGTCATGCCCAGAGAAATATTAATTGATGTATAATGCACACCACACCTGGTTGCAAACTGTCCGTGTGTGTGTGTGTATATACATATATATATGAATATGCACTCCCACAAGCTTTTCCTCTGCATCTGCTTATTTTAGAGATCTAATTCCAAACTGCTGCTCGCCTGCAAGCTCAGTAGCAGGATTTTCCAAGGGAAGCCAGTGGTCTTTCTCCTTAACTCAGTGTTATGGCTCTTTCACATGGAAGTGAGAAACTGCCTGTAACTCCTGTTCCTACCCTTGCTGAATGGGTCCTTTCAGTGGGGCTGGGGTGGTCCCCTCTCTTGCTCTTTCTCTCTCTCAAAGAGGTATCCGAGAGATATGCTGATGAGAAAGATTAGTGGCTGCCCTGTATTCTGCTGCCAGTGGGTTCAAGTTTCCAACAGCATTGTATTACCTGACCGAAAGAAAATGGAATTTTAATTATGTGGTGATGGAGGTAGAACTTCCCAAGCGTGTGAGGGAGAATTACAGTAGTGTGATGCTATAACTCCTAACTATAAAGATTATGGATTGAAAGTGAAAGGCTAATGGTCTACTTGAAATGTCAGGATTTTCTCTAATTCCCCAACCTTTCAACCTCTTTTTTGAGACCTTTATATTAGAGGCATTTTGGTTACCTTCTTTCAAACTGACAGGAATCAGTACCGAGTCCCTGGCATGTTTTTGGTCCACAGCAAATTATCTTCATCTCTTGTGTTTGTTCCATTTTCAGAAAGTCTGGGAATAGATTACCATACTAAGGTATTAACCAAATACATGGGAAAGTACTGCTGAGAAATGTTAGCAAGGAATAAATTGATTGATGGAAAATGTCTTTCCTAACTAACTCTGTGGGTTCTGAATATGAAAATAGTTACAGATTACAAGACGGTATGTGCTGATGTGCTAACACTGGTTAGGCTCATATATTTTCACAATGTCTTAACTGTTTACTTACTCTCTCCCCGTTACAGCAATGCAGGTACTATTTTTTCACTCTTTTGGATACAAAGTTAATTCCTTTCAGATAGAATGAAAGAATCTGCCTGAGCTGTCGAGTTAAATCAACAATCCTCTACTACACAGGAATTAGGGATAAACCCTTTCTTACACAGTACAAATTCTCGTTTTGATAACGCTTCTGACCTGCCAGTAAAGTGATATCACAACATTTCAGTCGCTTACCAGTCCAGAAGTTTCACTCCAAAACAATTTCACATAGGGCAAGTGTCGGTTTTTACATAATACATGGTGTAGGTTTAACCTGTGTTTCTTTAGACCATTCTCCAGGCTAAAAAGGTTCAATCCTGCAGGCACAGTTAAACATGGAGACAGTTTTCCTGCCCTGTGAACACTTTTGAAAGATGGAAGATAGTCTTCCCATGTCACAATGTCAGGAGAAAAAAGGCATGCTTTTCTCTTTCTAACCAAACAACTAAAACTGTGGGACAGGGCACAAGATGGATCTCTCTGACTGTGCACACTGCTTCGTTTTTCGCTTGCTCCATGGCTGTGTTTCGGCCTGTTCCGACTAGCACCCTCCAAGAGGAAGCCTGGGTGTGGTTTGGGGATAGATCACACCAGCAGCTGCTCCAAATAAGAGTTATAAACAAGAACGTCAACAGCCTTCACTCCCTCTGATGCACTCCAACACAATCTCACCCATTTTGTGCTGTCCTGTACCGCATGCTTACCCCTTTGCGTGCCATACACCAAGGCACGCAACACAAATCCTTCACTTTCCTGCCATCAAAACACTCTCCAGCAACTCTCAACGTGTCTCTTATAATAAACATTTTGGCTACTTAGACCTGAGAAAACACACCCAAATATAATGATATCTTGGGATCGCAGGGGAACGACAGGTTCAGTGGAGACCAGGGTCCAATGCTATGTAGGTGTGCAGTCAGCCTCCTTCAGAGGAGTCTAATCCTAATTAGGACAGACACAAAACACTCCATGCTCCAAAGCCTTCTTATTTAGCAGTTGGAATAAATACAGCAGCCAAGCTGCATCTACATACCCCATAACAGGCAGGACCTGGGTGCCTACCCAAGTCCAGGGATTCACATCCAAGAAAAATCCCCAGCTCACCAGGATTTGGTAGCTCAAAGGTGGATTGCTCATTATCCTTCTCCCTCCATCTTTCCCCCTAGAATCGTCCTATGGCTGTATGAATAGGCAAATATTTATTAGATGGAAAAAAAGAAGCCCTCTGGCTCTGAAGCTTAAATCTCTGTACCAATGTGTACAAAAATGAGACCTCTTTAAAGATCAGAGTTACTGGGATAAAGTAGACCATTTCCTTCTCTCTGATTTTGACCAGAATCCCACTTTTGATCTGAAAAGCCTTTTGTAAAAATTAACCACAACTGACAAGTTTCTGTAAGGAGTTTTCATTTTATGAGAAAATTCCAGACTAGCCTTACGTGAGGACCACACACTCATGTGGACCGAAGATGTTGATGCTGATGAATTGCTGCTTTCAGCTGTAGAATTTAATTATTCCCATTCTGTACAGCTGGTGTTATTGTGTGGTGATGTGTTTATCTTCTGACACCTTGGGGGGGAGGATTAAATGAATTTTCTACATTCACAGTGCCAAAGGGACAGTCTGAATAAGAAATGCTGCAATAAGACCTGCATGACTATGTCCTCTGGCATGAACGATGAATCCAGGTTCTTTAGATTTTGTTTTCTAGCACCACTTCCAGACTGGAAGCATTTCTTTAAAAATGTTATAGGAAAATTACGCTAAAGTTAAGCCTATTTTGACAGACGAAAGAAATTAACTAGTTTATATTGGCCGATTTCTAGCCTGTAGTCCTGAAGCTTTTCCCTTTACATTTACAGGCCGGTGGGGTCACTAATCCTACTCATTTTCAGTTTGTCAGTCAATAATCACTTACATGGCACTATGTCTTCGGAAATGACAGCTGAGACAAGATCTGATGTGCAGTCTTCCTTCCACAATGCCTTCCTAAATACAAATCTGAGGCGGGTGAAAGGACCGAAAACTCTACATCTGATAATGACACATCCACCCAGCTTGTCAGAAAGAAGGTTTGGGGGAAGTTTACAGCACTGCTCTGTGGGAGATGTCTCTGCTTCGATGGCATAATGAAGTCGTAAGAAGCAGAACAGTCCCTGCCATTGGACATTAATGAGAGTCAACATTTTTTTTCTCTAAGGCATTTCAATTGTATCACAAGCAAAGGCCATCTGGCTTAAGAATGAATATTCAGTATCTGTAGCAGAAGCAGAAATACTTGAGAGGGAAATGGTACCTCCCTGGCTTCCAGCTTGGACAGTACCCATCACTAAAACTGGTGTGTTGCACAGTTGGCTAAATTGCAATTTGATGCCCAAGCAATGCCTTTTTAGGCTATTATTATCTTAGTAATTAGTTATTGTTTACTAGTTTGGACTTTATGTCTTCAAAAGGAAGATCACTTTATGTTAAAATCTCCTAAGGGATAACATATTTCACCACACTGCAGAGAACTGTGACAGCTCGTCAGCTTTTATTTACTGAGAAGTCATAGCGGTAGAAATCAATTTATTTTTCTGAGGAATAAACATAACTTCCTTTTGCGTGTGACAGGTGCAATCCCTGTTTATTAAAAACGTAGAGAAAACATTTGCAAAATGGAAATTTAAAGAACAAGTATCACAGCAGACAATAATTTTCCTGAGAAAGAATTGAGCTGAGAAAGAATGAAACCATCACTTCTAAAGGGCAGACATTCGTTTCACAATTTTTATGACTGTCACTGGCTCCTTTAGCTTGGCCTATCTTATTTCTACAGGGGTGCCTTTCACTGCAGCTTGTTGGGGAAAAAAAACCCCAAACTAATTTGGCAGACATTTTTACTGAGCTATGTATGAAGACCAGAAGACGATGTGCCACAGTTCTGAGAAACTCAAGCTGTTAATACTTTGAGTAAATTACACGTACGTATCATGGCCTATTTACGAGACTGTAGGATTATTTGCTTGAGTACCTAAATATCTTGCGGTGGCTCTGAGGCGGATGTTGAGCCGACAGCTTTGTCTGCCACACTCAGCCGCCTCAAATAGGAGCAGCCCAGCGAGAGTGGGGTTTGCCAGGCTGCAATCCCTAGGAAGTATTTGACTTGAATGCGGCTGGGACCAGTGCTGGAGGAAATGCATTTAAAGGTAGTGGAGGCTCTGCCACAATATTTTGGAATTAAATCAAACAACATGTTGACTCTCTCCTGAGGGAATGTGATGTGATAAATCCATGATGCATTTCCCCACCGGAGCTATCTGGGCTGTGCTGGCTCTCATGAGCGCCAGGTTGCAGTGGGTGAAGCAATTTCCTGCAGGCATTTAGAAACTGCTCCAGAATACTTCAGGGTGATAAAAGTTAGTTGAGTCAATACGATTAGAGAGCTATCACCTCATTTTCACTGCATTACTACCATAATCCTAGAAGGAAGATTCATATATGTGCACTTGGGAATGAAATTCCAGGGGAGAAGAAATCCATAATACCACCTATCAGTTAATATTATCAGACAACCGAATTTTCTTGTACTTGCTTTCTTACTTTTCTCAGGTGGAATTTACCCTAGTGCACGAGACCAACACAAGACCCACCCAGGCTTGAACGATGGATACTACGGCACTCGGTACAGTGCTACTGAAATTGCCAGGCAGGTTTTCAAAGTGAGCTTGCCATGGAGCTAAACATCACCTTGTGATGCAGTTCTGCCGGAGCTGAACAGGGCGTACCTATGTGATGAAGTGCTCCTGAATGTGAGAAAGGAAGGCAAAGTCAATCCCGAATACATAAACATATCTTAAGCAATAAGCAATAAGCAAAGAATAGAAGTCGGAGCTGTAACTCAGAAGCCTAAGGGAGGATGGGAAGAGTGACAGCAAGAGTTTCCCTCTTGTTTGGCTTATGGGAAAAACACATCGAGCATTATATAAAAATGTGAAAACTTCAACCTCGGTAACCGAAGCATTCAGTTATCCAAACCTGAAGTTATTCTGACTCAAAAAGCAATTGATGCATTTGCTTTCCAGGCAGTATACACATTGCACATCCATGCTAGTCAGTATGTCTGTCCGTCAGCTGTTGCAAGGCAGAATTCCTTTAGAGCGGTATCTCATCCAAAGAATAGGCAGTGATCAGGAACTATCGTTGGCATTACTATTAGAGCTGTAAGCGTGAAACTCCCTCTCGTGATAAATCCAAACTCATTTTATGTGTGTTCAGTGACATCCCATTCAGTGTCTAAACATGGTCAGTATAACACAAAAATGTCTCCCTGGGCACACCAATAAAACTGAATGGGATTGAGCGCTATAAACAAGAGACTCAATTCTCACTCTTAGACACAGAAATTTTGTCAGAATTTTGTGGCTCTAGAGGAAATGCTGAGCACAACCTAAACATCTACATGAAACTGTTATGTTAGCAAGGTGAAGTAAGTCCAATGAAAAAACACCACCACCCAAGACTGATATTTAAATGGCAATAACAAGAGGCAAAACAAGTTTAATATATACGGTCTGGCAAAGCTGCATTCTGCTTCTTTAAGAATGCATTACATATTATGAGCATTCCTATTACAATTTTATTGCAATATTCAAGGTGTACTCAGAAGATACTATTAATTTTTTTAAATATGGGTTTATTTGTTTGCATCTTATTTTACAGCCACTCTTCCAGCCTCCAGTTTCATTTCTAAAATTAAAGCTAGTGATATTTCCATATCAAAGTTTAAAATTAATTTGCTTTGTGGGACATGCCCCTTGATCTAAAATACTTCATTTTAATTAGGACATTTAATTTTCTCTAATGGAATCAGGTTCTATTCACTTAATCCAAAACTACTTTCTGAAAGAGTTATAAGCAGTACATTTTCTCAGCACAAGTCCTCCTAAGGCTTGTCCGCATGAGGAGATCGCACCTACGCAGCTAAACTGATTTCAGATTGATCTACTTACACCACTACAAAATGTTACTGCGGTTAACCGTAACTGGGTCTGCCCCACTTCTGAATCAGTTTTACCAAACAGCTTTAAGTTTCCTAATGCAGACCAGGAATACATAATAGAAAATCAGGTACCATTACAAGTATGTGTTAGGATGAGAAAACTAAATAAAAATTGTCCCACCTCCCAGAGCACGAGTGTCTGGACCCGCACAGCCTGGAGTATGGCCACTTCCCACCACCATTTTTGTACAACTTCCTTCTTCCCTTTGCCCTCTTCTCTATAACACGTTGCGTACATGTAGACCGTGCCAGATCGTGTCTGCTTCTCATTAAGAGGACGTACAAGACATTTCCAAGGAACACTTTGCATATTCTGGCTCCGTCTTGGGGTGATGTTCTGCCCCCATGCATGCACAAAGGCACACGGATAGATCAGGGCAGAGATAATCAGTGCATGGGCACAGACAGTGAAAGGCATTCCCTTCCCTTACTGTGAGAGCTCACTCCCTCCATTTAAAATAAGTGTTTGTTCTGGGAAGGCCTGTCTTTATCAATTTTGTACATCTCATCAGCACAGAGAAATGCAATAAATACCATACATTACGATAAACTCCGAAACACCTTCAGCTCCATGCTGACTATAGCTCTCACAATGTAGGGGCACGGCAAGAAAATGATTTAAAAACCTGCATACCTTGAAAAATATCCAAGCTGTCATCCATTTGGCCACTTTTACAACCCAAGAGACATGCTTGTAGAGCTCAGTATTCACTACTCCAGGGTCTACTACATTAGCAGTCACATGGCTTCCATTTGCAGTCAGAAGATGCTGCAGTCGATAGGTAAATAACACAAGGGCAAGTTTGCTTTGGGCATAGGCTCCATGGGGTGAATACGAACATCTGTATACAGGAGAGAAAAGAGAGAGAGATGCACATAAAAATAATCAGAAGGAAAACAGAATTGCACAAACATCAACTGTACTGCATTTTGCAATATCTAGCAAACAAACAGCTATGCATTGAGTAGTTAGAAGAAACAGCTTATCACTGGCAGGTGTGTTGTTTGCTGGAGTTCTGGTGATTATTCTGTCAGACACCAAGTCTGATTTATGGCGGGGAAAAAAATTAGAATAAAATTACATGGTACCTGCCAGAATCTCTATGTCAAACTATTTAAACTAGAAATGCTGAGGCACCAATCTCCAGGATATTATCACCTAGAGGCCCTCAAACTAGTCTCCCCTTCCTCACTGCCCTCTCACCACACATACATACCCTGTTCCCACCCCATAAATCTGTGCCTGATCATACTACTCCTGGTTATTATTTGTATTGCAGCAGGCCCTACTAGTTTCTGATGAAGGCTCCTGTGTTGGGCACAGGATGAGTAAGGCAATCATTGCACCTGCCCCAGTGACACACCAGATTACGCACAGCTGAAGAGATGGATAAAAAGATGGGGCAAGGAGAGCGGTTGCAAGTGTAACCACAGTTATGCCATAAACAGCCTTTAGAGCAAAGATGGCCGGCTGGGTCTGTGCCAAACAGGAGGCGCAACGAAGGCACACAAGTACTGGGAGTTACAGCAAAACATTACGTGTTGACACTCCTGTGCACCTCTCTCATCTGGATGCTGAATCTGCCTTTCTTTCAAGTCAAACTTTCTAGGAAATGCTGATTAGTTGGGTTTCACTGCATGCAGGCAGCAGTATTTTTGTTTTTAAATAAACAGCCTAGTTCCAGGCAAATTAGCAGGTATGTCGCTTAAAATGCTCCTCCCGACTCAGCATCACTTCCACAAATTCCTACGCCATGACAGTTCACTCTTGCAATTACAATAGCCTCTCATCTAACCTTTTTTGTGCTTAGCAGAACCAAAGGTAATTCCTGGCATTACAGACAGCTCATAGGCAAAGCAGGCGGGAGCCTAAAGCAATGGGCTCCTGGGGGCAGCAAAACAGCTTTGGTCCCCACCCCCTTTGCCTCTGCCAGAGCCTGGGGAAGCGGCACTGCTTGCTGCCGCCGCCGATGTGGAGCCAGGGGTTAGGGTCCATGGGGCAGCAGCTACTGCTGGTGGAGGGAGATAGCGGGGCACGCACCCAGGAGCAGATCTCTCTTTCCCAGCTCTCTCCTTCCCCCTAGTTGTTGTCCGGCCTCTGTGACAGCCGCAGCTACAGCTCCATCCTCTACACCTTCACCCTTAGTGCAGCAAATGCCCGGGCTGGGGATGCTCCTACTCTGCTGAAAAGCCTGCCTTCGGTTTTCTGTGGTTGCTACTATGTGCAAGGTTTTTATTTCGAATGAATAGCAAATATGTCTCAGAGTTGTTCTTGTTATCTCATTCTCGTTGAATACCTTACTTATAATATCCTGTACACTTCACCACAGAAAGCCCTGAATGCTAGCAAACAGGCCGACTCTCCGCAGAGGTGTAAGGCTACTGAAGCAATTTAACTGTTCGTGTTATCCAGAAACTTAGAGACACAATGGTAAATCGTACGGCTTAGCTACAGGAAGTAAAAGACAACAGCATTGACTCTCCAGTGCATCTCCTTTCTTTTTTTCTTCTTTTTTTTCCCCTACTCTATTCTTGTTCAAGCAAATCGCAAACAAACAGGCCACAAAAGCATTATATAAATTGAGAGATAATAAAAAAGCATAGTTGATCATAAACAGCCCTTGCACCAACCAATGGCCTGAGCTGTAACACGCTCCATCATCATAAAGATATCACCTGCACCTCAGGGTAAAATGGGCTATTTTAAGAATACAGAACAATCACTGCATGAATATAAAAGTGACTTGGCATTAGTCAGGAAATTGCAGTTACGTTTTAAATTCAGTAACGTCCGTGCTCTGATCTGAGACACTCAAAATGTCACCTTATGCTTCATACATATTTCAACCCTTTTAACTTGAAGGACCAGATCCTCAGCCGCTACGAGCTTCACTTGCGCAGCCGTGCGGGGCAGAGCTTACACCACCCCTGGGAAGAAGCACTCATCCGAAGCCGCCTCCAGCAGCCAGCTGGCAGCCAACCCTGGCACTTCTCCATCGGTGCCACCATTCCCCCACCGGTGCAGAACGCAAGCTGGTGCACGGGACAAGCTTCCCGAGTTGAATTAGAGTGATTTTGTCTGGCAAGCGGCTCGCAGGGAAGCAGGGCTGGGGACTACTCGGACTTGTTCTGCCTGGGTCTAGTCTGGCCTTCAGTAACCTTCAGATGCCAGGCAGGAGGATGGTGAACGCTCCCCGTGACTTCCCATTCCCACATTTTGCACAAGTGCTGTTTTGACTTACCTTGTGGCAATGAAGCATGAACTACAAGGGCTGGATCCTCAAAAGCCTTGTACTTTGCATAGTTATCTATGTCAGAGAAACACGAGTGCTGAGAAGATATAAAAAGCTATCCAATTAGCGAGGAAGCCTTTTATATCACAGTGCAGAGATGCAAATGATTTGCAAGGCAGCAGGGAATCAGACTTCAGTAACATACTATAGATATGAAGGATATAAAATTGGATACACAGAGCAGACACTTTTGGCAGAACCCCTGCCATGACTACCTGCTCTCCTCCCATTTTTCTGTGTGCTTTGTGCTTTCCAGGAATCTGACATCAATGGACTACATAAGACAGACGAATAACCTGTGACACAGAACTGACAAGGATTTTCGTGGAACAACTGTTTTGTTTGTGAGACCCTGTCTTATTAGGTTCATGTTGTTTAAATGCTACCTTGGAAAAAAAAATCAACACTGGCTACTTGATTTCATTACATCCAGTCTTGACTTTATGCATCAGAAAAATAGGAGCACGTAGGCTCCTGTACCTGCACCATGATTGCATCTCCCATGCACATGTAGAATCACAGAATGGTTTGGGTTGCAAGGGACCTTAAAGATCATCTAGTCCAAACCCCCTGCCGTGGCCAGGGACATCTTTCACTAGATCAGGTTGCTCAAAGCCCCGTCCAGTCTGGCCTAGAACGCTTTCAATGATGGGGCATCCACAACTTCTCTGGGCAACCTGTTCCAGTGTCTCACCACCCTCATCGTAAAATATTTCTTCCTTATGTCCAGTCTAAGTCTACCCTCTTTCAGTTTAAAACCATAAAATTTATTCCTCTTAAACCTGGAATTATCTGGCTTTAAAGCCTATGCATCTAAATCTAGCCTCTCTTGGCGCTCTGTGCTCTGTATGTACATTTTCTACACTGAATGAAACCATAATTGTATACTAAATAAATTAATAATATTGACATTACATATTTCCACATTGCTTTCATTTTCTGAAGGCTCTAAAAGCCTTCTAAAATGAAAGTGCATACAAGAGGCCAACTGAAGCACAGCCCAAAGCAGAACACAGCTTACCAGCAAACTGTGCTGGCACACCAGTGCACGAGAGGTGCCTGTGACGTTTGGACCCCTGGGGACACAGGGTATCGATGCTTCACAGCAAGGCAGGCAGACTCGCAAGCAGAGAAACTCTTACCTCCTAACTAGGTGGCCAGCCACGCAAAAGACTGGTAGCTCCCAGCTACCAGTATATGTGCACACTGGCCAGTCGGCTAGAGAGCTAGGAGGTACTGGTCTTCGACTGCGCAGGGATCCATCCGAATAAATACTGCCCACCAGGCTCGAGCTATGCCAGACAGCACGTGCTGTGGTACGGCAAGCCTGTGCACGGTCAGCAGCCAAGAAAAGCGGAGCAAGAACTTGGGGGGAAGAAGACCAGTGGGAAGGACCACTCTTTCTACCACGGAAAACAGTCTCCCCTGAGGGATGCCCCCCTAGAGCATTTTGCCAAGTCGGTTCTGATAAAACAGGGCAAAGCACAACTCAATAAATTGAAACTACAGGAGGAGCTAAGGCAGACAGGATTTAATTAGCTGCTTTGAAATCTGGCCAAGAGACCAGCAATACACAAGACCTTCTTCTTCCTTTTAAAATAATGCTGTATTGATTTTATACTGATGAATAAAGGATCAGGATAAGCAGGCGATGCATTTTCTGTTCAATGAATTTTTAGCAGAAATTCTTATTTTTGGCTTAAGATTTTTGAAACATAGACTGACAAGTTTGAATTGTCATTACAAAAATTAGGGGAAGAGAAAGGGATTGTTTTGTATTTTTGCCAAAACAAAATAAGTAAGCATTCAATTCTGGAGTGAGTGAGTGCCTTGCGGTTTGCTGATTTTTTTTTTTTTAATTATTATTATTTTTTTCTTTTTCACCAGAAGCTGATTTTACCACTCATCTCCATGGTGCTGTCTCCAGCAGCAGTCTCCCTAGCATGCTGGGGCAATGTATTTGTAAAAAGTAATGAGAAGCCAAATTTCAAACTGGAGCCTGCAGTGGCTAATTAGGTGTTTAAATATGGACTCAGCTGCTATCCAAGTTTGAAAACGGGATCCATGTTTAGCACTTCCCTTGGCAGCCAGTATTACTCTGGTTTCTTTTCTGTCTGGCTTTAGTCGGTCCGTGTTCAGCAGAGGTCCCCCATTTACGTCCAGTGATACCATGTTTAGTGAAGAGCACTAAGTCATCTCGGGGTACCCACAGGGAACAGGGAAAACAAAATTGCTGCTCGGCATAGACCACTTCCTCCACACCTCCTGCGCACAGGCCCTCGCGCTGCTCTCGGCTTTTTCTCTTTCATTAACGGTTGCTTTTGCATTCTGCACACACGTGGAGGAAGCGGATGCACCCCGACTGAAAGAAGGGTGCAGTGACGGCACCCTTTCCCTTCCCCAGCGCACCTTGCTTCAACAAAAGGCTCAGAGGACCTGTGAGCGCACTGACCGACACACAGCTACGTTTAACCTGGCCGGTGCTAGCAGGGAAGTTTTCCTGATGCGGACCTCTTTCACACCGCGCTTGTCTTGCGCATGTCACCCTCCCCTCACCCGTCACCACGCTCCCCAATTTCCAGCGTGTTAATTTGCCTGGAGGGCAGAGTCCGCCAAGATCAAACTGCAGAACAACCCGATTGCTATGTGCTCCATTAAAAAACAAGTGATGCAAAACGTGGTGACATGCTGTGGTTTTTAATGAAAGGCCACACAAAATTTCAACGTATGCCGTAGGATGAAGCAGTGAATTAAGCAAAACACAGACTTGCTGTATTAAAATGACTAAAGTCTCCTAATGATTTATGTATTAATCTTGCAATACATCATCACCATTGCTTAGTCAAGAATATAAAAGACTATTATTAAACACTCATGAAGCTTTCATAGTTTTAAATTTTCTTTCACCAGGGAATGCAGTGCAAGATTTTTCAAGATTTTTGATAGATTTTGCAGTTTATTTTGAAGCAGCTACAGAAATATTTTGCAGAATATAGGTATGTCCTTTCTGGTTATCATAAGCAGTTTCTTTCTCTCTTTCTATGATAAACCAAAGCCTGGTTTGGTCTAAATATTGCTTATAAGATTTAAGCAGACCTCCTGACAGTACTACATATATTTATCCCATGAACACATTTGCTGAGTCTCATCAATTGTAATTTTCCCTCAATTAAAAAAAAAAAAAAAAGGAAAATAGAGAGATGGAGAAAAGACAGAGTTGGAGAAATTAGAGTACGAAATTAGAATACTGAATAATTTCGGTATTACCACTATTACCACTGAAAATCACCAATTGAAAGAAACAAGCATATGCATTAGTATAACAAAACTAAAATCTAAAGTGTTAATGTTTCTACTTATTCAGATTTTGTTACAGTTTTGTACAGTAGCTGTCCTGTTAGCAACTACTACTATAGGCTATCGTATAGTCACCCATTTCATACACATGCCTGGGTACTTCGGGTGTTCACTGAATAACTATACTTCTTCATGTACACTTCTTTCATATACTTGATATGTAGCCTTAAAAAATATATATATATGTACATATAACAGTCAAGGTGGCCTTAGCATACCCCCGTGTATTTGAACTTGAATATACTGTAATTTGAGTGAATAAGGACTCAAGCATTAGGGACACCAGAAGTGCCCTCATGACCCAGTGATGGACACGTTGGAAAGGAAAGCTACAAGGCTGATAATTAATGGTTCTACACAAGCTGAAAAGCAAGCTCCTCGCATCCTAGCTGGTCACACCAGGGTTACTTAAGCAGCCAGAAGCAGGTGGCACTTTCAAAGCAGCCCACCTTTCCCTCTAGTTCCGACCCATGGACAAAGACCAAACACATCTAGAAGCTTCTCCCTGCAGTGAGCCCCTTGGTGCCTCGTGCCCCCACGGAGCTCACACACAGCTCTGGCCAAAACCAGGCTTTCTCTGAAATCTTTCAACAGTGGTAAAATAGCATTTTTCTTCCTAAAATTAGAGGATAAGCATAAGGGTAGAGGCTCAGAGCTGGTAGATTCTCTCTCTCTCTAAAATGTTGGTGATGGTCTCACTGGCAGTAGCTGACTTCTTCACAAGTCAGTGACTCCTGCTTTGTGCTTAATCCGCAGTTCAGTAAGAGCCACAAGCTGGAAGCTGGGTTGTGGGTTCTTAAAGCCATGCTTCCCAACTTTCTGCACTTCACTGTACAAATACAAAGCGTTTCGTGACTAGCCCCTTGTTAGAGTTTGTAGGAAATGCAGAGTGGACAAAAAATAACTTACTGTCTTTGGAGGACTACATTTAGTGAAGGAACCTGGCAGGTCTTTGTTATAAAAATATTTATGAATTAAGCAGGGGCTTGTCATCCTGGGCATTACTGTCATCCAGATGGAATCAATGCATCATTTTTCATTTGGCTGATCCCTCCTCCTAATGGCAGGAGGTGAGATGTCAAGAGCCCTCCTGCTCACTGATTGCCTTGCTGTGTGCAGCTCCATTGCTGTGTGCTCAGCACAGATCTCAAATGTATGAAAGACAGACTCAAAGGCTGGCCTTCTAAAAGTCTCACCAAAATCAGTATCTTAAAAAAAGTCTAATTTTTCTGTTTGCATAAAATTGATGTTAATTTCAAATGTTTTTGATGATTTTAAATATTGATGGCAAGTTCAAGTTGTAATTACTGTAATACCATTCTCCCAGAAAATATATCTCTTTATAAAGAATGATATAAATTGCCTCTTCTGAAGCATCGTTTTTCTACAGTCGGTTCATATGATGCAGTGTTAAGTATTTGCTAATATTTGAAGTGGTATTTGAACATAATGGTATCACTTCATTCAATTAAAAATCTCCATCAAACAAATGAATGAGTAAATAAATAGAAGCAAGCAAGGTTTTGCATTGCTGCAGCCAAGAGACAGATCAAGGCTCCAAGACCTACATTCTGTATCCTGGTGACCCTTTGGGTGATGGGGAAACATCACTGCCACATACCTTTTAATATTATCTCTTGGATAATCTGGATCTCAGGTTACTGGAGATTGTCACACATCTTTTAAGATTATCTCTGGATTATATCAAGAAGAATTCTGAGGCACGCTCCACCCACTTGTGGAAAACTTCCTAGCTCTCCTGCAATAGAGCTTTTAAGTTGAAGGAAGCAACGGGTCTGCTTATGGTTTCTTCCACTAGAATGCACGTAGGGCCATAAAATGGCCCAGTAATAACTTGAACAATCCCAAATCTTACTTCCATTTTGATAAAATGATTTTAAAACTAGTGTAGACTTTTCCAGACTAGCTGCAGATTCTGGGCTTTTCATTCTGGGACTGGGATGGAACTGTAAGGTCTGCTTATGCATAATAAAGTGCTGCCATTTCAAATCCAGCGCAGTTCGCCTAATGTAGTTAGCAGATTTTCAGTAGACTACATGAAACGTGTTGGTGTATATGTGAAGATAATGTAAGGTTTCTTTTTGTGATGGGCTGAACCCACTGCACTGCCTTGGAGATGAGGAAGTGTTGAATGTGTCCTGCAAGTGCAAATGTTCAACACGCTGAAGGACTGGTCTGTCTTACCAGGATGAACATGGCTTGAATGTACACACAGACTGCAAAATCATTTTTCCTCCAAGGTGTCCACAAATACTATGCCATCACCCTCTGTCCACAGAAGTAACATAAGACCATCAAGTCTGGCACAACAAAATAATTTTGAAAATCAGTTTTCGTTTGTTGAAACAATCTAACAACTTCTGCTTTTTCAAAGTTTTCTTACGTAGTGAGGATATGAGTATCACAGCTTCAAACTGAGAGGTAAAACTGACTAACTCCCAGTACGTGAATTAAGACAAGGACCAAGCTCATAAAGAAAGTCACTATTTGTTAAAAACAGTCATGAGAAGTCTTCCCCTCTGTTGGAAGACAGCCAAGTTAAAGAAGAAATATGGCTGAAATGCCAACAGGTACAGGAGAGATTAAAATGTGGAAGTTTTCTGCACCCATGAAAATGACTCATAGCCCAGACACAGCAGGAAAGGCTTTTGTTCTTGTGAGACCCTACGTCACCAGTGGCCCTTGGCCGCTGTCAGAAAAGACGTGGGATTTAAATAAGCGTATGAAAGGGGCCTGTGAAGAGGGGGGTCTTACTTAAGGAACATAAACAAGTCAACTTCAGCAAACAAAAAAACCTGCTAGAAACGAACAACATACAGTGGCTCAAAGTGGTCCATAGCCAGCACTGCAAAGCAGTTATTTCAAAGTACCATAAGGGACAGTGACAGCAATCCCTTGCCCTACTGTTTAGCCTTAGAGGTGGTTTTTGGTTTTGTTTCATAAATTTCCCACTACTATGTCACCCTGGAACACTGTAAAGAGAGATCTGTAATGGAAAACCAAGCATTTCCTAAGAAGGGGCATGGCATGGCCTGGGGCCAGAGCACATGAGAGCTCTTCCACTTGCAAACACACCAGAAGCAAGGAAGTCAGGCAGCTTTGGCTTTCCAGGAAATGATGAGAAGTTTCATGTCCAAACCCTGAAAAAACAACACATGGTCACAGAGCTGCCCTGCCCCAGCCCTCACTGAAAAAAGAATTCAAAGATACTGCTGCTTTGGCAGACTGATTGATTTTCGGTGGCAATTCAGATACTGAACACCCCCTCTTTGAGCTGAGAACCAAAAGATTTTGTGCAATACTCATAATATTTTAATTTGGACATTTCTGCAGTGCCGTATTATAGCTGCCATCACTGTTAAAAGCTCCTGAGCTTCTCAGAAAGCTACTGTGAGCCACAGCGCTCCTCCGTCTCTGTCCTTCTTGGGAGGCTGAGACGGTGCTGTGTACAGCCAGCCTCCACCTCCCGTGACAAGAAATGCAGGAGAACCGCAGCACCTGACACATAACAAGAACAGAAGAAATGGATCAACAAAGCTGCAACTATATCAGACATTCTGGCAGTATTAAAACCCCTGGGGGCTATAATATTTCACTTTTACAGTGACTTATTTTATTTAGAAAGTATATTTTTCATAAACCCCACATTTTTCATAGAGAACTTGATTTAATCAAAAGACCAATTTTTCTTCACAGGTTTAAGTATTCAAATGCTGGCCTGTTTTCCTTTGAAAACAGAAGCTCTCCTTCACTGAAAGAAGTAGTTTAGGACAGGGAGCAGAGAAAAGGTTAAGAGTTATCGTTTGTAATTGCAGAGGCAGAAGTCTGCCTTTGCCTCCCGCCACTACAGCTTGTAATCCTTAATGGACATGGCAAGACCAGGGATGTATGGTTGTGAAGAACCAGGAGCAACAACAGGGCTGAACCCAGAGGGGATTTGTGGAAGGCAAGCTGATCATTTTGAATGTTTCCCTTAACACAAATCCAGGGATTTACAGGCACGTGTGCCAGCTTTCCCCAGCTACGCTAGGCAGCTCGAATGACAACTCTGCTGAAAAGCTACTGTGAGGATGGCGGTAGTTAGAGCAATTGAGAGGAATGCTACAATCATTTCAATAATCACCCAGGGCCTGAACTCCAAAGCTTTTAAGGTTCACTCAGCCTTAATGAGTCTTTTCGCTCACAGGTAGATGTTAAACTAACCTTCCCCTCTCAAGGGTGACAAGCTATATCTCTACTCCCTGTTCTCCGCAAGTGTGCTGGTTTTGGCTGGGATAGAGTTAATTTTCTTCACAGTAGCTAGTATGGGGCTATGTTTTGGATTTGTGCTGGAAACAGTGTTGATAACACAGGGATGTTTTCATTACTGCTGAGCAGTGCTTACACAGAGCCAAGGCCTTTGCTGCCTCTCACCCCACCCCACCAGCGAGGAGGCTGGGGGTGCACAAGAAGCTGGGGGGGACACAGCCGGGACAGCTGACCCCAAATGACCAAAGGGATATTCCATACCATATGACGTCATGCTCAGCATATAAAGCTGGGGGAAGAAGAAGGAAGGGGGGGATGTTCAGAGTTATGGTGGTTTGTCTTCCCAAGTCACCATTAGGGGTGATGGAGCCCTGCTTTCCTGGAGATGGCTGAACACCTGCCTGCCGATGGGAAGCAGTGAATGAATTCCTTGTTTTGCTTTGCTTGCGTGCGTGGCTTTTGCTTTACCTATTAAACTGTCTTTATCTCAACCCGCGAGTTTTCTCACTTTTACCCTTCCGATTCTCTCCCCCATCCCACCGGGGGGGAGTGAGCGAGCGGCTGGGTGGTGCTGAGCTGCCGGCTGGGGTTAAACCATGACAACAAGTCCCTTTTGCCTTCTCTGTCACACGAGTGCAGTACATTAACTTCCAAATTACCACTGAACTATCTTGCTGTTTCGGAAAACAGCACGTCTGCGAGATCCACTGTCCTGTGTGCCACAGAGAGTTGACTTCACCCACCCAACCCACTGTGCAGGAGAGGCTGAGCAGCAGAAATACCCACATATCACATACCTCCCAACACGTTGCAATTTTGAACTCATTCAGAAACACTGTGTCCTATTAAATTATTAAACATTATTAATAATCCTTTGTTAAGACCATTAATCCCTTTTAGACAAGAAGGAATTTAACATTGTGACACACAAAGTAGCTACATTTAATTTCCCTGAATACATTAAACTCTGACATTACCTTTGTGATAGTAGTGTTACACTGTGTTCCTGTTCTTCAGAAACCAATGAACCCTAGAAGTATTTTGATTAGACAGAACGAAAATACACTGATAAATGTAAAACTAAAACTTTTCAAAGTTGGTATCCTAACTTAAATATTTCTTCGTGATTGGTTGCAAGAAAGGCTAGGGATCACCTGTGGCCTGCAACAGGGATAAAACACATGCTGCATATGAACTAAAACTCTGTCTTTTGGATTGATGAATTGGTGTGCTGATATAATAGCCCATTTATTTTTTTTAAATAATTTACAGAATTTGAGATCTGTGCCTTCACCAATACACTCATTTTTCAGACCAGCAAGTCAATTTTTGCAATTAATGTTAATTGCTGCAAAAGCAGGGGATCATTTTGCAAAGCAGCAAATCCTTTTGCATTCATACAGAAAACATTTTGTAAAGGAGGACTGAAATACCCTTATGTAGCTGCATTAAGCATTTGAATACTTATCGTATAACTATAGACAGGAAAACTTGGCAACCTGCTGCAGGAAGATGTTTAACTGAATACAGCAGTTGCTGCAGTTGGTATTTGGTCCTGTCAAGGGAACATGATTAATCTTGCAAATAGAACTAGAATATGCAATAGAAGTCACTGCAGGGAAGCTGTTTAAACAATACAACTCAAGCAAAAACATATATTCCTTGAGTAAAATAAAAATCTATAATAACATGTGTCTATCTTGTTGTCTAGAATGATTACAATTTCTGTAATTTTCACAGCATTTTATTAAGCAGCAGTCCAGTGACACATTTCTTTCTATGTGACTGTGAAAGACTTCTGTACTGACTAAAATGGATTAACAAATAAAAGGGTAATATTTAAAATCTCTCCTACTTCCTCTTACAAATTTTCCTTTATTATTTAAAAATTTGGAAATAAACCAATAGTACTATGCTACTAGTACGCTACATCAGCTTCATGTTTGCTTTTGCTTGAACTGAAGATATGGTACATCCCATAAGTTCTTCCAGTCAGAGAGAATTCAGAAACCACAAGTGATAGAACAGTTGTGAAAAGGCACTGAAAGAACCAACTGGAAATTTAAAAAAATAAAAAAAAAGCTTTGAAAAAAATGTTGGCTCATCAAACCATTCTTAGTGAAAAAAACCTGTTTTAAACAAATGTCCAGCTAAAAAAAAAGTAATCTGAAACTGATGGAGATACCTTACTTCAACAGGATGACTTAGAAATTAAAAGTTTGGAGTTTCAGTTTGATCAACATTATACTTCAATTTACAAATAAATTAGAAATAAAATATTCTGAAATCACTGAAATCAATGGTTTGGGTCTGAAAAATGGATTCTTATTTTCCAGAAGTAATTTGACATATTAACTTTTCATTGCTATTCATGGATAAGATTTTCAAAATCTCAGCAATGCCGATGGGACAAAATCCTCAACTGTCTGCTCAAACTTCATACAACTTCATTTACCAACAAACATCACACGCACACAAGAAGTGAAGATGAAGGACACCACCCATCCAAGAACAGGAGGTCTCCAGGGACTTTGCTAGACAGATTTTCCCAGCAGCATGTGACACCTCCTGTTACAGCCTTACGAACTGCCTAGCAGAGGAGACGAACTGGAGCTGCCTGCCCTCCCCAGCATCCTCCCAGGTCCTGGGCAGAGCTGTTTACCCCGTTTTACACCAGCTAGGAAGCACATATGGCAGATTTTTGCAATTCCTTTCATTTAATCTCTGCTGTCTCCGACACGATTCATGCACTAGGGCTACAGGGAAAAAATACAGAAATTATCCGGGGACTGCACCAGCTTGGAGAGTTACAAAGAACATCAGCTCCTTCTGCAGTGAGAGAGCAGAGGAAAGAGAGCAGAAAAAGTGTGACTAACTGTTCCTGAATATACAGCAGACATGAACCAGAAAAGGAGCTGTGTTACTGAGGCTGGGGAGTTCATAGATCTGTGATTCACAGCATTACAGGGCCCATTTGGCATGCAAAAGGAGACGATGATGAAAGGAATAGTTAGTCATGGAGACAAAGCTAGACAGAACACACAAAGATGCTACCCCTGGGAAAGGGAACATATTCAGGTGTGACCCACAGCCTGGGAAAGGGAATAAGGTCGCCTTTTCTTTATTTTCCTTCCTACTTTGGTAGGCAGAGTACTCGAAGGAGTGCCCTCCATCCCAGCCTTGTAAGAGCACCATGAACTCCAGTGCGCTGTTCAAGCCTACCTCAACCCAAGAGGATGGCACAATGTTCTTCAAACTTTTGCTAAAACCAGACAGCCATATTCTTTCATGACCGTATTTTTTTCTTCTCTCACTTTAGAAAGTATTATTTAAGGCAGGCAAAAGAGGAAAAAAGGACATCCCAGCTATGCTGTTGAGTGCACCGTGTACTACCCTCAGCATGTAATTGCTGAAATCACCACTGTTGAAACGCTTGCAGATAGCGTTTGTGTTAAACTTTCACCTCCTTGAAAACAGTCGTATTCGAAGTAGGGATGAAGGAGAATGATTTGCCTTAGGGATCCCCTTGTCGACTCATGTGATTGCTGTTGAAAACGGTCTGGATCTAAAAGACCACAAAGGTGTTTGATGTTCTTCATATATCCTTCAGCAAAAGAACTGGGAGAACAGTCATTGCTCTTGTGCGTTTGCATTTTCAATAACACACATGAAACAAGCTATGCCCTGCCAGTTTGGAACAAGCTCTGTCCTGCCTTGATGTACCCATGCCATGTCTCTTTTACTGGTGTGTGTGAAGAGAATGGGCAGGAAGGGGTAGAAATGACATTCATAGGGGAGAAACAGGACTGGGCTGGGGGAAGATAAGAGGAAGATAAATGGAGAGGAGGAAATGAACTGGTGGGTGGAAATAAGACACCCCCCCAAAAAAAAGAGGAAAAAATGATGAGATAGTAGAGGGAAAAGGCAACAGGACAAAAAAGCTCAAAAGACACAGGTGAAGATGAAACTGTGAACATAGAAATCAGGTAGGCAGGCATGAAGAGAGAGATAACAAAGAAAGAAAAATAATGTAAAAAGCAAGAAAAATCAAGAAAAAATTAAATTAACCCTCCTGCCAGAAAAGAGCTCAAAAGAGAAACATGGGATAAATCAGATTGGTAAGATGGCAGAAAACAAACCAAAGAGGAAACGCGGAAGACAGTAACACAAGCTGCATTTAATACTGTTCATGGGACAGACCTTACAACAATTGTTTTTTATGCTGTTGCCCTGTGGTCACTGTGACATGGATGACTTCTGGCTTCAGAGCAGAACTCTGAGCAGCAAGTACAAGCAATGGGAGCAACAGCCACAACTGCGACTGCCAACCCAGAGCCTCCTGAGTGGGAGAATGATCCCATAGAAAAATCCGTGGTAAAGCAGAGAACTGAGCCTCACTTTACTGTCTCCTTTATGTCAAGACAGTCTTCTGCCTTTCCCTCTCTGTTGCGTTTGATGGATGGATCCCTCCTCCGCCACCATCACTCACCTCCAGTTTGGACACTAGCCCAACCAAAATCTAGGAATAACGGGACAAGAGCACGGTAAAAAATTCAGTCTGCTGCCACTGGTAATTTTTCCAGCACAGAGTACGGCCCCCTTTCTCCACTGTGAATAAACGACTTCAAATTGTTTTGCTTCCTCCCTGCAAGGTTAGGACTACCTGCCAATCTGGAAACGTACACACAAATTGTGAAATGAATTATGGCCAGCTAGTGCAACTCAAAATAAGGAAAAAGCCAGTATAAAATTTTTAGAAAGATTTCCCATTCACACAAGCGGCAAAAATGAGGGATGGCATCACTGGGAAACTGTGGCAATTCATGGAACACTATCATATCACAGCACTCACCATGGGTGTCTTTACCGCATCCATTAAAGCTCTTAAATGCTGCTCTGAATCACAAGGCACCTCTGAGGCCCCGTGGTATAGGCAATGCCTGTGTATGGTACCCCGCAACAGTCCTCCAGGGTTGCTAAACCACCCGCTCACGCTGTAGGCACACACTCAAACACACAAGCGATCTCACTGGTTTTAGCAGCACTGTTTATGCGATAACTAACTATTCGCCTGAGTGGGGGCTTATCGGCAGTTAGGCTAAAAAAAACCCCAGGAGTATCTTCTTCTACATGAAGCAATAAAAGGTTTGGAGCGGAATCCACAGCCCCCTCTGGGTCCCACCGGTGTGCCTGTATGCTCAGAAAGCAGGCACCGCTGCTGCCCCCGAGCAATTCAGAGCATTTGCAATTCAGAGCAGGCAAAATCAGCCAGAGCCTGTTGTCCTTTATGGCTCTTCTTACACCAATAAAGTTGAAATGTAAAGGGCAGGGTTTGGCGCAAAAGCTGCAAGTAAATCTCACTGGTATATTATTATTTTTTACAACAGATCAGTCGTGTTCATGCTCAACCGTAACTTTCCTAACTGAAATATTTCTGGTGCCTTTAAAATATGAGTTAATAATGATGAATCACAGGTAAGGATGATCCTAAATTAAAGAGGCACAGTACAAGGCCTTGCTATAATCAAGGAAACTATTAACTAGAGACACAAAACAGCCACACTTAATTTTGCATTCTGCCCTTTAGCCCAAAGAAATACTAATTACACTCCCCTTAGCCCCCTTGCGTGGTGCCATCCAGCGCATGCCCATCAGAAACAATGAATACATACATCAAGTGAAGAGTAAGGGTAATTTCCTGTGGTTGTTTTACGAGCAAGAGATTAAACTGCCACTACCCTGCAGAGTTTAAACAATGTGCTTGTAATAAAACTGATGCCGTAGTATGTAATCAGAAGTCAAACAGAAAGTTTGACATGCTTAATGCAGCATTCATATGTAAAATGTCTGCAGTGGAAACAGCCCAGCTCTCTAATTTCAGTCTTTGTTCCAAAATGAAACCTCGGGCCAGGTGCCTCTGAACACGTGCTGAAGTCCCTGTCAAAGGACGGAGAGGGAATTTCTCCATGGAAATGATGCAAAACTCAGCCTGGCTGTGTGCAGGCAGAAATGCTCTGGAGCCCATCAGAAGACAGGCTCTGTTTGAGCCTGTTATAAGCACGTAGTTGCCACACGTGACTGCATGGGGAAATTTTGAAATGTATCTCAGTTAACCTGCCCATTCCTCAATTAACTGAACAACTCTACACGGTTCCTTTATGACACCAGAGACATTTGATGTCTTCCTAATGTTAGCAATATCCCACAGACGTTCACCCACAGTTTTCCTAAATGCAAGCAGTTGGACAGAATACGGCCATGCGTTTCAACCCATCTTACTGGGTTAAAAGCCCAGGACGGCCGCGCACTTGGATCTCAGCAAGCTCTCAGGGAAGCGCAGGGGGTGACCCAGACAAGAGCCAGGGCTCCAGCACTTGCAGTGGATCACCAGGCTGATGTGTGAGAGGGCAAGCACCACAGGGAGGGGAGGGATGACTCAGCCCGGGGACGGGAGGCAGGCGGGGAAGCTGGAGAAGGGCTGTGAGGGAGGCAGAGGTGGGGGACCAGAACGCCAGGAGCGGTGCAGGACAAGGCGGCGGCCAGAGGCGGAGGGAAGGGAGGATGGTGTGCCAGGAGCTGCAGGCCAGCGGGCAGAGCTGGCGGGGAGGAAGGAGCAGCAGGCAGCGTGTGGGCCGGGCGAAGCTGCGAGGCAGCCGGGCAGGTGGGGCCAGCTGCCCCCCCCAGGGCCAAGTCAGCAGCCCTGCGCTCAGCAGGCGGGGAGCTAGTGGCCACAGGCATCTGTCTGCGCCCATCTGAGGGCACGATCAGGGCCTCTACGTATGCATTCACTTGAGGACAAAGTCTATTAGCATTCGCCCAAGCCATTTTAAAACATCCCGGTTATTGAGAGTCTCGCTGGTTAGGCAGTGAGGAGTCCAGGCTCTGCACCACAACCGTCACCGCAGTGTAAGCATCAGAAAGGAAGCCAGGCTTTCAAGGTTCGGAATAAAAGACTCAGTTTACAAGGTTATAAATTATTTGTATCTTTGACTGAAGGCTGCAAGCTTTGCTCAAGTCTGAAAGGTATTTAGCAACTGCTTGAGAATCACTGTTCATTAAAAAAGATAAAAAAATAAAGGCAACAACCCCCCTCCCCCCATTCAGTATTTGATAACAATTCTCTTGGAGTTTAGTCTGCACACCCTTACTGCAGATCAGTGAATAACAAAAATGGATCGGTACCTGCTTTGTAAGTCATTCAGGTGCAATTTGCCTACATAATGGGTGGCTGATGAGACAGTGATGATCCTAGCGTTGTGACTGTGCGTTCCTGATTGCTTCAGCGTATCCAAGAGGAGGTTAGTCAACAAGAAGTGTCCCAAGTAGTTCAAGCCGAAGTGCTCCTCAAACCCATCCTCCGTCTTCCTTTCAGGGACCAGCATCACCCCAGCTGGAGGAGAAAGTAGAGGTAAAACCTGTTGATTTATTTCAGAGAAGGAGCAAGCTAGGAGCACGGATCTCCTGCTGCAGGGTGTAAACACAGCATTTAGAGCAATGAGTGATTGGTGATGGCATGTGAAGTGTAAAGCCGGCACTGATTGATTCCTGCCGAGAAAAATGTCAAAACCCCCACTTCAGTTCGTTTATCCAGAAAACAGGTAGACTAACTCCCTCCCTCTCTCCCTCCGTGCAGAATTGTGAGGATAAGTGAGTTCATTTGTGAAAAGTGTTTTGAAAACATTGGAAGTTGAGTTAACCCATTGCTGTCGTGCCAGAACTCAATGCTGCAGATCCACAACAACAATTAATCCATCTACAATAGGTGGGAGCTGTGTGATCCCAACAACATTCCCTCCATCAAAGAGCAGTGGAGGCAAGACCAGGCTAAGCAGCAGACCTGCTCTCCCAGACGGCTTTCTGCTGAGTCCTGGCTGGAGTTTAAAGATCTGTTGAGTCTTTGTCTGAAATCTGCAACTTCTACCTCACTGGTGCGTGTGAGAAAAGATGTAGTAAATTTACCCAATATATCTTAATTACTGTGCTTACAAGCAGCTGCATATTGAAATGAATTTTTGAATGCTTATTTTGGCAATATTTTTGCATATATTTCTAAAAACCACAATTTTCAAACTCAGTGCCTAAAATAAGTATCCACATCCCTAGCACACAATGTTGATTTCAGCATCGTGCAGAGAATCCTGAGCTCATGCATAAACTATATCGTGTACTGAGGCTGTGTGGGAGATAGCTATCCCGTTCAATTATAATGTGTACTTGAATGTTATAAATTATTCTTAGTTTATTAAAATTTAATTATCGTACAAGTGGACCTGACCTTTGTAATTTACATGTAGATGGACGTGGCTCATGGAGGATAATGTTGAATAATAAGAAACATGGATATGGTACAGCAGAAAGGCCACCTCTGCTCACAGACATGAGACAGTGTCAGCTCCATCCTCGTGCTACTTCATGTGTCCATTAAAAAGCCTTTAACATCCCATTTCTTGACATCAGCTCAATAATGGCATATTAAATTACCATTTTAAATTGCACATGCTGTGCATCTGTACCATTTCTTCTTTGGGGGGGTCCCACCACCTGACAGTCCTGCTTTGTTACTGCTGCTCGGGCTGAGGAGGAGATATTTTCAGGATCTTTTTAGCATGGCCAACACCCATAATGATTCACCTATGGCTGCCTATTGCTTAATGGAGCAACTGGAGAAGCAGCGTGAAGGAAAGAAACGAGAGAAGACGACAGAGCAGACAAAAGGCTTGGGTGTAACACAGTGTACCTGCATACGGGGACCTTAAGACTGAACATGAGCGATGCTGGCTGATGGTACGATGAAAGAAACACAACACAAATTACATGACCAGGCTCTACAAGAGCTCTGATGATTGGCATCTCTCTCTGTCATTACAGCCACTCTCCCAGATCCCTCAGAATGATGGGAAAACCCAGCTGCCAGCTGTGGTTTCTCTGCATGTCGAATCTCAACTTTAACAACGGAAAGACACAAATTAGAGGGTGTCTGGTTGGGTGTCCCGTTGTTTTCTCCTTCCTCAGCAGCACTTACTCTGATGCATGGTGCAACTGCTTACAGAGTTGGAAAGAGATTTCCATTTCCTCCATAATCTGCATATGTGGCATATAATGACATCCACAACAGTGGCCGGGACTGAACACAGGCGTGAAGGTTACGGACAGACAGAAAGGTGAAACAAGTCTTGCTACGACTTTTTCTTGTTTTCTGGGAAGAAGGAAAGGGCAGGAAAGGCAACAAACCCCAAGCTCCCAGACCAAGTCTCAGCCTGCTACAGTGCAAGTTTTAGCAGAGACGGGGCTTAGCGCAAGCTGTTGGAGGGCAGATGGGAACATCTCTGAGCACCCGGGCTGGTACAACGAAACAATTTGCATCTCTCTGAGGCCCATCCTGCCCTCCAAAGCTCTGACACTTGGAAAAGGTGAGAGGAAGCAGTTTCCCAGAGGTGTACTTACAGCAACACTGGTAAAATGCAAGCCCAAGAAAAGGAGGCCAACGTAAAACAACCCTGGCACAGCAAAGCTGATGTGAACCCCAAATGCTGCTTCTGCATCTGCCGGGGCTGCTGCAGGGCTCATTATAGGCACCTCTATGCACACACACACTTCTGCCGGCCAAGTCAGATGGGGGGATGGAGGAATTCGTCTGGAAAGAAGTACAGTAGATGACTGCTACAGCCATTCAGCTTTGCATTACGACCAGCAGGCAAACCCGGGGAGGCTGTCACTGCTCACGTCAGCCCCGAGGATGCCTGTGCTACAGCAACTGCCCCCTCGACCTTCGGAGAAGCATGGGATTTCAAGAGCACATAAAGGCTCTGTCCTCCACCCCAATTAGTCTCCACCATCTGTGCTGCACAGCCTGGAAGCAGAAAACAGACCTGAGCTCAGGTCAGGAGATGCAAAAACTTTACACTCGTGCAACGCACAACTGTTAAAAAACACATTCCCGAAAATTATTCTGCTCATTCTTCAGGAGCTTCCTCTGAGCAGAAATTGTGGTCAAGCCCTTGAGCAGGCACAATCACCTCTGCCTGCATTTGTTCCTACTACAATTCCCTTTTTGTCTTCAAGAGCTGGTCAAATAATTTTAATCCAAAACACCTTTGAATGATTTTTTTTTTTTTTAAAGCCTCTCATCTTTGAGGTCGTTCATATCAAGGCTATAAAAAAATCTTGCCCTGCAATTTGAGGGCAGTTTCTCTTATTTGAGGAGAAGCCATTTTAATTCACTGAGAGCGAGGGTACAAAGGAATACCCAAAAGGCAACTGAACCTGGCTGCTTCTCTGACAAAAGGGACAACCTTGTAAGTGTAGCAGCAAGCTCTCTTTTTTAAATTATTAACTACCTAACATTCAGGAGATACTAAAAGTGGCATGCTATTGATTTTCTTTTGTCCAGAAACGTCATCAGCTTTACTCAAGAGCCCCAAATGGTAACTCAGAGAATGAAAGCTGCTTCTATTTTTAATTCTTTCAATTAATCCAATACTATTTGAAACCTTAAAAAACGCCTTTTGTTTTTTTTACCTCTTCATTGTAAACTAAGAATGATTTTGCTTATTCTTCTGGTATGGAATCCATACAACCCAGTATCTTTCTGATTTTAATTATCAATAGTCAGTCTCCTCAGTTTTTTGGAGTGCATGTGAAATTTGAAGTGGCAGCATGCAAACCATTAATGTCAAACACCTCAGTTCTGATACAACTTTCTTATATGTTTTTCCCTCTGATTTAGCTGGATTGTTTCCAGAAGATTTATTTTTAAAAATGTCACTGATATCAGCATGGCGTTAGAAAATGAATTAATAATTAAGCTGAACATGAGCTTTTACTTTGTAATTGATTAGCTGTTATTGAAATATTCAGGCAAAAGACTGACAGTATGCATGCAGAACGATGCCTAAATGACACATCGATCTGTGATTTTGCAAAAGTAGAAATAAATTAGAATAAGGAAAATATTTCACTGCATAACTATGCTGCACAACTGTTCTTCTTATAGATGTAATACATTCCAATATGCTGCAGTTATGCATTTAACGTAATATGTTCAAATTATACACATTTTAATTAGCTATAATGAATAAAAAATATTCTATCCTTTTTTACTTTTATGACTATGCAATAGTTATATTTTTCTCTCAAAGATTGAATACACCTCAAGAGCACTGTCTTTGTAAACAGTCATTTACCATGATTTTCTGTATAAGTTTCTAATGAAACTCTTGGTTTGGGATCCATCAATGAATTAGTCTTATGTGATTTTAAGAGCATAATAGATCTGGTAGTGTACACAGCATAACCAAAAAGTTTATGACAGTTGTAAATATTACAGGCCAGGCATACCATATTTTATTGGTTTATATAGCAGAATGTGTACCATGCCTGTCTGTACTGCAGATGATGGTAAACATTGCTGTAATTCCTGTACCTCCCACTGCAAAGACATCCTTCAGCTCCATTATAAAATATGTTTTCAGAGCTTTAAAAATACAAGTATTTCACTCATCTAGATTTATTTACAGTGAGCTACTTGGAGGTTTTTAAAGGTAATTCTCTCAAACTCACTACAAAAGAAAGATTTAAAATCTCTTTTTCACATGCAGAACAAAATGTCTTCCTTCCCAGCCAGGCTCACAGAAGAGGGCCCCCACCTGCAAGTCCTTTTATCCCCAGCAACCCAAAGACTGTGCAGACAACGTAAGAGGTCAGCCGCATACACTTACATGTAAAACCTTCACAGTAGGAGGTGAACCTATATAATCACATTCACCCAGTTCTTGCTATTTACAAGGAAGAGATACATGCTGTACCAAAAAGTTCCCAAGGGGAAAACTTAATAGAGACAGTAACTCTAAGTAAAAGTACAAAGTCTTTTCTCCATACAGGCTTTGTACTGATGTAGCTGATTCATTCAGCATTTTCTGTCCCATGAGTGCAGCCACACGAGGCAACCCACCTCACTCAAGAGTGTCAAAACCGCTCTGCTCTGCACACCCATACGCCAAAAGATCTCTGGGTGGATCTATCTAGGTACAGAATAGTATAGCCCACTTCTTTCCTGAGTAGGGACGGCTATAGTGGAGTGAACATCTCAATAACCACATAGCAGCATCCCCTCGCTAGGCTGCCTATACTAGATTGCTCGTTCCACCTCGTTCAGTTGGGCTATGCTATCCCAGAATATGCCTGTCCTGTGAATCTCTCCTGGCTAGAGAGCAACAAGAAGGTGCAATGTCTTATTAGAAGAATTGCCCCCAAAAGCGCCTACTGGAGACACAACTGTACTCACGTAACTCTTTTTACAGGTATGCCTCGTCTGGGCTGCAGAGAGGTGAATTTACAGCACTGCTGCAACACGCTGCTCGCTAAGCTAGGTCCATAACCCAGAGCCCGGCGCTGGTATGCTGCACACCTATTGGTATCCCAGAAAAGCATTATGCGTCTAGACAGGACCACACACAGAAGCCAGATTAACAGTATATGAAAGCTGAAAAGGCAAAAATCCAAACAGTTAAGAAGAAAAACACAAAAATACAAATTAAGCTTGGTACAGCTCTCCAACCCTACGGTCCTATTTCCTATCTCCCCAGAGGGACTGGTGGAGGTTATTCAGACTTTTGCACTTCCTAATATCTTCTGGAGCCCTGTATATGTGTATATGCAGTTTTCTAAAGCAAACTGGGAGGAAACTGAAGCAAAGCAAGGAATTTTATCCCATGGTGTAATGATGAGACCTAGATGGCACTTAAAGTCCACACCAATACAGTGCAGACGCTAGGTCACATCTGCTGTCAGCCTGTCTGGCATCAGTGGCGGGACAGTGTCCCACGCATGGACTCTTCCCTGGAAGGGACCGGACACCGTGAAAACCGGTTTGATAAACAGCTGCCGAGCAGCAGGGCAGCCCCAGGACCGAGTCCCGGCCTGCAGAGGAGAGCTGTCTCCAGTGGGTTCAGTCTCTTCTGCCTCTTACCAGAACAAGGTCCTCCACAGGAGTCTGCCTGAGCCTCTGCTCCAGCACTGAGCAAATTCCCACTAGCTCCCGTCTCCTGCTCCCTTGCAAGGGGCTCTGCATCTCTGCCTTGCCATTTTGGCATGCTGGCTTCCTAATAACTCTCCCAACTCCCCACGCTGGCCAAAACGCACAGCCCTGCCAAAGCCAAGAAGAGTATGCCACTTCCCAGCCAAAGCTCTGGGCTGCGCTCCCCTCCCTCCCCTACCCCCAAAATCCAGTGACCCAACACTGATCTTATCAAGGAACAGCATGTATGTGGGAAGGAGGGGAGAGGCTCAGCCCCAGACATGCCTATCAGCTTCATCTGCTTCTCTGCTTCCCTGCAAATGGTAAGTTCATTCTCCCTAATTTTCTTACCCAGCCACTCTAGCTCCTTTGTGTCTGAATCTCATGAGATCTCACTCTGCATCCTGCAGGCATCTGCCAGTCACACGCCTGACTTGCCCTTCCCTTGCTCCTGCGGCTGGTTTTCTTACGGGGCCACGGTCCGAGCTCTGAGGCTCCCACCAGCTTCCCCATTCCCTCGTCAATATCAACCAGATGTGACGCAGGGGTAGATGAGAATTAAGTTGTTTAAGTTACGTCGAAGTCGGTGGCCAGACAGAAGAGAGAGGTTCCAATCACGTCCCCACCGGGAAGGATAATTCTCATCTCTGTTAAATGTCAGTAAACTCGCAATAAAGACATCAGTCAAGAATTCCCCCACTGCAAGAAAAGGTTCAATCAGTTTGTGCACAACAGAGACTCTAGGTACCCCTCAAGGTAAGGGCTCAATCCTCGTGAACTATGTGGTGTCTAAGCACTTGCAAACTGACTGAGACCTCTCCTTATAGTTCAGACATGCCTAATGCCTCTCTTCATCCTCACTACCCACCCCAGCTCCCTCTCCCCATACTTGCTCTCCTATGAATTTCCTCATATTGAACAAGAATATGCACTACATTCATAGTTTAATTCTGTTACAAAGTCTTTCAATCAGCAAACTCAAATGTATTGCCATCAAGTTTTCCTCCATCCTAATGGTTCCCACCTGACAGTCCTGTTTCCCCGCATCAGCTCTTCACTCCGTCTTCTGCTGTGTTCCCTTAAAACCTCCCAGCCCCAACTGCCTCTCTTTTATTTGACTTCTCCACACCAAGGCTTCTTGTATAAATCTGCCTCTCTTGGAAGTTACGGTCTTGTCCCATCTGCATTCAAACCGGGCTTCTTCCTCTTCCACGCTACAGATTTTCTCACTATGCTTAAAAATGCAAGAGCCAGCTCTTCCAGACAGATGAGGTCACTAGCCAATTAAGGTCACTAGCTACATCAGCTCACCAGCCATGTCTGGTGAGACATTTAGGTCCTGAGAGTGCTGAAATAGCGTCCCAGCTTCACAGTCGCCTTCCAACTGTATACCAAGGTAAAACCCAGAGACCTATCACCTCCCATCCACCTCTCCCCACCCTGCAGTCCGCTTTTCATGGGACAGAAACTTGTCACGGAGATCACGGAGGACCCAGACCCCCAGTCTGGACAGTGGAGAGACCAGGAGGAGCCTGAAGCGAGTCACAGTGCCCATCTCCACCCCAGCTCAGAGGTAGCCCACAGGGAGCAGAGGGGACGCTGGTGCCCAGCCTCGCTGCCGGTGCCTTTGCCTGCACGCAGTACTTCCCACCACGGCTCAGGGTTGTGACTCCAGCAGAAAGACCTGCTCAGTCTCGACTCAGGGCATGGTTGGTACAGGCAAAATCTTCAGCGATTAAAATGTAAAAGACAGTTTTCAAACTGCAGTGCTTAACAGGCTTCTGACTCAACCCAGCATGGGAATATTCCACGGGTGGCGAAAGGTGCATCTGCCTCTGACACAAAGGCATCACCTTGCCTGCATTCAAGTCCCCATTCCAAACTGTGATAACACCAGAGCCTTTCTAAAGAAACTTGCCATCATTTTTTACATTAAAAAAAAAAAAAAGAAAAAAAAACACCCCAAGATGTTTTTCATATCGTTCTTGGAAACAGACGGACTCTTTTATCTGGGATTACAAAAAATTAAATAAAAATAAATTAGCCTTAGGCAAATGCTTGGCATGGAAACTCTTAGCCCAAACATTAAAAGTTTGGCTAACTAGTGAAGAACTGAAAATTGAGTAATGTCTACTGTCAGTGCTCCCAGACCCACGTATAATGCTCACAAGGGAGAATTGGACTGTATTAGCTGTGCCAAGGAAGATAAAGCAATGCATCCTTCCACTGAAGACAAGGTCTTAGTTTATCAGTAGGTTAAAGAAAAAAAAGAAAAAAATGCAGACAATCCACATTCAAGGACTATGAGAACAACAACCAAATCTTGGTAGGTTCAGTACAAAACTGAACAGGCTGCAATACCTCCTTAAGAATAGATTCACTTTCTGATTCAGTGTCACGCTGCCACATAGGGAAATGGCTATTCCCTAGGCTAGTTCCCTGGAAAATGCGTCAGTTAAAAAAAGAAAATATGATCCACAAATGAGGTTTTGTTTTCACACTAAAATAAATCAGAGCATTCATAATTGGGTCTGGATGGAAAAAAAAAACAACCTTTGTTTCCTAAAAATATGCTCAGTAAGTGTCGGGTTGGCACAATGGTGAGTTATCCCACTCACAATCAGAAAATAGGAAAGTCAGTCACAGCCTTCTAATTCAATAAGAAGTTCTCTTAGAAGTAAAATATCTTGTTTTGCAATTTGTATAAAAAATATTTTTATCTAAAAGCTATGAAAGGATTAGGTAAGAATAAAACATGGCTCACTCCTGCCTCTGAGAAAAGCCAGTGGCAAATGTTCCACACGCTTAAGCAGAACCGGTTGGGTTTCCTAATCCATCAATAGCTGAATTTTGTATCTGTCTTCCACTGATAAAACATTCACATTCAGGACATAAAAGCAAATGGGTCAAGAACCTGCAGCATGTGGAGCCTGAGATATTTCCCTTTTCACAAAGTATTTGATATCACGGACACAGAAAAAGCTTTGGAAATAATTAAAAAGACAAAGATAGTATCAAACAAAAGTCAGGATTTTCATGAATGAAATCCTTACAGTTTGAAAGTCGGAAGTAGCCTGAAGTTACTCTTCTAACTTATTAGTTCTTCTAATAAAAAAAAAACCTTTTATAAGAAATCTGATATCTTTTTACAGGACACATCATTCTGGCAGACAACAATGCTATTCAAGTATAATAAAAGCTCTAGCTGATGACTGCTGCTAAAAATCTGGGCGCTAGGTAAGTGTTGGCATTGCACAATCCTTGGTTGCTCTGAACAAGCTGGGTTGGATACCGTCAGCAGTATCATGGTGCTCTGACACATGTGCCCAGACAAGTTACTTCCAGTACCTAAGGCACCTAATACCTGTAAAGAGCAGTGTGTGATCAGCCAGCTTCCCCATACTTTCCACCTCTCTTATAAAGATGACCTCTTCTGAAAAATCTGAGTAAATGGCATCTGTCATGCACTGAGCTTCTTCAAAAAATATGGCTCTGAGAGTATCTTCTCATTTTAGAACACATTAGTGCTGCATCTTAGTGTCCTTATGAATCTTCTAGTTTTTCCCATCATCCATGGAATATCCATTTTAAGCCAATCCCCCACACATACCTTTTCCAGCTCTAAATGTCTCCCAAAGGCCCAGCTCTCCCATGATGCCTAGTATCTACCATCCATTACATACAGGTAAAGGACCACTTGCACTTCTGCTTGCCCTCCTCTCTCTTTCTTCCTGTCCCTCTACACCTTTTCCATCTCAGCTTTACTTACGTATTGCTCTCATTTGTCTTCGAGGTAGGATAAAGATGAAACATGGTGCTGTCATCAAGACACTGGAACGAGATTCATCAGATATCAGATCCTGAGTTCACCACAGCCTTTCTGTGTGGCTGGAGGAGAAGCATTATTTTTGATGAAATCCAAGGTCCACTGGAATCAACAGCAACCCTCCTCACTAACTTTCCCTCAAGGCCTTCTCCAGTGAATTTCCACTTCTCTGGGGTTTCTCTCCTTTTCATCTTATAGTCTGTGTAGCCTGCAGCTGCTATAGAGAGGGGAGCTGGCTCTCATCTAATCCAATGGGACAGGATCTTTTTGTAGATCCCACTGTGATAACATAAGTAACTGTTGTTAAACCTAACTAATCAATAATACCTGTGAATAGGTAGGTACCTATAAAATTGTCTGTATTTGATGTATCCACTTGTTCCCACCCCTCAAATCTCACTTCTTCTGAAGATCTGATCCTGCAAGCACTCAAACACAAGAATAATTTAATATGTGATCAATCATGACAGCATCAATGGAACTATTCAAATGCTCCCTGCAAAGGTTTATGGCTGAACTGCACATGCTGAACTGTGTGTAGGTAACACAAAAAAATATATATATTTCACATACTTACCTACTGATACAGCTCTTATTGTGCCCTAGGAACTAAAAAGGGAAGCTTATAGAAACTTACTCATTCTATCAAGAGACTGAGATTTCTCAGATGATCCACAAAGTACAAAATATGAACATCTAAATTATCCAGCGGTTCAGAAAACATTGATTTTAAATTGGCTTAGATAGGCTTCAACCTGAAATATATTAACTGCAATCTGTCTACAATAGGTTAATAATATACTGAAATCTCTAAGTTCTTTTTTTGTGTTTGTGTGCATGCCAAGGAATATACTAAATATCCTCGTCATTTTCTCCCCTTCCTTTTCTAACCTGTAGCCAGAATCACAAACCATTCAATGAACTGCAACAGAGAAGGTAGCTGGTATTTCATTGTTAATGAATTAGACCGTGCATGTTTGGTATCTGTAGGTATTCTGTTATCACTAAAAATGTTGTGATTTTGGTGTTAGTTCTCTTGGGTTTAAGATCATTAAGTACTGTAAACAATGTATAAGTAAAAACATTAACTACAAGATGCTGAGAAACATTTCTACTCACAGAGAAAATGACTGACTTCAAGTTAGAAAAAACCTCTCTGTCATGAAACAGTGACTACTGCTCGTGGAATTTTATGAAGTGTTTTACTATCTGTCCCTTTTGCAACCACAGGAAGATAGCAGACTTTCTAAAGTGTCTTAACAGCAATACCATTTTAATGAATGTATTAAATAATTACACTGGTGTACAAGCTGTAATTTGCTAAACGCTTTTCAACTGTACAAAGACACAGTTCTTTTCAAAAACAAACAAAAAAAATTGGCACCCAATTGCTAATTAGCAGACTAGAAGACACGTTCTTCTGACCTTCTGTCAGATTAAGTTTTCTAAACTGCTTGTGCTGCGTCCATCTTTCTGTGGCTCATAGTTCAGCTATGTAGCTTACTTTTTTTTTTCCTCAGAAAATGAATTTGTTTTCTGTGTCATAGCATTTTTCTCTTTTTAGCACTAGCACATTATAGTTAAAAAAAAGTTTATGTAATAGTCTATTTGCATCTTTAATATGTTTTGTTTATTTTAAAAACCAAGAGCTGAGCATGCACATTACCAATGCAGAAAGCATAGTAATGGAACAACAGACCTTTACTTGTCAGCTGAAATAATGCGTGCATTCAACCAAATTTTTCCTTTTAAATTAGACATTAGAAAGTTAAATGTATATGCCAAAATCAGCTATAACAAAAAGAAGGAGGTGACTCTAGTGCACTAATCTCCATTTTGAACGCCCCAAATGTTCACGTAAGACTTCTTAAAGTGCCTGAATTAGTTGGATACCTAAACCTTACCAAAAATTTTGTGGGACCAAAATGTCTAGCTCTAGAAGAATACTTTGAAACTCAGGATTTTAGAATTAATTTAATTTCCAGCTAGATCCTTGAGCTAGGCAAGTGATGGAGAGCAAGTGATGGAGATACATTTTTTTAAAAAAATCACCAGTGACCTGGAAAACTGCTGAATTTCATAATGATCTTAGGTCAGACATGTAGTATTGATTATTTACCTAGCACAGTAATTCATGCCAAATCACCAGTCTTTAATAATATTTCAATGCTAATTTCATAGTTTGCATTATTGTATAACGTTAGAACTTTCCTCAATTCATCCTGAAATGTTTGGCTTTTTGATAGGTTCACACAAGCCCACAACAAATATCATATACCTTCACATACGTGCAGGATATATATTCATGGAGATAAGATGTGGAAAGATCACTAATGTATAATCACGATTATATCAATCACTTTAAAATATTTTGATTTAAAGCAATTAAATAATACTAATGTAGTGTGCAAAAAAAATGCAATGTAACAGTTCTTGGCATTTTTACATGAAATGTAATAAAAGGGTACAGTCCTTGATAATAAAACGCTTGGTCCTATGAAGATAGAGAGGAAAATTCTTATTAGGTTGCCGATGGTCTGATGTAGAAGTCATGGGACCCACACAAAGTCTGATTTTCAAAACCTAATGGAGACTTTCCATTAGCCCCAACAGACTTTGGGTCAGACTCTTAAAAGCATATGACTGCCTACAAATGCATTGTGCAGAAGCCTGGCCCATAGGCTCTTCCCCATATGCTAAAAAATAAAAATACCTCTTCATATCAAGAACGCTAGAGCTTCAAGATCGGTAAGAAATAAGAAACTACTAGGTGATACTAAGAAACCTACTATTCTAGATGCATACACTGAGACACAAGAAAATCAACCATGTCATTACGAGATGTCCTCCAAGACATCTAATGGTCATGCAAAATGCCTTCCTATTGACAACACAGTTTTCTGACAGAAAGTGTACACGCTCGCTGACAACATGCCCAACCACTCATTCTCATCAGACATTTAAATATTGCAAGCATTGTCCTCTTCCAGGCACCCAAGCTTGTCTCCAGGGGATCATGTGGTGAAGGCAGTGGAGCTGGCAACTGTGATGAGGCTTTTGAGTGAGTAGTGTCTCCAGCCCTGCTGTCCACGATGGACTGAATCTTCCTCCTTAGTGTATTGCATTACAGTGAAAAAAAAGACAAAAAAAGGAAAGAGGAAGGGAACAGGAAAAGGAAGTGCCTACCAGTTAGCCCAAATGTCAGCATTTGTCTTTGATGTGCTCAACACTAACGGAAAGCCAAGAGAAGTTGGTCAAAGGTTTTTGCATCAGGCCATTCCTCCTCCATTAGGTATGTTCATTTTCTTCTTGTGTACCAAGAAATCACTTGGACTTTCACTACAAAACTAGTAACAAAACTAAATGCTACAGATTATTTTTAATCTGTAATAATTGTAAAAATATACAGATATTATTACAAGAGCAAACAAAAAGGACCGAAAAAAAAACGTGGGAAAGAGCTTTCAGAAGTGGAGACTGGTGACTTGCCAGGTAATGGTCGGAGGCTAACCTAATTATACGGGAGTCTCTACAGCAGCTTTGGACGTGGTTGCTTCCGTGATTCTGTTAAAGATTCAGCAAAAAGCAGAGTTGGACCACTCGTTTCGTTGTAGTTTCTAACAGGATTTTCTCAAACAAAAGATTTCTCTTGCCAACTGTATTTGGTAACCAAGTATAAGTGAAATCAAATGCCCTTCTTACAGGTCACGAAAAAATAGACTGATTCAGGCAAATATTAGTCTCAAGCTTCTTTCTTAGAGAAGCTTTGGGCCTACATCCTTTGGTCTCGCATCATATTAAGACACATTAGGAGATCTATTCTCATATAACTTTGTTTCTTGATTAAGAAGACATATTTAACTGCAATTTTCATCCATCCTGCTTCAGCAGCAGCTGGGGCAGAACAAAATCCTTTACTCAAGAGGGCTTCACAGCTATGCTGTTGCTTCAGACCCATCATTTCTCCCCCAAGCTGCCCTCAGGCGCCTGCTGCACAGTCCTGGCTTTGCTCGTGCAGACAACCAGTGGAGGGCAGGGGATGCCTGATGGGTGCATAGATCTCAAAACCTTTTTTTCCACAAAATGCTGTTTTTTCAAATAGTGTTGTTCCCATCTGTGTAACAGTTTGTACTCTGCATCTTTAAAAGTAGGCATGTAAAACTGGAAAGATTTTGTAACCAGGATTAAATATCCACTACCTTTAATTATTGCACAATTAAAATAATAATGGTAGGCTTTTTTGACTAATCAAATAAAAAAGAACATTTAATTGAACATTTCATGAATGTTTCATATCAATCAGGAAATAAAATACTCTTGAATTTTTATTGCAATATTTGCTTGTGTTACTGAGAGCTCTTTAAGGCATCAATGAATGTTACAAACCCATTTATTTACAGCATGTTTCCCGTAACTAGGATTGAAAGGTGCACAGGAAAACAGAAAATGTTCTTTGGGATGTCTTAATAAAAATACATGCAAATAATTGGGAAAACAAGAACAGCAGCATATAACAGCAGAAAACTTCTAAAAGAAGCCTAAATTGTTGCTGGCGGGTTTTTCCCCTAGTTAAATAGACAGGTGAAAATTCCCCTTTAGGAAAGTGCATGCAGAGCATGCAGGGTTTTTGGAGGAAAATTATTGTATGGGCTGGTTTCCAAAAATACCGTGGCTATAAAACATAATTAGATGGCAAGTATGTGAACAACAAAAGTTAAAATCCCTGAGAGTAATGAGATTCATTTGATAATTGTATGAATGCAAGATAAATTTTGTCCTTTTAATTTGTTCTCTGACCACTGAGGACGCAGCTTTATGGACAACTTTCCAGCAGCACCTTGATCTAAGCAGTGACTGCTCTGAAGTCGCTGGATAATTTGCTAGATTATATTTCGGATGGATTAACCCCCCAACCCAGCTCACCGGGCAGCCACAGTAAACACATGTGTTCATACAGGGAAAACAGAAGGGGAGAGAAAGTAAATAAACGTGAAAGGACAGGTTTTCTACGGACATAAAGTAGAGCTTTCCTCTCCTTTTTTTTTTTTTAGGGATGCTCAGATTCTTGTGCACTCCCATGATTTTTAGTGCTGGAGAGCTAAAAAACACAGCAAAGGAACAAGAGTTGCAATAACAGCACAAGCAGGGATGGCACTGAAGTGTTTGGTCTGCTCAGCTGACAATCTCTCCAAAAAATGCAATTTAACTCCTAGAAAGACTTCCCTGTTAATGCAGCCATACTGTAACCCGCTGTATGGTTCAGATAATCAATTTGAAATGTGAAGCGACAGATGAGAGCCCCATTTGTCACATCTTCCCCTGCAGATATGTGAAGAAAAAAACAAAACTCACCATTATTCACCAGGACATGGAGTGGACAGTTCTTTGCTCTAAACCGCTGCACAAATTGCCGTATAGACTTCATGGAAGCCAAATCACAGTATAAAAACTCCACTGGGAGAGAAGAGGAGATGAACAAAAAGAGAATTAAGTCAGTTACAATAACATAAAAACACACTTACAGACATCAACAAGGACTCCTGTGATAATGTCACCAGGAAAGTAAAGAGTCTAAAAATAAACCAGGCTTTTGAAAATTATGGGTGAAGCTGGTCTCAGAAGGTTCTTTCTTTCTCCTTCCTTTCTTCATTTCTATTTTTAAACTGTAGATTCTTCACAGAGTAAATATGAGGAATGCTGCTGTCAGGAGGTGAAGAAGGGTATCAAACAGAGCAAATGTGTCCCAGTCCTACTGTTTTTCCTACTGCTACCATTTAGGTAGAGGGGCTACAGCTCTTCAGTGCTGACATGATCAAGACATGGCAGCTGGAAATCAAATGGGGAGAGGAGAAGCCACACTGGGCACCACATCTCCCTGTGTTTCTGATGCCAAATATGCTGCCCTATGGTTTTTTCCAGATTATCTGCTGAGTGTCTGTGGTCCGAACAGTGATGGAGTCTGACAACGCGTTACAAAACAAAGCTTTATTGAGGCAGTAGGAAAGACGAGCAACAGCGTGCCCATACGGCGACTCGCCCGATCACCGATAGCAAACATGGCATCTTAAGTGATGCCATGGCTCTGGTAGACATCCAGGGACACTTGGTGACCGGCTCACAGGGCAGCAACAACCAGTCATGTAAATGCCTTTGCAGTGCGGGTAAGAGTCGCACCGCCCCTTGGCTCCAGCCATGGCAGCGTGATTTGAGAGGACCATACCTCACGTGGGCCTGTGGGCGGCATCCCGCCTACGCTGCCGAGGTCACTCAAGGGGCAGGGTGGCAGGGGGCGGGGGGGGCAGTCTGCCTACGCCAACGATGTTGGTCAAGGGGCAGGACAGGGTGTCAGTGTCTCAAAATATATTTAACACTGGTATGTTTTAATTTCCAAGAAAAAACGTCTCTAACAAAAGCATCCTTTGTCCAAAGCATTAGTCAGCCATTGACCTTCACTAGAACACTACAAAATTAATTAATTAAAATAAAAAAGATTACTTAAATCCCCCAATAACTTTAAACCCATCAGGTCTGAAAATTCTCCTCCTGTGGCAGTTGTTCAGCTTTCACCCCGACCCTCACAGCACTGCTTCATCGGCTGCCTTGCCTTGCGTGACAGCCACGACCAGGGTTATGAAGTGACAACAAGCGGTGCCCCCCCACAGCAGCAGTAGCTATCCCCACACAAACAATCCAAATACTTTAGAAACTCTGCAAAGAGGAAAAAGAAAGAAAACTGTGACCTTCTCCACCTGTTTTAGCCTTTTAGAAAGTATACATATTGCATGCCAGGCTTTTGGTTTGTTTCAGCATTAGCTATATTTTAAGCAAGAAAATGTGAGTCTCTAGCGCAGATGTTATTCTCTCTTCTGGTTTGCTACATGTCGTGGTGGGACTCCGAGTCAGCTAGATGTTGTCAACTCCACGCCAGCCAGAGCCAGTACACCAGGGCTCTGAGGTGGATTTGCCTGAACCTCTTCCATAAAGTGAATTTTCCAAGAACGACCAAAAGGCGTTTCAACTTTAGAAAGTCAGACAGTACTGAGCAACCTCCAGTGACTAAGAAAGAAAGGTGAAGGCTGTACAAAGCGTACTCCCCTTGCAGGGTGAGTCCTCATTGTCCGGTTTGATTTCAACAAATTCCCAGATTTCCTGAGCTGTGGCCACCTCTGCACAGATGCCCGGTCCCCAGGATGGTTTTGGCCACCACAGCTGAGGACTGGGGCTCCAGGTCCTCACTGCGTTTTCCCCACTCCCCTCCACCCTCCCACCTCGCGGCCCGAGGGCTGCTCCCCTGTGCTGCATGGGAAGGAACAGCCACCCCCTTCCTGGCACATGGCTTCCCCCACCTCTTCCTATGAAAGAAACAGCCTTTAAAAGAAAGGAAAATTAAAGATACACAGTTCTTCACACACGCTAAAGAAAGCCCTTCTGACAAGAACGTTAAACTGTTGGGTAAACAGGCTCCAACGCAGGCTGCAATAAGAGACCTTTCCTGCTACTCTTTTTGCCGGTCCATCAGTGATGTTCACCAAGCTGTTTCATCCTGTCACCATCGAGGCTGTGAGCTATAATGCCTCTTTGTAGTGTGTCTGCACAATAAGAGTTTAGGAAGGCCTGCAGGCACAACAGCAAGCTAAATAACAAAAGACAATCACGGCTCTTATTAAAATCCTTTACAGTTCCTTCAGTTCCCTTCAGTTTTACACAATACAGGGCTTTAATAATCCCTATATATTTTGAACCTAGACAGTAGTAGTCCTCCGAAATTGTCTTAGTGAATTTATATAAATTACTTAGTGGCCTTTTCCATTAAAAAAAAAAAAAGCTTAGATTCCAGTTTTAATACATTTTTTCAAAAAGGCTGTAAAGTCATACTGTTTTAACAACACTGACCCATGAATAACACTGGACAATTTCCTGAGCTCCCTATTGACCTTTAGGAGGTCTGCAATTTTGTTTAATTTCACTGATGTCCTGCATCTGGAGGTGGTAAGGAAATGCAAAAGTTATTAACTCCTGTAAAAGAAGAGAGTTGTTCAGGTCATTCCTCTTGTGGCCTAGCAGCTATAAAACCACATGAACGGCACTGTAATTGCTCAGATGCACAAAACCTGGTTGTACTAACTTGTTAGTAACTCGTGCAACAACGAATGGAGTAAAGACCTAGGCAAAGCTTTATGCTGACTCTGCTGTTGCTCTACTTCTCCAGGCAGCTCATCAAGGAAAGAGATTAGGGAAAGCATGATCAGCTTCATAGGAGGCAGCCACTCACACTGCCAATAGAGGAGTCCCTTTTAATACAAAACACTCATCTTGGTACAGAAGGCATTGGACTTGCCTTGGCTGCAGTATTTTGTGGCACAGTGCAAGGTCCAACCACTTCTTCACCACCCGTATGGTCTGTGGCAACATTATTGACCCTCCTGAATTTTGCTAATGACACTATATGTGCAAGGAAAGCAGGCCCCTGAGAACATTCACTGAGCTAAATTTTAATCTCTCCCCTCATCTGATCTCGAAATTGTCCTTTTCTGCATTGCCAACTACTGGTGGTTAGATAACCAGTGTGCCAAGGCGAGTGCTTTTCAGGCGGACCGGTACAACCCCATCCTTCCTGTGAATTAACTTTTTGCTAATCTGTCTGATATCTCCCCTCCCTTAATTTTGTAGTTTTGCAGAGCAATTGCTGTGGCTCGTTATGACTGTACAGTGCCCAGAGTAATGGCATACTAGGCCAAGGCTATCATTACTAAGCTTATTTACTTGCTTACTCGGGAAGCGTGTCATCATATTCAGTATTTGTAAAGCACTTACCATCAAAAGACCAGAACATGCTTTGGAAAGGAAAACAAACAAACAAATCAAACCCCAAACTTCTTTTTGCTCACGGGGCAGAAACATTAATGGCCAAAGTCCTTGTTCATGCTTATTCGTGCATGGCAGCTCTTTGCCAGGGAGGCGGTCTCACCGGCGCGAGCGCCGCGCCGACTGAGGCCCCGTTCCACTCGACAAAGAGTGCCAGAACTCGGCTCCAAGTCTTGTGCTGACTCAGTGGTAGGGCCATGAATGGAAACTCAGTTTCTTCTTTGTCCCATGGTCTGAGTATTTAATTTTTTTTAGCAGTGTACTGAAGAATTACACATCTAGAAGCTAAGGACAATGGTTAGTTTTTAGAATATTTCAAAGCATGCACAAATATACTAAGCAAGCCTTTTTTAAAAATGTCTTTTAATTAATAAAGACCAGTTTAATAATGTGAGCAAATGACCAAACCTGAACTTGAACTAGCAATGTGACTTGAATCACTTTTCAGAAACAACGATGGCAAAAGGTTTTCTGTATGGGATAGGTATGAGCAAAAAGAATAAATACGTGCAATAACAACAAGCAAACTGAAACATACGCCAAAATTAATATTTAGATATGTTACTTCTTACCTTTTTGGTTTGTCTGCCACTAGACTTCAAATTATTCAAGTACCTAGTGGTCATTATGCTTTTGAGTTTAATAATAGGTTTTCAAAACTAACTGGTTCCTTTGATTTGCTGTACGCCATTAAGAACAAAAATGGGGAATAGAATCTACATATGGAATATCTGCAGCTAATGCTACTGAAATACTCTAACTCTATCCCATTTTACCTCTCCTCCTATACTTCCCCTTGCTTTCAGGTACTTCTAGAATGACAGACATGCCCGTATTTCTTTCTTCTTCAAGGAACAAGGATATGTTCCTTGTTGTTACTGAAATAGTCTTTCCAATGAAAGCAAGTGAGTACATAATTGTCAGACACTGGCTAAAATATTCACTATTAAAAATATTTTACTATTATTTTATTGTAATTTGATGACTCTGTTGTCAGAAAGTTATTAGCTAATAAAATATAAAAGGAGAATAATTTCCCAAAAGACAGCTAGAGTTACTTATGCCATTATTCACATATGAATAGATATGTATATGATGGCGCTACAATTGCTGCTTTGCCTAATTACTTTCTTTCAAACATGTATCTGCCAGGTGCAGCATCTTTCCAGTAACAGAGAAGTCGACATGATGTTTTTCAGTAAGGCTGTACAAATCCCACAAAGCTACGCTGGGTGACCGCACATGACACCACTGAGCACCTGTACAGCTCAGTGCCTGTTCCTGCGCTGCGCAGCCTCTGCTCGCTTGGTCGTGGTAACTGCAGTCAGAGGACATGAAGGACAGGCACCCGGTGGCTCTTGGAGAGCTTTCTGACACCAAGAGACCCACGGGAGCCCAGAGGAGCCCCAGCATTAGGAGAGCCTGACACAGCCCCTCAGTGCACACGCTCCCTTGAGTTTCCCCCTTCGGATCAACTTCCCCATTTCTGTCCATCTGCTTCTTCGCACTATTAGCACACCTTTCTTTTTAACACCTAGAGTTCCCCTCCTTTGCTTTTCACGCCAGCCCGGTTGACTCTGGTTGCACGTTTCTTCTGTGTCTGTATCACAGAGACATAAAAAGCATGAAACGGGAATTTTGGTCTACTATGGAAGGAAAATTCAGAAGCAAAAAGAAAGGACAGATATTGCAGTGAATGATCAGGGACTGTAACTGCTGAAATATCCACTGATCAGCTGAACATAGGAAAATGCAATGTTTGGGGTCCTGCAAAGACTATGTCACTTAGGTTTGACTTAGATCGGGTTCAGATGAGATGGAGGCCACCTACCAACTACCACTTTTTCTGCATTCAACTCTAACTCGTCATCTTGAAATTATGGACAGCTACAGCTCCCCTTCAGCAGAAATCATAAGTCAGAGTCAACTTTAATACTTATGCCAAAGCAGTGTTCCATCATGCTTTCACTTTCTTTTTTTTGTGTTAGAAACACAAGCAGGGGATCCATTCTAAGGAAAGCTGCAACTCTGCCCAGCGTGGCAGGGAGCTGAGAACTCGTAGTTCATGGTGGAAAGAGGACTACAGAAAGGATTGCTTTGCCTGTTCCCATTTGCCACTCATCTATCCAGTATCGGAAGATACCAGCAGGAAGAGTTACTTCTCCAGAAAGGCACAAAGAATGGCTCCTAGATAAGATAATAAAAAATGGTGCTTAGTAGTCACATATTCACGCTCAAAAACATGTTGCAAAAGCTCCACACAGGTGCCTTGTTCTCCGGCTGCCGTATCTCCACAGGGGGCACTGAGGAATTTGGCCTATCGTCTGCTGTTCTGCCTCACAGAGTTATACTTTGGCATCTGCACAGCAGCAAGGAGAAATGTCGTTCTGCTCATGAAAGAACTTGAGTATGCTTCTGAGCACCTGGACAGTGCAATGGAGATGTTGTTTATCAGAAAGTGCTCTTAATGAGGCAAATATCTATCATCTGATAGATGCTGCATTGCAGAGCTAGAGAAGCTCTGTCAGCAAGGTGGCAGGTGGAAATGAAGTGGAGCAAATCCCAGGGGAGAAAAAGCATGAACTGTGAGGAGGAGAAGACATAAAGCAGTACTGGCTGGAGCCTCCTTCCCTTTTGTCACTGCACTGTCTTTGCTGACACTAATAAACAGTGGCTTTGTCTGGTCCAGTCTTCAGAGACAAGCTTGGTATCTCCCTTCTCCTGTGGTCCTCTCCCCAAAGGAAGGTGTCCCAGAATCAACTCATCTTTCTCAGCAATCTCTGCTCATCTGCTTACACATCTTCCAGCCAAAACAAAAGTCACTCTCAATCAAAACAGGGCTGCCAAGGGAGGGGAATGAACTTCTGGAAATTCTGACCAGCTGAGCTCAAAACTGTGGCCGTTACATGACAACACTGTGAGTGGAAAATGCAAAAGTGCTTCTAGGCTGCTAACACAAACCTGGGGTTTATCAGTCTACAAACTGGGTATGTGCAAAAGCACGCAAGCCCCCGTCGACAGAACACGACTCCTGTTAACAGAATTTTCCTACGTTGTCTGGGAGTAACACAAGGGCTGGGATGTAAGTTTTGCTCAGACATGCATAATGACAGAACACTGCATGCTATTCAAGACTATAAGATGCTTACTTTAAAAGGACTTCTAGGAAAACAAAAACAAACAAAAACCCACAGGTAAATAAGGTGTGTACCAGACAATTGCATATTGAGCTTCACAATGAGAGACAGTCATCATAAATGCAGCAAGCACAGCATCTCCTGTTTATGCCGTGCTCCTGCCCTTCTGCACTTGATGACCTCTCTGGCTTCTACACCACAAGCACTCCAGAATCTCCCCCATTCTGCATTAGCAGCCAAGATTCACAGGAATTAAATATTAAATTGATTAATGCACAGAAAATCCTAGTATGTGCCATCGTACCTACAGCACTGGTTGACCCTTAATTCCAACTGTGGTTATGGTGATAATTTGCAGAATTTTGGCTCCTAATCCTTCAGACTGTTTTACGTATGTGACTGTGGACCAAAATGTTCGCTGTTGCCTGTTGTACATCTTACAAGTTCCCCCCCAAGTCTTCTCCTCTGTCCTTTATTAGTCTGAATAATTTTGTGGCACTTTTTCAGATCACTGATCTTTCATAGACTATTAATAGAAATAATAAACCATGGCTAACTCTAGCACAGATTTACTGTTCAAGCTGACGCTTGTGATACGCCATTGAAGAAAAAGACAGATGGAACACATCCATTTGGCAGTGTGTGTCAGTGCACCGCCATGGATCAAAACAGTGAGAATATTTAAAGACATACGGTTTGGGTACGGTCATTAAAAGATACACTCACAACTTCAGTTAGACTAGTTTGTCTACGGCCTTCAGCAGGCAAGTGAGAGCACCTAAATTCAGCTGTTCCTCCTCTGAGTCATCCATTCTAGTGCCACTACCTTTAAAGGCAGTCTAAAGAGATGAGCTTCCTGTGCCTAATGTCAGCCTCTGTGTGAACAGCCTCTGTGTGTCATCCGCCAGCCTGTTCAGTGAGGAAGGAGCTCTGCATCGGTGTTCACAACATAAACGGAAATTCACATTGGGCAAATATTAGTAATTCATGCTTTTTCTTCTTCCTCAGGATGGTTCGAACATTGTCTGCTCAAAGAGATATTGTAAAAAAAGGCATTTCATGGTGCCGTTTCTTAACCATGTAGCTTTAACCTATTGTACTAAGAGAAACGGGGAAAAAAGACTTCAGCTTTCTGAGAGATGCTTTCTCTCTCAGAGGTGGAAGAGTAAAATAAAAAAGAAATTTGCTCTCAGAAACTGAGCAGTCTGGCTTAGCTACTTTCAACTTCCACAAGGGAAGTGTGTGGCCTAGTCCAGTGATCCTTTAATTTGTTAAATTCAACAAACACGCCAGTAGCTCTTGTGTACCGGTTAATCAAAATAAGCAAACTTCCAGGGTAAGAACAGTGTTTCAGTTCCATCACTACCAGCAGCTCCTATTACTGCCAAAAATATCAGCTCATCACAGGACAGCCCCCTGGACGGCATCACAGATCAAGCTGCCAGAGCACTGGGACGTAGCAGCCATACAAAAAGGAGGTAGTCCATGTAAAGCCACAGAAATGCCCATGCGTGACGCTGCTAATTGCACCACCAGGTGGGATGTTATTTAAACATGCTACCATTTTAGCACAATTCGTACAGACATAGCATGCTCTGGGCTTTCCAAACATGCAAGTAGTGCTTTGCTGTATAGTATTTGATGTTTTCTGTTGAGCAGGCACAGGGCTTGAAAAGAAATAAGCTGCCATCAACTTGTCAGAAGAGTAACCTTAGGAGGTGGTGGCAGCAGGACAAGAGCAGTGGGATCCATAGCCAGCTCCCAGGGTGAGAAAAGTTATCTCAGCTTCCCGTGGGCAAAATTTCCTCCAGATTATTGACTGGGGAGGCTTTATGGTTTTTAGAATAGCAAATACAATAATAGATACATACAAAATTTCCTCATGCTTGCTGGAAATTAGATGCCACCTCCCTCCTCCTCCTCCTGAGTTTAGGTGCTCATGACCCAGGTTACCCCACTGAACAACCGTTTTGGAAACCCCTTCTGTCACCATTTCTAGTATCTACTGGTGTACCTTCACAGAGGTTGAAAGGAAATACGATTTTGGCAGCTTCATAGGCCCATTTAGAGGCCTGTGGAGAAATGGTGGGAAAACGACATGGCCACACCAGTTTCACTCTGGGGCTGATATCTGGCAAAAAAAAATGCGTTGCAGTGGCAATGCTTCTCATACCTCTTTCTGAGGGTTGAGGAAGGCAGCCCTGATCCCATTCACAGCTAAGCATGTTTTCTTCCCTTCACAGGGACCAGAAACAAGAGGACAGGCTCAGGTAAAATCCCTTTGGGGGATCTGCCTCATGGGGACAGAAGAGCTCACAGTGAGCATCTGAAGATTCATCATTTATGGACAGAAGAGAAGATGGTTTAGAATACCCTCATTCCTATTACATATACTTTGAGATGTATTTTCCTATTGCTCCCTGGTGAACAGATTTTTATATTAAATTTCATCGCTGTATTTTGTGAATTGCAGATATGATTCTTTTTCTGCTTGGGTGACATTTACTCCTTACAGTGGCTTATCTCTACACTGTGACTTACATCTCATTTAAAACCTCAAAATATATGGCACATATGTGACACAGACATTACGGTGTCCTCATATTGACACCTTCCATTAGGAATGAAACTCAAGTAAAGAGCTTTTTGGAAGTAATACAGAGTCAAGCTATTGAAGAAGATAAAAGTCAGCAAGGCTTTTACAAGATGACAAAATGAAAATGTACTTCAGAGCAAGCTAGGAGCATGAGTCTTCCTAGAAAAGATGCTGAGTCCTCAACTGATTTAAACCGGTATAGTTCTGCAAAGCCTATGGAGCTATCATTTGTTTTCAGTTTCTCAGGTCTGGACTTGCACATTCCCAATGCATCTTGGGTTGTGTAGCTTAAAAGTTAATATATCGAATCACTTGTATAGTTTGATGATCAAGGACACATACATGCATATGAAAGAGTACCAGTGAGAACAAAAAAAGGCCCAGCAATATTTTGCTGGCAGCCTTCTCCTTCAAAGTATTTTATTAGACATGTACCCTGACTAAAACATGCACCAGCTCTCCTCTTGACCTGTTCCCCTCTTGACTTGCAGAATTTCTTTTCTATATGAACCGCTTACTGTTCACAAGCAAGTGTGATTTATTTATTCAAAACATTTTCTCCAAGCTAGCCAAGCCCTTCCAAATTCAATTTAGTTTCAAATTAGCTACCTTGCTTATATCTTTACACCCCTAAATCTTGCTGCCCTCAGCCTCCCTAATTTATTTATTTTTTAATGTGAAAGTCTACTTTCTTCACCTTATAAAACAAAAAAGGAAGCCCTCACATTCCCAATGTATTCATTTTGGAGAGAGAATCAACATGGGCTTCAGTGAACAAGAGGCTGTTCCGAAAGTCAGGGGTTTGCTAAAACAGGGCTACCTTAATTACAGGCACTCCTAGAGCCATAATATCTGTAGAACAGACTTTTTGTTTTAGTTGCTACAGTAATGAACCTCCAAATCCAATTAGCCTGCTTTTGGACTGAAATAGCTCGGTGCTGATGATACCCCAGTTCTCACAGTGGCCCAGAACTGAACTGGGCCACTTGGTCGTCATTGGTGCAGGTCTGGCTTCTCCTGTTCTCTCATGATGTAATTGTCAAGGGATGTGAAATGGCTTGTAACCCTCAGTCGGTTAAATTTTACCTGCTATTACTGATTTTTAAAAATAGATTAAGACCTTCTGTGCTATTTTATGGCAAGTATCAAAGGTTTCAGTCAAAACTCAGAATGCAACCAGCATGTCCTAGTCTGCCATGCAGAAGCTTCTTTCCGTAAACCAATATCAAATACATACTTGGAGATCTGAAAAAAATCCCTGCCAGTAGGACTGTTTGTCAGTACGCTGTCTAGATATTTCATACATGACGTCAACTTTCAATTCATGGCCAGACTTTAATACCAGAGAATCATTATGTGATGGCAAAACAGCTCTCCCATTGGCTACATTTCCTGAAAAGAGCATATGCATTTTCTGAGTATAGCTGCTTACCATTTCAAAACCACCAAAATAAAAACCTCCAGCGTGAAGAGGTATGTTTGTAATAAGCTTTGGTATTACCATGAAAACACCTCAGCAAATATTCCGCTCCACGTCCTCTGAGGTAACACAGAGAGGCTGATAGTGTCTCTGCTTTGTAGTACTTCAAGGACAAAAACCTTGCAAAGTCAAAGGAAATAAAACAAGGAAGAAGGGAATAATATTTCCAAGCTCCAGGCAAGAATAACTTTGAGTTGTCCAGAATACAACATCTTTTGCTCTAGACATGAAAACTATCCATAACACATACTTCTGCAAACACTACCTTCCTTTTCCTCAGAAGTTTTATGCTTTTTCCCCTGTGTCAGTCCTAGCACCCACGCAGCAAGCTTGAGCAGCTCTCAGATCCAGTTTCAATCAACTTTTTTTTCTCCTTTTTCTTTGGAGATAGTCTTCACACCGATCAGCGAGTCACTCCTCCCTTCTGGCAGCAGAGGCAACAGAGCTGGTGGAGGGGAGGCAGCAGGAGCAGGCAGCTGGGGTGGAAGAGACGTGAGGGGCAAGGGCTGCTCCTTCCACCAGCCAAGCAGCTTTCCGGCCAGGTTAGTCACAGCCAACCTGGTTTCTGATCACCCGGTAGGGCGGCTGCTCTCCCCTCGCATCCCTGCCCCTCTTCGCTCCTTCCACACAGGTCTGCTGGTGTAACTGCTTGTCCTGGCTCATGTCAACCTATACCTGGGATATTATCTGGGTTATGGTAAGGGACCATAAATAACCTTGGGTGGCAATGCCGTCATCCTTTCCCACTCCTCCAAGGATCAGGATGCATAGGCTTATTTTTTCCTTTTCTCCAAATCTGACACTAGGCTGTTTCTCTTTCATGCTTAAGCAAGCTTAGGTCTGTAGAGGGCTTCTAAGATATGATTCATCTGACCTGTTTCACAAATCTAGTTTAAGATGAGATGAATCATGTCCTACAACTGTTTATTCCTCTCCACAGACTGCAAAGGGAGCTTGGGGACACTGACTCAGATTTAAACCTCTGCATTATAAACCTCAAAAATTAGGTGATTTGAATCCCAGGGTTCAGTTTCACTAATACTGAACAAACAGAGAACAAGAGAAAAATCAGGGAACGGGGCATGTGTGCAGATGACTCAGTGTTATTCACCATACTCAAGATTAGGAAAAAAAAAGAGAGTGAGAACTTCTAGGAGGATCTTGCTAAAGGCTTACAGATAGCTGGGTAACACAAAGAAAATTCATGCTGGAAAAAGATAAGGAGTCTTGCTGGGAGTGTTTAAATTCTTTTCGTATTGTGAATGCCTCTGAAATAACTGACTTCTCAACACAAAAATTGAGATATTGTTGCACACTCTAATTGATGAACACATCCTGACAGTTAAAGAAGGTAAAGATAATTGTGGCAGTTGGGTTTGGTGTCGCTATGTACGTACATGCACATAATTGACATGGATCTTAAGCAAACTGCAAGACATTATCATTTCTAAAATAACAACAGTATAGCTATGCATCCAGGTGAGAACTGGCAGTTTTGCTGCTGTTCTATAAATCACACAGCTCTCACAGCTACTAATCTGCTACAGATATTTTACTAGCTAGCAAAGTGATAGGAGAAAGAAGTGCAGAAGAATAAAATGCCAAGAATAGAACCAGAGTTTCTTGATTGCTGCTTCAGAGACTGCCCTGTATGCTGGACTCTACCTCCTTTCTCTTTTTATTTCTATACAAATAGGTATTTCTTGTTATTTTCAGGGATGTATTCACACAGGAAAGTCTTTTTTTTCTTTTGAGATCAATTAATCTTTAGGAAACTTTAGATCTTCCCCCCCCAATCCTGTTTTGTTACTTACTTTGCTATTCTTCTTCTCATCTCACCTCCCTTGCTGGTCCTCCAGAACTTTCAACATGATCACTCGAATCTAGTGTCCCTATTTAGCAAGGGGCTTTAAAGCAATTATCTTTCATAGCAGTTCCCTGCTAATGCTGACCTGGAATTTCAGGCAATGTAAGCGAGAGCCAGTGAGCAAGGAGCCACAGGGTTCTTCTCCTCCACCTCAGTATTCAGTGCTTCTGGTATTTTTGTTCTTCTTGAAGGCAGACTGACTTCTGGACATCTGAGTAATTCTTACTCTTAGGAATGTGCATCCTGTGTATTGTCCAGTCTCAACTCATGCTGATAACTGTTTTCATTAGGCAGTTTGTGGAAATTCTTCCTTTCATTAGAAAAAATATCCCTGGGAAGGCTATGTCCAGCTAGAAAGGGTACACTGTCATTTGGGGACTATTTAGGAAAGAAACAGATACTTTTATGCATGAAACCCCTTTTTTCAGGAAAAACAAAACAAAATAATTTTTCTAAAGGTACAGCTCGGGGAAGGTACCAGGTGAACAAAAAATGGATACTTAAGTCTTCCTCCTGTTCAAAAATCTGGCTTGTGCATGACAGTCTTTGCCCTATACGCCAGCTCTAGAGAAAGGACTACCTGTACAGATAAGTCTTTGCCTGCCCATTCAGTCTTTGGACTTTCTGGAGATACTTTTATCAGCTAAACTCATTTTAAAAAAGTGTTGGTGAGATACTCCTCCAGGTCTGAATTTCTCCCCCGCAGAAGGGGTGCAAGGTAGGGAGCAATGTGTTAGTCGTGCTACAGCGACGGCAGCCAAGCTTGCTGGATTGGTCAACAGAGACGTATAGCAAAGGTAAAAGCATAACAAGTGTATGAATCTATTTCTGTATGCATCTGCTCTCTAGTTAGTGGGGAGGAAACCAGCAGCAGGTAGAAGGGTCTGTCTTTTTTGAGGCAACAGTCACAGTACTGTTTTTTCCTTTGGTGCACACTCTTCACGGACAAACCTTTAAGAGCGGGGAGGGAGAAAATAGATTATCGTTAGCCTGCTTATACCCAAGTGTAACTCAAATATAGGTAAACTGTATTTTTTTTCCATTCTCTTACCTCAGAAAGAGGTAATAATAAACTCAGAAAGACAAACCTCTTTTAAATTTTGCATCCTCTGCAGGGAATTAGTAATGTATGAAATTATTCTTCCTACCCTTTCTGATGTATTGTCGGGGTTTGGTTAATGAAGAAGCTAGGAATCCTCCTCACCATAGATTACTATTTCTAATATGGTGATAGCTGTGATCCTGACGCTATGAAGAAGGGGAGTAGAGAACTGCAACCAGCAGGATACTGGATCTGAGGGCTTATGAAGGTTTTTGATTTCTGCTTAATGCCAAACTAGCATTTTTGGGGAAGATAACCCCCCACATATTGGGAAAGAAATCAGCTAATGACTTTTATGCAGTCAAGCATGCTATTCTAGCAGACTAACTTTAACAGTAGGTCTGGATCTGAATGCTACCTTTTTAATACATTTTGAATTGCTGCAGAGCCCCAGATTAGCAGCGCTGCAAGATCAAAAGGCTCTGATGCAAAATTTTGGTGCAGCATGCCGCAACATATAAAAACCACACTGCCTGTTTTTAGCAGATTCTCACCCACCATAGTGCCTCCTTAAGTCTATGTTTAGGGCTCAGCTCAACTCGCACCTGTAGAGGGCTGAACCTGGCCTCCGACGCCACGGCGTGCGCTCTGCAGCCCACCCCGGTGCTGGGTAGGGTGGTGGGTCCCCTTCCCGCCTCCCCTCCCTCGTTCGGGAAAGGGCAGCGCAGCGGATCCAGCACCCACCTGAGAAAGTGTGTCAGCTCTGCCTGGGGGAGAGGGGGGAGCAGGACCGCAGCGAGACTCGGAGCGACCACCCAGCCCCGGCTTCCCGCCTGGGCATAGGGGCCACCTGCTTCCTCCGGCTACTTCACAAAAGTGACACAGATCTCCTCGACCACTATTTTTGGGGCTGAAGTAAATTTGGTTAGCTGTGTATAAAGCTCTGGAACAACACATTTTTAATGGTCAGGTAGAGCGCTAATTTAAGGGTAAATTATATATTTGGGTTAGCAGCTTGGCTGCTTTGTTGTTTGGTTCTTTCAGACTACTTGGATGACAGCCATCAATGCTCTGTGATTTATCTCTATTTAATTTTTCCACTTTTTCAGACCCTCGGCTGTTGATAATTCAATTTCTGGCGACTGCAGACCTTCACTCCCTATTATAAATTATACCCCAAGGCAGACATACCGCCATCTGCACTGTAACGGTGGTGGTAGCTAGTGGATGTGAAGAGGCAAATGTCCAGATGCCACTTGGGCTCTGAAACAGCTTTAATATACAAATGATGTTTGGATTAGAAATACCCTCTGAATCCAAATACTAGCCTCTCAGAAACATTAGGGTACACTCCCAAGGGACTCCTCCACCCTGTACTTGACTTCTGCATATTGCTTGTCCCGACAGCTTTAATGGATGCAGAAAACTCGGGATTTTCCTTTGCCCGGTCTCCAAAATCATCAAAGGAGGAACTAATCCCCATCCAGACATCCTTCATATACTCTCGCTTCACTTCCCTAGTTTTCCCTTATCCTTTCCTCTCAATCTCCATGCTCTCCAGAAGAAATCTTCTTTCAGGAGGTTTGTGCTTACAGCAAACCATCGGCTTCTGCTTTCCCGAGAAATATATCCCATTCCCAGCTGCCGGCAGCAGCTCTCTGCAGGCTGCAGGCTCAGCGCAGCGGCACAAGGCGCTGCTGCCTGTAAGAGCTGGGAGGCATCATCCGCTCTCCAGCAAGCCTGGAAACGATACAAGTCTTGACCTGAATTAAAGAGGGATGATTACATTTTAGGCAGAAATTACCCCAAAATCTTTCTAAAAAGCTCAACAAGGACGTAGCCTAGAGACAGCGAGGTGGAAAAAACCCATGAAAATGGCTGAAGTATGCCCACGCTTGTAGCACAGGGGTCGCGGCAAGAAGAGGGAGCCTTGCCCCACGCTGGGTGTTGCACAGATCAGCACCAGTATGTCCCGTCTTTCTGACCTCCCATGTGACACAGGGCCTGACCCTACGGTTACTCATTCCCCAGTCGAACTACAACTTCCAGTGAGCTACAGCACAGCTTGATGAGCTATTAGCTGAGCGAAGCTAGCAAGAAAGAAGGATGCTACTTCTTCTCCATGGGGCTAGTTATCTTGAGATGTGGAAAATCCATGTGGCCACGGCTGGATCTTCCTGTCCTCTGATGAGAAAGGAGGACAACAGTGGCTCTCTTGTGTGATAACCAAGGGGGTGCAGAGTTGTTCATGACACCACTGGAGAATTTCTTTGCTCCCTACTATGTCTCCTTGGATAAATATTTAGATTTATAAACTGCAAGTTTATTGGTATTTCCTAAGCAGAGATTCACCTGACATTATCCAGGCAGAGTTTCATCTGTCCCTACTCAAATGGTTCAGTATCTGTCTAATAACATATCTTCGAAGTTTCTGGACTTTACAGTGAGAAAGTTGTAATTTGCTCCTTTTTGATAGGCACAGCTATCTATAATACAGATCCAAACAGTCTGCGTGGATGACTTCCCACAGTATTCAGCCTTCATCTCTGTTTTAAAATTATCTTCCCAAAGAGAATGAGCTGAAGCAGAAAGACTTCAGGCTCACTAACACCCATTCTCTATTAAACCGTTCTGAAAGTCATGAAGAAAAAGGTAAATCGATCACGAATATTTCCTGTCCCTATTTTGGAAACAACTTCATTCTTGTTCTCTGAAGACATCTCTTTGCCGTTGCCTCAGCTAAGTCAATGAGGAAGAAAGGGAAGTCGGAGCCAGAGAGAACAGAGAACAATTTAAGACATTTGGGCAACCTGGAATGTAATTTTGCTGGAGGGCAATATTCACTTTCCACATCATTTTGTTTTTGTGGAATAAAGGACTTGTTACAGCTTGGCAATGCTTTTTAAGAGATTTAAATTTCTAACAGAAAACAAACCCTTTAAGATGCTTGACTTGCATTGTTCCAAATTACTACATTCTTTAGCTCTAATCAACCCGTTTTTGATCATTGCTCTTTTAAGATATATTTTCTTAACGTAAGCAGAAGTTACATTGTCTCTGCATAAGCTGTGACTCACAGCTATGATTTTATACTACTTTAATGTAGGACTGTTTTCAAAACTCTCTCAAAAAACCTGTGTATGCAACTAGTACATCAGCAAAGATTTTCAGAAAAATATTTTCTTTTTTTCAGAACTACCAATGCTGACACTATTTTATCACTGGCAACCGTGGCTACAATATCCAGCCAATAATTTTTTTCCCTCAGTTGGAGTGAGCAGCAACCATTAAAAGGCAAAGAGTGTGCAATCAAGGTATGTGAGTGACTGCTGATGACATTTCAAAAGTTACAGGTTATGTTTCACCCACTCATGAAGTTGAGTAAAAGACATTTTTACTCCATGCTCGGAGCAGGGAGTCCTTCCACACTCCTCTAGATTGACAGGGTTAGTTTGCCCACAACGAGAGCAGTTTCTTACTCCCCTTTGCCCTTGGCTTCCTGACTGCTACGCTTTGCGGCTGAAGTGAATCCACTCTTAGGAAGGGCCAGTGTATGCGGCTCCTTTTTTTCCCAGGAGTAGGATCATGGTGCATTTTGCGTAATGCCTGGCAGGACAGCTTAGCCTGAAGCAGAAATCCAGAGCAACATCTTTCTTCTTCTGTGTCACTTCTCTATTCCCCTCTACTGCAGTTTCATATTTGTATTCTTTCGGTCCCTCTTTAAAATCTGGTTTTGCTTATGGTATGGGAGGGTGTAAATTACACATCCCTCCTTCCAACTGAATTCTGAGCTTTTCAATGAAAGGAGGGGGAAGAGGATGCATCTGGTATTTACGGAACAGTGGGAGCAATCCTTCTAGTGGCTGGAAATACACATCTCAAGAAGAATGTGTGTCGTGCATTAATTCCTTGCAGAAACATCTAATCTGTCACTTCAAACTATAATGTTTTGTTTTAACTACAAGAGGGGAAATAAGACCAAGTTATTAGTGGGGAAGTGATAAAACTGATGACCGACACAAGACAGAAATTTACAGCTGGTACTTATACAATTTAAAGAACATATCCATTCTCTCTCAGAGGTTATCTGAATAGTTCTGTTATACTGTGGTCAGCTTGTGATAAAGTCACCTATTAGTAACAGTCAGACTTGGAATCCAAGACTGTTTAGAGATACTCTTTGTAAAAAAAAAAAAAAAAAAGAAGAAAATATATACAAGTGGTATTGATTCTGTAACGCACCTTGGGTAAAAAATCTTGAAAGCTGAAGTGCTCTGCAAAGGCACAAGCAAGAGGCAAGAGGGAAACTTTAATTTGGAATGAAAATCCAATGGCTTAATACAAAGTTCTACCAAAGCAGCTCCAAAATCAAATGCAAGTCAAACACCATGCCTGGTTTAGTGGAACCTTAAAGTACACTGGATCATGCACAGATATTCCAACTTAATTTTCTTAGGATACAAATCAATAAGAAAAAAGTTTTAAATATGTACTTTTCTCAACATCACTCAACTTCTTCTAGAAACAGCAGGAAAAGCTCCAATATTGTCCAAGTGACCAAAACTTACCACTTTCACATTTTGAGCAGACCTCACTGCTTTCAAACGCTCGGAAAGAAAAACACAGGCTGCAGAGCCTTATAAAAGACAATTCTAGAAAAGCCACTAGTCATGAAAAACCCTGACCTAAGTATGCAGGTGAGTCAGAAATGATTATCAAGCAACATGGATTATATATTTAAAACATCACACGATTAGAAGAGCCATAGAAAAAGGTGTGATTTTCCCTACAAATAGAGAGATTCCCGTAGGCCCTTACCTCAGTTACAGTTTAGTGGGATCCCTTTGAAGCAAAAGGATGAGCTATCGTGTGCGAGAACATCAAAGTAGGCAAAAAACAACACATTAGTGTGACAAATGCTCCAGCTTTCAGTTATCTGTTCACAGCTCTGCATTTCTGCAAGGCAGTGTGGACAGCATACCAACGTGTACAAGGATGGCCTGTAGACTTGGTCTGTGACGAGAGCAAATGATAAGGCTATGAGGTTCACAACAAAGTGAGGAACTGAAAAATTTCTAATTCAAAACTCATATTACATTACCCAATCTACCTGAAAAGAATGCAGTGGGAAGAACCGTTACGAATTTTTAAAAAGTATTAAAAAATCATCAGACCATGCAGGAGACAACTCTGTAACCTATGAGCTATTTCCTGGCCACTTATCACATTTATTCCGGCAGTCTCTGTCCTCGATCCATTAAAACGCAGCATTAGCTGGAGAAAGTATTCAGAACTATTTGAGCGTTTGAGACCTGCTTGAACCCAAGGTTTCAAACAGTTTTGTAAGCAAAATTGCCAGAGTTTATCAAGAAAGGTAAAATACAGCAAAATAATTATATATGTTTGTAATGAATTCTTTGTCTATTGAAATGCTAAAATTGATCTGTGACAAATAATTATTAAGAACTCTTATGAGTGAAAATACAATGGCAATTTTCTAAATTAATTTAATGGCTGACTTACTTTAATTAGTGGTAAATTATTTATTGCAAGTTCTTTAATCACCTTCTATTTACACAAGGGAGCCACAATCTTGGTTGAGCTATAGAAATCACTGCAATAATAAACAATAAAAGATGTTATCTAATCCTTACGGTTTTGTCTGGGTTTGTGGAAGAGAAAGCAAAAGAGCTGAAGACTCTGATTTTTATTGTACTGCATTAGGTTACGTACAAACAACTTATCTGCAGTTAAAGTTAGGAAGCCGAACCTTCACAAATCATGGCTATATCCACATGCGCTATGTCATATCCCTTCATAAACTCACCAGCTTCTACTTTAGAAATAGGTCTTTTCTCTAGTAGTCATGGGAAGCCTGATCCATAATCTCACTTCTCCAGCTGATGGGAAACTAACTTCTAGCCCAAACCTATTCATGGCTAGTTTATACGTCATTGTTTTTGTAAATTGTCTTTTACTGTAAATTTATGTGTACTGTTTTTATTATTTGCCCCATTGACATAGCCATGGGCAGCAAAAGTATCCTCTCTCACATTTAATTATTTTTGGACAAAACCAGCCAAGTTCATTTAGTCTTTTTTTTGTTAAAGCAGACTCTCTGTTTACCTCAGAAAATCTTCTCTATTTCAGTTTGGGTTCACTTTATTGAACACACAGAGCGGGACAGTACTTTGTATTTTAGATGGAATTCAATCTAAGTTAGTACTGATATTTCCTAATTTCCTTTGGGTATAAAGCACCAAATACATATTAGGATCATTTACCTTTTTCACACATACATGAAAGCCTAAGCCGCTACGGCAGTGACTTATCTTTGTCACCTTTAGTCATCCTAATAACACTGAATCCACTGATGTCCTCTTTTTCCTCAGTTATTTTTAACAGATAAGCTTTGAGTTTATAGCTGAAAACTTACTTTATGTTATGGCTCAGGGAAGCCTTTTGATACCAGACAGACAAAAAGCATCTTGGTCTTAACACTTTGCCGCTTATTAGCACAGCATACTTCTGCTGAATTTCGTTGCACCACACAGAGCTTCACTTGAGATGATTAAAATTTAATATCAAGACATTCAACTAAGCCATGCTGGAAAATCTGCCATTAAAATTCTTTTAAGTGTCATCATACCAATCCAGGGAAAAATCAACTATGACAAGCTTGGAAAAGTTCACATTTAAATAACGTTCTTTGTCCTCCATACAGGGCATATAGAAAAAGTCACCACCAACTACCACAGTGACTTTTTAACACACTACCCCTTCTTCTTTGCTAGATCTTTGGAAGCAAAATGGGAGGGCAAAAGAAAGGGCAGTATTTTGAGGCAAAGGTTGCTGATCTCACCAAATGGAAAAAAAACAGATAAAACATGTCAAGAATGCAAGAGAAAATGAAGACAGTTTTCACAATATATGATAAGCTATAGTAATGCGAAGAATACAACAGCAACAGTTAATCGGAATTGAATTAGTTGGAAGAAGGTAAATTAGACAGCAAAGTTTTGAACAACTTTTTCTCAAAAATGCTTCAGTGGCCATGAGGAACTATTAGAAAAGATGAGCACGAAGAGGGTTGGGTTTTGGGTTTTTTTTTGGTCTGGATTTGTTTGCAGTAGAGGTTTCTTTCTTTGTTTTATTGCTTTTTTTAAATGGCAATAAATGATTTTAAAACGTCTTTCAAGTTTTGTCATGCTACAACACATAAACAATACCTAGCTCCTGGAGGGCTGCACCTCTATTTTTGACTTGCATTCTAATCAGAGGAATCAAAGTGCTCCAGATGCACCGTCCCAGCCACAACCAGCACGTCGTGGTTCTGTAGCTGCTCTGGCCTGGCCGATTTCCTGGCAGCAAACTCCAGTCCTGGAACTACGTAGCCATGAGAATAAACCTTACTGTCCTGACTGCAAACGTCTTTAACATTTGATATTACTCCTGCCTTCCTGTTTGATAAACTATATTAACACAAGCCTATATCATATTTCTACATATTTTTGTACGTCTCCTTTGTCATTATTGTACACGTCCTACCAACATGTATGTATGTCCTATCACAATTTCCATTGATCCATCGCATCTCTTTTGACTTGTGATTTCTTTTTCTAGTGTCCTATCACATCCTCCTCTACCACACTCTCAGTTACAATGCGAGAGTGAATTGGCAATTCAAAGCTTCGCTGCTTAGTCCTTCACATTTTGCACCTACCACTGAAAGCAAAATTTTTTTCCAATGTTCAGATAGTTCCTGCACTGCTGCTCTGTGCAAGCTTGCTTGACTTTACCCACATCTGCCCATGACTGATGGCTACGCCTGCACCAACCACTTGCTAGCTTGTGTCCTACTTCCTCCAGCTACCTGTGAAGTCAGATAACCCTCTCTTGGCCCTAATCTCTGTCCTATTATTTAAACATACATCTTGCTATGCATTTCTTCTCCAGGATCTGCCAGACCTGGGGGATCTCACAGCAATCAGTGGAACATTAAGGAGGTCATCACCATCCCATTGGACCTGTGACTGGCGGTCTGGATAGAAAAGCTTGCTCTGACCCTCCCCACTCAAAGTTCCTGAATCCAATTCAGACACCAGCAGTGCTGTCACTCATGAACATGTTCTTACTCTGGCATAATGCTTATGGATTTGAAAATGCAGGGCACGTTTAAATAGATGAACAGCAAGTAGGTTGTGTGTGGTTTTTGTTTTCTATTTTTCCTTTAATGAAATTCCGTTATGTTGGAAAGCATTTTAATGAAATGCATACAGGAAACAAGCAGAAGTTGCTTGAAAATTAGAGTTAATTATACATTAACTGAAAGTCTTGTATGCAATGGTCTGAACACAGTACTTAACACGTTTATCATCAGAAGTTTAATGATAAAAAAAAAAACAAAACAAAAAACCATGCTTTTGGTCCTTCTTACAGTTGTATAAAAGCATGAATTAATTGGTTTATTAATAGGTAGAAAGTCAGTGGGGTATTAGCATTTGGGTATTCTTTCTGTCTCCCACTTTAATTCATTTGGAGCACTTTCCCAATACACGCAGTGTTGGCATAACTCTGTTCCTACTGAAACAAACATATTTTACAGGATAGAAAGAACAGATACGGACAGGATAAGAAAAATAATAAGGAAATCTGAAAAAAAAACCAAAAACATTTTGTTCTCTAAAGAGAAGTCCGTGTAGCCCAAACCCTACACATCAACTTCAGTGCTTCAGAGAGGCACTTTGCTTTCCTGGTGGTCAGAAGAAGACGGTGGGCTCTTTCAAAGGAAGCTCAGGAAGGTGACCTTCCTTCACTGACTGTATCAGAAATACAGGAATCTGAATGTTTGCCTAGATGATTAGAATAAACAAGTATGACAAGAACAATAAAAACATTTCTATTTCCCACTTTTTTTTGATCATAATTTCTAACAGTTATGTGGAACTTTTTAGTAGTAAGAAAGTAAATGAGTTAGTTACCCAGTTTTACATTTTTCAGAGGTATTACTTGAAGAGTAGTAGCTAGTGATGCTACTGTTTCCTGTAAAAGCAGGTGTCCAGATATAACAAAAATTATCCACGAGAGACTGCATTCTTTGCGCCTGTCATTCTACTTCTACTATGATGCTGAAAAATGAAACTGATTTACCTGCTTATCTAGCCCAGCTTTTGTTCTTTTCCTGAGAACCCATTGACCCATCTAACTATCTTCGTTTATGTATTTTCTTATTTGCATCATAACAGTTTTCTCAGAGACTCAGTGAGCTCATTAATTTGTATTTCAGAACTAGAAACCCCTCTTTCAGAAAGGTAGTCTATTTCGATCTAAGCCTAGACAAGATGAAAAATCCATCTCTTCTGGAAATTTTTATTCTATTTATTTTATTTTATATTTTATCATCACCCTTATTATTAAAGCTGATTTCTCATTTGACCTTGTCTGCTTTTAACTGAGGAACATAGGTCAGATAATACCCGCCCCCTGAGTTTTCAGGTCTAGTTCCAGTCTTCACGGGAGCTCACAGATCATACCACCACCTTTATAACCATTAGAAATGTTGTATTAAAACTAGTTAGTTTTCAACTCTCCCTAACATGTTCTTAATTGTTTTTGTTATGCTTGTTTTTTTTCCCCACTGCTTGCTAGTTTTTGTACCTTTTTCTCTTAACATTTATGACAATGGACTGTGCTATTGCAGGAAAAATCTACAGGGTCAGGCAGAAACTGAATACAGATTTTTTGCCTGGGGTCTAAACTGGCAGGATGCAAGCTGGCTCTGGTCTGGAATTTGATGTAGAGCTGTGCATAAGCAAATACACTTGGCAAATACTTGGGTAACACCTAAGTTTCCCTCTAAGGCACTTTCTCCAGTTTTTCAGTCATTTCCTTGATCCACCCTTACACTTTCCCCAGTTTTTCTAATACCTTATGTGTGTGTATACATACATGTATGTACACACATATATATTTTGCATCAGGTCTGATTTTCGGAGTGTCATTAAAAAAGGTATGTATACTCACAGTTAAGGGTTTTAATGTGCTGCTCATTTTTTTTGATTTTGGACAGCACTGCACGAGGTATGCATTCTTCATTTCCATAATCTTAGGGTCATATTTTTTGGATCCAATTTTGGTTTAGAGTTGGGGTTTTTTTTAGGAAAAAAGGGATTGATGCATACAATTAATGTGAGCGCATAGAAAAAGAGTTAAGGCTTGTCCTTGACTTGCCTACTTACTTTTGTGCAGCCTATGGGCTATCACAATTTATTAAGGTTAACAGTGAAATTATTCTAATGCAAAGCAAGCAATTTAACAGGTATGTAATTTGGGGGGGTGAGATTTTTTTTCTTCCTTTTCCAGGCCAAACTGTAACTCTGCCAACTGGAGCCACCTCCCTCCGCCCCCCCAGAAGCCAACCACTTCCAATGAAACGTCAGGAGAGACCATTTTCTAGCCAGCAATTTGCATCAACACCGTTCACGCAGCTCAGAAGCAGTTGACCAGATTTTTATCGAGCTTTTCCAAGTAATGTACCTTGGCATGGGATCAAGCACGAAGAAGATACGAAGCAACTGAAAAGGAGAGGAGGTGACAGGGATTAAAATGGCAAACAAACCAGCATTAGCTGTGTCTCAGAGAGCCGCAGCAAATTTCTGTTTGGAGTGCCTGGATGACACCTCCTTCCACTCCTGGCCTAGCGAGGTTACAAATACTATTTATTGAATGTTTTCTCCCCAGGGTGGTTTCTGCGCCGCTACTGAATGTGCCCGTTGCCCGCTCGGGCACGAGTGCCCGCTGCGCTGCCCCGCGCGGCTGCAGCCCGCGCTGCCCGCCGGGTGCCCTGGGGGCCAAGCACCCTGCTTCTGCTGCGAAGGACCCTTTGCTCCGTGTGTCAGCAGGTATCAAACACGTCGACAGCCTCTTTTGTCCTTAAGACACCCAAACTGTGGAAGATCAAGGGAAGCTGTAGTGCAATTCAAACCAGGGCTTTTCGGAAACACTGTGCTGTTAAGAAACAGAGCGAGAAACTCGTTTTCTAGGAAAACGAATCCTCGTTACATGAAAACCAGAAGGAAACAGCTATGAAAAATGTGTCAGAGCTGTACTGCAGGGTTTTAGTAGCATTTTCCTCATAGTCGCTACTGAAATTAATTCACAAGACTTGCCACAATGTGCTGATAGGATATAGCTGTAATACGTTAAGCTGTTGTTAAGAATTCAAAACATGACAATCAAAACAGTTCTCTTTATATACGATTAGAACATTTATTTGCTTGTTCGACGCAAAATTAAGTAGTAAAAGCAACCAGGAGCTGGGAAGGCAGCCAAGCAATAAAACTGATTGATTGCCGAAATACATAAAAATCATATCCACAGCTTTCAAACATTCTCTCAAAAGCAGAAAATCATCTCTTCAAGGTTACCAAACAACCTGGTTAGACAGGATGGCAAACCTGCTGTTAAACAGAAGACAAAGTTCGTCTGTGAGGTGCAGCTAACACAATTACTGGTTGCTCAAAATAGCATGCATCTCCATAAATCTGTCTCTGTTTAAGCTAATTACCAGAAATCATTCAGCAATGTCTTTTTTCTTGATTCTTCGATTACATCAGATACACAGTCGTGTGTTGAGGAAAAAATACCAGTCATATTACCATGTTTTTTTCAGAAAAGATGCATTCTCAGACTTCGTTTTGCTTTTCAACTGCTTCTTTCATAAGATTACAGATCACTTCACCACAGCACGTCAGTTTTCTTTTGTTCATACATTACAATCAACCACAAAAGGATCCAGCTTTCAAATTATATCCATTTCTCCTGCACTGTCATCATTCTCTCAAAGTCAACATTGTCCAAACCAAGTATTAAACACGTATTTATAGTAAGAGTGGAGTATAAACTGCAGAAATGGAATCAAGTTTGGTACACTCACAGGCAGACTTTCCAGTGAAAGGCTGGTAATTTCTACCTCTAGTTGTCACCGGAGGAATAAGAAGAACCATTCAGAATGTAGGCAAATAATACCTTACAAATAAAAATATTTTAATTAAGCAAATTAACTGCTTTTCCATTGAAAGAAAGCCCAACTAAGAAATCTGAATTCAGCCTCAGAGAAGGTGCTGAATACAACACACTGTATTCCAGCCAGACCTGGGTCAAAAACTGTTTCTTATCCCCACTGACTGAATCAAGGCCACAGTTGTGCATGCCAAATTCACATTGCTCTGTGTTATTATTACGTGTGACAGCTTTAGTCGATGTGAAGGATCAGAATTCAGGGCACACAGCATTCAAGGGGACTCAGTGCCTCGCTCTGGCAGGAGATACTGAAAATCCAAGCCATAAATCTGCCTTTGCAGGCTCTGATCAAGAAAAAAATACTGCTGACAGGTCCAAAAAGTTGTTGAAATACTTTTCACAAGAGAAGTTGCTTATGAGACAAAAGGATGTAGTTCTTCAACCCATATGAATAAAATCTAACAAATATATGGCAATAAATATCTTCAAAGGCTTTTGTAAGTATTAACTAGCCAAAATTAATTTCACTAAAACTTCTACTTGACTCTTAAGTGGTTGGTTAGACAAAAGAGCCAAATAATCCTCCTACCTGCATGCTTAAACTAGGGAATGGCTTCTGAAATAGATTTGATCCACATTAATTATTTAAAATAATAAAGCATCATGAATTTTACCTACATATATTGAATGGACATTACTCAGCAATCTCTGAACGGTAAGAGTTGCAGTAGTCCTTTTGGTTTTCAAATTGTGGTTCAGTTTCCCGTATCATTGTAATTACTGCAGCTGTGCTGCTGCCAACAAAATCCTAGACTCAAAGCTCTCGGCTATGACAGCACATCTAAGTAATCACCATGGGATACTGGGCTAAACTCAAACAGGTTTCTTTTTTATGAGCTATATACATGAGCAAAAGCTAGAGCATGTTTAAACAAAGCAAATCAATTCAAGTCAAGCCTCCCTACTTAATAGATTCACGCAGCTTATTAAGATGAGCAAACATGCCTTAATGAAGAACACCCATCTTCTAAACGAGAGAAAGAAAGTCTTGATTGTGCTACTTAGGCAGGGCAAGGCATAGCCCCAGCTTCAGGCTGTCTCTCTGCTCAGAGAAGCAAATCCACTACAAAATGAGTTCACTATGGACTCTTCACTCCTCTGCCCATCACTTTTAGTCCTACTTTGCTACCTAGTAGAGTTGTCCTGGTTATCTGACGACTCAGTGGGCACATCACCCTTGGCAGGACAGCAGGAGTCATAGCTACAGAGACTTGATGTTCACCTGGGCTTTTCAAATGACAGAATGGCTTCTTTCACTTCCCCTACTGCAGTCTCTAGAAAATCACCAAGTACTTCGAAGCTCCTAAGAGGTAAACAAACACTGGCTCTAAAGGAAGATTTAGAGTAATATCGTTAGTCAGCGGAAACTACCACGATCATTTCCTATAATGAAAACTCTTCCCTTCGTGTATTTTCATCCCACCGCAGTACAACTTGAAGAAGTTGTCAACTTCAATGTAAGTTCATCAACAACTGTGTCATCCTCGGACTGTGCCATCATCTCGGACGCTACAGGCTTTTTCCACTGACTTGTCAGTTGTAGGAAACAACCATTGCCACACTATGGCCTGTGAGTGGTGAATGCCGCTTAATACTGTAAAATTAAAAAAAAAAAGTACTCAGATGCATAAATCTGGAGGCAACAGCTCCCAGCTGAGAAATTACATTATACCAGACTTGGGTATGAATGTAGTTGGGGTATTCTTCTGCAGCACATCTTTGACAAGACACGGTTGGTCTGGTTTTCCTTGTGTTTTTGCTCCAGTAGTAGTGACTATGGACAGCACATGCAACAGAAGTGTAAAAATGCTACCATTTTAATTTGTAGCACTTAGCAATCTCTTAACCATGGCAAATTTGTTGAGATGATTGACTAGAGCTAACTGGAAGGCTCAAAGGTTTCAGAACAGGAACTGATTAGCTGAGAATTTCTTATCATAAGCACTGGGCATGGGTCCGTGGCTTATATACACAGACACACATCACATTCATAAATGAACTACTTAATTCATTATGTAAATTTTTACAGCTAATTACAAAATACATGCTAAGGAGTGCTTCATATTCCAAGGGATTTTGATGTCTATGAAAATGATTAAATATGGAATTGGTAACTAGATTCATCATTTACTGAAAAATTAAAAAGGAAAATATAGGAAAACAATTACTATACAATACTGTGGCTTCATGCAGAATCAACTCAGAATTTCAAATAGAAAATCCAGTTTGCCTAGAGGTTTTCCTGTTTATCATCTTTAAAAAAATGGCTATCTGACATCATCATTATTGCGCATAGCACATCTTGCAGTCATTCATATTCCCGCTCTGGTTGTGTCACCTCTCTGACCAAACAACCTGAAAATATATAATTATGTATGAAGAGAATTCAAATGGAGAAAATGCTAATATAAAGTGGTATTGAATGACATTAAAAAGCTCACCAACATTACTGAACAGATTAAATTAGCATTTTTCCACAACATTAAGACTCTGTCACGGAATGCAGCTCACATGCCTTTCTCTATCTTTTATTCAAATTAACTCCGGGCTTTTCCTTGCTTTGTGGCTTTATCCTAATGGAGAATTATGATGGAGTAGTCCTGTTGCCCAGGTAATATCACTCACAGGAGACCTGAACCCCACCAGGCAATCAAAATATGCATTGAATAAATAATGTGGTATCTGCCACATGAATGACTGGTTCTGTCATGCACAGAAATATTTTAATACTTTATTTTCTTTTCCCCTCATCAGTCAAGAGATACTCTCTTGAGCTGCAGATACTTGTGGTTTTGTGGTTACAGCAGTATTTCATCATGATCTACTACATATAATACATCCATAGGCCATGAAAAGAGAACTTTTCAGGTACACACGGGTTGAATTCTGCAACAAGCTGCAGAGGTGCTATGTATTATCCAAGACACAAACCCAGGTTCAGTCTCTTTTATTGACACAGAGACATGTCACACCATGGCACCGCAGTATCTTCCAATTCAAGCATTTTAATACAGTGTTTAAACACAGTTGTTATCACTTGAATAGAAGTACCATGTTTTCACTTCATATATGTTTTCCTTTAGCCTGTATCAGTAAGCTCAATGCCATCTCTTATTGACATGTTTCATCTTGGCTGGCTTTGTTTTTTTCCTATTGTGACTTACATTTCCTCTTCAGACAAGAAATCCTACGCAATTTCCTTTATGATTTTGTGCAATATTAGCACCATTAAAGAAAGACAGGTTCACTGGCAGAAGAACCCACTTATCTGTTTCCACACATTTCATGCAAAACACCATCTTCCCTTCCATGGAAACACGAAAGCTGAAATATCACAGATTGTGTTACGTGTTCCCCAGGACAGATCTCCTCCACATTTCTTCTCCATCTGTACCGGTAGGGGCTTCTTTCAGAAGGATTATTTCAATACGGTACAGTTAATGTATCATATCTGAACCACAAATCTTGCATCTCTGGCGTACTGGAATTTCTTTCATAACGTACAATTCGAGCTCTCATTAGCATTTCATGTCACTACGATGATGTTTTATGGTGGATAAAAAAGTCTAAATAAAAAGCTCTACATTATAAATGCTCATTGCCACCAGGTGATCTACCCTCTTGGTACTGAGCTTCCACGAGTAAGGTCAGGTGAGAAGCAGCCTGCATGATCAGAAGCATTTACAAAACAAAGCACAAACTATCACATATGTAACCGTCCTGCAGTGACACACGTGGATATTCTTTGTGCGGAAGTCAATAATTAAAAGGACGTTTACTTCAGCGGGAGGCTTTAGAGAAACAAAATGAAAAAAAGGAAGGATAATGATCAAGACTGTTGAAATCACAGGGGAAGTTGTGCAGTAACATAACATGATGTAAGAAACTAGGCCTTAAGGAGAGAGAGACAGTTGGATAGGAGGAGAAGATCAAGCAGGCAGATGGAAGAAAAGCTCTTTGAAGTGAATTAACAGAAGAATTTATATTATAAAAGCTTAAAGTAGAGGCAAATATGATCAGAAGCTTAGGAAAAAAAGATGACGGTGATGGTCAGCAATTTAGACAAGCTGAAAGCAAGACAAAGCATAAGATTTGGAGATGAAATGATTGATATCTGATGCAGGTGGAAAAAATGAAGGGAAAAAAAAAAAACAAGAGAAGTTTCCTGTATTACCCAATTTCTAAGTGGAATACTTCTGACCCTCTTACGTGTCACAAAGTGTTGAATGAATCTTCTGGATTATCTGTACATTTTTTAGATATAACTGCACCTCCTGAATATAGCCAAATCAGAAAGAAACCGATAAAAAAAATCCAAAAATAAGATAGAAAAAAAATAATTTGGAAGAGCTTTTGGAACAAAGCCTTCTGCTGAAAGACATGAAACAGAGCGCAGAGAAACATTTAGGAGATAATGTTTCTACAGGTTTCCAATAGTCTGTTTCAGAGCAGTCAAGATGTTTTGCCATTCTATCTTGTCAGTCAGTCGTGTGAGACTGAGAATGAGCAATTGGACCAACTGGAAGCACAACAAAGGACCAGCAGGAATTTTACTGACAACAACAAAAAATGAGATTAAAGGAGCTGAATAATTGCATCGAGTGCCTCCTTCAGAATTGTAACAGGGGAAGAAGAGCTGCTGGGGAGACAAGAAAAACAGAAGGTTTCTCTTCCGGACTAGCAAGGACAGAGAAATCAAGACTAGTCTCCTATTAGGAAGTACCACGACAGGTCTATTGCACGTGGTTTCACCAAGAGGAAGCATCAACATTGATCAATACATAGCACTTCTTTTAGGAAGGGAGAATAGAAGTATCTTTGCGCTAGGGAGAGAAGCATTAGTAACTTCAGTGAGAAAGGCATAAATTGGCATCCACCTTGCAATGTCCTTTGGAGACCTGAAAAGATGAAGCATCTCTAAGGGAGTTGAAAGTTGGGAGTAGGAAGTAGCAAGATGAACTAAGAGTTACGCAGAAGCAGCTAGAGGAAGCCACACAAGTGAAGGCTATATGACTGCCCCACTCAGAGATAATGCACAGGACATAATTCAGTGACTATAAAGCAGAAGCACATACACTGCTTTAGATTTAAAATAAATGACAGTGGAGTTGCCTTTATTGGCGCTGAAAATTCAGTGGGCTTATAGTTACTTTTGCATGGCACTTCTGCATTTTCCCGGAGCTCTGAGTTGGATTCTGCACTGTGTCTGCAAGCACAATTAATAATTCTTGAAAGGTGCATTAGGAATGGGACTCAAATACCTACAAGAATCACCTCCACTTTAGCTGCAGGTAATATTTCGAGAAAACAATAGTGAGATAAAGTAAAGCATAGGAGTGATTAGAGCATTTAGAGAAAGTGTATTTGCCCCACTTGGTGAAACCCAAAAAGGAAAGAAGGGGGCTGAGTCAATGAGCAATTCTGTTTCTAGAACAAACTATTTCAAGTTGGTTAATATTGTCAGTACTGGAGAGGTAAATTATTAGTAAATGATATTTTTAAATACTACCTTGAAGCTTTAAGCATATGCCCCAATAATCATGAAATCATTCAGCTATCAAGTGTTACTGATCCTGAGTAAGGATACTGAAGTTTAATCAGAATACCTAAATTATACTTTACTTTCAAATTATACTGCTTTTACAAAACATATGTTGTAGTTAAAAGCAAAACCATACTTTGCTATTATTTCATTAATGTTAGCGGTAATTTTGGCAGCACTACAACACATTACTAAAAGGATTTGGTTAAATGTAATGTACAGCACAACTAGTAAGAAAATTCACCAGCACAGGTGCTCCTAAAAATATATCCAGTGAGGCAAATAAGACATTTTCATTTGCTTTTAACTCTCTTTTGTAGATAATACAGTATATTGTGTGTGCACTCTTCTACTGAAAATTTACTCTTATTTCAGCTTGTCTCTTTTGTTGAAATCTGAAGCTCTACTCTGTCATTCACATTCAATCAGTCTACTGACATTGACTTCATGAAGAGAAAAGTACCATTCAAGTAATTTGGACACTGAGTACATAATTTTAGAGACAGAGGTCAGACTGCCTGAATTAATGTTTCTCCTTTCATCTTCATACAAGAGTGCTATTGTCATAGATACAGGGTATTCAAGGACAGAGTCATCCCTAATCTAATATGTATTGGGAATTTTTGCTATTATTTATTAATTGAATCATTTAGTTATATAAAAGGAATAATGCACACGTAGGCCATCCTTTTGATCCACAGACCTTGTACACAACACATGAGATATTTCTCCAAGGCTGAATTTTCAGGTTCCATGTATTACCAGAGTAAGAGAAGGAAAGAAAGAAACTAGAGGCGTTTGAAGAGCATGACAGCTCAGAGAAATAATCTGCAGACCATCTATATGACACAGCTAGAATAAGTCCAGGAGTGCTCACCCAGCTGCAGCCTAAGGGATCTGCCATGCAGCCAGCTGCTGCTGCTACTTGACATCTGAGATCTGTAACTGGCATTGAAAAGAAAAAAAAAAAAAAGAAAAAAAAAGAAAAAAAAAAAGAAAAAAGAAGGGGAAAAGAATTGACGAGTTATGTGAGGTTAACAACAACAACAATAAAAATCATATCTCTCCCCCCCGCTAGAAATAGAGGTATTTGTAAAGAAAGACATTTTGTTGCAGGCAAAAATGAAGATGGAGCCGCTGTGCACTGCACAAAGGCTGCACAAACAAAAGGTGAAATAAGCCCTGCCAAATGAGCGTAACACAATGAAACTATTAGAGAAACACACCAATATTGCTAAAAGCAGCACGATATGCCCACATCTGACCAGCAGTTTTGTTACTTACTGCTGCGCTTGTAAAGATTACCATGGCTAATTCATGCCGTGGGGATGAGAGTGCCTGGTTTTTAAGGCTGAGTCAGTGGTCTCAAGTGTTATGCCACGGGAATCCAATTCTCCACTCGCAGAAAACCTCAGCCTCATTTCCCCTGCCCGCTCACCAGTGTTTTCTGGTCATAGAGAGAAGTGCAAGCAGGGAAGTGACTTGCCTGAGAACATGCAGTGTGCTATCAGCAGAGCTAGGGAAGATGAAACCAGCCTGCCAAGGTAAGGCCCCTTGCACAAAAGTCTGGATCCTCCTACCACACCAGGGACCAGGTATTCGGCATCTGTGTAGCAATGCAAACTCGTGTTTTTTGGGTTTCAGTGTTTTGCAGATCTCTATGAAATACAATAAAACTGGCAGTCCTTCCAGATTACTGCACAGAGCTGCTGACAAGCCTTTCTATGGCTTGTGCACTTCATCAAAGGTTACTCTATATGTCTAGATAGCTTCTCATCCTCATATGACCCCCTCTTCCTCTCATGACTGAAAGCATTTGAGATATGAGTGATTCGGATATGCCTGACACAAACTCCCAAAAGCTTTACTAAGTGTAATTTTATAGAAACAAATTGCCTGCTTCTCTGAGCTGGATCAGCAATGTTTCCCCTTGTCAACCTGCAATGCTAGTGAAGCTTTGAACTGCCACAGTCACCCTCTGAGAGAGAGACCTCGCTGGGAAAGATCACGGGTGGAACAAAGACTTCTGTGCCCCCGTGCGCGTTTCTGTGGCAGTTTCTATATTTACATTTTTGGGGAACTAACTCTGGGCCAGATTTTGTCGCTCCTATTCACAGTGAAGAGTATCTCACTGCACGAATAGTTTTGAGGGGCTACACTGAGGCAATCTGGATCATGCTGAAGAGCTCTTTCCACTGTAAGCGATTCATTTTTCTGTCTGGCTTAAAGACGGCTTCAGCTGAACTCTTCATAGATGAAGGCAGTGTTCATGGTGGTGGCACACTGCGACCTTTACGTAGGAAGGAACATTTCTGTAAAGGGTCCTCCACTGGTGGAAGAGGCAGACGGCACTGCTGCAAACTTGGAGCATCTACATGAAATAGGGAGTGAGAAAGGTGAGGCACGTCTGCGTTACACTGATGCTGCTCATAGGCACCTTGCCAGCAAGTACAGACACACACAGCACTCTGTAAATCTCTGTAGAACAGATAAAACTTACATTTCGGGCAATGAAGACTTGGCCTTTGCTCTTGGCATCAGACAACTTACAGTGTTTTGCTAGCCTGGAAATTACATTTCTGGAAGTTAAGTTACAGAACTGACAGCTGTATCTAACATAGATAGATGCTGGTACCGTGTGCACGTACTAGAAGTGTGATCCTGAATGCAGCTTTGATGCTGGAGCCATGGCCATCACCCCAGCAGTCTTTCACAGAGGTCAGAGCTTCTTCCTGAGGCAGTAAGGAAAATCCCACTGCACGAAGCAAACACACAATATATTGATACATAAGGTATGACTAGGCGTATTCATAGGTAACAGGTAGACAAACAGGTCAACCACAAAAGTAACTCTTGAAATTTTTGCCTTTCCTCCTCAGTTTACCTACAAGCACTTCTCCAAAGTCCTATGTAGAAAAGTACCCATTGATGAATAGCTACTATTTGGCACAACTGAAAGGCAGTTTGGGAGCCCGAAAATTTTATTGTGTCTTTAGCTTAAACAACAATACACATGCAGAGGAACTTAAAAGGGGAAAATTATCAATTGTTCATGCTTGGCCTTGAGACACAACCATCAAACGTAAAATTTCGGAGCTTCAATGCAGGTCTTAACTCCCAGATCATGTACCCTGGCATATTTATGCCCACCAACACCACAGAGAAAAGAAAAGGTTCTCCACTGGCTCATTTCAGAAGTCCCATGGGGAGCTCAAAGTGTTCACCAGAAACAGAGAAGTATAAAACGCACTGCGTAATTCCAGGAAAAAAAATCCCAAAACCCACTGATGTGTTCCTGTTACAGAGATTTAAAAGTGGCAAAGCTATAGAAAAATTCTGATGGGTCCTTATCTAAAGCATTTATTCCATAAATAGCACAACTGATTTCATGCCCTTTACTTTCTTTCAATGATCCAAGTTCCCCCCACCCCCGAAGTAAAACAGAAACTAAAAAAAGAAAAAAATCTTAACATCATCACAAATGTTAAGCCTGCCCTTCTGTGCCTGTGATGAATAATGCTAGCGCTCTGGAGGACCCAACAGTGTCACCACCAGAGAAACCTACTATCTCTCTTCTTGTGAATGACGGCTGTGTTTAGTTTGGGCTCAAATCCTGGCCGACACATCTGAGTCCCTACAAATTTCACCCAGGCCCGAAGGATAAAGGACTGGATGAGGGCGGTCATGTAAACTCATGGAAACTGTAGAATAGGAAAACTCTTTGGTTTGGGGGATGGGAAAAAGTTTGCCTGGCTGGTTTTCAGTTGGGGTGGGGGGGCTGATAAACATAACCTTGAACCAGATTGTGGCCTCTCCCTTGTGGGTCCTCAAATATTCCAGCCCAATGGGCTAAATGGATGAACACACACGACCAATGCCTTAAAAAGCATAAGGAGGGGGAGCTAAGCAGATTTCTTTTTGTTAGAGTTACGCATGGCTAATGGCTTTGCTGGACTGAGGCCAGCTACCATAACATACATATCTCTCGAGTTTGTCTAGAAGTGGTAGGTGTATTATTTGTTAAATTACTCTCTCCCTATCTCATGTGAAAAAAAAAAAAAAAGAATAATATAATGTTCTTTTACTACAAACAGAAACAAATTGTTTTTGCAGCAGGTTGAAATGCTTCAATATATATCTTCCTGGGAGCCTTTAAACTGTTGTATCACTAATTCCAACAAACACTTGTCTTCCCTGTAAAGGAATGAATTAAGCATGGCAGCAAAGGAACAGAAAGAAGGGAGGTGATCTCAGTTAACTACAGCTGCCTTGATGTTAGCTGCCTAGCTCCAGCTAGTCATTTATGCTGCCCTCCTTAAAACAGGTGCCTGAGGTGGAGAAAATCGTGTTTTAGATGTGCCAGTCTCTCTCCTGTCAGTAGTGAAGGTGTTCGGATGAAGAGCTTGGAGGACCCAACCAACTCTCAAATGGCTGATGTTGGCTAGGTGAGTCATGCAGTGCCAGGGAGCACTGGACAGGAGCAGAAGAGACCGAGTTCAAGCCCCTAACCTCATCCTCCCTGGCAGCAGCAATTGCCGGTTTCCTTATTTCTTCATGGCCTGCCAAAGGGCACTCCAACTCCCCAGGACCAGGTCTGGCGAGTCTCATCTAACAGTCAGCTGCAGTAAATGCGTGCGAGATCCAGCGACACAGAGGAGCTGCTTTCAGCACGGTGGGTCGCTGCCCAAACCGAGCAGGAGGAGGGCTCATCTGGCCCATCAGTTATTGCTGCTTCCCACAGCATTTCCCACCAGCTCCCAGCCACCAGTGGTTTAGAGATGCTAACTGTCGAAGCTATGCCTCAGAGACATTTCAGCAAGTGAGAAGACCACAAGTTACTCAACACAGTCCACAAAGGCTTTCTCAGTCACTGAGTTTAAGCAATAGTGTAGATGAGGTTAGACGGACTGAACCACAGCGTGCTCAGCATTAGCTATCCTGAAGGACTGCTTCTTATAAAGGAGGTATCAGGCTGAGTAATGAAAGGCCTCACTTCTTTCAAGGAATAAAAATTGCATGAAGTATGCTTGAGTTCCTTCCTTGCAAAAGGATCTGTTGCTAGGTGAATGGGTAGAGTCTGGAGAGGAGATCCATGCTATCTGTGTCCTGATGTCTTGGGAACAAAAATACCCAAAAGCTGTATGTGGAAGATCTTGTTTATAGTCTTTCCCCAGATGAGACTGAGGTTTTAATGCAGAAGGGTGGATGAGATGCCTTGTACAAACCTCTAGAATATATATCTCCCTCTAGAACCACCTTGCTAGCTCTAGAAATTTCCAACTCTCATAACACTGAAATATATTTTTTTCCCCTTTGAGCACCAACTTAAAATTTTGTAAAATCAAGGATCTCAATAATATTTCATGCAACATATATTAACCGTATTTTATCCTACATTGTTTCCTGTGGCATAATTAAAAAACCAACCATATTCCTAATGGGGTGGATGTGATGACCCCTTCCAATTCAAATAATTTGGTGGGAGCATCCTGTAGATTTCCCTAATTACCCAGAACTTAGTAGAACTTAGTGTTCCAGAGCATCCAGATTTCCTCCCTGCAAAAACAAAGGCGATGGTCAGCATAGATGTTTGCCTCTGTCTCACCTCAGTACGGGGTGAGGATGCCACCAGTCAGAAGCACCGCCTAGGTCAATTAGTTTACACATAGCTCTCCAAAAACAATTGGGACAGATTATATTTCTCAACCTCAAAAAGACTGTGTGGATATATCACCCAAAGTCATGACATGGGCAGGCACCTTAACTGAGTCTAATACAATCTAAAAATTTCTAAATAGGTCCAAGGCTCTTTGAACTGGGATATAAAAGAGCAACATGATTCAAAAATGGAAGTTAGGCACTTCAAAAAGCTGAAGTTAGGCCTGGCAACAGCAGGCAAATTTTTAATAGTGGTAACAAATAACCACTTTATGCACATGATAGATTCTTCCAAAGTTGCATTAGACATAGTTTGGGGGCTTCTTTTTCTCTTCCCATAAAGATCTGCTGAAAGGTCTGCTGACCACCTTATCTTACATCTCATTGGGTTCAACTTTTTCAGTACATTGGATGATTTTTTTTTTTAAATATTCTTAAACTGTATTAGTTTGCTTATAGTGTACATAAAAGTTGAAAGAAACAGCTCAAATCATGCATTTGTTATGAAACTATTTCACTGACACAACTGCATTTTCTTCCGACTCTTTCCTGGTGCCCATTTTTTCCCTCCCGCACAGCTGTATCTGTTGGTCTCTTATGCCACTTGTCTCTGCATTGCTCAATATCCTGTCACAATTTATCCCTACTCATTAGGTATTGATGAGTGGGAAAGCAGCAAAAACATAGCTAAATCCCCACCTCTGTCATTATATATTTTAACATCTCACAGCTTATGTCTGATCTATTACTACTGCACAGTTTGAAAGGTTCTACTTAGAAACTACATTTGAGTTAAAAATCAAACCATTACTTAGGTAAGTATCCGTTCTTTTCCTTCTGTGTGTGGCATCGGAGGGAGCATACATAAGGACATAAAAGCTCTAAAGCATGTTAAAGCCTCTTACTTCCCATTTCCTCCACACCCTTGCCCTTCAAAGTCCTTCTGCAAATCTGAAGGAAACAAGGCAGAGAAGAATACGTTTTCTGGGGCACAGGGTCTGCGTAGAAACATTGCGCCTTTGTTCTGAAGCTACACCACGAAGAAGTGGGCATTGTTCAAGCATGGCAAAGACAATTAATATGCTGCAACGTCTTAGGCAGAAGAGCTTATCCTACAGGTGGATCAAGGAGTCCAGGTGTTTGGAAAGGTGTCCCCTGCCTCCTCCAAGGATTCCAAAACCACATACTATTTTTGGAGCGTTTTCAAACCACTGTGTTAAAACACCTGGGCTCTCTCAGCTCCTTCTGCTAGATATTGCCACGGGGGAATATTACATATTCCTTATGTGTGCCTTGATATAATTCACAAAAATAAGTGATCAATGACAATGTGAGAGCCAGGCATTCTCAATTAAGATCATATCAGCTCAGAAACAAGTAATTTTTTTCTTTTATTCCTGCCAAGTCTTAATTAAAACAGGTAAGTAAATACATAAGACTGCTGAAATTGAATTTGGAAAGGCTGAAATTCCCAAAGACATGCTGTTATTGACATGTTACTGAAGAAACAAAATATTATTCACTTTATGAATCTTTACTTTTGGCTTACAGAAGAAGAGATTAATTTCTAGCCAAAATAAATCTTGATTTATAGTTCTCCCTGAGTCACTTAGTGAAATGAAGCTTTTAGATCCTCACTGTAACAATAAATAGTGCATTTGAAAAAAAAAATGTCCAAGCACAAAGCATACTCATGGATTCAGAGGCTGAACTGACTGCGATTAAGTCCAACCTTTGCTCATCTTTAGAAACTGTCCCACCCTTCTCTGCTTTCTGAGACTTTCACAAAATGCACCAGGACACTGAAGTGACCTTTTAGTCAACAATTTAAATCACTCTTGAGACTGAATATGGAGATTCAGTACAAACTACTGTTTATTTATCATACTAAAAAAGGTGAAGGATCCGTGTTTATATAGTTAATGTGTCCAACATAGCCAGCTGCAGTTGGCATCCCAGTCATTCTTCAGCTATTGCTAGCTCTTCCACCACCACTGCTTCTCAAGGCTTGGATCTGTTTCTCAAAACTCTCTCTTGTGAGATAAAAATCACATGTCCCATGAAAAAGCAACTCAAAAATCTTGCATTTATCTAGCATTCCATGTTCATGCTAGTATCTGCAACTCTTTCAGTTCAAGATATCTAGGTTAAAAACACATGTCACAGTATTCAGAAATGCCTTTACAAAACCTTTTAGATGTTCTTGCTGGCAACTCATGTTTCCCTGACTGCTTCTTTTACTCCAACAAAAATGAAAAAAATTATCCTAATTTATCCATCTTTTTCCTACATATTTCCTTGCTGCATTCACTTGAAATTAGCTTCACTTTCCAGACAAAGTTTCTGATCAGTCAGTTTCTGATCAGTCAACACAGCATTCCCATTGCTCTGGGTCTAACCACTTGCTCTTCCATCTTCTCGGTGGACTTGACACCCACACACTGAGGTAAATAATACGCAGGAGGGCTCCTGCGTAAAATACCCTCTGTCCAAAGATACTACACAGCAGTAGCTTGCATCTTAGTGTGCTGCCTTCTTGGTCTCTTCAGCGCCTTGCTTTTGCAACTCGCAAGCTTCATTCTTCAGTTCCACAAAGTTCAGTACAACTGTTATTATAAGATGGGGTTGATTTGAGGAAAAGGCACTGGCCGTTTCCAAATCATGCTTGTTTGTTTTATTTGAGCATTTGCTGTTCTGCACACACACCACTGCAAAAAAACCCAAAAAACAGCCCAGTGTCAGGTTTGTTTGGGCCCCAAGGAGAACCCTTCCCTATGCACCTGAGTCTAAGGGCTGACTAACGGCCCTGTTCATCAGGAGCAGAGTCGTTACCTCTGCCTGCTGCCAGTTCCGACGACTCTCAAGAGAAACGTAGTGGTTCATTTGCTTCGTACCCAAACAAGTGGTAGGTGCCAGGTGTTATGAATTTTCTGTAAAACAGGCTGAATAGACAGGTGGTGAAAGTTGCTGACAACACAGAAACATTTAGCTTAACCAAGGCTTGGGAGAATCATTAGGAATTTCCTGAAAGACCAAGCAAAAGTACACAATTAGGCAACACTTTAACAGAGGAATGGTTGCAGGTAAGTGCAAGGTGTTGCACGAGAGCGGAGAAAAATAAACAATGTTTTGAATGAACAAATAAAAAGCTCATTAAAGGAAGGATTGCAAAATGCCTGCAACTGGGTGTGTGGGGGGGTATAGTATAAAGCAATTAAGATCTTTGACTTGTTGTCTGTAACTACATGCATAAAAGATAACAGCAGTTATAGAGACTATTTTTGACTTGAATTCATCCTTAATACAGAAAAGCCTGGTTCAGACTCATTGCACTGGGAATGCAAGATGCAGAGATTCCAGCTCTTTGTCAGGCAACATGTAGACGAAAGGCGACTGAATTCAGCTAACGGCCAGTTTTTACAGGCTACTCTCACTGCAAATTGGAGCCCAGTGCTATGCAATGTTTTCTAAGCAGACTGATTAGCATATATGAACTCTAGCATATACAGAAATCACACCACTATTCAGTGCTATACAGGCTAAATAAGGGTTTAGAAGCCTTCAAAAAATCCTTGCAATTAACTGTAAATTCATTGAAAACAAAAATATTTACAAGGTACGAATTTTAAAATGTGTAGCTGAATTACAGTTCTTATTGACTGAAGAAATAGGAAATTTAATTTGTGGGGTTTTTAGTAGAACGTGCATACATGGATGGGAATAGCACCTGCATTCACACCTACTGTGATTCAGATTTGAAGGGCCATGAGACTCAATGCCTCCCAGCACAAATGGATGGCCAACTGGGATCAAAATTCTGGCCTTCCTGGGCTACCTCCAAGTAATTATCCAGGTGAATTGTTGGAATTGTCACTTCACTGATAAATCTGGGGCAAGCCTCTAATTAAGGCAGTACACTGAAAGAAACAGCAATATATCGTGCTGTTTGAAATTATGAGGTAGAATCCCTGATTGCGTTCAAGTCAATGGAAAGTTTACCATTGTTTCCAAGAGGAGATGGAATTACAGCCCCAAACCCCATTATTTAGAAGGCTATAATACTCCAAAAAAAAGGATTAGAAATATTTAGATGCAAAAATCAAGTAGCTTTGTGATTCATGTTTATTGAATGTAATCATACAAATTGTTAGGTGCAGAACCCTTGACATTTCTTCTCAGTCCTGCGTAAATACCAAGTTCTGCTCTGGTCATATTATTGTATTTATCCTCCTTTAATGCTCACTTTTTAAGGAGGTGCTTTTGAGTTGCTCGGCCCCTAGTAGGGAGGGATACAGGTCAACTAAAAAAAAAAAAAAGTCAAATAAGGAACTGTAACATTAAGGATTTTTTTTCATTCTGTCTTCCTAAAGCTCCAGTGTGGTTTCACAGGTTTCTACCTGCTTGCTGTTCATGTTCAGCATGAACATAAAACCACCAAAAGAACTTCCCGAATTTTAATAATGCTTGAGAACTGGGTCAATATATGCTGATAGAAGCACTTCCAATGCATACACCAGCACCTGCCACAGAGGAGGCGGGGGAAGAATGAACAGGGCTTCAAAACTTCAGTAGCGGTGATCTGTAATGCCCTTTCAACTTGTGATTTTACAAAATACATTGAGTGGTGTGAGCCTCCTGTCCCTGGGTAGCAGGGGGAATCTCTGTGTCTCCATGCCATGGCACGGAGCCACAACGGCCTTTGGAGGTCTTTGAGCAAGGCTTGTGCCCTCTCCTGCTCTTTTAAGATGCTTCAGCCTTTCTGAGAGCTGGGAGACACTACCTAAATCGACAGCCTTTATCATCAGCTGTTAATGTAGCCACCCCGCTGCACTCGGAGCAGGCACTGCTGCCCATCAGCATTTCCTCGGCAGCTGGCAGAGTGCAGGTGCAGGCTCTCACACAGCAATTCCTGCAGAGTGCCGCTCCTCCGAGCGCAGCCAGCACATGCAGGGCTCAGGGGCTTCAAAACGCGAGGCCCTCCAGCCAAGCCAGCCTTCCCGCCGCTGCCTTCTTGCAGCATTACTCAAGGGCTCTCCTTGATAACCTAGAGAAGGAGACAATGCCTGGCTGGTCCAGACGGACGGCAAGGGATGAGCAAAGAGCTCTCGTATCAAAGGCAAGAGAGATCCACATTGCCAAGGAACTGGTTGGGGGCAGTGATGAAAAGACATAGATGGGTAACTTGAGGTTAAGTTCATACCTTTAAATGCTGTGTCTACCTACTGACACCTACTTTGCCTTGCCTTTGGCAGTCAAACTAAGAATTTGCAGTTCTGAGATATAAAAAAAAGGAAGCCAGAAACAGTTAGAAACACAAACAATTGGGACTTGAGAAGAAAGGTTTGGGGAAAGGACGGAGGGGCGGTTCAGTGGAGAAGCCAGGGAGACACTGGGACAAAGAGGGCAGGAAGAGGAGCACAGGAAGAGAGAAAACCCCATCAGGAGTTATTTCATCCCATTCAAAGAAAATTAGCTTAATGATTCAGTCATTCTTTTTCTGGTTTTCAGTTGAATAATAATGGAAGTTATCTTTTAGGCTTTTCCCAAGGCTAGCATGATACCTCTTCCTAGGACACAAACACCCACTGGACATAACATGTCACTCTTACTTTGTGTTTTTTTAATTTGACAGCTTTGAAACTGATTTAACACAATAGTTGCCAGAGAAAAGATATCGTGCAATCCAGATCACCCATGTGTATCTTCCAATCCTATATAAAATCAATGAAGGAGCTTGTTTTTCCTGGTTGGGCAGTAGGTTTATGTCTCCATCTCAGAAGCCAGCTAAAAGGAAACTAAACAAAACTTAGCATACTGGATGAAATGTGCAGAATAGCAAATCTCACTGTTCCTTTAAAAAATGTCCAATTTTTCTGACTATGCAAGCACCATTAACCTGGGATCATTTTTAAAATTGAAAATGAAAAGGCACAATAAAAGTACAGGCTGTTCCCATTGATACTTACTGCTTGATTGCAATATGCAAACCAGAGAACGTAAAGCAACTCCTATGAGAACACGAATACCATCTTAAACAGAATATGAAACAGCAAGATGTGTGTTAGAAAGCTGTATTTCCCATTTCTTAAAATAATCAAAAAGAGAGAGAGACAGACAGACAGGGATGGAGAAGGGGAGAGAGAGTAAGGAAGGGAGGGAAAGGGGGAGAGGAAAAGAGAAAGGGAGAAGAGGAAGAGAGACAGAGATGGAAATACAATGATGCCAGGAACGCTGAACACTTTGGAAGACCTTTGGAGAAGATGAGGAAAGTTAAGTACACAGAGGAAAGTTAAGTACACAGAATGGAAAGGAAAATATGTAATTTTCCTTGATGGAAAGGTAGGGGGAAATACGTAAGCTGAGGGCTAGAACAAAGCCAATACCCTCTTACATACTGCCTGGAGGATAGAAACGAGACTGAAAGCAAAGCATCAGCCTCGCGTGCACTGTGCTAGCCCAGCTCGTGCCTTGTAAGCCGGCCTGGCTGTGAAAGCTGTGTGACTGTTAACCGGGACGTGACTCTGAGAGTTTCTCTACCGTGTTAGTGCAATGAATGCAACTCCCAACACCGAAATCCTGAAATATGGAGTGACTCCAGTTCTTTCCTGAGGGACTCATCTACTCAAAGTCTGCTTAGCATATACGGTAAACAACCAGCCAGCCCCTGTGCATCATATTTTCTGTATATAATCTTACGCTCCTTCAAACTTATGGGGCTGTAACCTGTTTCCAGGTTCTTCTTTCTCTCTGTCTTCATATGTTTCATCCTTTCCTACTCCTTGTGTTGTTTTTCTCTGAGACTGAATTCTCCTTATATCATCAGTTACATATAAACTCACCTGGTGCTAAAAAGAAATTGAAGGAAAAAGAGCACAAATTTTTATCCTCTGTGACTACCAGAAGATGTTGTGTTTTAAAAGGTCTCTCTGGGCGGTTGCGATAGCAGCTTGTGGAACGGGTCCGTGAAGCCAGGCAGCAGGGCAGCCACCGCTCAGGTCCATCCCCCGCCAGGCTGCACAGGGCAGACAGCGGGCAGGGACAGACCCACAACCGCACTTTTCCTTTCAGCTCCAACCCACTCCTTACACAACTGTCCCCCGCACACCACCATGCTGCACTGGACTCAAACTCCCCACAGCACGTGCTTCTTACTGTGAGCTGAAGGAAATTAATTGAATTCCCCATCCTGGCCTCATTCTGCTGCCTTACATATCACTAAATTTGGGGCTGGTGGGTAGCACTCTTCTAGCTGAAGTAAGGGATTAGCCCTTTTGCATCCAGCTTCTGAAAATAACCCCCACACAAACACGTTGGAAGCACAAAAGCATGGCTTTATTTCAAAGTATTACCTTCAGAAAAGAAGGTAAAATTACATTTAAGAGACTAAGGATACAGGTGCTAGATTTTCACACAGCCTAAGAATGGTATTTCTGGACTACCCTTGTGAAGTTAACTTTGGCTCCAGCAATTTACATCACCTGATGAGTTCCTCTTCATCTAAACAGAAAAATGACGAGGTAACATCTCTACCGCAGACACCCACTACAGGCTGCGTACCCACGGCACAAGGCTGAGACCCCGGGCTCTGCCCCAGGCTGCCGCCTGGACAGCCTGCCCGCGAGGAGGCAGGAGGCAGAGCTGAGACTCAGAGGGGATGAAGGACCTCTCAGCTCAGCTCCAGCCGGCTCCCCAGAGCTGCTGCGGCTACGTTGTCCTGCCCGTCTCCATACACACACGCTGCCAGAATAGCCAGTGGGAGCCAGCAGAGTTACTGGGTCCCTAACACGCCTTAGGACCCAAATTCCCACCAATAAATAATTCTTTACTTTTGACTGCATTGACATGAAGAAAATGTCCACGCAGCTCTGCTCTGCCCCACACACCAAATACAAGCTGCTATTCTCCGATGCCCTTCCTCCGGCACCGTGAGGTGTACTCCGTATGCTCTGCTCACCCATGCCACTTGAGGAGGGGAGAGGCAGAATTATACGCTCGGTGATGTTCATTTTCATTACTTGAAATTCAGGATTTATTCAGACTTAATCTCTACATATACCCAGGTTGGTTAACACGAACACACCAATTTGAATTTCAGATTTATACAAAAAAGTCACTGTTTGGCAGTTAATTGGGTAATATGTGAACACTGCCGCAAATTGTTCTCTTTTGCAAGCAAAGGCAAATATACTATTCTATCCTGCTGGGAGGACACACACAAAAAGGATGCTGCTTTTTGAATAGCACGTTTCCAGAGATACTATTCAAGCAAATAAAAAAAAGGAGAAAAATCTATATTCTGTCTGCAGGGCCAGCTGAAAGGGCATCTGGAGAGGGAAACACAATGTAGCTATATATCACCGGTAGTTGTCAAGGTAACTGCAGGATTATGATTCCAGACTAAAAAATAATTGTATATATCTTCCAAGATAGCCGTCTTTAGCCAGCCATTTGAGAACATCTTAACTGGAGGAAGAGCCTGAGTGAGATTCTCAGGAGAACTGGTCACTACGTCAGCCTTGTAAGACATGCACCGGTTCTACACCAAATAAGCGCATTTTTTGACATCTCTCTCTACTATCTATAGCCTGTGGTTTCAAAGCATAAGGCCTTCATGGCACTGGAGATGCGCTTTGCCTTCTGCATTCAGAAACAAAATCTTGAAGGAAATCCCATTTAAAGACTTTACTTACCCTGGGACCAAAACAATTAATTTTGCATCATCTCAAAGCAAAAAAAACCCCACCAGATTGATGGAAAGTAAGCTCAGACTCACATGAAAGAAGTGTTTTCCAGGGGACATTTCCATTTTGTGGCAATTTTTAAACATAATCTTGTTTTAAACAAAATCTTTGCAAAATTCTCTTAAAAAAAAAAAAAGAAATTACTTTATAGCATACCTTCGCAAATCAACACAAAGCTTTGATTAGCAGCAGCTTATTAATTCAAGAAGATTTTAAGGTCTAGATTCTAAAACAAAGTTTGTCTTTGATAGTACAGTAGTTTGGGACATAAGAAACCCAGAACAAGTTGGGATGAAAAGCCTTTGATCTGGATTGACCTGAACACAAACTACCACATTTCGAGTTAATCCCTTCTACAGGCAGGAGCACTTTCCCTGCTTTATTTTCCAGTTATGAGTGCAAAAATGTTTCTCTCTCTCTCATCAATAAACACTCCCATCAAAACAGGCACATCTCTAGGAAATATTCTGACTTCATGCAAAATTGTTGCAATTAGGGCCATGGGATTTTTGCATGGACTGACTTCCAAGAATAAAATATAAGCTAGGAAAAAGCCTGCAAGATTTTAGGTTGGAAAATGAACTCTTCACAAACCTCCAGTTCAGAAGTCCCCAACTGCCATGACAAAGTTTTGAACAGGAGAAACTGCTTTTTTCCTTATATTATTTTTTCCTTTCCTCCCCTCCAGTATATATATCTCTTTTTTTTCCCCCTGATATGCTGTCAAATTCCTAAAGAGAAAAAAGTACAGACACCATACCATTAAATGAGATACATATTCTAGGAAGTTTAGTAGCTGTAAATTATTCAAAGAAAGCGCAAGTGTGTGAGCATAAGTGAGATTGGAGTAGAATGAGAGGAAACACAAAACTACAGCAAATCTTGCCCAGAGCCACGGAGATCTCTCTCCCACCACAGGCCCACACATTTTCCATGCTTGGGAGGTAAAACACTGTCAAGGATTATTTTTCAACTAGGTCAAACTAAATGTTGGAAAGATGTTTTGATTTATTTTGTCTCCTCAAATTACATCAGCTGTGAAAAGTTACTCCTTCCAAGCAGCCTGAAGTCAACAGTAATCTTGGTAAAAGAAGACAGTGGCGGACATGAAGACTAAATAAGGACTAAAACACAGCTGACTATTATCCTCGGGAAATTAATCAGATGCTGATAACAGTTCACATCACCTCATGCAGAAACATTGCCTTGATATGGCCACCTCACGGCCTAGACAGGTGCACTCTTCGCTGGGTAAAAAACTGGCTGGACGGCCGAGCCCAGAGAGTTGTGGTGAACGGAGTTAAATCCAGTTGGCGGCCGGTCATGAGCGGTGTTCCCCAGGGCTCAGTACTGGGGCCGGTCTTGTTCAATATCTTCATCAATGATCTGGACGAGGGGATCGAGTGCTCCCTCAGTCAGTTTGCAGACAACACCAAGTTGGGTGGGAGTGTTGATCTGCTGGAGGGTAGGAAGGCTCTGCAGAGGGACCTGGACAGGCTGGATCCATGGGCCGAGGCCAACTGTATGAGGTTCAACAAAGCCAAGTGCTGGGTCCTGCAGTTGGGTCACAACAACCCCATGCAACGCTACAGGCTTGGGGAAGAGTGGCTGGAAAGCTGGAAGGGACCTGGGGGTGCTGGTTGACAGCCGGCTGAACATGAGCCAGCAGTGTGCCCAGGTGGCCAAGAAGGCCAATGGCATCCTGGCCTGTATCAGAAATAGTGTGGCCAGCAGGAGTAGGGAGGTGATCGTGCCCCTGTACTCGGCACTGGTGAGGCCGCACCTCGAATCCTGTGTTCAGTTTTGGGCCCCTCACATTGAGGTGCTGGAGCGTGTCCAGAGAAGGGCAAGGAAGCTGGTGAAGAGCCTGGAGCACAAGTCTTATGAGGAGCGGCTGAGGGAACTGGGACTGTTTAGTCTGGAGAAGAGGAGGCTCAGGGGAGACCTTATCGTGCTCTACGGCTCCCTGAAAGGAGGTTGTAGTGAGGTGGGTGTTGGTCTCTTCTGCCAAGTAACAAGCGATAGGACAAGAGGAAATGGCCTCAAGTTGCGCCAAGGGAGGTTTAGATTGAACGTTAGGAGAAATTTCTTTACTGAAAGAGTGGTCAAGCTTTGGACCAGGCTGCCCAGGGAAGTGGGTGAGTCACCATCCCTGGAAGTATTTAAAAGACGTGTAGATGTGGCGCTTAGGGACATGGTTTAGTGGGCATGGTGGTGTTGGGTTGGCGGTTCGACTCAATGATCTTAGAGGTCTTTTCCAACCTTATAGATTCTATGATCCTATTCTATATAAAAGGAAAAATCCAAATCCAGACATGATTATTGGACATCTAATGATTCTCATGTTAGATGTTTTGCTTAATTCAAGAGTTTATCAGTCTCCTTAGGAGTATTTCTTTTTCTTCTTACAAGCATGATTTTCTAGCACCAATTACCAGAAAAGACTATAAAAAATGCTCTGGCATTACACGTTTCCTGCAAGCCTTTAAATAGGCTGAGAAGGGTTTCGAAGTGCACATGAGCATGCTAATTTCCATTCAGATTGTGAAAATGTGGCAGAGTTGTCATGCATCATGTAATCTTGAACACATTTTATTTGAAACTTAGATTTTAAAATTTAGATCTTAAAATAAAATATATTAGTCTGTGCCCTACACAGAAAAAAATAACAAGAAGGGCAAGCTGCTCCAGAGTTATGGGCATTATATGAGTTATTTCCTGGCCTTTTCACACAGATTATTACTCTCAGCATCAGTGTTCCTACACTCCTTCCCTCTGTTTCCACAGAAGGGTTTTTTTACCTGCACACATGCATTTTTTTCACACTGCTCCGAAGTTCTTCTCAAATACTCATTTCTTAAGACTGCATTATGGTTAAAATTATTGCTGTTCTTACCACTATCTGTGCCCAAGAGTCTTATTATGGGCACTGTATGAACACTGATACAATTCCCTGAAGACCCTGCAGTCCAGGAATCTGTGTATGTTACAGTATTTGTAGTCAGGGCTGGACAAACGAAGCAGACAGGGTTTCATGTAGTTTTGGCTGCTAAAATTTCATAGACTCACAGAATTACACGGTGGCTGAGGCTGGAAGGCAGCTCTGGAATTTGTCCAGTACCAGCCCCTGCTCAAGCAGGGCCACCTGGAGCCAGTTGCCGAGGACCGTGTCCAGGTGGCTTTTGAATATCTCCCAGGATGGAGACTCTACAAACTCTCTGGGCAACTGTGCCAATATCCAATAGCCCTTATGGTAAAAAAGAAAAAGAGTTTTCCTATTTTTAAATGGGATTTCTTGCATTTCAGTTTGTGCCCATTGCCTCTGGTCCTGTCACTGGGCAGCACTGGGAAGAGCCTGGCTCATAACTCATTTAAGAACTGGGACATCTATTCAGAGCTTTGATTCTTTGCCATTGAAAAATGGCCCTCGAAATACAAGCATGGACACACTAGTGTTGGCCCTTCAGAGGTGCAGAGGCTCCTCTCTGGCTGTGCTCCCTCTGGAGCCTCACCATACTGCTGCAAGGATGGAGCTGACAAGGAAAGACCAGCACTGCCCGCACGTTCCAGTAGACCACAGTCTGTTGGTTCACATGCAGCTCACATCTGGAAGGTTATGTGCACAGCCCGTAAGTGCTTCAAATATAGGCTCTGCTTTTCCCATGTTTACTTCAGGCCGCAAGTTCTCTGTGCTCCTGGCAGCTGGATCCCTAGCGCAGAAGCCCATGGCATTTGCCCAGAAAATATTCTACTTGTTACAAGCAAATTAACTTCTAAAGACCTACATGTAACCCACAGAAGCTAGGACTATATAAAGTAGATCTTGGAAGAGAGATATGAAAGCATTCCAGAGAGAAAACAAATTGCCTTTTTCTTGGCTTTGCCTTTCAGTATTCGCTGGCAATTTTCTCGAGAACAGACAAGATGTGGAAATAATTCACGCAACGTGCCTGCAACTACTGCTCGAGCCGGAAAAAATAATGGCATACTATGGGAGGTGTCAAAGCCAGCAGCACCTCTCTTCGGCCGCTGCTTGACATCATGGCTCTGCTGGTACATAAAAGAGGATCAAAATCCTGTAAAGGGGTGAAATAGGAGCTTTTTCAGGCCTTGCAGAGGCAATTTCATTTTGAAACTCCCTTTCTCCGCTTTGCCTTCAGTAGGGCAGCACAATCAGCAAAATCCTAACCTCGGAGCTCTGGTTCCATTAGTCACACAAAGCTTCGGTGATTTACAGTCAGAAAATCATTTCAAGAATCTGAAAGGACTTTGTTATTCTGCCTACAGCTACACCTGTGCACTTCTTTGTCTCTAAGTTTCAATTAGAAATAATTTAAATAAGAGAAAATCATGTTTCCTAGTGGCAGAGCCTATTAATGAAATATGTTTCACATTTCCAATGGAAATGGGAATTTAGGAAACTAACAGGCAGAGCTTGTGCCTGCATTATGAATACATTTTATATTTGAAAGACTTTATCTCCATCTCACCATCCAGATCTGCAGCTCATCTTCAGCTCCGTGAACCATATTCATATTGCTTTTAATGTCTGAATTGCCACCCTGTTAACATGACAACTCAAACTCTAAGGTGTCTTAAGAAACATAAAAAATAGGGGATTCTCTATTGTTTTAAATGTCTGTAAGCACTGAGGGGAAAAATCTTGTAACGTTGCACTGAAAGTCAAAAAGAGAACAAAAAAGACATGAGCAAGCAGGCTTAATGAATTTAACCACGTTTTTGCATCAAAGTATTATGTAAAACAAACAGAAAAGCAGGACAATTGATTTGCAAACTATTCACCTAAATGATTTTATCAGAGGGCTATGGAGATATATTTCTGTGGATTAAAATCTTCCCTGCTTAATACAGAGCAAAAAGTCACCAACTTTACCGGGTAAGGGACATAAGTGCTATGAGCACAGAGAAACTGTATTAGCCCCTGCATTACTTTCTTGGATTCTAGAAAGGGGTCTTCCGTCCCTTGAGCATGTGGAGAATCCCGTCCTTACAGACTTAGATTAAGTTTAACACATCCAATGTTTTTCAAGATTCACATATTTTCATATGGCTTGAATGTACTTGATATAACCATAGATGAGGCTAGGGAAGAAAAGAAATCCTCATGAGTAGGCAAGGTTCTTATACCCGTCATCAAGTGACAAAGCAGAAGAGCTCCACAGTTCCAAGCAGGGTCCTGCAAAGTGGCGTACTGTCAGATCGAGATTTCTTTACTCCTCACTCGCATCACCAACCTGTCTTTCAAGATGTCTTCATGAACCTGGCGTTCAGCTGTACAACTTTAACTGAGGGCAGTCCTTGACCTGCCAAAGCTAAGTATTGGAGATAATACACCAGCATGAAAAAAGAAACCACGTAGATGGAAACTGCACTGTTATTGCTAGGAGACTCTTTAAACCAATCCTACAGGTCTTTCAGCATCAGCAGTGGTAGAGAAAGGATATGCCAATGGCAGGATGTGGTAGAAGGGACAAAGTAGCCATGTCAGGTCTTGCCACAAGCTCAGGATGTTATGCTTTTGCACCTCAAAACTACAAAACTACACCACGAAAAGCAAATCTGACACAAGCAAGCATAAACTCACACATGCTTATGCACACTTATAGAAAATATGTCTCAACCACAAATATTTTCTACTATTTTTGACTGGTTGGATGATCATTTCCATAACAACGTCTTTGACATACCATATCAAAGAAAAAGTCCCGGGTGACATTTTTGCACGTTTTAACAAGGCATTGGTCTTTGCTGAAGTGGCTTACACAAGTCTAGTCCATGTGCTGGGAATACCACTATTGACTCTTGGGCAAAAACAAATCTAAAAGTTTGGGAATTTGGGAACTCTCAGCAGCTGGCTTTCTGTGGCCTGCAGGGAAAGGCAATAACAAACACTCTGGTACAGAGTGGAAGAACGTGGACTGTTCTGTTAAAATTGGTGCCTGACATACATCAAGCGTCAGTGGAGTAACCACCCATGAGTTATTCTGCAATTATGCTTGGTACCTATCAACTAAATTACCGCTTCTTCTTTCGGGTAAATTCTTCGATCTCAGATCTCTAATAACAAGGAAAATCTCATTGCTTATTAGCAGGTTATACTGCAAAAGGGAGCAAGAGACCTTGTCATCTCCCTATTCCCTGGCTGAGCCACATGTAGCACAAACATCCCAAGAGAAAGCTCTGGGAAAAAGCCAGGCTTGGCTCATTGAATGCACGCGAACTGCAGTGTTTTTAAGGCGATATCATTCCCCTACTGCTTGGCCCACGCTGTCTTGATGTGGGTCAGACTGTAAATGACACGATTTGGTTGCCACCGTGCTAACCTCTGCATTCCTCTGACTCCAAGGGAGAAAGTCTCTTCTTCCTTTCTCACCTGGCTTCAAATGGAAGTCTCATGAATGCTGTAGATTTAGTGTGTAGTTTTACAATTGTGGTTTTATTTGAATTGCCGCAAAAATGTTGGGTGAGATTAAACACAGGCTTCTCCTTTTGAAGAGGTCTGTGCTTAATATGACTTTTACACCCTGTTTTCTCACTAACTTTTAATTTTTCTCTCCTTTGAGTCTAGTTGCAACTCCAGCTCCTACACTGCAGTTGTGAGAGCCTTTCCTTGGTACTGTGCTAGGTGATATTTATGCATAAACTTTTGCTAATTGCTGATTCCATTGGCATTCATGAACCTACGCTGGAATGAATGAAGCTTTCATTCATGTTTATATATTAGTTTCCAACATTTGTATGTTTGCAATCATCAGGCTAAAACCAGCTTTCATTTGCAGAGATGTAAACTGAGGGTAACTCCTGAGAGTATTATGTACATGGAAAGATTTTTTCTAGTATCATTGGAAGTTGAGTTTATCACAGAAACTTCCTGATTCCATAACTCAATGTAGTTTATTCAGGATTGGTAACTACAGTTATGGCTACATTGACAAGCGGATTGGATCAATAGAAGTCAATCTCATAGAGCTCATTTTGTGTTTGGGACCTGATATAGGCACTTCTACAGGTCACTGGGACTCTTAGTTCAGATATGCTCTAAGTTTGCTCCCGTGCACTAATGCTCTGTTACTGCTGTAGCTCACCTCCCAGCTAGTTCTATCCAAAGAGAATCCTGCAGTGCCCTTCCTGATGCGAACCCACACCCAGCAAGCGGGCAACAGTTGAGCATTGCCTGAAAAGTGCTCTCCTGATCTAACTAACGAACGCACTAACACAGACACACCCTGTGCGTAAATTACAGAGACTTACACAATTAGAATATCTCTGTGGCAATCCCTAGCCATCAACAATTTTCCCAGCCGTATAATTGCTACTATTAACAACACAAGTTCCCAATTTAACAAATGGAAGCAAGATAAATGCCCACATCATTCTGGCTTCTCCCAGCTTTATGATTCAGAGCGTAGCAATCTGTTGCCCTTGGTCTTTTGGAAATAGTGCCCATGTGATAATTTTAATGACAATGCAGCACTACTTCTGGTCTCTTCTGGATATCTGAGGGCTTTGATTGCTTTACCATGAAGGAGGCTCTGGTGGTCAAGTGAATTGGGTCTATCATGGCCCGAGGACCTGTACCTTATTCTCTTCCACTCAGCTGCCCACCTGCTTCCTCACTCTTTACACTTAGCAATAGGTAACTCAACACAGAGACCCGAACCTGAGGAGGGCACTTAGACAGCCTGGAATCGACTGGGAGAAAAACCAAGGAGGTTTCTGTTGTAGCACCATGGGAGAGGATGGGTGGTATGAAGAGGTGATGTGATATATTGCATTAATTTTCTGTGTCCTTTAGCATTGCTGCCTTGTAGGGGAACAGCCGCAACTGCCTACCTCTCCAATACTCTACCATCTTTTGGCATTGGCTCTGGTTTGAACGCCTCCAGCATGGGAAATCAGGTTTCCTGCCTCTCTATTCGGAAATTTTATCAATCCTTTCTTCATGTTTTGCAGTGCTGCTGCAAAAAAGCATCACCTGTGTGCAGAGCCTTTTTATTATTATCCTTTATCCTCCTCTGAAACTGTTAACACATTACTGCTCGTCAGCTGCTTCATAGGAACCATTTATGTACATGTTTTGAATCTTACGTGTCGCTGAAGTAAACGTAAATTATGTCAAGTAAAACTGCTTACCCTTAGATAGCAGACAGAGCCCCAGACAGACAGTGGGCCAAGAAATAGGAGGATGGTATCGCCTTAAAAACACTATAATTACATGCATTCAACAAGCCTGGCCTTTTCCCAGAGCTATCTCTGGGGTCATTTGTACTATGTATGGCTCAGCCAGGCAACACGGAGAGGACAAGGTCTCTTGCTCTCTTTTGCTGTCTAACTGCTAACGAGCAAGGAGATTTTGCTTGTTATTAGAGATCTCAGATCTGCTTAGCAAACCGATGGCACTCACTCATACAGTTTGTCCATGGTAAAAGAAGGACAGCTATATTGCCCCAATTCTTGATAACGCTGGCTGCCCAGCAATACTGTTTTGAGTAGTTCTCCTTCAGGAAACCAATATTTCAGATAGGAACAGTTTCCATAAGCAGTTTTTTTCATATGGGCCACAGAAAATGCTTCAAAAAAAAAAAGGTCAAAATAACTGATAATGTTTTTTACACAGTGACTAAACAGATGTTGAATTGTAGCTTTTGAAAAGGGGATACATTCGCACAGCTTAGTCCTGTTCACAGTATCTGCACGCACATCCCATTACAAAGCGATATGCAAATTCATCAATAAGCAATAACACAGGATTGCTGCTCAGACTTGCACTCGTCCTTTGTACAGGATAATGCACTTGCAAATACAAATACCCCCTCAATCAGTAAGAAATTCTGAAAATGTGATGCTCTCCCAGTTTCTTTTTAGGCCAAATCTATCAGGACCTGAGATTACTAAAGTCTCAGTCATTATAATTACAATGAGGAACACCTTCAGTCAACTTTAGATACAATTTCAACTTCCTCAAACTGCCAGCTGTATCTTGACAACGTTTATGACTGAAGGTTAAAGCTTACCTCGTTCAGAAAAATCAAGAAAAACTGGGGTGCTAGAAAAGTCTGTGATCACACACATGTGAGAAAATAAGGCAGAACCTGGTTTATTCAGCTTCACGCAGGTCACGTGATGTAATTAATTCCAAATGGTTTTGGTCTCTGTACAGAAACTTCCAGCAAAAGATTTAAATTATGTGATAATTACCTTTTTCCTTTCATGATCCTTCTGACTATGCCTTAATTTATGATGCTTTTAACTAGCATACATGTATCCTGAGGCTACGATGGGTGCACATTTATTTAAGTCAAAAGATAAATCTTAATGAAAGGTTTTTTTAACACAATAATTAACGTATTTTGATCGTCATAACAGTAATTATTAGAGGCACAAAAACAGAATCAGATCTCAGCAGAAGCCATGAAGATCCTAAATAGGGTGGAGTACCAGCACTGCCCTATTATTTTGCCAAGAAATGATACATCAAAGTGGCAGCAGTGAATCATCATACACTGCTAAGAACTACACCCAGTGAATCCAAGAGATGGAAATATTACATGCACTAACCTCCATCATAAGTTGCAAATTATAATCACACAGCAGATAGGGCGCAATATGCCTTTTCTCATAGTTATCAAGCTATGCTCTCCTTATGCCTCCCCCAACACGACTGCTCATCATATTAAACAAGGAAACCGGAAGAACCACAAAAACATAGGAATTTTGGCTTGATATTAAAGGTCCATCTATTTTTAAGAATGCAATTCTATTTTGAGAAGGATTATAAGCTCTCACCACATGTCAGATAACACAATTGGGCAGCCCTCTTCTCTTACAAACCTCTTTAAAAAAAAAAAAAGACCTTTTTTATGGGATTATACACCCCATGAGAGGCAAGGCCAGCAATGAAAAAGAGCACACCCGCTCTTACCTGCTGTCATCCTCCCCTTAGTAGAAATTACTAGTATTCTGATTTTCTGCCCAGCTATTAAATCAATGGGCCCATACACACACGCTGGCAAGCTGTAACTTGCAGCCAGCCCTTTTGCAATGACACAGTGACACATAAAGAAGTCAAACAAAACTGAAAGCATTTAAAAAAAACGTTCTACTCATTTTTCTCCTGTGTCAGATGTACTTTAAGAATTAGTTTCCCCAAACTAAAAAAGTTTAACAATATACAAGGGGACCTTATATAAAAGAAGATGCCAGCAAAAAGACAGGAATAAAGAGTTCCTTGAAGAAAAGGATATAGTATGGTACCTTTTCCAGCCAAAGTTTCTTCTTGTATTTTCCTCGCCGCTTCTTGGCCCTCACTCTCACTGTTTCCAGCTGTCACAATACAGAAAATGGAAAATTAGCGATGCAATCAACTTAAGGACAGTGAATATAAGCATGCCACTATGAAGGGCTAACCACAGTGTAAAGCCAGTGTGAATTTTTAGGTGAAAAGGCGTGATTCGTTACTGTCAGGCAGCAGAGGTTTTCGAAGAGGGCTGCATAAAGGCACCGCTGTTCACAGGAGTTCTGCCTGTTTATCTCATTTATTCATACAAGACAGGACCATCTGCTGGCTGGACCAGCAGAATTGAGATGTGAATCTGTGAGCCAACTGAATTACATCACATCCAGATTCTACAAAAGCTTCACTATAGGTTAGAGCGGACCTCCCCTCGCTCTTTTTCCAAAATGAAGACTTCCACAGTTGGAGGAGAGGCCCCACTACCCTGGCCCAAATGCTCAGGAAAAGTTTTACTAGTGCTAACATAAAATGTGATTAAGCATCAGATAAATGCCTTTTGTGCCATTCAGCTTAGGTGGACAGTTAATAATTGTCTGACATTTGTTTGGCAATTTTTTTATAATAACTTATATGAAAGGAAAAAACACAAGCACAAGTAAAATATTGCACTTGGTAGTACAAGTTAAATTTTTTAAATTAAGTTTAACATTCCATTTATCCACCCACAAACATTTTCCATAGCATGACACATCAAAATACCTATTGTTTATTATCTAAATTGGATATAAATACTGATATCTCTTATGAACTTCATGAAGTTGCCACCTTCTTTTCCTGATTATATAAAACTCTGCCTTGGTTTCTATACGGGCTTTATCTTGTGCCCCTCTACAAGTGTCCTGTCCTCTCATTCACTTGTTAGCTATGCGGCAGAAATTTCAGGTTTTCCACTTTTTTCTCACTTTTTTTTAGTAATAGTGAATCAGCTCTATCAAAGACAAGGAAAGAATCACAGGGTCACAGAATAAGTTGAAGTTCGAAGGGAGCTCAGGAGGTCATCTGCTTCCATCTCCTGCTCACATTAGTTGGTACGTGCTTGTATTTACCTAAAGATGTTAGAACATGATTTATAGTGCTATTAAACTGGATTCATTTGATCTCACAGAGAATGTGTTCAAACAGTGGGAGTAAGCCCTCTGAGATAGATCATGTGTCATCCATCGGCTGCGCGAGCTGAAGGCTCAGAGCACTGAATGGAGATTTTTGGGACAACATGACGACTTTGAGGAGGTAGGCTAATGCATTCTTTTGAGGGCGGAGTTTTTGCTGTGCTTCTGCAGTAAAAACAGTGATTTGCAACACATCTTTGTTTTCATGATATGCAAGAAGACTCAATATTTACATAAATGTAGGCAAAATAAAGACATTTAGCATTCCAGTTACTGGAGGGAAAATAATTCTCACATAAAACCTAGAGTCATACTGGTCTATAACTGTTCTCGATAAATTCCATTAACTATGGAATTATATTGCTCAGACAGACCAAGAAAGAAAAAAAAGAAGAAAAAAAAAACAAAGCAGACATTTGCAGTATTTTCTTCTTGCTGTTGTTTTTTTTCCCCTTTAAAACCATCCAGCCTTGTACAGAACAGAAACATTCAGCTTGATGGTAATTTCCAGATACAGATGCAGCATCAACAAACAAACCCACCAGTGAAACTGCCATTTCTGGGGAAATCTGTGCGCAGAGGTTATGGGCAAGGGATCACTTTTCCTCACTCTTTCACCTCAAGTGATGTACTAGAGTAAGATTCCAAACTCAGTGTGTTATTACGCCAGATAGAGTTAGGCTAGAAACAAAAATACTTTAGTGCCAATTCTGTGAAGGTCTTATTGATTCCTCTTTCGTTCAGCACTCCTCACGCAGAGAACAGCCTTATTAAAGCCTCCAGTGCCTTGATTTAACTCTCAGTACGTTCACTTAATTTGTTCTTTTAAAAGAGCTTGTGTTCACAACAAATTTTAATTTGCTTTATTTTGCTGTTATATAAATGGTTATTCATTAAAGCGCAGTGCCTTCCAAATGAGCTCATTTTATTCATATTTGCATATTTTTCACGCTAGACCACTGGGAAAAAATAATTATTTTGCTCAACAGTCACTTCAGATGTCTGTTTCCAGCCTGATTCAACAGAGAGTTTGAAAACCAGATTCTGGAGGCTGGAGTATCGCAAAATGGAAATAGCATCAGTGAAAGCTGCTACTGTAATAGAGGCTTTTGAAATACTTTTTTCAAAGAAAGTCCTGTAAGAAAGAATAAAGACATTGAACAAATGACCAAAATCCTTACAAAAAGTTCAGAGACACATATATCAGAAAGGTACCATAAGACTGGGAGAGTAATCTACGCCTCTGATTTGCTTAAGGAGATCAGCATCCCCTTGATGAGGATGGGTGGGAGAGGAAAGGGACATTGCACTGTTGTACTGCTTCTCTTCTAGTCCATCTTTCTGGGATCCTCTAAGCAAAGTGAGTGGTAGGCATGGAAAAGAACAACCTCCTACGTTAATTATTTGAAATTCACAAAATACTTTTTAAGTCACCAAGCTAACACAATCAGCTTTAGGTTGGGCAAAATCAAAAATAATTTGTATATCTTCTTGATGAAGATGGGTCACTAAAGGGCACAACCTTCAAGCGTACTGAACAGGAGTACAGCGCTCTGAACTAAGGAGGGGGACAGTTTACTATACAAGGGTCAAATTCTTACCACCATCAGCTAGTTTAGATCCTCAGTAGCATATTTGTAGCGATTCTTTTAAAAACATTGTGATACACAGGAGAATCCTCTGGCTGGACTTTTTGCCAATGATTCACCATAATTTTCATACGTTTGATATGCCAGAATTTATCCATTTTAAGCGCTATAGCATCTGTAGCATAAGATCTGCCTACTCTGGATTCAAGTTTTGGAGAGAAGGCTAAGAAAGGGAAGACAGAGCATGATTTTTATGCAGTGAGGGAATGTGAATAAAAGCTTTGAGAAAAAGGGATTCAATCTTTTGAGAGCTTAGATCATCAAAGTACCCAAAACCGTAATAACCTTGCTTTTCATGCTAATTTAAGGTGTCTATTGGGAGCTCAAAATAGATATAGTTGTCTCAAGAACTGTTTATGCAAGCTATTCAATGCCCTATCTGATGTTTTTCTTCTACTTAGTCCCCACAGAATAGTGAAAAATTCAGGTGAGACTGATTCAATAACAACGCTGACTACAATCAATTCTGAAAATAAAACTAATAACATAAAAATAAATTCAAGACTGAATTGGTGCACCTGTATAAAATAAGATGTCATTTTAATGGCGTGAAAAATTCTAATTCTTAGTAAAATACTGAAACTCATGTTGAAAAAAAAAGATGGAAAATAGATTTAAATACAACTTTTAGTCAAAAAAAATTGACTCTCCTCTTCAACATTCATCTACACAAACGCCACAAGTCAAAGCATGTTGATCTAAAGCCACCACAGAAGGACATAGAAAAAGTCTTATCAGCAGCTACAGGCTTTGGATCTTACCCTAAAGGTCAGGCTCTGCGATATTAATCACTCAAGTAGATCCTAACTCTGAAAGTTATTTCAGGGATTTCAATAGAATTATTAGAATTAGAGGATTGCTCAGCCTGAATAAGGATGGCAAAAACACAGCCTGTAGAAAGCCAGCATGGCACAATATCGCTAGTTAAGGGGTCCTGATACATCTATTTGTATTCTTTATACAATATTTTTAATTTCTTTGAATGTGAAAATCTCTCCAAAAGAATAATTGCTACTCACGCTCATAATTTATGTACAAAATGATCCTGATAAAAAAGCAAGATCTTTTCCAATTGTTTTTTTGCAGAAATAGGAATTTACAATCTTGACGTTTCCAGGGAACGTACTGCAGGGCATTATAAAGAAATTTAAAATAGTCTATGAACAACGATACAGCCCATAAAGCTTAAAGTTGCCTGGAGAGAATAAACCCACGAATTTGAAAAGCCCTCACCGAAGTTAGCAGGGGGAAACTTTCCCGACTTTCAGCAAGATAACACAAAAACGAAACACAAAAACTTTTTGAGATGAACACCGAGAAGATGCAAACCACCCAGGATGTGGTGGTCCAGAGAAACACCCGACCCCTCCAGCCTGGAGCCCGAGAGCCACCCTGTGCACTCAGCCTGCGATAAACCCCGCTGCGGCAAACCCAGGAGGGGAGGCAGGGGCGAGCTGCCCGGCAGCAGGGCAGCCGTGCCAGCACATCGCCTCCCAGCCCTCCCCACACACCCCAGCCTCTGGCAATGCGACCCCCTCATTCACCAGTGCCTGGGGAACCTGCCTACCTGGGATAAACGCTCATCCCTTGTCTTATTTAGCCGTAATTGCATATCAGTTAAGCCCTGAAACGATGAACAACCTTCCAGGGTTTGCAGCCTGCCCCATGGCCCTCCTCACTCCCTCCTGATCACTTCAAGTAACCCAAGTTTAGAAGCGGTGCCCATAAACTCTAATGCATCTGTGTATTACCAGGAGAAGCTTGGTGGTACGGTAATAAATTCTGTATAAATGTATACCATCTGATTAAGGAGTTGCAGAGGGTGACGGTTAGGTGTCTTCGTGCAGAATATAAAAAAGATTCCAATTGGAAATTTGAATTAAGGTGCCTCCTCAGAGTAGCATAATCCTCATTATGACTGAAGGGGAACTGATTTCATTGGAGCGCCAGCCTGAAGACAGGGCTTGCAAGGGCACTCAAAACCTCAAGAGAAAAACAAAGTCCTATCAGCTGGTGTTATGAGGATTATGATTTTGTGAGTGTACATGGCACTGCACAACAAATAGTATGTGCCTAAGAGAGAGGAATGAGTGGCCCCAAAAAGCTCTGAGGGTGAGAAATTTTAACTCAGTACAATATGAGTGTTTTTTAAAGAAATTGATAATGTCTTCAATAAGAAGAAAATGAATCTTGTTTAGGAAAAAGGAATATAGATCTTGGGTCTCACCCATAAAACTTCCAAGTCATGAATTTGTTATTCAATAAAGCCAGCTATAAAGATGTGACCTGGTATAAAAAAAACATTGAGAAAGTGATACAGAGCTTCCTTATATCTAAAGGTACCACACATCCTTTGTCATTCAGTTCATCATACAGCAGTCACAATTAAATACATGCCTTTTTGACATGAAAGGCAAAAATACCATTGTAACTGTTCCTTCGAGAAAAGAAGCAAAACTGAGTATGGAAGAGGAGGAGGATGTCGATTTGCAGAGGGAAAAGAAATCATCATTCTTGCCCTAAGTTTCAGCAACCCAGCTGTTCCAATGAGAAGTTAAGAATGAACCTGTTTATCAAACCAAAGACACATCAAGACAAGGGCCCTGTTTCCAACAATAACCCATAACAGGTGCTTACGGAAAAAGTATAAGTGACAGCATTAAGTATAGGAGTGATGTTTTCTGATACACCCTCCCAGTAGCAAGAAGTTTCAGAGATTTCCTGAATCAAAGGTCACACTTAGCCTCTCAATGAACCTACCTCCACTACTTCATCTAATTGCACTTTCAATTCATTCAAGTGCTTGGCCGCCAAAGGGTTCTGGGACAAGAAGCTCTGTGATTTAGTGACATGCTTAATTACATTAAAAAGGTGGTGCTTCGGTGGTGGTGGTTTTTTTTATTTTGTTGATGTTCTCTACTTTGTGTACAATAAGACAGAGAATAACCACTTCTCATTCACTTTCTCTATACCATTCATAATTGCATGACATCACACCTCAGTCAGCTGTTTGCAAGTGGAAGAACCTTTGTTTATTCGCACAAAGCCATCCCATCCTCCTCACCATCCCTCTCTCATTTTTTCCAGTTTTACCAGACTCCTTTTGAGTATTCACAACAGGATGAACCAATGATTTCCACAAAGGAAGAGGGACACTTCCTGTCCTGTTTTCATCTTCTTTCTTGTAAGTAATAAGATTTTATTTGCCTTTTTGACTGACATTGAATATTGAAGATGTTCTGCAGAGAGCTTTCAACAGTAAATCACTACTTTTTTTTTTTTCTGAGTGGTAGTAGTTAATTTAGATCCTGTTCTTGTAAATATATAGGTATGGGTTTTTTCCTCATATGCAGTATTTGCATTTACTGACACTCAGTATTTATCCATTCCTTCATAAGCCAGTCATTCAATATTGTGAGATTCTTCCCTCTTCTTCACGGTAGTTAAGATTTCACAGGATCACAGGATGGCTGAGGCTGGAAGGCACCTCAGGAAACCATCCAGTCCCACCCCCTGCTACAGCTGGTTGCCCAGGACCATGCCTGGTCAGGTTTTGAGTATCTCCAAAGATGGAGACCCTACAAGCCCTCTGGGCAGCCTGTTTGACCACCCTCAATGTAAAAAAGTTATGCTTAAATGGAATTTCCCACTTTTTGGTTTGTGCCCATTGCCTCTTGTCCTGTCATAGGCCCCACTGAGCAGACCCTGGCTCCATCTTCTTTCCTGTCCCCATCAGGTATTTATACACATGGAAAAGGTCCCCCTGAGCCTTCTCCTCTCCAGGCTGAACAGTCCCAGCTCTCTCAGCCTCTCCTTGTATGTCAGATGCTCAAATCCCTTAATTATCAATAGTCAAATCAATTTCACTGTTGTAAACACATTTGTTCAGCCTTTTTTCTGTATCTATCTTTTATAAATGTACTGAACATATGCCTATGGGATCAGGAGTCCCTTTGCTCCATCCCAAAGCTGACAAATAATTCTTAAATGTTGTTTTCTGACTCCTAATCAGTTACTAATCTACAAGAGATCTTTCTCTTATCTCACGACAAGCTAGCCACGAACCTTGCCAAAAGCTTTTGAAAATCAAGATTAAATTAATTCACACGGTTGTTGAATTCTTCAAAGCATTTAATAAATGCTTAAAGAATAAATTAAATAAACATCTAGAAAAACTGCACTAACTCTTCCAAAATTTATCATCACATATTTAACTCTGTGTTTTTTACAATGTCTGACATTTTTTTCAACATAAAAATCACACTCACTGGATTATGCACATCATCCTCCCCAAAACTGTCCAACAGTCACATTTGTCCACCTCACACTTCTATACTAAAGTTGATTTAAGGTCCTATGCAGAAGATACTAGTTCAGAAATACTTTTAAGCTATTGAGGGATTTTGCTTTTAATCACAGCAGCTTGTTTTAGAGTGTTTTAATTTATTTTCTGATGGGTGGTACTGTATTTATACTGAGTTTGTAATAATCTCCATACTATTCATAAGCACTGCATCTTTTTAGCTGTTCATTTTACATACTTCTTTTAGAAAAGAGAGTGAACAGTGGTTGCCTGTCACAGACCACATTTTCAGACTGAAGACTCCAAGCCCACTTGGTTGTTCCTCATACGGATACTTCTCCATACCTGTGGTAAGTTTTTTTCCTCTAAACCATTTCAATTTCTATGCTATACTTTTTGAAATGTACAGACCAGAACTCAACACAGCATTTAAGGTGCTGGCACATGAAGGATTTATGCAGTGACAAACTCATGCTGTCTGTTTTGTTTGTTCTTTTCTAACAATTTCTAATATTTGCTTTGTTTTTTGCAAGCTATTGAGTTTTCATAGAACCGTCTATAAAGTCCCAAGATCTTCCTCCAAAGTGATGATGGTCAACACAGAACCCATCATTTCTTTTTCTGGAGTTAAGATTTTTCTCGATGTCCCCCATTTTTCCTCATGTTCATCACTCCGTATTGTTTCACATTGAATTGCACATGCCTTTTAACACTCAGCTTCTTATGGCCTTCCTGCAATTCTTCACACACGTCCTTGTCTTTATTACCCTGAATAATCTAACACAGTTTGAAAGACTTGTCACTTCACTATTTGCTCCTCCTCTAAAATTATACGCTGAAGCATGGGTTCTAACACATATCCCTGTTGAACACCCTCTCTACTAAGAAAATAAACATTTATGTCTATGTTCTGTCATAACATGCAATGTTGTTGTATGAATGTAATGACATTTGTACTTATCCTTTGGGCTGTGTAGTGTCCTTAAGAGACTTAAGGAATTTTGCTTTAAGATTTCTAGAAATCCAAACAAACCATATCAACTGAAATCTCTCTCATTCACATGACAGTTGAGCTCAGCTAATCAAAGTATTTTACTATGCAATTACACCTGCATAGTTGATTGAGTTACATTTCTACTTGAGATTACTGCCCAAAAGAGAATTCTTGCGCTCTAAGTGTCTTTTCAGATCTTTGTCACTATTTTAATAATAGTTTCAAATGTCCCAAGGAATGCCGTAATGAGTTTGTTCATAAATAGGTAGTCTTAAACCACTGCCAATTATCAAAAAACCCCATAAATTTTACAGAGGAAATGTTCAACATGAATAAACATAAACAAATACATTTTTTAAAAAGGAAAAAGTCTTTTTAAAGCAAGGACAGTGACAAACTTCAAACAGAAATTAGGGACTAATTACGGACGAACACTAAGTGTTCAACAAAATTCTTACTGATTTGGAAGGCTTTGTGTGGCTGTGTGCACATGCACAGGATACAGATAACAGCACTGTAAGTGGAGTTTTTCATAACCCTGATTACAGTGTACTGATATGTTAAAAAACTGAACTGAATGACAATTCTAAGGCAATGCGCCTGCATTTTCTCAGTGTTCATACCAGAAAAAGGAAACCATCACCCACTTTTAAAAGGCTGGTAATATTCTGACACTTCCTGACCAACTCTACAACTCATTCAGGCCTAACAAAACCTGGCTAATATTAGGAAGATGAATTACTTTTACAGAAAAATGTATAACTCAAGCATCTCATACATCTATGTATAGTGAGAAAAGACTATTAAAGTATCTCATATAAATTTTCAGTAATTGAAATTAAATCAAACCGTCTTTGAAAATGAACAATTGCACCATCTTGATAAGGTTTAATTATCCTTCTAAAGTCACTTTGTATTATTATACAATATAAGAATTGTCTGATTTATAGTGCAGAGAGTCCAGCCTGAAAATTGGAAACTAATGTGAATGAGAGAGATGACAGAAATATCTCTCGCTTGGTCTCCTGCAAGGCTTACAGAGGTCACACAGAAGGGCCGAGTCCGGTGATGGAACTACATTTATTTACACCAAAATTGCATGGCTCAAATAAGTCACTTGAATATATTTGCATATATATAAATATAAACAGACTGTTTCCTTCAGAGTGTGAGCCTGTCTTAGAAAATTGTGACACTGATATACTCAGACACTAAAGATTGATTACACTGTCCTGAACCCGTTGTTTTATACCAAGCAGCATACATATAACATTGTCAAGCTGGAAATCTTTTGATTTTCATTCACCATTAACAGAAAGGATTATCAAAGCGTCTACATTAGATATTATCGCACATTTTTTCCAGCCTTCTTTTATTAATGTACTGCAAAAAAAAAGGAAAAATCAAACTGAAGCTCTCTTTTTTAAAGTCAACAATTTTAATATGCACTCACAGAACCTTCTTAAAGTTAAACCCCAGTGGTGAAGGATGGAAGGAATATGAGGAGTTTACGCTTCTAATCAGTCTAAATTCAGACCCACAGAACTGTGGCCAACACTGTTAACCAGAGCTGAACCTAGCTGAGGGGTCATAAAAATGACCAAGATGTCTTTAGTTTCAATGTCCTTACTGTTAAGAGCATATTTATTTGTAAGCACGCACAAAACACCATCTTCAATATCAGTCACTGGTCAGTAGGTACCAAAAACGGTGTGTCATTTACCTTCTCTCTCTGAAAATGAAATTGCAAGCTTATTTATCAAGTACTAAATTGCGTAGGAGGGAGCAGGAGCTCCTGCTGTGGCTTGACTCTGAAGACTCACCACTGGCAGTACTTTTCCCTACCAGGGGTCCCAGCTGTCTGTCGTGAGATTTTCCTGAAGTCAAAGCCCCGCTCACTGTGAGTAATGCTATTGCAGCCTGGCAAAAAATCTCAATGAAATCTATCAAACAAACCCGTAGAAAACAACTTTCATCATTCCAGCATTCACTCCGACCTTTTTCCTAGCGAGAGGCTGAGGCAGAGCTAGCAGCATCCGCAGAGGGAGACCGCCTGTGAGAGAAGAAAGTCTTGTGCACCAGTGCTGGGACTGGAAAGGGAGAAGCTGTAAAAGCACTGTGCTCTGAGTGAGGACACTGCCTTTTCATGCGGTGACTATTCATGTTCCACAAGCTAACATGCTTCCTTCTTATTTGTTTTCCTCATTCCACAGGTAGATTGGATTTAAAAGTAAGTTACTTCAAACATTTACTCCTCTAAAATGTCAAATGGGGTCAAAATCACATCCATCACAAATGGTGAATCATCCTCATATCAGACATTCAGGTTTGACTCATTTGCCCACTGCAGGGATATCATTCTTAATTGCTAAATATTCCCATTACTTAGTCCCTGTAATGGGAAAGAAGCATTCAGTGAATGGGCGAGATTAACTGTGAACTACACGAGTCTCCCTTGCAAGTCCAAATTCATCTAACAGCCACACTTTTTTTCATGTAAGTTCATGCCTATATACAAACATAGGGTGAAAACATTTCTAGAGTAGAAAGCTTGAGCACGCTTGCTGTCTTATTTGAGGCTTAAATCCTTGCTTGCGTGACCTGAAGCTGAATGTGCTGACGCATGCCAATGTGCCAGCAGGTATTTTAAGCATTCTGTGGACACTTGGGGCCAACAGTTAGCAACAAGGATGGAAGGTCATCGCATTTAATGTGCTTTTGAGACTGTTTTAATCTTGCAGCTGGAACAAAGCCTGAGACTATCCATTCTACTGACAGGGCTTCTTTGCTGTGAAGAATTTCACAGGCAAAGAAGATGGCTGTGACTCACTGGGCTCAGTGTTTAGATCAGAGTTTGCTTGAAAGAATTGAATCAGTTGAAAATCTTACTCACCAAATGCTTCCTATAATTAAGTTCATTAATTTACATTTGTAGAGATTCGTAATGCAAATATTAAGGTTGGTACAATTGAAGAATGGAAGTGTGTGTGTCTGTAAGTACCAGAAGAAACAGCAGAGCAAAGAGTTGAAAGAATGCCCCTTACCGAAAATAAAGGACATGTTTCCAGGATATTGTTCCTGTGTTGTTTATGTCAAGGCCACAGCACAGAGGACTTGCCAGCAGATGACCATGCACTCTGCCACCGGGAAAATAACATCCAGGTTGCAGCATATCACCCATACCATTACTTTTCCTGTTAGCCCACCCAGAAAATAGGCTATAGACATAGCCTATATACTCCAGACAAGAAAAAATGTAGTACGAGCTGATGACTCCTAAAGGGTATAAAAAATCTGTTCATGAACCACAGAGACAGGATAAGAACTCAGTAGCTGGAGTACCTTTTCCCACGCTGCACAAGTGATGCTCACCGGGCCACTTGAGCATTCACATCTTGGCGCTTGTGAGAGTATGGGTGTGAGTGTGAGTGAATGAGATCTACGAAAGGGTGATTGTGAGTTGAAAAAATCAGCTGATTTAGAGATTTTGTAATTAAGTATCACCTTCCCTTTCCCAAAGATCTCACATTGAATTTTGTTATATGAAATACCCTAAACATTAAATGGTATAAAATAAGTCTGCAAAAAAGTAGCAATGTTCTACGCTTCCATGACCCTATGCAAAGAGAAAAAAATTGGCCTTTTTGTTTTCCCACTGAGTACATTTTTGCAGTCCACCTTAAACATGAAAAGAGACTTCTTTCGTGAAATATTAATGCTGGCATCACTAGCTACATCTAGTTACATTAGCTATATCTAGCGTCTAGCTACATATAGCAGCATCTGTTTGCATTTTTGCAGTTGCTTGGTTTTGACACATCTATTAAAACATGTATGAGTAAGTAGTATTCTGCATTACACCTGTACGATTCCAGGGCAACTCCGTTAGTGTTACTGACTGCACTAGACTAAAAATAAATGCCTACTATGCTCTTGTTTATTGTTTGGTGTGTTTTGTGGTTGGTGTTTTTTTTTTTTCCAAAAAATGTGTATACAAAACCTTAGAGAGAGCATATTCTGTATAAAAGCTAAATAAAATGGCATCACCAGCTTGCTAGTACATTATGAAATACCAACCTTAAGTGACCTTATGGTGTAAAAGTTACAGTGTTTTAGGTAAAAATCTAGTTAAAGAAAGATGAAGGGAGCAAAATGTAGCGTTTTAAACATATGAGTATTCATGATGTTACTGATTTAGTAGATATATTAGTGTATATATATAGTACAGAAAGCTTTAAGAATGGGAAAAAATTCTCACTAAGATTGTCTGTAGCAGAGAGAGAAGAAATTGTGCGTTCAGAACATTTTTGGAGTTCCTACAGAAATTCACCTATCCTAACTTCAGATTTCTCAGTCTAACATAGTCACCTTATAAACTCTTTATTATCAATGGAGAGAAAGAGGCACCTCCAGAAGGTGAATTGTCCGGCCCATCTCAGACTGACACGAATGAACCTCTCAGGCTATTTATTTCCTTGCCTTGCCTACAAAGGCCACCTACAGTGACAAATTGAGAAGTAAATCTGCAATTTTTACATGGATGAAGTTATAAGGCTTCCTCTGCACTTATAACATCAATCATCCTCCACTACACACTGGAATACTCCTTCAAGGCTTTCATTAGTTTTCTTCTTAATGAACATGTGCACTCTAATGTTGAAGCATAGTCCATCCTCAATAACAAGATAATAAAATATTTTTGTAATACCCATATTTTTAAGTCTTTTTCATGACCTTATTGTTTACTTCTTATATAAGGTAGTCTTCCAAGTTTTGCATAAAAAAAATCCCATCCACTTTTCTTTAAGATCTTGCAAAGCAAAACATATCAAATCTTTATTTGTGCTAAATGCTAGCAAAACCCTCTCCTACCTTCCCCTGCTATATCTTTACTTACGCCAGAAAGAAAACACTCCTTAAAAGAAAAAAAAAAAAACTTTCTGAAACAAAAATTATCTTAATATTAAGAAAATAATGACTTTACCTATTATAACGTGCATGCCAAGTCGTGCCAAATGCTTCACAGTTTGGTAACCAATTCCTTTAGCACCTCCAGTCACTATAGCAACCTTTCCATTTTGAGTAGGGAAAACTATATGAAGAAAAAGAAATAACGCAAGGTTAGTTCCCAATAGTAACACGATTAAGAAGTTAAGACGTATTTTAAAGACCACTCAAGCCGGGCCAGTAAACAATCTCAAAAGCAAGCTCTGTATGGAAATGAAAACTATGCCATTATTTACTGCACTATAATTTTCCAGTATTAACAGTTCACTGAAGTTGATGACGTGAAAGACAAACACCCAGTTCAGGAAGTTTCTTATTTCCATTTGCATGCATTTTGCAATCCTGCAGTAATCTGTCCTTTAAAATTTTCACCTTAATTTTGTTACGGTGCAAGTCAGCTCAGGGATGGTTTACTTCATGCGTACAGGGAAAAAAATTCAGTCGGCAGCACGATATCCTGCAAACTTCTTGAACGGCGCAGGACAGGCCTCCACCAGTAACCCGGGGAACAGCAAACAGCTCAGTCCAGGACGACGCATCCCAAGGGCAGGAGCCGGTCGGCCTAATTTACCTGCATAACTGAGCACCCCCCTGTTGAAAATCACAGGGTCCTGGCCCCCAGAGGAAGGAGGGAGCAGTTTTTTTCATGAAAAACCCCACCTGCTTTTCCCACCCACCCCAGCCCTCCCCCGCAGAAGCCAGCGTCCCCGATGCCCGCGGCCGGCCCCGCACCGCCTCCGCCCCAACAAGCGCTTCCTAACGCAGGGCAGCACACACAGCCCGGCGGGGAGGGCACGCTCCCCAAACCCCCTCTGCTAGGGGCTCCTGCGTCCCCAGGCAGCCCTGCGACCGCCGAGTGAGCTGAAAAGTGGCTGGGATGGCCCCGGTGGGGCGGCCGCCATCCCGCCCGCGAGCTCTCACACTGGCCGTGGGTTGCCCAACCCACCCCTTCAAAATGGAGGGAGCCCTCCCGCCAAAGGAGAGCAAAGGCATTTTAATTTAACTGCTTGCAGGAGGCATGAATTAAGTCAAATATCAAATACGATGTTTTGATGAGGTGGCGAATCTTTCACGTGAAGTACCGTGTGGTCTTCAGGCGACCGAGGTGAATTTCTGTTTGCTTTTTAGAAGAAGCTGCTGGGTATCTGTACAGGGAAAAGGGCGCTGGATATTTCATTTTGCCGTGGTGCAGTGCCTGTAGGCAATGTTATAGATAACAAATGTTAAAAAGATGCCAACTATCAAAGGACTTTCTATTTTGATTTCTAGGTTTTTAGGGGACTGCTTTGTTGCACAACACAAGCTCATACTTTATATGGTTATGAAACACAGAACTAGTGCTGATTCTTGCTTTCTTCACAGCAGCTTCAAAAAGGACCCAGATTACACCTTTTCTGAAATACATAGTTCTTTCCATCACATAAATTTCTGTTCTCTTCGGGTAACAACGTGATTCTTCCCATCCATGCAGAGTGAGAACTGTTTGAAAGTTAATTCCTATTACAGTGATATCCATGCATGTATGTGTCCTAATATATAATAATTTGAGCTAATAAGAACTTCGCTAAGAGCTCCAGTTAGTTGTATAAGCAGTCCTGCAACTTCCACCAAAAACATTTATCATAACAGACTCTAAGTAAAATGCACACATTTTTTTCAATAGTTAAGCCTAGAAATTAAAGCCAGGCCTGATATTAAATGCTTGGGGAAATTTTCCACTCCAGGTAGTCTTTTTTAATTACTTATTACTTTACCAGACTTGGCCTTTTTAGATTATGTTTTCCTGGTCTGTTCTCTGTCAGTGAAGCAGAAAAAAAAAAAGAAAAAAAATATTTTTGCAGTTTTTGAAACCGCAGACAGGCGATAAAGATTTTAAAGAGGAAGAAAAATGAATGTTCTTAGTGTGATACAAGTTGTTGTCACCTCTATGTGAATAGCCCTTATGCTTCAGCGTGACCGGATACGCTTGAAATGTGGCAAGGACATATAATTTCAAGTCCTTTCAACCACAGAGTGAAACCCACTGTCTGAATGATTTGCGTCCTTAAAAAGGGAGAGCAGTATGTGCCCAGTGTCATTTTAGATGACGAACACAAACACGTTGCCTTGTACCAAAGGCATGCTGAGAGGAGACGGGTCTCTTAACCAGAAACAGGGCAAAACTCTTTGCAGGATGGCAGACAAATCTGAAACAAACGGCAAAGGCAGAAACTACACGAAAAAGAAACAAAACAGGCCCCAGAACTGATGGGATGCTGAGGAGGGAAACAGCATATATGTTCACAGAAAGGGCCTTCTCAAAGCCATCTCTGGCAGAGATTCACAGGTCTGGGTTCTCCAGGATGCTTCTTTAGTTTCACCAACAAGTAACACTAGCACTTCAGTGAGAAGAAACGCTACATACAACCTTACCACACCAATACCCGACTTTCTTATATCCCGGTTCAGGTTTGTTAGCTCAAAAAGTTCACAAAGCTCAAAAAGGAGCTCTTACAAAGAAAATACCCCTTTGTCCAGCCGTGCCCACACTGTGAAACCCATTCTGAGGCCTCTCCTGAGGGGTCAAACAGCTTTAAAGCCACACAAGGGGCACAGGCATTGCCTTGATGTTAAAGCAGGAAAGGCCATTTCTGGCCACAACAGTTACCTGTGTGAATTCTGCGTGTGGCAAGTGCACATGTACTTGTAAACAAAACGCCATCTAGAAGGCAAAATCGTGAGCTGAAGTCCACTAAGTAGTTTCCTTTTAAAGTATCCATGAGGGCTGCAAAGAAAAGGACAATTTTTGGTCCCAACAGCCTCTCAAGTCAGGTACATCACCAACCTGCGATGAAGAGCATGACAGACAGACAGACTCCACTGCAGAGATGCATTCAGTGAGATCCCGTATTAGAGAGCTTTAAAACAGGCCTGTTTATAGCAGCCAGCTCCAAGGACCCAAGAAAGCACCCAGGGAGGGAGAAATGAGGGCTGCACACACATGGATAAATGGCCAGTATCTGCTTTATTCACAACAGCTACAGTATACAGCTTCCACAGAGCATAGTTTTGAATAGACACAACACTGCATGTCACATCCCAGTATATCGGCTCATTTTATCCAAATTGGGAAACACAAAGAGAAAACCTGAAACACATCTTTGGGGGGGGGGGAAGCCACACACACCCCCCCCCGAACCAACCCCTCAATTATTAATTTTAATTTTATTAATCTTAAATTAATTTTAATCTGCAGAAAAGGTGTACTGTTTCCATGAAGACAGATACCTTAATGTAAAATGAATCGCCACAAAAATGAGACACCGCTAGTTCTTACATCAATAAAAGCAGTCAAGATCAAATCCAGGCTGCGCGTGTCAGTCATCGGCAACTACAGTGAAAGGCAGTCTATCGGTGCCCTGTTCCCACTAGAACGGCACTGTCGAGCAGAGTTTGCAAAACACCCACCTTTTCCGTGTGAAAACACCTCTTCCGCGATGAAACCCAATATCAGACTTTCAAAGCAGACCTGGGCTCAGCCTGGTTTTCCAGCAGATACTGGTTTACTTTGTGCGAGAGGTTGAGCCGAGCGTGGCCGGAGGCTGGGAGCCCCCCCGGGCAGGAGGCAGTGGAAACCCACCGGCTTTGCCACGCAGGGGAGGTTCCCTCTGGCGCTTCTTGCACCTCATTTAAAACACCCCAGCTCTCTCTCTGCCTCTGCTCCTGGTAAGCAGGTAGATACTGATCTCAATTACAGAGGCGTAATGCCAGTGATCTCACCGTGGGACATGAGAACCGTACAGCCCCGGTGCTAATGAAATCCCCTGACCAAGCACTAGCTGTTAATTTCCCTTTGTGTTGGAAGAAACCAGCCTGCAGTCCTTAAGTGCTGCTTTATCACGCCAAAGTCTGAGAGAGGCTTCTCCGGGCCTGAGGGTTCTGCCTGCATCCCAACGTATTTGGAAGAAATAAGCCCGTCTACTTTGCAAGTGGATTAAGCTAAAGCAGAAAAATAAGGCAGATTTATTCTGTAATAAATATGTCCAGATACGAAGCTATTTTAAAATAATTATTGTCCTTTTAAATATACTTCTCCTTAATCTGAAATAACTTCCATGTACAGAGACATTCTCACACACAGTCGATACTACAAAGAATTTAAGGCAAATCTGTAATTTTTAAAAATATTAATTTTCAAGGGACTCTTGAAGAGGGCTGTCAAGATGTCTCTGCAACTGCCAAGAGCACAGAGAAATAAAACAGACTGCAGAACCATATCAATGACCACTTCCATATCAATGACCAGTTCCTGCCGGCAAAATCTCAACTCTGGGCTAGGGATGGGGGTAATTGAAGTAGCCAAATCAAAACAAAGGCATTAAACGTTCTTCTTCACAGAAATGTACTATGTGAATATAGACAATGCAAACCCCAGAAGAAGAGCTCCCCTTAAAAGTTGCTTGCTTCGGTATTCTGTAATCTTTAAAACACAGCCTGTTTGAGGCAAAAAAAAAAAGAAGAAAAAAGTATTAAAAGTTTATTAAAAGCAAATCGCATCAAATTTTTACTAAGTTCCATCTCCTACCCTATTAATCCAGCATCTGCATCGTGGAACATTATGAGCCATGTGGACATTAAAATATAATATCTTTATATTAATCTCTTCATTAAACCCTCTTTTTAAGACATTGAAGGCCAAAGGCAGAATTTAGATTGTCTGAATCAGTCTCCAGTCTTTATCAGGCGAGAAAGACGAGCACTGCTGAAGGCATCGAAGATCTGGTCAGAGGGGCCACCCGAGAGGCACCACGCTGGGACCTGCCTGCACCTCCTGAACCGGGCACTTGGCACAGGGACTTCAGTGGCATTTGTGCTGAAGAGACCCCCGTAGACAAATCCTAACAGTTATTTTTTTCTTTCCTCCTATAACTGAATAATTTACATGCAAATGTTATGCCTGAAGGTAATTGGCAGAACCACAGATGGAAAAAAAAAAAAAGAAAAAAAAGACAAGAAGCCACAATGAATATTTAGTTTGATGACAGAATAACAAGTGCCAAGTTTGGAGCTGTTTCTGTATAGCAACACCGAGTGAGAAAAAGAGTGCAAACTGTAATTGTCAGTCCTCACCTAATGCCACAGGACAAGGCACAATCGAGTTTTTCTAGTTGCCTAAAGAATTCACATAGTTCAGTCTACCACCGAATAATTGAGTAGTTTTTCCTATCCCAAAATACTCCGACTCTTTTTCCCTGATTTACACTGTGGCAGTGCTGAGATTATAGCCATTAAGATCCCTTTCAAAGCAGATGTAGAAAAATAATACATTTGCTACTCCGAGAGGCAATCAGTAGACCGCTGGAGAATCCACGCAGCTTTCAGCAATAGCCTTTTGGCTGAGCTTTACAGTAACATCTCTGTAAACTTCTGTCTTGGCAGAAACCAAGTAAACAGGGTCCAGACTCAAAAAGTCATTCCAGGACTATCCTAAAACAGAGGACAATTTCAGGTACTCAAGTCCTGAGGAATAAACCAGACAATCTTTTTTTTTTCCCCCCTTGTATGACACCAGCTTTCACCAGCAGAAAAGTTGCATGTCCTATGCCTGTCCTAAGCCTGGGCAGATGAGCTTTCAAATGCAAATGGTCTTCCCAAATTTGCACACCAAAATCTTTTCTGCTGCTTCCTATCACTTTCCTAAGTAACATCAATATGCAATCAAGATTGAAGGCTTTTAAGGCTGGAAACCAGGTAGGTGGCAACCAGCCCGACTAGTCCTTCTGTGAAAAGGTATCCTGCTGGTTTCAGCAGTTGCAAGCCATCAGACCTTCCGCTCATGAACAACTGTCATGCGTACATGCAGATCCACTGGCACATGACCAACAGGTCTCATGTATCTCGAATCGATGGATGCATTGTGTAAGGGTGATTTATTTGCCCAGGGAGAGCATCTGTTTCCAAGCACAACTGGAACTTTGCACCGGCTAGGTGACAAGCCTCCTAGCTTTTGTCTTACTTTACTTCTGCAGAAGAAGCGAAAGTCAGGAATCACGAGGAAACGGAGGTACTGGAGACAGGCTGGCCCTGGAGTTACTCATGGGAAGGGAAAGGGGTTGAAGAACCAGAACAGCAGGAGAAACCAAACCATGGAAATGTGTCCCTTACCCTACAAACGCATAGTATCTCAAGGTGCTATTAATGGAGCAACAGCAGCCAGATGGCTGTAAGAATTTCAGCAGCCAGGGGAAGACCTAATTTAAGAAGCCTCCCACACAGCCCCCGATAGGGAAGATGAATTGTTAACAACCGCTCACAAAACCACAGCAAAACCCCTGGCATCTGTAAGACCAAGTTCCTTGTTTAACACGGGTCCTAAAACGCTGCGTGCCAACAAACCAACAAACAATACCTCACACTTACCGTTGCTGGAAATCCATAAAAGCTCCATGCCCCGTATTTCAGGCTGGGATATCCTACGCGGGAACACACATGCAGCCCACGCCCTGCCAAGTGGACATTTCCACAATTGGGCAGAGCTACCGCAGCACGGGCAGCGGCAGCAATTTGTCTGGGCTGCCTGGACACCCGGGATCCCAACTCAAGCCAAGGTGCCAGGTATCCAGCAGGCCCGAATAAACGGTTGAAGCGTAGCAAGGGAACAAATGACACAAAAGCAGGAGAGTCGGCAGCTACGCCAACTAGAAAAGCAGTGTGCTCACCCAGCTGAGGAGCTAATGTGTATCCTCATCCCTTCCCAACCTCATCAACACGGGAACAAGTGGTATCTCTTCAGAGTTAGCAGCAAACATCTGCTGAGCCAGACTAATGAATTTTTTTTAATTGCCAATGAAAACAACCCCCCCCAAAAAAAACCCAAATCTAATCCTGCATTAAGGATTATAGCATTTGTTTAGCTTTTTGACAAGCATGCCAGCTTGCTTATAGGGACAAAGTGATAACATTTGCAGGCAAGTTGACAAGCCAGAGATAGAAGTTCCCAAAATCGACTACAGGACTCGTCCCCGGATATCTCATTTAATACATGGGAAAGCTGTACTACAAAGGATTAATAAGCAGAATAGCTCCTCCTCCCTCTTATTTCTCATGTCATGAACACATTGGGAAGCCTTGGGAGGTATTAGATAGCAACAAGTATTATTAGAGTTCAGTATCACAAGATTGGAGCACCAGCATCCACAGCAAGACCTAACTATAGTAAAAGAAATCCACATATGAAAAAAAGATGCAGGATCAAGTGGCATAGTAGTAAGCAGAAAGTTATGACACCAGCACTACAGGATTGAAAGAAATTTTTTTTTTTTTGCTAACAAAAAATAATTATATCCTAAATAAGGCAGCTTTTCAGAGCAACAGCACTCAAAAATCCAAGTCGTGTGATAAGAGATCTCTCTAGCAATAATGGGAAGGGGAGTGGAAAGCTGCACTAAAAATTTCATTTGCATGACACACCTATCTGCATTTCTTCTAGTGATTCTTGGAAAGACAGGATAAACGTAGATAAAAGGAGAAGTGTGTGTGGAAGGCAGGGTGTGGAAGGGGAAGGAGAAGGGAATATTAGACTCTCAAAGACACAGGAAAAAGAAAGCTTTTTTTGTCAAGAAGAGCTTCCAGTGCTTCAACACCCTTTCCCCTCTCCCCCCCTACTTATTTAGCTGACAGAGATGCATCTCTAAGCAATTTAATACACCTCAATCATAAATCTCTGCATGGTGGTATTGTCCTCAAGGCAAAAAAAAGGTCCAGAGCATAGACAGCTTGGCCTCCTGCTACTTACTGATGCAAATCAGCCATGGTTTGGTGCGGGGAAGATGGTATAAGTCAAGGCACTGTAACCACAGACTGGTAGAAAGGTAAGCCACGGCTATTGCCGAAGTCATCCGAAAAAGATTTCCTCTGCACTTGCACATGTATTTTCAGTGCCCTGTTTTCTAGAGGGTATGACTGGAGTGTTTGCAAGTGAAGAAATCCTGCCTGGTTACAAGAGCCAAGGGAAGCTGCATTTTCGACTACACCTTGAGTGCTTTAGGTTTATTTGTCAAATAGGATCCTCAGTAATATTGATCCTGAACTTTGTGATGCTGCTAGCCTCGTCAGAAGGGCTGCACAGAGAAAAAGATAATTGCAGTTTTCAAAAACAATATAGATGGTAATTTTCCAAACTGATTTGAGCTGTCTTTGCTCTGACTGTGAAGAACATTTTCCTCCAATAAACCCTACACAGAGCTTCAGGCTCATTGATCACATGAAAAAAAGCTGAATGTTGCCTCCCCAAGAAGGAAGAGGCTGGGAATGGAGAAAAATAAAGAGGATGGTTAATCTGGGAAGTTTTCTTGCCATTTCTGAATTGGGTTTCTCTAAGACAATGGGAAACAAGGCTGCATTGAAAAACGGTTTGATGAAGCATATATCTGATCTTTTTACAATACAAGTTCAGGCTGATTTTGACAGAGAGATATTAGGAAATTTGATCCCAACAAATACGGAGCTGCCCTAAGGTAAAAGAAAGCCAAAGTAGAAGGGAGGGTGCAGTTCCCGAGTCCTAAATCTCACTTCTGGCCATGTTTGCCATTCTCAAGTACTTTGTTCCTTTAGCCAAAACTCATCTAAAGATAAGAGATTTGAATCTAATTTTTATGAGTGCCAAATAGATAGATTGAACACACCATTATACAAATCAGACAGTTGGGAAATACCACAGTGCACTATTAAAATCTGCTAAAAATTCATCAGGAATCGAGGTTTGCCCACAATCCGTTCTGGGAGTAAAGTTCCCAACCAAAGGAGTAGGAATAGGAGAGCACTCGATCCCTGGGAGGAGGTGAAGGGGGGCGAGAGAGAGAGAGAAAAAAAGAGTGAGAGATGGAAAAGTTGCCTTAGATCTACAAATATAAATTATATTAGTGCAATTATGACTCTGCAAGTTCCAGGTAGGCATCGAGCAACTTCTGCTATTGCACGCTAGTCCTTATCTTAAACATCCTTGCTATTCCTGGCTTGTTTCTCCAGCTGGAGAAACACTAGTCTCAAGGAACAAGGATATTTCAGATAAAGGCTGATACTACATATTGACAAACTTGTGCAAGAATATTTGGTACAGGACTACCCACTGGTGTTACACCACACATGGCATATTTTGCTCCACTATGCAATCATTTTGTCTTGGGGACAGACGCCAGCTAGGGACTCGGATGAGGCCATGAAACACCGCCTTCGCTTGGAAGGGAAGAGGCGGCTTTGCTGCTACGAGAGGCTGCGGGACACCACCGCGCTCTGACGGCAGCGGCGGCTGAAGGGCGCACCGCTAATTCGGCTCAGCCGAGGCGATCAATACATGAGCAGCCCCGGCTTCGCTCATAAAAAAAATCTAACACGGGGTTTTGTGAAATAAAGACGAGACGGTTGTTGCAATAACATGAAGAAACCCTGATAATTCCTTACAATATACTGGACACCACAGCCTGCATGTGAAAGATTACTGGATTTGTTAAAAATACCAGGAGAAGAAACCCGACACTAGCTCCAAGAAGAAAGTAACTATTCCCTACATATGCATATATTTAAAGGATCCATTTACCCATATCATTTCTTACATGGGAAAATACTATCACAAGAATAGAGAAGGATATATTTCCATTTGCCATGTATTCTCTGCGCTGCTTATCTTTCATTCCTTTTATATATTTACCTATTAAATCTTACTCTTTAGCCTTCTTCTCTTTCACTCCAGTCACACTAAAGATAGGGAAGTTATATACAGGTGTATCTTTAAATCAAGAAAAAGCATCTGGTTATCATTTGAACAGATTTACTGATACTTACTCCCATACTCCCTCCCTCTGGGCAAATGTAACTGTGCAGTACCTCGGGCAATGTCATTTTATGTAAAACTTCCCAATGCTCTTCAAGTCATGTCACCTTGTAATTATATTTTTTTCCTGTTGTGAAATAAGAGATGAAAAAGAGGAGCTCATCACAGGAGATTTAAATAGGGGTAATGGAAATAGCTCTGCATAGTCTAGTACCTGCAGAATGAATTTTCCCATCCTGTAAAAGTTAGAGACATTAGAATTTTTTTTTTTTTCATTTTGTATCAGGAACCAAAGATTGTCCAGGCTCCAAGCTTTTACAAACAGCTAACAAGTAGATGCAGCTCCATCTCAGAATGGTTTTCATCTCTCGGGATGTAAGAAACCATTTCAAGTCCTTGCTCTCAGTCATACTCCGAGCATACAAAAGCCTTCCCAGCGTAACTCCCAATCTAACAGTGGAAAGTTTCAGTTTCACCAAACATTTGCCATTTAAAGACACTTTTCCCTCCCGCAAAAGTCCCCGATAAATGTCATATTTCTCCATACCATGCTCAGAAATCTAGTGATCAATTTGTAAGAAGTCATAAATAGAAAATAAAGCAAAATATAAGTAATGTCAGAAAACGTCTTCTCTCAGTAAGACCACATCCCAGCTGTCTCAAAAAACTTGACAGTTATCTGCATGAAATGTGGCACAGAATTCCTAAGGTTTTAAAATTTCATGTCTAACTGTGAAAAATTAGCATTTAGGTTATAGTTTTGACCTAAAAACCAGGGTGATGACAGTGAGTTTGAAATGCTAAAGAAAAAAAGAATCGGCAAAGAGTGACATGTCTGTTACTCCATTACGAACTGAGTAAATGTCACAACTGGCTGCAATGCAGAAACCTCATTTCAGAAGACTGTAAATGCTGGGCTGGTTGTTTCACAACACAGAGACATCAGGAAAAAAACCCCAGCTGCTACTCTTGATTTAATCCCAAATAATGCAGAAATCAACCCGAGCAGGCAAGCCCCCACACCTTGCATGGAAGAAAGGTTCTGTCATAAACCTTCAAGTCTGGAGAATATTTACAGTACCTAAAGCTCAGAAAATGCTGAAACTCGGATATTCATCATGCACTTTCATATGCAGAAACTGAAGCAAAGAGTGATCTCCTTACTTACGATCAAATGGGAAAGATTGATCTACTTACTTGTGGTCAAACTGGAAATCCAAACCAAAAGCATAATATCGCTACCTGCTTTTTAGCATCACACCACAGGAATTAAAAAGACAGCAGAAAACAATTTATACTTTGCACTATGATCTATACTTTTCGAAAGACCAAATGTTTTATTTTTAATTTTCAAGACAGTATTGACAGTATTATCATATTACTAGACAGTACAGGATATTGTATCACAACCCCCAATATCGTCTTCACAGCTTCTACTCTTACTGCTTGTGAATTCCAACACCTCTTATTCTGACCACACGCTATTAAAAGATTGAATTAATCATTCCATCACTTCTTGCTTAGAGTGCAGATGGAGAGATACAGCTGGGCAACCAATACTTTGGAAAAGTCGTTTCTTTAAATATTCCCTTACTATATTAGATTCTGGTGGGGGAAAAAAAAAAAAAAGTTGGCAAGATCATTAAAAGTAGTTTTAGCATCTCCTCTCTTCCCAGAGACAGAGAATGTAATTTCCATATCCCAATCAAGCTTAAGAGCATCCAGCTGAAGGTCACATTGAGCTCTGCCTCTTCCAGACGACAAAATGTTCTGCTGCCACTTAGACAGTCCCCTTTGCTTCCCGTGCCTTCACCGTGACAGTATTTCCATCAAACATAAATAAGCAAGCAGAAGTCATGAGTTGGTATACAGAACTTAAAAGGTAATTGAAAGTTTCTGGAGTACTTCACTTCAGAAAACTGTGCAATCACTTGTGAACTGAAGTGCTTGTTATCATATACAAAGCTCCAGTAATTAGAATCAGGGAGAGAGGTACAAGGTGATTAGAGATTATTGGGAAAAATCTAGTTAACAGGAAGCATAGCACATAAACCAATCGGTACTTAAAGCTACCCTGAGATGCCTGCAATTAATTAAAATACAAAATGTTAAAAAGCACATTTCCATATTATTAAAATCTTCAGAAGCGACTAATAATCAGAAGCCATTACAGCATCGACATTAATGTGAGATAACCCTCAGGTGCTACTGGCTTAATAAAAAAGATGGAAAATAGCCTCAACATCCCTTCCTCTCCCTCTCTGTCCTACTTCCACATCCTTCAAACCAGCCCCTGGCTAATACATTTATTTCTTCGGCTAGCTGGCACCTGGTGAAGCTGGCACCGGACAGTGGCGAAAGCTGTCCGCAGATCATCACTCATACGGGTGCCCATTTGCCCTTCCGTGTACGCGCCCAGAGCAGTGGCTCCAAGGCGAGCAAGGGACAAGAGCACGGCGACCGGGCAGACGCTCGTGGGGCTGCCCCGCGCGGGGCGATGCCTGAGCTTGATGCCCCGGCTGCCCAGGGCTCTGAGTGCTCAACCCTCCGCTGCCACAGGCCACCTCCCAGGGCCACCACCTGGCCTCCAGAAGCACAAATTTGTGATGGAAGATAGCTTTGGGGGGGGGGTTAATTTGTTTTGTTTTGTTTTTAAAAGATGGGAGTTTCACTGAAGCCCCCTGAGCGTCCGGACGGAGCTGTCTTCTGTAGGCAAAACTGCTTAAAAATCAGTTCTAACTTGGAATGAGAAAGTACAAAGGGCATGCACATGTTTTGTCTTCAAGACAGCTACAACATTTGTTTACCAAAGATGGAATTTTATTCATTTTTCTCTTCTTTGATAACACAAGCAGGTCAGGGATTTCAAATGGAGTATGAAAGTGCGAGTACAGAATGGTCTCGACTGTATTATATATAATTTCCTAATTCTCTCACGACAGTCCTATATAGGAAAAGACTGATTTCTTTTCAGACTCCTCTTTCTTACATATGCTGAAGTGATCTCATACTCATACTTTTTCTTTCAATTTTCATCTTGTTCATCATAAAATATGCACCAAAGTTTTCACAAGGAAGGTAGCTGCTTTGCCATAGAGACAGCTAATTGTTTTGAAAGATTCTTTTAAAAAATTAGACGTTTTTATTCCTCAGTGAAAAACTTATTTTTGAATGAAATTTTATAGGCTACTAATCTAATGCAGATTCACGGGACTCAGGGAATTAGTTAACTTAAAAGAGCAGCATAATTGGTCTTCATCAAAATTGTCAAAGATTTTTAAGATGCAGAGTTACCACACAGATTAAAAGCTCTCGAAGTATGTCTCCGTATAAGAGGCCATCATTCCACAGTGTCATTATCTGCTATTAATATTTCAATTAGAGAGTATCACACGCTCCTCTGAAGAAACGCAACTGCTGACAAAACGAGTCCCATTATTGATAATGCTCCAGGAGTATGACACAAACGTCCTATTTTTGTTCCTACATTTAATTATCTCCTATAAACAGCTTTCCAAATTTTTAAGGGAAGAGCTCTTTTCATACAGAAACGTGCGTCTTTGTTGACCGACACCTCCCAGCCATCCTGCTTCTAAGAAGGGAGGCGAAGGCTGCAGGGACCACACCAGCCCTTCTGCACGGCCAGGCTATGACCTCACTCCCCAACTCTCCGATGTCACCAGCAGCTCAAACAGGCCGATACATCACAGTCACCCTGTCAGTCCTTCTAAGGACAACAGACAGAAATACCAGCACTTTTCAGGCATCAGCGCTAGCACAAACAGGCTTCACACCTGCTTTCTGTTCCGCCTGACCAGAGGATCTAGCTCAAATCGCATGGCCCTGCAAGAGCCCATTTGGTGTGAAATATTCTTTCAAGGCACAATCTCTTTTTCGTTTTTGAGAAGACGACACGTTGTTTATTATGACAGGTCTTATAGTCCCATTTTCATCATGCCAAGCTGATAATCAACTTCCAGTGCAGCTGATATACCTGGAGCCACCTCTCAAAGGTGATGGATGGCAGTTACCTATCTATAGCCCTCATATTACACCTCACATTAAACAGCAAAAAATTACACCTACGTTTAACTTCTGTTTGATGCTAAATAATTAAAATCTTTTGCATGAAGCTTTTTTTTTTTGAGAAGCATAAAGGAATTTAGCAATTTAAACACATCAAGGGGGAATAAAAGCCTAAGAGCTTACACTGGCTTGTTCGGCAGCTCTCTGCTGTTTCCAGTATTTCTCTCTCTAGGGCTTATACCACGAACACGCAAGGCCTGTGTTTCACACCCACACCTTACGCTGCACGTTGACTTCTTGGTGATTTGAAAGATGTGACCCTAAAACACAGTTGCTATTCCAGACTCCAGCCTTACATCTCCATCAGCCCCCCTTAACACATGGTCCAAACAGGCAGACCACTCACCCTCAGTCCCCGGGGGTGCTTCACCACGACTTACGACCTCTCTCAGAAGAAATTACTGCTGATATAGAAGGCAAAAGGCATGCAGCTCTTTGCAGGGAGAGCAAAGCGAGCCCATCCTGTCTCTGCAAGCTGTACCAGCAGCTCCTAAAGTCGTCATATCAACATTTATTTTATTGTATTGCATTTGAAGCTTTGCAACTTTCTATACAGAAAATCCAGCAGCGCAGAGGGTTACACCACCTTCATTTTGGCCACAGTTCGACCTCCCTCCCAAGGTACGCCACAGCATCCAGCTAACGTGTCTGTGCCCTGGTGTAGCTTGTGACCAGCACTGCTGTACCAGCAAAAGCCCACACTTTACTCCAGACGCTACTGGTTTTCCCTATTTCGCCTAGAGAAAGACGTCATTTTACTGAATAAGCTGTTCTTCTGCAAGTGTTGCTCTGCTCCTGTACATGGTACCTTTATAAGGGAGTGCTTTACCCAGCACGGCAGTACACCAGTATCTATCCCATGCTGGCAAAGCCAGCCCCGCGCAGGTTTAGCCTGGGGAAGAGAAGTGTTCAGGTAAAAAAGCAGTAGTCACAGTCAAACCCGAGGCAGACAGGAGCCATGTCAATAGAAAGAGGGACACCCAGGACAACTCACCAGGATCACACCACCTACGCTCCTGTGACGGCAGTGACTTTTCTCCAGGGAGCGCGGGCGTTTTGCCAGCCTCGTGTTTCCCCAGCCCTTTTGCTGTTGCACACGCCAGGGACCGCCAGGAGGAAGAGGTCTTGGCATCTCCCCCTCCAAACCGCCGCTGGCCAAGCCAGAGGAGCACGCTGCAGACCCATTTTGACGCAGCCCCTGATGGATTTGCAAGCAACAGATCCCGCCTGCAGAGACGCTGCTGGCAGAAGGGCCGTGCCAGCCACGCGCTGCCTGATGAGCCCCTGTGCCGGCTCCCGCGGCTCCCGGCCTCGGTCCCCGTCACCACAGCCCGCAGCGAAACCACGCGCGCTTGTAAAGGTGACTTTGTCCTTTACAGCAGAGGGTAGCAGCTTGGAAGAATTTGAACTGAATAAACTGGACCTCATCGCTGAATTACAATCATTTTCTGCATAGGTACATGGGTATGGATATGCTTTGCTTTTAAGGAAGAAAAAGAATCCTTCGAAAATTGGATTAGAAGGCTGGAAAAAAATCATGGTTTTCACCTGTGTCTCACTAGAACATTTTATGACTGGTTTTAGTGAGTAAATATTGAGAAAATAACATTTTTTTAATCACTTTAAAAATGGAAGTGGAAAAGATGGATAGAAGATATGCTACACTTAATAGAAAAAATCCCAATAAAGGTTATTAAATTAGTGCATAAACAAGTAAGACCATATGCCACTGTAGTAGAACCCTAACAGCCACGGTCAAGCTGAAATCCAGGCTACAACGTTGCCTACCTATTCCGTTGTTTTACACTCACTTCCCTGTATCTTCAAATATCCCTTTCCTCCCTGCAGTCCTGGATGATTACACATAATGACTTTAAGAGATCAACTGCAAAAATGAACCCAATGAGAAACAGGAGGAATAAAGTTACATGCCTACAACCAGGTGAAAAGAACTCTGTTAGCGCCTGCCAGGCACTACTGATGGCAGCGTCTGCAGCTCTTGAAACTGGCTTCTGACTTGAGTTAGTTCCTCTTTAAATATCTGTACCATGTAATTAGGAAGTACAGCATCATCGAGAGAACACGGATTTTGCATTTCTTGACCTTTTTCCTACTAATTTTCAGCAGACTAATGTTAAAATAGCACGGCGTGCAATGCAGCGACTCCAGTTATGAATACACAAGACTGGCATATAGGTGGTGGCATTAATTAGCACGAAAGCACTCCAACAGACAGATTAGATGATATCTGTATTCACACTGGATGACTTTATTCATTAACAAGATGTTATTTTGGAAAAATATGTCCAAGAAGCCCTTTCATATCTGCTGTAAGAAGCATTTCATAGCACAAACGTTTCATTTCCAGTTATCCAGGATATATCCAGTTGCCAAAAACCCAGCACTTACTGCTCTGCAGGCACTCTGTTCAGTGGGATACATTCGGTAAAAAAACTACAAACTCATCTCTTCACTGTGTCAGTCCTGGCTTGCAACAATGTAGTGCCAGTAATGTTTTATTTATATTTAGAAAGTTGCTTTCATTCTGTGTAATATGTGGACTGTCGCACCCTTTGTAAGCCGTTTGCAATGGTACCACTGAACTTTTTTTAAAGAACGACGTCTGACTCTAACTCATCCGTAATTTCCTTAGCCAGGACAGGTTGACATGTTTGTTAAGATACTGTTATACAGAACTAGCTGTCTCAGTTTTAAAAATAACGTGCCTAGGGCAGAGAGCATCTTCTGGGTTGGCTTTGTAAAGCACTTGGCATACGGGCCCTAATATCAGTTGTTTCGGTACAAATTGCTAACACGGAGCATCACGCGCCTCCCGCTGCGGCACACTGCGCCCGGGCAGCCGGAGGTGGCAATCAAACCCTTGCCTGCAGCGTTCGACTTAGACACACCATGGCAGATTAAAAACTTAATCCTGAATTCATTGAACACTCATAAGGCTCATTAGCTTCAATCCTTGGTTTGTACGCGTGAGGTCCGAGGTCAGGAGGTGACCGAACTTTGCTTTCATCTGGCCTGACTTCGTTTTCTCACGCCAGCGAAGATAACGTCACAGAAGGTAACTCCACGCAGAGTTTATAGGAGATGAGCATTTCTTCGTGGAGTTGGAGGGTGTTTAGTTATATCGCAATGTTACCAATGTGTCAACAAGAAAAAAGAAAAAAAAAGGTTTTAACTGTTCCCTCAAGGTCCTCCTTCGGAAACAAGTTCAGTGCATTTTTTAGGTCCAAGTTTTTCTTTGTTTTTTTTCTCCAGGCTCATGTAAAATATTGAGCAATGTTAGCAATCATGGTTAGACATTCCCTCAGACGGCGAAATGTCCATGTCTCAGAAAGAGACACTCTGGCAAAAAATAGTCACACTACAAAAAGCAGAAGCGTATCAGAGCCAAGAGCTCTTACTCAGCCTTACACAACTCGGAGGGTGTTTTGGGTAGGATGGGGGATGTAGTTTTCTTGCCCAATGAATTTTCTGTGAAGCATCAAATCTCTCCTAGCAGAGCAGAAATACAGTGAAAGGAAAGCAAACGTCATAATTTTATTACAAAACTATGGCACTTTCTTTTTTCTTAAAAGCAATCCTGACATGAAGCAAAATATCACTGCTTTTTTGGTTATTTGCTTTAGGAATAGCAGCTGTCAAATATTTTCGTTCCTTGCTGGCGATAACCCCATTCCCCATTAAGCCTTGCTACATTCCACCACATCTGCAGCTTTAATGCAGTAATTCATACACTATGATAAAGCCACGAACCCAAAATCACTGTGTCTATAATGACATCTGTAATTTAGAAACTGCAAGGATGGGAAGCTTGAAACTGGTAGGCGACAGTTTCTGAAAACGCCAAGAGGGGGCTGCATGTGTGTATATATAATTATGACATTTCTACTCCATAACTGTCCAAATCTTGAATCTTGCTCTGTCTGCAAGGCAAGGGAAAACCATATCATCTTAGTGACAGAGATATCAAAATACTTCATAAGACTCTATTTGTTCAATGCACTAAAAGCTTTACCACAACTGAGTCGAATCAAGAATTACATACCAGTGCCCATGCAACCTCAACACTACTCCAGTACTGAGCGAGGGAGCCCCAGGTAAAGGATTTGTGGTGGGACAGTATCTGCATGGTCTAAGCAAACTGACATATTACGACGCTACTACAAAAATATCACTAAAAATAACATCACGGGGTCCGTGGCTACTTCCTCCTGCCTTCCAGCCTTGCAAAACTTTACGCGGCTGCTTCAGCGCTCGCATCTAAGCCAAATAAGATTTCTGGTTGTGCAACTCGTCCCACACAGGCAGCCTCATGGTGGAGCCTGCACGAGGTCCTGCGTGACTAAAGCCCTCCACCCACCCAGCTGCCCCGGCAGTAAAGCTTTACATTCCTCAGCTGCATTTCTACAACCTCCGGTGCCTTCAACTGAAGCGTGACTGAGCGGAATTTTGTTAAACAACTCTTTTTATGATGTAAAGGAACAATTACATTTTATAGCTCACTTTCTTGAGTTGCAGCATCTCTAATGCTAACAGAGTTTGCTCTATCATCTAAATGACCCTACTTCAAACAGCCCCAAAAAAGCAGAGACACTGAGTGACTGCAGAAGTTCCTAACTGCGCAACCAGCTAATGCTCGGGGTGAAGCATCACGTTTATTGCCATAGTGCTGACCTGAAAGCAAAGGCCATGTATTGTTTGCAAGACACCATCTGCCCATCTTTAGACCCAAATGCCCTACTGGCACAAACACGATCCATCGCCCGGCTCTGAAATCCATCGGTGCTTCAGCTGTATGAGCGCTAAGCAAACATCCAACCTTCCACCTATAACATTAGACCCCCAATTGCTTTCTTTCCTTTGTTTTACATTAACAAGGAGCAAAAGTTCCTGTTTATCACGGAAGGAAGGACCAAGCAATAGAAATGCTCATTCACATCTGCTGAAACTGTTGATTTTATGCTTGTTAGGACTAAATTATCTAACTGAAACATCCTAGCAAGCAGAGCAATGACTAGATAAAAGAAGGTTGTTCTTTCACTTGTACGCTCACTGAAATACCATGGGTTCTGTTTCATATTGCTGCCATGTAGGTAACAGGGCAGAAAATGGGGTGCTTAAACCTAAGCCTTTTACTCTCAGAATTTTACCTAAAAAATGTAATTATTTACATTTCATGTTCTCCCATGTTTTGGTAAAACACAGTTGCAATTGCCTCCCTCAACAACAGAATCATTAAGACTTCCAGCTTACAAGTCATGGGGGAAAATATTTCTTTTACTTCTGAAGTCTACCTACACCTAGGACCTCAAGTGTTTGAGTAACTCACTTTAGACAGAATGATCCTATGGATACGAACATTTGAAGCACACCTGAAGACAAAATGGATACATGGAAAATGAGAATTTGTGGTTTGTATCTAAAAATGCAGCCCACCTCAAATACCATTATTTGAAATATATTTAGAGAGATACACTTATGACGCCAGCATTTCCAGTGGTTCTGACGGCAGAGGATGCAAAATGGATCACTTTTAGGGATTAAATCCCTAAATCTATATTTGGACACCTAACTCAAGGAGTTGGCACAGAGGGTCTGAAGGCTCCTTTTTAGGCCACATCTTGTATCATTTTAATCTTAGCCTAAAAATAAATATCAAATGAATTAATAATTTTGTAGTCTTGGTGTTTGCAAAGTTATCACCCAGCGGTGTCATCGTCTGCACAATCCTCTTCCCAGGGCGGTCAACCAGCCCAGGGAAGGAGCCAGGATCAGGGAAAAGTCCTGGCTCATCCCCTTCCTTCAGGCATGTGCAGACCAGAAAGCAGCCCCAGCAACACAAAAACACAGGGAAAACACTCCGGAGGAATCCGTTTTCTCTCTGCAGAGCACAGCAACTTTCCTAAACAGCCTAGAGACAGGCCAGAAGCGCAGCCAACAGACGAACGTTGCAGACTGAGCTGAACCCCTCGCTGCAGGAAGAGTTTACCAGTCTCTGCGTACGACAACCTACTTTAGACATTCGTGGATCCCGTCTCTGGGTAAAAAAAGAATTTTATCTTCCATCAGCTCTACTACGCATTGCCAAAAAAGGCACAAAAAGCATATGCAACACTCTTAACAACTGACAAATTCCTTCTATTATCCATGAATTTATCTCTCCAAAAAGAACCCTGAAATCTTTGCAAACATCAGCCAAAGTAATGAAGGGGAGGTGGGGTGGAGTGGGCAGGGCATGAACAAGGTGGTTAGTCTGTTTGCAACACTACAAAAGAACTAGTTCACGTCAGCGCTTTAAGTTCACCTGGGGATTGCATCATACTTTCAGATACAATATGCACAAGGTTGCTCTTTTCTCACCTCATTTCTCTGACCAGGCATGGAGAAATCTCCTAGCAGCCACTCTCACACCCGCAGCACTACGGGGTAAACTAAGTATCATCCTCAACCTACTGTTCATGCAAACCAGTCAGCAAACCACATACAGCAGGGGTGAACTGCTGCCTACTTTCACCACGTCTTGAAAGCGTGCAGATAACATTCTCCTATTCTTACGCTTTGAATACAAGAGCCACATAGCAAAGACCAGCACTAACGAACACACTACCTGCACAGGAAATAAAACAGGACTTAAAATTAGAGGCAAGAAAAGATACATACCACACACAGAAGGCTCCACTCATCCACAAGATTGGCTCTTTCTCACCACAACACTCGCTCCCTTGGGACCTGCCAGATTTATGATCAGTGGCAAGTTCCTGGATTGCATGTGAATGTGTGACTGTGGTAAATGAGAGAGGCTGTGTCAAAATATCGTTCAGAAACAGGCATTTCAGCCTGGGCTTCCCATACTAGAGGACAGGATACAATAAGAGTTTGTTCTTCCCTTCTTCTCCGCTATCTTATTACTGAAAACTCCTCCCTGGCCGTTTGGGAGCGCAGGGTTTTGAAGCTAACAGAGCTCACCGCCAGCAGCATGGAAACACCAAGAAGTTCTGAAATGTCACATTACAGGAAGGTTAGTCATTTAGTGTTTTTAAATGCTGTCAGGATTTCAGACAGGAATTGCAGACTCCTGTTACAATTTCACTATTTTTCCTAGATGGACCCACTTCCTATTTGTTCTCATCAATGAAGCAATTGAATTTTTCAGATTTAATTGTTATTAAATGACTTCTGTTCATAGAAGTTCTGCTGTGTGCTCAAGAAACCGAAATTTGGGGCCACACCCCCCAGCGCACCCCGGCACACAAATTCACAGCAAACCGGACTACCACCAGAACTGTGCGTTCTTTGCAAAAGCACTTTATTTTTCTCACACACACACACATCGGAAAACCACGTTTGAGACGATAGAGGTTTCCCTTGGAGCACAGCGTTCATGACATGGGACGGGATGTTTCTGGCACAAGCTTTCCTGATGCTGATTTGACATCTTTCTTGTTATGACTCTAAATTCCTGCCACTGTAAACCTCACTGATGACTCATGAGAAAAAAGCACATTTAAGAAGAAAAACAGAGAATGAAACTCTTTCAATTGCAGTGTCTGTGAAGACAGGGTGATACACAGAGGCACAAAATGTCTAAAATTTAAAAGCAAAGCAGCATCTGTTGGAGAAATAAAAGATTAATTTCTCATTCCTGACTTCAAGTATTTGGGGACAATGACATATTCAGAAAATCGTACGTAATCAAAGAAATTGCCTTTTTAAAAATAACCTTATTCTGCATTGCTTGGGGAATCACTGTTGAACATGACATCACGCACATGCAGCTACAGACAAATACAGCCATACTTTTAGTGTACTAAGTAAACCAAAAGGATTAATTCTCTACAGATAGATCTCGATAAATTATTATACTATCACGAACATTTACGGATGCATTTTAATAACTCTTCTGCCTAAAAGTGCTAAAATATAGACAACATTTCTTACTTAATTTATTTCAAATAAAAGTATCCCCTCCTGTCTCCGGTATACTTAAAAACAGGACTGCCCTACCGCTTCTGACAGCTGAATGTACATCTACTTCTGGCCACGGTATTTCTAACAGTAAAACCACTATAAATGTTACCCCCAGAATATCTATCAAATAGGACCTGTAGCTTTAGTCTCTATATAAAATCTTTATTTGAATGCCACAGGACACTCTCTTCTATGTCAGCATTAAATACAGAAGTATTTGAATAATCACAAAACTTCCCAGGCACAGCTTCAGCCTAGAGCACAAATTAGTACCACCTTAAGGTATTTACCTTAAAAACCCGAACAACCAGAGCAGCACAGATCCTGTTTCTACCTGACATGCAACAAGGGCTACTGTTGCGTATTATGCCTTCGACTCCGAGTGTATTTTCCTAGCGGTGTCGAGCCTGATTCCCCAGCATCTTCCCACTTACGTAGTCAGTTTTGGTCCAACTGAGCAATGTGTTCAAGCGTACATCGCTGTGGGGGGAGGAATCGCTGGCTCTGCCTTTTCGCAGCACGGCTCAGGCTCTGTAGCCCCAGTGGACTGGAATAAGGACCTAGTTCAAACCCATTTGAAACCGAGTTACCCTGCTCTCCATGAGCAGTCTCTCTCCAAGAGAAGAAAAACATGCCGGGGAGCTGGGCTTCTCCTCCCTGCTGCTCCCACCCCGCGCTCTGCCCAGGCAGGGCCAGGGAGAGGAGACAGGACAGAGGAGTGTAAGACAGAAAAAGCAGGATTTGGCAAATTAAAGTCACTGGAAGTAAGTACTAATTGTAATGCATGGAAACCAGCACACGTGTGCAGCAGGTAATAGTCTTTTCAACATCTCTGAAAAAAAAAAAAAATACATCTGATCACCACTTCAAAGCATTGCAGATGGCAGCATGGCTTTTGTGAACACTGACCTTTTCTTCTGGCAGCAAGGGAAATCAATACCGCCCTGTGTGGAAATGTCAATATAAATGCTCAAAAATCGTAATATTAACATTTCAGAGTCTGAGGGACTCTCATTTGAAAACAGTTTCTGCAACAGCCTTTGCATTTTTAAAAAGACATAGATCAAATTTTATCGCTAAAAAAGTTTTTAAAGCACAAGGTAAGCTCAAAGACAGTGTTTTGTTTTTTTTTTTTTATAGTAAACTCAATTCCCTTGTGGCATTTTAACCCAACTGCAGGGGCACTGAAAATGACTGTAGAAGCAGTAATAATCTATTTCATTGATTTTTATTGTTCAGCCTAAAGGAAATACTTTTGTATGTAAAAAATGACAGCATTATACAGCAACTGTAGGGATGTTTTGAAATTCCAGTTTAAATAATATCAAGTCATTAGACATGCTTTACTGATGTGCTTTTAAGGCAGACATAAAATTACAATGTATCTTTAAGTTCTCTCTACAGCACCAAATAATGTCATTAAAAAAGCAAAACGTATTTCTGTAATTTCCCTACATCCCCGAAAAATAAACACATCCTGAATTTAGCAGAAGACTAGTAATTTGGAGGAAATATGGTGAGACAGACCATATAGTCTGGCCGGGGGAGGGGGGGGAGGGAAACAAAAAAAAGCCACAAAACGTAACAGACAGGAGCCAAAGCAAGGGAGTCTTCTCAGCACAGCCAAAAAGACAGCCTAGACTAGACAGCACTGCACCACCAGACCCGGGATCACCAGACCTTCAGAAAGGCATCATCCTCCGAGAAGGACACTCAGAAAGGGAGACCACCGAAAGGAGTATGGTGTGCAGAGACTAAAATGCCGTTTTTCCAGCATAAAGTTTCCTTTACCCAGTTGTCATGGAACATGTAAAATACACTACTTTGTATTCAAATCCATATGCTTCCCCTCCTTCAGAAACGACGTCCTCAGGCAGCCCCTTCTTTTTAAGCTATCACACGAAAAGGACAAAATCATGAACTATATGTCACTTTTAAGTTTTCAGAAGTCCTATAAAACATTACAAATAACCAATTAGTGTTTCTTTTGTTTTTAATATTCCTGCCTGCATACAAATGCTCCTGTAAAGCTAATTGGACCACCATGACATTAATTAAAGAAAACCCTCCAAATTAATCTAATACACTGCTGCGATAGAAACTTAAAATAATACGCCCTTTCCACAAATAATCCAGAACTTTATTTCCTTCATTTAAACCAAGGCATCTCAGACATGGTTTGCTGGAAAAATTCATCTTTTAAACTTCAGTTTGGTTCGGGGTTTTCCTTTTGTCTTCGCAGTAATCCCTGATGGCAGAGAGAGGCGAAACGGCTGCAGAGGTTGGTCAGTCACACAAAACTCCCTTTAGTTACGTTGTTAACCCTAAGAAACCTTGCCTAGCCCATGGAATTTTAATCCTGAATTGGAAATTAGCTGGTGGCAAAAGGCAATTCTTCTTCTTTTGACGTAAAGTTCGTACTTTGAGAGCCTGTTTAAAAATTCACTTTTCCAGCATGAAAGCACTCAAAAGCTGAAGTTCCTCTATTGCCCCTCCAAAAAGATGTCTCAGCTGTACCGAAGAGAAAAGGAAACATTAGGCCGTGGGTTCAAATTAGCTGTCAAGAAACACGAACATAAATCTGACTTAATAGCGTAATTTGGAAACGTGTTCTGGGCCCACCCTTGGCAGTAACACCATGGTTTAATTCACGTTGTAGCAGTATTTAACACAGCTCTGCAACTTTGGTTCTCCACCCAACTAAACAACAGAAAATTATGCCGTTAAATGAAAAACACCACACATATTTAAGTGAGAGAAACCATCTAAACTTCTGACATTTTTCATCTTCATTTTTTTTTAATCCAAAAGATTTGTACAGCTTTTTTTTTTTTAAATAACTTACAGGATCAAAAGGAAAATAAATGCATAGCTTCAAAACCTTAGAATATAACCTCCCCTTGTTGCGGAAGAGTTCAAAGTCATAAAGTGCTGCAGATATGAACACACATCAGACAAATAATCTAGTAACTAACTTATTTTTCTGGTTTATTTAACAATATTCCAGGCTTAGAACATTAAATAAAAATCTCACAGACAATGGGTAGGACTAACAATGGCTTTGTTCTTTTTTTTTTTCTTTTTCTTCTCCTTTTTTTAAAAGAATGCTGAGACACATCAATTGAACCGACTACTGTTTTATTTTGGATACCAAAAAATAAAAAGAAGCTGGAAGGAAGAGAGTAGTGCACTGCAGTAAACTGCTTGTAAGCGTCACTGCGTGTGTTTAGCCCTAGGACGGAGATGGAAACAGGAGATGGATGCTGCCAAGATGCTGCTGCTGAACGCGGACTGGGGGAGCGGTGCTCTGGGCTCTGCCTTGGTTGCGAGGGCACGGCTTTGAATCATGCTCGTGTAAGAGAGGATCCGCATGCCTTGCACTAGCATTTGCGCAGCTCCTCGAGGGCTAGCAGTGGTGGTGGTAGCAGGTGGAGGTGGTGCAAGCGGACGCAACCAACACCAGCTGGCACTCAATGGACTTAAAACCCAAGAGGTCTTCCTGACAGGGGTGTCACAGGAGCTCAGGTAACATCAAAAAGGGACCTCCTCTATCTCGCTCCCTTCCGTAATTTGATTTTGCTACCCTCACAGATAACCTACATACCTGCGGGAGCTTAGGCCAAGCCTGTGTTTTGCACCTTGGGCAATCACATACACCTCTTCAGTGGACGTGGAGAGTAGCGACATTCAACGGGAGGCACTGTGCGTGTACTTTGTACAAATGCAAATTAATTTTCAGGGGGCTGGAGAGTGAAAACCCAGGCTTACTGACACGGGCCAAACACGGGCCACACCACCTGTTAAAGGCATTTTTCCCAGGCTTAAACATGCCCGGTAGTTCACTACTATTTACTCCACTGCTCCTTTACTCTAACCTCTGTCCTTCCTCCCCACCCACCCGCCCCTTCCCGCCACCTACAAAGAACACAGAGGCCTCAAACTTGCAAAAACTATTAAACCAAAACATAAACAAGCAGTCTGACAATAGATCCAATTCCATTGCAATTCTCATTTTTGTATGTTCCTCCTGGCTGGGCCCCTTCTACGACCAAACGTCCATGGGTACCACCGTGATGAAAAAACCCAACTTTCTTCCTCCGGAACAGTAGTGGCCAGTCTTCAACAGACCTCTCTCCAGAAAGGCTGTGCTCGGCATAGTCGTCGACTAAAGCCGGGGTGGGGGGCGAGACACCAGTAACAAAAATAAAACCCCAAGCAAACCTTAACTATAACCGGACAATGCCAAGAATCCTCCTCCGCACCTCAGGGAAAAATGCTGGCTGCCATCCTGCTCCGTGCCAAGCGTGACCTCTAATCTTGTTTATGACCTGCAGTATTTCGTAAGACATGGGGGGTTTTGGGTTGGTTTTCGTTCTTTGTTTCTTGTTTGCCAAGTTCTCAAAAGGGCTTAAAACACTTAGGCATAGAGACACGAAGGGAGCAGTTACAATACACAACAACTAATCGGAAACAGTACTCAAACATTAGACTGGACCAGACTAAAGTCCACTCTACAAACCGAATCAGAAAGAGACAGGAGGAAAAAAAGTTTTTAAGTGCTAACATAATAAGAAACAATCTTAAAGACTCACTAAATACATGTGGGGAAATGGAGGGGTCCCCTTCTTTTAAATATATTTACATAATATTAAAGCTTTTTATTTTGCTTTTCTCGCCAACGAAATTTTCTAGCTACCCTGGGCCAAGTCCCCATTTAAATTAAGAGGTTAAGGATTTTATAACATAGACAGACTGTTAGGCCCGCGGCCCATAGACGCCTCCCCGCCCTCTCCTTCCCTCCCTCCCTCCGCTGCCGAGGGCCCTGATGCCTTGCCTGCTTCGCACCGCGTGGCATCAGCCGTAACATCGGCACAAAGCGGAGGTAACACAACGCCGCCCCGACCCCGTGCACTTCGTTACCGCTTTGTGAAAGCACAAGAGACTACAGTTAGGGCTTGCCTAGACAGAAAAAAAGAAAAAAAAAGGTTTTGCCATTTAGCTGCTGCAATTAAATGGTAAAACCGGACTAATGTGGACACAGCAATACCAGTTTAGAAGTGTTTCTACCATTTACACCGCACTGGAAAGGAAAATAACTTATCCCAGTATAAGTGCATCCACACTACAGCCTACGCCAGCACAGTATCAGTTGAAATAATAATACATCAGTCCCCTAAGTGACAGAATTATACCAGCTGAACTTTTCTAGCATAGACCAGGCCTAAGACATGAGGTAGTGAAAAAGAAAATCAGGCTCAAGATCTTTTTTCATTCCATAGAATTGATATACTCTAAAAATATTCACTGCTCAGATTTATGGATTTTAAAAATAATGTTTTAAAATCCAAAATTTAAAGCTAACATCCTGAGTCACACAGGACTTACAAACGGAGGAATAAATCTTAAAAACGCCCTTGCTCAGGGTCCTAATTCAGGAAAATATTTTTTATCGTAGAAAGCACATAAGCATGTGTTTGACTCCCACTGAAGCAAGTGGAAAGGAAGCACATGGATAAGTGCTTTCTGAAATCTGGGCCACAGTCAGAAATCATGGTCTTTGTAGAATTTATTTCCTCATTCATTTCAGTGCTGTTTAATCACAAGTCATTCATGTTTTAAGACAGTGGGAAAAACATAGACAATGGAAGCTAAATCAAGTTTGTTACAACTGTTCAATATTTACAGCATTCATAGCATAAACCAGAAGTATTTTTGGTAACTTAAGACAAATACCTTTTTTCTTTGTTATTAAATGTACCGCAGCAGTCCTGTTAAACAAACCCACTGTCTCGGATATTAAAGAAATTGTTGTTTACATTTACCGACTCATTTAAATTAAAAATCTGTTCTTGTTCCAAACCCCACTCTCCTTCATCTTCATCCTCCGGTTCTGCCTCAGACCCATTCCGACTGTTTTCATACAAAAAGATCTGCTCATCCACGTGAGCCGGGGCTAAGCGGTTTCTCTTTGCACTTACAACATTAGCAGAAGAACCGAAAAGACGTTCAGGGAAGACCCTTGTGGCCAAAATACACCAGTATTTTTGAAGAACCTTTGGTAAAACTGGAAACAGCGCTAGTCTGTCAGACCACCACTTCAGCGGGTCTTCGTTCAAACCGAGGACCTTTTGTGACTTGAAGTTGCTCAACTCCTCAACGATCTGAGCGTGCCATTCCTCCTGGTCTTCCACGCCTCCCGTCTGGCAAAAGATTTCTGCAAGCATGTTGTTGATGACACTGGTAGGAGGAGGAGTAGAGGAGATGATGATTTTTTTCACAGGGGGCTCTTCTGAAACGGTGAAGAATTTCTCTTCAGTCCTAAAGGTATTTTCTTTTACTTTCTCCAGCAGGCTTTTTGCTTCTTCCACCACTCTGTTTTCAACCTGCTGCCGCTCAAAGGCTGAAAGAAAAGGCAGTTTTTTGTAGCGGGGATCCAAGAAAGTGGCAACATTGAGAAACATGTCTATCTCAGGCGTGTGCTGATAGGTGGTTGACAACTCTTTAGCGATCACCTCCTTTGCCATGCTGATTTCTTTCAAATCGTTCTCTTTGATGTTCAGGGTAGTATTCAGAAGCATGTGGAGAAGTGGCTTCACCATACTAATCGTCGGGTACTTTGAAGCAGACATCATCTCTGCAACCTGCTTGAAAGGCTGCAGCAGCTCTACCAGCCCTTCGATTGTATTCCACTCGCTGGCTTCCAGCATGAGGTGGTGGTTGTTGCTGTCCTCCACAAGAACAGCCGCAATGACAAACTGCTGCTCCTTGAGGCGCTGCAGCATAGCGAGCGTGCTTCCCCACCAGGAAACACGGTCGCTTACCAGCATGCAGTGGAGAATATTCTGCTGCTTCTGCTTCTCGCTCAGCATGTACATCGCGACCGTAGACTGCTGAAAATACTCCACCAGTTTTCGGCACCTGGCAAGAAGGCTGCAGAGTTTGGGGAGCTGAAAAGCTTGTTGTATTCCTGCGTTAAAAGTGTGGCCCAAACAAGGCATCTGTACGGGAATATCTAGGAGAGAGCAAGCCTTCACAATGTCTTTACTGTAATCTGTTGTAGCACCAAAGACTTTTGTATTGATCCCCCACTCAATGAACGTTTCATAAAGGACTCGCGTAATAGTCTCTGCAGTATTATCCTCCGGTACTTCAAACGTTTTTAAGCACCGCGAGTTCACCGCCAGGCAGTTGGCAGGACTGCTGCTGAGAAAGTGAACCGCGACGGTTACGTACGACCGGTTCTGGTTTTCGCTCCTCCACATGTCCGTGGATATGCCACACCACAGAACCTCGGTGAGCTCTTTCAGCACAATTTCTCTAATGGCATTGTATTTTTCAGGAATAGCTTTTGTACAGAAGTACTTCCGGCTCGGAAGTTCGTATCTGGGGTCCGCTGTTCTCAAGAGGGCCTTGAAGGTGGGTTCATCAACGATAGAGGCCGGATACATGCCCTCGCAAATTAAGCTGATGACTGCAGATGTCAGTTCCTGGTGCTTTTTGTTTTCGTAGTTCTGGTAGGTCTTCATGATGAGGCTATCCTGAACAACCTGCTGCGACGACTCCGGCTTGATTTTTGAAAATGCAGTGGCAAAGGCTTCCCTCATTTGCTCAGTGTTACTCTTCACAAATTCGCAGAATTCGTCGGGGTGATTTTTCTCAAGGTGGTAGGAAAGGTTGGACGTGTTTCCTGAATAGGCGATCTGTGCCATGCAAATACGGCAGTAGATCTTCTTCCACTGTAATATGCATCCTTCTGCATTGGTATCAAACCCAAAGTACTTCCACACTTTACTCTTTGCTCTCGGGTGAGCCACTAACTTTAGGTCTGATGGGGAACCTTCTAAACTTTTATTCTCCATTGCTTCTTGGCCACCGTCCCACCTTTTGATCCTTCACTCATTAATGAGTACCTGATAAAGGCAGTAAGATAAAGATACAATGAGAAAGCACAAGTTTGACCACACTTAACTATGTGAAATCAGCGTTTCTGCGAACGTATCAAGAAACCTACCTTACTAATTACATTTGCAAATTTAAAGATGAGATTTGCAGGAAGTGTGACCTACAAGAAGCCCATCGGAATGTCAAAAATTAAGAAGGGTTTTAATGTATCGCATTCTGCTGTGAAACTGAGCTAGAAGATCTGAGTAAATCTTGATTCTGGAATTACGTAATTCTGGGTAGAGAAAGCATAACCACCACCACAGAGCTGATACATTACTGTCACACAAACCGGTCATCTGCTGTAGCATTTTCCTGCCTCTTAAGTTATAGTTAGGGCTAGACCAACTCTAGCCTAAGAGTTACTGAGCTTCACTGTTAACATTTATTTCAGTTGAAATCTGATACTGAAGGGGCAAAGGTTTTATTGTTTGTTTATTTTGAAAGAAGTTTTGTTAGCTCGATCTAACTGTTCCAGTGTTTGCTTTAAAAAAAAAAAAAAAAAAATCTGTGATGCAAATTATGGCATTAATCTGCTCCTCTGAAAGGTAAAGATGTCTTCTGACTGAAGGAAAAGGAGTTTGAACCTACATGCAGATCAACAATATGTGTCTGACACCTTTCCTGTCCTTCTCTTTCTGAAATCAAAGCCATCTCCTGAACTATTAGTTCACAATCATGGTTCCTGGAATAACAGTGCATTATAATTACAGGAAAAGCAGACAGGGAAGCACTAATAAATGTTATTATCCACATCAGCTGGAAAATAATTTTGCTGTATTTTCTTCAAAAGGCTACAGAAGTCGGGAGGGGGTGACACTCTCGAGATGAGTGCGGTGATAAGGCAAGACTTGGCAATCTGAACCTAAATACCTGCACAGGAAAAAGCGTCTTGTGCAAACGGTCACGTGCAAGCACAACTTGAGGCCGACAGCGTCTCTGTGCCCAGTGCCGGCAGTTGGCACCCGCCAGAGCTGATTTCGCTGCACCAAAAAGCCAAGCCACAACACAGCACGCCTGCATGCTGACACTTCTCCATTTCTTCCACACCACCAGCCGAGCCACCGTGACAGCAACAAGCCAGCGGCCTGGGCAGGATCGGGAAGGAGAAGGAAGCCATCAGTTTAACACAGATGCAATCTCCACAAAAATCCAGGGGAAGAGAGCAGGAGAGAAACAACAGGAGCATCCCTGCAGCCAGCCTGAAAGCAATGGCATTGCTCCTTCTCTGCTCGTCAGGAGCTGCACCTGCGCCCAAGCTCAGAAATCCCCGGGTGCCAAGACCGGCTGGGTGGGGGAGGAAGAAACAATCTGACTTTTTCATATCTGCAAGGGAATATCCCCCAAAAATGTATGTGTGCAAGCTTCTCCGGTGTGCTTCCTGCTGTTGATGAACATTCCCCAAAAAAGATGTTTTCCCTCTGAACTACAGCTGGTATTTTGCAGCACTTTCCAAATGCCTTGAATGAAAAACCAAAGACAGGTTTACCAAGACTAAACATATTTATTTAAACACAGCTGTTGGTTTAGAAGCAGAATGAGAGATACAGGGCAAGCATTTTATTGGATTTGTTCTGAAGATTTACTTCTGGGTGTAGACCTTTTTTTTTTTCTCTTGAGGGGGGCAATGTTCTGACTACTAGCGTGCCCTCTACTGTGATTCATTCAGTGCCTTTCAAGTTGCCAGGATAAACTATTGATTCAACATGGTAATGCTGCCTAATTCCAAAGATGTGCGTATCAACAGCACCAAGGTATGCAATCCCACAAAAACTGATGATTTTGAAAGACAAAGTGGTGTAATGTATGATGTAACCTTGCCATAGCATCAGAATGTGCATTGACAAGATATGTCATATCAGTATATTATTATTGCTTTTAGATCCCCCCATTTCAATCCATGACATGGTGTCTCGAGGAAGTATAGAGGCTCCTGGTATTTCATTAAATCTTACCGTTTCCTTTGCAATTACGTGGCAGTTCCTGAAAGCAAGGAGGAAGGCACTGTAATAAGAGTTGATGTGTCTTAAATATTTAAAATTAGTATGACACACCTTGGATCATAAAAAGTTCATCACAGACTGATAAAATACAAGTTATTTTAGAGCACGGGAGTGTTACAGGCTCACCTCACCCTTCATTCTTACGTATGTTACAGCTTTGCCATCATTTTGAGATGGATCTGGCACTTGGCGATAGTGGCACAGAGTAGCATTGCCACAGTTAAGGATATGCCAGCATAATACAGCCTTTATTATAATGCTGTAAACCACACTTCAGCTGTCATAATAGCTTGAATACAAACTGCTAATCATCCCTGCCTCTCCCTCAAGTGTTATACAGCATAACTGGCACTATGAAGGGGGGGGGGGGGGGGGAAAACACCACCTACACTTTTCATTTTTCTATAAGAGGAGATAAATTTTTCCTCCTTCAGTGAAACAAAGTGTTAGTAGCCTAGGCTTGGCAAAAACCAGAGCAGCTTCAACTCTGTGCCAAACTGAAGCCACCAGCACCTTGCAGAATTAAATCCATTGGGAACGAACCACATCATGGCCTTTGAGAAGCGCCGCAGCTTGTTACAAGGGCAGCTGATAGAAATGCTCCCTTTTAGCTTGCTGAACTTTCCATTATAAAAAACTAGTACCACTTTGGTTTGCTGAAAACCCTTCCACACGCAGAAGCCTTCAGGCTACAAACGTGCCTTTTCCTTTCTCCTTTGAATTCCCACCCACACTGAAACAGAGCGCACCTTTGGAGAAGCTGCCTTGCCTCCTCTGTGCAGCTGGCCAACACCACTAGCCCGTACTGGGGTCGAGGCTTTCAAGAGCTGAACGGACAACAACCCTGCAGACAGGATCCTCTGTCAGCTCCACAGGAGGAGGAGGAAGGGCCCAGGTTTCCTGGCCCTAGCACCTCATCCCCGCTCTCCCCGGGGCGGGCTGTGCTGCCTCCTCACACCTCTCAGGCTCCTAAGGCAAACCCACGACTCCCCTCTCCAGGGCAGGGCTCGAGAGGTTGAAGCGCCAGTGACGACGCGTGTTGCGGAGGGCAGCGGTGCCGCCCTTGCGCCAGGCAGGGCTCGGCTTCCCCGGTGGCGAAGAAAATAAGCTCAAAACCTGTACGAGAGTCACTCGGATTGTGAAACCAAGCACGGGGATGTGAGGAAACGTGGGGTGTGCAGCCACCCTGCAACCTTAGCTCTGCCCCTGTGTGCGCGCACAGCGACGGCACCCTCTCTAATTACACAGTAGGTATCGTTGTCGCACAACCCTTGCCTCACTCGGCGCAGGGGCAACCATAAAACGAGTGTTTTCTCACTTCTGGAACTACCTAAATAACTCTCTCAGGTGCGCGCGTGAGGGAGAGGGATTAATTGTTAGATGCAACTTTTTTTTGCCTGCCGTGAATCCTTCCTACCTGGTCGCTTCTCTGCCCACCTCTGGATGTTTTACAACCTAGAGCTCATACAGCTTTGAGCAGGAAGTGCTCGGTCTATCATTATGCTTTACGCATATAAAGTAAAAGCCCTTAATACATGAATCAAAATTAAGAGATGCATGTTCCCAAATTAATATTTCAGATTAATTGTAAAGAAACTCGGTACAAATGATGATACTGAATAACTAGAAATTGGGGCAAATTAAAAATACGTATGAAATTTCAATGACTTTTAAGAAGAACAGGAATCAGCTTTAAGGTCTTCTGAACTTCAGCCGCGTTACCACCTTCTTCAGAGCCGGTTTGCCACACATCACAGATACCAAATTTAACTGCAAAGACTTCAGAACTACGAAACATTCAGCATTTAGTCTTCCCCTACCAAATTTCAATGAAACTTGTACAGTAGAAGAGGAAATGCAGGAGGAAGATGCCAAATAAATTCCTTGAGAAGCTTTTAAAATACCAAAAGAGGTTACTGTTATTATTATATGAACCATTTTTGTTATCAGTAGGATGACTTTCAGTGACCACATTTCCAGCATTAATATCCTGGTGTCATAATTAATATTAGTTTGTCTTTTACCAATCCACTGATTAGATTTTTGTTTTTAAAGAGCTGTTTATATCAAGATCTTTAGTCACGCAGGGCTTTTTTTTTCCCTCCAATTAATTAAGATTAAGCACTGTAAAAAAAACATCCAAGCAGTAATTTCTAATGAAACTATTAATTGTTTAGACCACTGAACACTAACACAGTTTACATTACATATCGGCAGTTATACCATTTATGCAATTAGTACTTGGAAAAATGTTTTAACATAAGTTCCTCTTGACTTCTACACACTGATTTTAGTTAGCAAAGCAATCATTGACTGCACCCCGTTTATCTGTATTTCACTTCCCTGAGCTTCAAGATCAGAATTTCAGACCAACTTCCCTACTCTGTATTGGGGGGGGCAGGGGACTCACTTCAATAGCAAACATTACTATCTTTTCCGTTTGCAACTCAAAACAATTACCAAGTTTTTGCACTAAATCTAGATTTCAGAGCTCAAACTGCCTCCTTCCCCAAAAAACTGTCTTGAATCCCATCTGTAAGAATTAGATGAACCCCAGTAGGATGTGACAGAACAGATGGTCACTTTTAAAAGCCATGCAAATGCACATGTGCCAAGAGCATGCAACTCTGACTAAGTCACAGTAAAGAAAAAGAAAAACGAAACTAATTCGGTTTACTTTGGGTTGGAATCCTGAACACTTCTTCCCAGCAACTGAAAGAAAGTAAGCTTTTCTTGGAAAATGCGCAGGCAGAAGGGCTACACTGACACCAGACCCCTCTGCTCCCCCACAGAGCTCAAGGACGAGCCTCCGGGCATCCCTCTGTTTTAAACCTTCCATGGGAGAGCTGCAGCGCTGCCGCATGAAGAGTGGGAACTCTGACAGGGGAACTGGGGCCAAGGAGACGGGATCGGAGGCATGGCTCCGCCGCCCTGCCCTGCCCTTCCCAGCTCCGCTTCCCCCCTCCAGGCTCTCCCTGGGAAGGCACCCTGACAATAAAATGCCCATACTTGTGAGAGTTACGGACACCCCCTCGAAAAGATACAGAAAATTTTAAAGATACGCACCTTTCTAGATTACTGTCTGGAAAAGTTACTTAGTGTTTTCTTACAGCCAGTATAGTTTACTGATCCAAGCTTTAATTAAGCACGTTCTAACCAACACTTTCACTTTTTGTTGCACTGCAGTCACTATTTTGAAGTTATTATGGAAACGGGGTTAATCTGGGTAAAAAAGTTCCTGTTGACAAGCTGATTCACTTTTTTAAGCAATGGCTGGACACCGCGAGTCAAAGCAACGCAGCAGGTAACTGCCAAGAGGCAACTGCGCGCAAACAACTATCTGGGGAGGAAACTACTTGTCCTTGGAAGAAACCACCCCGAGTTAGGGCTGAAAGAAAACTTTCCACATCTGTCAGATCTGTCCTGGTCCTACTCAGGCAGCTGACATTTCCCAGGTCGGATCTTCACTGCCTTCCTCCGGCATTTCCAAATTCAACACTTTTTTTGTTTTTAATAGCAGCTAAGAACAGACTGCAACAAAACACTCGGGTCACATTTTCGTCATGCTGTTTCTCTGTGGTTCGAAAAAAGATTTGGAAAGTGTTACACACCCTAGGCACAATACCCAGCTTTGCTCTGCCGAGAAAAACTAACGCTAGAAAAATGCTCAGATGACTTCAGACTGTATGCACATCTGCCCTTTTTTGTCACCAGGGTTTTCTCGTTTGTTTGGGGGTTTTATCTCTGTATTTTGAGAATGAGAAAGGAGAATCCCAGCCTATCACAGAAGGATTGGGAATGAATAAAAAGTAGACAAAATGCTACCCAAGGATGCCACGTGTGATGAAATGCACAAATACGCTCTTACTGTGTGGGGTACCTGTCCCATATCCTCCCCAGCACTTCAGATATTCTCTAAAATGATTTCCTCATCTGCTTCATCTCCTTACCAAAACACTATGCCCTCTCAATATTTTTTTTTTTTTTACTGTTCCTCTGGTTAAAACTATCGACAGAGCCACAAAGGCTCACTTGCTGCTAAGTAGAGAAAGTTAAAGGCACTGACTTGCATGCAGTTGTACGCTCAGCTCTGATGATACCCTATGCGGCTGTCCGGGCTCGTAGTTTGCTGTAAGTTTATAAACTCAGAAGCATTTTAAAGTCTTCAAGAGTAACGTGAGGAAAGAGGAAATTCCGATCTTTGTTTTCTGGCAAACTCATATTAAACATGCTGTTGACCCAAATCTGAAAAGAGCAAAAACGTAACTTCTCCGACAACTGACTAATCTGAAGTCCCTTGGAGAAAACTACAAGTGTCACTCACTTGTCAGCTTAAAGGCTGTCAGCGGGTGACAGCCGGTATCAAAGATTAAGCTTTCAGAGCGCGGGTGTGTTCCCCTCCCGGAGCGGCCAGGGCAGGGAGGCTACGGCCGGCGGTCCCGGCCGCCCCGGCGGGCGGAGGCAGGGGCCAGTGGCGGGGCGGGGGCACGGCGGGCGGCGGAGGCAGGAGCGCCCGGCGCCGCGGCCGGGCCACCGGGAGGCTGCCCGCCGCTACCCGCCTTCCAAGCACCTACCTGGGCTGAGGGAGGCTGCGCCCGCGCGGCTCTGAGCCGAGGTCTGAGGCGAAACCGTCAGAAAGCGAGGAAGAGGAAGAGGAGAAGCGGGGACCCCCGGCCCGCGGAGCCCCCACGCCGCCTACCCGAGGCCGCAGTCAGGCCGGCGTGCAGCCAGGCGCCCGTCCCGGGCCCGGCCCCCCGCCCCGCCCCGCGTCCGGGGCGGCCGCGGCCCGGGGGCCGGACGGGGCGGTAGGGGCCGGGGCCCGCCGCCCGCCGGCGGCAGCGAGGGCGGGGCCCGGCGCGGCGGGGGCGGGGAGGGCGCCAGGCCAGCCGCACTCCCCCCGGGCCGCTGCCCTCGGGCGACGCGGTGGGCCCGGCCCGGCCCGCGGAGGGCAGCGGGGGAGGAGCTCGGCGGCGGCCGGACCCGGGCCGTGGCCGCCTCGGTGCCTCAGCCCCTGCCCTGCTGCGGGGGACGCGGCGCGGCCCGGGCGACCCGCCGCTGCGGCCAAGGTCGCGGCTGTTCTGCCTTGCCCTGCCCCGGCCGTGCGGCCGCTCCCCGGCTGGGCCGCGAGGTCTCGGCCCCGCGCTCCCCGCGGCACCGGCGCTGCCGCCCCGGGGTGGGCGGGGGGAGGCGCCGCAAACTTTCCCCCTCTCGGCGGCGGGGGCTGCCGCCCCCCGTCCCGGAGCCGCCCCCCGCGGCCGCAGCCGCCCCGCCCCGCCCCGCGGCGCCGGCTGCGGTGCTCACCTGGGGCCGGGGGGCAGCGCGGGCGGAGGCGGCGGCGCAGCTGGTGCAGGATGACGAGGAGGCCGATGCGGTACACCCGGAGCAAGGGCACCAGCGCAGACAATAGCGACATGGCCGCCTCCCGCCCCGCGGCGGCTGGCTCGGGGCGAGGCGGGGAAGGAGCGAGGCGGGCGGGCGGCCTGTGCGCGGCACGGTGGCTCTCCGCCGCCGCCGCCGGGCCGGGCCGGGCCGGGGGGGCGCGGCGCTGCCCCCACCCAGCGGAAGGGAAGGCGCCGCCGCTGTCACAGCAGCGCCCGGGCGCGCCGCGGCTCCCGCCCTTCTGGGCATGTGCGGCGGGGGAAGGGCCGTGCCGCGGCCGGCGCGGGGAGGGAAGGGGCGGCGGCGGGCGGACCGGTCGCCGGCAGTGACGGAGCGGCGGCTCGGCCCCCGCCGGGGCGCCCCGCCGGGGAGCTGGGGAGAGGGCGGTGGGGGGGGCGAGGGGAGCGGCGCTCCGGGGCGGCGTGACTCAGCAGCGAGAGGCGGCGGCGGGAGGCGGAGGCGGTGCGACAGGCCGCCCGGTGGGGCCGGCGGGGTTTGGGTGCAGCGGCGTTGCTGCCAGGCCTGTTACAGCTACAGGCAGTCAGCCGTGCCTCGGCGGCGATGAGCCACACGGCTCTGTCTCAGAATCCCGTGGCTGAAAGCGCTGGCGGAGTTGGCTCACGATTTCCCCGCTCCCTGGCGCAGATGAGGGGCTGCCGCTGCCGCCGCATCCCGTGGGCATCGCTGCGTCGGGGCACGACCCCTGTCACCTCAGGCGTCTGTCAAGCTCGCTCCTCTCGTGCTCGCAGCTCTGGCAGAAGTAACGATTTCTCCAAACGCAACTTTATGTACAAAGCCTTCCTACATCAGGAGCCTGAATTTTATACCAGCCTGATGAACGCATTCTTTACAGCGATATATAGCGTATCACGTGGTTTTATCTCGAAAGTTTCTTCTTGTCCCTTTTAAATCCTCAGCCTTACTTTTAAGATGATGAGGACTTGGGACAGAAGAGCATGTCCTACCTACCAGTTCTTCTGGTAGATGGCTGGTTTCAGATAGAGGAAGTACAGCGCCTAGCACGGACATCGTGGTTTTCATTCACAGAACTGGCAGTGTTTCATAAATGCAGATGAGCCTCAATATTGATACAAAACAAAAAATAGGAACAGTCATTTCACAAGAGGAGACGTTGACCTATATATTCAATTTCAAATCCTTGGGTAACATTTTGTCTTTGAGGATGATGGGGAGCCATACAAAGTTCTGGAAGTGCATTTGAAATGTAATCTCCTCCTCCCCTTTAAAAAAAATAAGCATACTTTCTAAAAAAAGTACAACTAACTACACTTTTTCAATGTCAGATCAGATTGCTTAGCAGAACTGACTTTTTGTCTACTCTCAGAAATATGCATAAAGTAAAAGCATAGTGTGTAGTTGCTCCAGGACAAAACCAACCACTGAATTTTACGTATCTCTGGTGAATATTTTTTTTTATTAACACATGGAATTATGCAAACATAAATAATAAACAGAACATCATGAAGTCACATCAGTGAAGGATTCGTTCTTAACGTATATTGTTCTTAATGATGCACCGAGTGGTAGAAAGAGCATCACATAAAAAGACATGAAAGAAGAAACACTGACATTTAGTAAAGGTGAATTATTCTTTCAGTTTATCTCAGTAAAAATCAAATCTCGACTCCTTTATGTTGCTTCACATCCTTTTCTCAGAACTACAGCATTAATGAAAGCCCTTTGCAACATTAGACTGTGAAACTTGCCTACAGTGTATTTACACTATCTGTATATAAATACACCATGCTTTCTCAGGTTTTCTAGTATAAAAAAATCAATCGATGCGTATTCAAGCTACAGAAAAAAAACTCCTCTGTCTTTTTTCAGACAACGCTATCCAAAGAATTAGACTAAGTGGGGAACAACTGATGGATTAACATTATGGTCTTATTGGTCCCACTACTTTTATTCAAGGTGTTAAAATTATTTTCAACCCTCCATGAGTCGTGAGTATGGCCTCACAGAAAGGATGAGGAAAATTTGTTTCAACACTATTATTTTTTCTAAAGGCTGATGGACATGAAGTGATGGAGAAATGAAAATGTTAATAAAAGGCTGTAGGTCTTTGATTCTTTTCAAATAGTGTCTTCTAATACATCCTAATTTTAATTGATACTTCCTTTTCCTTGGTTTTCAGTAAGTCGCCATTTTATTGATAGTTTGGTTTTTTCCTTGCAATCATTATCTGCGAAGCCTTGAGTATTCGGGCTGGAATCTCGTCCATCTACTTTAGGTACCTCACTGAGACGTTATTACCTCAATGAAATTTTAGGTGTCTGTGCCCTGGAAGGGACGAAAGGAGCAATCTAATTGCCTCAGCTTTGCTGTATGGGCAGTGGACAGAGAGAGGCACTTCTGAAGACCTGCAGAAGACGACTGCTTCCTCTGAGGTGCTGAGAGGGCTTCCTTCTTTCCACCGACGGTAAGTGAACTTGCAGCACCAGCGGGCAAAGCCAGCCTGTGGTTAGAGCACCGATATCCTCTTGGAAGGTCGTCGGAAACACTAGTAACGCTCCATCCACACATGCTCCAGCCTATCTGTCCCTCCTGCAGGACTGGCACTAATGAAGCAGTATGTGATCACAGTGCTTCCACCCACATTTTGCATAAAGATGCATAAAGCCGTAAGAAAGGAAGTGGGTGATGTTTCTAGACTGTAATTAAGCCCTGAGCTCAAACTTCCCAGCAGAATAGCATAATCAGCAACCATCAGGTAGCCTGGATGGTAGGTGTTGCAGCTGAGAGCCTGTGCAGCCAGGAACGCGCGAGGCACGGGGCCACATCAGAGCAGACAAAAGCGAACCCAAGGTTAGCCTAGCAGTTCAGACGCTCTCTGGCACAGGGTGGAGGGTTATGAGGTTATGGCCTATTTTTCTTGTTTCTTGCATGACAAGCTCCCGTTCGACACATCTTTTCCACGTATGTGAGTTTGCTCCCCTTGGTTTGGCTCCCCTTGAGATGAGAACTGGAGCCAACAACTCCTTGTATCCACCACGCGGTGATCGAAGTTCAGTAGAAGAGGTTGATGCTTTTTGCCCGAGCATGGTGTAATAGTTGGGGCAGTCACGTAAGATGTCGACGGTGTCACACCAATCCCTCTCAAATGGTAAAATGTATACTTCCACTCCCGTGCTTAGCTCGAGACGTGCTGTCTGCATTTCGCACGTATGTCGAAGCTGATGGCCCACGCCGGAAGAAGCAAGACATAATTCTGACTGCTGCTAATTTTTCAGGCTTCTAAAAGGGATTTAAATGCTTGTCTTCCTAAGCTGGATTGCAGTGGGACTTGAGGCAAGAGATAAGTGCCTATCTTCCCAAAACAGGATCTCTTTAACATGTGTGGGTGAATAAAGTTAAATGCCCGAGGAGCTTTCAGGTTCAGTAGGGAGGTGCTCACAAGATGAGGCAGTGCTGGGAAACAGTCGGTTGGGATTGCGTCTGGAATTCATGTGGGGTTTTGAACACCTGCAGACAATTTTGACAGGCTGCATACGCTTTCCCCCCCCCTCGATGCAAAAAAAGTCATTTTAGGTACCTCCAAACTAGGATCATCTTACCTAGTATTGGGCACTTGGGCACAGCAGGAGCGTCTGGAGCAGTAAGACCTTAGCACGCCCTGTAGTAGCTCGGGGGTGGTCGGTTACCTGGAAGGGGAAGGAAACTTTGCCGAGGGGAGAGGTGTCTGCAGGCTACACAGTGGGAAGTCCCGGGGACTGAGAGCAGGCTCCTCAGCTGTGGGCAATCATCTGATGGGACACATTTATTTTTCTTTAGTAACGCTGGGGGAGATAGTAGATGGGTGTAAGACCGACCTTCTGCGTAACAGAACCAGTGCTACAGCATTTGCCCATGAAGGGGGATGGCTTTTGATCCCTCTCAGCCTTTTTCAGATGTTTCACTTTTCAAGAAAATAGCCTCATTGGGAAAAACTGACCCTTGCCAGTGTGGCTATAGTCATAAGGATGCGAAGCCCAGGAACACAGTAAAGAAAAGAAATCTGAGTTTTTCTAGCCTAGCATTTAAGTTTATGGGAACAAGGGGACAGAGTTGCAGTCCATATTCCCTGAAGAGCCTAAGCTTTTTAGACTAGAGAAGAACAGGACAAAATATGGATAATAAGTGCAAATAGAGTCCTGGAATAGGGACAAATTCCCCTCTTCAACCAAATGCTCAAACCACTCAGCTATTACGCAAGAAGCGCAGTGTGCTTATTACTGCCGCTCAGGTTTTTTTAAAGCGACCTCCCCTGCAGTGACTGTTGTATTTGTGCATCTGAGTATTCAGCGCATGTCGCACTTTCAGGAGGTATCTGGTCTGGAGAGCCTGGAGCGTGAGTAGTTGGGGCTGGGTTTGCATTCCCCCCCAATACCCCTACTCCATATTGGGTAAGATCTGAGCATCCCCCCCTGCAGTTCAGTCAAGACTCAGAGACCAAAGAGTCAGAAGAAGACATGCAAAAAAAGCAATAACAAAAATAAATAAAAAAAAAATCCCCAAACACATGGTTTTACATACAAAACTTCTGCAGGTAAATAAGTATAAGGCATCTGAGCCGCTAACAAAAATACACAAGCTTTTGTTAAAAACAACTTCTGTCATAAAACAATTAAAAATAGTAAATCTATTTAGAATTGAGTAGAGGTATTAGCAGCCTACAAACGGTACTCAGCAACTTGACTTAGTGAATTGGGTGAATTGGCTGAAAGAATAACAAAACATCTAGAAATTCTATATGTAGCAAGGACTTAGCAGCATTATTCAGCAGTGGGAAATCAGTTCTCACATAGTTCTGGGACTTTATTTGAAAATGTCCGTAGGTAGATAAACTGATTGATTAACATACACGAAGTTTCAAAAGCCCTTTGACAAGATCCTGCACACAAAGGATGCTAAGCAATCGGGGGATAAGATCCAGCATATTTACAAAACAGAAGAAAGGAAACAAAAACCTACACTAAAGCAAGAGCGAAACAAAGTGATTGACTTTTATCGGGAAATCAGAGCAAAATAACAGCAGGATGTCAAGTTTCCATACCACATCCAACCCTGGCTAATACACTCCTTAATGTCTTGGATGGGGTAAGGGAAGAGCTGTTGCAGCAAAATGGCAACCAACAACAAAATGGTGTTATTTCTATTAGTCACAGTGGGAGAGGAACGAGGGAATTTCAGACAGATTTAAACAGGCGAGGTGGACTGGCAATATTCCAATACTGATAAAATAATGCTATTGAAAAAAAAGATTAATTATGCCTACTATAGCAATGGATTTGTTGACAGTTACTTCATTTGTGTTAAAAAATATCTAGTGTCAATAATTGCCATGTGGTTATTTCAATGTTTGTATAGTGATGTCTGCAAGCACCTGTGGCATACCCTGTGCAACACTGCCCAACCCATAGCTAAGAGGATTTTGTTAGGGTTCAGCAAACAGCCAAGAAGATGATTATGGTCCTCCATTGTCTTTGATCTCTTCCTTAGCAATACTGTAAGATAAACACGTCTTTCATCAGAAACTTGGTTAGCACCGTTCTAATGTGAAGGAAATAAAAATGCAGAATCGCCCCTCACGAACTGGGTATCACGAGTTGATCTGCACCTGTATTTTTGTTGCATCTGCTTGCAAGAGTACTTGAGTACCACGTACAACAATATTATGCAAGGCAAGGTTTGTGGGGAGAACATAGCAGACAAGCTTTCAGGCAGACGTAACCCTGCCCGTACCCTTAGCCAAACGGGGCTATGACACCACTGCTACTGTTAGTATTCAAGGTTCAGTAGCAGAGTTCACTGGTCTCATCCATGCTGTCCACCGGCACTTCCGTGAAGACTGCGCTCGCCCTGTTGCAGCTGGCTGGACGGCCAGCTTCGGCAAGCGGTGGGAGCCTTGGTTTTGGGCACGCCGGCTGCCTTAGGTCCCACCCATTACAGATAAGCAGGTGACTCCATGCCATAAGTAGGGCATCCTTGCACTGATGATGGATGGGTGGCCAGGTCAAGGAAGCTGGGAGATGGAGTTTGGATGTCAAGATCTTCAGAGCGCTACAGAAATGGCCAAAGTGGCAAAGAAATACATGTGTGGTCGGGGCCGTGGCTGATGTTTTAGACAGTCAGGGAAGGCATCTTCTGCTGCTCAAAGAGGGCAATTCTTACCAGTTGTGAACCTTTCATACAGCTTGAAGTGACCTGGCTTTGTGCCCTGGTCTGTCTATGTGTGTCTCATACCGGTGTGAAGATACTTTTCCTCATGTATTCCTTTTCACCAATTGACTTCTTAGGTTGGAGCTAACACGTGTTGTCTTCAGGACCCACGCTGCTTTTATCATAGAATCATAGAATCATTAAGGTTGGAAAAGACCTCTAAGATCATCGAGCCCAACCGTCAACCCAACACCACCATACCCACTACACCATGTCCCTAAGCGCCTCATCTACACGTCTTTTAAATACTTCCAGGGATGGTGACTCAACCACTTCCCTGGGCAGCCTGGTCCAAGGCCTGACCACTCTTTCAGTAAAGAAATTTTTCCTAATGTCCAATCTAAACCTCCCTTGGTGCAACTTGAGGCCATTTCCTCTCGTCCTATCGCTAGTTACTTGGCAGAAGAGACCAACACCCACCTCGCTACAACCTCCTTTCAGGTAGTTGTAGAGCGCAATGAGGTCTCCCCTCAGCCTCCTCTTCTCCAGGCTAAGTTGTACTTTTTTTTGTACTTAACTGCACAGATTTTCTGGGCTCCTTGGGGGCAGGTCCTGCCCACAGCGCTCTGCGACTTCAGCGTGGGAAGAGCATCTCTTATTTTTGTTGTTGTTGTTAAAGACTGGCTGGGGTGTTTCCGACTGCCTGTCTCTAGGCTGCGGCATATGAGAGAGCAAAAGCGGTGATAGGTAAAGAGATGCGTAGAACAAGCTGGAGGGAAGAAGATCAGGCCAAAACACGATGCAAATGCTGAGCAAAGGAAGACATGCAGATGACAGAGAATAGGAGTTGTGAGAAAGGCTTGAGGTGGGTTGGCTTTGGTTTAGCTTTGCTGAAAAATGGTCCAGCTCACTGCTAGCCCGGATCACAGCATGCGGGGGGAAGGATGAAGATGGGCAATTTTCTGGTCTGTAGGGTCAGGACATCCGGACGTTCAAGTGGAGCTGAACAGCCTCGGTGCATTAAAACCATCCTTCCTGCAACAGGCTGGGGCCAGCTGTCCCACCCTGACCCCAGGCGGAGGTGTGCTCGTGGGCTGTGCCGGGAGGTGGACCACGAACAGGAGGGATGCATACAGTGGCCTGAGCTGGGAGGTGCCCGAAGCCCGGTGTTACCTTTTTCCCTTCTATCTCGAATATACTGGGGGATTATTGAGCACCGGAGAGGGGTCCGGCAGTTCTTTAAGCCCGCTCTGCACTTCTTTCCATCACTTTTCTGGCACAGCTGCTTTGCTCCCCTCTTTGTCAACGGGTCCTGGCTCCTGAATCTCCCTAGACACTTACAACTGCTGCAGCTGGTTCCTCTAAACCTCCCAGCGGTCTCTGCACTGCTACTTCTTGTCCTGGGACAGCCGACGCTCTCTCCCGTTTTTCCCAATTCCATTTCACTTTACTTTCTAATCACCTGGACAAACCTGTCTCTCTATCTGCCTACAATCACTGGATTCCCCGTTCTCTTGATCACACCTGCCTGTCAGTTGTCCAAAAAGATTACGTACGTCTTGAATTTTCCACTTACTTTAATAAATGAATGATTGCAGCATTATATAACTTGTTTATGTTTGGCTTGTGCTGTAATGGTTTGGATTTTGGCTATTCTATAGCATTACATTAATTTACTATGCACAAAGCAACTGTGTAAAAAGCTAGCAAGGCCAAGAAATGAACAGGCTCAACATTTTAAATTTAAAGGGAAAAGTTAAACAAAAGAGTAAAGAGGTCCTGCTATTCTTGAGAACAAATTCGCATGTGACACAGATGAGGTAAGAGGAGACATCTGAAAAACCATTTCTCATTCCTTCTCCTTGGGATGATCCAAGTCTCTGTAACCACTGAGCTTTATTTTTCATCCTTCATCTCATTTTTGTCAGTATAAAAGCAAATCGTAGTGTGATCAGTGCCAAATTGCCTTAAGAACAACTGCAGAGAAGATTCAGCCGGGCTCAGGCCGTACACTTTCTCCTCTAACACTTGTCTGTGAGGAAGCATAAAATGTTCCAGAATTGTAGTTTGACCCCTTAGAACGTATGCACTCGAAATTATCAAAGACAATTCATTCTGCTGATAAAAATAATTTAAAGGCTGGAGAAAGCCAAGGGCTCATCCTGACAGTTGTTAAGAATACACTTTCAGAATTATCTAAAGATGTCTGATTCCGATTATACATATGATATTAGCCTTCATATTTTTCGGAGGTAATAAACTATTTCGATTATACATAATACGTTACTTATGATAGTTTGATTTCCAAGTCTATTAAGACAGCAGTTTAATTCAACATCATCATCACATCCCTGTCTGCTGAGACAGCGCACAATGAAAGATCGGCCATTTTTTCAAATCTTTCACTAGAGACTCTCAAACGTGTAAAAAGTGGCTATTTCTCAGTCCTCCGGCTGCCCTGCGAGCCGAGATTGCTCGAACCTGACAGATAACGTTCAGATTCCTATGAGGCACAGTGGTTAGAAACGGTGCATTTCAGATTCTGGATTAGTCTTGGGTTTGTATTGTTTTCTAATCTGCTACTGCTGTTTCATAGTATCAGCCATTTACATTCAGTATTTAATGACAATAAGCCTAACATAAAGGACTCTGCTATCACTGCTTGTATATATGTTTGATATATTTTTAGTTTCTGCGTTCGGGGTTTCTTTTTGTGTAAGACTATGCTTTTAAGTACCAGCATGACATTATAAAATGACATAGGTAGTTCACATGCATAAGAAGCTTTAAAAAATAAGATTTAAGACTGTTTTATAACAAGCGTTTTTCATCTAGTAAAAGGCTTTAATCCAAACCAACCAATAATTCAAGTGAAGAGTTGCAATCTTTAAAGCTACTTCTTAAAACTAGGCTGTTTTTTTCTAGAAACTTGCAAAAGACCATCACCCGGTGATCCACTACCTGTCACTTTGTTAATTGGTAAATTTAGGATAACCTGCTTTAGCATTGCCGAACATTTTATTCCACAGTTCCAGCTAGAAGATCTTTTCCTACCCCCTGACTTCACTTCAAAGTAGATTTATCTAAGGTCTAGACTACTAAAGTGAGTTTAGACAACTTCTTGTAATAAAAAACAGAATATACGTATATATTGTAAATATATAGGCACATTTATGTGTACAGACAGATAAAATAACATTTTGAAATTTCATTAAGCATGTGGAAGGGGAATGCACCCGGGACTTAACAGGGAAGTGTTTAAAGGGGTTGGTTTATGCTGTTACTTCCCTCCTCAAAAGAGTAGGGATCTTTTTCTGTGTAAGTCACATTACAGCATCATTACTACTTTGAATAAAAGAGTTACATTGGCTATAAGATGCACTTGTTACACAAAAATTACAGGTGGAGAGCAAATTCTCCTGGTAACCACATGTTCAAGTTGCAAGCCTTAGCAAACAGGTTTTTATCTATCAGAAGTGTAAACCCAGGAGCCTTTACTACTGTTCCAGATTAAAGAAAAGCAAGCAACCAAAACCATACATTATGTACAGGATGGATTTACGCTCACGATTTTGCTGGCTGCATTTCTAATTGCAAAACAAGGGGGTTTCCTGCAACTTGCATGTTGAGTCTTGCACCCATCTTGCTCGTGGCCAGCCTGTCTTTTATTGGGGTTTTGCTTCCTAATAATGAGATTATTAACAGCCGATTCACTGTGTTTAAAGTTTTTTTTTCAAGGAGGAATCAAGGTAAAAACTACGTTTTGCATCTGGCTTTCCTTGTTTTTTGTTTGTCACAGTATCAATCATGCCCTTGTTTTGCATTGTCTTGCAACCAGCTATTTACAATAAGCCATCAATAGCAATCAAGGATCTGATTCTATCTCTTTTGCTACTGTTGATTAAATAGGGAGAGTATGAACCAAAAGAGAACTTGACTGCTTAATCAAAATACGGTTTATTTACAGAAAAGGGCATAAATTTGCCCGTAGTCAGGCCCAAAGAAATGGCTTATTTACCTGCAGGTTTAGTTTTCCCTCTATTTAATTATTAACTGTTCCTGCTCTAATCAAAAGGTTAATTTAAATCATGATGTTATGAAAGAAGACTTCACTCAGCTTCATAAATGCATATGGATGAATGCGTGATCTGTAGTTCAGGGATTGGATCAAGCACTGAACAGCCACATTGGATGAGACGGAAGATCAGCACAGATTTGTATATATCTGTTAAAATGACCAGGACCAGCTATCTCAGAGGGAAGTTTAAAATCTTCTCTGCAGACAACCTCCTACACGGTAATCTCCACTTTCCTTCTCATCTCCACCTATTATACTGCTATTTAGTAATGGTTGTTAGACTAAAATTCTGAAGATTTCATATCCGTTTCTTTGTCTTGCTGGCATTGTCTCTTTAGATATATTTGATATGTAGATGATTCTCCACATTATTTTTGAATTTTATTAAGTCTCTTCTAGTTGTGCTGCGTTTCATGTATATCATTATATACATTGTGTCACAAAATATTTTAACGTTTTATAATTTGCCACCTTCTAATTTCATTGCATAGCCCTTTATTTCTGTACCATGAGGCAGGAAAGCAAAATTCCCAGTCTATCTTTAAACCACTTATTATTTCATATACTGCTTTTTTGTCTTACTCATTTCCTGTTTACTGTAAAAGATCTTTTATGTCTCTTCAGAGGGAGTTCACGATACAACACAATCTGTTAACTTTTATTTAGACACCTCCTGTTCAAAGTGTACTATGGAATGTCTATTAATGTAACTGAGACTGATACACGGAAAGAGGTGTCGGCATAAAGGGTATTTCATATATTTACAGTGCGAAACTGTAAGCCTAAACTAGGCAGAGACTAAAGTACGAGTATTAAGTGAACCACGGACAAGAGATGTTCTTGTTAAGGCCTGCACAGAATTGGCTAGTCATACCGTGCCGCGCTCTTCCCTATTTTTAACTGCGAGATCATATGAAGATACAGATGACAACGGCACTAGATGTCTTCCTAAATTTCTGCTCCCAGGCCCCCTTGGCTGGCTCCAGCGCTGGCCCACCTCATTACAGCCATCCAGCCTGGCTTCAGAGGGTGAAATCTCTTCACATGCTGAGCGTAAGGAGATCGGTGCTGCCGACGGAGACGAGCCAGAACGTTCCCTAATGCCAGAAGTGCCTGCGATAGCATCTGCGCTCTCATCGGCACACCACAGCTCTCCAGCCGTGCCCTCCTCCAGCCGTGCTCCCGGACCACATCACCCCTGCACCGATTAGGCCGCTCTGCTGCTAAGGACAATTTGTAAGTAATATTTTCTCTGCACTTTCTTTTTCCGATGACTATTGTTTGCCACTTGAGAGAGGGAGCGAGAGAGGAAAAAAAGAAAGAAAATAAAGGTATTTGCAATGAGTTCTTGAAACATTTTAAACATAAGGCTTGGTCTCAGCTTTTCCTCTTTAATTATCTGCTGCTGCTACTTGGAATTTTCAGGGCTGTTTGAGCCCTGTAATAACTTGTTTGATTTATAGTTGTAACAATTTATTCCTGCTGGGGGGGGAACCACGCTGATTACTTCTCTCTGTTTTTGCTGTGTCATTCTCTGTGCTCATAGTATGTATTGCAATGGCTTTTCTAAAAAGATAAAAAAATCAATCAGTAAAATTTCCTAAAAGCAAACACTTGATGTACACATTGATACACAAGCTGCAAACTGTATCATATGTGAAAATGAACACACCTGTTGAGTGTACGGATGCTTCAGGTTTTTTCCCTGAAAAATACGTTTTTCCATATACCAAGAATCAGACGTGCTCTCTGTTATTTTCTTGCTTACATAGAGCAATCTATTGTAATCTAGTTTCTTGTCTGCTTTTTTTGCTATGCACTAGGCTGATGGTTTCAATGATTTTCCCTTAATAACCTCAAGCTGATCATTGCACTGGATGATGGTCCTACTTTGTACATATACTTTAGCTTGGGGTTTTTTTGCTCCCAGACCAACCAGTTTCCCTTTATACATACTACAATGATTCCAGTAGAAAAGCCAGCCAACGGGATGTTTTTTTATGTTGGTTTGTGTCCTTTGAATGAAATTCATTCACCCCTTTAGAGAGGGCCAAGCAGTACACCATTTTGAGTGCTCGGGAGGTGATTTTTTGCTGCATTCAGGCCTCCTGCACAAAGGGGAACTTTGCTCTTCTTTCAGTATTAGCATTGTGCCTGCAAATAGAAATCATTTTACCTTCAATTAAGCTTGCTACGCATCAGTGGCACACTACTGACTTCAAGTTTATTCCACATCTACAAGAGAGAGGAGAATAGGCTTCACTACCCTGAAGATACATTTCTTGGTAATTTGTAGCCACTAATCAAAAACTAATCCAGATTATTAGTGACTAAAAACCACATTCATCTGAAGTATGGAGTGATTTTATCACCTCTGTCCAGCATCTCCAGAAATTATCATTAACGATGATAGGAAATACTTGTTTCAGAGGAAAACGAGCGAGCAGGTAGTGATGGCGCACACAGCCTCCTTCCATCAGCTCCACTCTCTGCTGCACATTAACTCATTTTCTTGTCTAGGAATCGCTCCACGGATTGACTGGTTTTATTTACCAGCCTTCCAAGTCAGAGCTTGTAAATGAGAAAAAGGAGCGGCACCTCGTCTACCTCGTCATTTCTTTATTATATTGTTTCCTTGCTTCAATCCACTCTCTGCAAAGCTTTTGTTTATCTTTCTCCTTTGCCTTGTACCTGCGCATCAAGCATAAAGCTGCTGCCTCTGACATCTCTACAGAGAAACCTGAACCCGTGCTCTCGTGCCTCCGTGCAGGGACTCTTCCCAGGAGCTGGCTGGGGAGGGAGGAGGTCACTACCAGGATACCAAGCACTCCCGATTGCCAGCCAGCGCCGGCCGTATCATGGCAGTCTGGAAAGCAGGAGAAATCCTCCCCTAGTAATTTTGGGATACTTAGCAGATTTGCAAAATTTTAGGCTTTGCTATTTGTCAGTGTCCTTTTTTATTTCCATATAGAATAAACGCATTGAAAATATTCAGATCTAAGAAATAAGACCTATGCATCTAGAAGGAAATATACCTGTTAGGATCAGTGACAATTACATGACAGAGTCAGCAAACAAACATTGGTTTCCTAACAGAGATTATTTTTCTGACTTTTTTTCCTCCCTCTGCTGCAAATGAGTGGTTTAGAGGCCGCTTAAAGAATCACCATCAAAAGTATTAGCAGAAAGTGATTTTAATAGAAATCTATAAAAGTGCGACTTAACAGAGTTCGATGGCAAGGCTCACTCTATCACTTACTACATGGATGGAGTATACAATGGAAAATGGTGTTAGAATTGAGTTGGAATGATTTATACAGAGGCCGAGGATGAAAAGGGTAGGGGAGACCCTCCCATTGAGTCACGAGGTTCAGAGAAGACCCCCTTGCTTGCTAAACTCCTGATGGAGCTTAGGTGCGGCTGGATCCAATCTTCGTCTCAGACTTGGCCAACGGTTTATGTCTAATACAAAAGGGTAAGGAGACCCTCCCGTTGAGTCTCGAGATTCGGAGTAGACCCCCTTGCTTTCTAAACTCCTGATGGAGTCTAGGTGCAGCTGGATCCACTCCTAGTCCCAGACTTGGTCAATGGTTTATGTCTAAGGGATTACACGTGTTTAGCAGCAATCTAAGGTTCATTCACCGTTTTAAGATAGATCATAAGATTTTTGTAGCACTTAATCATTGACTAATTTAACATGTACAAAGTAAGTTAGTAGAGTCTACTACAATCATGACAGCGACTTAATTACAGATTCGAGATGGTAGTATTTATAGTATACTTGCTAGCGGGTACCTCCGTCAATTCACACACACGCACAGAGACATGAAGATAGCTAAATATACAAAGGTATACCTGTTAAGAATTCCCTCGAGTCCAGTGAAATATTCACATCAAATGTCTTGGCATTTCTCAAAGGGCGAGGGGTTGAGCCTCGAGGAGTGTTTCAGCCCAGGTCCCGTCATCAGCGACGGTCCTCCAAATATTGCAAACTCGAGAGTTGGCGAGCTGTGAGAGGGAGATGCCGGGCGCAGCCCGCTGCGGTCCAGGAGAGCTCAGAGGGCCTCCCTTGGGACCGCTCTTTATAGGGTTGCAAGATGATTGGCTTTAGTCATCCATGAAAATTCTCAAGGTTTCAGTAACAACGGTACCGTTCCACGTGAGCTACGGCTCAGATAAGGGTATCAGGGGATGACGAACTATCCCCGCTCTCGTCCCCGACTTGGGCCAGGCAGCAGGAGTTCCTGGTGGGGTCAGTACGTTCCCCAGTCTCAGCTATGCAAGAGTTCCTGATACGGTCAAGGGACACTTCACCGCCTGACTCGTTACAGCAAGGCCAAGGTTTAACGGGAGCTTCTGAGATCACGGAGCGGCCCAAGGAGAGGGGGGGAATGCACCACCACACCCTCTGGTAATCTGCCAGATCCTCAAGCGTATTTCTTCACCTCCTAATATTCTGAAAGGCACCGCTACTGTCTCCTGCATCTTTAGCACCCACCAATTCCAATCAAAATAGCAGCAATGAAGATGGATACCCTCTGTCAGGCATCGCTTCGCCTCCTAGCAGAGCAAGGAGGGCAAAGCCAGTATCATAAATCACTTTCCTTAGAGGGTATAGTCAAGTGACATGAGAAGTTAAAGGTTTAAAATGAAGTTTCAACTTCACCTGTCATTTTCTGTGTCACAGGGTGGCAAAACCCCGTCAGTGGATACAGTCCAGCTCAAGGAAGGAGAGAGGGGCGACACGGTCTCATGGCCCATACTGCCAGCTATTTCCACGAAAGTCCTGGTGCTGTGGTCAGGCTGCAAACTTTCTGTCGAAAGCTAATTTGCAGCTGTTAATATCTTTACAAGGAGTACATAAAATGCTCAGGCTGAGAATTTTCTCTGGTAACACATGAAGGGCAAGCCTCGAAGCCCAGCAAGTCGATGAAACACATCTCGGTAGGCTTTGGTTCTCTTTGGACACGACACCCAACTGCAAAATGTAAAGAAAGGGCAGAGCTGGGCAGAATATTCGAGAATATTGAAGAAGGGAGGCTGGGGAGGGAGGGCTGGCTGGAAATACCCAGCACCCCTTCAGGTCTGTAACAACAGATGACAAAGAGAAAACAAAACAGCAGCCAAAATCACCTTCCAACACAAAAACGTTTCTCTCCATTGATTGTAATGAAAAGGCCTTGCTTCTCTCCAGCGGTCTCTTCGAGCAACCTGGGAGCCGATTCTCCATCTTCTAAATCCCTGGGGGCCTTTTCAGCCCTCAGAGTGGCCAGCCTGCTTTTGGGGCAAGTTTCCCAAAAACGAAAAAAAGCCGCGGTAACTAAAAAGTAAATGCTGTAGAGGATCTCTCCTCCAAACTGGGATTGTTCTACTTTATCGCTAATCTCTGCAACACTGCCTTTGAGTCTCAGATTTATTTACTGACCACAGTGCCCCTGTAATTAAGCTGTGGTTTTGCTCCAGAAAGTGACCCTAGGAAAAAAAATTGAAATAAAAGCACCCTGTGTGATTCCACATTCCTGCAGGCCAAACGATATCCTCAGTTACCCTCGTACAACGCCATTAACTGCCGGTGGGGTTGCAGAGGTGTAACTGGAAGGTGGATTTGGCAGAAGGATGGACTGCAGAATCGTAAATCCCCTGGGACAGCAGCTAGAAAAATGCCAGTCGACTTGCATAGCCCGAGCCAAGCTGCGGGTACGGCTAAATCACGTTGTAAATGTATAAACTGAAAAAAATGTTTCAGACGGCGTGTTCTTCCCCTTAAATCCTCTCAGCTCTCACCTGGGGTTGTGAATATTTCTAGACATAGTCATACAAAGAGAGGCAATGCTGAAGAAGAAAAAGTCTTGTATACAAAAAAAGATTTGAGCTCATACTCGAACGGTTTACTGGAAAAATCTTAAACTTTCCATACATATTTTTCTTTGAATATCAATAGTCTATTTTTTTCTACTCTCATAACCTAACCAAGAAGGGAACAGGTTAAACAAATGTTAGCTTATAAAATTAGAGACATTTTATGCTTTGCTAAGACCCCAGTGCTGAGATGTCTGACATTAGAAACAATGGAGCAAAAGATTGAAATGACTGAAAGCTATTTTAGAATGTGTCTTGCATAGGTCGCATACATAAGAAGAAAATAAAAATTAAGGAAAATTGCTCAAATGAAAAGTATAAGCTGTGAATATCAATAGACTACAATATGTAGGCTTGCATATTCTAGCTGCCATTGCTCTATTTGGCTTCAGAAACAAAATTATTTAGGATAATTATAATTACAGCTGGTAGGAACTTCCACGCTCAGGGAAACGCTAACATTTCAACATTTGTTTTCATGCTGAATCAGAATAAAAAAATTCAAATTCCTCTCAGAGAAAAATTCTGAAAAATTATGATTCTTAGGTATTAAATATAGATACTGTCAAAACACTGTCCTACATATATCAATATCTGCAGCATCTAGTAGGAACATATTGTAATATTTAATTTGGTATTCCAATATGATTACAAAGTCAACATGAAAGGAACAGGAAAATTAAACACTTCCTATTCACAAAGCAGAATATTTTGATGTTGAACAAGGATGTTGGGGTGAGATTTTCAGCACTGTGGAAACGTTTGCATTTTGAAAAAAAAAAAATTATTTGCTGACAGTAAACTTTTTCATCCACTATTGTTTTACCAGCTAAGTTTTAACACCTTTCAGCACTTCTTCTCTTTGACAATATCCTGATCATGCGGTTTGTCTTTCCTTCTCGCTTCCTTCCTTCCTTCCTTTCTTCCTTTACATTAGCATGATGACAAAGCACTGTTTTTTTTTACAGTGGCTAGCTATATGGAAACCTTCACATCTCTGGGCTAATATGCAAAATTGAATCCTCATAAAATCCAAGCGAGGCAAGTAAGCAGATAAAACGATGGACAAAGAGAGGTGTGCGTTTAAGGGGAGACTAGGATTAGAGGCAGCGTAGCCCGGGCCCTTACGCTGTGCTTCAGGCTGCCGTGCCTCTTGAAAAATGGCTCAGTGCATCAGCTCACAGAAGAGATCGGCCAGCTGAGGCGCCAGGCGTAAAACCAGATTTTCAGTGTATTTCTGACAACACAGTTCATGCGTGTGGGAGTGCAGGTAGCGGGTGGTGCATCCCCACGGGTCTTTTAGTTCAGATCCAGGAGCGCTCTTCTTGAGGCAGAGCTCCTGCCCGTTCCAGCAGCCTGCCAGGCTTGCACCCCGGAGACACCTGGGCTACGGCAGAAGAGGTCCTCCATGATTCAGTCCTAGGGTGTGCAGGTATTCAGGCCATCAGGCTGGACCTTGTCCAAAGTAAAACTCCCTGGGGTACCAGCTCCTTTTTCCTCCAGTCTGCTTCTGCTGAGCTAGTGCAGACGTAGCCATAAAAATCCACGTGCCATCCACTGTATTTGGAATATTCCTGCAACTGTAGTTGCATTGGACCTTTTTGAAAGTATTTGTGAAGCATAATCCTTAAGAAATGTGGTTAAGATGCTACGGAAACATACAAGCCCTATGGCACAGCACAGCATAGGATAACGTAGGTGCACCAGTGTTATCTACCCATAAAGGCAATGCTTACACTGGGAGGTAGAGAAGTGCTCCTACACTCCCCGACCCATCTCTGTAACCCCTTCATCTGCTTCTCCATGGCTGGAGACCGGGTACTCGGGCAGGATGTCTTCTGTGACTCCCTTATGGGGGATGCCTCAGCTGGATGAGGAGGTGACCAGCTCTCCTGAACACTCTCACGAATGCCTAGTTCATTGAAATCTCAGGCTGCAGCACAGAATATCCTGCTGTTCTCCTTCTGACAAGGAACTGCATCAAAAGCTTTGCCAGAAGGAGGGAGAAATAATGTTTGGCAATGACGTGTCTCCTACCCAACAGCGAGAGCCGCGGTCCCAGAACCCGGTGCTTGCCCTGTCCCCTGCGTGAGCTCCCTGGCCGCGACCTACACGGTCCCTAGAGGGAAAGCTGCAGTGTCCCCTTGTGCAACACTCAGGCACCTCTGCCACCGCCGCGAGTGGCCTGCCCGCGCTGGCCAAGCAGAGGACTTCAACAGAGCAGCCTCCAAATCCAGGCACCTGCGCTTGGTGCCAAAAGACGGGCGCTGCAGGAATTTGCTCTTCACTTTTTTTTTCAATAAACTGTCTCCAATAATTGCCTTGGCTTTAGAGTCGAAGGCCTCTGGAGTAATGAACAACTGTTATTTCTAGTACAATGGGATTGTTGTCTATAATGGTACCTCTTAATTGCTACTGCAGTGCAAATTATGAAAAGCAAGAATATCCGAATATAGAGACAGTTGGCTCTTGTGACAGGAAATTAAGGTCTGTTCTCTAACACTGCTGCACGCCCTGAACTCCAGCTCAAGTCAAAATCAATTACATACATTCAATACTTCGAAAAGCAAGCTCTTAGCCTTTAAAAACAACAGCTTATAGAGCTCATATCGTGTGTGTTCTGACTATCCCTATAGATGTCCAATGCTTTTTCAGATCCTACTAATCTCCTGGGCATCCTGGTGCCATCAGAGTTGATGGCAAAACCTGGCTAAAAAGGTTGAAGTACATTTTTGAAAAATAATGAACAAATCTGTGGGTGTACTATCTTTTGAAGTTTTAGTGGGTTTGATTGCTTAATTGGTTATTTTTTACTGTAAGAAAAAGCAAGCGAATGTTGCTAGATCATCCGCAATATAAAATCTTTCATCTTCTTCCCTATTTTTCATGCCTCAAGAGTCTATTGTTTTCAGCCTCTTGGATAGTATCTTTTTCATACCTGTTCATGCCTTGCTTTGGTGTTGTATTCCTTGGAAGCAATAATGACCAGCACGAACTCAGGCTTCTGAGAAAGAGCGTGTTATCTCTACAGTGCCATTTTAATATTCCAAGAATTAAGAGTCCAAATATTTAATCTCCACTCCAAACTGTCTGAAAAGCGTGGTATTGTCAAACAATAGCGGTAAACTGCTGAGGAAAGGTCCAATCCTTCTCTTAGTGATGTCAACGGGAATTGTGCCAGGAAGCTCAGCATGAGCAGGGTATAGCCCAAAGTAATCAGTTCTACAGATGATTACATGAAAAGCCCTTAATTATAGCATGATGATTGAGTATTATTACAGTCATGAGACAGAGGCATCTTCTGGAACCAAAACCAAGAAAAAGAACGTATTGAGGCTATTCCTCCTCTGCGTTGTGCCTCTTTGGCAGCAGCCTTTTAGCAGATGACTTTTCACATGTTAGCACAGCTACCCTGGTTTTGGCCGCAGCCTGACATGCACAGTGAAACGAGCCCAGGTTTCCTGTTCCACAGTTCCTCTCTGCTAAAGGTCTCTCAGCCCGCCAAGGCTGCGCCGTTTGGTAAGTACAATGTTTTCGGCAAACCCGGGAACACACTGCACTTTGTTGTTCGTCTTCTCACTTCGGTTCAAAGGCATGTCTTGCTCCGTAGGCGCCTCTTCCATGTTGGGGAAGGGCAAGTAGCTAATGGCCGTGCGTGATGGCTGCCGTCTTGATGAAGGAAGACTGCGGCGCAGACCCCCAGAGCAAGACGCCCGCTTCTGCAGCCTCGACCAAACTGCCCGGCGCTCGAGCTGGGAGCGGGAGGAAGCAGGTTACGGCCGTGAATTGGGCATGGGGGGCACAGACGAAGCGTGCGAGCTAACGGGACGCCAGTGCAAACACAGTCAGGATCTTCACGGTTCTTCAGGGAGCATTTGCTGTTAGGCAGATACACAGACGCAGTTTTGCACAGTTCATCTGAGAATGTGAAGCTTGCACAGTACCCTGCAAAAGCAAAGTCTGTACGAGTATGGGAATATGATTAGACTTTGTATGAACTTTGGATTAAAATGTTTTATTATTACTTATATGTAAGCAAGTTCATTTTTTCCCTGTTACATGGGGGTCAAACAGCCTACCCTCCCCCCAAAATCAATTATTTTGGCAGCTTAGAAAAATCTGTCTTAATAAAGACAAAAGGCAAATATTTCTAAAACATGCATAGTCACTTCACTCAGTGTTGCTAAATCATTAATATTGTTTGGTTCTGTTTTTTTATTGTCAAAGTCACAGGAAGCTGCAGTGATGACAGTGGTAAAACACATGTTCACAGCAAGTTTTAGGTACATTTTGCGGGGGATTTTCTTCACTACCTTACTTAGGAGAGAAGTTTTTACATCGCATTTTAATTTATTTTCCACATTTGTATGTTGCTTACGTTTCTTATCTGAAAGGAACTGTGAAACTCTCCCACTGCTTCCTGCCTGAAATTGCTCTCTCTGGATGCAGCTCTGATTTCCCTGTCATGATATGTGTTGTCAGGCTTTGTCTCCTCTCGAAATTATCATTAAAATGGTACACTGGCAAGCAGTCCCATTTGTAACGGTGGGGGATTCTGAAATATTTTCAGTTATTTTCATAAGAGCAGTTGGTAATTTCCTGAAGCTATGCATTCTGACTAAGTATCTTTTCTTCCTGCAGTCCTCTGAAGCAGTGGTAAAAAATCACTGCTATTTCATTTTAACCTCTCAAGAGATGAGCAAAAATCAGTTGCCTAGCAAGCAGAAGTACTATCACCTGTGTTAAAAGGTCAAGAAAAAAACGTGCTGAAAACTTTTCGGATACTTATATAAAGAGATGATTTATGACTTGGGAGTTGTTTATTGCACAAAGGAGTCTGTATTTGATCCTGTGCGTCCTGCTCTCATATACTTAATGCCGCTTAAAGGAGAGGAGTATCTGTATTCCTCAGACAAGCATTCTGACATTTCAAAAAGATAACAGCTACCTCTCAGTTTAAACAAACTCAGACATGTGCCTGGAAAATCATTTGTCATCGGCTATAGAAATGTCAAAGTTCCAGATTAAGCGACAGAGGTATTAAATTCTTTTCACTCTTTGACCATGTGCTAAAAAAAGCAGCAAATGTAAAGCTATTGTGCTTATTTTCTAAGGGCAGCTACTACATTTGGTAATACCTTCCATGGAAATCCATCACACAATATACATAGAATCATAGAATCATAGAATCATTTAGGTTAGAAAAGACCTTTAAGATCACTGAGTCCAACCATAAACCTGGCACTGCCAAGCCCACCACTAAACCATGTCCCTAAGCCCCACATCTGCATGGCTTTTAAATACCTCCAGGGATGGTGACTCAACCACTTCCCTGGGCAGCCTGGTCCAATGCTGGACAGCCCTTTCGGTGAAGAAATTTTTCCTTATATCCAATCTAAACCTCCCCTGGTACAACTTGAGGCCATTATTACAGTTCTGAATATTCCACCTACTCTAACCTACACTATGCTTCAGTTCTCAAGATCTTTGTATAGAACAGCTCACGTGTCACACATAGCAAACATGCTCCACCTCTCAATGGATGTATTTCTGGGGTGCTACAAGCTTAACTTACTTATTGGAGTGCAACATTAATTCCATAAACCTTTGGAAGTGAGAGCTCAGTCTGGGTTTAGGCTTTGTGCAGACCTAAGTGGGAGGGAGTACAGGGAATTTGTGTGTTTTACACAAAGAAGACGCTTGGCACACCTATAGTCCCTACACTCTGTAAGTGCAATAACGGTCTGGCTACCAGTGTTTTTAAGGGTCAGGGAAGAGATGGAACCACGGCTACCCTTCTTGTGATTTGTAGGAGACAGGAAAAATCTCCAGGAAAAGCAAGAGAGAGCACCTCTATCATGTACAGTGGAAAGATGTCCTGTCAGCCACACAGTACACCAGAAGACATCATTGCATCCTGCGTCTTCTACAGTATAGCCAGAAAGTCTGACAGACAAAGCTTTCACTTTACTGCTCACATCCAGTAAGAGATGTGTCTGGACTACGCAACCAGGGTGAAGCAAAATCCGTCCCCCTTCTGCTGCTATGGAGAAGACATGAAAAGTGGATTGACCATCAAAACGGGAGGAGGGAGAAAGAAGCTTCTTATCTCCATCAAACTCCCAACCTCTGCCACCAAGTTTCCAAATTCAAAATACTCCCTTTCCATCGCAATGCGTTGGTACAAGAGCTCCCCAATGACCTGAGTCAGCGAGCCCGTGAGCTTTTTCTGTCCCACCTGTCTCAACCCAGCCCCCTAGTTAATTCCAGCCTGGGTGCTGCGGTGAGCTCAGGTGGGCTGGCACAGCCTCGGAAAGCAGCCGGACTCCAGGCAGGGGTCAGGACTCCGGCAACGGATCCAGAAATCAAAGTGGCTACGAAAACTTTCACGGAAGCATTAAAATAACATTCCTTTTGTGTTATTTATTATTCTTTCCCTCCAAACTTATCAGTTATATCAACCGTTTGTTAAATTGGTGTTCTGGAAGCAAATGCATTGCGTTCTCATAGACTTTTCTTTGAACTGATGATCTGTTTCAAAATGCTTTTCAACTTGTTAAAAAAGAAAAAGAGAAAGGGAAGAAGAGGGCGTTATGAGCTAATATCCTTCCTAATAACCACAGAAACCAGAATCTTCTGGAGAAAATTAGCATTTATCTCTTCCCTGGCGTAAATCACTCTAACCCACTTTCCCAGTTTGCCTGATGGTGCGGGATTGCTAGGCAACACCACACTTGCAGGTCAGCTGCCACTTCATGACTATGCCAGTGTCCATTTTTTTGAGGCCCACACTGAATTTTTTTTCAAAGATTATGTTGCCGTTTAAGATTAAGAGCATTTAAAAATACTTAGCTAATCTTCCTACTGCAATACGAGCTCTTACATGTGTTGCTACGGCTGAATATTGCTTGGAGTGCCTAAATATTTGGAAGTAAAACCTGCCATTTTCTTCAGTAGTATAATGAAGTAAGGCATAAGATTAAGCCTGATTTTAATTATAAGGTGTCCTTTCTCTTACTCTGCCTGCCTTCCCTGTTTTTCATGCCAACAGCACTGTTTGATTTGACTTGAAGGAAAACTGAACGGCTAGCCTGAAGTAGCAGATGAATCACTCTAATATCTGATAACTTTCCCAAATAAAGGCAGCTCTCTCCGGGAGCAAATGTCAGCCTCCATTGCTTAACAAGCTTATCTGAGCCAGCGTAGTTAGCAGGGACACGCTCACACTGAAAAGCCGATTGCCGGTGGTGGGATTTTCAGTGTGTTGCCAAACTGCCGAGGAGGAGGTGATATTCCTGATTTCCAGCCGAACTTCAGCACGCAGCCTGTGCCTGAGCAAGCTCTGAAAAGTAACAGCTATATGACCTATTGCAAAAGTTCCCAACCACGCAGTCCTGAAAAATACAAGGTGCTCCTCAGCGGGCCAACGCTGGTGCTGGGCCACCTCCTGCTCTTGTTCTGCCGAGGGGCTGCCGGGGTCCCCTTCCTGCCGGCAGCCTGAGTCTTGTCCGGACACTCCGCTACTTCAAAGTGCCAACTAAAGACGGGTTTTCATAAAAGTAAGCACTTGAATACAGCGCAGAAACCTTTCTAATGCCGAGTACCTCATTAAATTGTCAACTTCCTTGCAAACGGCGCTGGGAGCACTGAGCGCACAAGCGCGGGGGATAAAATTCGCCAGCGACATATGCTGGCAAACCAGGACTGCCGGAGCCAAGCGCTCCGGGACGCGAGTTGAAGCGGCGCTTGGCTGGCAGCCCAGCCCCAGGAGCCCGGTGAAGCCCCGGGGGGAGCCGGGGCTGAGGGGCCCCCAGGCAGCCGGGCTCCCCTCTGCCGCGGCGCCCCGTTCCCCGGGCAGCGTCTCCCCCTGGAGGCTCTCCCCGGCCCTGCCGCCCGCCCCCCGCCTCCCGCCCGGCCGGGCGGGAGAGCCCGCCCCCAGCCGCCCCCGGAATGCCAGGCTTGGGCCAGCCTGATTTATTTTAGTGCGGTTTTTTAGGCTCAAAATAGCATGTTTAGCCTAAAAAGCTATAGCATTCTTAATTAGTATTTGCGGATTTTTTTTTAGATCTGTTACCTCGTCTGTGAACCCTTCAGTACAGTAAGATGCCACTTTTTTTCTACAATCCTGATCTTTAGACACATGCTTTTCCTAAAAGTATGGGGAGGCTAATGTAATCAGATGTAATTAGAAAGTCAAAGTTGAGGGCTTTAAGAACAACAGAATCTAATCAAACACAATCATGATGGTTGTCATCATTGTCACAGTACTTACAGCAAGTTCCCTTTTAAATTATCCATGTGTTTTCACCAACACAGAGGCTAGTCATTCAAGTCATTTTAATTATATTTTTATATCGCTGTCTCATCTTTATTTGTTTGGGTTTCTTCTCTTTACTAGCTCTAGTTCTTTGATGGGATCCATACACGCCAAGGTTGCTCACACTGCTCTGAAGCTACAATAGGGTTATCACAGCTTTCAGAAACTTGCAGACAATCCAAAGAAAATTGAAAAGATGGAACCAGAGATCCAGTGACTTCAGTAATGCTCTATGGAGCTGCAGGGTCTCCCTCGTCACAGGGGCAGCAACACGCCACCTCATTTTTTGGTGAAAACCATGGAGCACTCACATGCATTCAGCACGACAAAAGATGCAAAGTAAAAAATTTCTAGCCGGGTTCTAAAATGTCAGGTAAAATGTCAGCTAGCACTGTAATAAAAAAGGAAAACCTAACGCAAAACAAGAGTACTCTAATTAGCATATTGCTTTTTAACGAATGTTACACATTCAGCGAAACCACCAGGCTTCAGAAATAACAAAGCACTGACTGGGTGAAAAAAATCATTGCAGTTCACTGGTAACTCTCATGGAAGCTCTTTTATGAAGTGAATCTTTCTTTGGACACTTCTTTAATTGGACACATCTTAGGACCAAATTCTTTCATCGAAGGGTAGATACCAAGCTCTCACTAAAGTCAATGGGACCTTTATGCATCTCAGAAGAAAACTTGGCATTCTCTAGGGAGAAGAGAGAGTAAGAAAAAAAATGTATTTTTAATTAGTGTTGTAAAAAAAATAGAGATTACAATTTCTGAAACAAATAGATAAACCCATATGATTATAAAAATTGATTGCTATTTGTCAGATTCTTTGAAAACATACATCTCTTAGCACTTAAGTCTATTACCAGAGGGTACATTTATTTTGTTCTGGTTTATCTTTCATTATGTTTATATTGCAATCTTTTACAGAAGTTTCTCTCTAATTTATTTAATAAAATACCTTTTTTTTTATTTTTTCCCTTTTCAGAAAAATACCAATTTGAAATTTTTTTTTGCTAAAGATTATTAAACAAAATAGAAATAGTAGAATCATAGAATCATAGAATCATAGAATCATACAGGTTGGAAAAGACCTCTAAGATCATCGTGTCCAACCGTCAACCCAACACCACCATGCCCACTACACCATGTCCCTAAGGGCCTCATCTACACGTCTTTTAAATACCTCCAGGGATGGTGACTCCACCACTTCCCTGGGCAGCCTGTTCCAAGGCCTGACCACTCTTTCAGTAAAGAAATTTTTCCTAATGTTCAATCTAAACCTCCCTTGGCACAACTTGAGGCCATTTCCTCTTGTCCTATCGCTAGTTACTTGGGAGAAGAGACCAACACCCACCTCGCTACAACCTCCTTTCAGGTAGTTGTAGAGCGCGATGAGGTCTCCCCTCAGCCTCCTCTTCTCCAGGCTAAACAACCCCAGTTCCCTCAGCCGCTCCTCATAAGACTTGTGCTCCAGGCCCTTCACCAGCTTCGTTGCCCTCCTCTGGACGCGCTCCAGCACCTCCATGTCCTTCTTGTAGTGAGGGGCCCAAAACTGAACACAGTATTCGAAGTGCGGCCTCACCAGTGCCGAGTACAGGGGCACGATCACCTCCCTGCTCCTGCTGGCCACACTATTTCTGATACAGGCCAGTACTTCCAGCATTACTGAATCCTTAGCTATTAGAATCAGAAATCACAAGTTCTACCAGTCATGTAAAACCAAACGCAAGCAAATCTTTATTTCAGCGGAAAAAATGGTGAGAAAGGCCAGCTACCCTGTGTGTTAAAGGACCATATGAATCACAGAAAGGGAGAATTTACTCAGCTGTTGACTTGCTTAGTCTATCCCAAGTTAAAGCATAATTATCCTTTCTCTGTATTTTTATTTCAGAAATAAAGAGGCATGAAAGAAGAATCTGTCATAGGCTCATAGCCAGCTCCCACCAGCCTTCTACTCGCTCTGCTTAGACAACGTACTACACAACTCAACGCTTGTTCCACTGCCCTTCACGGACACTCCCCATGGTTTTTCAGTTGCTAAACATAGTCCTTTGAAGAGGAAACAGTCTGAAAAACCTCGTCTCCCTTGCTGTTCTTTGTACCTTGCGAGGCAGATGACTTGTTCGGCATATTTTGACTTTCTTGCCAATTAGCTTGACTACGCATTTGATATTTAAATTTATGTTGTTGAGTCTTCCGTAGTTTTTATATTATTCCACATAAAAATCTGATGGAATATACTTGGCCTAGAAACCCTGATGACAGCTGGATCCTCAGGTGTGCAGCCATCGTCACGGCACTGTCAGTGTCTTCAAGAAGCAGCTTTTTGCAGACTCCAGACACTGAGGTAGGATGCCCAGGCCATGGAGGCCTCAGTCTTTGTTTTTTTCTGTGCCAGACGATTATCTTGTCAGCAAGTAGTGTTTACAGTTGTGACTTTTGTGGAGTGCTTTGTCATGGTGGTCCAGTTCTTCACGCATTCTATCTTCAGCTAATAAAATAAAATCAAGACTTAAAAAAAATACTGCTTGAAAGTAGGAAACAAATTTTTGAGTACCCCAAAAGTGCAATTCAGCTTTCTGGGCTTCTGGCTTGAAAGAAGGTTTTTTTCTAAAATAAACAAGAGAAAAAAAAAAAGAACCTTTGCAACTGAACTCAAGCATTTCACAGACCTTAAGAAGGACTGCACCAGTTAGGATTTACCATCTCTAGAGATGTAGGGCTGAGGAAGGGAAGCCAAGCCAAGCCAAGCCAAGCCAAGCCAAGCCAAGCCAAGCCAAGGGAAGGCCAGGGAAGGCCAGGGAAGGGATGGGAAAACATACCATAGATTATTTGCTGTGGATTCCGTGATGTTTGTTACCTCAACACGTTTGGTATCATAAAGCTGTCAAGTGTGAGATAACTTTCACACATCTGTCAGGCACTTGTGCTACAACTGCTGCCTGTTCATATCGAGTGCCACAGCTTCAGCTGGGCTGCAGTCAGAGCTCCTTCTTCAGTCTCCTTAGAGTCTGCTGGAGGAACGTGGGTATGCTGAGATATATATATGTATGCTGAAAATTCACTGGAGCTGGGCCAAATGAGGATCTGAGCAGGGAGACAAAGAGGCTGAGTAGTATTAATTGCCTTATGTCCTAGCGCTCCTATATGCTCTTATGGTCCACCCTGAATCTCCCTGGCTTTGCCACCTCCTCAAAACAGCTCTCTCAAGCTGTGCAATGCTCTTTTGCCTTCCCAACTGTCTTCTCAGTTTCTTCCATCCAACTCCCCTGCTCCCAAACTTTAATACAGCAACGGGTACACTACTGTATCAACTTCTCAATGGCTGTTATTCATTAGCTTGTGAAAACATCCATTGAAAATATTTCAAAGGCAACAAATGAGTTGTCATTGACAAGAAAGAAATAGAAGTTAAACATCCTCAAATTATTACCTCTTCACATTAAAAGCAAACCTTGGCTAGATGTTGTAAACCTAGATCTTATAATTGGCAGTCTAATGTTTTCCAACAAAAGGGTGTAATAGGATACATGTAACCTATAAGCATAAATAGTTTCTATGTTGTATGTTTCTGTATGTTTCTACCTATATTTTTGTGCAAATAATTAATGCATAAAAGACTCATTTCCCCATAAAATACAAAAATGAAACCCCAAAGTGCTAGCTGTAAAAATGCAGACAGCCAAGTTTACCCAGGAGGTAACTCTGCTTTAGGATGGAATTATTTGTTCATGATGCATTATTATTCTTTACTGACTTTGCAGGAACCCTAACAGACAAAAACTGTTCCAAGAGTTGTGTTTTCACTGTCAGTGATGCTTGTGCAAAAGCAAAAAAAAATCTTGGCAAGACAATAAGACACCAACATAAGCCCAAGGCTATTCTTTTTCCACATAAATTTCAGTGTCAAAATGGTAGGAAAACCAAAATAATTTTCAAGCTGCTAGAGGGTACTGCCAACTGTGAAAAATAAAAAGACAACTATAAACATAATTATTCATGAGTGCCCTGTTAACTAACAGGAAGATTTTGAAGGGCTAGCACAGAATTTTCTAAACATATTTTTTCCTGATAAGCAAGATAGATAATAAACAATTAGGGTGATTTTCTCCTTTGCGAAATAGCTTACAGAGGCAATATTAACCAGGTTGTACCAGTTCCCAGCAGAATGCATGTGGAGGGCAACCCCTGAGGTAGTTTTTAATTCCATTTCTTCAGGATCCCTATTTGATGTTTTGCGTAGCAATACCTTCTGAACAAATCCACCCGGGATCAAATTCTAATTATCATTTAAGAATTCAGTGGAAAATCTGCAGGAGTGAAGGATGAGTATTTGGTCCTTAGACATGTAAAAAAAAGAGGTCATATTTGCAGTATTTTTCCTTTTGTAGCAAGAAAGAGAAGATTCCCAAAGGATCACTCGCGGTCTCTCACTGGTCTGCGAGCCATTGCAAAAGGTACATGCCTTGGAAGAGAAGGTGCCCATCGCTGCGATGGCACGTTACTGTGACTGCTGCTCTTCCAGGTACAAGGCAAAAGAGGGCAGTGGAGCACTGTACATTTCAATAGGTTAAACTAATGATCCCTGCAGATCTTTTATCTACATTTCTTTGCTGCGAAAATTATTACAATACCTAAAAAAGCAATCATGTTGTATTAATATCCAGACCGTTTAAACGGAACATCTCTTAGGCTTTCATTGAAAATGGCATTTCTCTCCTAGCGAGCCTTGTAATCGATTGATTGAAACCTCCTTAAACTGCATACGTTACCTTCAAATCTCCTGTCACAGGAGGTATTGCGTTTTCACTCACTAATAGGATTCTCCATGTTGGTTTTATTTGCATCCCCTCCTTCACATGCACTCCAGGGAAGTTGGCGTTCCTGTCTATAACACAACTCTTCAAGTTTAGAAAGGCCAACAGTAGTTCAGGTGTCCTCACACAGAATGAGCTTTGTTTCCTTTCCTGTGTCGCTAACAACAAACTGGGTTGGTTTTTGCCAACGTGCCATGGCCAGTCATTGCTTACGTCGGGTGCTTTCTTAATTTATTGGGTAGTTCTGCCTTCTGAATCCTTCCCAAGTGTTTCTAGGCTTTGTCTGCACCACGTCCATCTCCAAATGTGTTCATTCATGCAACTTTAAACATTCAGCAACACCATCTGTTGTTCCCATATTTAAGAAAGGAGCTTGAAGGTCAAAGATATCTTCAAACATCTCTGGTTTTACATTTTAATAAAATCAAATCTGAAGTTGGGGTTTCAATTGGAGTCTGGGATGCCGTTTCCTTTTGCTGAGAGCAGCCGTTCCCACTTCCGCATAAGTTGACGTGGATAATGTGTCATTAAAAATAATCACGTTATTTAAGAGGAATGGTCACAGTGAAGAACCCTGGCCTCTCTACCCAACAACCTTCTTTCATCTTGTCAACAACAGCCTTTAGTCTTTCTTTAAAATGACAAAGGTTTCCAGTGTCGATATGCTCCTCTGACTGTCCTCGGGATGGCAGTGCTCTAACCAGATTGATTAGCAAAGTTCTTGCTTTCCCATTATAAGCCACAGTCTGGTACTCAAATGCCATTCATTTCAAAACGCTGCGTTTCATGTAATGGCCGTAACATGTCAGCACTGTCTCCAATGCTCCTCTGATGTAAAAAGACAAGGGGACGTGACAAGATACCTTTGACGTGCCACATCCAATCTGAAGTCGGAATTATTTACACGTTTGGAAAATTACATAAAATGATAGTGTAGTGATATGTAACCTGTTACCACTACATTCTCAGATCAAAACACAGTAATCACCAACATCATTATCTTACTCCAGAGCAGTTTCAAGGGTAGCTCACTGGACTGGGATGCGCGGAGGCGGTTTATAAGCCTGGTTCTTCCACGGTCCGTGGTGAATCCAGGGAAGTCCCCCCAGCCTCCTCGGCTTCAGGTTCCTCTCCTCTAAAGCAGGGGGACTAACACCCATCTTTTATGTGAAGTGTCTGGACATCATGGTGCTACATAGTTCTTATATTTACAGTATAGAGGCTAGATATTATTCCTGTTATTACAGGTTTTGTTCTATCTTCACAGTGATATTATTCCTATTACTACAGTATTGTGTCTCCAGGGTGCCAGGTCCTGAGCAAACACAAATGCAGGCTGGTCAAAGCCCACCGCTGTTTACTCTGAAAAATGCTTTTGAAGTGTAAGACCATCCTTTCCACACCAGTGCACTTAAACTTATGGGAAAATCAATAATTTTCTCTACAAATTGACTAGGCCTTTTCCAGTAGGTCTTGCTCTGTGTAAAAAGGCACAAACCATCCGCAAATATAAACAGGAAAACCTTGCAATAGTCCTAAACCCACGGATGCTACTATTTTTGTGAGATGTTTATAGAAATACTTTTACGTTTTGGTTAACTCTCTGAGACAGAGAACAGCAGCTTTCTTAATGGAATAAATATTGTTTATTCTTTACTTTTATTTACTCATTTTGTCCTTAACTAAATAATAAAGCAATGTACTATTTCAGTGACGTACCTAATAAGCAATCCAAAATTAATTAACTCTTCCTTTCTCCTTCCCTTAAATAGCTCCTCATTTCCTGATTTGTTTCTGTAGAGATATGTATTTAGATTCATTTTTTATAACAAACTATATATAAGGATTTTATCATTTACATTTTGTATTAAGTTGTAAAATTTATATAAAGATACATATACGTATCACTATCCGGAAAAAGTAAAAGCTGAGCGTGTCCAGGTCAGGTGAAAATCAAGAGACTTTCCAAATCTAAGCGTTGTCGGTTATAAGACCACAGGGTCCCCACCGCGCTTCAGCACCGACAGAAGGGCATTCCACCACCACGCGCTGAAGCTGAGGATGCTCTTGAAACAGAGAATCCCCTACCCAAAGGTGTTGAGTAGGAAAGGAGACAGGCATGGACGGGCCACCGTCTTGACCAGAGATAAAGTCCGTCCAGAAAGTTAACTCAGAAGCGCCTTTAATTTGTGACGGAGTCGATTTCCATTCTCACTTCTGTCCTCGCTGAAAGTTGGCATAACGGTAACAGAAAGCCATATAAACTTCAAATTGTCAGGAATTCCAGGAGCTGCTTTTGCAAGCCACGCAGTCTCACCCTTCATTTCTGGGGCACTGACCCAGCCCATGTAATAAACTGTGACCCAAAACTAAGCAGAACAAGGAAATCAAGGTCTGTTCAGTGGGAATGGACAAATGAGAAGTGACCATTTTTACTCCAAGCATCATTACATGCTCATTGGTAACAAATGTGTGTGCACAGGTATGTACGTACATGCATATGCATAACATCTCTTTAAATTCACAATAACAAATCCTTTTGGTGCAAACAATAACGTCATAGGTATCAAAATAGGTTTTAAAAAATTGAACCATTATGACTGGTTAAAAAAAAGCAAAATGCAGGTAAAGAATAAGATTTGCTTGTGCTTTTAACTTAAAAAAATCAACTCTTTACACATGGAAAAACAAAATCAAGCTTTCCTCAGCAAGGACCATTATTCAAAGAACAGCGTATTCTGGGCCACAAGTGCCTTTTGCTACTATTACAGCAAGACATGGGAAAATGTAGTCACTTTCTGCATTGAAAGAGCTTATACTCCTCTCATTATGCTCAAAGGTGATGATAATTTAGCATTTTTCAGCCTGTCCTCTATCAGAACACAAAACCCATTGCCTAAGTGTTGAAAGGGAAATCCAGCACAGGTTTCCAGCAGAACAGCTCTGGTGGGAGGAGGATGAGGCTGGTAGGTGGCTGTTGGGCTGTACGTGAGGATAAATAAGCATGAAGATACTGCGTCAGAACTGAAATCAAGCAGTAGACAACATCCAGCTGATTATGAGAGCAACATCTACACTCTCACAACATTTATATAACTGAAATATTAAGAGAAAAATAAATGGATTTCACAGTTCAAGCATCTGTTCTACTCATAAAACTGCAGCTCAAAGAGAAATGAAGTTACAGTACTAGTGCAGGCGTATCAGGAATGTAAGAGCCAGTTTATTCACAGGCTTTAGTCAACCAACAGCTATCTTAAAAATGGCAAATTAGGAAATACATCTTACTACACAGCTGAAGATGTTATTTAATAAAATATTCATTAAACACACTGATACATGCCCACACTGGGTCACAACATCAGGTTGTTACAGCACATCACTATAAATTTATTTGTATTGTGCATTTCAGCTTGTTTTCAAGCCTGCACCAAAGGGTGACTGCCACAATACAGCATGTCCTGTCTAGCTCTACACGACATCTCCTTGCCAGACACTGGATAGCCCCTGTCAGGGTAGACTCTTCTGTCTTCAAAGTGTCTCCATATGAGAAATGCATCACAAGGTCTGGCATTTCCAGGATTTGCAAGTTCCCAAAGGTTTTGACTGCCATCCATCCATCCATCCATTCATGCTATACACTAATTTCTTGTTCCAGCTATTAGTGAGGTGTCCTGTGAAACTCTTCTCACTGCCTGAAGCACAGCTACCACCAGTACACCCCACCGGGATGCTGTCTTTCAGTTACCCCTCTCCTTGCTGAATCTCAAGAGGCTTTTAGTTATTTTTACAGTTATCACAAGAACCACTTGATTTCTCTCATGATCTAGAGGACCAAACTGTGTATAATAAGTTTAGTTTGCCTAGCTGACATTGATAAAAATAGCAGTAGCATACCCACAAGCTTATCCAGGAACGACTCCTTTTTGGTACGTGCAGAGGTTCTTTGGAGCGCTGATGCTTTCACTTTTTTCCATGAAATCTGCTGAACCAAAGGCACGCATTACATAGCTATATATTTCAACCATATACCATGAACATTTTTTTTCTCATGGGTAGCAGTTTGCCTTTTAATTTAGCAACAATTTATATAGAACACACTTTACACGTTATTAATAAACGTTGTTAGTTTTAAGGTCTATGTGTCACATCAATAATTGCCAAATCAGTTTAACTTGGCTACATGGGCTGAAGAGTGACAAATGTGGCTGGATGTCATCCTAGCTACATCACTTACTTGGCTGCTACCGTCTGCAGCCTGAAGAAGGACTTCAACCATTTATTAATGCATGTATGTATCCTCAGAACCAAAGCCTTTGCTAACAGAAATTGGCACCGCGCCACTGAAGTCAGCTGAATGTTTGTAACAAATGAACAGCTCCTCCACAGCAAGCAAAATTTTGCCTTCCTTTATGTATCATCCCACACGCCCATAGGATTTTGCCTACTGATTAAAAGAGAATGACTCACGATAGCGGCTACAGTGTCGTCCAGGCCTGTTCCCACCTCCTCTGTTGTGCTCCACCTTCCAGCTGACCTTATTAGTAAAGCCAGAAGTAAGAGAAGAAACCCTTGGCTGATCAAAAAGGTAATACCAGTTCATAACACTGTCACACGTTTATCCTTGGAATCCACAGCACCTCCAACACATGGACTCAAGTCAAATGAATTTGGTGTCAATGTCTTCTTCCTGGGACTGGAACAGTCAAACGTTTAATTCCTAAAGGCAGTAGGTTCACAGAAGTTCTGGAACAAATACATTAGGTATGCTATCTATATCCAGCTAATCCACCTGAGTACTCTGTCAGATTTTAAAAAGGGAATCATCATGTGAATTTAATACACAATACAGGATCTTGCTGCTTCATAGAAAACTTAGTTTTAGAACTAAGAGAGCTGTCATAAACTCACCCAAAAAGCAAGTTTTCTCTTCTCTTCCACCTTTAATTTAAAATGTCTCCAGGCTTGTAAAATTAAAGTCACTTCAGAAATCTCCAAAATAGCAGTTTATGCATTCAAATATGTAATAGTCTGGGGTTTTTTCCTAGGCTCAAAATGTTTTTCATCATGATTAGACACATCTTCAAGTAATAAAATCAACTGAGGTATACAAATGTGGCTTTCCATGAGTTTAATAAGGGGGGTGGCAGTAAGTCTGTGTACTAATGTGACAGAATCAAAGTATGAAACCCTGACAACAGATGCACTGCAGCTCTCATTCATTTTGGATTTGCACTGAAAATAATTACTCTCGATAGCTTAGTCTTGTAATTTTGGAATAAACTTGGGTGTACACCGAAATGTCAGAATAAAGCGGGTCCACTATCACCTCATGAAACTTCCCCGCCCTCACCAGCGCCTGCCCACCCGCCAGCACGGCAGGCAGGTGTCGCGGCACAACTCCGAGCACTGAGGGGAAGACTTCTTCTACCTGGGGAACAAAAAGTACAATAGCCTTTTGCATTAAGTGCCTTTTTCTCCAGTTAGTATCCTGTTCTCCACCTAAATATAAACTGTGAGTAGCCTAGGAATGAGATGACAGGTTTGATGCTGAAGCGTGCAGTTCCCACGGGATTGTTTTTCTCTTCAAAGCAGTTCACATTCAAGCCAGGCGCTACCTGAAGATCCTACTGTACCAACTACCTGTACGGACATTATAGTTAATGCAACAGGCTCTATACAGCTGAAGACAAATACAAATTAAGATAAAAATTGGACAAGATTATGGAAAATATTGTACTGCACAAGAGTATGCCCAGCATGGTTATATTATAGTCAGAGCGATGTAACTGAATTAATTTCCAGTTCCTAGAAATGTGCTAGAGTCCCCACAGAGGTGTAAGAATTAAACAGGCTATAAGTACATTGCGATTTTTGTCTTCAACCTTCAGGCTACTGAAGTTATCTGTGATGGCTTCATTCTCCACGGACGTATCAGCACAGCCATCTGCTCTGGTGATGCACTGCCATGTACCACTTCAGCTCCAGACCACGCCACACCCACAAGTGCTGTGTAGGGGCTGTAGGTGTAAAATGCAAGGATGGCCAGGGCTACTGAGAACAGATCCCCAGTCTGACCCAGTCCCAGTTCTGAGCCACCATCTTTTTGGTTTACCTGGCTAGCACACGTTAAGAGTTAAGGGAGAGAGTGCATTACAACAAGCAAGCCAGCGCTCATTCCAGTAGAAGACTCTCAAGAGTACGTGGTTCGTAAGATCATACAATCCTAGGATAATTCAAGTTGGAAGGGGCCTCAGGAGGTCTGTAGTCCACTCCACTGCTCAAAGCAGTGCCAGCTTTGAGGTCAGACCACGTTGCTCAAGGGGTCTTGAAAACATCCAAGGATGCCCACTTCTCTGGGCAACCTGCCTGACTGTCCTCATAGAGAAAAAGGTTTTCCTTACATCCAGTCCAAACCTCCCTTGCTTCAATTTATGACCATTGTCCTTATCCTCTCCCAATGCACCACTGTTAAGAGCCCAGCTCCATCTCTTTGGTGACCTCTTCTAGGCACTGCAGGCAGTGGCACCATTAGGTGCCCCCAAAGCCATCCCTTCTCCAGACTGACCCAGCCCAGCTTCCCCAGCCGCTCCTCACAGGGCAAATGCTCCAGCCCCCACTGCCCCCTCTGCTGAGCCCACTCCAGTTTGTCCATGTCTGTCCTGTGCTGGGAGCACCAAAACCAAATATAGTGTCTAGATGTGGTCTAACAAGTGCTGTGCAGAGGGGGATAATCCCTTCCCTCAATCTATGGGCTACATTTCTGTTCATACAGCCCTGGAGGCTGTTGGTTTGCCTCCAGGGCACACAGATGGCTCACATTCAGCTCACTGCCCACTGCCACCCCAGGGCTTCTTCCACAGAGCTGCTCCCCAGCCCACCCATCCCCAGCTGGTGGGGTCGCAGAGGCTCTTCCCGCCATAGTGCAGGACCTGACATTTCACTTTTGCTGAGTTTCATGAGGTTCCTGTTGGCCCATTCTTCCAGCCTGCTAGGTCTCCCTGAACGGCAGCTCTGCCCTTGGGTCTATTGGCTGGTGCCCCCAGTTTAGCATCACCTGCAAACATGAGAAGAGTGCACCCTGTCACCTTCTACAGACTGAGAGACAGAGGAAAAGCAAGTGTTGGAGACTATCCTATATGTTGTCATTGAACTGCTAGGTGGCTTTAAAAAGTTCCTGGATTCCCCCATAGCTTTCTTTCTCCATATGTAAAATGTGCATGGCAGATCTAGAATGCTCCGGGCAGTACTCTGAGAGCCTTGGAAGAAAATTTCTATTCAGATCTTGGTATCATTAATTGTTATCGTCATTATTGCTGCTTGCTTCCTGAGGTCACACGTTTGTTCCCTAGCAGGGGTTAACAGGACTCGTAGGAATTTACAGGGAATACTCTGATATGTCCTTGTAAAGACACCTTACCAAGGTTTTACTTCCTCTCACTTCACAGATGGGCAGTGCTCAGACTCCTGCAAATCCTACACTCTTTTGTGCCAGAATCCTCCAACTGAGGTGAATACTCAGGCTGCAGTGGCCTGAGGGCAGAGGTTGATAGGTGCCGTAAGGTGCCATCTCTCTGCTTCATTGCATCAATGAATAAATGCATATTCCTTAGCTCTTAACTCACATTACAGTTCAATTATGCTATGTCAGTCACTAGAAACATATACTGATGAGTGTCTTTCTGTGTGTTCACAGTGTCTTCCTTTTATCTTCACCGATATCAAGACTTCATTAAACTGCCACTTAGTTAAAGTCCCTATTAAGCATGTCAGAATGGTATCACAGTAGAAAATAAAAACGAGTCATTAGAATGGAGACTGATTGTAAACTTAGTTTTAAGCCCATTTATATATACGTATCTCACAAGGGTGGTGATGATAGTATGTTCAGAAGTACATTAATTGAAAGCGCTGGGTAAGAAACACGTCCTGCACGTTAGCTAACTATGTCATATATATTTTGCATGAAGACCACAACTTAATGAAGACCTTGTTTAATTTTTGCTGTAGGTATCATGATCAGGTTGTTGGGTATTCATTTAATAGGGTTCACAGCACATGCAACCCACCACTGAAATGGATACTGAATAGCAAATAAGATTTTCTTCATGTGTCCAGGTTTACCCCAATATGCAATAAATATGGAAGAAGTTATTCATAGAAAAGGCTTTTTTTTTCCCCCAGCCCTTGGTACATACATTCCCCTATTCCAGGCAAACCCAAACATTCTCTCAGGCAGGCTTTATATAAAACACCATGACACCTAAAAAGCATCATAATCATGCAGCAGGTTTCACTGTGCATAAGCTTTAGCACTTACAACTTCAGCGGGTTTCTTTCCTCCTTTGCACTTAAAGACGTAAGTAGAAAAGATGTATTACATGAAAGATTTGTACTTTTGTAAGAAGGTGTTGGCTATTACTGTTTTTAGCCAAAATATTACAATTCTGCTACCTTCTCTCTGAGATGCTCTTTTCTCAAATATATTTCTTGGTCATAATAGGTTAATTACCTAATAGGCTTTTTCCCTAGTACATGAGGGCTTTGTCTCCTTGAGGTCAGTGGAAAAAACAAGACATAAAATCTATTTGTTATTAATGTATTTCTTCTAGCCCATAAAACCTGAACTTACTTTTTTTCCAAAGTGAATAGAGTGTTAGCATTTTATTTATAAGAATGATTCATTTATAATTTCAGTGTACAATATCACTCGTGTTTGATCACAAAGTCCTCAAGAAAGCATCTGCAACACTATCTGGTTTTAAAGTAAATGCATATTGGGCAATAATAGGGCCAGGTTTCAAGGATAAAGGAATAAAATCATCCATGTAAAGATTCTCAGCTCGTTCTAGAGATGCAGATTTCTAATTCGGTCACATAGATTGTACACATGTATGTACACATATATACACACATACATGTATATGTGTGTATATATATGTACATACACTTTCTGTAAAGGAAAGCAGCAATTTTTGTCCTGTGAGCTTAGCATTTTACTCCACATTAGCTGCACTTTTTAAAATTTGAATACTCTGGAGTCTCTCTTCTTCCATCTCGATGTAACCTTCTTCCTTCTTTCTTTTCCCATTCCTTTCTCTTTCTTAATCAGTCACAACCAATCTTTTTCCACATCTTTTTCTCAACCATAATCCACATTCATAATACATTCTACAAAGAAACTCTGAATGTCACCTTACTGGTATCCTTTACATCTAATTTAATTTAATGTTGACTCGTGAAAAAGCCAGTAAGAATATTTAGTACATCAAAACATTCAAAATAAGGATGTAGTTCTCAACAGCAGCCAGTGTTATGAGCCCCTCCCAGCCGAAGCTCAAATTTTCTCATTTGGGTAAAATTTTGAAAGCTATCGGAGTGCCTCTAACGAGAGCAGATGCTGCTGTGCAACTATATGAACCATATTAGCTGTGCATGTTAAAAGCAGCACGCTAAAATCAAAAAAGGCTATTTTAAAGGATATTTACTTGAAAAACCTAGCTTAATGTAGAAAAACAAATAAGCAAGTGTGTGCTGCTTTCCAATACACTCATCGTTTTGTCAGCCCGCTTCAGGAAAATCAATTCGTGCAGTTTGTCTACAAACCGCGTTACGCACTAAATAGTCACAGTTCAGAGGATTACCGCTTAGGAGAAAAAGGAGAAAACACTCACACATTGAAGAAAAACTGGGAAAAAGTCATCTCTTGAGAAGCGGCAGTGGAACTTTTCCCTGCGTTTTAACGTCCAGTGCCATCCCTGAGGCGGTGCGGTGCGGCAGGGAGGGAGGGAGCACGCCGGGCGAGGGTACCCACCACCCGGTGTGTGCGCAGAGCCTGCTCTGCAGGTGAAGGGCAAGCGCTCCTGCTCTTCATCACTCCGTTCCACAGTTCGTATTAACATTACCGATGCAAGATCGTTACTTTAGCAAAGAAAGTAGAAAAGATATGGCCTGCTCGTGCTGCAGGTTTAATACACTTGGTACAGTGACACTGTATTCCCTAACGCTGCCCCAGAATCTGTCATTCAAAGGGCCCTGCCAGTTTCAGGTGTTATAATCCTGGCAGAAATCATACAATTAATCCCCATAATCCCACCTCCAAGCTGTTTATAAACATACAAATCATACCGAGTGCTTGTCACATTACCAATAACCGAAGGGTCACAGATTTTAAGGCCATGAGGAACGACTACGAAATCGTCATGGCTGACCTCTTGAGTAAAACAAAGAGTAGAAAATCGCTCCGACATCCAGCCCCCCGCTAAATGGGGCTGGAGCTGTGTCGGGCAGATCTCCGTGTCCTGCCTGACAGCAGCCTAAAGGTTACTCTACTCTACACTCACCTGGAGGGGGAAAAGCACAGCTGAGCACTTGTGTGACACAAGGACATCTCGAGGACGCAGTGCCGGCCATCCTTGGACCTTGGCTAACCTTTTGTCTCTGCGGAGACCCTCCTATGCTGGAACGATCTTCAATGCTCACTTTAGGTCTGCTTTAGGGAAATGGTATAAGATGCACAGAGGGCATACCATGACGACACTGCCTCTTACTAATCCATTTTATGAGGAAGGAGCTAGAAAATAAGCAAACCCATGATGTTCGTTGTCCAGTTACGCTTACGTGCCGCTTCCAGAAAGTATTTAATAAACCTTCAGGGGATTTGCCTGAATAGGGATTGAGGAAAGAATGACTTATCCAGAAACATACTGCATGTTTAAGTCAGATGTGACAGGGTTCCTGGGACCATGCTATAGCATGCTGCCTTGCAGTAGGAATTAATCCATAAAATTCATTACACTTCTGCTGATGAAGCAGTGGTAACTTCTTCACGGTCTTTTTCACACAAAAAGGCAAAGATTTGAAATATCCTTTTACACAATACCTGAAAAGCCTATTAAATTGCTTTTGGACTAATAACACACTTTCAGCCTGTGACATTACCAGTTTTTGCAATGTGGTAAAGATTTCTCTTGGCTCAAGTAAGAACATGGTAACAAGTTGTCTGCCTTGAACAAAGGTACTACTCATGATGTTGCAACCTGTCTTATGGCAAAAAATACTTACAGGTGGTCTATATCTACCTGATGTTATTGTACCCTGTGTCTCAGCCGCAGATGATATTTCAGGTATCACCTTTGAAACACTACCATGCATTAAGAGAGAGCAAGCTGGTGAAAATTGTTGATCTGGGGCAGGAGCACCTAATAACACTAAATAGAAATCAAACTGTCACCAAACTTCTGAGCAAGCAAGTAAATAAATATAAAAATAAGGTTTGTAGGCACTCCACTGTAACCGATTTGCCCTTGTTTACTGTTTTAATAGTTCTCTGAACTTCAGTAACAACCTGCTGTTTCAAGTTCACATGCAAATCTGTCAATATTTTTCTGACTCTGTCAAAAACAGCTGCAAAATTCCACACTGACCTCAGGAAGGCTGGGATTTCATCCTCTTATATCAGGCGTCGCAGCAATAGGAAAGGTGGGTTTCATATCTTTAGGGTTTTGCGTTTGTTAATACACAATAATGAACACACATAGTATCGATCCAAAGCCAACGAATCTGTGACTTCAACTATAAATCAAATATCATATTGCTAATCATTGCTCCGCTTATTTTTCAGTTGTGCTAGGCTGGAAAATACCCATTAGTGTTTACACAAATGCATATATACATATTTATGTATAAACACATATATATTTACCTTATTTAGAATAAAAGCTGTTAGAAAAAAAAAATTTCCTGTATCTTGTCTCCTAGAAACTATATGCTTAAAATAATGACGACCCAGCTGGAAACACTAATGGTCAGACAATAACTGAATGGACTATTTCACAGTTCTGCAAATATTAAGCAGACTAACGTCAGTTATGATGGGTACGATAAAGTATGTTTGGTCATATCAACACTTCAGGCATTTAATCACACGCACACATATTTGTCAATACTTAAAGTTTTGTGAAAACCATTTTAATTTGCCACATTGCGTCCAGTTCTATAACTAACAGTTTGAAATACTGGTTTACTGAGAAATAATTAACACGAAATGGCAAAGCCTCTATAACCGTATCGCCCGCTAGCTCCTGCCAGCTGGGAGAGGGGCAGAAGGTGCGCACCGCTGTTAATTCGGAAGGGAACATGTGACACAACCTGACATGTCAAAGTGTGAAGAGGTTTTTGCCACTTAGGTAAAAACAAGTGTACTGACTGGTGAAACTGCAAAAAAAATTTAAAGAAGAGGACTTGGAGGTTATTTTATTTCTACATAATTAAACGCATAAGGAAAACAAGAGCTATGGCCATTTTTAAATGCCTTTAAGAGCTTTCCCCTCCTCCTCCCTTCTTCCCTTGCTGTTCCAAGCTGTTGAGTAACAGACATTTCAGAGTGTGCACGGGGGAAGTAAACAAATGCATTGCTACTGTAGTTGCAGGGCAGGGAAACATTAATGTCACTGCTGCTATAATCACATTAGTAGGGTGCGTTAACGGTAATGTCATGTTTGATCAACTAGTCAAGTCAAAAGCCCTTCGAAATACAATCTGAACAGAAGCACAAACCAAAATGTCAAGAGAATCGACTTCCGAACAGTTTCCTTCCAAATACAGACCCCTGTTGCAAAGGTGAGCTTTCGGTCACCAACACTCAATGCCAAATCATCCTGAATCACACGACTGCACTTTACACTTGGCTAGGTCCCTGTTCCCCCCTTTAAACCCGAATTTGATTTTTCTCTTATTCCCCACTGCGTACACGCACCCGCACCCTGCGGCATCCAAATACATCCCCGCCAGGGATAACGCATGCAGCTAGAGTTTGCTCCGATTCCTGACAGCTTGTCTGTCAAGGACAGAAACATTTACAGCCCGAGTGTTTAGGAGCATTCTTCTTTCAGTAGGTCTTTTTCACCTTAAACACAATGTGTTGCTGTCTCTCTGCTTTAGCACACGGTATTCGATACAGGCAAACGATAAGAGCAGAAATAGCCAAAGACAAATTCTTTCAGGTGGGAAAACGGCCGGCCAGGATATGTCCCCTGTAATGTCCCAGCGCGCTCAGCATGTACATGTTCATCAATTGCGTACTTTTTTATCAACATTTTCTGACATTGCCGGGCTTGGGCATGTGTTTAACGCTGGAACGTTAACCCTTTTGCGGAGAGTAGCATGTAGGAAATGCAGGGTCAGTGACAGCAGACAAGGGCCGCTGCCATCCAGAACTTCCCATGGATGGCAGATTTTTCTCTCATCTCCCCCACCTCCTTCCACCAACCTGCCCCTGGGAAGGAGAAACTCATCCCGCTTCTCATCCCCTCCCCGAACTCTGCCTGCTGCTGTCCGCCGGATACCCGACATCTTCCCCTTCTTTGTCCGTTACTTCCCCGATTTGCCCCCGGAGTGACCAAGCCTTGGCTTTCCCCCATCCCCCGGGCTCACCTTTTCGGTCTGCCTGGCGGCGCGGCCACCGCCTGCATACCAATGCGGGGCCGCAAAGGCAGCGCGGCGGCCGCCCGCCCGCCGCCCCTCCCGCACCCGCACCCGCGCCCGGCCCCGGCTCCGCACCCGGCCCCGGCGGCTCCCGCGGGCGCGCTGCCTTTGGCGCCTTGTCACCTCGACACATGTAAAGCGGGGGGACACCGGGAACGGGGTCAGGCACAATCTACCCTGGCAGGACGGGTCCTGCGTGTCCCCTGGGGACAGGCATGCATGCCCGCAGCAGGCACTCCGGCACGCACATCTACCGGGCTGTGTGTGCGTGTGTGTGTGCGCGGCGTGGGGCCGTGTGCGTGTGTGAAGGGGGTGTCTGTGTGTGTGTGTGTGTGTGTGTGCGTGTGCGTGTGCGTGCGGGGGGAGCGGAGCGGAGCGGGGCGGGAGGGAGGCAGCTCCGCCGCACCCGCGCATCCCCCGTGCCGCGGAGAGCGGAGACTCACCGGGTCACCCTGGTCTCTGAAGGTCAAGCTCAGGTTGGTTTCTTGATTGCAGTTTTCCTCCGGGCTTTTTCGGCTCGGCTCTTCCCTCTTTTTTTTTTTTTTTTCCTTTTTCTCCTCTTTTTTTCCTTCCCCTTCCCCTGCTCCGGCCGCGGTGGTGGCGGCTGCCGCCCGGCGGGGCTCCCGCTGCCGCTGCCGCTCCCGGCCCCGCGGGGTGAATCCCGGCTCCTAAGCCCTGGCCCCGCGGCGCCGCTCAGATCCCATGGTCGCAATCCACATCGCGGCAGATGTACCACAGAATCACGTAGAGGATCAGCAGGATGGCGAAGATGAACAAAGCCACCAGGATAGCCTTGGTCACCGGAGAGATGAGGGACTGCATGTCACCCGCGGGCCGCCGCCGAGGACAGACGACTCGGGAACTACACGGGGGCAGCGAGCGCGGACGGATCCCGCGGCCCCGCCGCCGCCCCCGCCGCGGCCGCCGCCGCCGCCAGCGACCCGGCGGGCAACGGCGGCTGGCGCCGAGCCGGTGGCGGTGTGCCGGGGGCTGCCTCCCTCAGCGCCCCCGCTGCGGCGCTCCGGCGGGCGCGGCGGCTCCCCGGCGGGCGGGACGGGGCGGCGCGCACGGACACCTCGGCGCGGCGGCCCGCCCGGCCATGGGCACCGCGGCCCCCGCCGCGGCTTCAAGCCCGCCCTGCGGCGGCGGCGGCAGCGGCGGCGGCGGCGGGGGGGGCCCGGGCGCCGGCAAACTTAGGCGCGGGGGCGGCCCATGGGGGACAGGTGTCAAGCGCCCGGCTGCCCTGCAGGTCTCCGACGAAAGCCATCCACGGGGAAGGGAAAGTTGCGGGTGGGACGCGGCGGGCGCCGCCGCCCCCGGCCCCGGGGGGACCGTGCGGGAGCAGGGGGAGCCGCCGGCGGCGCGGACAGCGCGGCCGCGGCAGGCTGGGACGGCGCCGGCCGGCGTGTTCCGCCCAGCCGAGGTTTTCCCTCTCTTAGCCGCCGCTCGCCCCCACCTCCCTCCTCCTCCTCCTCCTCCGCCTCCTCCGCCGCCGCCTCCCGCGCTCCCGCCCGCCCCCCGCCGCCGCGCCGCGGGCGAGCTCCGCCGCCCGGGTGCTGTGGTTGTAACTGCCGGGTGGTGCGAAGGACGGGATTTCCTTTCCCCGACCACCCTCTCCCCCCGCACTTGGCATCTCCGCCACCCTAACTGCCCACTGGAGTCCGGGTGCTGGGGAGGACGGCTGAGGCTTGTCCCCTTTTCTGAAGCGGAGAGGTCACCCCTCCCCGTCCGCGATAAAATTAAAAGGCTTTTTTTTATTCTGGCAGGTCAGCACGGGTCACAGCCTGCCAAGAACCCCCTTGTGGCTCTGCGGCCTTTGGTATATGCACCAAAGGCGCCACAGGACAGATAGCATAGAAATAGGACAGGAAGATGGAAATCGGATGAAAGACCATCGCTTGCATACCCACCCCCTAACAGGAGCTCTGGTGCAGCTTTCACCTCACCCCAGATTTCTGTAGCGCCAGAGGTGTCCATACAGCGAGTGTCACGTCACGCGCATGCCAGCCTTGGCGCTCGCCACCTGACGTGTGTCCGGACGTCTGCCTGCCGGCCCGGCACAGCGGGCCGGGACCAGGCTCCCTGTCAAGGAACGAGGTGTCCCAAGACCAGCCCTGTGCTGGGAGGCAACCAGCGATGCGGGCGCCCTTGCCTCAGGTCACCCGTGCAGATGGCTGACAGGAGCACAGTCGGTGGGACACAGGCCTCTTGTATGGCATGAACTGCTTCTGGTGTAATGCGAGGAGTTGTCACCTTGGATCTCTAGTGGGGACAGAGCCAGGTGCGTCTTCACAGAAGGGGCTCCCAGGGTTTCAGTTCTGGGTGCAACGCTATCAAAAATACAGAAACACTGAAGAAAGTCGTGGAACCATGTAAGACAGGGCTGAAAGAAACCTTGAGACATCATCCCCCCAAGAAGGACAAGAGCAACTTTATCAAGAGGGAGAAGGAAAGATTGAAACTTCAATACATATAAACTGGATAAACGAAGGACAATCAAGTTTGAGAGGAAGAAGGTAAGATAATGCTATATAGGTATTCCAGGCATAAACACCCTAGAGGAAAAAATGTTATTAATGCTGAGCATGGGTATTTAAGAAAGGGCAATGGAAAGAAAATATGAAAGAGAAATGCTAGGCTGTTAAATAAGGAGACTTCTGACACAGAGAAATGTCTAAAGAATATGAGATAATATCCCAAGAGAATGTGTTGCAAGACACATTACTTGACTTTTTGAAAAAGCTCAGCTTTTTCATGCAGGAGGAATGGTCAGCTCTTTAGGGATACCCACCATGCTGCCTCTGTCTCTAGTGTTTTAGTTCCTCATCTGCAATATGCAGATGACCGTATTTCCTTTCTTTTCCTTTTGGTGCGACCGCCTTGGTGTCACTGCGAGATTTTCAGTGAATATTTTTTGTCTTTTGAAATAATTACATCTTGGCTGGAGCTGTAATGCTACCCGGGTACAAGTACCATATTCATAAAATGCAGCTTGGACTCCAAACAACAACTTTGCTCGTTAGTTTATCCTCCCCATTTCAAAGCAGTGCTAGATTCTGGAGGCAGGTGGTTAGGTGCTTATGTCAGATTCTTTGAGGTGTCAAAAGCATCATATTTTTTCTAATCCTCTTGCTGGACATCAGTATTTCCTTTGTAGGAAGGTGTAATTCCACATAGGCTCGTTGTTCAGCTGATTCTCACACTTGAGCATTCGTGCATTGCCATCCACGTTCTTGGCTTGTCAGCTCTCGAGAAAGTGGTACCAAACCTAGCAGTGTCAGACACAGCAGTAGTGATGGCACGACACTGTACCGAGTGATGTCTGATACCTCCGTACTTGTCAGCATGAGAAGCAAAATAGTGCACCATCGTTTCTGCGCCCAAAATGTGACTGGTTGTGTAACGTGTGCAATCTGTTCTGAACAGGTTTGGAATTCTGCTTGTGTAATTTGCATGTACTTATGCACAAGGGCATCCCTGAGTAATTAAAAATATATAGCCTCTCCGTGTTTGATGTTCTGTCACTGGCGAAGTCTGAGCCAACACAGAAATCACAAGTTAAAAAGCAAATATATTGCCAAAGCTGTCCTTAGTTGAGAAAGCTGATTTAAACAAGGAAGTAAACATAAAAACCATCTTCGTTTTCAGACGTCTTATTAGTAAGCAGTGGGGAAGAAGGAAATCGATCTTTGCCAAGTGAAGAGAGATAACAGTGACAGAAAAATCATTTTAATTTCCACCTTGTAAGCTGATATTAAATTAAACAGGAATACTAATACATGTAGCTTTCAGTTCTTCTTTCTCAATTCCCTTTGAAACTGTGCTGCAGGAAATACACATTTGCAAGGAAGAACACGCACCAAAGATGGGGGGAAAAGACCCACAATCACAAGCTAATGCAGGCAGCTTTAAATGCCCAAATTAAATCCCGCGCTAATGTACGGAATGCTTGTGCGACATAGATGGCACAAGGAGACCGGGCTGTTTTTCTTGTTGAGTTCACAGGCACCTTAGCCAATACGAAGGTATCACTGCTCCCTCTGGGCTGTCCCGTCCTCCTGCTGGGGTGTTTATTCAGAACAGCTAGAACCCATTGGAAAGGCAGGGTCGGTTTTACATTCCCAGGCTTCGCCAGTTAATGTCACCACAGATTCCACTAATGGGGACAAATCCTGCCAACTCACAGCACATCCCTGGTCTGGGAGGGGATCTGAAGCGATCGAATCCCCGGGAGTGGGCTGCGGTGTTTGAGAAGGGAATGACCAGTGGTCTGTGGTGGTGGGTAAGGCTCGTGCCAACAGAGTTGGCTGCTTGCAGAAGTCGTAACTATTAATCCTCTCTCACCATAAACCTAAGACCGGCAGCAATGCAAACCCAACATATTTCCCTCTTGCAGTGAAGGCAGGAGCAGATCAGGCAGAAGTCTGATGAGTTCTGGTTGAAATAAATAGCATTTTTAAATTCCTTTACCAATGAAAACACCCAGCCACCCTAATCCCTTTTTTTTTTTAGTGCAGTTGCTTTTGCATATAACGTCAGGGGTGTCAGTGGAAGGCTTGTGATTTACACGGGTGTTAGCTGGAGGCGATTCCGGTCCAGAGAGTCAAACACAGACTGATCATTTCTAAACATGCATTTCATTGCGTGTCTGGTTTTCAATGGTTTCACGGGAATTTTAGATTAAAAAAAATGGAAGGAGATATATTCTGGTTTATTAGAATGATTTTGAGACTCACAGAACAATTCCTTGGAGAACGAGTGTCAGAACCATGTCTAAGAAGCCCAGTGAATGCACATGGCCAACTGTTCCTGGAATGTGTCTGCACTAAAGAGGGCCAAACACGTGTTAGAAATACTGAAGGCAACTGTCAACAAGCTAGCTTGAGTATGGCAATTTGTCTGGCATTGCTGCACGGTGCTCAATGTGTATTAATTTAGCCCAACTCTCAGTCTACTGTCTTAAAAATAGATATATTCAGTATTTTTTGCTGTAGAAGTTTTATCACCGACTTCAACAAAACCAGAATTTTACCTGATTACGAGGAAGTACAATGAAATTAGTGAAAATTGTAGTCTAATCTAATAAAAAGAGTACTTGACTATGAACAGAGTCATGGGAAAATACCTTGTTTAAGGGACTGATGATGTGTTTCAGAGCCTTCTACCTCTAGAGCATCTTTCAAATAATTTTCAAGCCATAAGTGACCATGTGTTGATGGAATGACTGCCTGGCAGCAGCTTTAGTGATTTTCTGAGTGGATGTATGTATATATCATAAAAACACTGATGCAAGTAGTGCTAATTAGATTGGACAAATCCATAGATTACATGTCAGGCCCCAAATACTGCTTCTTAGGCCAAATTGTGCTGCTGCCGAGAAAGTATCTGTTCTGTGAATTAGAAGAGAGTTTTCAGTCATCTCACGTTTCACGATGATGGGCACAGCATAAAAGCCTGGGCAGACATGAACATGCGGCATGAAGGGCAATCACACAAACAGAACAAATCTCCCTCTCAAAAGAAGGAGCCAGAAAACAAGCTCTGAGTTATCAGTGATGTTAATTAATGGACCTCCCTCTGGTCAGCTATTTGGATGACCCAAAGTCATGAGAAAACTCAAAATATAAGAGTTCATAATCCGTCTGCATTATTCAGAAGATGCAGCTTAATGTAAGGGGGTGTAAAACTTTACAGCTTGGAAAGATTCACAACAAGGAGAGGTATCGAGTAATGGCCATTTGTGGGAAAAAAGAAAGCTTATTGGCCGCAGTGAAGAACAGATTAAATGGGTCCGTGGCACAACACATCTTTGAAAAAAAATTGGTTTTTGTAGAATACTTGAGAGTAGAAATGCAGGAAGGGGACAGGAGCTACACGTTGTCATGCTGCATCACGTCAGTAATGCCCTCCTGGGGTACTAGAGTTCCACTTTCCAGGTTAGAGTGTTGGGGGAAAAAAAGGCAAGAAAAAGCAACTAAACTCAAGGCTGTAAGAATGGATCTTTATCAAATCGAAGGCTCAAATCAGGACAGAAAATCAGGTCGCTCTACTTTCCCAGTCTCTCTTGAAGCTGCGGACACAAGCGCTCCTGCCTCTCCGTGGGAGATGACAGAAGAGGATGGCCAATTCTGTTTGCCTTTGGGTTTACTCAGAGGCCCCTCGGGCACCTTGCCGGGCATCTGGCTTATGGCACAGGCCGTTCCACTTGGGGCGGTGTGTGTGCTGTTCCCTCACACACTCACTGCTGGGGCTGCCCTCGTGCTGCTCCTGATCCAAACCCGACACCCCGTCCCAGAAAGAGAGGGAAAATGGTTCGTGCGGTGGTGCAGGGACTAGCATGGCCTGGCCATAGGGACCGTGTTCGTTCTTTTCCCCAGGCTGAATTTCATCCTGTACCTAGCTAAGGCTGTGGCTGATGCCGGCTGGATTTATTCTTGATGTCACTGTCCGCCAGAGCGGCTCATGGCGTTACTGACAGACCACGAGAGCGAGTTACACGGCCCTGGGGTTACGCGGTGGGGTTGAGGCTCAGGAAAGTTCAGTCCTGCTCCTGCCCGTAGCACTCATTTGCTATCTAGGTTTGGGTGCTTTACTTAATTCTTCTGTCCAGGAGGACTAGAAAGTAGATATGATTGCATTGCTGTATTGTTGTGAATGTAACTGTGCTAAATATTGCATGTTCTTGAATATCAGCCCTTTTCAGATTTCAGCCACCTGTTATTGGAGCTCAGGGAGGAGGAACATGTGGTTCGACAGATATGCTTCCCTGACGAGAAAAGTCAAGCTGTTTAGAAAATGAAGGTACTCTTCAAATTGCCACTTGCGCAAACCCCAGCTGCACTTTTGTTCTTCGGTTTTATCTACAGGAATTTGAAAACATGGTATAAACTCAGCAAGCCAGTTTAGGAAAAGGAGGGACAAAGGAGGTATCTCTGACCTAATTGTCCATCAACACTTTTGATACTTGTCTTTCGGATCAGAGGACAGAGGAGAGCTTATGTTAGGCACGTGTCCCTCTGAAGAGATAGTTAATATGGCTCAGTTATGTTTCCATCAGATTTCAAAAGAGAATTATTTTCATGCCTTCTCCTTCCTACCTGGTACAGTGGTGGTGAAGTCTATAAATAAAGATTTTTCTGTTTGACTCTTTTCAGATATGCTAACCAGTCTTTAGTCATTTAGTGCAGGAAGAGAGAACTAAGTCAATTAATTAGGCCTCACCTTTCCCTTCCCTTCCCTTCCCTTCCCTTCCCTTCCCTTCCCTTCCCTTCCCTTCCCTTCCCTTCCCTTCCCTTCCCTTCCCGTCCCGTCCCGTCCCGTCCCATCCCGTCCCGTCCCGTCCCGTCCCTTCCCATCCTGCATGCTCCTACACGAGCATTCTACCAATACCTTGGGTTATGGTTTTTTTATTTGCACTGAAGTATAAACTCTCCTTTCATACCACACGTTTGGAGTGAAAAATCTCTACTGGAAACCAAAACCAGAGGCAAGCTATTTGCAAAACGTCTAGGAATTGCCTGGCATCATACCAAGGAGTTCAGTGGAAAAGCTGGGGGGAAAAGCTTTCTGTTCTTGTGTGCACCTTTAGAGAACCACTTCTGAGGTAAAGATTTGGATATTGGACATCGAAACAGAATCCATTCAACTTAAAATTGTTTTCTCTAGGACTTCAGGACTAATAGCCCCACTCACTCGTACCACTAGATAAACAGTTTTGCTGTGATGGAGATTGGCTCCAACAATCAAGTTGTCATTTAAAAAGCAGAAAGATATCCTGAACAAAAATGACAGCTCATGTGCAATGTGAAAGAGATCGATATGACCAACAGAAGGCTCTATTGTGGGTCTGTTTAAAAGATGAAGAGAGATGCATTCTGCAGGGAGTGAATTTGTTTTGTCTTCCGTCTCTCTTTTGCTGATAGTAAAGAGAAGTTAGACGTGGTCACTGTTAAACGCTGTTACCCTTTCACTGCACGCATATTTTTTCTACAGAATTCTTCATATTGCAAGAGTCGCACATTTATGTCTGACTTGCTCCTCTCTTTCTGGGCAATAAAAAGTCAAACTGGCCAGCTAAGGGAAATGAATCCCAAGCCCGCTCAGGGAGCCGGTAAGTACCTCTGGTTTTGCTGGGTGCTGGCGATACATCTTAATTTCTGCTCTGTGTGGCTGAGTGCTGTTGGTGTTCCCTCACCAGGGCCTCCGTTGTTTTGAGCATTTTGCTAACAAATAGCAAAAGGCACTCTCTGTTTGAAGTATAGTTGGAGGAAAGCCGAAACGTGTGTGTAATGAATAAGGCCTTGGGGAAAGTAAGTCAGGGCTGGTCATGACAGAACCACTCGTTTAAAAAAATGTGCAGGATTACCAGGTTTTGAACAGATCAGTCCTGAGTGAAGCATGTAACTCGGCTGAGAAGCTTTGTTTATCATGGCATCTCACGGTGCTCGCAAAGCACCTATGTTTAATAGCAGATGCGCAGCCATTGTCAGGGTGAGGTCTTAATGATGCTTAATAGGAGGAGACTATTACTAAATAGGAGACTGAATTTATTCAGAGCAAATAAAAGTTTAGTGTTAAGAAGTATAATGAATTCAGCTAATTGAATTTATTCCCACATAATTACTAGTAGAAATTTCTAACATCCTATAACCTATTGTGAGACTGGGAGAAAAAATTTTTTTTATGGTATATAGAAGCCCTTCAGATTCAAGTTTGACCCAAGTATAGCACTTAGAATGCCTGATCTGTCTTTAAGGATTGTGTTATTATTCCTCTTCATTGCTATAGGCTGCACTGTGCTGCAGTAGGGGTGTGTTTTCTGAAATAGATATTCAAAAAGAAACCATATTGGGATACACTGTACAAGCACTGAGCACTTTTCCAGAAGGATAGCAAAGAAGTCAAGAGAAGTGTATTTATGGTCTCTTCAAAGCACCATGTCCGAATCGGGTGAATGAAGGGTGGTGCAGCAGGATCAGTAACAGATCGGGATTTTGGCTGTGTGAATGCTATTATTTTTCTTATCAAGATCACACTGCTTTCCTTCTGCGCCCTGAGCACCTGCGCTGGCTGTCTTCTCAGGCTCTCCCTTTCCAGGAGGCGGCTCAGCTCTGGGCGCGTGGGTCAGATGCAAGCTGAGGAGCCACAGCCAGAAGGTCCGTGTGCCGGCAGCCGCCCGGGAAGCAGCATCCTGCTGTTCCTCGCCAGCGTTTTGTGAAACAAGCACGTTTTGCTGCACAACAGAGCTTGTCACCCACATTTTGACAAAGCTAGTCACAACAGCTTGACACTTTTCATTGAACTTTATGGAAATCTCAGTAGTTAAGATAGATTGATTTTCTGTCTTTTAACCACACTGCACTTTAGCGAAATACTGAATTATGGATAAGAGAACATTCTCGCCCATTCAGGGGCATGGACACTGGGAAGCTGGAGGGGAACTAGAGGGGCATATAGTGGATAGTTGAGAATTTTCTGCTGGAAAAATTTCCAGTGAAAAACACTTGTAAAAACAAGCTCTCGATGGAGAAATTTCAGATTTGGAGAGAGCTTTTTGTTTTACGTGGGGAAGATTGGCATGATGCTTCTGTGATGCCTAGCTAGATGAACCTTACCAGCTGTGCTCTCTGCCTACAGGACTTTATCAGAGGCTCACCATGTGGCACCAAGTGCTTCATCTCTCCACCATCTTGACCCTTCTCCTGCTTGCTTCTCTCATATCTAGGCAAATGAGGTAAGACTGCCATAACCTTCATTCTCTCTTTTGAAGCTTAAATCAGACCTATGCTCATCTATTCGTGCAATGTCACCTTGAAGTATAGTTCAATGGGCAGAGGTAGGATGCACCAGAATCAGGTTCAGTTTCCTGCTCTGCGCAGGCTCCCTGGTCGGTGCTAAAGAAGTCACTTAGCCTGAAGGCATAAAATGGGGGTAATAATAACTCCCTCCATTAGAGTTAGGGATCTCAGGATAAGTACAGTGGAGGCTATGAGTAGCTGTATATGACAGAGAATGGAGCATATCCATACCATAGATATATAGTATCATCTGAAAGAGGAGCAAACTCACAGAGCAGAACTCGAAAACTGCATACGTGTGCTGTAGTCATTAAGGCCATCCTGAAGGCAGGTGAGGGGAAGTTAAAAATAAGATGTGCTCCCGAAGCTCTGGCTTTTTATGCTCTCTGCATCTGAAACAGGTTGCGGAAGCTACAGCTGCAGCCACCGGAACCAGTGCGTGTTGCCCAGTATGACCAGAACAATCCTGGTCCATGGTGCCAGTGTCAAGAAGGAAGGGTCAGATTCTGACCTGTGACACTTTCTTATGTCAGCAGCAGGTTTGGGACAGTTCCTGTGGGAAAAATTAAAAGCTTAAAAGATCATCCTGATCACAAAACATTCCTCTGGGGAAATGTGCAGAGCGGAAGAATATGGAAGTGAGGGAGAAACCTTCAGTGTTGGGGAGAGGCACTCCTCTTACATTGCAGCAGTCCGTACTAGTAGGAGAAGTTTTCTTTTTGTATTGGTTAAGCTAATCTAAAGTAGTGTGTCAAATTAGAGCCCGTCAAATAATGAGGCCAACTGATTTCAACACAGAAACGAAGTTGCTGGTTCTCATGTCTCACAGGCACCACATATTATTTATTTTAGCACAAGGTGCTAAATGGTGTTTACTTTGGGTGCAAAAGAGTACAGGTTTTAAAAAGTCTGAAAATGGAACAGACTTTCAGACTGTGCAAATGTCTGCAAAAGGTTTTGTTGCAAAACCTGGAACTAGACAGGTGATATTCAAACACAAAATAAAAACCGCCTTCCAGCATCGTACCTCAATGGTCATGAAATTATCATATTTTTCTATCAAGGATAAATCTAGGAGATAGGCTAAGCTTTACTGAAATGGTCAATGAGAATATTGTCATGTTTGCCTTCATAAAAGGTAAAACTAGCAGGGTTTAATCACAGTTGAATTGACAAATTAAGTCAATCATTTCTCTTAAATAAGGTGTAGAGTCTAACAGGAACCAGTTCAGACTCTTTCCTTCCATATATATCTGGACAATCTCTCCTAATTTCTGTTAATTCTGATAATTGTCTATATAACATTGTTTTCCTCTTTCCCATCTGGCCAACCACAGCCATTTATTTGGCAAAAATCTTGACGTTGCTGAGTTACTGCACATGATGAACAATTGGTGTAAGAGCCAATAGCCTTGAAAATATGTACCCATCATTCTGTTCTTTGCTTGTACAGTACTTTACACGGGGTTATCTTCATCCTTCCCCTTGTGCAGAAATCGGGAGAGCTACCCCAAAACTTTGTAAGAATGTATACGTTAAGTACAAAATCAGAACAAGAGTAGAAACTAGAACCGGGAAGCAGCAGAAAATCAGATGACAAACATTTTGCCATTTCCATTATGCCTTTGTGTCTGCATGGCCAATTTTTCAGCTGAATCCTGCACCATTAGTATCAGTGGACTTTTATCATTAATGGAAGCGAGGTCAAGCACTTGCTGGAATTTTCTGATTTTTATGTATTGCTCATAAATTCTTTATCTGCTCTGCTTCGCTATCTCCGTAACTATTTCTCTGTCAGTCTGGTTATTTATGTTGACCCCAGTGATGTAGCATTCAGCTACCTCCAGAGTTTGCAGCTTGATCTCGGTAATGTGTTAAGCTAATGAAACCCTAGTTGTACAGGCAGGTTGCTGAGTAATAGTAGTTTTGAAAGCATGTAATAAGCTTTATAGTTGGATACAAATGAATTCTACTGAGAGAGCTCTCGGCAGGGAAAAATACCTGCATAGTACAGTACTAATAATTCCTAAGGGTGCCTGCTGGGTTGTTTTTTTCATTCATTTCTTCTTGTCTGAGAGCTCCACCTAATGGGACCGAAAGGAAGGTATCAACCTTTCAGATTTTCCATTAAAATCCCTCTTTTTATTTCTATGCTGGTGTTTGTGTGTCTTCAGGAGGGAGGGTGTGGGAAGAGGTGCATCCTTCGACTTTCGGAGTAAAGGACAATTCTGTATTATGTTGTTTTCTATTTTAATAACGCAGAGTTTGAACATACTGCGATTTCATAAAGGCAATTTTAATATGGATAAACTAAATGTCTCCCAATTTTTGCACTCAATTTGCTTAGCTGCACGATCTATTATCTTACATAGACAGGGCTTCTTACCTGTGCATACCACTACTGCATATCACTGCAGCACTTTTCATGGGTACAAAATACAGCCTGCAGGATCAGGGTCCAAATCTGCAGAGAGAATAAATTAGACGGTAGGACTAGTCTTATTCACACAAACTAATGGGAGAATGGTATTATTACTGCTCTGAGGACATCGGTGACAAAGCATTCCCAAAGATGAAATTTCCAGTCAGTATTGCCACCTGCAAACATTCAGAAACAATGAATGAGTGTCCCTTCCCCCTTGCCCCTGCCAAAGTGATGTATAATCATAAACATCATGAGCCTGCCTTTTATATTAAATTGATTGCCGATTTTCAATTTTTTATTTTTACCAAAATAATGTTTTCAAGCTTTTCTTTGCAACAAGGAGGGGTAGAAATTCCCCCTTTTTGCAGTGAAAGCTGAGATCCTCACAGTAACCGAGATCCTTTGGTATCCAAGACCTGAGGAACGTGATGTAGAACACCATTAGACTTGCAACCTATAATGAACAAGGCAATTGTGTGTAATATTTTTAATATCATACTCACATTACTGATGAGGTATTATTTTGCCTCAGCACAGAGGGTTAAATCAAATGGAAGATGTAACAGGGCCAGCAAGAAAAGCAAAGCAACACGAATCCGTGAAAATGCAATGAGGATGCTGTTTGTTGGGGAATATACCCTTTCTGATACCTGGCGGACTAAGAACAATTTACTCTTCAAAGTCTAAATATAAGCCAAAGGTGGATGCTAGGCTAGAAAAAGGGCTGTGGGCGCTGACAGGTATCTAAGCAGATAGAGAAAAGATGCTATCAGCAAGCAGGCAGTTTCTCCCCATGTAGAGAGAGCAGCTGAGTCAGATGCTCTGTATTCAAGGTTGTAATGAATGGCTGGGGGTCAGGTAAAGGGAAACATATCTAGACACTTCTGTTGTTTTAAATGCCATATAGGTATTCCAGGACTCATATAGTAGTAGTAGTATTGTATTGATATTGTTACAAATATTGTGTTAGAAGCCCTGGTAAACTACCTCAATTCAACAAGAAAATGTGCACTCCAATAAAATCCCTGCACGGCTCGGTAGAAGAGGGAAAACACACTAGGGAAAATTCCAACTTCTGAATGAAATGACTCGATTCTGGGGATGTGTGAGAGGGAGCGGACTGCGGAAAATGGTAGGCTCACATACTTGCCCTAAATAATATATCCTGCTGCCAGTGCTGGAGTCAGCATACTGGTTGGAGGGGCCGTTGGGTGATCCAGCAGGGTGTTTGTTACATCCCTGTTAAATCTTGTGGCTTGTACCCATGGATAAGCAGATAAATAAGGTTTTGATCTGAAGGTGTTCTTTATGTGTCTCTCTAAATTTCTGGGAAATTCAACGATGACACATACGGCCATGCTTGCACATTTAATGTGGTGAAGAAAAAACTTGAGGGTGGGAGTCTCCCAGAACACCACTGCTCTGATTGCTTCTTCCTCGGGCTGGGGCTGGGAGCGGCTGCTTGGCTCAGCCTTCCCAGACTAAAAAGCTGTGAGGAAGCAAAAGGCTACAAGGACTATGAGCTTTCTGCTTGGCAAGGAGGCGTAGCTGATCCCTAGAAACGAGTAAGCTGACACCTACTTCTAGCAATAGACAGATTTTGGACAATCCTGCACCTCCTGTGCAGCAGAACCAAACAAGCTAGAAGGGGGTTTTGCCTTCAGTGTGTCTGGTAGAAGTCTTGGTGACCGATCCCACAAATACTGCTCTTGTTTCAGGTCTGTAACTTCCATCACCCAGGTATCCTACTATTCAGCCCATAAGTGTTACTGGGTAAGATAGTGGCCTGAGTGATACATATCACAAACACAAAGATAAAGCTGATTATCAATGTTAGAGTTTGAATGAGATCTGTATTTTAAAAGTTTAAACAAGTAAACATTTTTGAATAAAGATAAATCTTTAATCCTGTAACTTAAGTATAGCACATTGCATCAGAAAGGGATGATAATTGGCCTAAACAGATTGACAGTGTTTCCTGGGGAAATTGATGGTTAAACTGCAAGGTAATTACATAAAGTCTATGTAACATCTCCTGTTCCGGTTGTGGTACATCCTGATTTGTCAAGTGGACACTTAGGAGAGATACTACAAATGCTAGTATTTCATTCAACAGTATTTACTAGATTAAATGAAAACTGAAACACGCTATGGAAAATACAATGCTTTTTTAAATAAAACTTTGATTGTATTAATTCAGCTACAACACATTTTGGACTGTGATATTCTCATTTCTGGATTACTTTATTGCTTATATAGAGCAACAGTGACTGGGCTTCACCTCATTAAGTTTAGGTGTCTGTAGTATTGTGACCATGTCTGAAGCACATCTGAACTCCCTTTGCAATTAATGGAGGGAAATAGGCACTTTCTGGTGTACCATTCATTTCAAAGAGCAACTTCAGGATGAGGCGAGTCACTTGGTAGAAGTATCTGTTTCAGTAAATGATAAATGGGTTCTAGACAGCTAGTTCAGTTGTGTATGTCCACCCTTGGTTTGATGAATCACGCTCCTGATGCCCACACTAGACTGCCATATACACTTGGAAGAACAGCACGATCGTTTCAGGTGGCTGAATTCCAGCTGGGTATAACTGAGAAGCCAAGGGATAAAGCAGTCTCTGCTTGGGAGGGAAAAAGCCACAAGAAGTCTGGAGAGAAAGGGTGGTGAGTAAAATTTGCTGAGATTTACTTCTCAGTTGTTCCACCTCCCAACCCCACGAATCCTACTGTCAGTGGCAGCTGGTCCATGAGGGGGGTCTGTGGGGTCCCAAAGAGCTGATCCCTTTGCCTGGCCCACAAGTTCCCCAAGACCCAGCAGAGCTCTCATCCTGACTCCCCTGTGGGGTTTCCTATCAAGTGGAGGGTGGAGAGAAGTTTTTGTGGGAAAGGCAGTGTGGTTGACTGCGATAAGATCCTGATTAGTCCTCCAGCTGGAGTCCCATAGGGCATAGTTAGAAGTGGCAGACGATGCAGAACTTGTTTCATGTGATTCCTGTCGTAGCTCATACTTCAACATAGCTGATCTGCGCTGTTGTGCGCCTTGCTTTTCATGCGTTTTCCTGCTTCCCTCCTCTTCCCTGCCCCAGCTCCTCCTTCCCTCAGTGTTTGTTTTTCTCCGCTGGACCATATCGCCGCCTGGTCTATGCATCATTTATGTGGTAGCAGAGTCTTTTGGGGTTGTGCTGCAAGAGAGAGACAGCAACTGAAAAATGGGAATCAGCAGCAACTCAAAGGTACAGTTTTTCATGGATCTCAAAGAAAAGGTGGTTTAAGGTGCACTGATCTTTTTGCCTGCTTTTGTTCTACGAAGGATCTAAAATCAGTAAATGCTGTAATCGTTACTTAAGAAAGAGGAAATTAATACATGTGTGAAGTCAATTGAGTTGCAAAGATTAGACTAGTTCTTTCATCTTCGCCTAAATTGTTCATCCACTGTTGATTGACGTGAAAGTTAGTTTAGCTGTACTGCTGCCCCTAAAGCTTCATCTACGCTAGTAACTTAAATATGCAGAGGATAGTGGCATATTCCCTGGCAGAGGCCAGCTGGCGCTGAACGCCTGCGCCCATTGAGCTTGCAGACACTGACAGCAGGGTGGTTACACGCACCCAGCGTATTTGCACCGATCTGTGGCCAGTGCTGACCCCTGAACCATGCCTGCAAATTCTTTGGGCACCTGGTTGGGCTAAAACCGTGCCCTGAAACATTTTAAAAATTTAACAACCTAAGCGATGCCTTGAAACATTCCCGAGGTGTGTTTAATGGGAACAGCCCAGATGTGGCCTCGACGTCCAGCCCAGTGTGACTGTCACCTGAGTGCCCTACGGCAGGGTCAGGCAGTAAAGGGGCGCTTGGCAGTAAGCAGTCACGGGGAAAATAAAACTGTATAGAAACTATGCTGAATGCTGAAAGCAATTGCTATTGGTACATTCTTAATCTTGGTATTCAGCTCATGAATTATCATTAATTTAAAATTTATGAAGGCTCAACCTTTATAAACAAGTGACACTTTAAACTGAAGAATAAATTGTGAACATTTCTTTTGTATTGATCAATTTTATGAAATCATCCAATCTTATAAGAAAATTTATAAGCATTTGGGAATGTCTGCAATAAACTATGAACAACTGGTAGATTCTGCCAATTATTTATGGAAAAGGCAGATGTTTGGAATTGTGAATCTGCTCAGATGAATGTTTTTTTTTCTGCATAAACTTAGAATTGGAAGAATTTTGTGATTAAACTGATTAAAAGTAACATTACTGCAACACACTTCTGTTAAATAATTTCTTATTTCTTCTAGCTTTGTAGGCTGATCTTTTTAATTATTTGGGGAGTATAAACTATGCCGAAGACAAAAATTGTCTGCTGTGAGAAAATAAATTATTTCCTTGGCTTAAATCCAGAGACAATATTGTAAGTTTGCAATATGGAGAAGAGTTGGTGAGATCTATGCACCACCTCTTTTTAATTGCACATTGTGAACATCTCTAAGGAGAGCTCTAAGGGCTTTTGTACATGATAGCAGGGGGAAGATAATCTTACATACTATCCCATGAGGACTGAAGAGGTGTTTTTGGAGCTATATGCTGTCTCTAACTGCCAAATCGGACTTATATATTTCAGAAGGTCACCTATGAGCTTTGCTTAGCATGTGTGAAAGAGTTCAAAGTAGGGAAATGCAAACAAATCACAGTCAAAAATGAAATAATTTTGGATAAAACTGAGGATTCTTCTGCTTCCTGCCAAATTAAAAGTTGAAAAGAATATTGCTGCCTGGTCAAACAAAGTATCTTTCATTTAGAACAAAAGGTTTCATTAGTTTCTGGGACATTTCTGGGGAAGTCAAAGGGACTTTTATTAAAAATATAAGTAAAATTCAAAATCAGCAATTTAAGGTGCTATATTGCATGCATATTGACATTAACTGGAACACTGAAGTCATTGAATGAATCAGGTGATTTGTCCTCGTGGGGACTCTTAAAATGCATAAGGTCTAACGTTCTTCCCATGCTGCAGTGCAGGTCACTTTGAAGTTTCTTAAATTTCAGGCCCACTCCCATGTATTTCTTTAACAGAAGCAAATCTGTTATCTGATGCGAACCCCCACGACTCCCGAAATTAATGGTTCTTTTCCTGCCGGTGTAGCACATTATGAAACACCACCGAAGACCTCATTTTACTACCATTACCTTCAGAAGCATGTCTCCCACTGACTTTACTGATAGCAAGATGAGGTGTTGCTACAGCACACAAAATTCTCTTATGAAATCAAGATCTGCACTGACTTCAATGGAAAATTTTCCTGCTAATGGAGCATAGGATTGAGCCCAATAAGATGATTGCAAGAGTGTGTTTTTCACCTTGATGAAAATAGAAATGATGGAATAGCTTTCCTTAGCTCTTCTTTTGTAAATAATTTCCTATACTGCAATGATACTTACTTTGGGAGTATAATTTAGCAAGCTGGAAGTTGTGAAATGTAAGTATTAGACCCTAACAGTCTGATTTACTTTGAATGTATGACAGCAATTGCCTAAGCTCTTCCAACCTCCTAGACGCCTCAAGAGTGCTCTTAATTAGACTTAGTCTTTAAAATAAAAGAAACAAGTCTGTTTAGTTTTGCAGGGATATAATTTTAGTAGCTAGATGATTGTTAGATATTATTCATACTGTCATTCGTATCATTCTTAGCTTGGGGATGAGATCATGGATTCATATTCTGTAGTTGTGCTTGATAGTTACTTGCTAATGTTACTGTTATGATTATTAATAGATCAGTAACAGATGCTGCACTGAGCAGTAGTTGTATGGTGTTCTTAGAAGAGGCTTCTGAATAGAGACATGATGCAAGTATTTCTCATTCTGCCTGAACATTAGAGAGAACAGCAGAATTTGGGGGAAAAAAAAGATGGCATACCCTGGATGGCATACATTCCTCTACTATAGAAGCCTGCCAGGTGAGAATTTCTTGGGGAAACTAATGGGATTTCACTAGTGGCTTTAATAGATTTAGAGAAAAGCCAAGAGCAAACACCACTGGAAAACACAGGCAGGGGAGCCCAGGCAGCTTTGGCTGAGTCTGCCGTCACGTCTCTCCCTCAGCAGGGCACTCGCCCAGTTGACTCCTGAGTCGCATTCCCCAAACCTACTAGATGCAGCTCTCCGCAGCGGTTTCTTTCCCGCTCCATGGCTTGATGCACCTCCTGGAGGTAGATCTTTTGACCTACTGGTCAGCCGTACGCAGCGTCTCGAGTCACGGAGTGCAGGGAGCCCTCCAGAGCCCAGCTCCCCACTCTGGGCCCTATCTATCATGGGCAGCACGTTCCCCAGCAGCAGCAGAGCTCCTTTCCCTCGCAGGGGGACGTGGTGCGGCGGGAGCAGCTCCTGAAGCAGTGCCTCCCTTCTTGGAGAGGAGGCTGCCGCAGCTTCACCGCAAGGAGCGGCTGCTGCATATGTTGGTGGTAATTCAGTTCTGCAGAAGACTTTGGTCTTAACCAAACTATTTTTGCAATCTGGGCACTAGGTCGAAACAGACGATGGCTGTGGCTTTGATGCAGTAGATGGCAACTGTCAACACGGAGGAGGGCTCATGTTTCTGGGACTGTATTTCAGGATCGCAGGTTTTCAGCTTCAGCCCAGCTGGACATTTTAGTTTTAATGCAAAAGCACTTAGATTCAATTAGGCCAAACTATAGGAAATCATTAAGAGCTCAAAGATTTCTAAATTAGATCTAGCTGAAGGGTGAAACGTACATTTTCACATAGCAGGCACAGCGGCTGCCAGGGGAGGTCTGGCGGGGTCGTTCCAGCTCTCTGCTAGTAACTCCCTTCTGACAGGAGGAAAAAAAGTTCAGCCGGCTTGAGGCATTATATAAGATCAAAAATAGGGTTAGAATGAAATTACAATTACGAAGTGCTAATTGAAGCACAGGCGCAGTGACTGCTAGAGCTAATTAGAAAGGGACAGGATGCCTGTGTACCAGTCTCTCACTCAGGATGGGACTTGCCCCAGTTCAGGCTCTTCACATCACTTGATTTCCACTCAAAGCAGCTACTGGCAGGTGGAAAGGTGTTTGGGTAATACAATTTCCCATCTTAGCATTTTAACTTAAAATACTTTAGGGAGAGGAGGGCTTATCAACATGCAGTATTCTTCCATGACAGGCTATTCAGATTAAAACACTGCTTTATTGCAATTTAGTGCCAGGTGAATGAGAAATGTCCTGCAATTGTACATCGGTGCATCAGAGGCTTGGATGCTTCCAAGACAAAAGAAACACAAAGCGAAAAGGTTGTTGGTCAGGCAACAATTAAAGAATATTAACAACAATATTAAATAATGATTTTAGCTGTATCCAGTATGGAAAATTAAGCTTCCCTTCTTTTTTATATACTTTTAGTAGATATTAGTTCTGCTCTATATAGTATAATATACTTTGAACCATGAAATAAAAAGCACTGCAAAACTCATTGTTACCTTTCTAAAGCTCTTTATGCTTTTATTTCTCGTATAATGTAGATACAGTAAAAGATAATCATATGCTATTACAGATGATTTATTCGTATTTGTACAGTTCTTTAAAAAGGTAGGAAATGGCTGTGTTATCATTGCAATTTTTGGCTATTTTTACTATTCTTCTACATTTGTCACTTTAGCACAGAATAGAGCAGACAAAGCCACTTGCTAAATAACAACACTTCTCTCTACTAAAAGCAGGAAATGGGAGGAAGGGAAACTTGTGTTAGAGGGCTAGCTACTGAGGAAAAAATAAATCACAACACAACCTCACCCACTAGTATTTAGTTTGAAATACTAAAATCCTTTACCATTTCTGGGCTTCAGTAATATGTATACTTACCTAAGTATTATGTATACCTAGGTATGCACAAAACTGAAGCATGTGTTATGTGCCACTGCCTGAGAATGAGACCTATAAAAATCAATGCATATTGACACTGCCTTGGAAGGAGGTGAACGTGGGAGGTATTTCACCCACTGGCATCATTAATTCTTTGAGCTTTCCAGTTTAGCGATGTGAAAAGTGTTAGAACAGGAACACACTAAAGACTTGTTAACCATTTACACAATTTCTACCGACTCATTTTCTTCCAGGTATCACAGGTCTGTGTCTTTTTTTTAGCATGTTACCCATAATTATAATTGATTTCCATCCCCCCTTTTATAAATCATGCTTACAAAAATAAGAAACTGACTGTTATCCTCCTGTTAAACTCACATGATTTAGAGAATGGAAATTGCTTTTAAAAGAGGTGCAAGGAATTAATGAGGACGACTGAATGACAGAATGACATTGATACAATTGCCAACACAGTTTTTATTTCCATCAGTACTTGTAAATATCAAATATTTATAAAACATTAAATCAATATTTAAAGAAAAACCACCGTGCAGCTCAAGGAAAAATGAGAACAGCTTCTTTTCTCAAAGGCTGATTTAACATAGAACCGGTCTATTGCAGCTCTCCCCAGGAAAAGAACTGAATATAATGATGTAACGATGATATCGGAGACAGGAGCAGAATGAAGTTTTCTAGATATGTATCTTTAACAGCACCTAGGAGCCGAAGCCATAGACCAAACTGTGACTAGATTAGAATCTGTATAGAGTTTGAAGACTGTTCCTTACCCAAAAAAATTAGGAAATGTATACGCTAGAGCGGATGCAGCAATGATATTAGACTTGAATAGATCTTTTTATGGAACGCCTGGTAAGACAAGCATGTGTAAGATACAGTTTTTCGACTATGTTAGGCCAAAAAGAGATGACAAAGGAACAGGCAAGAGAGGGATGGTGGAAGGAACAAATGTCACTTCTTGCAGGGGAAAGGGACCTTGCCCACGTGTGGCTTCGTGCCTGAAGATGGGAGGGAGTTGGCTCTAAGGGCACAGGCCCTTCTGAGTGTTTCTTCAAACTTAAAAGAATTTTAGGGGTCTGTCTAAAAGAATGAAAAGAAAGGAACTTTTTCTTTAGCAAGGTCCTTTTAGGAAATTAAATAATGGTAGAAATTCAGGCATCATCAGAGTATCTCAGCATAATTAGCTGCCTTGAGACCTTCAGAATTTATTTGGTTGCCTATCATAATTTCCAGAAAGATAGGAGAAAAACCAGGCTTCCTTAAGCCAAGTAAAGGAAATGTTAGGCAGAAGTGTAATTATGAACTTGATCATATTACTCTAAATATACATTGATTAAAAATATGTAAGGTTAAAACAGGGGATCAAAACAGGCCAACAAAATACAACAAAAATATAGGTAAATATGGTTGCTAATATCCTCACATGTTTGTAGGAATTATAGTTTTCCTTTTTGTCCTATCAGAAAATCAAGAAAAACTAATTGTCTTATTAAAATTAATCATCACATTTATGAGTTAGGATTTTAAAGCTCATTTTTTTTTCTGATGCTGAAGCCAATAAAAGGAACGCAAGCTGGACAATAAGTTGACTTATGAATGCCAGTCATTTGGACGGCATGGGAGGATTTGACTGTAAACACCAGGTAGCTTGTGGAGGTGAGCGAATGATTTTCTGGACCTAGTTCCTTTGTATCCTGTAGTAATCTCTTGCCAATCTCTTTTCCTATAGTTTTAATGCCACCCTATGTACTCCAAACAGTGTGCTCAGTATCTGCAGCAAGATCTTGGAGCATCATACAGGGGAAGCGTTTTCCGGTTTGATTTTTAACAAGAGACGAAGCTTTCAACCTTGGACGAGGTTTTAATGAGCTACCCCTAGATGGCACCCTGTAAGGATACGACTAAAAACACCGCAGTAAATCTTCCTCCAACTCGGCTTTATGCGTTCTGCTAACCAATTACTCCAAACTCGTTGTGAAATGAGGACAAAATTACAACTTCCTTCTTCGGCAGCAATAAGAGATAAAGACAAGTGAATAAAAACAGTATTCCGAGTGCTTTGCACACCAAATTGGGTTGGAAAGTTCTGCTTCCACGGTCAGTCAGGAATAACTTTTGCTCATCATCACATGATCACTGATCACTCCTTTCTTTTTTTAATCTTTGTTTATTTACAGATGATCCCTTCTGAACAGTATCTTGCCACTGGCTTAACTGCAACATTTATTGCTGAGCTGTTTTTGCTGCTGAAATCCCACAAGCTGGAGGGAAAGCAACTCACTAACAAAAGTTTCCTGCCACTATTGTATGTCTTCTTTCCTTTTGGAAAGATAACATTAGTAGAGAGGGATGCTTGAGTTCTTGTTTCTGACACTTCACCAGCCCCAGGACATTTTTTTTTCCCAGAGGCGAAGGTGTTACATTTCTATGAATCCCCTCTCCTTCATTTTTCTATCATCCTCTGAAGGCCTAGCTCTCAAGCGGCATGCCAAACCAACAAAATTCCAGCATAGAGGATTAAAAGAGGATGCGTATTTTTCTGTTCAGCCTGAGTTTTGAGCATAACCTCGAGCACTGTGTGTGGGACTGCAAGTGCATCCTCATACACACTTGGCTGCACCTCCTGGTACCCAAGACCGTACCCCGAGTACGCCGGCTGTTGGGAGACAGGTGAGCTGCAGGGGTGCGGTGCTGGCACAGTGCTTTCACTACAGCCCCCAAAACCCTCGCTGAGAAAAGTGTATTCTGCAGGATCCCTTCGTAGCTCATAAAATGCAGCTCGCTCATGATTAGAGGTATGTAGCCAGATGCGGCGTGTAAACAGCAATATGTCCAGAAATCTAGACTTTCTAGGCTTATTTTCATTAGCAGGTTCTGTAAACACAAAACTGAACGGTTATGTCCAACAGGTGCTGTATCTTTTGTGCAATATAGGTCACAGCAATTGAGAAGGAAGGAAACAAAGCCTACCATTTCTAAGAAAAATCTAAACAAATCCTTACTTGCAAATAACTTCACCCAATTATGGTGGGGGCTAGAAAGAAGTACAACAGAACAGAAAGCAACAACTGTGACAATTATTTGCTCTAATCTTGCAAAAAAGGTCTTAGAAGGAGAATCCCGTTGTGAAAGGGTGAAAGGTGGACATAAGGTTGATTTTTTTGGAGTTCAATTCACCATCAACACAGCATGGGAGTTTCACCAAAAACAGAAAAAAAATGCTGTCTGAAGGCCTGGGCAGGATCTCTAGGACTCCAGAGAGCTGACCCACATGCCTGCGACCAGGTTCATGATGGCGAGGTGGCCCCCTCCTGGCCCTCTGACCAGAAGTCCACATTGCCCAGAGGACTGTGGGCTATTGTGGGCTATTCTGGGATGGATTTTTCATAGTTGTTTGCATCCGGCAAGGACAAGTCTTTCTAATTTCTCAAGGAATTCCTAAGTATCTTTTAAACACTTTTCCACTAGCAGCTCCTGACACTGGGAACCACTAGGAATCATCAAAGGCTTTTGTCAAAATAGGGAAGACAGAGGAAAACAAAAGACAATAGGGTTAAAGGTACACACAGTTATACAGGCAAGGCCCCTGAAATCAAACAAATGGAAAAAAACCCACACGAACAATACTGTAATTCTATACTCCCTCCCAGATGTAAAGGTTGGCCCTCAGCTGTTCAAGTCAGTAAACAGGCTCTCAAGATCAAGCCACTGAAAGCAAAGACTAGTGCAGTGATATGTTTAAAAGAACTGAAATATGCTTAAATAATGGATGTTCCAGCTTGTGTATTGCACTTGATCAGTATATTTTTCCTCTTTATCACTTGCAGAAAGCCTGACTGCTGTCTCTTGAGAGGCAAATAATTTAGACTGTGTCTAGGAGAGCTGAGATCTAAGATAAATAGCTATCATCAGTGTGATAGAGCCTGAGACAGCATGGCACATAAGAATCAGGGAGCCTCATGATCATGGTCTGATTATTCGTTTGGAGGCTCGTTTTATCTGTGCTGGCATAAGAACAAATTTCTATAAATATGTGGTAGAAAGGGTGTAATTTGTTCTTCATATAATACCTGTTTTATGCTCTAGTGCAGCCAACTGAGTCACTGAAGTATCAATGCACTGTTACAGTGCTGTTTTTAAAAAGTATTTCCACAGAATCTGAAATTGTGTATGCCTGTAATTATTTTACCATCAAAATTTGTAAGGGTATGTTAATAACCTGTTTCTTGCACACTGCAGCTGAAAACCAAGACCCATGCTTTGAATTGCTACTGTAAGGTGCTCTCAAAAAATCAGGCTGCAGAGGTTTCAGACTGCACTTTCCAAAACAGTGGAAAGATTTTCCCTTAGTTCCTCTGCATCTCAACTGCTTCTTGGTTAAATGGGAAGGACACCATCTCCCTCTCCCACAGGAACGATGTGACAGTGAATTCATTCAGTCTCCTGAAGCACCTATATCAAGGAACACAGGAGGAGTCACGGAGAACATGTACATCATGTCAGCTGAGCTGGGATAACGACCAGTAAACAAGCAAGAGGCCTCCCACGGAACAGCACGATGACAAAGAAGGAAATAGCTGCTTGGGAAGTGAAGTCCATCCCGCCTGGGCATCCCCTGAGTGATACACAGGACCGGTGCGAAAAAAATAATCTTTTTAAGACTTACATCACGCTGCAGATTCACAAAGGGTACAAGCCAGTGTTTAACAGCTGCAAAAATGTGCACCCCTAGTATATCTTTACTTTTGAGATAGTGGTTTTGTAACCTTACCAAAGTACCATTAAAAATTTGGTTAACATTACTGAAAACCTTTGTCTTATTCACGCAGACAAGACAAAACAAAAACTGCTGTCTTCTTAAACTACAAAGAAGATTAGCCTGATTAACCCTAACTTTTCAGCTGTGTTTGTCCTGCAAGTCCAAAAATGAGCATTTTCCCATTAGAAAGATGCTCATAGCTTTGCACTGAAAAAGCTGTGCACTGTCCTGTGGTGCTCTGTCAGTATTAATATAAGTGTGTGAAGACTTTGGATACTTCCAAAGGAAAATGAGATAAAGCACAATGAAAATTTATTTAGCCACTTCCCAGCACTTATCTGTGTGCTTTCCCATGTGAGTGACTAAGGGTCCCTTTTCTGTCCTGCATCAAGGACCAATGGAAATTACGTTTTACAAAGAAGATGAGGAGAACAGCAACTGTGAGTGGCACTACAACAGCAGATGTTTATTATGTATAGCTCTGTCCCGTTATTTGTGACATTAGAGATCCTGACCCAACCACCTCCATCTCATTTTCATTGACAAGGGACTCAGTACTAAAAGCACACAAACCACACCATTTCTTTTATTTCTTTTGCTGATTAATGGCATGCAAAGGAGTATCCTTATTAGATGTTCTTAGAAATGGCTGTACTGAACTGTAGGGAGGGAAATATTCCCGCAGAGGACTTAGCATAATGCTCAGTGCTGCTTGTACTCTCCCAGGAAACTTCAGAGAGAATAAGGTACTTTGTGGTGCCACAGATGCCAGTGTTCAAAGTACAAACATAGAACAAGCTTTGTCTACAGGGAGATGCAGGCGAGTTCCTAACTCTACTTGGAACATGCAGATCATACTTTTTTTTTCTTTAGCTAGAAAAGCTTTCAGTGCCTTTCAAAGGAGAAGAGTGAGTGTAAGGTAGCACCCTTTGTTCCTGGACTTAGTTACTTGATCTACAGAGAGCTCAAGTTCAAATGTCCTCCTCACAACACTCGTACACCAGGAGTGCATCCTGGCTAGTGAGGCATGCTCATGTAAGGTTCTCTCAACCTCTTTTGCTAAAGCTTATTTAAAAATTTCACTGGATAAGATGGAGAATCAGAGCTAGAGCGATGCAGAAGCCTGCACACTGCATCTGCAGGAGGCATGTGGGCTCTTTTTTCTGAAGACAAGGAACTTTAATCGTTCCACATGAAGTAAAAAAAAAAAACTTCAAAAGAATGGCAATGAGAGTGTTACCATGAAAGGATAGCCTCCTGCACACTGATTTTGCAGTGCAGAAATGTTGGTTCAGCTTCCTTTGACTGGTCTTCTTCAGACTGGCTCATAAGGAAAGTCAGAGAAGGGAGCGATCACCAGTGCTTTTTCTTCTCAGGTTTCCAGCATATTAAAAAGCCGGTATGACAAATGCTCCATTTCTGGTAGAAAGTATTTTTTCTTTTCCTTTTGTTGGCCCTCACTTCCTTTGCTTTCCTGGCATATGCTGAAAGGCCAGGACTGCCCTCCTACTTCAGTTCCTGGATCTCTCCCTGATTTCATCTAACATCTGCAGTATTTCTATGCCTCAGTTTCTCCATGTAAAACACTGTCTTGAGCTATCAGTAGCTGCCAAATAAGAAGAAAAGAATGAGGATACAGGAAGCTGGGAGAGTTGGCAGGGCTGTATTTCTGGAAATTTTATTTTAAAGCATTATTAAAAAACTTGCCAGTCTGTCCAACTCATTGGTAGCCCAAAGGAATACTCTGAAAACGGGAGGTATTTTACATATGGAATATAAACTGTGAGGCCAGTTGGGAGGAGGCATCATTGTGTATTCTTAGTTAAAGACAAAGAAGGGAGGGAGAAAGAAAACACTGCTGATAGACTTCACAAACAATTAGCTATGACGACACTTAGACTAGTAAGTTATATTGTTTGCAGTGGTCTAGATACATTTTCTTCCGCTGGAACTAGAACCATTTTTTAAAATTCGCCATTACTCCAGTCGGAAGCAGGTGGGGTTTGTAAGACTGGGAAAGCTAATTCTGGAAGAAAGAACTGTGAGTCTTTGGCATGAAGCCAGTTACAGTTTGGAAAGCAGAGGCTGAAGTATGGAGGAAGTGGATTTTTCTGCTGCTATTTTTTTCATTTGATGTCCAACGCGTACAGCTGGATCAGGGCAGCTACCACTCAAAAATGTCCCTGAAAAGATGAACAGGACTGTATACGCTCTTTTGCATGCCAATGTCAGCTTTCCCTGCTAAGTTTCTACTTTGCAGCTTCGTCATAAAATTTCACACTGGGTTAAATTTTGGCATGATTCAGAAGGTGAGCCAGGAATTAATGAAAAGGAAGATTCAGCAACACGATAATGGGAAGCTAATGCCGCTGCTGTTTTAAAAACTGGGGTGGGGGAAAGAAAAGGAAGGTAAATGCCATCAGCAAAAGACACTTGCTGTTCTTAATTTCTTCATAGACCTATTCCTTGGAACTGCAGTTCCCCAAAGAGATCAGTTGATCACTCTTTATCATTGTCAACAAGATCAGATTTCCTTACAGTCTAGATATCAAAAAACTTGTGAGGTTGTTGAATACCAACTGCTACCTGAAACCAAGTTTTCTTATAAAGTGGATTAAATGATAATGCCAGATTCAAAGGCTGAATACAGAAGAATTTGTATATGTGTAAGTTGGGCCCATCCGTAACAAATGTTAGTGGAGCAGATCTCTTGTTTCCCCAACCAGAGGCATTCACCTCTGTTAAGCTCAGTCTAGCTACATCTCTGCTACAGCTGGATAGCATAAAAAAAGGTCATATAAAAAAACCTCAACAATGCTCCCCTTGGCAATATACATTCATTACAGCACTTGCACAGAGCCCTGACTGTGTGTACTTTCGCTCTTTTCTTGTTCTCCATGGAGTTAGGATTAGTGTTAACATGACATCTCAGCTAGCTCGGCTGCTAGTCCCTTATTATAGGTTCTGTGCTGCAGCTGAGAGGAGACTGCATGTCTTATTAAGCATTGGCCTTGTGATGCGTGGTAGGAAAGCCATAACTTTTGTATTTGTGAAACAAAGAACAATATCATTATCTTGTCCTGGAGTTCTCTCATAGCAAGATTTTCCTACACAAAATTGTAACTGTTATTTGCTCCCTCCATCACTCTTCCAAAGCCTTACCTAACAGGCCACTAAAGTGATTTGTAACAAGTGAACTTGTTATCAGCTGTTCCCTTTCGATGATTTTCCCTTAAGGGCTGTAAGGTGTAATAACTTTCGGTAAAAGAAAAGCAAATTAATCATGATTATTTTTCAATGCATCCTCACTCCTCATACAAGCCATCATTAATTATTTATCATGTAGGCCTTACAATCGCCAATGGTGACAAATGCAAAGACAATGAAGTCATTGAAGTCATCACCTAATTTTGAGACCTGTTTACCACTTCAGCTCAAAGAAAAATTATCTGGCTGTAAATAGAAGGTTTTTTTCCATTTTAGGAACAAGCAGTTGTAGCCGAATTACAACAAAGCCTTGGGGAGGATACTAGGTTAGACACAAGCATGGGTCGTTTGTTCCCCCTAATGATATTATAACACTTATGTATATGGTAATACAAGGTAACAAGTGAACATTTCTGCATACCCAGTGCTGAAGCAAGAGTGCGTGCACAACTAGTCGTTTTCATCACAGTCTTAAATACTCGGGCTTTGCTCATTCAGATTGTTACAAACTACTCTGTACATGGTCAAGTTATGTGATCTCTGTACAATGGCTGGCTGCTTTTTTTCCTCAGCATAAGGTCTCCATTATCTTCAACTTCTTAAGGGTGTTTCCTGATTATAAATCTAACATCACCAGTTGTGGCTTCCTGATAACCTCAGCATGCTCCAGGGTCACTGAACAGGTCACATACACATTTTACATAGCTACATCTTACTAGCAAAATTCATGTCTATAACGCTTTTTTGCAGCTCCTTTTATTAATATCCATTTAATTATGGCAATGCTAATGGTGATCTCTTCAAGTTACAGAGTCCAGAGGCAGCCATGAGTACATAGCGTGACCACAAATGTAGGGGCCCTTCAAGGTCTCCCTTGAAGAGATGTGGGAGAAAGAGAGGATTGGTTTCCTACGTCTGTCTTTCCACTGCCTGCTCTCTGAAAAGAGGTGCATTGGAGAGGAAACTGAAGCCACTCCTCATGTCATGGACTTGCCATGTCCCACCACGACATCACAAGTCACCATTCACAGCTCCATCTCTAGCTCAGCCACATCATGTGGCTCCACAAATGCCAGCCTCCATCTTCTCCACCAGAGACCCAGCACAGTCTCGTGTTCATCTAACAGCAATGGCTTGTACACAGACAGCTCTCATGTGGGGTGACTTAGCTTGGGGCAGGGTGTTGTGCCATAGCTGACTGTCTTCTCTGTGCTACAGAAGAGATCTGAGCTGCTTGTGGGTCAGCTCCTGAACGGCTGCAGTTTGCGCCCAGATTTCTATGTTTTATAACCAAGATCTCTTGCAGTTTTTAGGTCTGTAAAGGGCAAGACAGGTTCAAGGCACCACTACATCTAACTGCAAGTTATCTGTTGAGAGACAAGGACACAAGCAGCTCACTAATCTTCTTTCTCTCAGGCTCCTGCTTCCCGTTTGATCGTTTCTTCCAGTCATAGGGAAACAAGATGAAACTTTGGAAGACTCAAGTGGTGTTGAATAGAGAAGCAGGGCAGGAGCACTGCCCAGAGGAGACACGATGGGAGGTGCCCTGGAATGGGGAGATGAAGAGGAGGATCTTTGCTCAGCTTCCTTTCTCCTTTCTGTGAGGCTTCAGGAACCTTCCTCAAGATTTACCTCTATTGGACTAGTATCCTGTCCTGGTTTTGGCTGGGATGGAGTTGATTTTCTTCCTGTTAACTGGTATAGTGCTGTGTTTTGGATGTAGTGTGAGAATAATGTTGATGACACGCTGATGTTTTGGTTGTTGCTAGGTATTGTTTACGCTAGTCAAGGACTTTTCATCTTCCCATGCCCTACCAGATGTGCAGGGGGCTGGGAGGGAGTGTGGCCAGGGTGGCTGGCCCAGCTGGCCAATAGGCTATTCCATACCATATGACATCATGCTCAGCATATAAGGCTGGGTGAAGAAGAAGGAGGGGGGGCGTTCGGAGTGATGGCGTGTGTCTTCCCAAGTAACCGTTACGCGTGATGGAGCCCTGCTTTCCTGGCGACGGCTGAACACCTGCCTGCCCATGGGAAGTGGTGAATGAATTCCTTGTTTTGCTTTGCTTGCGTGCGCGGCTTTTGCTTTCCCTATTAAACTGTCTTTATCTCAACCCGCGAGTTTTCTCTTTTACCCTTCTGATTCTCTCCCCCATCCCACCCGGCGGGGGGGGTGAGCGAGCGGCTGCGTGGTATTTGGCTGCTGCCAGGTTAAACCACGACATATCCTTAACAGGAAAAGTGAAGGACCCACTCCAGGAATTAGGTCCCACACTCCAGCTTCCTGGCAATAAATAACAGAAAAGGATCTGAGTGAAGCTATCAGTCAACACATAGGTTTGTTTTCTTCCTTAAAGCTAGGAAGTCCAAAGTCTATTTTTTTTCTACTACTGTGCTCGTGTGATTTGAAGTATCTTGGCACCTTCAGAAACACTGGGAGATTATCTTTGAATTCCACTTGGCAGATCACAAATTTTATTGTAAAATTTTACTATTAAAATTGAAGGTTTATTTTTGTTAGGTAGTGTTTATTGATTATAACTTCTGATTTTCCCCTGTTCATTCAACTCTAACACAGCTGTGTCTTTTGGTCAATATACACTTTCTAGTAGTTAATCAACTTTTACTTCTGTAACTTTTACTTTACAGATTTTATCAAGACTGGTTTTAATATGGTTATTTTTCAGGAAAAAAATAGTGTAAACATTTCAACAAATATTTATACACCAAAACCAAACACTCCAAAATCAAATCCAATTCATCTCAGCTATTGTGGGCACCATTAAATATTAATTACTTGGTGGCCATTAGACCCATTTTCATCTGGACTATGCACCTCTGCCCCTTGTGTCCTGATGCTTTTACTCAGCCTAGAAGGCCTTTTGAGGTGATGTGGCTCTACAATACAGTCATAGATGGGAGGGCTGCATGTACCAGAGCAAACAGAACACTCAGTGGTGCTCTGGTCCCAATACAGAGCTACAGAGAAAGCAAGAATATTTGCAGATCTTTCACTTATACCTCTCTCTTCTCAGTATTGTGGAACGATGAATTAGAGCAGCATGAATCTGGAGGGATTCTGTTTGAAAAAAGCTTCACTGAAGTCAGGAGAAAACACACAGAAATTCAGGTCTTAAAAGAGGAAACTTCTAGAAGAAGAGATATTCCTCGAAACAAAGCCCAAGATAAGATGTCCTGTATCTGCAAATAAATAGGAGTAGGAAAAAACCTACCAGAAGTAAACCAGTTCTTAGTGAAAAAACTCCTCTGGGTAATCTTGCAAAGTCAGATCAGGTTTACTTCAGTAAGTGTCGTGGTTTAACCCCAGCCAGCAACTAAGCACCACCCAGTCGCTCACTCACTTCCCCACAGTGGGATGCGGGAGAGAAACGGAAGGGTAAATGTGCAAAAACTCGTGGGTTGAGATAAAGACAGTTTAATAGGTAAAGCAAAAGCCGCACACACAAGCAAAGCAAAACAAGGAATTCATTCCCTAATTCCCATCGGCAGGCAAGGTGTTCAGCCATCTCCAGGAAAGCAGGGCTCCATCATGCCTAACGGTTACTTGGGAAGACAAACGCCATCACTCCAAACGTCCCCCCCTTCCTCCTCCTTCCCCCAGCTTTATATGCAGAGCATGACGTCATATAGTATGGAATACCACATTGGCCATTGGGTCAGCTGTCCTGGCTATGCTCCCTCCCAGCTTCTTGTGCACCTGGCAGAGCATGGGAAGCTGAAAAATCCTTGACTATGTAAGCACTGCTTAGCAACAACTAAAACATCAGTGTGTTATCAACATTATTCTCATACTAAATCCAAAACACAGCGCTATACCAACTACTAGCAAGAAAATTAACTCTATCCCAGCCAAAACCAGGACAATAAGGCATAAAAAGCCTTTTTCAAAGTCAATAGCATCTGGTTGAATAGAACCTACTAGGAGCCTTCATTGATGCCTGCTGGCAGTTGGCGATACGATGTGAGGTGAAGGGATTCATAGTAACCGTGGGAACTTTTAAAACCATGTCGTCCTTCTCAGAAATAACAAGGTACGCTTGTAGAAAAGTTAGAGGAGCAAACCTCTAAATTACTTATCCCTACTGACCCTGCAGACAAAACCAAGCCCATCAGGGGATCTTTGAGGAAAAAAAAACAAGTCAGTCTTGGGGTTTTACCTGTTCATTTAATTCTAAGAGACCAAACCCTTTGTATCCTTTGAAAAACCTAGATGCATCATGCCTGCCACATTATTCACATGAGGAGGAAAAAGTCTCCTGTCTCAAGGGATCTTTACAGAGTACTTACATGAGTAAGGACAGATGTTATTTTAAAAAGCAAGTAAGCAACTTCAGGGTGTGGTACATGTACACAAGGGGAAAAAAATCGCAATTATGACAAACAGGAGACGGGTATGACTCACTGAAGTTATGTGCTGGAAATGCAGATGACATAAGCAAGAATTTGAAGCTTCCAGAAGAGGGAAGCAAAGAATAATTATCAACATTTTAAGATTTCAAAGTAATTCATCAACATTTCTCTCTCCTGTACCGTTTTTAAAGCAATCAAACCATATCAAGAACAAGTGGAGTGACCTTCTCCTTAAAAAGTCATGATGACAGCTGAGATTGCCTATGACCTCTGCCTACAACAGTTGCTAGTTTTCATCCCCGAGCTGTGCAAAGCCTGAAGAAATTCTTGATTATGAGATTCATTCTCTTCACAGTCTGGGTAGTTCATTTATAACCACTGCTCTGCTCAAGGGCTGGCTGTTAATTCTACTCCATGAAACTTTGCGTGGAGATAGAATGGATGTGACGTATTGTTTGCATAATTCAAAAATCTCTGTATGTATTTTTTGTCTTAACTCTTGGAATCATGTGATTAAGGGAGACTCTCTAGCTTTTTTCTTAATTACAATTCTTCATTGTCATGGTTTCAGAGAAACAGCTGAAAACAGGAACCATGAATGTTAAGTACAGAATACAATAAGACAAAATGCACTTAGAAAGATCTTATGATTTTAAGCCACTAACATAGTTTTTTGCTAATCCAATACTTATTTGATGATCAGAATGAGGCTTGTCCTGAGCAGCCTGCTCTGGCTGATCTTGCTTCACGGGGGGGGTTGGACTAGATGATTTCACGAGATGCCTTTCAACCTCAACGATTCTGTGATTCTGTGTTTGCAATGTCAACACTTCATTATAATTTTAAAGGGGTTAATCTCATAAACAGTAAAGAGACCTATTGTTTTCTATTGCTATGTGCCAGTCATTTCCCAAACACTTCCCCCTGTGTGTGAGTGCACGCACGCCCACTCTCCCTCACACACAAACACACACACAGGTGGTCCTTGCTCTTATCTAATCTGTACGAATAATGACTTGGGTATAATAAAAAGCACAACTGGAATTTCTTTTAATTGCCTGTGTCAGAATGATAATGAGCCAATATGAAGACGGCATTTCATTAATTGTGTTAAGTCAGTGACAAATGTGAAAAGTCTGAACGTGCCAGTCTCAGAATTCTCTCAAAAGCAGTTCGTTATGCACCTCTGATCTGTCACATTTCCACCAAAGAGGTAGTGAGATATGACAAATAAGCCTTCACATGCAAGCCCACCACCTCTCACTTCCACAGTGATCATGCCTCTCTGTGGATCTGTGAGAGGCACGGTATTTCAGAAGACTCTTAGGACACTGGCATATACTTTAACTCACCACTTTCCTAAGCAGCCATATGTCGACTGTCTTCAGTAGATCACCTATAGAACCTAAGCATTGTGAACCTGGAACACAGTAAGAGATCAGTTCATTTAATTGCACTATGCACTCTATGGGAAAGATAAATCATACAGTACAACTTGCATTTAAAGTAAGTAATCATACTTTGCCATTTTTCAAAATATCTCCTTCATGGTGTCTATTAAGTTGCTGAAGCCACCGGCTTCAGAGCTCTAATGAAAATGTAAACAGTGGTCCGCCATGTACCACTAGTTTTGGGGCAACTCTTTCCAGCATTTTCTTTCTGCTCTGAGCACTGTAGGACTAAGAAGAGTAGCCCACTTGCCTTTTATTGGTTAGATTGCATGTATTTTATGAGGAAGACTCAGATTTTTTTTTTTTAAAGAGAATAGCATGGAGAATTGTTTTGAATGCAAATACCTCTATGAAGCACACTTGAGATTGTAATGTACTTATGGAGGGCAGTAGAAAGGAAATCTTATTCATATAGAATTTAGAAAAAAAAAGTTTTCTTTCATTAAAAGATGTTACAATATGTTCAATATACTGACTGCCCAGCAAAGAAATCCTGCAGGAGAGAGAACACTAGGTTCAATTACAAAAAACTTGGAGTTCAGAATCCATAGGTATCATACTAATGCCAAGTGCCAAGACAGTATTTTGAGAGAATATAATAAATTAATTGAAGTTGTTTCCACCCTCTTTTTATAGAAATCCTAGGCTATCACAAAACTTGTCCGGTAGGTAGGTGCTTTCTATTCGTAAAACAGCTGAGTGTCAAGGACACACTAATGAAGAATTGCTCTGCCAGAACCACAAGCTTCAGGAATGAATGGCTTGCAGGGAGGGGTGAGCAGTAGTTGAGAAATTGTGAGGAACATCTTGCACTTGCTGATCATCTTTAATGAATATATTTTACGCCTTCTCTCATTCAAAACCAAGGACACTATTTCATATTCTCAAGTTCCACTAAATAAAACACAGAAGGAAAGCTCACAACTGGAGACCAAATGTCAGCATGTTTCAGCATTTTCACTAGCAGTTCTCTTCATCTGAGGCGCTACTCAAACTGTTTAACACAGCTGCTTGCATGAATATTACTTATTTCTTTGCTATGTAAACTTAAATGCTCATTGAAGTTGGCCATAAAGAAAATATGTCTATAGCTAAAGGAAACAGTCCTTAGTTTACGGACTGGGTATTTGCAAATGAATGTGTGTCTGAGACATCAAGACTAACATTTCCCTAATGTATTACACTGTGCATTGCAGTGCTTCACCATTGAAAGTAGACAAAACCCACTTAGCTGGTACCTCAGCAGCAAGTCTCTGGCTGTAAATGCTACATTTGTCACGTCTTCCAATAAATGTTTCATATTTAGCATCTGGAACTGCATCAACTTCATCTGGCTCTTCCAATAGCAATCCAGCAATCTGAATGCAGTAATCTTTTTGAAAACCATCGTCTGTCAAATGGTAGGTTGTTTTACTTGACACATTCAATATATCCATATGGAAAGTCTTACACAATGACATCTACCTAATTTGCCACTCATCTAGTGAGAGTGTTCACATGTTATCATTTTACTGAAAAAACAACAGTTCTTCTAGCTGCAAGGATAGCTTCATTGCTTGAAACTGCTTAAACTCTCTTTGTGTGTCCTTTTTCCTTGGAAAAACAAAGTAGCAAAAATGAACAAGGACCACAACATTAAACAGAACAACCAATGTTTGTCTCTTGTCCATTCACATTAATCAAGTGTTAACAATGCATTCATAGTAAATATTTATGGAATGCTTTCTCTTGCGTCCTGGGAACACACTGTAATTCTTAATACACGGCTAAAAGCCAAATGTTTCTCTCAGACACAGTACCATATTTCTTCAATGTTTATATCTATGTATGAAGTGAAATTTGCTTTCTATTAACAAAGAATACTTAATAATTAATAATAATTATTGATTATTAATAATCACTGCCAGTTCTTTTTACAAACGTTTCTTTTTCCATGCAAATGCCACTGTAGAATCACTGTAAGTTAGCTGTCCCCTCCACTTTTACAATAGATTTATTTATATTTCTGGTCTATTGACCATCTGAATACCCAGATTTCTATTGTAGTACAGGCCAGCTTCATGAAGAGGCATAAGCACTATTCCAAGAGTCATTCTGCATTTACCTAGTGAGTGCTTCAGGCAAAACACAAACAGGCCAAAGAGCAGGAACGTCTCCCCTGACCTCCCCTCCAGGTTAAAAGCTCTGAACCTACCAACGTATCCTTTCTCTATCCCTTCTACTTTTTACATCCATGGCTGCTTTGTGGGAAGTTTCATTATAAGGCCTTGAAATGTGCTTCTCATCCATCCTACATCCAGGTGGTGAAGACACAGACTATGAGGAACAGTAGACATATCGTGCTAGCTTAGTACTCCTGAAAGATTTTGGAAGCAGCACTGCAGTAATGTACAGAAAACCATAAAAGGTAAGAGAGTAAGTATACTTTATTACCCTGCTTTCTTCCTTAACGAGTTAGCAACTGGCATCCATGTTATTTTCTCTAGAATGAACTTCCTGCACAGAACCAAAATTAAGTCTAAAACAAGGTGGCCACATTCTAATTGTGAAAACCTCTTTTTCGGGGCAGGAAGGAAATGGGATGATCTCCAGACATCTGTGTGAGTCATAGCACGCTAATGAAAGACAGATGGGCATACTTATTCGGCACGACTTTTTTAACTTCTCATTTGGTGTAACTATTCTCTTAGCTTTTTCCTTAATTACACTGACATGAGGTGAGAAAAGCAACAGGTCCCAGGATATTTGACTTAGATTTGCCCTGATTTGTAATAGATAAATATTTCAGGATTTGTAGATTAGGATCAGATAAAGACAGAGACTTATATAAACCCATGTTTAGGACTACATTTCCTTGAATCACATTTTAAAAACTTCACAGAATCATAGAATCATTAAGGTTAGAAAAGACCTCTAAGATCATCGAGTCCAACTGTCAACCCAACACCGCCATGCCCACTAAATCATGTCCCTAAGCACCACATCTACACGTCTTTTAAATACTTCCAGGGATTGTGACTCAACCACTTCCCTGGGCAGCCTGGTCCAAGGCTTGACCACTCTTACAGTAAAGAAATGTTTCCTAATGTCCAATCTAAACCTCTCTTGGCGCAACTTGAGGCCATTTCCTCTTGTCCTATCGCTTGTTACTTGGGAGAAGAGACCAACACCCACCTCGCTACAACCTCCTTTCAGGTAGTTGTAGAGCGCGATGAGGTCTCCCCTCAGCCTCCTCTTCTCCAGGCTAAACAACCCCAGTTCCCTCAGCCGCTCCTCATAAGACTTGTGCTCCAGGCCCTTCACCAGCTTTGTTGCCCTTCTCTGGACACGCTGCAGCACCTCAATGTCCTTCTTGTAGTGAGGGGCCCAAAACTGAACACAGGATTCGAGGTGCAGCCTCACCAGTGCCAACTACAGGGGCACGATCACCTCCCTGCTCCTGCTGGCCACACTATTTCTGATACAGGCCAGGATGCGGTTGGCCTTCTTGGCCACCTGGGCACACTGCCGGCTCATGTTCAGCCGGCTGTCAACCAGCACCCCCAGGTCCTTTTCCTCCGAGCAGCTTTCCAGCCACTCTTGCCCAAGCCTGTAGCGTTGCATGGGGTTGTTGTGGCTGAAGTGCAGGACCCAGCACTTGGCCTTGTTGAACCTCATACACTTGGCCTCAGCCCATGGATCCAGCCTGTCCAGGTCCCTCTGCAGAGCCTTCCTACCCTCAAGTAGATCAACACTCCCGCCAACTTGGTGTCATTCGCAAACTTACTGAGGGAGCACTCAATCCCCTCATCCAGATCATTGATAAAGATATTGAACAAGACTGGCCCCAAAACTGAGCCCTGGGGAACACCGCTCGTGACTGGCTGCCAACTGGATTTAACTCCTCATCTTGAGGAGGGGGCCAGAAAAGCTCGGAGTCAGTTCTGTTAGTACTGAAAATCTGCTAAAAGCTTGTCTGTCATTGTAGCTTCAGAATATATTTTTAGTACTGTGTTTCACTAGCCTCAACAATATCAACCCACCAGAAAGCTATGCATGCATGGAAGAGCTGCAGGCCCAGCAATAAGGTTTAAATATTATGATTTTCCATAAACTAAAAGAGGATCTGACCAATTCCATTGCAGTGGAAATGGGCTGCTATTGCCTAATCCTGCCTCAAGCACCAAGTTTTCGGCTTGCTAATTCCACTAAGAAGCTAGGCTGTTACTTAATATCCTATTATCTAGGAGAAGCAATTCTGTATTCTGCCCGGTGTGCTGCATACTCCTGAAAACACAAAACTAGCTCAGCTCCAGTTTGAGAGAAAAAAGGCTGTATCGTACAACCAAGAGTCCATTGGGTTACAGATCCCCTTCCTTCACTGGCGAGTCCATATCTGGACACAGATGTTTATGGTTTTCTTCTAAACCCATTATCTAAGGGGGGGAGGGGTGGAGGGAGAAAACTGTGATTTGCCCATGCTATCAGGTGGTGATAAATTGATTTTGTTATCTGGGTGATATCTGGGAAGGACAGAAATAGAAAGCCTCCACACTGCAGCTATGCTGGTCTTCAGCACTCCTCAGAGAGGGACTACTTGCAGCAGGACTTAGACGGTCAAGATGCTTTAAAAACCATAGGTGCTGTAGGGGCTAGGGCTTTGCCAGACATAAATACTGCAGCAGGGAAAGAAACAGTACCTTCACCCTGGCAAGACTTTCTGGGCTAGGCTTATTTATTTGGACTTCGCTGAGTCTGACTTAGTACAGTCTTAAATGGATGGTCCATGAATTCCAGTTGTCTGGTCTTTTTTAACCTCTACGAATAAATAAATCATAACCCAGGAAAAGACTAGCAGCTGTTCTCACTGCTGATAAGTCAGAATCCGGTCAACCAGTGGAGTACTCCAGGTTTCCGCTAGTTAAAAGCCTCTCAAAAACTTACACTGATACAAAATTAAAGTCTCATAGTTGCAAAAAGGAGCAAATCTCCTTCCAAGGGAATAATAACATAAACCGTAGTGCTTGGCATTGTGCCATTCAGCAGACATTCAGTCAGTACCAGCTAGGACTCTGGGAATATTCACTCTTGACCGAGGTTTTGAGGTTTTGCTCTGAAGTCTTCTACCAAATCCAGAGCATGCAGAAATCCTGAGAGAAGTTAGGTCTTCCACGCCGTCGGGATAACATGTACTTCAAAGTTGCTCTATTGCTGAGCGAAGCTCTCTGGAGGAAGGGAAGAAAGTTCAATCTCTGTTTGGCCATGAAGTTCAGACCCCTCCACAGACGCAGTGCACTGCCCAGCGCCCTGCCCCGCACAGCTGCATCTGGCCCAAGCGCGCAGCCGGGATCTGCCAGGGCGTGTAGTAGGAGCACAGAAAATAGCGATGACTAACGCTCCCCACTCACATCCTTGCGTTACTTCCAGTTTGATTTAGACAAGGCTGCCTTTTTCTGATATTTTATCTTGCCATACCCGCACTCACTTGCAGAGGGTAATTTTTCTGACGTGCTGATTTTTCTTATTTAGCATTTGATCTTTTGATGAAAGTCAGCATTTGTTCCCCAGCAGGCAGTTTTAGGACAGCTGAAGTGCTGTCTTAGCAATCACAGATGAGCTGGTTATATCACACAAAAGCCACTTTGTGTCATGACTAATTTCAGATCCTTCCTAATTCTTATGCAGAGTCCAGCCTTGTTCCCTTATACACAGAGAATTAAATTCTGTGCCTGTATTTCCTTCTGGCTTTTCCGCTGGGACACAAACTTATTCAGAACAAGCAGACAAGGTCAGGGGGCAACACAAAGACATCACAAATAGCACGTGCTACCTACCCTGCAGGGCCCCTTTGCATTCCACTGCATGACCATCCCTGGCACTGAAGGACCAGAGGACCAATCTTCTTCCCATAACTGCACCCTCAGTCAAGGGCCCTCTTTTTTTCTCCCTTTCCCAAGGAAAGTTTCCTGCTAGGACAAACTCTGGACTGCACTCTCCTGCCAACATTGAATTTTTAGCTTTCTGTGCTTTTCTGCATGTTCTGGCTTTGGTAGGAGAAGCAGCACCTCTGTCAGGTGTGTGAGTATCTCTGCAAATCTGTGTTATCTACAAAGGTCCTGACTAACATCTGCTGAAGGATATTCCTCTTCACAAGTGCAGCAGGTGGTGTTACAGACTTTTATCTGGCCTTTGCACCGCTGTAGCAAATGCCTGATAATCATAAGACAAACCTCAGAGGAGGTAAAGGGAAAGTATGATTGCCTGCCCTATTTATAAGTTCATTATTCTCTAAGTGAAACTAATGTACACACAGGTGTCCTGTTCCCAGGAAGCCATATTCATTATGAAACACAATTCAAATATGAATTATTAACTTATTTTATTGTATCCAATTTGGGGCAAAACAAGGCTACAAAGAGGAAATAAACCCCAAACAAATACATGGATCCTACTGAAACAAAGGCTTCACTTCTAGTTTAATTCTGATGGGACAGCTGTCTTGCAGCTTCTGCTGCTATGAGTAAATCTGGCATGCATCTCCCTTCACTGACAGAGTGCTGCTTCTTGCTTTGGTTACAGCTCACTATTCACACGCTGCTTTGAATATTTTATGAAAACGACATCAGGTGTGTCAAAAGGCACTCTTTATGGCTGCCTCTGCAATTACAAAGTGAGTCTCCTAGGTAGTATTTTCTCCTTACTTGTGTAGATGGACTCCTAACGTAATAGCCATGCCGTCAATTTTTGAGCATCCGAGACTATGTTTACCTCAAAGGACAGACATACTCCACAGCAGAACTACAGCATATCTTGATTCCCAGTCACCCTGATTATGGGACCTCCTGGAAAATGCTGTAACTCCCTCCCTTGCCTAAGTTTCCAGGAGAGATGTGTATCTGGGTCTTCACCTGACTCGATACCGGGATGGTGCTAAATGGTACATCTGAAGCCAAGGGGTGGGAATCACTCCCAGGATCCCCAACACAGCTTGGGAGGCTGTTGATGGAAATTTTTTCATCTGTTTGAGAAGAAACTTCTACAAGTAAAGTGGGTTTCAGGAGTTGCTCCCATTGCTCATCAAGAAGTGCATGTTTTCATAACGATTCAGCTATGTTTCTGTTGTGCATATCTCTGCATATCTCTGCTTTCCCAAACACAGAGAGCAAGGCTAACAAGATGTACTTTTGAGTGGTGACAATGTAATTTGAACCTGAGAAATTAATACTGCTTTTTCCAGGAACACTAGAAGAAAAGCCCTTGCGCTCTGTCTATTACATATTAAACAGTAAGGGAGAAAAGTGCTGAAGAACCTGAAGGGTGGTCCCCTCTGCCACTGCCGCCTTCTAGACTGGTTTGAGTTTCAATCTGTTGCCATTGTTTTAAGTTTGCTCAGATTGCAGCTCCATAACATAGCTCCACTGCCAGTGGTCACTTCTGGGTCCCCGTTTCTCAAGCAAACAAAAGCTTGCCTTGGCTTTGCAGGCGAGCTGTCAGCATGCCTTCTCAATCCAGCACGAGGGCTGGCTTCCTTCCCCAGTCCCTCAAGGACCAAGTGCCATGCCCAGATCTCTTTCAGAGCCTTCTTCCAGCACGCTCTTTAATTCGAATAAAAGCTGGCATTCAATTTTTCTTCCTGATCTTCCTCATGACAGCAGAGACCAACTTCACTCAGCCAACAGCAGGAACCCTCCCTCAGCCCTATCCTCCTCTGAGATGTATTTAAGCAACCAGCCGGCTGCTTTGAACAACTGCACAACATTAAAAGCAAAGCAAATAATACTTTAAATTCTACACTAAGCCTATAGAAGTAATTAGAGAAGTATAATCAACATAAAAAGTCATGCCGAAGATGACTGTTTGCATATGTGCTAGAGAAAGCAAAATCAAAATTATAGATATTCTAGCACAGAATTTATGAGAGAGCTACAGAAACAAACCAACCAAGCCCTATGGGACTAGCCTTAGAGCTAAAGATCTGAACATTTTTTTGTCTTTAAACCAAACATTTTGTAATCAACTGTTATTTGGGACTAGCTTTGTTAGTAAGATTCACAACAATTTAAGAACAAAGGTGCAATGGCCTGAGGCTGGAATTGCCTCATTTCTTTCTACAGTTCCTTTGTCATACTGCATTTAGTCAAAAGATTACAAGTCCAGTGCAAAAAAAAAAATCAAAATTTTCAGCTTCAGTTGTTCACAGCATAAACTATGCTGACCTTTTCCAGACAATTACATAAACCAGCAATGATAAGCAGTAGGGATCCCTATTAAAATACAAGCCATGGCTTTTGTATGTGTGCATGCCTGCTTTTTGGCCTACAGTTACTGGCTTTACTGAAAAAGGTTTTATGAAGAAAAACAACAGATATGATAAATTCCAACAGAAATCAGCTTCCAAATACGAACGGCAAGCATAACCACAGCTGAATCCAGCATTTGCTTAATTCACCAGGGATGGTCTGAGACATCTTTTGTCCTTTAAACTCAACTCAAACTAGGCATGCTAGTAAAACCCCATTAATCTGTTTCATGACTCATAGGCATCTTTGTTCTGTGCGCTTTGCTGACAGTTTCCTTTATCTGAGGGTGGAGAATGTGCTTTTTATAAAATTTCAACTTGACTGTAAGTTCTCTCTGGCACAGCACATGGGCCCTACCCAAGAGACTGTGTTTTCCTTTACCACATATTGCTACAGCTGAAATCAGCTGAAAATCTCGAGCAGGAAATCCCTTAACGAGAACTAGAGTTGTGCTTGGGCTGTCTCTATAGCCCGGTTACAGCTTCCCAGAGATCCTATTGCTCACGTACTGTGTCCGCTGCAGATCCTCTTCCTCTTTTCTCAGTCTTTGCAAAGAAATAGAAATAACTGAGCAGGCCTTTGGTTGCTTGGTGTCGTGGTTTAACCCAGCAGGCAGCTAAACACCACACAGCTCACTCGCCCTCCCCCCACAGTGGGATGGGGGAGAGAGTCCAAAAAAAAAGTAAAATTCATGGGTGGGCAGTTAAATAGAACAGAAAAGGAAGGGAAAATAATAACAACAATAACAATAATAATAATGATGATGATGATGATAAAAGAATATACAAAATAAGTGATGCACAATGCAATTGCTCACCACCCGCCAACTGATGCCCAGCCAGTTCCCAACTAGCAGTGTGCTCCCCGGCCAACTCCCCCCAGTTTATTTACTGAGCATGACGTCATATGGTATAGAATATCCCTTCGGCCATTTTGGGTCAGCTGTTCTGGCTGTGTCCCCTCCCAGCTTCTCACTGGCAGAGCATGAGAAGCTGAAAAGTCCTTGACTTAGTGTAAACACTACTTAGCAACAACTAAAACGTCAGTGTGTTATCGACATTATTCTAATCCTAAATCCAAAACACAGCACTATACCAGCTACTAGGAAAAAATTTAACTCTATCCCAGCCAAAACCAGGACATTGGTTTTATAGCATACAGGCTAGACAGTTGTATTTTAGCAAAGAAAGTAACTAAATCTAGCTTCTAATATTTGCTTGTTGGATCACTAGTACTGCAGTTGGGAAGTAAGTTATGCTGGGTGTTTGTTAGCAGAAAAAGCACCTTTCTATGGAAAAGCAATGGCAATCTCTCCTCCACAGTTTGGAGGAGATCAGATTTCAGTTCACTGCTACTCCTCTTGACTTTTCCAGCAAGAGCAGGCATTTCTGAGACATTCCCCAAATAGTGTATGAGGATGGCAACAGGAATGAATTCTTTTTTCTTGAAAGCAGACTCAAAGACACAATCAGTAATGCACGCATAGCCACACAAAAATGCATCTACCTACCTCTCCTTGCAAAAAAAATTCTACTTCAGCTTCTGAAAGAACATACTTGTGAGGATGTATAGTTAATTATTTTCTTCCACTCCTCCATTCTCTACTAAGGAACGTTTCTGAGCTCTTAAATAGCTCCACCCAAAATTAATGCTGCTGAGTAAATCAAGGGTCCACAAGCCAGATGCCTGAGAGTTTGACCAACTGATCAAGTGTTGATTTTTACCTTCCCATATAATAAAATAGAATACTTGAACAAGAATGTAAACTTAAACTTTTAGTCTTCTTGTCTTAAGTGTTATTAGCTGAATAACTGACTTTATACATATATATCAAATTAGTTTTGATATATATGTATATATATACATATACGTGTAAGTTGTATATACATATAACTTATACATACGTGTATAAGTTTCACTTTTTATACGTGTAAAATCCTTTTATCATTATACAAAAGCCTCACTGAAGAAATGCTGATAGCTAGGGAGAAGACAATTTATAGTACACTCTAAATTACTCCAGTAATCAAAGATACATGGAAGCTCACAGGAACTAGGAATATGCTAAATGAAGAGGCAAGGTTACAATGCCATTAATGTTCTAAACAAATAAATGCTGCAAGTCATGCGATTATCTGCAAGAGTTGTATAAAAAGTTAAAAGAAGTTATATAAATTATTTGTAAATAAATATGAACAGGCATGTGCAAGAACAGCACAAACATGACATTCAGCTGTTGCCAAGTGAGGACAATAAAACAGCAGAACTGGTGTGCTGAGCCGATGTTTTCTTTAAATCCCATTGTGTCGAGCTTAAAAAGTTCACTGCAAAAGCACTGGGCCAGCACAGAACTTGTCAGGTCTAATGCATGTTTGTCCGGCGCTTCACCCTCCTCATGCATCCTCTCCTGCCCAGCATTACTTCTGAAGCAGAAAATTCATTACCATAAGACAAATAGGTAAGCAAAGCTCGATTTTCCTTCTCAGTAGCTGGCTTTAGGATGTGAACACTAAGGCTGGTGAGTAGAGTTAATGCAGCAGGGAAAAATACTGTGGATCTGAAAGTGTTTCAAAACATTTTCAGCTGTGCTTAGGACAGTAAGGAAGAGTTTCTTCTACCTGCTTCTTCTCAGTGCTGTCTTCAGCAGCACAGAAGAAGAAGAGAAAGTGGGCTAGGAAGCTCTTGTAGAGAGTGGCTGGTAGAGGGTGGAGGAGACTTGATGTCTCTTTTGTACAAAGTTAAACCTCTGGAAATCAATGGGTTGTTGTTGTTGCTATGTCAGAGAAACAACACATTGTAAACATCTGTTTTTTCTGGTGGTGTCAGTTTTGTGCCGCCCAATCCCCTCAGCACTGGAATGTAATAAGACACAGCTGAGGCTCAGTGTGCTGCATGCTCCTGCTAACTGCACAACCTCTGCAAAGATGTTACAATAAAGTTTTGGTCAGTTTTTCAGCTGTGCTAACTTCAACTGCAAAGGCTGAAATGTAGCCTTCCTGGTTCTGTATCCCAGAAGACTGAAAAGACCATCTGTAGTCTGCTCATGTCATCCACTGCATCCGTGTTGGCTGCATCCAAGGATTGCACCTGGAACATTTTAGCTTGTTAAAAAAATTAGAGCTAAATTTTGAAAGTTTCAAGGGTGTCAGTCTACTTGTAGAGCTATGGAAAGAAACAAGAGGAAGAAAGTCTGATGTTTTCAAGATCACAAACCAGGAATAGAAACAGAAATCTCAACTAATAAGCTTCCTGTTTGCATCACTAAACAATCCCTATCTTTGCTCAAAATGTGGAAAGTCCTTTTTTGAACCTTTACACAAACCAAAAATTGGTGCATTTTGTGCATTCTGTACTCTAATAAAAAGGCAGTGGCGCTCTGTAGGACTCGGCTACTTTAATTATAAAAGGACAGCTCATTCCCCGTAGTCACACTCCTTCTCAGAATACTCACAGAGAGAGCCTAAGTGCACCTTTCTCTACTTTTCTGCTAACGTTCATCTAAACCATAGACCATAGCTGTCCCTAGTGTCCCATTACATGGTAGTCTCCTATAGGAACCCATGCTAGCAGGATGCATCTGGAGGGAGGGGACTGAGGTGGCAAATGTATATTTGTCACTCAAAGTACAGAAGTGTACACACAATTAGTTCTTACTAATGAGCGGGAAGAAAGAAATTATAGATTTCTGTAGTATTTTGTACATTTAAGAAGATTCCCCCTGGCATATATATTAGCAGATGTCAACTAGAACTGGGGACCATCTATAGTAAAATATTTAATTGTGGTAGAAATGCCCTGGACAGATCCATAAACTTTACTTCTCTTCTGAGATATCATATGATCAACATGATATGTTCCACTTTCTTAGCTGGGTTTAAAATACTGAAGTTTGTCACTGCACTCAACACAGTGCAGACCAAAGCATAACAAACCATCTTAATCATTAGGGTTTGGCCTGGTTTTGTACAAGAGATGAGATACAGCATAGTCAGTAGCAATGCAAGACCTCATCAATACACACATTCGTGCTTTTGATCTCTCCTCCACATCTGATATCACTATGTAGTTTTGAATCTTGGCAGGCATAAAGCTTCAGATTTTACATTACAAGGGTGTGGGGGAATGGTGTCCACACGAGTCTTCTCTCAACGAGGTCTCTTCTCTGACTCCACAGTACTAGACATAGCTGGGGGTGCTTGAAGCTAAGGCCATGGTGAATTCCTTTGCTGGCTCCTGTCTAGAGCTCTCAGCAGACAGCAAGGGCAAGCTTAAATGACTTTTCCAATTACTCAGATAGATACGGAAGAAGGAGACAAGGCAACAAAATGGAACGGTATATAGGGGAAAGAAGGTGAAGCAATGACAGGAAAGGCAAGCAGTAATAGCTTTGAGATTTTGAACCTGGTAATAACAAGCCCCATATGTGAAAATCTGGCCCTATCAGGACCAGTGAGACCTCACTCCAATTCCCCACTCCACCCACACCAAAAAAAGGCAGGAGGATTTGCTCTCATTTGTTTAAGCTTTCTGATAGCACTCTGGGCACTTAGGAAAAAAGCAGTGTAAAAATAAATGAGTCAGAAAAATGGATGTGGGAATGACAAATGCGTGAGCTATTTTTCTCAAATGATGCTTGCTTTCCACATTTCTTAAATTCTATGTAGAAGTTATTCACAGCTAGTGTTCCCAAGGCAGGTACAGTTATGCTAGCTTGTTTTATGAACTCAAATTTTATGTGCCTAAATGGAAAACACTGTATTGTTTGACTTAACGGCTTTTCCTAAACTACACAGACAGGAAAAGGGGGTGTTCCAGCTGTGTGGTTTGTCTTTCATATACATACCATTTCGCCTTGCATTTCTTTTCTTTTTTTTTCCTTAATTTTGCAATGCAGCAAAAAAATTAGATAATCAAGAACATTATAAGTTTACTTTAGTAAGCTGCACTTCTCTATTTTTTCCTTTAAATAATAAGAGAAAAATATTAGAAGAATGCAATGTTGTGAATGTTCTTTCTCAGAATTACAATGTAGATCTTCCCCCCCCAGATCCCAGCATTAGCAACAAAATCACACATAAATAAGTAAATTTTTATTCATAAGATGTCCTTTAAGGAAATAATAAAAGAGAACTTAAATTATTTAGGCTTACTAAGTGCCTTTCTGTTACATGTGCTTTTTTCTGCGACGGCAGAAAGGCAGAAGCGGAAAGGAAGCAAATAATTAATAGAGAATTGGAGGAAAAACTTTTTCCCTCTGTAGTATGGAAAAAAACCTTACAATGTTACTCCTGCCCTTCAACTGACTTTAAATCACCAGTTAAAAAAAAAAAAAGTCCAAGTATGAATCAAGTGGTTAATTTGTGAAATATATTATCACTCACCGTAAATTGAACCATGGAATAATTTAAACTGCTTTTGGTTTCTTCTCAGCTGGACCATGACATCAATATCAGCAACTCCTCAACTTTTTGCTTTTTTCCACGCAGACTAATATCTAGGCTTCCCCACCATTACACCCCACTACCACTGCTGTACAGACAGCTGCAAGGGAAAGGATACTAACAGTCATCTTCTGGGAACCAAACTCAGGAAATCAACTTTGTTCACCAACAAAGTGCAGCCATGCATTTCTGTGTCATGATCCAGAAAAAGCTGGATCATGGGCTGAGGAGGGAGCCTCGTGACCTGGCTAATTGGCATCATTGAGCACAAAGACACAAACTGTCATCTGCCCCTAAACAGATGACGAGATAAACCACAAGAAAGATCCTAAAGCAGGAAATCCACTCTAATGCTGGAAATTACTCTTTAAAGAAGAATTTTAAAGTTTTCAAAGGGAAATAAGAACAATGGTTTCCTACCCGCCTTTTTAAGCACCCACCCATTAGGGTGGCATTTGCCTATTTGGATTTGTTTGGTCCTAAGACCATGCATGACTAGCAATGCGTTTAGTTCTCCTGTATGTGAAAGGAGATCGATTCTGGGTATTCCCATACTTAAAGCATCGCACATTTTCCACTGCCATGATTTTGCATTCATTTATATAGCTTTGTCTTTTCGAGAACAGACAGTATCTACCTATCCTGGTGCACAGGCACTAAATTGAGCGTCTTTCCACATGCACGCATGACTTAGTGACTTGAGCTTCTTTGGGTCACTGAGTCCATAGCCAGGCTATGCAAAGACAGAGGCCACTGTCTTTCAAACTATGCCTGGGCCTGAAGAGTAAATTTAAAAGTGTTATTCATAGAATCATAGAATCACAGAATGGTTTGTATTAGAAGGGACCTTAAAGATCATCTAGTTCCAATCCCCTGCCATGGGCAGGGACACCTTCCACTAGACCGGGTTCCACTAGACTACCCCTCGTCCTATCACTACACTCCCTCCCCATCTTTCCTGTAGGCCCTGTTTAATGCCAAATGCAACAACAGTACACTTCATAACACACTGGAGCAGCTACTTCTTATATTCTGCAACACACGACTAAAATAGCTTATGCCTGTCTTAGATTGTAGACAGCTGTAGTTGCCAACAGCATTTGCCATAGCATCTTAATGAAGGATTCGTATATAGAGATGTAAGCTAGAAATACAGAGATGTTTTTGTTTTATCAGTGCAGCTCAGAAGATTTTGCCCTGATGTGATGCATCTAGCATGCATACACAAAAATCATTATGAACAAAATGCCTTCACAAATGGCTGCTAAATTCTTGCCATGTTTGTCAGATCTGCTGGCCTCTTTCAAGAATCCAGCTACACCCTCACTGTGTTTATGAAACTGAGCAGTCACGTAACCTGTGCTACATAACCGAGGTGGAGAGACAGAAGACAACAAAACACGGAAGAATAATTAGCTCTCATTAAACCTTAGCTTTCTTCCCTGCTCTAAATAAGTTGTTTCTAACCCGAGCCCTCAGCACAGCACATAACTGGCGTTATCTCATTGGATAACCACTGAAATTCCTAAATCCTGGTCGTCTTAACATCCGTGCAGTTTGGTGTCAAACTACCTGCCCCTCAAGGCAACTGGTCCAACTCACGTCTCTGGTGCAGGTGGCCTTGTGCAGGAGGCTTCAGATGAATGGATTGGAGGGCACGCAGGAAAGCAAGCCCTAGCAAGCCCCTGTTACCCAGGGCTGCATTTCCGAGGCAAGGAAAGGACGGGGAGCACATGCAGTGACATGTACGACTGCTTCCTCCAATTTTTACAAGGAAAATGTTTTTGAGAAACTTGATTCTGAAACAATGAGACATGCAGACTTGAGCTTGCAAAGAAGATTTTCAAGAACAGAGGAACCTTCTGCCTTTTTTTACTGTCTAGACAGTGTCAGTACTGGGAGTATCACAAACATCACACTGTGGCTGAAAATGAAGGCATTACAACTTTGTTTTACTCCTTGTGAATATAACAGTTTATGAAAGTGAGCTATATTTCCTTCGAGGAGAAAATACAAACAGCAACAAAAATATTAAGTAGGATATGTTCCGATAATATGGCAGATGGCAACAGTACCTGAGCATCTAAAACATATACTCACATGTTCCTGTTTTATAGAATAAAATACCTCTAATACATGTCAGGAGTGCCAAAATTGCATTCATTTAGACTCGGAAGGATGCAGCTCAATCAAATAGTATAAACCGAATGTGGCACTTACCTGTTTAAGAACTGCTTCAGTCAGTTTTCTCCTTTCTTCCTCTCTGAAGAAAGAGACAAACAGAATTTAACATCAGGGAAAATACCTTACAAAACCAGCACTAAGTTATCACCTTAAAATTGAACTATTTTGTTCTTAGAAGAAAAAAGAAAAAACTGAACATCACAGGTTTTTCCAAAGGAACAAACATTTCATTACTGAAAATGCCACTTTGCCAGAAACAGAGGAAAGGTATTCCAGGTTTTCTTTTCAGTAAGTCAAATATTTACATTAAAATAGAAGTGACTTAAAATATTCAAAACAAAGTTTCATGGTGAAATGCAGATATAGGAGAAATAGGTTTCAAAAGATATGTAGTGAACCATGAAACCTGAATCTCAGCAGTTAAATTAAAAGACAGATTTATACAGTTAGTATAAAATTGAAATATTACTAGATTAGAGAAATAATTGAATTAGAGGACTCAAGAGCTCCTATCAGCAGAAGACCTGCTTTACTTTCATTGGATACATCTACACCTTAGCATACCTTACAAGGCTTTATCTTTAAAAAAAGCTTTTCACTGTAATTGATAAGCCTATGTATAGGTCTATACTGTATACTGCTACAACCAGACTGCTTTCAGCATTTATACTAGACTAGATATTTCTAGCCCATACAATTATGAAGACAAACTGTTATAAGTGGCTCTCTAGGCAGCAAAAAACTCAACTTACTAGAATTCAGTGAAGATACTATAGTCTACTGAAACAGGAATTAAAAAAAAAAATCTTTAATTGAAGAAGGTGAATGTAAATAATTAATAATAAATAATAGAAATTTTAACACACTGCAGTAACTATAAAAAAAAATCTGCTCCAATAGAAGGGGAACCTATAAAAATACAAAATAATAATTAAAAGAAACCCCACATTTGGTATGCTTAGCCTAAAAATACCACAGAATTAATTCTAACAAAGACAACCTCTTAATATCCTGCTTGCTCTGACATCACTAGATCTTTCAGAGGAACTATTAAAACATCTTAAGAAAACCACCACTTATGTATAAGTAATTCAATACCTTAGACGATGGGCAGCTAGCTATTTAGCACCTGATCCTAATAAAAGGCTACTTGTTCCAATTCTACTGGTGAGAGTTATTCTGGAAGAAAACGAAATTGGCTTTAAGGGAAAAGGGTTGCAGTTGCATGTATTAAATAAGAAAACTCCTAAGAGAAGGGGAGAAAAATAGTAAAGAAGAGGTTGCTAAGAAAACTGTAGGAAAGCTAGTTCCTCAAGATCTATGTATTGGTTAAGAAAAGATACTCAGAAAAGAATTAGCAGTGAGTATCTACAGTTACAGATACTAAGAGTAACGCGCTTAAATAGCCTGTGTATCACTACCACAAATCTGGTTGACAGCCTTCCTGTATTTTACTGACATACACATAAAACATAGCTGAGCCTCCATATAACCAAGGAAGAATATGTTAAGGGTTGTTGCTGCAGGCTGTATTTGCTTGAAAGGGTTTATGCAGGAAATAAAAGATCCCTCCGTTTCTGATGAAAGAGAATAACGCTTAAAAAAAAAAATTCTTATAAGAGAAATAAGTTATTTCATCAATCGATAAACTGCATGTTCTATTATGGAACTAAACTTTGAATGGCATCCATGTCATATAATATATAGCTACTTTTTAAACAACTTTTTGCTTAATGTCTCTTCAAATATAGATTAGTATGCAGAAAATTGATCTATAAAATCATATTTCTCTTTATGAACTGTTATGAAAAAACATAACAGGCTTTGGACATAGAAAGGTCTTTGGATAGTCTACAGGAAGTGTAGCCAAATTATGTACAGATGTTACTGTCAGATAAAAAAACAAAAAAACAAAGTATAAAGCTATTTGGAGGGAATCTGAAAAGGAAACAATACCCGGCTGATAGTTACAGTAGGAGAAATCTCTATAGTAGTATAAATGGGATGAGCTTTAAAGAAGCTGGGCTCCCAGTTGCCATAGACCTTGGTGCCTTACTATTCAAGCTAGTGCTTTGAGTCATGTAGGCATACTGCAATAATTGCTGCTACTGGAAGGGAGCAAGTGATACCAACAGAGAGAGGGCATTTACCGAAGGAAAAGCTGAGGGTGACTAAGACCAGGTAATTGTCCTTTGCTGAGGTTGTTCAGGATCTACACATCTCCTGCAGAAACTCCTTTCTGAAACGATCTTTGTTATTGAACAGGGTGGTTGTAGAGGAATCTAATTTGTTTCCTTAGGAAGAAACCCTTAGGCTGCAGTGTCATAATGTCTCTTCTGCCCTGCAAAGCAGAGAGCATCAGAAAACAGCACACAACAGGGGAGCTAGCAGAGGTTACACAGCAGCTTCTGGAGACTCTTTGGGCTCTGGCTCATTCTGAATATACCCCTAGAACTGGAAATAAGAATGCTGCTTCTTTAAAAAAAAAACAACACAAAAACCAAACAAACCTGATGCAGTTTTTATAATCTTTAACCAAAGATCAAATGGGTGTTAACTATGTCTGTAATACATGCTTTATATTTCATCCTTTAAAAAAAAATCATGATTGTATTGACTGACTATACCATATCAGTTTGCTTGTTGCCCTAAAACTTCGACTTGCTGCTAAAATATTACGCTTATTTACAGGAAACTTTGCTGGTGGAACTAGCCCCTTCTCCTTCTCACAGCTCAAGTATGAAAACATTGGGAGAAAATAAGGTTTCATGTGTTTGACTTTTATTTAAAAATAAAAATAAATGTGAACCTTTATATCCTCACCGCAAGAAGAAACAGAAAGATCAGAACCCATGCTTCAGTAGATGCCATGACAGAAACCAGCACTGAAACTCTGCCCTTTGGTTTGATTTCCAATTGATTAAAAAAAAATAAGAGATGCTTCCGGCAAATACCCTTCCAATACATGCTGTTAGATGAGGCCATAACCACAACATCAACACATCCAAATATACTCCTTACATATGAGTGTTCTTGGCATCGGAAACATTGCACCTGAAATAAAAAGTCATTGCAGAGTATTGCCAAATTCTGGTGAATAGTAAAAGCAAAAAAGGCAACATAATTTCCAGGGTTATTTTTGTACTTATACCAACTTTGTCACAGTAACCAAATGCGTGTGTGCATCAAAGAATAGCTTTTTACCATTGCCAATACTGCCGCCCACCTCCTTGCTTTTTTTCCTGGTGCTGTCTTTGCCCATCTGCTTCACCATCCACTGCCAGTGGCTGTGGCCGTCTTCTTCCAAAAGGCGTCCTCGGGGGACAGAGCAGTAAGGTTTTAACTGGTCCATGAAGACTTTGCTTTTAGCAAATAAAAATCTATTTGTCTTTCCTTAGCTTCTTGGAACATCTGGAGAGTATGCTGTTTCTGGCAAGGTTGAGAGCTCATAGGTAAAAGGGGCAAAAAAATTATGCCAAGGTAGGAGAAGAGCTACAAGGATCTTACTTCAGAAGGAGAATTGGAGGAAACGGAGAAGAAAGGAGCATTTATCTTCATAGCTCACAGACAGTTGCAAAGGCAGCATTTTAGCTGCTCACATCACTGAGTTTATTCAGGTTTGAACAGTTTTATCTGGCTTTACAACTTCCAGCCTTCATTGTGCTGCTGTGTAAGTCATATTTTTCTTCCGGCCAAACCATAGAGTGTGCATGTCTTTTAAAGATCCTGTTCTTTAAAAATAAGTCTTAAGGTAACCTTCTCTTCTTCCGAGGTATCTTCAGATCAGGCAAATGCCCGAGCTGTTTGCAGAGGCTATGGGCAGGACACAGACAGAGAGAAAGATGTGCTAGGACAACCACAGCAGGTAGAGCAGGGCAAAAATAGGTGCTATCGGAATAGGTAGGTCTCGGATTATGCATATTACTCACACAATCAGATAACCAGCCTTAGTACTAAATTATTTTTATTTTTACAGATGAGTTGGCTTTATGTGTGAAATGACAAAGCCTGGGTTTTTTTCTAATCAAAGTTCCACACATAGAAGAGCTGGTAACCACAAATAATGAAGCTCATTTTCACAAGATGTCAGTGAAATCTTCAGATCAAAAGATTAGTAAGATTGAAAAAAATTACCTGATATTCATAAATCTGGAAAATTTATTAGCCATAAAGTGGCCAGTGCCAGGAAACTGTACCCCTGCCTCAAGGACTGAACCAACTGGAAACTACTAGCTCTAGCGCAAAGTGCAGTTATCTCACATCTGTTCTAACAGGAGGTTGCTTTTACCTCGTTTGAAGACAGTAACTTTGACAAAGACTAATTTTGGAAACAGGAAGCTACAGGGCCCTGATCTGACGTGGCAATTCCAGTGAGATAACTAGGCTTTCTCTGTTAGTTCTGCAATCCTGGAAAAAATAAATGGTTTGGTATGATGTGATTAAATAGAGAAGTGTGCAGTACTCTGAGGAGTACCGATCCTTGTTCTTTTTGTCAAGAGAGCAGCTTCTTAGACGATGCTTAACAACAGCTCTAAACACTGTTAAAGGATATCCTTTGAGCAACATAAATAATTTCCTGTGTTGTGCACATAGCGTTAATGACTAGATCCATACTGCTGGTGTTCAGCCATCTCCAGGAAAGCAAGGCTCCATCACACGGAACGGTTACTTGGGAAGACGAATGCCATCACTCCAAACATCCCCCCCTTCCTTCTTCTTCCCCCAGCTTTATATGCTGAGCATGACGTCATATGGTATGGAATATCCCTTTGGTCAGTTGGGGTCAGCTGTCCCAGCTGTGTCCCCTCCCAGCTTCTTGTGCACCCCCAGCCTCCTCGCTGGTGGGGTGGGGTGAGAGGCAGAAAAGGCCTTGGCTCTGTGTAAGCACTGCTCAGCAGTAATGAAAACATCCCTGTGTTATCAACACTGTTTCCAGCACAAATCCAAAACATAACTCCGTACTAGCTACTGTGAAGAAAATTAACTCTAACACAGCCAAAACCAGCAAGACTACATAAATGTTAATGACTGGAAAAAACACCTCTTGCTGCTCCAGGCCTCCTGTCTACAGTCCTCAATGGATTCTCCAGTACTACTCCTGCAAAACTCAGATATTTTAAAGGAAAAGCTTAACCTTAATTTAAAACGCAGCATAATTTTGAGATTAAGTGTGTTTAAGTTTATTACTACAATTAAACTCTTTATTGCCTCAGGTTAAATCTAAAAATTACTTGATAGGCACTGTCAAGGAGGAAAAAAATATTACCATCAACTTATGAACTGGTGACAGTGATTTACAAACTCTGTGACTTTCCACTCTTCCAGCTGGCAAGGTCCTACAAATGCTGGAGAAGACGCATAGTCCTCTCTGAGGAAGGTTTAGGCCTACGACCAGTGAATCCCAGTCAGCCACACATCTCCAGTTACCTTCTAAATCACATGCTGTACATCACCGAACTACTTATTATCCAGTCAATAATAGGCACATACTTGGCAAGTGGAAAACCAGGATTTGGGAGAGGTGTTTTTGTCATACCTGCCCCTGAGCAGAGCTCAGCACAACTGCGCCGACACGGCTCCCACCACAACCCCCGGCAGCAGCAGCGCTTCAGGCTGCCACGACAGCACCCAGGGGACCGGCCGGCCCTCAACCGAAAGCGTCCGATACAGGACACGAAACGGCCGTTAGAAAAGGACTTGTAAGAAAACTGGATCTTTAACATCCATCTTCCCGCACCAGCAAAATTAGTTAAGGAAACTCAGTGCCGTACTGCGCATGGGATTGCATTTGTACCTGTCAGCCGTGGGCCCAGTGTGGCATCGCTTGCAAATCCAAGACTCAAAGCTATTTTACCGATTTTTTATCCGACCAGAGAAAAAGCAAGCTGGTTACGGGCGAGATTATTAGGTGTCCTGGCGTGTTTAGTATTGGGTAACTTTCCCCGAGGAAAAGCAGGAAAAGGGAGTGCCTGGGTGAAGGGAGGCAGGGGCGTGCCTCTCTGCTATTAAAACCTGTGGCCAGTGTTTAAGCCCCGGAGCTCATTCCGTCTAGAAAACGGGGCCTCCTTTGGGGGCTTGTTGGTCCGGTGCCCCCTTTTTTCGCAGGGAGCGATCAGGGCTAGGCAGCATCAACCCGCACGCCCCGAAGCCTTGCTCCTTCTCCAGCTCACCGGAGCCGGGAGGACCCGGTCCGGCCCACACGGGAAACCCGGCTCCCGGCCTCAGCGCGACGCCTCCAGCCCGCCGGGAAACGGGGCTCCGCCACCGCCCGTCCTCCCCGGAGGCGCGGTGCGGCAATGGCGCGTAACGGCCACCCAACCGCCGCGCCCTGAGGAGAGCCGCGCCCCGCCAGCCCGAGGAGAGGCCCACAGCCGGGCGGGCTCCGCGCCCCCCCCGCCCCCTCCGCAGCGCTGTCAGGCCGGGCGCTGGGCCGCCGCCGCGGCGGGCAGGAGGGGTCGGTTCCGCCCCGCGAGGAGCAGCCCCGGCGGGCCGGGCCGCCCTCGCCCTCCTCCTCCCCCCGCGGCGGGGGGGGGACAGCGCGGCGGCCTGGGCGTGTTCGGCGCGGCGCACCCAGCCCTGGCGGGCGGTGCGGTGCGGGGCGGTGCCGCCCTCCGGCCAGGCGGGAGCGGCTGCGGCGGGTGCCGGGAGCGGCTGTCAGGGAGCGGGCGGCGTGCGTGGGGAGGGCAACCATGCGGCGCTGGAGGCTCCTTCCCTTGGTGGTGCTCCTCGCCGTCCTGGTCCCCGTCAAAGGTGAGGAGGGGCGGGCGGCGGGCAGCGGTCCTGCCGCGGACCCCCGCTGCCCCGCCGGGCTTGGGGAGGGACCGCTCTCCCGCCCTCCGTCCCCGGGGCGGGGGGCAGAGCGCTGCCGCTCGGCATGGGGGGGGGGGGTCGGCGGGGCGGCCCCGGGGACGAGAGGCGCCCGGGAGGGAGCCGGGCGGGTCCCCGGGCCCCGGCTGCCCGCGTCCGTCCGGGACAGGGAAACGGGGCTGTCTCCCTCCAGCCCTTTTTTGGGTTGTTTTTGTGGTGTGTTTTTTTTTTTTCCCTTTTAACTAACTGGAAAAGTGTTCCTGAGCTCTCTGCCCGCCCCCCGCACTGGCAACCCTATCTTGTTTTTAATCTCTTCGATGAATACGTGGTACTCGCCCCAGTAGGGCCCTTGGGTGCGGGAGGGTCCGTGAAGAAGGCTTGGAGGGGGGTTTCGGGGCGGCGGGGAGCTCTGTTGGAGCTCAGCTTCCATTTTAGGAAAGAAAGCGGAGTTACGGCAATTCCAGGGCATGAGATAGTTAGTTACCAAAAAGTCCGCCGTCACACGATAGCCTTTTAAAAAAAATTTATTCTGGCAAAACTGCAGGGTAAAACACACCAGTGTATTTTCTGAGAAGTTTCTCACGGCTTCAGTGTGTGTCAGGGACGACTTTCTTGAACCCTGATCAAAACGGTGTGTATGTAATACCACGTTGGTATTTGGTATAAGGAAACAGTTTGGGCGGGGAAGAAAAGTAGCAAAGTTCCAAATACCAAGTTTTTTTCAGGAGGAAGACTCCTAAACTGGAATATGCAGTGCAAACTGTCATTTCCCATTTATATGACTTATTTCTAAGAAAGTTGTTTTTCTTTTTTTTTTTTTTGGCTATCTTAATAAGCATACTCTGTGCTATGCCTAGGTATTTTCTTTCGGGTGCTTCGTAAAAGTAACACTTCAAAAATCTCTCTCTCTTCACTGTAAAAGAGAAGGAAAAATACTGTTCCTAGTTTTGACTGGAAGCTGTAGATACTTCATGCAGGATGCCAGATAAGCAGTTTGGCGTCAAGCCTGTTTGAATTCAGTTTTTCTGGTGTGGCCTTACTGTGGTCTCAGCTGCTAGGTTAGCAAAGCTCAGCTCTTGGAAAAATAGTATAATTTTGCAGTAACCACCTTTAAGACTGAGAGATGATTCAGGCTGCTAACATTTAGATATCATTTCCACTACTTATGTGGAAAACTTGTTCTTCTACCTCTGCAAGCAGTCCTCACGGTCATGGACAGCAAGATCTTTGGTGTGATGCTCTTAAGATGTGGAAGTATTTGGAGTCACTCAAAAATAGTCTTTCTGAACTTTCTGCCAAGAAGTTTGGAGGTGAAGAGAGTCTGTCCGGTTTCTGCTTCACCTCAGGGAAGGTGCACAAAGACTGCCTTCAGGGGTTTTGTTTTGAATTCTGAGGAAAATGATGCTACATTTTTAACAGATTGCTCTTTAAAAGCTGGTTAATTTATCTGGGTACTGGTTAATGCCGATAATACGAACCAAGTAGATAGGTTATAATTAGCTTGGACACTTTTTCCTTAAACAAAATGTGTAAGAATTCAAGAGCTGTTGAGAATGTCAGCCTGGGGAGGGTGGGGCCCTTCAGGGGAATTTCAGATTTCTGGTGGTGCAATCTTAAATTAAAATAAAGACAAAACCTGAATTACGTACTTTTGAAAATTTTAAATTCACTGTTGGTAGGCTATCTGTAGTCTGAATTTGTAGAACTGCTATAAAAAGTTAAGCAGTTCATCTGTTGTGCGACGGTTTGGAGGTGACTGGTTTCACTGGGACTGCTTGCTTTCACAATTCAAGCGGACCAGTCTGTGCGTCAGGACTGAGAACTTCTTGCGGGATCATCCATTTTAGGCACGTGAAAGCTGTTAGTGTTAAACCAATATTCAGCATATCGTGAGGATTTGAATGTATTATTAAGCAAGGGTGAACTTTGTTATTTGAGCTTGCTTAGAAAAAGAGCTTGCAGTTTTAACCTCAAAACTGGTATTCCAGTGTTGTCTCATTTGCCAAGTATAAGCGCTGCAAGTCGGGCAAAGCTGGAATTTAGATATCATGGGGCTGGATCCAGAGGAAGGTCGAATGTGAGTTTTTGTATCACCAGTTTCTATAGGCAGTCTAACAGCTTGCCCCTGCTGAGGGGTGGGGTCTTTCCATTTCTCTCGTCTGTGTTTGGTCTGGTGCCCATCGGGGCCTGTACTGAGATGATTCAGCTTGATAAATCGGCAAGTGACTAATCTGGTGCACTGAGTTTGCTCTGCAGAGTGTTTGATGGCTGTCGGAACCAGCGCAAGGCAGTGGCAGGGCCGAGCATCGCGGAGTGGAAGTGAGGTGGGGGCAGATGAGGAGAGGGCGGGAGCCTTCCTGCTTTGGCTGGCTGTGAGGTGTGAGACCGGCTCAGCCATCTTACATTTGCAAAACCACCAGGTTAGCCCAGCGTCTAATTTCAGGCATCTGGTTGTTAAAATACAACAAAAAAAGTATTAGGCAGCAGATCTTCTGTACAATTTATATGAAGAGCACAGCAGAAGGAGACTTAAACAAAAAAATCCATATGTGATGAGCAGCAGAAAACTGCTGCACGCAGACACAAGGCTCAAAATTTTCCCTTATCTGCTGTAGAAAGATCAAGGCATAAAAAGCTGTCTGCTTACTGAGGATCTCGAGTTTGGACTCAGGAGCATACGCTTTAAGTATCCTTTGCAAGAATTGAGTAGAGCTTGCTGGTTGAAACACAGTTGCCACAAGAAACAGTTGTGGTAGTGAACACCGGGAGGTGAGCAAAATACACGCTGGAAGCTGAGTTATCTATGTTGTAAGATCAGTAGCCTAAGGTAAATTACAAGTGGAGATCCCTTATTCGTAAGGCTGCTGTAATTACAGGGCTATGAGCAAAGGGAAGGAAACACTTGTGCCCCTGACTTCATGTTGAGGCAAGTCAGTGTTGAGAAAAATGACTAGTTGGATGAAAGACGGTGAAATGAGCCTGTCTGTAATGTAGTAGATGGAGCTTTCAGCTGGGGCACGGAGGTGGCGCAGGGACTCCTGCAGACTGATCTCTGCTTTGTGGACTCTGGAGTTTTTTGCCTTTTAAATCTGATTTTAAAAAAACAAAAACCAAAACCAAAAAAACAACCACACAACTTTCAGTTGAACAATTTTTGTAGCAGTGTTAGTGTGCGTACATGGCAGCATGAACTTGAAAAGTGCAGCACGTTTCTCCATCTTTCTGTTTCCTCTAATTTGAAATGGGTAAGAGGGTTTTTTTTTAATGTGTTGTTATTTATATAAAATGGCCACTGCACTGCTACATCAAAATGACATCACTGCAACAATCCTTAAGCTTTCTGTAGTTACAGTGATTTAACTTGGCAAGAGTTAAGCGTGACTCAGACTACTGCCATCCAGCCAAGACCAATTTCAATATTTTCCTGATGTTATCTGGTGCATGTGATGGGGTCGCCTGCACTTGAGAAAGGACTCTGCTTTAACTCTTGCTGTCTTGAACCTCTCACTGCAATCAACTTGTATTTTATCAGGTGACAGCTGTGTTAGTGAAATGCAGTAATAATAGTAATCTTCATCAGATAAGATCATCTTGCCGGGGCAAACCTCTTTCTTTCAGGGAAACTGCTTTTCCATGCTCTGGCATGGGAACCTATTCTTTGGAGTCTAGTAAAAGTGTTTTGAGAGAATGTTATGAGCAAAACAGTCTCAACTCGGGGAACTTCTACGTAAATTAGCTTACTGTCAGTTAACACTGTTACTTTCAACTTAAGCCAAATATCCCTACCCACCCATCTCGGCTTCCCTGGTTTTCACTGCAGGTTATGCTTAGCCCATCTCCTGCTCCTTCGGCGAGGTGACGGGCAGAACAGGAAGGTCGTATGCCTAATGGTTTCTTTCTGCTGCTCCTCCTTGCTTCCTGCTGATTTTCCTCTGCTCTTCTTTGCTTCTCGGTGTGTCTGCCCCAGTGAGGGTTGCTTATGGTCCCTCAGGGCTGTCCCTGCCCTGGTGTGGGTGGCCCTGCTGTGAGTGGCCGACAGCTGCAGTCCCTCAGGGGTGTCCTTGCCCTGATGTGGATGGCTCATAGCTGCAGTCCCTCAGGGACATATCCTGTTGGCATGGAACCTGTCCTGCCCAGAGCACATCTCCAGCCACATGTCCTCTCTGCAGTCTCTCCCTCTGCGAGTCTCTCAGACTGTCTCCTCACGTGTCTCCTGTCCCTGCTGGCTGATGCTTTTTCTTACGTGTGTTCAAGCAGGAATACTCTGTGCTCCTCTGACCAGTTGAAGGTCTGGTGTGCACCATCGGTGTCAGTGCCACCGGACATGACTGTAAGCGGCGTGGGGCAGTTCATGGCCTCTTCCCAGACAGGGCACCCTGCAGCCCTCTGCTGCTGAAACCCTGCCCAGTTCATGCCCCGTACATTCTTGAGCAACAGGTACCTAGGAACTGTTTAGACATACATCTTGTCTGCAAAGACATATGTCTTTTATCTCCAAAACACACAGCACAGTTTATGAAGTAAAATAAGATTATTTATCATATGTAACAGCACATATTTAATTTCATTATCACTTTTCCAAAGGCCACCTAGTAGGTAATTCCTGGTCCTCAAGTGATAAGGACTCCCTCCTTAGGGATTTCCATTGCTGCAGGAGGATAGACACGAACTTGTGGCTCAATTCTGGTGTCCTCAGGGCTGGCTGGTACTTTGTCACCCAGCTGAACTTGGGGTATATGGTTTTCTGCAGGGCTGCTATGACGGGTTCCTACTTTTATGTTAACTAGCTCCCCTCCGGCTTTGTAGAGGTGAGATTCCCTTTCCCTGGAGTGCAGTTTCAAGTAAGCCATTGTACCGTTCTACCTTTCCAGATGCCTGGGGATTAGAGGGAATATGAAACACGTGCTCTGCTCCACAATCTTCCCTTCATTCTTGGACAGCTGTGGTTTTGAAATGACTACTGTTATCTGAGTCTAGCCAAGGCTGCATTCCATCATGCCAACAAATAACTTTGATTCCATCTAGGGTGCTGCCTACATTTTCTTTCCAAGTAGAAAAGCTTCTAGCAACCCATTGCTAGCTTTACCACTGTGAGGACACAGCACCTGTTGGTGTTGCTGCAGAGAAGGGGGCTGATCTACTTGCCAGGCTTCTCCAAACTTTCCTTTCTCCTGTCACACGTACTGGGTCATCATTCATACTTTCCATGTGTGTCGTATTATTCCACAGATCTCACGCTGCCTAGTTGTGGCTTCCTGAGACAAGTCTAAGCTGCGTTCTCTGCCCCAGTACGTGAGCAGTAGTTTCGTGGACCTACCTGGCTAAAAATAGCTTTCCTTTGTGCTCACACCCTAAATCTATCTTGGCAAGTTGAGCTAACTGGTCACCCTGCTTATTATGGTTCTCAAATTGCCTTTGAATTTCAGATACGCGCATTAACACGATGTATTCAAGTAGATGTTTCTCGGAGTAGCTGTTGTATTACTTTCCATTCTTCTGCTGCTGAAAGTGGTTTTTCTCACTGCTGCTGGTTATCATGATTCCAATCTTTGAGCCATTTCTGCGCCACATTAGTGATCACTCAGGAGTCTGTGTATATGTATACTCAGGGCCACTGATGCTCCTGAGCATGTTCCAAGGCAGCTCCGAAGGCCATTACTTCTGCAAACTGATGGCAGCCTCTTGTCCCTTTGCAGATGGCAGCCTCCCCTGTGGAGCTGCTTGGAGCCCCGTTTCCTGCTGTGATTTTACAGGATCCATCAGTAAACAAACTCCATTGGTTATTTTCAGCATATAATTCATCATATGCTGGGGCATTTTATAGCCAGAGGATTTCAGTCTTCCTCATGTTGTTGACTTGCTGGCCACGGACTAATCAGTTCAAGTTGGGAAAGATAAAGATTACCTGTTGCCCATTACTTAGTAATTCTTCGAGAGTTTTTCCTCTAATCACCACATCATCAATGCAGTGGAAAAATTCTCTAGAGGTATGTTGCTTTAAGGTTTTGTGGATGATGCCATGGCAGATGGTAGGGCTGTGTTTCCACGCCTTGCAACAGCCAGTTCCAGACATATTGCACACCATTGCAGGTGAAGGCAATTAAGGTCTTGCTTCTTCAGCCAGAGGGACTGAAAAGAAAGCGTTTGCAACATCAGTTGTAACATACCAGCTATATTCTTTGGCCTCTGGCTCATGCAAGAGCTGCCTAGAACTAATGCTGCTAATGCAGCAGCAGCCTCATCATTCAAAGCTCTGACGTCTGTTGTTAACTGCCATTCTCCAGTATGCTTCTGGACAGGCCGAATGGGACTGTTATAAGGTAAATGTGTTTGAGAGCCCCCCTCCCCTTGTTTTTCCAGGGAATCAGTTACTAATTACTTTTAAAATCTCACCAGCAGTCCCTTAATCAGTCCAATACCTCACTCAGCAAATTATTTGGGTTGCTAAGGGAAGAACAACTGGGTCTTTCTGAGTGCATGCGAACATCGTTGGGGTCAGTAAGAGTCCTGTAGCTGGTTCCCTCCTGTACAAAGCACACTGCCTATACCAAAAGCCCAATGCCCTCCTGTCTCATCTGTCCATCTGCAGTGGTCAAGAAAGTCAAGCCCAAGGAGGGCAGGGGTAGTAGGGGCGGTGGCAACAGGTAGGGGCTACCAATCTTTTCTATTCAAACTGAGGCTCCCTTCCACTAGAGGTTGGCATGTGTCGTCTTCACTTAGTCTGTGAATCTACTCATTCATCACTGCTACACAAGGGCAATAAGGTGCATTGAGCACCAGTATCCATTAGGGCATGAAGCAAATGAGGCCAAGTGGTGCCTGGCTACCGTACCCAAACAGCCCAATAAATCTGGTTGTCTGTACCTACTGCCAGGCTAGCAGCAGGTCCCCCCCAGTGCAGTGAATTCAGATGGGTTGTCAGAACAGTATGCAGTCTGGAAGCCGGGGCAGGAGAAGGCAATGGTTGAACGAAGCTCCGACTCTGCCCTGTGCTCACAACTCCTCAGCTGGCAATGCTGCGTCTCTGAAGGGCCTTCCATTCGACTCGGTCATACCCTCTCCTTTTCCATTCAGGAGCATCTGTAAGTACCAGGATCTAGGACAGGGGCATGCAGACTTCCCATTCTTTCCAGGCATTTTTGCCCCAAGATTTACTATACTGCCAGAATCTTGGTATTATCCCTGGCCTTGCTGTGAATCCTATGGCATGCTCCCTCCAGCATGGTACACAGTAGGTTATTCCTTGGTCAACAGGGGTGCCACCGTGTTATCAGCCCCTGCTACCCAGGCCCTGCAAGTTATTCCTATACAGAGAAACAGCGTTCCAGCTTGTGTGTCTTCTCCTTTGCCTGTCTGTTTCTTACCAGCTGCCGCAGGAGGTCTCTGTGCCACCTTACAAAAGGAGATAGTGGCAGCAACAGCGCTGAGTCAGCTTTTCTGCAGACTTGGCATCAATACTGCAAAAGCTCGTGTTTGGAAAGTTGCTTGGTATCATAAAAACTAGTTTTAGTTTGCTTTTTCAAATGCTTGCAAATTCTGCCCTGGGAAAGATTTCTCTGCTTGCTGCAGGAAAGCACATTTTTCACATGTTGAAAATAAAAACTACTGCAGTGATACTCATCACAAACTCTTCTTAAATTGGTTTAGTCTCTGCATTTGATGTGACTGGGAAGCTCAAAAGAATAGGATCCAGAAGATTTTCTATGAAGAGTTCCAAAAAGTCATAAGGCAAATTCCTGTGACAGTCCAAGAACTTAGTTTTTTGTGGCATAATGCCTGTTTACAATAGGTTTTCTAAATATAGAACAGTTTTTCTAAATACAGGACAGTTCCTTTAAAATACATAATTAGCACATCAGATGCAGGCATCACTCTAACACGTTTTGGGAAAAGGATAATTTTAAAAGAAAACATTTACTTTTTAAGTCAGGTCTCATCACACAACATTATTGGCTGTATAACAAATGCAGTTGGTTTCCTTTATACAGATTTCAGTCACCTGTGAAGAGTCCACATACTATAAACATCTAAGAAATGGCATCTTTAACTGTACCTGTAAAAGAAAAACCTATTGACTGAGGTAACTGTTAATTAACTGCAGATGTTAATTGTGGTCTACTTTCCTCATAGCTTGAGTCCTGTAAAACTCCCATTGGATCTCGTTTCTTTGAAATTTTTCACAAGAAATGGTATTCATTTCTTGATGTGTGTAAAGTATCCGCAAAGTTGATTTCAGTTTGAGCCAAAGCGTTTTAATCTAGGTAAAATCAAACTTTGTTTTTAGGATAGCAGTTGTTCTTCCATCAGGTAAATGTTATGACTCAGCATACAAGTTAATCTTTCCATGAAGTAGAAGTTTTTTTCTATTAAACACCCATCAATTTCATTGGTAAAAATCAGATTTTAATTGTACAACTGTCTTTGTATGCTTTTTTGCTTAACCACAGAAAATATTGCTTGCATCTTCTCTGTTTGTGAAGAAGTCCAGTATTTTGAAGGAAAAATAAAGTGAAACATTTGTTAAACTCTGGTATTTCCAGGACAGCCAATTCTGCAAGTCTGGTTATACTTTGCAATATTGGTAGTATTACTGTTTTTGTTACTGCCACAAAAATACTACACTCCTAAACCTTTTCTATCTGGAAAAAAATGGAGTTACAGTGTTTAGACTTATATTTTACCACCACTTGTTTCTTCCCTATGATTTGGAGGAAAATACGGAACCTGTGTGAAGGGAGAAGGGGCTAGTGGTGATAGTAGTAGTAGCGTGATGTGGTGAATTAAAAATAAGTGAGGCAAATGTGTTGGGTAGGATACAGTTTTTACTAGAGCTGATACTATTGTTGGACAAAACAGACAGCTCTGGAGGCACACAAGTCCTTGCTAAATTTAGAAACAAGAAGTTTCAGGATAAGGTTTGGGGGAAGGGTCTGGGGAAGCCTATGTGGAAAGCTTTTGGATAAGGCTATCTTTCTCTATATTTCTGTCTTTATCTTTCAATCTTCTGTTTCTTCCCTCGCCTCCAGCTATCCATGCCTGTCTGTATTGTCCCTCTTTGATGCTAAAAATCTCTGCCTGCCTCTGTGTTTCTCAGTGGATGCCAGGCATCTTACGATTGAATCCCAAATTCAGTAGTTACTTCACCAACTGTTCCCTACGCTCTCCCTCCTCAAACGTTGCCAATGGTTATACAGACATTGCTCCTTCAGATCAGAGCTGTCCCTGCTTGTCTTAGCCAGCGAGTTTGCAATCTGATTTATGACATCCCTTCCCCCGCTCCTTTTCACAAAAACTTCCAGCTTTTCTTTTGCTATTTTGGCCTTCTGTAAAGGCCAGCTCCTTACTGTGCTAACTAAGCAGAGATGTGGACCTTTTTCTCCTCAAAACTTCAGGCAAGAGCTGAGATTCTTAAGCTTGTGGCTGTAGTGAGCTCATAACTTCTCTGCATCCAGACCTCTCTGACTCTCTCCTTCTCCCTTTTCCCTACCCACTGCTTCTTCTACTCCTTTCCCGTGGGTGTTGCCATCGCATCTTTGTCACAGTCTCCACTGCCAGTCCTATACCCAGGCATGGCTCCCTTCAGCTTGCAATTCTTACCTGTCCTGAGGACAATCTTTCCATCCGTTCAGATGACACCAAGCTGAGCAGTGTGCCTGGGGGACGGGATGCCATCCAGAGGGACCTGGACAAGCTCGAGAAGTGGGCCCGTGAGAACATCATGAGGTTCAACACGGCCAAGTGCAAGGTCCTGCACCTGGGTCGGGGCAACCCCCGGTATCAACACAGGCTGGGGGATGAAGGGATTGAGAGCAGCCCTGCCGAGAAGGAGTTGGGGGTACTGGTGGATGAAAAGCTGGACATGAGCCGACAAGTAAGTTTGCAGACAACACCAAGTTGGGCAGGAGTGTTGATCTGCTAGAGGGTAGGAAGGCCCTGCAGAGGGACCTGGACAGGCTGGATCCATGGGCCGAGGCCAATTGTATGAGGTTCAACAAGGCCAAGTGCCGGGTCCTGCACTTGGGTCACACCAACCCCATGCAACGCTACAGGCTTGGGCAAGAGTGGCTGGAAAGCTGCCTGGAGGAAAAGGACCTGGGGGTGCTGGTTGACAGCCGGCTGAACATGAGCCGGCAGTGTGCCCAGGTGGCCAAGAAGGCCAACGGCATCCTGGCCTGTATCAGAAACAGTGTGGCCAGCAGGAGTAAGGAGGTGATCGTGCCCCTGTACTCGGCACTGGTGAGGCCGCACCTCGAATACTGTGTTCAGTTTTGGGCCCCTCAATACAAGAAGGACATTGAGGTGCTGGAGCGTGTCCAGAGGAGAGCAATGAAGCTGGTGAAGGGCCTGGAGCACAAGTCTTATGAGGAGCGGCTGAGGGAACTGGGACTGTTTAGCCTGGAGAAGAGGAGGCTGAGGGGAGACCTCATCGCGCTCTACAATTACCTGAAAGGAGGTTGTAGCGAGGTGGGTGTTAGTCTCTTCTCCCAAATAACTAGCGATAGGACGAGAGGAAATGGCCTCAAGTTGTGCCAAGGGAGGTTTAGATTGGACATGACGAAAAATTTCTTTACTGTAAGAGTGGTCAAGCTTTGAAACAGGCTGCCCAGGGAAGTGGTTGAGTCACCATCCCTGGAAGTATTTAAAAGACGTGTAGATGAGGCACTTAGGGACATGGTTTAGTGGGCATGGTGGTGTTGAGTTGATGGTTGGACTGGATGATATTAGAGGTCTTTTCCAACCTTAATGATTCTATAATTTTATAATGTGCGCTTGCAGCCCAGAAGGCCAACCGTATCCTGGGCTGCATCAAAAGAAATGTGGCCAGCAGGTCAAGGGAGATGATTCTGCCCTTCTACTCTGCTCTGGTGAGACCCCACCTGGAGTACTGCGTCCAGCTCTGGAGCCCTCAGCACAAGAAAGACTTGGACCTGTTGGAGCGGGTCCAGAGCAGGGCCACGAAAATGATCAGAGGGATGGAACGCCTCTCCTGTGAAGAAAGGCTGAGAGAATTGGGGTTGTTCAGCCTGGAGAAGAGAAGGCTCCGGGGAGACCTTATTGCAGCCTTTCAGTACTTAAAGGGGGCTTATAAGAAAGATGGAGACAAACTTTTTAGCAGGGCCTGTTGAGACAGGACAAGGGGTAATGGTTTTAAACTAAAATGGTAGATAGATAGACTAGATAGACTAGCTATAAGGAAGAAATGTTTTACAGTGAGGGTGGTGAAACACTGGCACAGGTTGCCCAGAGAGGTGGTAGATGCCCCATCCCTGGAAACATTCAAGGTCAGGTTGGAGGGGGCTCTGAGCAACCTGATCTCGTTGAAGATGTCCCTGCCCATGGCAGGGGAGTTGGGCTAGATGACCTTTAAATGTCCCTTCCAATCCAAACTATTCTATGGTTCTATGATGCCTGTTGCTTTCCTGTGCTGTTCTACAAAATGAGTGAATTTATAGTGCAGACTAAAGTCTGGCATGTGTAATGGCTGCCTGCAAGTGATAACACTAGAATATAAAATCTGATTTGCCTTAGAAGGTGATACAGAATCAGAGTGGAGATGGTGAAGCTATTTCTTAGGGTGGACGTGGAGAATTCTTGATAAAAGTTTTTGGCTAAGTATAGCAAAATAGAAGTACTTTCACAAGATGCACTTGAACTAGAAATGCTTACGGTTTCACTGTGAACGTGTTCCAGATGTTTTGCTGAGCACATGAACACGTTGGAACTACTAAGAACGTAGCCTTGGTACAAAAGGGAAGATTTATCTTGTTCTTCAAGTAACAATAATGAAGGATAGGAAGTAAAAAAAAAAACCCACAAAACCCTTTATTTAAACAAGAAACAAAAAAACCCCCTTACCTGACAAAACCTATGCCAGATTTCTGGCTTGCCGTATATCTGTGGCTGCCACTTAGTTGGATTCTAACCAATCTATTTAGTTTTTTGTCTGTCTGGTTTGGGCAACTAAAACTAGTCACATTGACCTGGGTGCATGCAGTATCTCTGTGTGCACGGCTGTCCTTCAGAAATATTTCTTTAGGTAGTAATTTTGCATACATGATACAAAGTTAGTTGAAGTAGAAAAAATGAGTCTTCTCCTCCAGTGTTCCCCATAAGGCAGGGAAGCAGACTGCTGTCACATCACATGTCCTGTGGCTGAAGCTAGTCTGCATGTTTCCAAACCAATGCTGCTGTGGTGCAGTAGAGCACAAGCTGCAAAATCCTGGCTTGCTGAATTGTCACTTAATGCAACTCTGTCTCAATTAATCCCTAATAGTAAATACTTGCAGGAAGAAAAGTGTCACTGGTGCTACTGAAACACGTCAACATTTGAAGTTTGAGCAGAACGATAGGTTTTGTTATAAAATGAGTTGACTAGTGCCAGAACTGATTCAGACTCAAAGCAATGGATTAAAATATGAGTTGAATCATTGCAAACCACTGTACTGGGTTGTGATATGCCCACTGGTTTCCTCTACCCTCACCTTCCCCCACAGGAAACTCTCATTGTAATACCCAAAGTCTTCCTCTTCTTTCTTTTAGAAAAAGCTGTAGTAGCTATTTTTAAGTATGCAGATTGAAAAGACTGAAAAATATTTTCAGCCATAGCTGAACAAGCCACGATGAAAGAGAGTCTGGAAAAGCAAAGTCAATTTTACTATTCAGTTAATGTTTCTGACTAGATGACAGATTTTGTTTGGATTTTGCTATTACTATACAAACTGTATTGAACTGGTAAGACTTCTGGTGAGGAAGGTAAAAGAAACAGGCTGTGAAATTAATTGTCATCTTACAAGTATCAGCAGACATAGAACAGTCCTGCTTACTACAAGCCATCATTTGGGTGTAGTGCTGTAAAAATAAGAGTATTCTTGACTCACTTACACTTGCAAGTGTATATTTCAACTAAATTTTATTTTAAAGAAGAAATTAATAAATGGAAGGCAAGTTCCATTTACTTGTTCATCATAAGTGATAATTTAAATTCTTTTTCCTCAATCAGAGTGAGGATTATTTACCACTCTAACTGTTGAGTTTTTGGAACTTTTACTTCACTGGCTTCCATATCACAAATCTTGGTTTCTTAATGCTTCCTTCTTCCTTGTGCTAAAATTTTACCATCTTTCATCTAGTTGCAGACCTCCCTAACCTTTCTGCAGCTGAGCCTTGCTGCTGCACTTCCCATTTCCTCCAAGCCCTCTCTGGGACTGCTGTTTCTTCCGTCCCTCCCTGTTCCAATCCAAGAAGCTACCAGAGGTACGGAGTGTGAGCAAATAAGGATGCAGACAAAACAAAATGCTGGTGATTTCTGACCGTTTGGTGTGGAGGGAAGCCTCCAATCTATCATCTTACACACTTTATTTCTGTGTAAAGTGTTTGACTGAATATTGGGATGAGCAGAAAAAGCGCACAACTCCTGAAGTCATGGCTCAAGAGATCACACAATTGCCCTGAAAACACTTCTCCCTGTCTCTGCACAAGGCTGGGCAGGGTACTGAAATGTACAGATGCATATAGAGGTTTTCAGTGCAAAGAGTTCAGAATGTTATTACCTGAATAGGAGTATAGATAAACTTCTGGTGATAAAACAGGATTGAGTTACGTGATGCCAGTTGTAGTTACTTTCAAGAGAACCAATGAATTTATTAAGCTATACAATACTGAAGAGTTTGTAACCTGCTTGGATAAAACAGGTTTCTTAAATTCGAGATTAATCTTTTGATTAACCGCCATTGTAGTCTTCCCAGTGTATTTAACGGTTAATTTTTGGTGCTGGCTGTGATCTCAGTTGTTACTCCACTGAGGCTTAATGTTGAGAATCTGTTCATGACTGTGAGAATACTAAGTGTTCAGGGGGCCTTGCATGTATTCCCGTTCCCAGCCGCACCATCTCCATCTCATCTCCACATCTTAGTGCCATCAGTGTGTATATTGCTCCACAGTTTTCAAAGTATAGTTTTGACTGCTTGTGATATTCCCACTGTTTTGAAGTACATGCACAGAGCAAGAGGTTTCACAGATGTCGGTCAACTGCGGAAATGTTCTTGCCAAGAACTGCTGAAGCTATTGCTATTGCTAGATGTCTGCTAGGGAGAGGTGAGGACTAAAATGTAGAATTACAAGGGTAAATATTTATTCACGCATGTGAGGTGTCCCAGCCAAATTGGGGCACCCTGAATGTGGTTTTACACAGCGTTCTTACACCCTTCAAATGTTCAGGTACAACATGATTTGACTAATCACTAACACCCACACTACTGATTACTAATCATAGTAAAACTTTGCAAAGCAACTATATTGCTGCAGCATTCTTGCTGCTTGTCTATTGATCCAGATGTCCCTGGAGTCAGTCTTGCTATAGTTACTAGTCTACGACGCCAGCCGATGCTGGGAGGGTTTCAAAGAGGTGTTAGAAAGGCTAGGATGCTGGCATTATCTTGGTTGTCCAGGGGCATCTTTTATCCTTCATGGACAGCTCTAAGCTTCCAAGAAATAAATTCCTTATTTACAGGGCTGAGCTGTCCTTTGGTTTCTTTTATTTAAGCATGAACAATACCAAAGTCTTAGTAAAATTCCACTACCTCACTACATGCAATGTATAATGTGAACTAATATATATTAACAAAGTTAATACACTTTCATACTATAAAGACTGATTGATACAATAGTTAGGGAAGGGAACTCTCATAACAAAAGTAAACGTGAGCTTTGTGGTAAGAATGCACCTGGTTATGGAAATTTAAGCTATGTGAGTAGTAGCTGCAAGGCTTGTCAGCTTTGTGAAAGCTTAAAGTCCTGTCTATCAAGCAGCTTAAACTGTGAAGCTGTAGACTGTGAGCAACATGTACTTAAAGGATTTTGGTTTCTTAGGCTTATAAAAAATTAACTACTGACATTTCTTGTGCTAAGACAGAATTTCAAAAGTGGCTGACTGCGAAGTAAGTGTGCAGCGCCAGCTTGATCTTGAGATTTGAGAACGGGGTTTCCTAAGACTGCTTCAGGGCTCCCGGTCCAGCCCTGGCAGAGGTTTCTGAAGAGGCAGTGATGGAGAGCAGAGGTGTCTCAGCCTGTTGTGCCTGCTCCATGAGCCTCCCTGGGAGAACGATGATTGTGCTGGCGCCTGAGACCTGGGAAGAGGGGCAGGGGTGCTCCGTGCCTGCCCCAGAGGCAGATCGGGGCTGGCTTCCGTAGGTGCTGTGTTGAAGCAAGAGAAGGCAGTGGCAGCCCCAGGGGTGGGGTGATACTTCACAGCTGGGGACTGGTGTCGCTGACATCAAGTAACTTCATACTTAACGCACAGACTGGCGCCTCTGTGGGTTAGGGCTACTACAAGGAAGAGCACCAAGAACTCAAGACCTAGAAGGTTGAAAATTTCACTGTGCCTAGCACTTGGAGGTGCAAGTACCAACATGTAAGCTTTAAATAACGCAAGGCTAGGCAATATTTAATCAAACACCTGCAGCCTTCATCAAGGGCATGCTGCATATTAATGCAGATAAGACTTTGCTTCTGTCTGCCAGTTGTATTTTGCCTTAGTCCCTGAATTTACACGGAAGGGAACTTAGGATTTGCTTTCTAGAAAATACTTGATTAAAACACACACACTAATTTTAGTAATGCCTTTATGCTTGGTAAGGCCAAGTACTTAGGTAAAATAACAATAAGCCCAGTATATGGCATTTGCAGTCTTGAAGTGTGGTCAGGCCCTCCTGAAGTTACAGGTAAGAAGAAATGAGCAAAAATCAAATAAATATCTCCAATATCTTTTTATTTGTTGCCATCTGGATTCAGCACCTTTATTATATTTTGTAAAACCCTTTTCCTCTCTTCCTGCTTCCTATCCCAGCGCCCCCAAAACTTAATCTTGTCATTTCTTGATACAAGTGCTGTACTTCTTTCACCCAAATGTTCTTCTAACAGCTTTTGTTAGTGTAGCTTAGGTTTCTGCTTACAAACTTCATGAGACAGAGCAATGTATTTCAGTTCTCATCTGTAAAAAGAATTGTAGAGGGACAGAGTGATTTATTTTATTTGTAGTTGTATGAGTTTCATAGCACAAGGAATGTAGGCCAGTGACTAGAATTGGCCTAAGTCACAGAACCACAGGGTGCTGGAGGAACTCAGCTGGAGGACGCCTCTGGAGACCTTCCAGCAGGGTCAGCCACTACAGGTTGCCCAGGACTGTGGTCAGCTGGGTCTTGAATATTTTGAATATGTGGGGGAGGTACTCTCTGCAAGAAACAACTTTCCCCAAAGCACGGAAAATACTTTAGCTCTTTCCAAGCTGCTGTTAGTGACAGTGCTTTGGAAGCTCTTTTAAGCTTATGGAGGAGATCTGGGACCTGTGGCTCTGCCATTTGATGTTTGATGTTGGTTTGCCACCAGGGATTGTAACCAGAAGAGAATCACCAAGCATCCAAATCGTTGCTTAGAGGGAAAGTGGTCACATTGGTTATGGACATGCAGAATTACAAACTGTAAGAAAACAACCAGGCTCTGGTAGACAACTCGTCACTGGGCAGGTTGAGATTAAGATGCCAAATATTTGTTTTTATCTTCACTACTTGATTGAAGGGACTCACAGGAGTTCTTTGACATTTTGGAACTATTGCATAGTTCTCTTTTACCCCTTCTTGTTTCTGGATAAGCAGCTCATCATTTGGCAGGACTGTTGCCGTTGTGTCAGTTCTCTAGCTTCGTGGTTGACTCGGTTCTTCTGTATGCTTTCTGCTGATTTAGAGCTATTCATTCTGTCCTCTTATTCCTATATCAAATCCTCCCTGGAAAACTCTGTTTATAGCTAATTTTTAGAGCCCCATTGTATTTTCCTACTTTCTACAGCTCAAAGGGGCAACATAAGTTGCCCTATGCATGGGAAACTTTTAGACAAGCAAAATTCCCCAAACTGCTTCAAAGGACAAGCTTTTCTTCCCCAGTAAATGGCTTATTTTACCATGTTCTGTTAAACCTTCGCATGAGTACAGTTATTTAAGTAAATAGTTTTAGTCAAAGTGTGACTTTGTAGGCTTTTTTAAAATATTAAATTGCCATTTTTGGATGGAAGGAATACTTAGTAATTCAAATATTAAAATAAATCACAGATTAGTCTAAAAACTATTTTCTAGCAGTCAGATCAGAAAAAGATTAGGCCACATAATCGCCTAACTTTTTCTGTAATGTATTTTCAAGATTGGTGCAAATAAAAACTTTTCAGGGAAGTAGCTTTTGGATCACTGTACAAAAATTAAATATGATAGTTATTGGGGTAGTCTTATGCATCTTTTTGAAGAGGAAATAAATCTTTTTATTGGTTGCAGCGGAGGCTTAGCTGACTCTAGTCCTGTCAGATACATTAGTGAACACTCCAGATGTGCAGAAAGCAGACACTCCCCAGACGTAAAAAATTATCTTTGTTTTTTGGCTGATTTACAGTTGTTATTTGTGTTTGGGCCATATTTATTTTAGGTAGGAAGGGGCTTCATTCTTCTAAACAGAACTTTATGCAAAGCTTTTTGTTTTCTCTTGCTCTGCAGAGAAACTAAACTTGAAAAGCAGCATCAATAGGAGGGTATTTGTAGGAGGAACAGGGTTTGAAACCAACTGCGTGGGGTTTAATTTCATGAGACTCCAGGCAGGGCTAATTATAAACTGCTGCTTGGCAGTGGGAGTAAACATCCTATCTGCATTGCCTGACACAGAGGGATCTTGCCTGCAAACCTCTGCCCTGGCTGAGAGGAGGAGTACAGTTTTAAGTACGTTCTTCCACCTGCAGTGAGTGGTTTTTCATGTTCCAGATTCCTCATTTAAAACCTTAGAAAGGCAGTTCTTATAGCAAGGTATGGAGAACCAAGTCACCTTTCTCCCAGTTTTTTTGTGATTAAATTGCTCCTCTTGGTTTTGCCTGCTTAGGACATGTTGGAAAATAACTGTCAATATGTGAGCTGAGCAGTACATTTTATTGTAGATAACTAATGCTGGTGGGGCAAAACCTGGATTGGAATCAAGTGCTGGTAAGCTTAAAAAGCATTTGTAAGGGATGTGATGGCTTTGCTCTGTTATTGAAAGTGTTTAATAAACAAGTTTCAATGTGTTGGCCCTCCTGTATTTTCTGTAGCTTCTATTATGGTTAGGTGTTGAATATTTCTACTCCTTGTGTTTTCAATCCCCCAAGGGGAAGGAGCACAAGACACGGGAGTGTAAAATCCAGTTGCCCTGCTGGAAGTTGGAGAAGCTGCTTTTCACCTGCTTTCCCAAGAGTTTATGCCCTTGTGGCTGCCAGCGTCCTCGTCCCCCAAGAGGACTGTCAAACCTTGTGTAAACTCTACAGGGATGAGAGGCCTCTTTGAGCTCAAGGTTTTTGCAGATTTCATGAAAATGAATGGCTAGGCAGCAGGACAGACCCAAGTTGGGCAATCATCAACCGTATGAAATTTAACAAGACCAAGTGCCGGATTCTGCACCTGGGATGGGATAATCCTGGTTATACGTACAAACTGGGGGACAAGAGGCTGGAGAGCAGCCCCGCGGAAAGAGATCTGGGGGTTTGGGTTGATGGCAAGTTGAACATGAGTCAACAGTGTGCCCTGGCAGCCAAAAGGGCCAACCGTGTCCTGGGGTGCATCAAGCACAGCATAGCTAGTCAGTCGAGGGAGGTGACTGTCCCACTCTATACTGCACTGGTGCAGCTCCACCTCAAGTACCATGTGTGGTTTTGGGCACCTCAATATAAGGACATCAAATGGTTGGACTCGATGATCTGAAGGGTCTTTTACAACCTAAATGATTCTGTGATTCTATGAAACTATTAGCGTGTGTCCAGAGGAGGGTGACCAAGATGGTGAAAGGCCTCGAAAGCAAAACTTATGAGGAGTGTCTGAGGTCACTTGGGTTGTTCAGCTTGGAGAAGAGAAGGCTGAGGGGTGCCCTCATTGCCTCTACAACTTCCTCAAGGGGGGCAGCGGAGGGGGAGGTGCTGATCTCCTCTCTGGTGACCAGCAATAGGACACGAGGAAATGGAATGAAGCTGCGTCAGCAGAAGTTCAGATTGGACATTAGGAAAAGGTTCTTCACTGAGAAGGGTGGTCAGTCACTGGAACAGCCTCCCCAGGGAAGTGGTCATGGCACCAAGCCTGTCAGAGTTCAAGGAGTGTCTGGCTGATGCTTTTAGTCATATGGTTTAGTTTTAGGTACTCCTGCGAGGAGCAGGGAGTTGGACTCTGTGATCCTTATGGGTCCCTTCCAACTTGAGATATTCTATGATTGTAAGTTAGTCGGCCACTGACAGAGTGACAGGTAACGTCCAGCGGTGGGACAGGGAGAAGCTGACCGCTGTCACCTGGTCCATAGGCCTAGAACTGGAAGACCAGCTGCAGCATGTGGCACTCTGTGGTGCCCAGGGTGCTGGGGAAGGAGGGAGGGAAGGGGGAGAGCACCAGCATTTTTAGAAAAACAAGATTCAAGCAGTCTGTTGCTCAAGTCAGAAAGTTACATTTGCGGTGATTCATCGTAAGTTGCCTTTCTTGGTGTGTCGCCATACACGTGACTAACAGAGGAACTTTCCAAAGCTTGTGTCGACTTCTGCAGTGGAATGTAAATATGACTAATCTAATACTGTAGCAGTAAGTATCTGAGAGTGGTGATGGGTCTTTGCAAAGGACTCCTATTTGCATAGTTACTTGCCTCACTTGAATACCTTCTAGCTCATCAGCTTTTCAAAAGCTTATGTTTGCTCTTTTGTTTTACCTGCTGTTTTTCTCTCACCCGACACAAACTATGCAGGTTACTATTCAGCATAGCCTGCTGAAGATCTGTCTCTTGAGATCCTGGTATTTGAGCTACGGACATGGAAGGAAAATAGTGTGGACACTTCTGAAATGTTCTTGAATCTCCTCGTGCCCCTAGGAGCTAGAAATACCTGCTGTATTGTGCTTTATACACAATATAATATCTGCTTTATTTGCAGTTATCTTTGCTTAGACTAAGAAAATGCTCATAAACTCGGTTACTCTCGGTGCTCCTTAAACCTGTAGGGAGCGCAGCATATTCTTGCCAACTTTTTCTTCTTGGATCCTGCTACTACCTTTATTCTAGTTCTGTAGCTTTATCTCTGTGGTTTGTTTGTTTCTTCCCTGGAACCAGCTGAATCCCTGGTTCTGAGCCTCTCTCAGGCTAAGTAATTGAACTTCTAGTTTAGTTGAATCCACTCATACTAAAAGCTGAGTGAGTACAGTTGTAAAAGCAAGTGCTTTAAAGACATATGAAGGTTTGTCATGAACAGTGGAGAAACTGTTCCCAGTCTCTCCTGGGAAAGCAGACTGTCAGCACTTCAGAGTGCAGATTATTGTAATGAGTTTCATAAGCTAGGTTTTGACATTTTCTGCTACCATTATTGAGATACAGCAATGTGTTTGAAGAGCCTGACATCTTGCTGCATGCTTGGAAACAGAATTGTGGTTGCAGAATATTGAATAATTCCAGTCAATATAGAATAATTTTTTTCTTTTATTAACTCTCAGATTTGTTTATTGGTCTCTCAAAGCATGTCTTATGTGAGATTGGCAGTCAGCAGTCTCATCCTAAATTATTTCTCCGTGAAAATCATGTGTAAAAACAATCCCTTAAAATAGCAATGTCACTGAATGCACACTCTTTTACACTGGTTTCCTCCTCGAGGGAAACCACTGCAACTGGAACCATTCAGCGTTCTCAGACTAAGTTTCATGGTGGCAGCGGGAGACTCTTCAAATAGCCTCTTTTCTGCTCCAGGTAAATCTTCAGATGCACCAAAGCATAATGTTGAGTATATGTGCTTGTTTTTCCATCTGCCACTCCTTCTAAAAAGAAATAGTGCTCTTGAAATATACCCATCAATATAACATTCATTGATGGTGTTAACTGATGGTTAACACAGTGGTGTTAACACTGATGGTGTTAACAGATGGTGGTGGTCCATCCTCTGATTGCTAGTCTGGTAGAATGTTTTGAGGAGCATGCATCTTCAACAGATCTTTCTGCCTGCCTTCTTAGAGTTAGACTAGAAAATATCTGATCAGGTCCTGTCTTAGGCTTCCCTCCCTGGAGGACTGTAGCCTGAGAGGTGTATGTACTTGAGAAAACAAACAAACCAGAATTCAAGTTTGAGGAACAACTATGCAAATACCTGTTTTAATTTCTCTTGAGTGTTTTGACTTTTTTTGCCTGTTAATGTGGAGGTTTCTTGGTGTAGTCTAAACAAAGGGATACCTTCAGAGGTAACTGAGATTTGGGTCTTAGCAACTGCTCATTTTACTGAGGTTTTTAAGATTGTATTGCAAGATGATGTAGGCTTCAGATAAACAACCTGCAAGTACTTTGCATTCTGTGAAACAGTTTTTTATGAGCAAAGTATCTAAAAGAGCTTATGATCTCTACCTGGAATGAAGAACACCAAGTAAATATCTTCTTGCTTTCTGTCCAAGATCTATACCTAATGACTTTATCCAGGAGGTTCTAAATGCACTTTGCTCGTGCACCACAATAAAGCCATTAATTGCCTCTGTTTCCACAAAGGGGCTTGTCACTGACCCTGCAGTGCTACCTCCCTACTTGGCTGTGAACAAGGTGGTACTCAGTTCAAATGTTACAGTATGGGAATCGCTGCTTAGACTTCAGATTTCAGTTTCTGCTGTAGCAGTTCAGCTGGCCAGAGTGAAGACTATCTTGATGGTCTTGATATTTTCAGGAAACTGCAAGCTTGCCTTTGATTTTTTTATTCCAGTTATCATTCTTTGCTTCCATATTAAAAAAAATAAAAATGTATCTTAGTCTCATTTCTTCTCTGGAAAAAAAAATGGCATTATTAGTGCAGTTATCTGAGAAGGAAGAGAGATTTCAATTTTGACCTCAGTTGAGATGAAAGATGTCACCAAGTATATGGGCATCCGTCATTCCTAGTACTAGGCTCGTGACTTGTCCTTGTCTTAACTTGGCCTGTCGTGTAAGCAGAAGGAACGTTCTGCTTGTCATTTGATTTTTGATGTTTGTTTTTTATTCCTTTCTTCAGGCTTTGCGGTAGCCAGTTCTGATTCCTCTTCTGTAGCTACATTCTTAGAGGAAAAGCCAGACACATCGATGCTTTATGCATGTATCTTCTGAATTAAGGTAGCTTTGGCTGGAATTAAGTTTTGCTCTGTCTGGCTTGATACTCAGTAGGTAGAAAAAGTCTTCCAGCTTCTTTGGGGATGGAGCAGTATATTTGGATGTATTTTGCTTGAATAGCTGGTCTACCTTCATGTTTTTTACTTTTTCCAGGCTTCAGTGAAAGTAGGAATGATGAACTATCAGAAATATCCCAAGCAGTTGTTTTAGCTGTCCATTTATCTTACAAGCCTCTGTTGCTGAGATCACACTACTATATTCATGCTGTGAAAACAGTTTGGATCATGAATATATTGAGTTAGTGTGTTTGCAGTTGGCTGGGTAAGCAGTAGCTCTAGCAACTGACCTAATACAGCAAGAGAGAATGTTCTTTTCCTAAGGGCTGAAAATGAAACTTAATATACCTGGAGTTGCATTTAACTGTCTTTTAGGAAGTTGAAGAGACTGCTGAGGATCAGCTGTGCTAATAACTTAACCACCTTCAGACTGTTAACCTTTGTTAGGGGAAAAGATAAGTCTTATAAACCCATGAAAATTAATTTTTAATGCGAAGGTATTAAATACATTACCCGATTATATAAGTTCCATGCCGGCCTTTGTGCTCCAAGGCTCTTCTTCACACTTGAATCTTGTAAATTCTTGTAATTGGGGCTGTGCCCCTGCTCATTTTGTGGTTCAGCAGGAAGAAGGCTGGGAAAGAATATGCTGTAGATGGCACTAAGAAAGCATGCAATAGCAGTGGCAAGAATAATGGATTAAGTGCATTATATTGACTGTAGGAATATATGTTCTGGCCGTCCGTATTCTTTCTATAGAGACAATTTTTAGTGCTGTTCCTTTTTTTTCCCAAAGAGATGTGTGGATAATGGTCTGGAGAAATAGAGAAGAATGTCTATCTTCAGTCCTGACTCAAAATATTTTTCTAGTCTGACGCAGGAAGCAGAAAACATACTTCAAGAGATCAAAGACATGTTTATGATTGTAATAAGTGTTGGTTTTGAGTAAGAAAAAACAATGTTCTTACTGTTGCTTTCATTTTCTACAGGCAATTTTGACGACTTAAGCTTAGAAGATGCATTGGGTAATTATTACACTCTTACAAATTTTGGGAGGTAGGTGGGAAAATAGCGGCTGCTCATTTGACTTGTTTGTTTCTGAGTATCACTGCATGACCAAGCGTGACACCTTCGCCACATATGGTTTGTGTAAACCTCAGTGGAACAATTCAGCTATGGGTGTTGTCAAAATGTTGGCCGCATAGAACTGAAATTCGTCTTTGGGAACACTCAGGGATTCCTCTTCAGGGGAAAATGTCTTGCTGTATAGATTTGATCTTGTGCTTTTCATTGTATAGACATAGGCTTACATTTGTCCTTCATATATCTTCTGAACAGTGTATTAAATAGTATTTAAACTTTTTTTTTCTAACCATCCCTGACGGAAAATGCAGAGGAGCCTCTTCCACCTCAGAAGCCAACACCATCAGATTTCGGTGAGATCTAATTGGCTTGTAATGCCTTTTACTGTGAAGTTAAGTGTAGTTGTACATACTAATTTGAGAGCCTGAATTTTTTAATTTAGTAGTACACAGAGTTGTAATATTTCTATAAAAGAAAGCAGTTCTCTAATAGCAACGGGATTTCTGCATTTTGGAGTCTTCTGTTAGTGCTTTCACAAATTTACTTTGTGATTTCACAAGCTTAAAGACCCTGTGAGAATCCCTTCTGTTGGCTTTCAATCTGCATGTTTTGAGCTTGCTCACCTTGAGCTGGCCCTTGGCATGTACTGTGATGACCAAAAGCAGCATGTAGTTTGGCAGATAATGCCTGGTAACTCTGTGGTGCTCTTCTGTAGGCCACTGTTGAATGAGCATGCCACTATATTCTTGGTGAAAACATCGAGAGGCGCATTTTGTGTAAAAATAGTCTAAAACTAGTTCAGTTTTTGCATTACATTTAAAACTTCCCTTCCTTCTTTGTAGATGATTTCAGCTTGGAGCATGCTCTTCAGCCTGGTAAGTATCATGTTTTCCTGGATACTGCTCAGTGGTACTTGGTGCAATGTCTATCCATCCTTTATTACCTAAATGTAATAAGGGCACTGAGTTGATTAAGGTAACGAACTGCAGATAAAAATAATTGCAGTCTAGTTATGTTTATTTACCTTCATTTTTAAGGGTCTGGATCACAAAAACTGTATGTATTTTACTCATTTCTTAGCCAAGTCCTACTTGTTTCATTGCTTTATCTTCACTAGATGGCACTAATTCCATAAACTATTACTTATGGAAGTAGTTTTTAAATCTGAAGTAACCTCTTCTTTTCCAGGAAGTAATTTTAGTAGCGCAAGGAAACATTAATCTGTTTGAAATAATATGAGGGAAGGTACTCTTTCTAATGTGCTTCAGCTCTGCAGTGTGGGCAGCAGTAGAAATTGCAGTATCGTTTTCACTCAGCCAGTAAAAGGTGCATCCAGTTAGGCAGATAATGCACAGTAGCTTTTCGAGTACCATCACTAACCTGTTGCAGTATAGATGGCTTTCCTAGCACAGGACATACAGTTGTAGGACACTAGCACTGTTTGCTGCTCTGTTTGATTTAGCCCTTTGAAGTTTTGTCTCTCTTAAAGCAGTCTGTTTCCAACTGCTGATATTTTTGAAATCAGAGTTGGCTAATTGAGAAACAGTTGGCTAAATGAATCAGATGGTTCAGGTAAGTGAAGAGAGAGCATCCTTTATAGGATAGCAAGCCTAAGTTGGGGTCTTAGAACTGTGCTCTGGAGGTGCCTGCCTCTTTACTTTGAATATACGGAGAGCCTAAGGAGACCTGATCTGACTTGTGGTAGAGCTTGGAGGAGGCAAGACCATGCAACCTCAAGGAAAAGTAGCATACAGAAGAAATGGACCGCTGGATTGGTTCAGCTGTTGGTGAAAACACAGTTTTAGAAAACCACTGCTGGTGTGTTAATTTGATGTGGGCAACAAAGACTATGACCAAACAGTACGGAGATAATTACTAAGATCTCTTATTCTCCTATTTTGTTGCAAGCTAAATGAAGTGTCGTTGTGGGGACCATATTTCTAGTTCTGTCATGGGTATCTTGTCCTTTTCTTTTTTTTTTTTAAAGTGAGGAACCAACCTTTATTATTTGTTAAAATCTGGTAGTTTTAAAAGAGGAAACAGCCAAGTAATCTGTACCTGGTAGAAAAATTTAAAGTAGTTCCGCGTTTGAAATCAGATGTGCTAAATAAAATGCTGCATAACACTTAGTGAGTTCTTCTGAATACGTTCAGTTATAGCAAGGGTCTGACATACAGGCTAATGTAGCAGAAACACTGTTAATTGCATTGAAGTACAGTGTTTAACCTAAAATAACCAAACAAATAGAGCATTAGCTAATGAAAGGAAAGGAAAATGACACGGGGGAGATAGTCTTTCAAAGTCACTATACGCTCTGCTTTTGCTCTTTTCACACTAGTAACTTTAGTCACTTTATTCTGATTTGTCTACAGATGACCCCAAGCCAGGTCCACCTGCAAATCCCAGAGACACTGGTAAGACTGACCTAATTTCTGAACAGTAGAAAAGTATTTGTTAATCTTTCCTGGTCCCTTTCAAAGTTACTGTATTGTAGTCTGCTTTTGATCTCTTAACCTTTTTCTTTTTTTTTCTAAATCTCTCTTTTTGTGTGTAGATAACCCCAAGCAAGGTCCACCTGCACATCCTAAAGACAGTGGTAAGGCTTCCAGCACAAACTCCTGAATCGTGACATGGTTTTACTATCTCAATTCAACTTCAAATAATTACACCTTGTTAATTGGCTGCTATGTATGTCAGATGTTGCACTGAAGACTGAGGAAAAATTGTCTTGCAAATAAGCTTTGCAGCAGTCTTGAAATTCCATAACAAACCTGTTGAGTCACTTTCCTTTCACTTAAAAGCGGGATGGTGTGGGGCGGAGGAAGGATGGGACAGAGTGTGCGTGCTTGGGGCAATGTTGTTCTTGGCTGCCTGTGGTGGAGCACCTGTGTATTGGATTGAGTCCTTTCATCTTTGCAAACTGAATCCCTGCTAGTCATGCTAAAAAGCCAGTAGGAACTACCTGTGAACTGTATTCTAAATAAGCATCTAAATTAAAGGCAAAGCTCAAAGTTAAAGGGGTTTTTTTTTTTAGTTTTTCTTTTAAAGACCCCAGTTAAGAAATACAATTCATTTGCGTTTGAAAGGTAGGCTTAAAATACACGTCCTTCCCTGCTGGTTGTGCTTTAGAGGTCTTCTCCATCTTTGCCTAACTCGGAACAAAACAGATTCAGATGGATGCAGCTGTGATGATGCCATTATCCAGGAATATGGTGGTAAAGAGTCCTTACCTGAAATGCAATGTCCTTCTCCTCCTGATTTGCAGCAGATATTTGAATTTAGGTCTTGCATGCCTCAGCACAGTACTTTTGCCACCCAACTAAAACATCCTCTGATGCAATGCTTTTAGTTTTGCTGCTTGAAACAGATTTGCTTTGCATAAACTAAAGATTCATTTGGCAGCAGAGGGAAGGAGGAGAACTCAGGCCCTATGAGGTAGGGTCCAGTGGAAATGGAGAGGGACTGGTTCAATGTCCTGCAATAAATCAGAGGAGGGAATTACATTTGGATCTTTCCATTGTCAGGCAAATACTGCAGCCACTGGACCGTGGCATGTTGAACTCTTTTTTTTTTTTCCTCTAGCTGCTGTGTTTACAGGTTCAGAAGGTTGGTTGTGACTTAGAAACCCTACTCTGAAGAAACATTCACAGCTGCACCCTTGAAAAGAAATGGTCCTTTCCTGTCCATGTCCTTTCTCTGCTTTAACAGGATAGTGAGACTTGGGCTGTTCCACTTAAGTAGCTTACAGGGCTTCTTGCTTGATTAGCCTATGACTTGTGCAGTACTACCTGCTTTTGGACACTGGCTTCTCTCAGTTTTTCAGGAAGTCCAGAGGCAGCTGTGCTGCTATCAAACTGTATAGTGCCGAGTTGAAGGGACTTGAAACTGGGAGGGCTTTGGAAACATGAACATGTTGTGACTATGACGCTGAGCCTAAAACAGCCATGAACTTAGATGTACAATCTAGAGAAAACTTCCATGTCATTATGTGCCTTGAGGTGTCTTTTCACTGAACTTAAAACATGTAAGATGATTTTTTTTTTTTTTTATAGGCAACCTTGATGATTCAGATCTATACGATGGCAGTTTACCAAAAGGAGGAGGCGATGGTAGTGGCAGCAATGGTAAGATAGTAGGTTGTGCTTCATATTGATCCTATGGCTATCTGAGCTTTTGGTAAAAGCTTGCTCACAAGCTGGTTAACATAGTCTAACTTGTAACACCTTTGGTTCTCATATCTGAAACTTAAGAGCATACCTTCCAGTTCAAAAGCAATGTGTTCTGTCTCTGCCAAAAAAACCCAGATAATTAAGAGGTAAAACTGGTCTAGGAACCTTCAATGATTTTCACTGTTGTGCTAAGAAAGATGGGTTTTAAAACTGAGATGTGAATGTGGTGCTTATTTCAAAATTCACCACGAATATAGTTCTTAGAGGCATCCAGGTGTTATTTTCAGATCTTCTCTGACATACTCTCAGTTTCTTTTAGTTCTTGTGGTTAGGAAGCCCAGGGATGCGCCAGAAGAGGGTCCACTTTGTGTTCTCAAAGATTTCATCTGTCCCACAGGATGAATTGATCCTTAGACTTCCAAGTAATGTAGGTTATATCTACTCTGAGCAGTATAAAAACCAAACTTGTTTTAAGTAATCTGCCATGTCTAATTGTTACGGCGCAGCTCAGTACAGAGGTGGTTATTGGGACCAAGCTGCAGTAATGGTCATCATTAGGATGAGGTTAGTCCCTCCTGTGTGCATTAATGCAACTTTACTATTTCCAAGTCAGAGTTAGGTTAAGTATCTTAATGTGATGTTGAGATGTGCTGCTGGTTACTGACTTCTTCAGAGAGTTGTCCCAGATAGAGATTACTGATGCTAATTTTTTGGGAAGCTTTCCCCTTCCAAGCTTCCTTTGGGGCAGTAACCTGAAGATTGGCAGGGGCAAGAAGCATCTGTTGAGACTCGTGTAGTGTTTTCATCTGCACGGGTTCCTGCTTCAGTGGTGCAAATTGCATAGTGCCAAATAAGGATAGTATTTACTGAACTTCTGTCTCATTTGCTAAAAGAATTGTGAAAATATTTAGTAAATGAGGCTGGGATTTTAGGAAAAGATAGTTGGTTCCATGGAAATACAGTTGAATGCTACCCTGAATCCTCTCCACTGAGTATTCTGTGGTGGTGGGCAAGTTGATTAAATCAGATTTCACAGGTGTGCTGTGCTCATTTTGTGGAAGTGCTGAGTACCCAAGGCTGAAGTTGGCATCACCATGATCTGTGCTTTGGAAATAGGGAGTTTGAGTGCCAGAGAGCTTAGCACTGTATGGATATAATAGACGGCTTGTAATGTTGCATGATTAATTGACAAAAAGACTGTCAATTATCATATGACTGTTCTTTAGACATGTAAAATCTAAAACTTTTGTTCATTTTTACAGAACGAAAGGGCCCAAGTCCAAATAATGGTGAAGAAGCTGAGGGTAAATGCATAAATTCATGTGTATAATGGTGTCTGTATGTCTGAAGCTTGTTTTCTGGATTTTTCTGTATTGCTAATATTCTGCTAGAATGGTCACTGCTGCTAGTGGGTTTCACCTTAAAAACATCTGTGGAATCTAGAATTCTTACATTCGAGCTCTGCTTTCATAATTCTTTAACTCAAAAGTGTTAAGGTCTCAGAGATGCTGGTGCAGTGATTGCATGCATACAAATTAGATTTGGCTATGAAAGGGTAGCTTTTTTTTAATTAGTGAAACTTACAACAGGCGTGCTTAAGTTGTTTAACAATAGGCATTGCTAAGAAATCAATGGTTCTAAAATTAGAGGATTCACTTTTCATTTTTCACAAAGGCAGAAAGAGTTGATTACTACACTTTCATGTAATAATTTCAGTTTATTGTTTTTTGGAAGTGTTCACAGAGTTTACTTTGAGACAATTCAAGTTTGACATTGCTTTCGATTCTGAAAAATGTATACAAACCTCTTTTTTCAGCTTCTCAGGGAGCAATAGCTGGAATTGTAAGTGCGGTGGTTGCTACTGTAATTGGAGCAGTATCTAGTTTCATTGCTTACCAGAAGAAGAAACTCTGTTTCAAACAAAGCGGTAAGAATTCTAAATTAGTTTTGTTTTCTACTGTCTAAAGATATGGGGGTTTGTATTTATATAGGGGCTAGAAATTGATCTTATGCATAAAGTAGTTTTAATAGCACAGTGAATTTGTGTTCACAGGGGTTAATCTCTCTTACTAGTCATCTAAGACAGGGTGTCTGAAGAATGCCTCGCCCAAAATTTAGACTTTCAGAAGCAGACAGACTTAAGGCTTCACGTTTCTTAAAATAAAAGCACTTCCGGCTAAAGACTAAGCAGGAGAGACTGCAAGAAAACATTTATTTAAGGAAAACTGAGTGGAGGTTGGGGATTAGAGACTATTTTCATGCTGGAAAATACCTTGCCATTTCTAATTTTGTAAATCTTGCCTTTGTGTCTTCACAAGATGCTTGCCTACATATTAGGTTTCTGACAACTACCCGGATGCTCATCCTCAAATGATTCTTTCTTCTGCAGTCATCTGTTGCTTGCTATCTACTTCCTTTCCACCTAAATAAGATATAACTTGGATCAGAGAACTTGGGGAGTACTGTGGGTGATAGGTGGGGCAGAAGCTTTGTTTTTGTCCTTTCTAGTCTTTCTGACTGATTGGTGAAGGGAGATGATAGAGCAGCCATCCAGCCAGGCACTGCTGTTTTGTAATTAGGGAAGTTTGGAAACTGAGTAACGTCTACCATACACGTTAAAATTAACGTGCAGGCAACGCAAGGGAAACTCAACTACTATCAATAGCCCAGTTTCTTCAGTGCTGTTTCTTCTCTCAAATTGTCTCTATTAACCAATAACTTTGAAGATAAGAGAATTTGAATGCTCAACGTCTTTGTTTCCCAGCAGATGAAGAGAATGTGAATATGGAAAGCCATCGGGGAGCGCAATCTGAGCCACCTGGTAAGAGAAGAATCTAGATGGAAGATCCAACTTTTTGGTGGGATCCTATTAAATGCACTTTACTGACATATAACATAGTGGACAAAATTACTTGCATTGTTTTGTTTTGTTTTGTTTCGTTTCAAAAAAAATGTTTGTAACTACCATGACAACTAACTTAGAACTGAATCAAGATTTCAGTTCTGATAATATGGCCACTCTTCTCTAGTTTTTTGTTCTTTGAACAGATTGGTTTATTGCCTTGAGGAGTCCTTGAAATACAGGAGCTTAGAGAAAGTAAAGAATTGAATTTTCTCTGCAAAAGTGTTGTTAAAGACAATTACAAAAACACAAGCCTGCTCCTTTAGTGTGATACATAACTGCAGTTAGCTGACGGGTGTTTTATTAGTGTATGTTGTGTAAGTATATTAGCATATGTCTGATTGGAATCTGATACCTTTTTTGATTGTAAACCCGTATAGAACTCTGCAAGAATGCATATTAAAAACATTAATAGTGTTTGGGCAGAGATGAAACTACACTGGCGGCAAGGAGGACTGAACTTACTAGTTCTCTGTTATGAACAGAGAATGATTCTTGTATGAAAGAATCACCAAATAACAAATCTTTCTACAATGGTGACAGCTGTGGAAGGATCTCTTTTAAAGCAACAAAAACTCTAACAACCTCATCCTTCCACATATGGTTGTCTAGGGTACTTGGCTGAATGAACAGGTGATTATTTCCAGGAAAGCCACAGATAGATCTGGACGAAACAGTATAGGTGAAAACTTGGCCTTCTAGCCCTTGTGACCAGTCAGCAAAGGAAGCAGCAGTACACCCTCCTGCTGAGGTTTGTTGACTGTCTTTGAAACACTGAATATTAAAATCTCAAAGCAATATAAATTTGCAATATATTCTTCTGTGAGCTTAATCTAAAACCCGCAGAACTAGTTCTGTTTTTTTTATAATTTAACAAAAAAAATTTTTATATCTTATTTCTTTCAGGTATTTCATCAGTTTGCTAAAAACTTCCATCTGGCTCATGATCCCCTTCATAAACATTTTTCCTTTAAGATGTTAAATATAAAACTCTCAAGGAGAAAACATTTTCTTGTGACTGGCTGTTGAAGTCAGGACTGGAGATAGGCAGATATCCTCAATTCAGCTATGCAGTAGTGAAGCAAGCAGTATTGTTCAAAGACCTCTACCAAAGGCAGTTAACATATGAGTTGGAGTCAGGTTATGCTAAAATTTTGGCCAAGATTCACCAGAACTCAGGTGTGAAATGCATCAGATGATGCATACTTTATTTTAACCAATAAAGTCAAACCTGGGATGTTATCATAAACGATTACTCCTGCCTACATATTGATGTCATGTTAAATCCCAAATTTCATACCTCTGTTATATTTTGCAGGCAAGCATGAACATGTTTTGAGCCAAGAAACTGGGCAACCATGGTCAGCATGGTGCTACTCCTGATCTAAGTTCTGGGAGTCAGCAGACATTAGCTCTGCTTTTGGTAATATAGTGTTGATGTACCTATATGGCTTCTAGTTAGAAGCAGTCTAATGGCATGGCAGAACAGGTTTGCATTTTTAAAATTTTATGCAGACTTATCTTTGACTTCCTGAAAATGTAGATAACCTGGGCTAGCACTTTCTTTCAAAAATCCGCTTTTTCCATCAGCTATGCAGACTGTACTCCATTTCATTTTTGCATCTGCAAAGCTGCAAGTCTGAAACTGCATGTTGGGTTATACTGCCAGTGTAGATAGCTACATGGATCTGGTAGGATGTGGTTATTGAAGCGGGAAATCTGGGATGTAATATCCCTTGGTATGCAGGGTACTGGCTACACAAAATCAAGCCTCTGCTAACCTGAATTTATCCCACAGTTTCAAATGCCTACTGAAAAAGCCTGTTGTCCACATATACTGTTGCGTAGTAATACATAACTTAAAACGTACACTAACTTAGTATACTAATCTCGAGTTTTTTTCACTTTTTAGTTCAGCGCACACTTCTGGAGAACTAAATTAAAGAAAACATGATGAAGAACAGACCATTGAAACTGGATAGAGAGCCTGCATTCTGCCTGAAAAAAAAAAAGGAAACAAAAAAAGCATAATAATAAAAAAGCAGAGTCTGAAGTTGCATGAGGAAACAGTTCTTGTCTGAAACACCTCTGGGAGTGTGACTTAGACCTGAGTACTTCTGTATGGTTAGCCCTGTGAAGCATTGTTGCACACCAATATATGGCCTTAATGACAGGAGTGTAGAAGTATGTTGTGCCTTTACATTCTTTCCTGTACTCCGGTGACAAATGGGTGTGTCTCAAGTGCATTCAGTATGTTTAACTTTTCCTTACCTCTCCAAAAACAATAAGCAATTAATGTTTTGTTAAACCATTGCTTTCAGGCAGTGCAAACATTTTCTTAACATCCTGTACATAGTGAGTGTACCAACCAAACAACTTGGTATATGGTGTGGGCACCTGAAAGCAAATGGCTCACTATGTGTGGATAGTGAATCTGGGCGTGGGTGCTGCTGATACAATCTGTGTAGCTGCCTGGGTCAGCCACCAGGGAAGAGATACTTGTTCTCGACCATCCAAGAGACAAAAATTCAGAGTTCTGTTTTTGCATTTTTTTTGTTGCGTCTGTCTGGTACAGATTCAGAACACCCAAACTAGTGCAGAACACCCAAACTAGTGCACACAGGCCCTTCGTCCTTTCTGGCTCTTCCTGCTTAGCAAGTACTGAGCTGGTCAGATGTGGAAAAGCCTGATTTGCAAATCAGAACCATAATTGGATTTTGTACATCTGGTGAGATTGATGTTTGGCAGTTGTCTGGACAGTTGTGGATGAAGTATTGGGGAGTGGGGATTAGTATCTTCAGACTTCCATAACCAAAAACTTAACAGAAAATAATGTGATATTTTGAATTCGGAAGGCTTATCATACGCACTTAAAAGACAGAAACAGTACTACAATTCGAAAGTACATAATAGCAAGACTGACTAGAACAACCCAGCCTCACTCCACAAGCATCCATTGAGCAGTATAAATAGCATATGTGTGAAGAATGCTTTTGGACTTGTGAAGGATTGCCGTCGGGATGAGGACCTATGATTGCATCCTCAACTGAAAGCATTTGTGCACTTTGCTGTGGCTTTTGAAAGCCACAGGAAGGTTTCAAGGATCTGTGGAAACATGGAAGACTGTGCAACTCATAACAGTTAAAGGACTAAGTCTGGAATAATAACTGGTTCTGTCTGGAAGGAATAGTCTGACCAGTTCTGTTGGCTTTCATTCTAATTGTTTCCAATTTTCATGCAATTTTACAATATGTGTCTTACTAATGTGCTTCAGCTACCTGGCAAAGTTCTGCAGAAAGATGACATTTCATGGAACATCTTAGAAGTCATTATGAATTTGGATATTAAACATGTAAATATATCTGTGCATTCAAATATGAATGTATGCCAAGGATAATTCATTTAAGAATTTCTTGTACATGTTTCTTAGCTTGCAACAAAGCTTTACATAGGTTTTAGTATTTTGTTAAGGAATTAATTTGTAAACCTCTTTTTGCCCCACTTCTGCTTTTAGTATAAAAGTGCTAAAACCTTTAAGTGTGTTTGAGGTGGAAAATTGATTTTTCTATAAACATTTATCTATGTAAATACAAAGAAATGAAATGTACTACTTACCTGCATGAATAAACAGGTATCTCATATCAATGTCAAGTGTAGAGAAAACAGAAATAAGCCAGTGTTTGTTAGGGATAGAATGGCCGGGAAAGCTCAAAATAGCTTTTAGCTAACCAGACTCTTGAATCCTTCTTCAGCTTTTGCAAGCCTAAAAATTACTTATTAAAACCTCCTATCAACATTGTGATTTTTCTAAAAATAAAAAAAAAAAAGAAAATGTTTTTGTATTTTCCTTCTTAGTAGCTCTAGAAATACAAAAATTTTGGTGCTCTACCACAGAAGCAGTCTTCAAAGGGAGTTTGTCTTCCTCCTCCATCAGCAATTCAGGTTTATTTCTTACAGACATTTTAATCATTTTAGAAGGAAGTTGGCCAGTAGCAACAAAGCTGTGAGCTGCTTTCACTGGGTGCTTACCAGTGCAGAGTGCAGAGAAGACATCTATCTCTGTAAAGGACAGGCATGGCTTTTGAAGAAGAACACCTGGATTTGGTAACACAGAATCTACTGAAAATATGCACAGCAGTAAAAAGCTTAGTATGGGCAAACTTAAGGGTGTTTGTTTTGAGAAGGAAGAAAGACTGGCTGCTGTCACCTAGGAAGAAAAGGGTAAAGAGAAGGCTTGAAATTTCAGGCTGTTCTTCTGTAGTGAGCAAGAAACTGCCAATTTATGGGTTTCTGTTACCTACCTGTGGATAAAACATAGCAGTTCGCTTATTTTTCAGTTATCGGGGTGTTAATGGCTATGTTGCTATTTGCCTCACTACCCATTGAGACTTCGATCTTGTGCCTTCCTAGCTCAGCTGCTCTTGCATTGTGTAACTAAATAGCGTAAGTCATTAGTTCTCACGTTCATTGGGTCAAGAAACACGATCAGTTAACAATTAATCATCACCCTCCTGAAGTATTGTTATGGTCATTTCCCACGGATCAGCTGCTGCCCATCGTGGTCTTCAGATCCCAATTTGGGAATTAACGTTCTAGTTTCCATACAGGTTTCGATCAGACTGTGCAGTGGGATGAAAAATTACTGTCCTTTCCAGGCCCAAACTGCAAGCTCACTCCTGGTGAGGTACCTTCACCATTAAACTGAGTTTAAATGGATGGCAGCGAAGAGCTCTGTCCTGTTCCTGTGGCACACCTTCTTCAGTTCTGTTTTTCCTCCAGCCTACCTCCTTTGAGGAGGAGGAGTTACCTTCAGTAATAGAAGGAAAAAAGCAAAGCAGGATCTTCTTGCAGAATATCATGTCACTTTAGCCTCTACAAGGCTATCAGTGAGAAGGACCTAACTATCAGTGAGAAGGACCGCTTGAAAAATGTTTTCACAGTTTTCAAATGTGATGTCCGTTTCAAATGCTTATCTGAACTTATCCAAACGAATTCATTGGGCTGTGGAAATGAAAGCAGGCGATTCTTAAGCATTAAATTTGGCAGCTTTTTACTGTAGCTCCTATTCATGCTCATTTCAGTATCTGTGCCCAATTTTGAATGCTAAGGAAAACTCTTTTTAGTGCACTCAACTTTCAGTATACTTTGGGCTGAATTACATTCCCAATTGTGCATTTTGGTATTTTTCTCGATAATTATTTTAGGCCACGATCTAAACTGTACTATTCTCTGTGTGTTTTTCACTTGACAAGATTATGAAACAAACCTTAACCTTTTCATAAACTGAAAAGATTATTTTCTTTTTGCTCTTTTCTGTTACGCAGATATAAAAGACACATTTGAAAGAAAGTGAAGAGATGATTAGGAATAGGAAAAGGACTTGAATGGAGCAAAAATACAGTTTTTTCAAACCTGCATTTGGAGTACTTTAAGAACCACAAGGATAAAATACTAAAATGCATGTTCCTCCCTCTGCTTGTGAAAAAACATGGAATTTTTAGCTAGCGTGTAATAATTGTACTCTTCCATTGCCAAGAAATTGTGTCACTGATTCACTTGTGTATTTGGCTTATATTTAAATTAATGTCTAATATTACCAGATGTTTTAATATTTTAATTAAAATACTTCCATTTTTATGACAAAAGATGAATACTGTAGGATATTAGTGGTTTTCCCCAGTAGTTCTAGTGTATAATTTGGTTCTTTCATCTCCGATAGACTCATACAGCAGCTCACCCGTGCCAAAGAGAGCAATGTCTAACCTCTGCCCACAGGAAGGATGGGGTTGCAACTGTGGTGAGTTGTGACTGTCCTCTTCTTCTCTTTTAGCTTATCTCATCTAAAAGAGACCTGCTGGGCTAAAAGTGTATGGTGTAGAGAATAGACAGACACACTGGCTCTGTTTCTCCACCCAGTTGCTATTTCTTAAATATATAGTTTTTTCTTGAAAGAACAAGTAAAAAAAAATAGGCAAGTCATCCACCTTGTCAGGTGAATATTAGGCAGAACTTTGTTTTCCCTTTAAATAGAAAAAGATAAGTCAATGATTTCTCAAAGTGATAAAACTGCAATTTCTGGTCAGGCGTTATATTTGTTTTTAATATGTAGTATTGTTTACCTGACCTCTCGGGCAATCACTTGCATGTCTTCGACAGAGAGAGCTGAGATGATTAAGAAGTTCCTGCAATGCCCCAAGAACAGAAGCGGGGTAAGTATTCGAGACCTCCCGACTCCAATACTAGGTCCACTCCTTCAGTGTGCCCTTCCTGGGCCTTCTTCATATTGTTTTTATTTAGCTAGACAGAGCAGTAGCTGGCTTCAGAGGAACTAGACAAGGGGTGCATCGTCTTCAAACGTAATTTAAAGATCTTCAATATCCCAATGAACTAGTATCAGCTGACAGATGAGGTAAAGCATTTTGGGAAAACTTCATTTACAAGAACTGTTTTGAAGTAAAGCTACTGAACGTTTGTGAGCTGCTTGGACTTGCCTGGGACTAGTACATAGCCTTGCTAACTTTCCTGTTCCCTTCAGGCAAATTCATCACTGATATGAAGATTAGCACGTGTGTGCCTGCTTTTGTTATTCTGGAAAAAAATAAACAGTGGACTTAGGGGATTGCGTGTGTCATGGTATAATTCTTGTTTTCACTGGCTGCCAAAGTCACCTCTTAAGCCTAAATGTCCTTAACTCTTCTGAGATTGAGCAATTGGCCCTGACAAGGAGAATGATGATACATAAATTGAGCTTTAGAGCTTCTTTTAGTAGCTTAAAAATAGTTAAGCCTTATGATACAATAAGCCAGGCCTTTAGAAACCATTCTACTTGTTCAAATTTGGGGTGGGGGAGGAAGCTGACCTACTTGAACATCAAGCTTCTTGAAGATCCAGTATCACTGGGTTTTATCAGTCCAGTTTGTGTTGCCTCAGTTTTCTTGTAGTTAGCATAAAAGCATGAATTCAGTGCACACACTGTATCGTACGTTCTATGTAACTCAACAGAAAAGCACTTGGGGCCAGACTGGGCCCCCCATCAGACTGGATCACCCAGCAACACCACGAGGGTACAGACCGGCCATTCACGGTAGCAGAGTATTTGCTGCCCTCGTCAAAACAGCGCTGACAAAAGTGCCTGCAGCCTTCCCCCCGGGAAAAGGGAGGACGCACACCAGCCTCCCTGCTGGCGCCGGGCGCCGGTGACGGTGGCACCCCAGCTCAACAGACAGGCGCGCTGGCAGGCGTGTTTGCTAGAGAGGAGATGACAAAACTGGATTTAGATCACATCAGTGATTTTAAAGCGTGTTCATGTATGGACGGATGCACGGTTTTTGTTCATTTTCCAAGCTTTGTGTTCTCACACTCGGCACTATTTGTGCCATCTCCATGTAGGATATGCATGGATACTTATATTTAAAAATACATCTAGATCAATGGAAAAAATCACGACAGGCAATGTTTACCTTGTGAAGATAAGCATCTGCCAGGGAGCCGAACATGCTTCACTTCAGCAGTCCGACGTCACATTTTAAGTTTATAAAGTTAGGGTTTTTTGGTCATCCCTTTGCATACAATTCCCAAGTCTTTGCAAAGCAGGTTCTCGGCCTCCACTTCCCTCCCTCGGCGGCTGGATTAGCGGTTAGGGCTCCGGCAGGACTGCCTTTATCAGCAGTTACTGCTCACCCACATCCGAGCAGGGAAGCGGGGCGTTGGGGACAGAGCATATCCGAGAGATTTTTTTCAAGCACGCTTCGGAGAAGGCCGGTCTCCTCCCACAAGCTACCTGAGCTCCCACAGCACCACACCCTGCTTTGAAGGCGAGGGTGTCAAACAGGTTGGCTTTCCCTCTGGGAAGGAGGTGGATTCGGGATGCGCTGGCTCCCTCCTCATTGGGCGCTGCCGCTGGCTCCCCGGCTCTCCCCGCTCCCTGCCTGGGCAATAAATAGATTTCTTAGAGGGCGGGTGGCACCTACGGTGCGGCTCACGGCGTGGCCGTAGAGGAGTCGTCTGCTTTCATCGTCTTGTACTAGAAGAGGTTTTTAGGGACTTCTCTCTCCTCCTCGGTGCTCGAGTGTGATGGTGAGGGAACTCTTTGGAGAGAGCTGCTGATTCCAAGCGTCTCCCTCAAACCTCGGCACTGCAGTTGCAACATCTACCGTCATCGCTTGGAAAAAAACAACCAGTGTAATCAAGGCACTGCATAGAAGACCATGGGGAAATTCAGAAGTATCTTTCTTTTGTGCCTTGGCTTTCTTCTAGTCCATGTAAGAGGTAAGTGACCTTTGCCTTGGCTTATTTCTAGGGAGAGATTATTAAAAATGAAAAAAAAACGCCAAAACCTAAACCCTAACCCCTAAAAATTAGCTTATTTATTTAGAAATGCTTGCTGGCATTATTTTTGTTGCTGCTGTTTCATGAGAAGCATTCAAGAGTGTTTAGATAAGTACTTTTGCAGTTTCTAGAGAGATATATATCTTTTGGATGATCATTTATAATAGCTATGCTAGTTGGAGTTGTTTGTTATGATTTCTTATTTTCTCTTTAGTGTTGCTCCCCTAAAATTATTCACAAGCTTGGACTTGAGTATAAACTTTTTAAATGGAAACCGTAAAATGAGAGCTTCCAGGGGAACTTGAAGTTTCCAAAGAGATTCTTAGTCAAATACTAACTTCATGGTTTTAGAACTTTTCTTGGTTATTGATATTTTGAAACACATTAGTTATATTGTAAAAACAAGTTCTGATTCAGCTTAAAGATGCTCATGCTTTATATTGGTGCTCATGCTTTAATAATTATAAATTAATAATTTATTAACCTTAGCCAACATATTCCTGAATATATAAAATCCACACACAGGCATACGTATTTTTTTTTCATGCGGGATTAATGAACAATTGAATGCATTTTGTACATATTTTTTGACGAATGAATAGCAGTTGGGAAGATGTAGTCCTTTCATATTGAGTTGCTTTTCTATATTCTAACATTATTTTCTTTTAGCAAAACATTGTGTAAAACTTCTTTTGATATCAAACCAAATAGGATCATCCTCGTGAGCATCTGCCATGTAGTGTACTTGTAACATTTTCTTTTTCGTGTATTAGCATTACTTCAAAAATTTGTAGCGCAGTGTTTGAACTGCAGGAAGAAATCAGTCATTAACCACTAGTTCCAAAATAGCTACTGCTGCTCATCCTCCCACCCCCCCTGATTTAAATGGAGTCCTTAGGAGATCTTGCGGTGATGGCCAGTGAAAAAACCTTACCTTAAATTAGTGCCATAGTTCCATTTGAACAAATGAGTAATTATTTGGAGGTCTTCAGCAAGTAACATGGCATAGAAACAGCAGAGCAGTAGGACTGTGCTGGCCTGCCCTGCAGTATGTTGTGAACAGCGATGATTCACACCGTCTCTCATCACTGGCATGCGGACTTTCTTGTTCTGGAGAACTCTCTTATGTTGAGTATTTCTGTTCAAACAATCTGAGCATGGGCAAGCCAATTTCCATATACTCTATCACTTTAATTACAAGGATAGTCAGCCTATCCGTTCTTGCTTTACACATGTGCTAATTTAGAGCCACTTCTGCTTTGGGGAAGAAGTCATTGTTGAAAGCTGCTGTGGGCTTTGGTCACAGTCTTATGACTGTGGAAACTATTTAATCCACTTTGAAAAGCAAAATGAATTATTTTAAGTCTACGGCAACAGCCACTGAATTTTATCATCAAAGTATTTAGCATGTTTCAGGGGACATTTACAGGAACCACTTCTCAATCCTAATCAAGACATGATATGACAAAAGCTTGGCCATGCTGGTGAAAAGCTGGTCTCAGTCCTTATGACAGGAACGTCTATGGCATGATTCACCTTTTTATACACAGCCTTAATTCTTATCTAAGCTGTAACCATCTGTGATATCTTCTAGAAACTGAACTGCTGTGCCACCACATCACTCCCCTTACCATCTAGCATTTCCTTTACGTCCGGCTATCTTCAGTTAGCTGGCTAGACTACCTCGATGGACACATCTCAACAGAAGTGTGGCATAACCAAGGACCACATTGCACAAGGAAAGTGAGACCTGGTATAGTTCAGAATCTTACATGCTCACTGCAGTCTTCCATACTTTTATCTACACTCTTTGGCTCTTGTTATTTCCAAGCTTACACAGGTCACATGAGGTCTCCCATATAAGTTGAACTGCAACAACTAATTGTCTGAGTGGCTTTTAGCCCAACCCAAATGAAAGAAACTTCATAGAAACTTCTTCCACTGAAGTTCAAGCTAACGTCCCACGTCAGTTAGTGCGGCTCAGCTGACCTGTGGCAATTCAGCTTTGGCTGTGCCTACGCTGCCCACTGAGGGTGTGGTAAGACACAGCCGAGGTCCTAATCCCCCAGTAACCGAGATCACGCACCTGTTTGAAACATATGCAGGTCCCATTTGGGCAGTAGACCCGTGAGCGTGGCTGTGCTGGGGAAGCAGTGCGACCCGAGGCCGCTCTCCTGCACGGAGCTGGAAAGCAGCTGAGGCTCCCGCCCAGACCTGACCGCTCAGGAGTGCTCCTCAGGTTCCCAGTACAGATGTACTCTACATATCCATGGTCTTTAAGACCAACTGATAGATCACATATTTAGTCAGTAACAAAGACAGCACAAAGGTTGACGGTGTTTAAGACACACTAACTTTACTGCATCAAGTATTGCATGCTATGCAGGTAAAAGGAACAGCATTTACTGCTAGCCAGTAAACCATGTACCACTGTCCAGCTAAGGCTTACAAAGATGTTGACTCAAAACTAATTGTATTCTCGGTTAATTAGCTAGGCACTTTATGGACAGAAAATTACAGACCTGTTTGGATTTGAGACTCTATGTGACTTAGTTTTATGAATAATGTAGTTTTCACTGGAGTTAAAAGACAGAATGGGAGAGATGAAAAACACAGTCCTGTTTTTCTTATACTGCTCCATCAAGCTCCAGTCCTCGCTGTCGCTCTGCGTGAGGTCTCTGTGTATGTGCCGAAGCACTCGGCATATCAGCAGGAGCAGGGATATATCAGACAATGAATTCTCTTGCTGCTGGGTGCCAAAACTATTTCCCTCCCAATACCAGAGCTGCTATCATCTGTAGGCACGCCAGCGCTATCATCCAGGGGCGTGATTGCCGTTTGATAAATAGACATACCTGAACTGGTTGAAACACTAACAACAGCAGAGCTGTTGCAACATCAGAGCTTGGGGAGAGCTAACAACCGGTGTGGTTACTCAGCTTCTCGGGTTCACTTTTCAAACATTGCTGCCACATTGCAAGCCTGGTAACAGTGCCCAAACTGCCTGTTTTCAGTGTGTATTTCTCCCTCATTTACACCAGTGATTGTCAATCTCTTTCCATCCCATTGAGGGTAATAAGCGAATAAATATCATGATTCTTTCAAGATTAAAAATCAATAAAAATATGCCTTTCTGTGGCATTTTGCCTCTTGGTTAGGAAGAGAGAGATTCAGATTGTTTTGATCAGAGCCTTCCTTCTTTTTCACAGGGGGGCTGACATCTATGACTGCTATGGGAAAATACTATTTAAAATCTGATCTGTAGTACAATATCTCATGAAGGCAAATAGGCCATCCCAATTGCGAGAAAGGGCTTGAAGGGGTTATAAAAATACAACAGTCCCACTTCCACTGTATAAGATTTGCCTGTCATCAATGCATTTTTTAATTTTTGAGGAATTTATTTAAAAAGTTAAATCACAGCAAAATATTTTCAAAGGGCAACAATGCTCCAGATTAAATGAAACCAAAGACCAGAGTAGGCACTAAGATTAGCAGACCAATTAAAGCAAAGTCCCTCCTTATGTCCTAGGTCATATATATATTGATATTATATATATCATATATATATTGATGTTATATCACCACATCAGTGGTGGTGGAACCAGGAGCATACACTCCGCACCAGGAACAGTCCTGGGTTAACAGCAACAAAGCCTCCTGGATCACAATCTATATCATATCAAAACCACACTACCTTGCAGGTTACCATTGAGATATGAGCCAGATATTTCTATTCACAAAGATCGTACAGACCATCTTGTTTTCTGAGCATAATGGTAACAAAAAGAAGGCTGACTCTTTGTTCAGAAATCCAACTCAGATTTGCAGAGCATTCTGCATGCCAAGATTCTCGATTTCTCTTCGCTCCAAAGGCTGAGCCACTAGATCCTCTTCTGAGTCTCCTGCTTTTGAAGTTCAGATACCAACTGATGCTCCATCACCCTTTGCTCAGGGTCATTCAGAGAGGCTTCTCTGTGCGCTCCAGTGGCATGTGCAGAGGCTTCTTCAGCTCTGCAAAGGGAGCCTAATTGCTTTTCTCATTTAGTCCAAATGAGATGAGAGACGGCTCCTGAGACTCCGCAGAGACTTTGTTGCTGAATAGACCTGCTTGCTGACATCCAGCAACCCTTTCCAGCATTATTCTTTTCCAGAAAACATGTTCTTAATGGCATGAAACAGAGAAGATGCAGGCTTTGCTTCTTTGCTGTCTTGCATCTTAAACATACAAGCAAAGAATGTGTACGAAACACCCTGATCATCCACTTCGACTTGGCAGTATTACTAAACCCCTAGGAAGCAATAAAAATAATTATGCCAAAGGGCTACTCTGACCTCAGGGGGCAGAGGATTAGTTATACAACAGAATTTCTGAAACAAATTCAACTCGATGTTAGTTACAGAATAGCACTACTGAGATCTGTGCTACCCATATGGAAGAGCTAAAGGATGAAGGTGGGATGAGGAACATTAAAAGACACTCTGGGAGCACCAGAAATAACAAAGCCTGGCACCTCCCTGACCCCCCACATTATCTTCAGCTCCCTCTGTTGTCTCTAAAGTACCAGCTGGGGAAAGTGTGGATTAGCCAGCTGGTACTGAGGCAGCGAGCGGTCACTCAGAGAGCCCAGCACAGCTGTTGCTTGTGCCACACTATAGGGTTTCAGTAGGAACACTCATATAGGTCTCTTGTTTGAGCCTATCTACGTGTACAGTTCTCATGTAACGTGACCGTCACCGAGCCTGACGCTCTCAGACCAAATGGCTGAGAAGGGCTGACAGCTTCACGAACACACAGGGCCAGAGAGAAATTTTGGCTGAACAGCCCAGGCCGTGGCCTAAGCTCCGCTTCCTCGTGACACAGGCTGAAAATCTGAGTTTCAGTACGATGGGCAGACACACGGTGCTGCTTCTCCAGAGATCCCAACTCCTTTGCTCTGCCTGTAATTTTACAGCACACACAGCTGCTTCTGCACTCACTCTGAAGCAAAATATAGAAAATGATATATGATTTATTTTATGTATGCAGGGCATATCACATCATAAAGAACAGCAGCTACCTTTGAACAGCTGTTGTTTGTCCACAGCAAAGCAAACACCATCGAACTAGAAGATTTTCTTTCATGTTTGATGAGACCATACTGCACAGACCTAAAGCGGTACTGCCACTCTTGCTTTATTAGTGCGTCTTGTTTGCTGGTAATTATTTAAATGTGTTCTTGTATGAATAAGTGAGAGAGACCTTTTCATTTCCCTTGAATTCAAACTATAAACAGAAGTGGCCTAGAAAAAAAGATGAAGCCAATAATCAGGTCCATATGCTGTGGTCTATGGACTGGAACATAGATCTTAATTACAGATTTTAAAGCATACTCATTTTCCACCCCATCTTCAAGGGGTTGTAATGGCAATCATTGTTTATGGAACGAAAGGGCCATGATGGGAAAAAAAAGCTACAGTAACCTCATCAGGAAATATGGATCATGAGAGCACTACATCAAAGAAATAGTACCCGCTCATTGAGATTTTGTCCAAAGTGTCCACTCTGGGGCGTAAACCTTTATGTTCTCCCACAACCTTTCTTACATGAGCAATTTCCTTTAAACAAACATAATTGCTTCCTGAATAAAGTTGGACCAGTAAACGGGTATGTTCTGAATCACATACCTGGGAGAATACATCCTATTTTCTCATTACAGGGGAAATATGTCTCATGATTGTATAATAAATCGAAAATGATCTATACAAAGAATAACCTACCATTTCAGCTAAAAGGAACATAAAATGGGTCCCATGAGCGATTTCGGTAACACATTGTTCCTTTTTAGAAAATTTTGGTTCTCATTTGTGAGTCGCCCACTTCTTCCTCAGTCTCTGCCAGCTTCATAATGTTTTAAGCTCGTTGTATTCACAAAACAATTCTTATTTAATTACACTGAAGAAATAATTTTTGTTCTTGTTTTTAAATAATGTAAAATCAACTTATTTTCCCTTTCTATCTAGCTCACATTTCTAAATTAGTTGCTTCTAATTTATTTGTAACACAGGTAATCTCATCCCGATCATATGTCTGCTAGCAATGCACTCAAAGCCCGTTAATTTAATCATATTAATGACAAAAGGATTTATCTAACGCACATGTGCATGTATGCATTTAAGATGTCCACACACATAGACACATTTTCGCATGGATCTTAGCTTCATTTTCAATACTAGACTATGCATATTAAATGCCTGAGAAGTTCATTTCGTTTGCTGCATAACCTGGCTCTCATTTAGCAATATTCATACTGTCTTATTTAAATGTGCGTCATTTTAATGGCCACAAGCTGTGTTCATATGGATCCAGTGCAGGACTGAGCCTACTTATGGAGATTAAAAATTGCAGAGTGATGCCACGGTAGCCTTTTGTCAGAAAACTTCTGACTACAGTCATAATGACGAACAGGTAACATGCACCTGCAGAATCCAGCCTTGTTCCTCGTAAATCCTCCTCAAAAACCGTGGGCCCTCAGGCCCTTGTGGTCAATCAGCTCACAGTTAAAGGGTGACGGATCCATTTAACATTTATGTCACAAACTCAACCATAGGCAAAAGACGCTGCTGTCTGCATTTTAGTGACTGGAGATTTGGGTCACAGAAAACTTATACAGGCAAAAGTTTGCAAACATTAAATGCGCATGGGCCTGAGGACACGACTTTGCAGGGGACTGCCTTGGTGGGGTGAGATGACCTCAGCTCCATGATGCTTCAGAAGGATGTGTCTTCTATTCAAGCGAACTTACTAAAAGCTGGCTCAGTATCTCTGTGGCAAACAGCAACCGTAACAGTCTCCATAGTACAGCAAGCGGACTAACAAGGATTTTATATTATCAGACTTCCACACATTATATTTAAAAGGCTCATAGAAAGTGAGTGAAAGCTACTGTCCTACCCAAAAGAATCATGCTTGTAAAAATAAATGTAGTAACTGAAATTTAAGCTAGTATATTTTGATGCTTGGCTTTATGGAGTCTGTTCTCGTCTGGCTGCTACAGAGAAGTCTACTGTTAGCTATTTAGGCCAGGTCTACACTTCAGATTTTTATAGGCACAGCTACATGCGTTGGGTGGTGATGAGGGAATTACATCCCAAATAAGGCTGGCAGTGCCAGCAAAAGTCCTGCTGTTAGTGTAGTTCATTGTGTTTGAGCAGCTAGTGTAAAGATAATTAAAACAGGTCCTTTCGCGATACAAACTGTATATTCATCTGGAAGGCTTGCTTTCTTAGCTTAGCATTTTCGCATTTGCAGATAAGGACTGTTCTGCGGTGTCAGGCAGGAGCTTGTAAGGATTTTCTCAAATTCTCTGTTATGAATCGTTGTGGACCACCCAACAAAACCCACTATTACAATAATTTTATTTCTATGTAAAAGCAGGGATACTCCCAGAAGAAAGGCTAGAAGTGATGCCAAGAAATAGCATACTAGCCCAAAGCAGTAATAACAGAGATAACTCTGAGATAATACCTCCTGCATAGCTAGATCTCTTCATAATTTTATCCAGGTTAAAAAAAAAACAAACAAACAACAAACCCAACAAAAACCACACACAAAAACCCCCAACCAAATAAAAAACCCCAAAGGAACAAAGCTGTTCTCTCCCCACTAAAATTTCTTTCATTCTCATTTTCAGCAGTATCTTTCCAGCTGTTTCTATTATGGAAGCTGGTCCAAAAAAACAGGCCATTTTTATATGTGGAAAATTAATTTCTTTCAGTCTGTTTGTTCTGTGAAGAAGCTTGGCTAATTTATTTCTGTTGTCATTTATCTTCAGAGTTCCCTGAAGTGACTGCAGTTCCTATTGAGCTAAATATTCTCTGAGTCTCTAATGTGTTTTTGTTTTTAGATCCACCATTTTGCGGATGAAATCTGGGCTGTTCAGCTATTTAACCATCTGTTATCCTCCCAAATTAGATTCTTAAAATGTCTAGGTGCAGTCTCAGAAATGGTAACGAGCATTTAAAATTCTGCTCCACAAAATCTTACTCCTTGCGGTCATTTGATGTTATTATTGGAGGAAGTCAGGATGGAAGTCCAAGCAATCTTTTGGTTTATTGGAATATCATTTACCATGTTGCACAGATGTCCACATACAATCTGCCCATCTGTCAAGGTTTATATCTACACAGCCAAAGAGATTTCAGTGTAGATTCCTGTCTTACTCCCCATCAGTCATTCTGTGTTGGTGTCTATTTTATTACTTGGTTTATCATGAGAAATAATTAAAAAAAAAAAAATCAATCTGAATAATTTCTGCAGGGGATTTTCAGGCTTCTTTTCTCTCTTCTTAAAATTTCTGTGGTTGTCCTCTGTTTCTCCCTTGCTGTCTCAAAAGAACCCCTCTTGTCTTTTCCCACTTTTTTGATAACAGAGCAGACATACAACGGGAGAGGGAAATGTCAGTATTGTCCAGGAGAAGGGCAGATGTCAGTAACTGTTTCAGTATGCTGTTTTGCTTTGGTTCTCATGCAACTGGAAGCATCTGCATCATCTTGTTGGAATTCCATAACCACTTTTGATTAGATTCCTCCTCCTATTTTTTTCTTTCCCCTAACTTCAAAGAAATATTGTACCTGGAAGTTTTCCAGAGTCTTCATTCACAAGATGATTTTGTCACATTCTCTTTACAGCATTAGGACCCTGGCAGCTGCTTTCTATATCGTTAGCTCCTGCGTGTCAGGACCTGTAGCACGGGAGCTGGCTTGGCCAACAGCTCTTCGGTGTTACAAAATTATTTCTGATGACTCACTCTGATGAGAAATGGTTTGAATCCTGCTGGCAATATCCTGCAGCAGCAGGGCTCAGGTCAGCCAGCCTCCTCCAGCACTCAGGATGCCGATCAAGAATGAAGATTTATCCAGAGGACAAAATCAAAGGACAGTCAAACTTAAGTTGCTCATACTGTTGGCACCAAAGAAATGCTTCAGAAAAATATAATTTGACCATATAAGTTGAGGCAATGCCAGGATGTCAGCCTGCGGGTAGGAGTCTGCATTGGGATCAAATGGTCCCATGGCTGGGCAGCAGCACGGCTGTGACAGCCCATAGGCAGGGGCTCAGGGCCAGCAAGGGCTGGTGATGTCCTCAGGGCTCTGGCAGAGAGTATCTTCTGAGGAAGCCACTTGTCAATTTTATGTATTTATGTGTTTTGTTGGATTCATATAAAAAAAATAACCTGTCAGGGTCTTGGAATATTATCCAAATAAGGACCCAGTCCAAAGGTTACTGGACTTAGCTAGGTTGGCTGAGCAATAAGGGCAGGGGAAGGAGAGGTGGTCAGACAAGGTGACACTCCAAGATCAGTTCAAATAAGAGATAAAATACTACTCTAATAACATTAACAGGAAAGCTGTTATCTGCTTTTCCTTTCCAAACACAGGTTTGTCATAATATTTTATAGGGACAGTTTTGCTTTAGAAGCCATTTGCTATTTTGCATTCCAGCTGCGTTTTATCTTTTCCATCAGGCACCAGCTATAATTAAGTTCACACACTTACGTGAAAATCCTCATGGGAATCAAAACGTTTCTACTTTATGCTCCTGCGCTGATTTTTATCTGAGGATCACACAGTGTTTTACCACTGATAATTAATCTCTCCAGGAGCTCTTTGACACAGGTGAGAGCTATTATTCAGGAACAGTAATTAAGGTGAAGAATGCCATGAAGATGGACAGCACCTGTCGAGAGGGGAGGGCTGAGCTGAACCCAGAGCGCTGTCGCACTGGAGAACCTCTGATGGCCTCTCTCTGCTCCTCAGTTTCCCTGCTTGACCAATGATGCCTTTCTTGCTGTGAAGCGTTCAAGACTTACCAAGAAAAACACTTCTTCGCAGAGTTAGATATTAAGCCTTGTAGACAGGATAATAAACAGATGCAGATCAAGAGGCTTACTCGATAGAGCACAGTAAAACTTTTCTGCTTAGGGAAGCCATGGCAGGTCGTGACTTTTTGTGGGTTTGTACAGGCTGATCTTGTATTTGGTGTGCAAACACAAGGACGGTGAAGTTTCAGTCTGGATGAAAACTAGTGGATAGATACTCTGCAAAGAGGTGTTTCATGAAGGCTGTGTATTAAAAGGAAAGTGGCAGATTGTAAAGAGTGGAAAGTAAAACTCACATGAATAAGTGTGTGTGTTCAGTTCAAAGTCAGATGCTTCAGTTTATACATTTTAAATGTTTTCCAGTTTTATTTACCTGCTAACTTCAAAGGTCAGGATACTAATTGCTTTGCTGTGACATTTAATGACATCATTGTCACCTAACACAGAACAGGAAAGGTTCTTTTCTCCCCTTTCAGATTTTTTAAGGTACACCGGAAACTAAAGCAGTAAACACATCTTTATATCTTTTACTGCTGGCACATGTTACAGGAAGAATTAAAAAAAAAAATTTGATTCATGTTACAAGTGATTACAAGGCAGGCTTGCCAGTAAAGCTGCTCTCTGAAGCTGAGCTAGTAAAACACTAATGAAGATATTAAAAGTTCTCACCTAATGATTCTGGTTTGCAAGTACCGTGCTGAATGCTACCTTCAGCCGTCTCCTGGCAGTAGCCCTTGTGCCCTGTAACAGGCAACCTGTGTTCTTCAAAGGCATGTTTGCACAGCGGCTGAACATGGGTTACATGAGACAGCAGCTTCTCTTGGCGCTACCTGAACGACTAGCTGCTTTGAACTAAATGAGCCCATCTGGCATGGTCACCCAGGGCTGCGCGGCGCAGGGACAACAGCTGACAGCTTGCTCTGCGCCTGCTCCTGTTTGGATGGGTTTTTCTTTTTGCCTCTTGCTGGGGTTCTGGCTTTGTCCAGAACCCCCCAGACCTGGAGGTCATGGACACCTGCCCACTGACTTACTCTGTTTCCTTCTGTCACCTTCCTTCTAGGTCAGCGTGATTTTGATTTAGCTGATGCTCTTGATCACCCAGGTAGGTAAATCTCCTATCCTTATTTTACCATGGCATTTAGACCCAATAATAAATCTTCAGTCCTTTTCCTTGAGGACAGGAATATGACGTGGCTAGTACTTAAGTTAAAGATATACAGAATTGAGAAATGCTAGATTTCAATGTTTCTGTCATAAAATTAAAATCTTCTTTAAAACAAAAAAACCAATGGCTTTGAAAACATATCCCATCATTCTTAGCTTCTGTCACAATATGTAAAGATTTACTGAATGCAGCTCTCTAGATTTGCAGATACCTTCTTTTGATAAGTTGAAAAAGTTTAATCTGTTAATGTTTATTGGTATGTCATTGTGTCCCACAGACGACATAATTACCAGGAAGCCTACAGTGATCAGAAGACCGACAAGGCCTGTGCTGAGTAAGTAATGAAGACAATGGGTCATAGCTGATTTTAGATATGTAGAAACTGTCTCCCATGAGATTCTTGATCATATTTGCTAATGTACCATACCTGAGATCATTTGTGTGAATACTAGCTGTCTTCTGTATGTAAAGTAAGTGGTTTTTTGACAATTACCAATTACATGTCTTTACTGCTTCTAGTAAGGCTTTAGAGCATGACTGGCCACTGATCTTTCCTGAAGATGATCTTCATGCTTTTCCAGTCTGTATTGAACTCCCTGGGGAGTATAACCATGGGTAACTGTTGCTAAAAATGGGTAACAGTTCTTCTACTTTTTTTTCCATTATCTTTTCTTTTAGCATAAATATTCACGACGCTTGATAATGGACTTGGAAAAGAATCAGAAGGAATTTGGATATTCTTTCTTCTCCCCATGTATTTACTTATTATCTAGTATTGATTGCTACAAAGACCTGTGTCAGAAAGGAAAAAAGGCTCTGAATAGCAGAGAGAACCAAAAGGTTTTAGCCGTAGTCCTGAGGATGACAAATGACGATTTCCAATGAACACTCGTTATTGTTGAAAAAACCCAAACCCCAAACAACAACAAAACAACACATGTATTTATGATGGAACATTTTATGATAACGTAGAGATTTTTCAACTGAAAAGAAATTCCTGGCTATCAGACAAAGTGCTTGAATCAGGAAATGCTGGATAACATTAGCTACACAACAACTTTCAGTCTTTTTCTGGATAAACATTGCAATAAATCTTCACGTACACGAAAGCAGTTACATTTTCCACACGATTCTCTGGCTTGCCCTTTGAACAAGCAAGGCAGTGTTTCGCAAATGTGGTAGCTACTAAATCCTGTAATGGTTGCATTCTTCCCTCCCACTTCATTTTGCAAAGAAAACCTGTGTTTGGCCTAGATTAGAAGTGTCTGTTGTAAAGTACTGCTAAGCCACTGCCCTCTACTTAGCTAACTGACCTGATTTCCTTTAAAGTCTGTGGAGAAAAATCAGCATGTCTAGGGATGGTTCATATCACTCTAAATGTGGATTTGTTCTCATCCTAATATAGACATTTTAAGTAAGACACTTGAATCGTGCCCTAAAAGACTCCGTCCTCAGTCATGTTTAAAGGTAACTTAGGGATGCCAATATCTACAGTGAAGCTGCCTCAGTCAGGTGAAAGGAATTTGATTTTTAGGGACTCCCAAATCTGTTAGAGATATGACCCTCAGATGATTATCTGCCCTACCTGAATCAACTTCACTAATTCTTGGGAATGAAGAACTCCATGTTTTCCAGACCATTTTGGAATCTCTTTCAGCACTGAAGAGGATCGCAGGGAGTTTAGAAGCAATTAAAACTAATTTTAAAAAATGGTATTAAAAATCAATTACTGGATTTGGAAACATGTGCAGAAACATGATACAAAACTATGTCCTAGCATCTGCCTGATGCTTCATCTTAACCTCAGGGTTTCCTCCATGTTTCATTCAGCCAGTATAATTGAGAAATGAGGCTGGCTGAGATGATGATTTTGGTTGATCTGGGGCCAATTACTGTACAGGACATGTCCTCTGGGCATCATTTCCCACATAAAAACCTCTGCCTGAGTTGAAGCTCTCCTGTAGGCACCTCCCATTTAGTGTAACGAAGTTCAACACAAAACTTAATGGAAGATGGTGGTGATGTTTATTTACAAAATCTCTAAATAAGTTGATTTTACTCACTCAAATTCATCCTGCCATTGATTTAATTCAGTCATACACTCAAACCCACCTACTCATGAGCACCAAGGTGTGTGTGCTCAGGTGGTCTGGTGACCATCATGTGCAACACGGGACGGGGTACGCCAGCTACTGAGTCCTTATCCTGTCTCTGTGGTTCTTCTTGATCAGAAAGATCTTTTCTACCCTTTAGGAGTCATCAGCTATTTTGGAGAGGTCCTTTGCCTCATAATCTTGCTTACTTCAGTGTCTCTGAACCCTAGGCCAGGTTGCTGCCCACCGTCTGGTTTTGCTTGTTTGGGGTACACAGTCAATGCTCCGGGTGGGCAAACAGGAAAAGTAATGGAATAGGTGGAATGCTGCAACCTTTCGCTTTAGAGTGCTCTTCTGCTTTTCCTCTGCTGACAAGTCATCTGTGCTGTCGTCTTATCGGAGTGCGGGCCTGCTGGTTTTGACAGAAACAACACATTCCTCCCTTTTTCTGCTGGGAATGGTGACCTTTATTGCTTGTTCTTTTAACCCTTTGCTCTCCTGTTTCTTCTGGTCACTACAGACACACGCATTTCTATTTGTATTTCATTCATATCAACCTTAGCATTTCTGCAACAAAACTCTGCCAGAACCCTCCAGAGTAGAACCCTGCATTTTATCTGAATTCTTCATCTCGATCATAAATTGAATCCAGTTTGCAATTTATTGCTTCTTACAGTATTAGTATTTGACACATAAAGGTATTTTTGAAATGCAACACTCTGCTGGCCAGACACAGACAGGATCAACACCTGGCTTAACAAGAACAAACCGAGTCATGAATTTGATTATTTTCCTGCCAGATTTCCGGGTGATCAAAGCATTTCTGAGTTGTTACACAAATGAGACTAGCTACTGTGCAAAAGCAGCTTCCCACTCCCTCTGGATAAAAAGAACACATGAAGTCAGACATCTGCACGGTGATGCATTTGGATGGATTTTCCTCGGTTTCAGGAATTCTGACACAATTACAATGAAAAAAAAATTAATTGAGCATCTATCTAATTTTGTGTGGCAATAAGCATCGGTATAAAAATTTAGGTAGATTTTGCTGTCCCTTCTGATTCATTCCAGCACTCCACATTTATAAGAAGTAAGAAAGGGATCCTTGGAATTATGACATCCATCTAATGTATTTCTGCCTATTACTCAGTGACCTTTCAGAGCTCACCGTCATTCCATACACCTAAATATGGAATAAAATATCACCCACATACTCATATCTGTACCTGCACGCTGGAAATGGAGCTCCTCTTGTTTATGCATCTGTAGCTCACTGACAAATTGTTTATTGGAAGGAAAATTCTATCCCAGCTACAGCGAGACACATGTACAGTGCTGGGGGAATGGCAATAGCCTGTTGATCACTGCATAACATGCACATGCAGACACTTAAGTATATTTTAAAAGCTTTATAGCTCAGCCAAAGAAAAACAGACTGTCACCCAACCTCAGACAGGCGCGTATGATCGCTTGTAGCAAAAATTTCTATGTCACCGTGACCCTTACATAAATTAGTTGATTAAATCCTCTCTCCCTAAGTAGGTTTATTACTTCCCACTATTTGTTCTTGAAAAGGGTATTCAGTTTTTGCAGTTCAACAAATTACACGTGAGCCAAACATGCATATACCAGTTTCAACCACAGACATAAACGTTAATAAAGAATTATATTTAAAAAAGCTACATTTTAATATCTTAACATAGCTAACTTTATTTATGTGCTTGCAAATATATTAAAGTGGTATTGATCTTGATTTCATTACGAGATTTATTCTGAGCTTATTTAAAGCAGGAATAAATCTTTCGTATTTTGAGTAGAAAATACCATATCATTTGTCAATTATTGTGTGGGCAAATATTAAATTTTATAAGAGTTTTCAAGAAAAGTGTAATACCTTATTTGAATTTGTGGGACTGACCTGAAAAAGTTGCTTGTCAAAAATTCAGTTGCACATTTTCTATTAAAACTAACATCTCACTTCCCTTAAGAATTGTGCGTAACTCACTTCTCTACATCTTCCTCCTTTTCATTTTTAGACAATGATCTGCATTTAGGAGATGCTCTTGGTGGGGGTGAGTATTCTCTTCTTTTCTCAAATATAATGGTTGGGGGTTTTCGCAGTCTTTTTCTGAAGCCTGCCTAATTTGTGAAAAGCGATTTCAAGACTGTAGGAGGAACTGTAGCAACGGGAGCCACTACAACTCATGTACATGCAGCCCTTTTGCCAGAGGCCACCACGCAGAGCGGGACAGCAGGGTGGGCTGTGTCTGGCTGCCAGCCGCGGGAGCTTGCAGGCTGGCCTGCCTGCCTGGGCTAAGTCAGCTACGGTTTACACGACCATGCCAGGCTACCACAGTCACGGCTGGGGAGAGGAGGTACTGCCCATTCAGCCGTGATGGTTCAGGGTGGTGGCCTCTGGCAGAAGGTTGAAGACAAGAGGTGATGGCAGTAGTTTCTTCAGCTACCAAGAAGAAGCTTGAGCCTGCCTAAGATTAGGAAGCAGATAACGGTGGATAGAGAGAGGTGTGAGCTTGTTGTAGCTCTGCTGATCCCAAATCAGAAATGCAGGAAGGAATGTTTGAGAGATGAGCACTGATGGACAAGATATAGCTTAAGCTTGGAGCAGTCAAGCTGTTGTAACCTGCTATAATTTCCAGGTATTTCTGTAACATCCAGAACTGACCCAGGAATTATTCACCATACTGTGCTGACCTGTGTAGACATTTGAAATCCTTGACTTTGGGGAATTTTGCACCACATTTTGTTTAGTGTGTTTAGATGTGAAGTACTCTAGAAAGGTTCTTGTACACTGAAATCATCTAAATGCAAGTAGTATTGAAGCAAAGCCTAAAATTCCACTTGAATCAAGGCTACACAAAAGAAAAATTACTTCTCAGCCCATTGCACAGAACCTCGGAATTATGACTCCAGTCACAGCGGTCTGGTTTACTCATGTTTCAGTCTCAGAGAATCTTAACTTTTATATTATTTATATTTATATTTATATTTATATTATTTATATTTATATCTTTTTATGTGTATAAATTTTCCAGGCCTTTCACATTTCCAGGTTCCCCTGTGGCATTTCATGCCTGTGTTTGAATGACACGTTAGCCCACACTTTATAAAGTTGAATCTAATTTGTTTATAATTCCCATGTCTATACTGTCATGTCTTCCTGCCCATACTAGTTGTTCCATTCCTGCAAGTTCTTAATGGGTACTTTTATGACAGGATGGGCTTAGTATGTTGATTAAATTATAATGAATAGCTTAAGTAACTTCACTAAACCCAACCTTTTCATTCCGAGCATGGCAAATGATGTTTCCCTCGGTTTTTATTTCTTTGCTCCATTTTAGGTTAGGTTCTTAACTGACATTCATACATGGTATAATGGGATTAATTATTATTGATATTATTATCAAGACATTATTTTTTCACTAGCTATGCCATAAAATATATCTTCTTATGCTTAGAGAAGACTGAATAAGTGCAGCATCATAATAGAATAATGGGATCTGCTTTCGTGCCATGGTGAGTCTTAGTTCATTACACACAGTTCTGGAACAGAAAAAGTCTCTTCTTCTATTGAATAGAATTAATTGGGCAAAGTCTGATTCAGACTTTAAGACTCTGTGTAAAATCCATTGACTGCAGTAGGCTAAACTTGCCTGAAGTTAAGTATATATCTAAATAATTTGCTGAATCAGAATCTAAACGTTACTCACAAACAGAAGCATTGTATTTAGCAGCTAGGCAAGAAGAAAACATGATAGAAGGGTATCTGGCATGTATTGAAGGTGAAAGACAGATTTACGGAGAGGGAGGGAAATTGGTATTTATTTCTGTGACCTAACTTTGATTTATTCAGAGCTAAATTCACTGTCTGTCTATGAGAACAGTTAAATATGCGACTGAACTGGTTGGAGAAAGGACGGCAAGAGGGGACCTACTCTATATACTCAGAGCAACAGCCCTGGGCATTAACTTTGGCAGGTTTTGACCTGAGTCAGCTCTTGCTACTCCAGCACTGTATGGGCAGTTTGGAAACTGCTATTAGTCATCAGATCTCCCGCTCTATCCAATGCATCTCTTCCTAATGCTTTGGCAAAAATTAAGGCCAAATACCAGCACGAAGTCCTAAACAACAAAGCTGAAGTCTGAGTTCATTTTGCACTGTTCAAGGGTAGAAAATTCATCATGCATTAGATGAATTCAGTGTCTGTTAGATGAAACTAATCTCCAGATCTTAGTAATACTTGCTGAGGGCACAGAGATAACCTGTTGCCTCCTGCCCAGCCCAGAACACCAACTTCTCTGTCAGCTCTGCATAACTGCACCGACACCTACAGTAACACACTGCACTTCCTAGCTGTCAGCATTAAACAATGTTAGCACTTGCCAGAGATACATGAAATATTTGCCTTCAACATTTTTGTGAATTCTTCTCTCATTTTAATTTTGAATATATTCCCTTTTCACTTTCTAATTCATTTTAGTAGCTAGCTATTTGTTGATACAGTGCTTGAGACTTTTTAACTAGTGACAAGGTCCTTTTCTTAATTAATCGGAGAACAAATTAAAAATAGGTATAAAATCTCAGGTTATCATACCCTTTATTTACAGCTCTCAGTTTTGCCTGTCCAATCATCTAACAATATTAATTATCAACAGGTGACATCCCAAGAAAACCATTATACCCACCTCTTCCACCACGACCGGGAAGCCATAGTAATTCTGGTAAGAATATTTTCTCCTAAGAAAATCTAGCAGTATGAGCTGTTCAGAGCAGATATTTTGAACAGTTTACTCTCTTATTTCTTTATTAATGATTTTTATCATCCCTTCCCTCCATCTCCCTTTTGTAATCACTGTTCCTGATCCAATGTTTGGAAAGATTTTCTGAGTTTTAGTGTTGGTACCATAAAGCTGCTCAAGTCTGGGCAAGTCTGCCCAAAATGTGGGACGTTGACTCCTAAGTGGCATGAGACTAATACTCATCTTGTTTGCCTTTTCATTTTGTGTATGTAAACACTGAACCATGCTAAGGTTCAAATTTGACATCTAGCCACAAGGCATGGATAAGCCTATGTTCGAATCCATACTGAGATGTGCAGCTGAGACGGCCCTGGGGCATACAACAGGTGGGACTGGGGAGATGGATCTGAGCTTGTATTGCTTTTGAGTGTGGTCCCAGACACCCACTTAAATAAAGTGGCACATCTACCCCAGCTACCACCATATAGCCCGTATTTACTTCTGGTATGACTATAGTGGTGAGCCGTGGACAGATCCTTCTGGAGTCTTTCCTGGAAAGGACCCACTGACTTCCTGCTCCAAGAACTGCTGGGATTTGAGATGTCCATACTATATAAGGATTCGTGCTACTGAGAGCTCAAGCCCATACATCCCACAAGTGCCAATACAGATGCAGAACAGGTAGACACCAACAGTTTTTGTACTCCAGCTTCCAGGTGAATTTGAATAGGTGACCATTCAGTGCAAGACACTTGACCCATCCGCCATGTCGAAGCTGGGATTTCAAAGGTCCCTCACCCCTCCCTAGTACACTACAAAAAGACTGGACAAGGGAACTGAAGGGGTTACCACTGGTCAGATAATTTTGCAACAGAAATCCTAATCTTTATCTTGCAGGAGGTTTTGATGACTCAGATCTCTTTGATGGGAAGCCTTTACCACCGCATATAACAGGTAGTATTTGCCAATTCTCCTTGCAGCTTTTCCCTAATACTTGTAACTCGGAGCTGGCTGGTTTTTCTTTAGTGGTAATCTGTTTGTCACTGAAGGTACAGGGCAAGACTCTGCTATTTTTACTTAGATTAGTTATCCTTCTCCACAAACCATGGCTTTGAGCCTGAAGCTCAAACTTGAAATATATTCCTAAACATTTTGTAGTCTTCTGGCATATGCCAGAACCTTGCAGGATTAATCCTTTTAATTCATCTAGGACAGTCCCAAAGCGAAGGGCTTCTGCTGAGAATTGAAAGTAGATGCACCGAGCCTATGATCTTGACTTAAATAATCGATAAATCGTCTGATTGTCTGGCAGTAGAGAATAGCCAGAGTACACTGGCCTCCCACACCCTGTGAAATCAGCTTGATGCAGACTGCTAAGTATTATCCTTTTTTTAGAAGATAATATTCTTCTCCCAAAACGAAGTTCGGGAGGATGGACGGTTATTCCTCCAGCCAGCACAGCTCAGTCAGGACTGGAAGGGGAGCTGCCCTCTCACAGTCCTGTCGAGCCGCCCCCCTTCACCTTCTGTACGAAATCACACTTTGCTGAGTAAAGACTTTGTTCTCAAAACAAGATGAAAAACATTTATTGATGAAACTTCACCCTCTATTCCAGGAGAAGAGGAGCATAATTTCAATCATGGAGGAAACACGGGTATAGTAAATAATTTATTCTATAATTTGTTTCCGATCATCATAAAATAGTAAGAAAATGTCAGCCTTATAAAAGCAGTACCTATATTAAATCAGGCTTTAAGACACCGTTTTCACACCAGCTGTAATGTAACATAACTTCTAGTCTTCTGCTTAATTCTATTTAATGGATTTCCAATGTTTCACCAAACAATTCTCATCGTTTGGCAAAAGCACACCTTAGTAGAGAATATGCTTAAGTCAAGCCATTTCAATGTCTCTGAAAAAACTCTCTCTCTTTTTCCACAGATTCAGGATTAATAGCTGGAGTTACATCTCCTATAATTTCTGCTTTTGTAATATTAGTTGTTGGATCGATAGCAGCTTACTCCGCTTATAAGAACAAGAGACTTTGTTTCAAACCACATGGTAAGATCAAATTGGTTTCCAGCTTTCCGAGTTGATTTAGCACTGGAGCAGATGGGAATTTTACAAACAACTTCAGTGGGGGCAGAAATAGGTCAGGGATGAGGGCATTTGAAAATCTCATCCTAAACAACCTCACTGGTCTGTAAGAGATACTGGTAATTAACGTTCTTCATCAAAGACAAGTATAGGAAGCCATAACGTGCCCGGAAGATGGATGTACGTCACTTTATGAAGGAAATTACATGACGCGAGGTCTCTGTCACCACAGAGGTGACTGACTTTTGTGGCCCTGTGTGTGGAAACCAGTCTGTGTGGCCCAGATCAGCCTTGCCTGGGGCATCCCCATGTATCCTCTGGCCGGGGCCCCCATTTCAGCTCTGGCCTGGGTGGGCCTCCTGCCCCGGCCTGCGCCACATCCCTGGCACCCCTGCCCCAACCGTGAGCCCGGATGGCTGGCTGGGTTTCCTGGCTTGGCCTCGGGTGGGCCGGTTGCCTTGTCTTCATCTGACAATGGCTGGCCCATCCATGGGGCCCGTTTGCCATCACTGACCCTCTGTGCGTGCCCACCGCCGGGGAGGAGACGGCCTGGGCTCCCCTGCGGCTGCCCTCGGCTCCCAGCTCTTCGGAACAGCTCGGTCCTGGCCCTTAGCTGCCACAGAGGTCAATTTAAACCTCTAATGCGTGTTATTTGTTCCATAACGAGACTAATGACTAAGATGTGAGCGAAACACAGGAGATGTGTGGAGAAGCTTCACAGGCAATTCTGAGAGATCCAGGGTCCCCCGGCGCTTCAGAAAGCCTCGGCCTGGGGCTGCCAGAGTGGTCTCCGGGGCGGCTGCTGCTGGCCGGGCGCCGGGGGAAGGCGTGGGCAGGGTTACACAGGGGAGATCCAGCCGGAGCACGGCCCGGGATGCCCTGGGGGAGGCTGGTCAGGGCTGTGCAGGCTGTTTGTGCCCTCAGGGTCTGACAGTCTCTTATTTTCCGCTGTTTCTGTGGCCTGGGTGTAACTAAAGCATCAGGTCAGCAATCCCGTGGCCCTCTGGAAATGGGGAGTGAGACAGATGGGGAAGGCTGTCTATACGATTCTGGGGATACGAGGTCCCCACCTGCTGCCTCAAAAGGACTGGAGCAAAAAAAGCCCAGAAGAGCTGGCAAAGGGCATCCGTGTGGAAATGCTGAATGTTCAATCTTCATTTTTCAGGTGGGGCTACAGTGTAAACCACTGAAAGAAGAGTTGGCCTCTGATCACAGGCCCCTTTGGTGGGTGACGTTCAGCCCACAGATCCAACAATGTTTTTCTACTTTATCATTCTGACAAAAGAAAATCTTCCTCTAATGAACGTTTTGTTGAGACACTACAATCCTACTCTCTTTTACCTGACGTCGCTCTCGCACCTTGAGCTTTACGTCATCAAAGATGTGCTTAAAACGTCTGCGGATGGTATAGAACTATCCGACCTGCATTCATAGAGGTTGGATACGCATTTTGATTCAGAAGTTATTTTAAACAACAAAGAAATAAAGTTTAATATAAGCTGAAAATGGAAAGATTTTGGTTTGTTAGCATTTGAGTCACCAAACAATTTTTTTTCCTGTTTTCAAAATTAGCCCAAATACTTAATCCTTCTGATAGAATAGGAATAAGGAAATTGCCATTTCCATTCATACATGTTGAGCTTCTTTAGTGTATTTCTGTATTGTCTATAATGTTTAAGGAAAACTTGAGGTTGTATAAAGGATTACAAATTTGAATGCCTTTACTTTGTATTTATGTGGGAATTCTAGCAAAGTGAAAGGAGCTATAGGTGGAAAATTCATTCTTAATTTTAAAATATAGCATGGAAAGAATATGTACATTGACGAACCACTGTTTAAAAAAAAATAAAAATGAGAGGAACACATGCTGATTTCATTTATTTATTTATTTATTTATCAATCATTGAAATGGTGTTTAGTTCTTCTCAGGAACTGGAATTTGTCGTAAATTTTGTTTCTCTTCTTGAAAACTTAGGTCCTGCTCTAGGAGCCTTTACAGGCATTCATCTGGCAGGCTGGTTTTTTTGAGAACCACATTATTCATAATTTCTGTAAAGGGAAAATAGGTACAAAGTTTTCAGAATCATTTAGAATGAGTCTGTGAAACTTCGTTCTGTAAAATCTATGTCACACCAACTTTTAAATTTCATACGTATGCAGAGGTATGGTTGATACAGTTTTGCTAGCAAGGCTGTTTCATCTTTTTCCCTTCTTCCTGATCAACCTTGCTGTTGCTAACAAATGTCCTTATGTAGGCAAATCTATCAACAAAAACTAACACTTTTCCAGTCTCTCTGCCTTCACTTAGCTAACTGAATCAAAATACTAGTAAATGAATGAAATGCAGATAAAAGCTGGCAAAACTAGCAGTCTACTGACATAATTCTGCAATACAGCCATTTTAGCTAACTCTTTAAAACACAGAGGAAATCTGTGTGTTTTTATCTTCATCTTATATGTGAAGCATGCTTTCTCCTACTGAAATTCCATGTAGATGGAGGTAAACATGATTTTGTGTTTATTAAATTGTTGAGAGGAAGACATCATGTGAAAAAGTACTCTTTTCATAAAATAAAATACTATTCAATCTAAATTATATTTGAAATGGATACATACCAGTTACCGAGGAGATTACCATAATCTTTATTTTGATCCTGAAAGTAAGAAATGATAATGTACATCAGTTTAAATACGGAAACATCTTGACAACACACAAACAAATGACCACCTTTGTGGCTATCACTTTCAACTTATGAATGATAACATATTTTTAATATGGTTTTCAAGGACACTTGATATTTCTTTAAAAATGCTAATTTTCCATGTTAATAGTTAAAACAGATTGATATATATTTTGCCAGGTAGACATAAAGTTTTAATTAATGAAATGTGAAAGTGTTTTGTGGTTACCACGTCAGTTGTTTGTTTAACAATGAAAATACATATTTTGCTTCTTTCTCTTGAAAATTTTCAATAAACACATACTGTGTTTTACCTGAGATGATCTGAATTTTGTTTGTTCTGTTTGTTACTTTCTGGGACATACGCCGGCTGATACCTTTCACACACAAATTCATCTATGTCCTGCTAGGGAAGAGAAAGAAATGCTTCAAATTAAAGACTTCAGGGGAAAAAAGAACAGCTGAAGAATCTTTTTTTTTTTTCAGGAGCAGTGTCCAGAGAAGGATCTATGTGCATTATTAACATTTTTGCTTTTGAAATATTATTACAATTTATTTAAATTTGTTCATAGTATTTTCAAAAGAATTTCTTACTTGTGTTAATATTATTAGCCAAAAAGCAGATTTTATTACGGAGAATTTGAGCAAAACCCATGAACCTGAATTTGTAACACCCTCCCCCGAGTGTTTACCCCTCTGAAGCTCTTTGGTCTAATTACATCAACATACGACCAATATACCGATGTGCAGGCACACTTTTCAGTGTTAATTTCTCCTTTAACTAGTATGATGATGATGATGATGATGATAATTTTTTATAATTATTGTAATAATAATAATTATTATTTCAGATAATTGGGGGTTTATGTAGCAAAGCTCTAACATATTTAAATCTGGAGGGGAAGGAAGGAATATAAACTGGCTGTTAGACCATCAGAACTCTAGCTTGAATTATTGGCTCTGACATTTAAAATCTATTCTATGCTGTGAAAGAGTTGCTGGCACACAAGTAAAACAGAAAATCATCTAAATGTAGTCATCACTTTTATTACCAAGAAAATGCCTTTGTTGACTACAAAGTCCCCCAACTGAAATAGATCTGCCAGTAAAACTATCTACAATAGCGATCTTGCTACCCATCGGCATGTTGTTTAGTTGACCCGTCTACATAAGCATATGATGAACACATTTCCTGAAAATTTTGTTTCTGCAGGGTAAGTAAAGCTTGATTTCCTACACATTTATATCCTTCCTTTCTTAAACACCTCGCCACTACCAGGGCAATGACATCCTCTTCTCTGGTGGACCTTCAGGATACTCCCAGTATGTGAGAGAACAAATGCTGGAGCATTTGGAGTGGCAACACCGATCATTTGCAAATTGTTGGAAATAAAGGTTTAAATAGTTGAGTGGTATGTGCATTTTCTTCGGTGGCACTCTGTCTCAAATCATTGTCTTCTGCTAAGTAGTTACTGATGTTCACAGAACAGTTTGATGCAAAAATGCCTCGGCCGAACCACGTCAGCCTAAAACTACCTTGCAGAGACACTGTGTGGCTGAATTACATGTAACGATTACCTCACTTAAGTTACTGGCAAAAGCACGCTGTGCAAATATATGTGCATTTATATATGTATGTGTGAAAAAATATATAACACTCTGAATAGCACAAGCTGCCTGAAAACATTTATTTATCTGGGTGACAAATGATCAGACTGTGTGTATCCGTAGGGGTTATGATGGCTCCAGAGAAGTTAAGGGGTAGACCGCCTTGGCTCACGGTGAATCCCACGTATCTGGGTTACCGTAAGCCACGCTGGAGTCATCGTACTCCTGCGCTAAGATCTTTTTTCCACACTCTGCAACCTTCACCACCGAAGACATCGATGTTTTCCCGAAAGGGCTGCACGGTAGAGGCTCCCCCGCTTATCTTTCTTCCTCTCCGCTTCTGCACAAGCGTGTGCGTGGTGGGGAGGCTGCGTTGCCATCGGAGGAGCGCGGCCGGCGGGACGCGGCCCGCACGCCCCCCGTTTTGTCAGCCCGCCGCCGTCACCCTCCGGCCGCCGCAGGCGGCAGCTCCCCACACCCGCCGCCGGGCCGGGCGCTCCGTCCCTCCCACAGGAATTGCTCTTCTCTTTAATGTCGGCCTGAGCCACCGCGCAGCTCCGCAGGGGCCGGCGCCCCTCGCCCGGGAGCCTGGAAACAACGGCGGGGGATGGGGATGAGGGGGTCCCTCTCCTTCCCCAACGCCACCGGGCAGCGCGCAGGCAGCCTGCCGGGCGGACGGCCCGAGAGGAGGCGCCTCAGGGAGGTTCTCTGGAGGTCCCGCTGAAAGGAGCCCCACAGCCCCCGAGGGCAGCGCGCAGGGGACGGGACGGGAGGGAAGAGGAGAGAAGGGGAGGCGAGGCGAGGCGAGGCGAGGCCCCCCAACCCCCGCCATGACGGGAGAGCTCCGCGGGGCGCCATCGCCTGCGCCGGCCGGCCGGGGTGGGCGCTGCCGGGCGGCGGCCAGTGGAGGGGGAGTGCCGCACCGCGCCGCCAGGAGGCGCCGCGGTGCCGCCGCCGCCCCTGGGGGCGTGGGGAGGGGGGCGCCGGGCGTAGCAGGGGGGCGCCGGCCGGGCGGGCCCGGAGCAGTGGGCAGGTGCGGGGCCCGTGTCAGCCGGGGGTTGCTGGCGCTGAGCTCGGGGCTCTGCCCTGCCTCGGGGGCAGGGCGCTGCGGGGGCGCACGGCGGGGCAGGGGGCGAGAGGAGGATGGCCCCCTTCCAGTAAAGCCAGCGCCGGGAACGGGAGGGCGGGGTGGGTCGTGCCAACCCTCCCAAATGGTCTCTGCCGCTAATGCCGTTTCTCTGCTGCTGCGCAGGAGTCCCTGCGAATATAATTCACCTACCACTGTCTTCAGCAGGAAAGAGGCTAATCCCATTTCGCGATTTACCGGGCCCGCCGCGAGCAGGTGAGCTCCGTTGGCCTGGGCCTGGGCCGTGGGCCGTGGGCCGTGCCCCTGCCCGGCTGGCCCCCGCCTGCCGCAGGATGTCCGGTGAGTACCGTGGCTGCGGCCGCCGGGCTCTGCCCGAGGGGCTGCCGTCGCGTTTGGCAGCACCCCGCGTGGTTTGTCTTCAGCCGCCTCTCGGGGGCGGCGGGGCGGCACAAGCCGGTTCCCCCCCCGCCGGGGCCTTCTCCCTCCTCGCACCCCGGTGCGGGCGAGGGTCTCGGCTGTTTCGTTATCAGCAGAGTACTGTGCTGTAATTAGCAGCCTCGGGTTAGGATTTAAACCGTCTGGCTGGTGGGATGAAAGAGCTAAACTCATTTAGCCTGTACGGACAGACTGGCCTGCCCAGGCCTCCGTGCGCTTTCCTGCTGGGTCTGCGGGGTGACCGACTGGGGTGGGCTCCCTCCGCCTGAGGCAGGTCCGGAGAAACCTTTCTCGTGTCCCTTCTTACATAGCAGCGGTAGTCGTTTGTTCGGTTACCCTTAAAGTCGTGAGGAACTGGTTTAGGGCTAACCATGTGGGGTGGGTGCAGGTGCTTTTTCGGTTCTTGAATGTGCTCTCAAAACTGAGGAAGAAGTTGGGCGGCAGCCCCCGAAGTTGGGTTTGTTGAACCATTTGAAGGGTGTTGCAGACATACCTCCTCGGGAATTTGGCCTGGTAGATCCCGGGTTTGAATTCATGTATGTGGCACCTCAGTGCTGGAGGAAGATGCAGAAGGGGAGCCTGCAAATTAAAGCATTAGAGAATTGTGGTTTTGTTTGGTTTGGGTTTTTCTTTTTTTTTTTTTTTTTTTTTTTTGAAAGGAGGGTGGAAAGACTGGAAGCATCTAACTTAACATATCAAGTCCTCTGCTATCTTTGGATTGCTTAAGCAATTACTGCTAATGTTTTTCAAACTGGTCTGTTACTAGTTTGGGACTATTTTTGGGTGCTATGCGTTATGCTTATTTACATATTACAATATTGTTGCATTTGATTTTTCATAAAGATCACTTACTATCTGTTCAATAACAAAATTGCAGGGTCTTGAAGCAGAATATAACTGTTCTTAACTGAAAGATATTTAGTGAAAGCTACACAAGTCCTCTTTTGTAGCCTTCCAAGATAACAGTCGTAATCCTGTCTACTAAAATTCAGTATTGTTTTAATAAAGGATAAGAGAGAGTCTGATTTTGGATCAGGCAGAACTTCGTTAGACCAAGGGAAATATTGTGTGCCATCAAACGTCAATTTATATTCTGTTACAAAAAGATCTGTGTGAAGTGTTGGTTGTGCCACCTTCATCAGTAATGTCAATGTTTCTACTGTTGGACCAGACTGAGGAAGCATGGGAATTAAAATTGCCAGCTGTCATTTGATTACTATGGCAAGAACTGCATCTTTGCTGAAAACTTGCATAATAATTTCTGATGGTGCTCTGACATAGGTTATTGTCTGACATCATTATTCATTTTACCTACTTACAACAAAATACTTCTTGACTGCTTTTAAGGTTCTGGGTGTCAGCTGGAGCAGAGCTTGCTGTTCCAAGTGCTTCTGATACGGTTGGGCTAGGTCAGAGAAGTGAGAAGGCCTGTAGCTTTTGTTACCTTTGCAGTAGTCTTGCACATCTTCACTGAGACATGCTTCTGGCGGAGGATGCAGAGGGACCTATGTGTGGGGGGGGAAGTAACAAAACTCTTGTTAGAAAACGTGATGTGAGTTGGGGCTGTGCTATGTCATTGTCGCTCCGGATCTTGGAAAGGTGCTTGGGGCTCAGTGGGCACAGGTCCAGGCTGCGGCCTGCCCGTCCTGCAGATTGTGGCTGAAGGAGAAGGAGGGAGGTGACAAAAGAGCAACAGATGGTACCAGGGAGGAATTTAAGAAAGCAATGATACAATGTTGGATCGTATGAATGGCAGTACACAGTGGGGACCTAACCAGCCTGCTGGAGGCTTTTAGCTATTGGTTTATCTACTGTTATTTTTATGCATAAGATGGCAAAGTGTTATTTAGAATACGCTTGTAGGAAAGTTGTAGCATATGAGTCTCTGGTCTCCTATTGCAATTCTGGAGTGGGCAACTTGGCAAATTTGAGTTGTTACTCTAGCAGCCACAGCTAGAGCACATCTATCCTTTCTCTGTCTATCAGAAGAAAGACCGAAATATGTTTTAAAAGCTATGTCTAATGGATTATGGAAAAAACCCCACCCTGCTTAAACTTGTCTTGAAGCTGTCAGGTGCATGTGGTTCATTCAGTGCTCCTTACTATGAGTCACTCCTGATTCTCAGTGGGTACCTAGTGTTTGTTTATTCCCTCTCTCTTTTTTCTTTGAACATCAAAGTGAGCACAAGTGTCTGCTTGCTGGTGCAGATTCTAAATGAGGCTTTTAGCTGCCCTAGAATTGGTTTTCAGGCCTGTTGAAGAATTTTGCCTCTGGCAGTGTTGTCAGAGGTACTACTGCTATAAGTAGCATAAGAAGTTGGTGATCTTGGCTAAAAAACTGTAACAAGTTTCACATAAAATCACACTGACTGTAGTGATTCACATTGCTTCTGCTGTCTTTTCTGTGTTGCTATCTGTAGCTGCAGAGCGGGCTCTAAAATAACTCACCAAAGTTATTAGCTTGAAAATCCTTGGTTTGTTCTGAGAAACTATTGTTAGGTATTAAAACTGAGGAGCCATTGCTGATGATAATGATTTCTAAATCTGCATCTTCATGTGCTGTGTGGTATTCCAGACAAGAGAAATGAGCAGGTTTATAAATTCGTACAAAATGGTTTTAATATGATTCTAATCATACACTTACTTTTCTCAGAATTCACTGAGAGCCAATGGTATTAGCCATAGGGTTCCACAGCTTGAAAACAATTTGCTTGAAAACTTAATACTGTTCACACTAGGTGTTTTCTGTGAAAAATCCTATTGTCATTCAGCACAAAGAATTGAAAGTTATGCATAAAGCTGCACTTGACACTTAAAAAAAAAAAATCCAGTTTCAATGAATTTTAAATACCTATACCCTTGGCCTTCAAACTTAAATGTTTTGCAGCTTAAAGTCAGTGAGTGAAACCCTGTGTACATTAGTTTTAATGCAGCATTGTCCTTGATTTCAGTTAAATGGGAATTTTCAGGTGAAGGGTTTACTTTGCAAGTTTATATGAAAATCTGATCCTTAGTTTTCAGTTATAAAAATAAAACGTTTACTTATAGCGCCAAAGTTCCACAGAACTTTCTAAACAAGGCAAGTTAAGTGACGCTTCTTCCTTGAAAACAGGGATTAGATGAAAGAACAAGTAATGATACAATCTTTTGATTTTAAACTCCCTATGGATCCTTAATGGATTAGTGACATCCCTGTGCAATTTTAAAATCGCTAGGACATGCTTCTGTCTTTGTGCCAGAAATATTTTAATGTTACATGGTTTCAGTCAATAGTTTGATTATCTATTTAATTATCTCTGTAATGGTTCACTCTGTTAAGAAGGCCATAATATGTATCCCACATCTGATTCTCAAAAGAGACAATTGGTTTCTTTTCTGTGGGAGGTATTAGCAAGAGTTTCTTAGAAGCTATATTTGTTTGGCAGTTTGCTTCCTTGTGGTTCTGACCACAACTTCAGCCCAAGAGGTGCAGGCCATGAAAGCATATGTAGGATGTGGTCATTTGCCTTACTAACTTGCTGAACTATTTGATGAGTAACTTGAGTATTTTTAGATGTATTACCTATACAAAGATTCAGCTTCTGTAACTAAAAGAATTTGCAGAAGCAATAAGAAGATTGTGTTTGGTTTTGTGGTTGTTATTTATAACAGTATTTTAAGATTTAAACTTCCACTCATTTCACAGTTTGCTTTTTTTATTAACCTACCCCCCACGTTCCTCTCAGTAGTTGTTTTATTACCTTTATTTGGCTAAAGATGCCTGTTGCCTGACACAGAAGTGCTTTTCTTTGCTGATTCTTTGTGTCTTTGGAGAATAATTTTATTGCTAAAGTAGCCTTCAGTGGTGTTTTGTTTTGGGTTTTTTTTTTATGTATGCTTGTATTTATTAATTTAATCTTTTGGAAAATTGCAGTAGGAGCAGTTTACTTGCACAACTGTCCTCTTAAACCACTCATGTAAGCAACTCCTTACTCATTCTTTTCTGGAACACCCATAACTTGCTCGAGCTGTTATGATAACAGGAGATTTGAAAGCTCCTTTTTTCATTTGCTTCTTCTGGAAATTGTGATTAAAAATGTTACTGGAGTTTGCTTAGCTAAGGGATCTGCAAACTATTTTAAGTTTGGATGGATGATTCTGTTTTTTTGGCCAAGTTTAACACTACTGGGATTCTCCTGAGGTGCAGGGGTCCATTGCAATGTCAGCAAACGTAAGGTGTATGTGCTGGATTCGACTTCAGGTCTGGCTGGAGATGAGTGGGAGGTAGGGCAAAAAGAGGGGAGGAAGACAGCATACCAGTGGGTCTGTGCTTCGCTCTGGATTTGGAGGACATGAAAAATGAAATACTTAGTACCTGGGAGCTTGTCACAGCCACCAAACATACTCCATTGCATACTTCGATGTTAGGTTAAAGGTTTGAAGTCATTCATTTTGGCAGTCTCTGGCTGAGGCAGCCATGAGGTCATTTATTGGGTTCTCTGCAACTAGTTCTGTGAGATTCTTTCCTTGTGTCTCTCACAGAGCCTGGAAACTGTATGACAGGGTGTTTTTGTTGCTGTTGTTGTTCGGTTGTTTTAATTTATTTAGCATAAATTGCTTGTCCCTTAAGATGATGGTGGTTTTAAACAAGTAGTTCAACACAAGTATTTATTGAAGCTCTGCAGAGCTCAGGGGAATTCCCCTCATCTGTGTGACCCGCTCATCTTGTTCTGGTTAATTTTGCAGCCTAGAAAGCTGAGGTCTTCCTTCTGCTCTGAGGATGCTGTTCACCTTGCTGAATCATAGGTTCTGGCTCTCCCCAGGAGAACCCTGATAACAGTGATTCTGTCAGAGGGCAGAGCTGAAGAAGCAGCCCCTGGTGATACTGCCAAGGCCTGGTATCTCTACAAAATACATTACGTCTGCTATTGTGCAGGAGTGTAGCTTGCTTTCTTTTTTATTGTAACTTTTTTCCTATGTGTTTCTTGACAATGAGAAACATTCCTAATTTTCTTGGAGTTACTTGAGGTAGGGATCCTTAGCTTCTGGGAGGTGGACCAATCCCAGTAGCAGTTTCTCTGCATTTGTTCAGCCAGCACCAGTTACTCCCATACAAAGAGGACAGAGCAAAGAAGAACGCCTGTTAGGTTGATTCAGTGAGGTCATGGAAAGAAAGACATTTCTGGCTAATACTTAACATCCTGTTTTGTTCCTTAGCTTTTGGCACTGTATAAACAGGAACATTTTTCTTATCGGTTGTATTATACTATGTTAGTTAAATGTAAAATCTAAATATTTACAGATCGGCTTTTTTGATTGACATTATGTTTAGGCAATAAGACTTGGGGAATTATTTGTTTAAAGTTAGTCCAAAAACTTCATACCTGTTATTATGTAAATCGGACAAACAAAAAATAACAAAATTCAAAAACATCCTGTTCACTGGATTTTCTATTGAGTTGTGTCTTCTGAGGGAGTTTGGGAAAGAAAAGAGCTTATCACAGGAACTGCAGGTTGTTACAAGCTGCAGCCTGTTGGTTAGCTGGAGGAGGGAGATTGTAGGAACCTGCCAAAAGAGCTTATGTTAAAGCTGTAAAGTGACTCTTCTCAATATTTGCTCACAGTAACGGATCAAGCCTTTGTGACCCTTGCCACTGATGATGTGTACTGTCAAGGCGCTCTGGTTCTCGGACAGTCGTTGAGGAACCATATGACATCTAGAAAATTGGCAGTACTAATTACACCAGAGGTTTCCAGTGGGATGAGGTAAGGATTCATGTATTTTTAGAGGTTGATAATATGGGAGAATAAACAACAGCATGAAAGATTTTAATAGGCTTTCTGTGGATTTCATTATGTTTAGAAGTTCCCCCTTGGCTAGTGATTTCTGAGACGAGTCCCAAATAACATCCATGATAAGATCGTAAGCCTAATAAGAATTCACTTGCAAAAAGTAGAACTTGTGGCTGGAAGTTGTCTTAAGCCCATAATTGGGAAGTTAGGAATTAAGGTTTTAACGTCTTGCTTTTGAGCCGAAATAAAGGCACTACTGTTTTTTTCCCCAAGTGTTTCTCTTTTAGAAAGAGCAAGATACGTAACCACCTGTGACATCAGAACTCTCCAAAAACCTTAGGGGCTCAGTTTCAGATGACTAATCTTCTTAAAATATTGGTGCATGGCTATCTGGATGTGAAATTAATTTATTTTTGCTTCCTCTTTTTTTTTTTTTTTTTTTTTAAATCACTTTCCAGTTTGGGTTGTGATTCTACAGGCACTACAGAATTGCATGTACAGAAATCTCATTAGATCTGTTGAACTCAAGCCCTGTTATTTGGAGGACTGTGTTGCTTATTAAAAGGAACATGACATGCCATAGCCACTTAAACTCTTAGTTCTGCTATGGCTTAGGAAGTGTGCAAGCTCCTGATTTCTGTATGCCACGTGAAAGTATTTTCAGTGCATCTGGCTCAAGAAACATATTTTCCCATTTTTGCTGTGATTAGATGTACAGAAATCTGTTTTTACAGGTTTTTTAAAGTATGGATTTTGTCAGAACACTGTAACCTTCCTGAGGGAATACTGTGTACATTTGACACCTGGGTGGATACTAAGTCCATCAATTTTTTCATCCCCATTCAGTGGGGGGGAAAGACCTTTATAATGTATTTTTTAATCAAGGATAGCATTTAAAAAAAAGTACATCACTGAACTATGCTTCTAAAAATCTGTACCTACTCTTTATTCTTTCCCAGTTAACTCCTGTCTCTTGAAGATCAGTCAAGCAAAAGCTAATGACTCTGAAATCTAGATAATCAGAACAGGCTTTTCTTTTTCTGTGCTTGTATGACATCCAGGACTTTGTAGTTAATAGTGTAATGTAAATAAATAAGCTGTGTTTAAAAGACTTTTTTCTTGTGTTTTGAAGAAAAATTACCTACTTTGGTATCACCTATAAAATTCTTACGAACGATATGCATTGAAAAAAGATGTCTGTCTTAAAGTCTCATTTGAGATGATTTGTAGTAGTGAGCAAGTATATATTGCTGGTTTTAAAAAGTGCAGTTTTGAAGCTGCGTTTACTTGGGCATAATAAGTGCAAATGACTGTGCAGGCCACATCCTGTGCAATGCACTGGCAACACAGTATGGTGGTGTTCTTCAGAGACAATTGTGCAGGATGAAAGCTGCTTTAATTTGGTGTTTCTATAGGAGATTAAGTAACTAAAATAAGGATTGGTTTCTCCTCCATACAGCACCTGTTGCTTTTGAGATGTGCTGGCCCCATAGTGGCAGAGGTGATGGTTTATGGCCTGATAGCTGCCACTTCAGCAGGCTCTTTACAAGGATTTTTCACTTTTGACTTCTCATTCTGACCAATCAGTCTAGCCTTTGTTATTGTCATAAAAAATGTTGTGCTGTATGTCACTGTTTTCATGCCAGAAGTGAACTCTGATGAACCTCTCTAAATTCCCTTCTTTCTCTCCGCTGCTTGCTCTGGTAGGTCTGTCCTCTGCAGCGTGTTTGACGAAGTAATCGAGGTGGATGCGCTTGACAGTGCTGACTCAGTCCGTTTGGCTCTGATGCAGAGGCCAGAACTGGGTGTAACCTTCACTAAGCTTCACTGTTGGACTCTTACTCATTATAGCAAATGTGTCTTTATGGATGCAGACACTTTGGTGAGTAGACCGGGAGCCGTGGAAACGTTTGTGTCTGTCTTAAAGAGCTACTTTGGGTGTGGATGCTTCCTCGTCAAGCAGCCTACTGGCTTATGAAGTGACCAGATTTGCTGGTGGTCATAAGGTCGCAGGAGCTCCAGCTGGCATGTTTTGGCAATGCTCACAGTTTTGCTGACTGCATAGGAATAAATGCTGTTTTGAGAGTAGCCTCAGGACTGTCAAAAGGTATCACAAACACACTCTATGCAAATGGGCTTCTGACAGATGTTTAAAATAGATCTCTGTCATACACTTTCGTTTGGACTTATTCTGGTCAGGAAGGCAGGCCAGTTTTAAAATGGAGTTATGGTATGTTATAATATTTAAAGGGACCTTCTGGAGGGTCTCTGAGGCTCATGAAGTAATTTCACAGGGTTTGTGCTTTTATCAGAGAAATCATGGAGAACCACAATTCATGTTACCTTATTATATTAAAAATAGAGGTTCTGACCCCTAGCATATTTTGCATTGCCACTGCTTTTATGCTCTGCAAGCTATATATTTGGCCAAACTAGCAATTTACTCTGTTGGTACTGATTTAGCTACTCGTTCTAGAAAAACATTTGCTCTAACAATTTTTCTTTTTTCCTGCTGTCTCTAAGGTGCTTTGCAATGTTGATGAATTGTTTGATCGAGAAGAGTTTTCAGCAGCTCCTGATTCTGGCTGGCCTGACTGCTTTAATAGTGGTGTATTTGTGTTCCGACCTTCTTTGAAAACTTACAACCTACTGCTCCGCTTTGCTGCTGAACATGGCAGCTTTGATGGTAAGGGGCAAAGCATAAGGGATGAAGTGCAAGACATTAGATTCCTTCTCAGTAAGCTGTTTTTCCATAGCTTCCATGCTATCTGGCAGAATGGAGGAAGGCAGGAGTTCTCTGGGCTTTACGTAATTGTGCCCCCACAAAAATTTCAGGTGCAGACCTTTGCCTCTTACGCTGTACTTAAGACCCGTTGACTTATTGTGGACTGTGCTTCCCAGAAGAGTGCAATGAAGGGACATTGTGTCTGAGTCTTGCTCAGTAAGTTGTAATTTTGCTGTCTGGTTTAGGAGAGAGGAAGACAGCTGATCTTCAGTCTTCTGCTCTGAGGGAGACCAAAACCCTTTCCTACTCCTTTCTTCATATATTACAATAGGACTTCATTTACACTGAACTTGCATCGGAGTGGATCAGGTATTATTCACTTGTACCTGCTCACGTGGCCATGTTGTCAAGTCCAAATTGCAGTCCCATGAACACACCAGTCTCACTCCCATCCTTGGACGTGAAATTTTGACGTAAATTTGAGTGTATGCATAATTATGGTAATACTGTTTTGTATATTCTTTAGGAGGTGATCAAGGCTTGTTGAATAGCTTCTTCAGCAACTGGGCAACAGCAGATATTGGCAAACACTTACCTTTCCTCTATAACTTAAGCAGCAGTGCTGTATACACCTATGTTCCTGCTTTCAATCAGTAAGTAGTAACACTTCTGACTGACTGTAAACCTTGTAGTTTGTTAGCAAAGATTCTATTATAAGAGAGAATAATAATGGCATATTCTCTTGATTATAAATTACAGTAGTCACAAATGATGTTATGTAAAAATCATCCAGTAGAAACGTAAATGCAATATGAATGTCTTGCATCTGGATACAGAGAGAGTCCCAGAGTTGGCTACACTGTCTCATATGTTGTTTCAGAGAAGCTTTTCTCATGTTTGAAAAGATGGAGATTACTTTAGCATTAGGTTTTGACAGCTTTACTTTGAAAGTTGTTCCCTTCTTTTCCAGTCAGTTCTATGAGAAACAGTTGGGGTTTGTAAAATTTTTTTTAAACCATTTCTTAGGTTCAACAAAATTTGTGCTGGTAATCGTATGACTTCAGACAATGCAGTTAGAGAAACTTTCCTGGCAGACGGCAAGTTGGATTTAGGGTGTGATGAATTACTGTTCCAGTTGCACAAAACACTCTTACTGGAAGATGAACTTAGGACGATGTATTTATTAGTAATTTTTAATATGGGATCAGTAATAACCAATTTTGTTGATTCAATGTTTGAAGTGGTATTTGTCTGTGAACAAAGTATGCAGGAGGACTGGCAATGGTACTGCATGAGCCTGTCATTTTCCTTCATGAACTTTTCTACTAGAATCAGCAGCTGGAAGCAAATGGCAATGCAGCCTTTTGTTTTCTGTATGCCGAACGACATACCTTAAACTAATAAGATAGAAAAAATATTAATATATGTACTCATATTGAATGTGTTGCTGTTGCAAAATGTTGAAATTGCCTCACCAGTGAGAGTAAGCATGTTTCTTTAGCAGTTTATATAGACTAAAAAAAAAAAATTTAATGTGTAGACCTGTATGTTAATCTCTACAGTTTTGGTAGAGATGCCAAAGTTGTTCACTTCTTGGGAGCAACAAAGCCCTGGAACTACAAATACAACCTTCAAACAAAGAGAGTTATGCAGGATGGCACCACGTCTGGATCGTTTCATCAGCTGTCATTTCTTGCCCTCTGGTGGAATATATACAGTGCCAGCATATTGCCTTTGTTAGAAAAACTTCAAAAGGTGGAAGAATCAGAATCTGAGGAATGCAAGGTAACTAATAAGGAGTTAGTGGGAATATGCTGGAATCACAAGAAAAATTCTGAAAATTATGTGTTTTCTAGAGGAAGGAATTACATGAAAAAACACAGTATCTGTTGATTGGTAGTAGCAGTGATTGCTTCTAGAAGCATCTGAACTAGCAGTTTAGGAAGGATTTTTAGTACTATTGGCTTTTCAAAGATTTCTCCCAGTCCCCTTCTTAATTGATGAAGAGTTTGTATGGGAATGTATGTGTACAGATGGTGCAAATTAAACACAAAGTATGATACAAATTAGCCAGAGAAGGTGATAATCTGTCTACGAAGTAGACTTTTGAGTTTTTGAAGCTAAGCTGATGTAGACCATCAAACTAGCCCTTGAACTATAGTAAAAATTACCTTTTCAGAACTACATTCTAACTTGTTTTATGAGGGTCATAACAAATAAATCAGACTTGCAAAGGTGGTGTTAATTACATTTAGGATGTTATATTCAGTACTCGTATGTCGTCAAGCATTTATTGAGCTCTGTACACTTTATTTTCTTCAGAGGAAGTGCAGTTGTGTATGGTTTCCATGAATAGAATAAAAAAATCTGTTGATAAATAGATGATTTCTTGGAGACCACCATCATAAAGTAACGAGTAGGAGAAGTACGATTTTTAATTTTGTATCCAGACATGACAATTTAGATCACTTTTATGCCTATGTAAATATTTTCTTAATGTTTTTTTTAATATTAGACTGTTACCATCATTGAACTAATTGCATAGTCTCATCAGTTGGACAATTACCATCAAAGCCCCAGAGAGGAATTTGGACAAATTGGAAAGCAGAGGAAGGAATAGGTAGTTTTTAATCTCATATTTTAGCATGCTTAAATTTTTAAGAAATTGTGCAGTAAAGAAATATTTCAGCCATGGTAACATGAAGGTGGAAATACCTGTGACATTTACCTCCTGATGATGCTGGCATACTCATGAGTGCAAAAATCTAAATTGCAACATGCTCTGAATCTGCGACCACAAAAAACTTTTTCCTTTAATGCTGAGATCCCTGTAAGGAAGTGAAACTGTTGTAAATAAGATACTAATTTCCTGCAAAATTGCATTTCAGTGGTGAGATGTTCTTGTTTTTGTTAGCACACTTTCAATGGAGTTGAAATTACACTGAAAAAGGTCAGTCCTTCTGTGGCCAATTCGCTGCAAATGCCTGTGCTTCCAGAGCAGACATACGAAATATATCCCACAGCATGCTCACCTGAGGAACTCACTTTCAAAGCTGTAAGTATGTCGTATATTACTATACGCAGTAACAAAGTAAAATGATATACTAAAATGAGATTTTTTTTAATTATGCTTCTGATCTGGGAGATTATATCTTCTTCAATTTAGCTGTAGCTGTTGAATTTTCTTGTTAGCATCAGAAATAGTCTAAAGAGTATTTATTTTCTTAATCTTTAGTCACGCATGCATGATGTTTCTGGAGGTTGAAAGTTTACATTGAGTTTTACAAAGAGATTGCTTACTGAAAGTTGTTAGCTACTTAATAAAGTGTAATATAAAAAAATTTCTGTTACCAAAGTAATCTTTTGAATATTAATACTCATGTGGATTAATATATTTAAAACTAGAATCCTTTCTATCACTCCTCTGTAGAAGTTACTGTTTTTTCTCCAGAAGCGTTGACTCGGAAAACCGTTTGCCAAATTTCTGTGATTTGGGCAACAAGGAATGTCTTAAAAGAATCCACTGATGAACTTTGCAGGGGTCCTGGTTCTTTTGTCACTTCCTGTATTTGGTGTTTCTGTTGCACTGACTCCCCTTATTTTATGCAGGAATTAAGTTGGACATAATAGCACAATGTTTCTGCAGGTGTAAGTCATTACGTGTTGTATGATAAACCATGCTACAGCAAGGTATAATTGGGAGAAAATGAAATTAATGTTCTAATGTCATCTGCTATTGAAACTTGTGGACTTCTCTCTAGTAAGATGAAAACAGTTTTTATTATGTTCAGTACTTCATCCCTTTAGACTATAGTTACTCCATAAAGTAAAACTGTAGTCTTCCTTCCTTTCTTTTCCACCCTGAATGTGGAGGGGCTGAAGGAAAACCGCAAACCTTCCAGCTATATCATTTAAGAATAATTTATTTGCAAAGGATGTGTGATCTTGTGTGCCTCATGCACCTGACTCCATTGGAAATGCTCAAACCAAATAGGGACACATTTCCAAGATGTTTGTTTCGGGCAAAAAAATCATAATGTTCACTTAAAATAGTGTCATTCAAATTTATTTTATTTTTTTAATTACTAGGATTGGTTTATCAGAAGATCAAATTGATTAGAAATTAATAGCCTGATTCTCTTCTCACTTAAGAACACCATCATTGCACTTTTTGTGGCTTAGCTTCAGTAGTCTTGTGGGATTGTTTTGGTTTTGGTGGAAAAGACTTTGAATGTGGTCTGTCTACTCATTTACTTTTTGAATCTGGCAAAGGCAAATATTTGGAGCAATATTTTTTGGGCAATCTATTTTACCTCTGTTTTGGAATTTATTGTTCTGTTCTCATTCTATACATATAAAAAGCTCATGAGTTATAGAGCAAGCTATTATCCTAAATTGAGATTTTTCTCATTGAAGTTTGGCCTTGTGAATGGTAGGCATCTACTGTAAGCTAGCTTTCCAGGCTGTTTCTGTAGTCGCTGTAGAATGACAGCCACTCTTGAACCTATTTTAGGATGAGATGAGCTGCCCTCTGGAGGTACTTATCCTAGATTGATTATAGCGGGAGCTTAGATTCAATGCCATTTTGATAGCTAAAGCTGGGTGAGATGAATTTTGTCCTTGGTGATAATGTGTTTCGTTCCTTTTCCTCCCATCCCCTGCTTTTCCCTACCCCAAGACTGAAATCGATTTGTATTGTATGAATTCTCATGTTAAGGAAGCTATGAAAAAATATTCTAATAAAACCTCAGTGGCTGTATTTTTAGCAACCTGTATGTGAAGTTGAACAAAGCGGTTCTAGCATCCATCTCTCTGAGCCTGACAGATCTTCAGAACAACTTGTATTTCATCCTGCATTTCAGGAAACCTCAGAACTGGTACATGTAGCTTTCTGCATTGTACATCTGTTAACAATTGCATGCACGTCTTTGTTGCCAACTTCATTTTGGGAAATCTCAACTAATTATGATGTAACGTGCAAATAACTTCTTGAATCTTTTAGCTATGTAATTCTTTAACGGCTTCCAATACTGGGGTATGATCCCTTTCTATCAGTTATACTTACAGTTTTTAAATGTATATTTTCCTGTGCTAGCCCCCAAGTAATAAATGCATGGTGTTAATTCTAGCTCTCCAATACTAACACAAGCAAAGTTGTTTGGGTTTTTCTATCTGTGGGTTTTTTTTTTACCTGAAGTGATGTTTCCAAGCAAGTGGAAAACGAATGTACAGTGAATCAGGCATGAAGCCTAAGCTACTAGGCTTTCCTTTGTGATCTTGCACTGCATTTGTCTGTGGGCAGTGTGACAGCAGTGCCAGACTTGGCGTTGATGGGGGTGACAGACTGTCAAGGAGTTGTAACTTGTAAGGTACACAAAACAGCCATTTTCCTAATGAGGCCTTTTGTATGATTGTGAAGCACTACAGTGAAATACTTTAAGACCGGGAAACAAAACTGTAGGTGAAACTGTAGCTCCTGTGCAGCCAGGGGTGTTTGGGCCCTAGCTAAAATTCTTCATTTCTAAAAACATGATGAGTCTTGTTAATGGCATCCAAAGCTGCTGATAAGGCTTGCCAATGGTAAAGAAAGGAATCTTCATGCATTACTGCAGTTATGTGTATACAAAGCCTGAAAATTAAAATACCAAGTATTGTTACATATTTGCATTTATAGGGAACAAGCATGCTCTTCAGAGTATTTATTCATGTTTAAGGTCACGTACACAGTGGGGCCCAGTTGGGGATACATGTGGAAGGATGCAGTTGCCTAAGCATATAGGGTCATGATGGCTGTTTGAAATACCTTACCTGGCCTGCAGGTGCAGGTCTTGCGCAAGTCCTATGCCTTATCTGCCCCAAATCGGCAGATATAATGGATATTCCAGGGCATTTAGGCAGTTTAAGCCACTGATTCCTGCCCATGAAATTCTATTCTGAAACATTTTTATATTGAATTTGTGAGGGCTTCACTGGAAGGCCATTCTGGTTGATTTCAATTTTGTTTATAACATGAGATGAGTTGTTTGCCTTTAAGCCTCTTAGAGTAGTACTGAAAGCAGGTTTTCAGTAGGTACCTTGATTAGTCCTTGTTATATTTCATCTTTATTATTGGTTATAATTGTTGGGATGTTCCGGTTTTATTGGCATTGGTCAATCATGGACACAGTTTTTCTTATTAGTCATAATTTCAACCACATAAAATACGTCTTGCATTTGTGCATCTACGATAACTTGATCTTGAACCAGGATTCACAATTTTGGATCATCATACAAAATGAACTAGTTATTGGCATAATGAATAGTGTCAATCTTTTGAATTAATTTATATGGGTAATGTGTCTCACATCTGCTAAATAATATGGATCTCACTGGAGATCAGATAAAACAAATGACCAAAAATTCTAGGAACTTAAGTTCACATGAAAGCCTGTTGAAGACAAAATTTACACAGATACATGGTTACACTTTATTGTAGGAGATATTCTACTCTAAACAGGCCGTATTTGTAATATTCTCATTGTGTTATTGCTGAGTATGCCGAGGTCTGAGTTAAGACAAGTAAAATAAATGTTTGGTATGTTCAAAGATGCTATGACAAGTAGTAAAAGCATGGGAAAATGAGATCACATTATCAAAACAAGGATGAATGTTTGAATGCTGTTTGTTTTATTGTTTTAATTGGGACTGTACAAACCAGAAGTTTGACATTTAAGGTTTAACTTCACGGCTCTGAAATGAGAACAACCAAATGACTGTTTTCCCACTATTCTGCTTCTTCCCACAGAACGAAGTCGCACATTCTGTTTCAGAGCTGTCTATTCACTTCAAACCAGAAGAACCAAGTCCAGAAGATGAACGGAGAAAATGGGAGGAAGGGCGTATGGACTACATGGGGAAAGATGCTTTTGAACATATCAAAAAGAAATTGGATGCATTTTTACATTAAGATAGAGTGTACTGTAATGGCCATCACGATCTATGTTTCTTCTATAAATGCAATCCTTGAATACTTGGCTATCTCCATAGCTTACTTGATACCAAAGTTAGAGGTAGATATAGTTCCTCATACCTTTTGAGGGAAGATTAACAGAAACAGACTCTTGTTTTATAACTGTTAAGTGTGCCTCATCTTTATTGTTATGTGTGTCTCATCTTTTTCTCCCATAGTGCCTTCTGAAGTATAATGAATGATACCCTCTGAGTTCAAACTCTCATATTTATCACTCCTTCCTGCTCCTCCCCATAGCATTCTGCAGAAACAGTCGTCAGTGTGAAACATGTTGGAAGTTGAGATTATTTCACAAGTTGAGATTATTTCAAAAGTACTTTTACCTTCTAGAAGATGCTATAAAACTATTTAAAGGAAAACCTTGTTCTTGAAACCAAGTTAACACTTTGAAGGGCCACCACAGTGTAGACTTTAATATGAGAAAAAAGTGAGGAGATGAAATCCTGGCCTCATAGGAGTCTGTGACAAAACTTTTTAATTTAAGTGTATTTAGGATTAGAAGAAATTCAGACTTTGTCTGAGATCACTAGTGGATGTTCTCCCTATTTATAGGAAGCTGCTCAGCTTCATCACCAGCGTGATGAAGGGTGGTGTAAAACTCTTAAGATAGACTGATAATGTACGTTAACCTTTTACATTGTTGCTATAGGATACTGTTGCTTCTTAAAATATTGTTAGCTTTACTTGAATATTCAGAGTTGTGTAGTCAGAGGAAGAAATGCTGACACTATGGCGTAAACCTTCTGGTGCTTTATATCAACTTGTTTACAGTATTTCAAACTGCAGTTGACAAAGGCATTCTTCTTGTTTAGCATGGCTGCGCCATATTGCAGGCAGTGTGAGTGCAACTGAAAACACAATTGGCACTTGTTTTAGTAAACAGACCCTTTGAAGATCTTTTAAACAATAGCTGTTTGTGGGTACTAATAAATCTGTGAACGTAGTTCCAGAAAAATCTACTGATGGGATTCTATTACATTAAGTATACTTATGTGGGATTGCTTTGTGAATTTGGGTATTTCGATTTGACTAATCTCAGCAAGTTTGTCTTAACAAACAAGGAAAAAGAAAGACTTTGAAAGAAAGAAGCTTGACAGGCATGCTAATATGATAACAGATTTGACAGAATTATTCATAATGCCACTCAATATTAGAATAAGAATTCTGCAGTGCTGATGCAGGACTTGAAACACGTTTCAGTCTTAATATGTCACCAATTTTGGTACACATATACCTAATGAAATAACTAGGGAATTCTGTTTAAAAAGCAGTGATGTAACATTATGCATCAGAGGGATTGCCATAGATGCTAATGAAGAAAAAGGCTGGGTAGGAAGGAAGGAATTTTTGTTTCTTTTTCCTCCATCAAAAAGGATGGGGGGTGGGGAATAACTTGGACAAATTAGGAAAGGAACAAAGGAGTCAAAAGGTCCCTTAGAGGAAGAAAAACTATCTTTGAGTATTTTAGAATTAATTTCTAATATTCACGATAGTGGATTTGCTTTTACTTCAGTGGGGTATTTCTGATTTTATCTAGTTCTTTATTTCTTATTTATTCTAAGCACTCTTAAAGTGGGAATCTCTTTGGTGGGTCTGCTGAATGCAAGCTTCTAGTTCAAGTTAGGTGTTTAGGGTCTCTGAAGTCGAAGAGAGAGATGTCCAGAAGATGATTCTTCTCAACTTCTCCACTGATTATGATCAAGGGACCCTTGATAGCCTGCCTCTCCTGTGCAGGTAACCTTCGTGTGTTAACACAGGTAGGTGCGTTCTACCTCTTGTTGTGTGTGGCCCAGTGCAGCACTATGCCGAGATTACAGCAGCTGCGTGTACTCTTACTCGTGGCATTTGATCTGCTGATTATCCCTGTTTCTTAGTGAACTTGTGCACTTCTGAAAAAGTTCTCTGTTTTATAAGCATTATCGCTAATATAATTCAAACAGTTTTTGAAGACTATATAAAACTGTAGTCAACAATGTGAACTCATGCTTCAGGCAGCTGTACTTTTTACAGTAACTACTAGATCTTACTGGGCACATTAATTAGATTATGGGAGAAAAATTACTGACATGAAATCAATAACAAAGGTTTTAAAATAGGCATATGAATGTAGTTACAGGAGCTGTCATGGAATACATTTGAAAGTGCTAATATGTAAAATAGTACTCTGTGTGGATTATACAATGTTTTGCAAAGAAATGTAGTACATTAATGTCATGGAAATAAAATAGAAATGGAAAGGAAATAAAATGGAAATGGAAGTCATATGCTTATCAGATGATGCGGAGTTACAGGTTGTTTATGTTGTGCCAGGGAGGAGTATTTGTGACTGACTAGTTACTTTAATACGTTTTTTAATTTTATTAAATTGTTTTTGAGACATTAGCACTACCTGCTGAGCAGAATTAAAAGGTGTGAGTTACAATTATTTCTACAGACATACATAGCTTTAGGATCTCTTGAATTAGCACAACAGTAGTTGGTTTATTGTGTTTCATGGAAAAGTACAGCTGTGGTTAAAAACCCTGCCTGAGTTTTTGTGTACTGTCTTCACACAAAAAACATTGAACTAGTTACAAGTAATGTAGTGTCGTAGTGGACTCTAGCACAGTACTGTTGTCACCAGAGTGTGAGAAGGGAGAATCTCATGAGTGAATCCAGAATTTGCAAGTGCTGTGCTTTGGGCAGCCTTCTTTGCTCTTGCAGACATCCTTCTGGAATCTTGGGGCCACAAGCAGGTCTGGGGGTGGTACGGGCAGCACGTTGCCATGAACCACAGGGCTGAGGTTTGCTAAGTCGAAACATGACTTGGAAAAAAAACTTAGCAAGCTTCACCTAGAATTCCTTCCACATTAAAGTGTGGTATAGCCCCAGGTATTTTTAGGGTAAAGAAAGTTAAGAAATGTAGACTTTTTGGCAGCACCATTCCTCCCTAAACAAGACATATTTTCACTTTGGCAGTTTGGAAGGCACTGTAGAATAATAACCTCAATGAACTGTAAAGGGGAAAAAATGGCATGGTAGAATGAGAACCACTGAAGATCTTTTACCGGCTGGTCTGTGCGTGTGCATGATTGAGAGTTTTGTCAGTATTGTTTAAGCCCTAGTGACCTGAGAAGCAGCTGTAAGGATTTTGAAAGGCCAGGCTCTGACTTATTGCTGTGTGGCAGACTCTGTATTTAAAGAGGACAGCTTGTTTTTAAAACAAAACATGCTGATTCTTCTTTTGTCATGTGCTTAGTTATTCACAGCTAGAGGGTAATTTTATTTGCCATACAACAGTTTTATTGGGGCTCTTCATGTGTAAACAGGAGATAGTGTGGGTGTGCCACAAGGAAAATTCTTGAAAATTTTAGACATGTGGGTTAATGCACTTTCCTAGCCTACAGGAAGAGGAGATTGTCGTTCTTGAAATATCACTTTACTTACTGCCTGGTGTCTTGTGAGGACCTTTCCAATTGGGCTGTTCTTGGGAAAGAAGACGTTTTCTTTGTCTCTCTAGTTCAGTCAGCTCACATCTGTTGTTTTGTAAGGCTGGTATTTGCAAAAACGCTTAGTTATTTTTTTACCTTGATTTTTCTGTCCATGAATGGAAGGCTGGGTTAGTAGCAGGTGGCTTGATACACTTGCATGCTCCTGAAAATGGCTACTTGTTCAACAGAAAGGAGTCTGCAGCATGCCTATTTATTCCTTAATGGGTCTGATTCTGTTGTTTTGCTAATCTAAACTGTTCCGATTCATATGACTTTGCAAATAACATGAGATTGGCCTGTTTTCTTAATTCACATCTCTAATATTTTTACCTTTGTGTAAAGGTATTTAGGTCAGTCTATGGAAAAAATGTTTTATATATTTGATTGCTTTTTTCCCTCAGTTTTCTCTTGATTATTTTGGGATTTTATTTCTGTGGTGTTTTTTTTTTTTTTTTTTAAATTGGCGCTATAAATGAGAATAAATGCATAGCAGTCAACTCTTAAATAGCCTGCAAAAATACACGTCAGTTAATGCTAGTCATTGAAATAGCCTGCATTTTCAGTATATTGCTTGCAAAATGCTTCACCGGAAATTCTGGTCATCCTAAGTTGGCTGCCTCATAAGTAATAGTTTCTTTGGTGCTGACGGTTAAAAGGGGTGACACTCAAGGAATACTTTGCGTCCTGGTATAAATTTTCAACTTGTAATACCAGCATACCGTAATTATAGCAAAGGTAGTTAAAAAAACCCCAATGATATATAATTGACTTTAAACATTATAAAAACTAATGACAACGATACACTATGAATAAAGGAAAAAAAAAAAGTTGCAAGCATTTTTCCTGAATCTTACTTTGACTTTTGTCAGTACCCTTTCAACTTCAACAAACTGGAGGGGAAAAAAAAATATTCCAAGAGAGCCAGCCTCCAACTTGTGATTATTTTAATACTTCTCCCGCTTCAGGATGGCATGACGTTAACTGCCTTGGAAAAGTGTTTGTTCTCTTTTATGGTACTGTACAGGGTTCTAACCATGATAAATATAGGTGATTTTCCTTTAGATGTGTAAAGGAAACAGGTGATTTGTACCAGAAACAGGTGATTTGTTTTATTTTAGAGAATTGTGATTTTCAAAGCCTTCTCATAGTATTAAGTACTTGGAACAAAATTGATTGCATGTGATGGGTGGGTACCTGTTTTATATTTTGTTTAGTTTAAAGACCTTTTTTTTTTTTTTTTTTTTAAAAAAAAAAAACCTCCTTAAATTCTTTGTGTTTCCAAACCTTTCACTTACAGCTTTTAGACAAATGGCAGAACAGAAGCCAGGGTTGTTTGGAACCTGTAATATCCCCATTTACCTCAGAAATGTGGGGTGGGTTTTTTTTTTAGTATTTTTTCTTGCTTTCAAAAAATCTTAGTAATGCAGTAGTACGGTAATTCAAAGAGAAACTAAGTTTTTAATAAATTTGATTTTTACAGAATTGTTTAGATGTAACATTATAATCAAAACATTCTACAAAAATCCTCCAGTATTTTATTCACGCTATATGTATGTGTGTCTGTATTTTAACCTACAGTCTGGCGGTGAGCAAAAGTGTTTTTTGATATTTACTCCTTCTTTTTGGTCATTTATGTAAATGCTTCTCAAATATACTCAGAGTCCCCAGAAATTTCAAGCTGGATAAACTTTGAGCTCAGATTGCTTTTCTCAGTTTATCTGTTACACAATTTTGCATCCTCAAATGATGGGATCCATGCACTGGCATTCCCTTGGGTTCCAGCAGAGCACAAAGCGACGTGTCTGATATTTAAACATGGTGAAGTGAGGTCTCTTAGAAGCTCATTGTCTCACTACTCTGAGACTCGACAATTACTTTGCTGAGACAGCCTACTGCAGCGATTCCAAATGTCATTTAATAATGATCAAACTATTTAGATGGAAGTCAGCTTCATACAACATGAATGTCAAACATTTATACAGTTCAGCCACAGCTTTTTCAGTAAAAACTATCTTCATTTGTTACAGAATAATGCTTCCCTCTCTATGGTGTCTGTATTTAACCATGTGTAGGCACATTCTGCTATGGTTAACACTGGCTTGGAGATTTGCCAGTTGCCTCAGGTTTTCCCAATAGGCCATTTTATGTGGTGCTTGCTCCCTGCTATGAAGGGAGAGACCATGAGAAAAGGGAAAAACCATATAACTTATCTTTTATTCTTATATTCATATATTTTGCAAAAGATCATTATAGGTGATTTTTCAAGCAAACCTAGGTAACTGACTTAAGAGTTTATTTCTTTCAGTATTATTCAAATGCAAACCGTTTTTGTAACAGCTTTTTACCTATTAATGCATTCTATGTGGAAGTGTGCACGAGGACAACTCCTAAGTGCTATGTTAGGTTCACCTGCTTTATGGGGAATGTATATTCCCCAGGAGATCAGAAGAACAGCTTGCGCAGAGCTTCCATGCTCTGACTAGAGTCTATACAGGTGAAGAGATCAGCAACCACTCCATGGCTAGAATCTGCAGAAAATAGGTAAAATAGTTTACTTCCTTTCCCTGCTTACCACTGTCTCTTCAAAATTTGCGTCTTTTAAGATACATTTAGCTTTAGACAGTTAAAAGAATTTAGGACTGAAGATAGTCTGCTTGGGGTATTCTTTCTTTTCTCTCCCTCCCCAGTGGTGCTTTTTTTTTTTTTTTTTTTTTTTTTTTGAAGGGATGTTGTACATCCTCTTCAGTGATTTCCTGTTACTTTGTTTTCCTTGTCATCTACAGATTACCCTGTGCGCACTGTCTCGCCCTCTTCCTCTCTGCCTGGCTGAGGTCTCCAACAGTTACTTGACAAAAGCCAGTTACTCTATGCTGCCAGCCCTGTTTCCTCCCCCTCCTGCCCGAAAGCCCCTCTGGCTTTCCACAGATGCCAGCCAAGAAGAAATTATCTGTGTTTGGATGTCAGGAAGGCAGCAAATAAATTCATGTGAGTCCTTAGCGTCTGACTCTATATGGCAGTTTAGCAAGTTTACCTTTCAGAGGAGTGAGGTGTTGCACAAATATTTAATGTTTACTTTTATGCGGGGTGATTTTTTTCCTGTGAGGTGAAGGGCAGGCTTGCATGATGGACATCGTATAAGCCAATCCAAATGCACTTGGCTCGTGTTTCTAGCTCTTAGCCTGGCTTTAAACTTGGGTCGAAAGCGTTCACGCTATGCTTGGAGATGGAGTTCAGGGTTTTTGCTGATGTACTGGGCTTCCCAGTCTGTCAACAGGAGCTTGGACCATGCTTACATGCTGCGTGGTGCTTGAACGCCTTCCCATCCCCTGGTAAACGCTCTAATCGTGGCCTCACCTGTGACTGGGCATGTTCGTGTGTGTAAATGGGGTGGGGGGTGGGGAGGGCGGTGAGGTAAATGGAGAAAAAGCTTATCCTCATGCTTAACTGTCAATGTAGATGTTACTGAATTGACCGGCTTGACTCTAGAGAACAGCTTTTGGCATTGTTCCCCACTGAGCAATAAGATTTCTCCTCCATCTCTGAATCGGCCAAACTGGCTTTAAAATGCATGGTTTTTTATGCTTTTTTATTTCTGTGAGAATCCAGCAAAATGCAACTGCTCTGGTTTCAATCGCTGTCAGCCACAGAAAAATGTCAAGTCTTCTGACAAGTTCTTAGCAATGCTGATGTGGATTCAAATGCTATCAAGCAGTAAGAACAAATGTATTTTTAGATACTTCTGTCAAGTCTGACATTGATGTGTCCTATCAGTTCATTGTCAGATTAGCCCTTTGATTTATGTGGAATAATTTCCACATAACTTGCTTGGTGACCTTTTAGAGGAAAGGTAAAACAGGAAATAACCTGAAGAAATGCCCGGTCAGCTTTTTGGAGAATTGTGTTTGGTGCTGCATCATGGTCACAACCTGTGCTGTTTAGAGCAAAATGACATTGTGATTTATCACACTGGTGACATACCACATCAGGGGTATACTCCTGAAAACACTGGAAAAGGTGCATAGTCCAGGCATACACACTCTTTTGTCCTGAGGCTGGTGAGAGGGCTGGGACCTGCTGTTGCAGCTCGAGAGCTGGGAGAGCAGCGCACTGCTCTGGGATTATCAGCTGCCGTGGGCCTTCTTATCTCCTCCCGTTTCTGAAAGGCAAAAAATGACACACGTACAACCTTGGTACTGAACAGAGCTGCACTGGCGTGGTTTTGCAAGGCAGCAAGCTTTAAGGAAACTAGTCATCTGAAGCACCTGCTGTGCTGCTCTTAACATCCCTTCTTACTTTTAAAGTGTTGGTGACTGATAGCTGTGTGGTAGGAGTGAATATGAAGTGTCCAGGAAGGCTTAGAAGTTTGAATCCGAGTCTCTGGCACGCAATCTACTTTTTTTGAAGAAGAAAATGCAGGAATCTCTGCTTAAAAATAGGATTTGACACAAAAACCCTGCAAGAGCATGGTTAGGATTATATATTGAGAGATGAATTTATTTAACCTGAGGGCAGCAAGAGAGGATTAGATATTTTAATTCCCTCCCTTTCCCTAATGACCGTACAGAGTGCTGACACTTGTTTGGCTTGGAGAAGATGACCTGTGCACTGAAGTGATTAGTGTGTGCACAGAATTTTTTAACACCTCTTACTGAAAACAAAGTGCTGTCTCACAAAACAAAGCTCATTTTTCATGGGGCATAATGGCACCCTTATGAAATCAGGAGCATTATCACTGAAGTGGGACATGCAGCTTATGAGTTGGTCTCACAGATCATGAAATTCGGGACCTATCTCGTCAAGGCAGTTGGGTGATGATTTTCAATGCTCTCGCAAGTAAGAACATTTAACAAAGTGGAAAATGTATGTCAGTAGGAATTGCTGTGGTTTAGCATTTCAGAATAGCTAGATACTTCGCTGCTGAACTTGAGATGATAACTTTAGCTACCTAATTTTTAAAATTAGGTCAGTTCAGTTTTTCCTGGGAATTCTTACATGATAGATAAATGAATGTACAGATGAGGCAAAAAATTGCTGTCAATTAGTAGGTGTGTGTTTCTTAGAGGCCAATGTGTCTTGGTATGTTTCCAAATTAAATGTGCAATTGTGCTTTTGAACATAGGACAGTTTTTTCATTAAAAAGATAAGGCCTAAGTAGAGATCCCCTCTCGGGCTCAGTCCTGTTGCCTTAACAAGCACATTACCTGTACAAACAGCTGCAATTAAAGTTTGCTGTCTTGTAATTCATAATTTATTTGAATTGAAAATCAGTAAGAAAAGAAATTTTGTTTCATTTATTTGGGTATTTGATCCAGAATTATGCACTAGAGGGATAGATTATACAGGTGATCCATAGGTGGAATATGTTTGGAGCATTTTCAATTTTTTTTAAATTACAGGCTTACTGAACTTCTGTGGGTAAGAGAAAAGGTTGAATAAAACGCATCAATAACGTCCCTTTCAGGTATTCCAGTGTAATTTGACCCATATCTCTGTATGACTCTAGTCATGTGAATGTGAAAACTATTACGTTTTTTTAAGCTAACTGTACTTTGATTTTGGTATTAAAGTATGCCGTCTCCTTTGTTGTTTTCTTCTTCACACCAACAGAACGGGAATGTGCCACAGCATGGCTGCAGCCACGGCTTCCATATATTATTGTAAGGAGACAGCTGTTGTGGGACTGGAGTCAGTGTCTTGCGATGCTCTTCTACGGCTTTTCCTATTCTTCTCGTTACAGCGTCAAACAAGGGCTCAGTGTCAGCTGATAGAGGATTTGCCTCAGAAGGATCTTGAGAGAGATCAAACAGCAGCGGAGGGTCATGATGGGTTACACCATCCCCGAAACATGGGCAAATTCCTCTTCCAAAACAGGCCCCAGAGGCTTCTGGTTGGAATACGGGAGTAACATAATGAGCTTTCCATATGGTGCCACCTGTCACAGAAGAAGCACATTTGAACAGCTTAATGGCATTAGGAGTCAGGGGAGGGCCCTGAAAGTTCACGTGTTAAGTGACCTGCTTTGTCGTTCCTAGGGCAAGCTTATGTTGTGGTTGTCACATACGGGGAAAGGCTCTTTTGGGAGCTGGCAGGGATTCAGAATGGTTTTTGTGGCTCACGGGCACACCTGGGCTCTGGGTACGTGCAGGGCCATATACACCGTGTGGATGGTTAAGTCTAATATTTTGGGTGCAGAGGGACTCTCTGCCACTTCCTTGTGTCCCTTTAAAACACTACATGCCTCCTGGTGGGGGGAAATGGAGAATGTAGCCCCCGATTTCTGGGTGCAGGTACTGGTAGATGGTTCTTCTGTTGGCTCTGTACATCTGAGCCAAGAAGAGCACTTGGGCAGAAACTGATCACAGCTCATGTCCATGCTCACTTTCCAGCACACTTTCAAATAGGGTGGTAATTGCGGGCCATGAGAACAGTAAAATCTGGAGTCTAGTTTTTAAGTTAATATGATGAAGGCAACTCGTTTGCAGCTTTAGAGCTTGTCCTTTATCAAGCTCTTGTACTGACTGCTGGCTAAGTGCAGGTCTGTAACTTGTAATGAAGAAATGACAAATGACTAGGACTAAATCTGAATGCAATTCAACAAGGAGATTTTCCTTCCTTTTCCCTCCTCCTTTTTCCCCCTATTCCTCACCCTGCGTTTAGAAAGCACTACACAGAACTTGGAGGCAACAATGTGCCCAACAAGAAGACAGCAATTAGATGCTATGTCTGAAAAAGGGAGAGAAGAAGAAAGGGGACATTTAGCACTTGGAGCCACTTCTGTAATGCACTGAGCTGACAACTGCATTGTCCCTCCATGGCATTTTGGTTTTGGTTCAATGGAATCAGCTGAACTTTCCTTCCTTCTATTGTCCCTGGAGCTGTTCTTCATGACTGGGAGTCTGCAGCTTTTATTCTTCTGTCTCTGTTGTGTTACTACTGCTAGAACATATTTTGTTAATAAATAAAATTTAAAAACTTCTTAAAAGGTGAGGGGGAACAAATATCAGGTATTAATCTTAGATAATCTTTTAGCTTAAAATCTCCAGTTGGTGGCTGGCTGGCTATGTGTCTATTTATTTCCACCCCACAGTTTCCATGTCCTGCTAAGCTACGCTTCTGCACTTCTGTGGAGTGACGATGTCTCAATGGTTCTCAAATGTTTTGGCATAATACATTTAGAAATGTTACAGATTTTAGATATCTCCATTTCTGAAATTGTGAGAGAAAGGATGCAGAAGGTGGATTTCTTAAAGGAAATGGGCTCACTTCCTGATGGCTTACTAAGGACAGGTATTCTTTAGCTCTGTTTGAGTGTGTGCTTTGCTGCTGGCTGGGGTGTGCTCCACGTCCTCCTACTTTTGCCTGTCTTGTGACTAAAAGAGCATTTGTCTCATGACAAAAATGCAAGCATCCTCTGTCATATCAGGGTTCCCCCCGAGCATGGGATTTTGGGGTCTTATGCCTGTTGGTCGGGTAGATGCTTGTTAGAAGGCCATATGGCCATATGCATTTTTCTGATTAGCTGGCTCTAGTTAAGAGTGCTATTGTGATATTGCTAAAATGACGATTTAATAGATAAGTCTACTTGTCCATCTCATATTTATCTAGCTATAGGTAGGAATTTATGTGATCAATGTTCAGAAAAACCAAACTAAATAGTCACTCTTCTCCATAAATAGTTGAGCTGAACTCCCCATACTTTATACACTATAGGGCAGTTCAGAGAAGTGAGTGTAGAGTGAGGAGAATTGTTCTGATTCTGCAAAATTTGAACATCCACTTTTCACAGCTGCAAATAATTACTGGAGTGGCAGCATGGGAGAGAGCCAGGTCCTTTTTAGTTCATTTGGAAGGATACAGTGAGGCTGATTGTAATTAACCTGTCTTGGTGAGCTGAGCAGACAGCTGGGTTACAGAGGGATCAAAAAAAAAAAAGGTGGTAGAAATCAGTGCTGATGGAAGCAGCAGGGGTTTCAGTTGTCTCCAAGAGGCAAAGAGGGATATGCGGTTTGCTACTGAAGTAGCTCTGACAGAATTTGAAGGATGTGTGTGAATTTTAGGGCAACACACTAATACAATATGTTCAAGGGAAAGGAAACCTGCTTCTTCAATCCAAACATCTCTCAAACCCATCTGGTAACAATCAATCAGTTTAACAAGCAGAAAGAAATGGACTGTCACTAATAAGCCTTATTGTGCTGTGGTAGAGGAAAGGACTCTTTAACATATAAACAAAGGATTCTTCTGGCTTCAGTGGAAGGCTTAATTAATGGGTCCTGCCTGGGTGACATCAAGACACAATGGCTTCATATCTAGCCTGTCCAATAGATAGCAGTAAACAGACAATAAATATGTAATATGAATGTGATATACTTGTAAATGAGCTAAAACAGACTCTGAAAAGTCTGTCAGCCCAGTCAGAAGTAATGGCAGTTGGAGCAAAGAATCAGAATTTCTGGCTTGGCTGGAAGTTGAGCCCCATGGTAATATTTGATCAGCCAGTCTTTCATATGCAGAACATCGCATTGTTTTCAACCCCCTTGCCATGAGCAGTTGTGGCTCAATGGGGAAAAATTGCAGAAAGGCATGCATAGGAGATCTAGCTGTGCATGTGGCCTCATGGAAACACAAAATACACCTTGCATCTGCATATTGTATCTGGGTTGATGTTACAGGTAGTGTGGCCTATTAGAAACTGATCTATAGAGCAGAAGAGTTATCGATGGCTTGACGTCCATGCTGTGTTTGGGAGTGTTTTACTGGGGGCTAACTCTTGTCTGGTCCTATCTACACAACATCTTTTAGTGATTAGAGTATATTAGGTATAATCCTGGAGCCTATTTTACAGTTTAGTTTCATGTAAAGTCATGATCTCCAAGCCCATTCCACAGTGCAACCCAAAGCACAATGAGTGGGTATGCTCAAGGGAGGGTTCGCTTTGAAAGCACGCTTCTGATCTGAACTGAAATTGTCATGTAGACACCCCTTACATAGCCTAGGAGAACAAGAGGTAAAAGCTAGGTGAGGAGAACAGCAGTCCTTTAACCTGAAAAGCAATTCTTCACACGCATCCCTTGGTGGAGTATGTATTTAGCCTTTCACTGGGGAAGTGCCGCATGACTCTCCTAGCAGGAATTTTCTCCAGGAGTCACTGCAGTCAGACAAAGCTTTCTCTGCCCAGAACTTTCTCTGTCCGGAAAAAACATGCATTACAAAGAAATGAAGAGAGATCCCTAAGAATAGTGATGGATTTAGAGGCATAGGAGACTCGAGCTTCTGACCGCTGTTCTGCTTTAGGTAATGCGAACAGCTGAATGGGTTCGGGGTTAGATGTGATCAAGAGCCTGGCAGTTCTGGTGTGGGGCTGGCTTGGCAGCAGTCTGTGTCAGGTGAACTCTCACATATCTAGTGGCAGCTCTAAGAGCTGTACCCTGTCAGTCTCTAACTCCCTGGTCTGCCAAGTTTTGGATACATGGGGAGAGAGATTCAAAGTGGCGACTCCCACGTTTCCGCCAAGCGTAGCCTGTTGTGGGCTCCACGCGCAACAGCGCTGTGCTCCCTGGGGCACGGGCCATGCCCCACCCTGCTGTGTTAGCTCAATCTCGGGCCTGGAGCTCACGGTATGGTTCAGGAGCACCAGCGCTGACAACGCTTTGGAAATGAAGCCACTGCACGTGGCTCCCCCCGTGAGCCCGGCCGGGCCCGGGGCTACTCCACGCGTCCCCGGGGACCCAGGGCAGCAGGCCGCAGCCCTCAGCCTGCGGGGGCCTGGCCACGCTCCCTCTGCACCCCCACAGATGTGGGTGGCTTTTCATACAAGGCACTTGAGAGTGAAAAGCGGAGCAGCTGACTGCGCCGAAGAGCCAGAGAGATTTTATTTTTTTATAACCTCCTCGCCTGAAGCATTCCTTCCACGTCCGACGGGCGCCTCCCGAGCCCAGGCGCTGCTGCCGCCTGCCGGGCAGCGAGGCGGCGGTTGTGGCGGTTGGCCCGTGGCGGTTGGCGGTGCCGCGCTGCCCCCTGGCGGCGGCTTCCCCTGCCGGCTCCGCTCTGCTGGCTGAGGGGAGCGCGGCCCTCATGCCGGCCCCCCGGTGCGTGGGGAGGGCTAGGCCGGGGGGAAGCCGTGTGTTTTGGAAGGTGGGTGCTGCACAACGCCACGCCTGCAGAGCGTTCCCCTGCTAGGCACTTCTCTCCATTGCTGGCCTGTGCCCTATGGCATTTACCAGGGAAGGAGCACACCAGTCCCTCCTCCGGTGTTTTTTTCTGTATTTTACTAACATTAAGGAGCTTGATAAGAATGGAGGGAGATAACTCCTAACCAAAAGTGATTGCTTAAAGTGTTAGGTTATGGTGTTGGTTCAACTAATTCTGATTTATAATTACTGCAGAGGCCCACTTTCCACAGGAAGAGCAGAGTGGTGATTTACACGTCACTTGGAGATGATGTATTCTGATTGTGCCTAAACAAAGGAAAGAATTGAGTCCTGGTCTCCTTAGATAAGTAAGTAGTTGAGACAGCCAAAATGTTGGCCTTGAGCACTTTAAGTGGGGTTCCCTCACGGGGATCACCTTGTTTCATAGCCACGGTGGTATGGGGTCATCCAAACCCCCAGCAAGGCAGAGTGAGCTGCCGAGACCAGGCCCACCTGCTTGTGGCTGCTCCAAGCACCAGCTCTGCAGCAGTTCTGCCCAATTACAGTAGCCCCAGCAGGGTTGTGAAGGCCTTACCACCCAGCTACAAGGCAGAGTAGCAGCAGTTACAGCACTCTTTCTCTTTTTTTTTTCCCTTAAATAAATGATCCCTTTCCTAGTTCTTAGACAAAAATGTTAACAGCATCTTCTCTCCAGAGAAAATAGAGAATGAGGATTCCCAAGAGAAAAAAAAACAACCCACAACCCTTCCCTGGAGGGCTTGAAGATGCTCCACTCCATGGAAGAACTGGATTTATGAAACACCCTTGTACTTAGCATTTTCTATCATACAGCATCTTGAGCGTGGGTTGCTCTGGATCTCACCCTGAAGGGATTAGCTCCTCAAGTACTGTATGGCTTGTATAGCTTACACATTTTCCCTTCAGTGAAGTACCCAGCTTTATCTTTGGGGATCAAGAACCTAAAAATAAAACTCCACCGCAGCACCTGGCATCACATCCTCACATTTAGTACTTGGTCTCTTTCCTCCATGTTTCCTGTCAGTCGAGGGCACAGTGACTTCCTGCCCGGGAGCCAAGCTTCTGTTAAATGTGGTGTGACAACAAGGGCACTGACCTCAAGGTTAAACTGGCAGTATGACTAAAACTTCGGTGTTGCAACGCTGGAATGTATTTATTCATGCCAACAAGACAGACAGCAAAGTTCTCAGCCATTATCCTGATACTCTCTCTCACATGCGTGCATGTGTGTGTGTGTGTATATATATATCTAGGGGAACAGAGAAGTCAGTTTTGAAAGATTTGCAAGTACAAGTAAGTTTTGCAGTCTTCAAGTGTTCACTGAGCAAGTAGATTCTTGGCTTGATACTACCTATAGTTGATACTGTCATTGTAAATGGGCACGAGAAAGATCACCCAGTTAACACGGTGACGTAAGAAGGATTTCCTGCTGGGCTGCCTGAGATTATCTCACCCCACAGTCAGCACTCAAAGCGCTCTTCAAACAGCCTGCTCCTTGTCAACATAGCAGCTGAGTGTGAACAGCTGCTGATGGTGGAATGCCCTAGCATTTGTAACCATTATCTAATTGCAGTCTCTCAAGAACTCCATAATTCTTCTCTCACTTCACAGATAGGGAAAGCAAAACAAAAATTAAAGGAGTCATGTTTCTAAAGGATGGGAAGATGAGTAGGCATAGCCTACTCCATTTGCTTCTGCATTTCTCCAGCTGTGCAGAATAGGGAAGAAAAAAAAAAAAAGAAAGAAGTACGGCATCACCACAAATTCATGAACTTTACACTTACACAGAAGGTGCAATTCATCTCAACTGACTTTAATATGAGGGTGATTTTTATATCTGATATGGTCAGTCTCAGCTCCCTTTTTAGTCAGTGGAGAGAAACAGGCATGACTGATCTAGCCCAGATGTGCTACTCAAAAGGAGGTGAATCACACCCTGTAAACATCTGCATCTCTTCAGTGACTATAAAACAACAAGCTCAGATCCAGGCACCTGTGTTTGGTCGCACAAATGCCACCCTCCGTTCTGAGAAGAATAAGGACACAGCTACCCGTCACTGGCCTGTTCTCTTTCACACTGTAACGGAGGGTGACATCAGCAAAGATTGGGTGCTTGTTGAAAGCCCAGGAAAGCATTACAGCTGCAGTCAGCTTGTCTAATGCCACAGCTGAGAAAATGAAACAGATAAGATAGGGCTATTGAAAACAAACAAACAAAGATAAAGACCTTATGTGTGCACTTCCTTTTTCTTCAATCTTACACTAAAGCTGATTCCGAATGCTTTTGCAGCGAAAGCAATAGAAACACTGCAACAACAGGGAGATTCTTGAAGCTGTGCTACCCAGGAAGTGAACCCCTTTATCTCAGGCAAGGCAGGACAGCTAACATTGAAGCCATTCTGCGCCTTGTAGAAGACATGAGAATTTGAGGCAATAAACTTACTCCAGATATATGTACGTATGTTTTTACGTGGTACTCTATTGGAAGCTAGAGGTCATTACATCGTCTGTGATACTCGGGGGGGGGCGATGTTTATACTCACTGTCCTTTTGGTGCCACCGCACTGCATGCAGAAACACACCGCAGTAGTGAAACATGAACTCGTGCCCGGAGTGCTGAACTGTTCCCTGCAGCAAAGGCAGCAAGGTGCGCCCATCGATTACCCTGATGGAGAGGATGGGAGTCACCAGACTGCTTAAGAATTTCAGTCTGCAGCTGGAGCGTGAGCAGTACGCACTCTCCATGTATGCAGCATTAGGATTTCAAGTGTCATTTCTAAACCAAGCTACTGTTTAGCTAATGAGCCCTGAGATTTTTTAATTGTGTGGATGGGTGGAGACCAGTGATTAGCAGTTGCTAGCAGTTTTTGCAATTACAGCTAGTTCACACATCCTGCCTGGGGAGATAAGTCACCATTAGTGTAATTTTCCTGGAAGTAAGTAATAACCATAGTGAAGGCATGGTTCACAGCTTTAATTTTGCTCCCTGAAATGGAAGTCACTGATAGCTCTGTGAGCACGAGGCTTCATTAAAAAAAAAAAAAAAAAATTGACTAACAGTTGGTTTAGTTACATACCACCAGTACTTTTAAGCTTTTTGCTCAAATGGCTTAGCCACCCACGTTTTCTTGTGTTCTTTAGAAGAGTCTACTAACATAGATGCTACAAATTGTTTGCTACCAGGGAAGCTACTTCTCCGGTACTGGCAGCCAAATGCAGGCCATGTGCCATTGGCTCCACCTTCCCTACTCATGAAGAACCAGGCTTCCTAGTCTTGGAAAGGGCCTGTCCTAGTACTCTAACAGGACCAAACAGCTTTGTGAATATCTGTGTCTGTAGACAAGATGGGGAGAGCTACACAGAAAGCAAGCTAGAGAATTGCCTGGTTAAGAAACAAACAGAATTTAACCTGTGGCTGTTAGGATGCATGACATCTATAGTCAGCACCTGTCTAAATCAAGAAAGGGGAGCAAATATGGTTTGTGAAGCCACTTTTGTACCTGTCCTGAGGCACTGCCCCTCCAGCGAGGTGAACCACTGTTGGGAAAATGTCCATAAGGCTTGTCAGTTCATTGATAACTGTCCCTGCAGGCAACACTGCTGGCCATCTAACTATTCCTGGGACACGGATCCCTCCTTCCCAGCCTCCCATTCCTTTTCCACCTGTTAGAGGGGAGAAAAAAGTACCAAAAGAGATAAAAGAATGAAAGATATTAGACATTATGAATGTATAATAAAAGGTTTTAAAACTTTCAGAATATTCAAGTAGCTTTAATGAAAACACACTAAATCCTGGAGAACAGTAGAATGACTACAGTGCAAATTCCATTCTTCATGCCACTTTGTCAGCCTTTAAAACCAAGCTCTGGGAACCTTGCCTCTCAAGAGAGTCTAGATGAAACATCTGTATGATGGGTAAGGAACTGGAAGGCTATATCAAGAAAATAGTCATCATGATATCTGCCAGTGTTGACATAGATAATTGTCTACTGTGAAAAACAGAAGAATGTTTCAAGTGAGACTCCAAACAGTGTGTTCTGGATCTGCGTCAAAGGAAGTTCAGACTGGACATTAAGAAAAGGTTCTTTACTGAGAGAGTGGGCTGTCACTGGAACAGGCTTCTCAGGGAAGTGGTCACGGCACCAAGCCTGTCAGAGTTCAAGGAGCATCTGGACGACGCTCTTAGTCCTATGGTTTAGTTTTAGGTGGTCCTGCGAGGAGCAAGGAGTTGGACTCGATGATCCTTATGGGACCCTTCCCACTTGAGATATTCTATGATTCTATGATGCTACAACATTTTAAAGTAGTGCTTTGGGTTATGGATTAGATAGTGTGCTTACAATATTTAAAGACAACATGGAACTAGCAGGGGGTACAAGTGTACTGGAGTCTAAGGAAAGGATGAACGAGGGGGAACATAACAGCGTTGAAATACATGATGACCTTGCAACAACAGGCAAGGAGGAAAGGAAGAATCTCATCTCTGTAGATTGGTGAATAGGGCAAGATCTGTTGCTTAAAATGCAGCAAGAAAATCCAAGGTAGGTACCAGGAAAAAACCTCCAGTAGCACAGACAATGAAAACTGGATTATCTGGGAAACCACTGAAGGTCTTTAAGAATAGGTTAGACAATACAGCTATCAGGAGTAGCTTTGGTGAAAGTGATCCTGTCTGGGGGCCGAAAGATGAATAGCTGATGCCCTGAATTTGCTCCAGCCCTACAATCCAAGATTATCATCCCAGTTTAGTAAATATAGTTTATCTGGATGCATTTTATTCTATTATTTTCTTTTTAAGAGGAATTCTTATGCATGTACACATTACCAAAATTTTACCTTTATAGATCCCATTCCATCCACCCAACTGAGCATTTCCTCTGTGAGCCTCTAAGGATCCTCCATGATCAGAAGCAAAGTAAATGAATGTGGTATTCTTCAAGCCTTCTCTGTCAATAACATCCAGAAGCCTGCCTATAAACAAAGCAAAACATCGTAATTATGTCTGGAGATGCAGTCAAATTTTTTAGGTCTTGACTCAAAATTCAGTGAAGACCGAGTCTTTCCATTTACCTGCATGAGTTCTGTTATGAGCTACCACAAGCAATGCAAAGAGTAATCCTGCATTACAGAAATAATAAGAGCCCAACAGAAAGCTGCTGAATGTGCCCAAAATTTGCTTGTGGTGTCTATAAAAACAGTAAAATAAAAAATAAAACCAATTGGAAAATAATTTAAATTAATGATCCTTTTATTCAAGCTACTCAGAATACTCTGTCAGCTTTATGCTGTAAATTCTCTGAGTCAAGGATTGTCTCCATTGTGTAGCTTCAAGCATCTTGAAAAGCTTAAATAATGCTGCCTAGATTTCTATCATAGAAAACTGCTGTGTCTCACCAGGGACTGAATAGGGACTCTGAGATCAGGCTGCATACTATCAACCAAAATCTCCTAATGTCAGTGGTAAAAACTTCACAGACTGTAATTCAAACCTAGCTTCATAAGGAATGCTTTCAGTACTGATAGCGTCAAATGTTTATACCGAATATGATTTATCTTTAGTTGCTTGTCCTCATCACCTGCTGCATCAAATATATTCGCCAAGAACAGCTTCCATAGCTATAGAAGCAGCGGCAAAAGCTGAAGTACGCGAGTTAAAAGCATAAGCCAGTGATTGGCTCTTTTGCTCAATCTTTTCTCCTTTACAGACTTCCTGTGTCTCCTTGGTCAAACTATGTATTGACCTTACCTAAAAAGAGACACCTTCCCCTAAAAAGAGTTTAGATTGAGTCTAGGCATATTGGTTCTGAATTAGACCCCAAATCTCTTTCTTAGCTGTCCAACCCTGGAGACATCTGTCCTCACTAGCTGCCATCCTGTTTGACCTATACAAGGCATGTTCCTTACACCATAGGACTTCTGCTATCCAGCTCTGCTTGCATAGCCTGTGCCTGAAGGTGACTGGTGCCAAAAATTTGGAAGAGGAGCATGGCGGAGTCCTCTGGTTCAACTGGATCTTGCAGAGGTTCTCAGCCTGCTCATCAGAAGCCATGGGGCTCCTCTCAAAATACAATTTTGTAAACATGGTTATTGGAGGAAGAAAAGGTTCAGGGATTGAATCTTGGCCTGGACAGGAGGGGAATACTTTGGCAATAGGATCTTCGCTTTTGACTAAATACAAACAGGAGCTATCTCCCTCCCTCCCTCCCTCCCACTGAAGCAGAAAGGAACTACTAAGTAAGGCTTAGATCTACATCTAGGCTCTGAGTGCCGATTAAGTTTAAAAACCTAACCTAATCAGCACTCAGATCCTAGATTTAGATCTAAGTGAGTCTTCACAATGTACTGACTTCACACAATTTATTAAGTGAAACTCCATAGCTTTTTAACTTGGCCTTTTGGCTATGAGGGAGTTCTGGTTTCTGCTCCAAGGATTATTCTTCGATAAAAAGGAACAAGTACACAAACCAACCACCATATAATGTAGTATTCAACAGCAGCACCAGCTATATCTTCTGAGACTAGGCAGAGCTGGAGAGGTGTCATATATTTTGATTAACAACGTGATTAACAACGTGATCAAGCACGTATTTGTTTATTTTACTGCATTTAACACTGCAGCAAAGAAGTGTGTCAATTAGAAAAATAGAAAGAACAAATCCTCACAAGAAAATTTGGGCTTTCATCTTAAGAAAGAAAAAATGAGGTGTGGTAATGGAATGGCAATCTCTGGAGCTAACTGTGTATCCAAGGCAAGTTCACTGATTTCTGTCTCATGCAAAAAGGGAGTTCTGTGACCACCCCTTTATTTTTTTTTCCACATTCAAATAAATGAAGGATTTTCTTCAAGACAACCACTTACCCACCATCCAGTCCATCTCCTCTACATTATCTCCATATAGGCCATGTCTGCTTCTTCCCAGAAACTTCTCTGTGGTGATGAGAGGGGTGTGAACATGTAAAAGGGAAACAAAGAGAAGAAATGGTCTATGCTTGTTTCTGAAATAAAAGAAAACAATAGTCATTTCTCTGCAAACTGTCACTCAAACCAAAATATAACAGTGACATGGTAGTGACTATCTCAATAAAAATTATTATTGGGGTCTAAAATAAAATTTTTTGATTTTGACATCTTTGCATTTTTGAGGTTTTGGGAGACAGAAGGGATTAAAACACCCCTCAAAGATTTTGGTTCTGTATTAAGACCAAAATAGTAATGGGCCCTTTCTTTCTCTGGTTCCAAATTAGACATGTGTAGAACATTAAATAAATAACTTGGCAAGTTCATAGCCAAAAGACTGACACCCTCTGATAGGCAAGGAGAATAGGACTCGCTTGCTTAAACTTAAACATGAATGTTACTGGACATCTGAGACATCCTCATGGAAGAGGCAGATACAACACTGCACCCACAGGGGAACCATATCTCTTTGACATCAGGCCAGGCAGGTGTTCCTAGGAACCTGAGATTATCTATGCTCAAAGGTTCACAGAAGAGATTTATCTTACCCCAATTTCCCTTAAAAAAGAAACAACCAACCCCTAAACCCTGACAGAAATAGTATAATCTTTTTCAGGGGTATGCCCAGACTTGACACATGAATATTTTTAAAGCCTTAGTGGTTTGTTCAATTCCGGTTGAGGTTACTGATAGTACTGTAAATGAAGGACACCTTTGGAAAACAAAACAAAACTCACTATCACCCTCCTGTTTGTAAAATACTAACTTCATATGACACTTTCTATGACAGTCCATTCATCAGACTAAGATAATTTTTCTGCTCCTACTGGCAGAAAGCCCAGTCCTTGGCCAAGACCCCTTTGTTTTAGGTGAACAAAACATAAACACACACACAAAAAATCATCTTCCTTTTCCTGAGGAACTGACAAGCTATGTATAAGATGAAGGACAGCAGTTGGATGCTGACAGGTAGGGGGATACCAGAAAACAACAAATCACTGGCCAGCATCAGGACAGGTAGTTCAGCATGCTAGCTTCCTACTCTAGTGGTGTATGACACAGTAATCACATTATTTTTAAAAATCCTTAAAACACGATACAATTTTTGTTGGTTACCTTTCAATGAATGAAACTGCCTCCTTCAGCATATTAGAAGCAGTTTTTTCTAGATTCATCGGTTGTTCAGTGATATCATGGTTTCTCATCAGGATACAGTTCCAGTACTTGGTGAAACCATAGCTGGAGAACCAGGAGATGAAATACAGGAGACCACAGGTGGCCAGACATATAATTATTTTCCATTTTACTGAGAATAAATTGGTAAGTTTTCCAATCAAAAGCGTAAGCACTGCAAGGATGATCATCTGTGTGTAAAGCCAATATGTATCTTGCAAGGACTTGGCCAGTTCAGGGTCATCTGTGCCTTGACACTCATTCAAAAGGGTAAAAGGCATGCCGTAAAAATAATCAAAGCCATGATTCAAAGGATGGTGGCAGTGATCACAGCGGGATTTGCAGTTCACACCCATATGCCACTTCCCTGAAAATATAAAACAAAGATCTTAAATCCAACATCGTTACTCTTGGGTCTGTCTGCCTGTATTTCTAATAGGTTGGCTGCACTCCTCAGTTAAGGTGCAGCCAAGGAAGCAGCTGGTGTGGAATGGGGACAGACTCTTAGGGAGCAGTCGTGCATTGGCACTTTATCTGCCTAGAACAGCTGGTTTTCTTCACCTGTCTGTTAAAATTCCATGTACGGCAATGGTCCAGCTCAGACACCTCCCTGAATAAGAACGAATAGGGTTGCAGTAGTTGGTGCTTATTATTTTTCACATGATAAAGTAACCATTCATTAATGGGTAGCCTGATGGGGAGAAACCCTTGTGCCACAGCTAAGTGCAAGAACATGAACTAACTTACACACAAGTTCTATCTGACCTTCACAGTCCAAGAACAAATTTCAGGAAGAAGGTGTACATATTGGCTCTGTGTGTCTATATTAATCCTAAAATGAGTAGCAAAAATAGGCCGTTGCAATTATCCAGTACAATTGGACGTATCAGAATATGTCATACACTGATAATGAACCTTAATGAAGTCATATTACAGAGCAGTGTAATTATCCTGACATTGAAGCACAGACAGTCTATAACCATGGGCTTAGGGGCTATTAGCTAGACAAATAACTTCTGAGAACTGCTAACCAGCTCTGTGCTCATGTATATGAATGTAGTTTACTGTATAAGCTATACCAGGCTGCAGTGAGCTAGGAAAAATTTACCCCTTTGCACAGGCTTGTGTGAAGTCAGTACATCACTAAGACTCACTTCAATTTAGGAACTAAATGACACCTCAGCGTGCGGAGCCAAGCAGAGGTGTGAAAATCACAGTAATTACAATTAAGCACATGACACCTTTGAGTACATTAAAAAGAGTTTAAAAATGGGAGGTGCTTGAAAGACACAGCCTTTAATTGCTGTTCAGGCAAAATTAGCAAAGAGTTAATAGGATTTTCTTTTTTGGACATGTATTCTGATCCAAAACCCACTGAAGTCAATGGGACTCTTTCAGCTTTTTTGGCAGTTTCTTTTTGCAGAAAATAAGGCACTTTTAGAGTCTTGACTGTGATAATAAGCAGACTGTGTAAATAACAGAAAATCTAGCCACCAGATATAATTAAGACCACTGTGGTTTCTGGGTACTAACTGGCAGACAACATTTTTCTGCTCGAATAGATCAGTGAATATCTCTGTTGGTTCTTTCTAAAGCAATCTGTACTGGACAAACAAGATTCTTTCCTTTGCATTTACTTCTGTTTGCAGTGTACATCCATGTATTCCCATACATCCTTATTTCGGTTTTACCAGATACGCTATGTTGACACTGGGGCTTGTGGATGGCATTCTAAAAACACTGCTGATTTTGGAAGTTATGTATACAAGAAACTCTGGTTTAACTGATCCTAGACATTTTGGCAAAGAAAAATATTTACAGAAGCAGCCTCATTTGAATAACAAGCAATGAAAAAGGGGCCAGTTGCTATGTCTCATACCAACAAGTGCTGTAGAATAACCTTGCTGGTGCAGTATTCTGGCAAAAGTAGTTTCATTTGGTGGGAGCCCACCAGAACATCCGTTCCAAAAGAGAACCTGCCGTTGAGTGCTGGATGCCATGCCTAGATAGAAATAACAGTCTTTGACATAAAATAAGCCATATTTCAGATTTTCAGTCTTCTCAGATAATTCTTTCTAATGAATGGGACTCAGTTGCCTAAGTCTAGTGCCTTTTTATAAGCCATTTAGTATGCCCTGGGATATTCTGATTGACCCCCAGACCAATGTCTCTTCCAAGTCCCATGTCGTTATCTGCTAGTCCAATGCAGATGCCTCAGCTATGCTGGGGTGTCTACAAATGGCACTAAGATGCCTATGTTTGGACATTAGGCAACCTCTTACAATAGAAGTTCTGTCAAAATATAATGTTAAGAAAAGAGAAGAGGGAGAAAAAACAAGCAAGGAAGTTTTATATAGAACTAAAGGCTTACAGAGTCCGGGGTACGCACTTCTGAAATGTACAGTTCATGATTACATTTCTCCTTTAGGAAGTCAGGATCACATCAGAGGAGCTACACTGATTATGACTGACGTATGCAGTGGCTGAAGTTTTCTGTCATGAATTTACATGACTGAAGTAAATCTGTTTTAAAACATTATTGTTGAGACCTATTCCACAGTCTGATACATTTCACTATGAAAAAGTTTACCAGGTATTCAAAATATTACACTTTACTTAATATAATCTTAATACCACTGAACATACAGTGTTTACATATAATCTTAATACCACTGAATATACAGTGTTTACACATAATCTTAATACCACTGAACATACAGTGTTTACACAATTTTCTTCTTCATGTTTCTACCTCTGGGTGGTTTGTGCTGTTTGGATTTTCATCCATTTCTGTGTTGTCATTTAGCCACATTAAATGTGCTTTATGTGGGAATTTTCCCATAGAAATCAATCACTAAATCTAGTCATCTTTAGTTTTGCCCATCTCACTGAGACCGCAAATCCTTAGATTAACTAGTCTTTAAAATGGTTTCTTTAAGGGGATTTTTAATAGCAATAATGGCTAGACAGACTGCAGTGAACCATTAGAGAGAGGCCCAACCTGATCTGATGGGATATCTGCCAGTCAGGAAAGCCGCTCTGCTCGGAGTACAGACAGCAGCTGCAGCAATGTGCTGAGTAAGTCTCACTCCTTCCCTTGCCAGGCCATCAATGTTAGGGGTCCTAAAGAGGAAAATCCCATCTCTCATAAAGATGTATTACACAGAATTTTGTGGTATCCCACTCCTCCTAGTTTTGTCGAGGACATCACCATCAAATTTACAAAACTCTGTTTATCTACAATTCAACTAGGAAAGCTCTGTTAGATATTTTTTGAGATACCTTGACTCCTTAGAAATGAATTTTCCGTGGACAAATGTGTTTTTATTAATAACTAAAAAGAAAAAAAAAGAAAAGGTATTTCAGGTCTATCCCATATCAAAAGCTCACCCAGTATAGTGAAAAAGATTCCATTAATAGATACAGGACAACACAATTTCCAAGATTATAATAGGTTAGAGTAAACACAGGATATATATACAATCATTCTATCAATCAATCTATATACAGAGTGATAACTGCAGCAGGGATAAATAGATCACATAGACTGAGCTGTCATTTCATAACAAGCCTACTAGAGTTGTTAGCTGATATTAAATCCTAATCTCAGTCCTTGATATTTCAACCCTGGAGTTGTGGAAACTTATAAATTATACACATGCCTGACAAATACACTGCACAGACACATTTGCAAAGTTCTGACTGTACATGCTGAAAATGAGAAGTCCAAGAAAGTTGCTCAAGCATTCCTGTATCATTATTACTCCAGTAGGAATTACTGTAGAACATTTATTTTGTACATGGTTTAAAAAGAAGCGTATCTAGATAAACTAATTAATTAATAATGAGTTTTCTAATACTGTTATCAGTGTTTTTTCGACTGAAATTCATCAGAAAGGGATAATTTATTTCGTAGAATACATTCTTACCTTATTGTATCATTGCCATAACAACCCACATCTCCAATACCAAGATCATCAGCCAGTATCAGTAAAAAATTGGGTTTTGAAGGATTTGATACACAGGTTCTTGGAAACAAGCACAAAATTAGCCAAATGTTTAGGCAGCTCCTGAAATTAGAAGTAAAGAGGTAATATTACAAAAACATTTGTAAGCTTTACAATAGACTTTAAACTGTTTATTAAAGTTTTATGAGGACTGTTTAGATGCAAACAGCTACCAAATACTGCCAGCAGATGGAGCTCCTGAATATTTACAAAAGTTCTTGAGTTTTCTAAAGCCAGTAATATTGTTTTTTTATTCACACAGGAATTTTGGTGTACATTTCTTTATTGAGATTTGCACTAATCTCAGCAGATGTTTCCAGTAGAATGAGTGGTTGGATGCTTGCAAGTCTCCTGAGACACCCCTTGTACAGGGGTGTAGAACACTCCTGTTAAGGCTCCTGGAGTGCGTGGGACAGGAGCACGGAGGTGGTTGGTGTGGTGACATGCTGGTTATGATGGCAATGCCTTGACTATTGCATCCACTGCACCCAGTGCTACACACAGCATCTGGAAAGTGCTCCTTCAAGGTTGCAGCAATGGGCTTAACCTTGATTATCTTCCTAGAAGACCCTAAGAATATCTCAGCACATGTCTTAGTTGCTCAAGGTGTTTGCAAGAGGCACCTTACGGATGTTCACCTGAAGTAAAATACATACGCTAGAACATACCTACTGACTGCTTGTTCATTAATAGATACTGCAATGTGATAAATGCATAGTAAATGTACTATACCATATATTGTATATACTCCTAAACCTCCAGTCCTATGACAGTAGGATAAAAGTCCTTGAAAGACCAATAGTTCTAAACCTGTATTAACTGCTCTCAGATTCTCAATGAGAAAAAAAAAAAAAAAAAGAGAGAGATCTTTTTAAATTTTCTTAAGCACAACATGCAAAAACCAGAAAAGACCCTCAGCAAATGTCTTTTCTTACCATTGTTTTCCCTGGTAAACTTCGTGGCTTCCCCATGTATGAAACAGGTACATACCTGGTTACATAAATTCTGGTGGAAAAACAAAATAATAATAATAATAATAATAATAAAAAAATCAGAGCCCAGTAGGTCTGGTGATCTTGTCTGTGAGGTCGGTCATTAACTGCCCTGCATTACCGCAATCATACTGCCACAGCCTTGGCTGGCTACAACAGAGGTGGACTGAACTACGAGGGCTCGATTAGGCAGGCCCTACGTTCCCGACCGTGTGCTCGCAGAGCCCTGTTGAACTGACACCGCAAGGCAGAAAGGGCACTTCTGAGGCCGGGTGATGTCGGATAGCACAGCATGCAGTTTTGCAAGATCTGGCCTGTTCCCAGCTGCCAATAACTTCAGGGGGACTGGTGAGTGTTTGGCAAGAAGGCTAAATGCCCGTGGCTTTAAACAAGTGTTAAAGGTACCAATTACTCAATACATGCACAGAACTGTTGGTGTTCACTGAAAGGAAGGTTTTCACCATTTTACAAGCAGGAGGTTTGTAACAGGAGATAAGTAAAACTAGTATCTCACTCTTTATTTAACTTCAAATTATCTTTAAGGTCCAGGAAAATAATCTAATCTTTACTGTGAGCTTTGAAACTACAAAAAATGCTTCAAAGAAAAGTCAGCCTGGAAAGCGGTATTTGCAGTGCAATTCTTAGGGAATGGACTGTAACATCCTTGGGTGTGGATGCCATCTAGTACATTCAAGGAGGTGTTTATCTGAATGGTACTAAAAACTGTCCAGAAACATAAATGTCATTATGATCATTTCCTTAAAGGACTTCAAACCTTAATACAATTTATAAATTTAACAAGCCAGTTTTTCTACCTGCCAACTCTGTGAACCCAACCTGGGCTTTAAAAGCCTAGAAATAACCCTTCAGTTTCTAAATATTTATTTTTGACTGGCAAGGCAAATTTTATGAGCGGAAGCAATTTCCTATGCTTGCTGAAATAGAGAGCACAACTAGTCACTTTGGTCAAAGAATGGCTTGGGAAATGCACACCTTTTCTTTGTGAATGGCCACAGACCAAGGGATCTGCAGAAAATGTTGCACTGGAATCATGCAAACAGTCATGCTGTCCTGGTTTCGGCTGGGATAGGGTTAAATTTCTTCCTAGTGCTGTGTTTTGGATTTAGTGTGAGGAGAATGTTGATAACACACTGATGTTTTCAGTTGTTGCTAAGTGCCCTCCTAGTCCAAGGACAGCTCCCGTGCCTACTGACTGAGCTAGGTACACAGGATGGGAGGGAACATAATCAGGACAGCTAGCCCAGCTGGCCAATGGGGTATTCCATACCATGTGACGTCACGCTCAGTATATGAACGGTAGGCGTGATCCAGGAAGTGCCGATCGCTACTTGGTTATCGGTCAGCGCGGGTGGTGAGCAATTGCATTGTGCATCACTCATTTTGTATATTCTATCATTATCATCATTATTTTCCCTTTTTCTGTTCTATTAAACTGTCTTTATCTCAACCCACGAGTTTTTCTCACTCTTACCCTCCCGATTCTCTCCCCGTCCCGCTGAGGGGGGGTGGGGGGAGTGAGTGAGTGGCTGCGTGGTATTTGGCTGCCTGCCAGGTTAAACCGCGACACATGCAGAAGTACCTGACAAACCAGCTCCACGGTAGACTGGCACATGCTCATCTTCATGCTGTACACTGAAGTAAATTAGAGATGACACTCATTCCTTCGCTGTGAAGAGAAAAATCTGAAATATCCCATCCATGCAAAAACCACAACAATTTAGATATGCATATTCACCTTTTTCTGTTAGGGGCTGATTCCGTCTGAAAGCAGAGCTCTCACTAACATCGCTAGGAGTGTCACAAACCCAGTACTGGGCCCTAGGGCTTGTCCAGTTTCTTTAGCTGTTAAATGAAAAAATGATTTAATCCATAAATCTAACATCAGCCTCTAGAAATCAGCAGTTACTTACAGAAATCTGAGAAAACCTCAGATAGTAATTGCCTCTGTAAGCCAGTACGCCACAATAAATGATCAAGACTAATAAAAAAGGCCAACCCCTTTTAACAATGTGGAAAACAAACCCTCGTCTCAGTTACTCTTCTTGCTCCTTGGTGTGCTGCACAGTCCTGATCCTCTAAGACGTGTGTGGGAGGAAGCGGGCTGGGACTTGCTCCTTTTCCTCTTAGTCTCCCTTCCCCCAGTCTCCAGCACAGAAACCGCCTGGGATCCCCGCCAGCAACCACCAGCAAAGTGGAACAGCCAGGCAGGTTTCATATGAATTCCAGGCGGAGTACAAAGTCCTTATTCTTGAAATACTGGCACAACATGGCTACTGCCTTTGCTAGACTCCCTATCCAGTTAATTCTGTGCAGATTTGTATAAAGCCCGTCACTGCTCTATTTCAGTGCCTCAAAAGAGATGCTATAAATAATAACATCAGAGCACTCGGAGCCCCGGGGTTTTGTTTCTCCCACCCTGCTTTTCCAGCCTTCCTGGCAGAATAATAGGACTAGCTTGTCCTCCCCTTTTTCTTCTGTCATGTTGTCTTTTCCTCTTCGTTGCATTTTCAGGAAAGGTAGACTTACCTGCGCTGAAGATATTAATTGCACTTTCTTCCCCCACCCCCAAGAACTGAAAGTTTAGTATTCCACCCCCCACTCACACTTCTTTCAGAACTTAACTCTGTTATAATGCACTTTACCCTTCAAAAGGTCTTAAGCAATTACTTAGAGGAGCTCTCATCTATTCGTTTGCTGACATTTCAGTTCTCCGAGTTACTTGAATACAGTGAATGCTGAATTCAACACTGTGTTCTAGAGAAGCCAGTAGGAGTCAGTGAGGTGGAAAGATGAAGCAGCTTAAACTATCAGACTTGTATAATACACGGCAGGGATAATCATGGTTTGAAGCAGTTTTTTATTTGTTGGCCTCCTTGCATTTATGACCATACTCAGTTATTTTTATAAGATACAAGTTTTCAAATTGGGCTACTTTTATTCATACCTATTTGACTGTACTACTAATTTTGTATGATTACTTAACAGCTTGTGATGCTTCTGGTGCAAAGATTTTTCTTGAAAAAAATATATTTCTCAAAATTACGTCATGCCTTTGGAAAGATGGATCTTTAAAAGTTGCCAATAACATATGTATTAATTTCCATCTGTCTTTGGTCCAAATTATGACTAAACTAAGACTGTTTACATCTTTCTCACCATGTGATCACTACTGAAGATGTGCCCATGCTGCTGCTGGCATGCCTTAAAAAAACAACCAATCAAAAAAACCAACACAAAATCCTCCCAAACCCCCACACCTTTAAATTTTTCCCTGATAACAAAACTCTGTCTGGAAGCGGAGGAGGCATTCTGCTAGCACAGACCTTGCATCCTGTTCCTCACCACTACGTTAGTGACCCAGTACAGAGGTAACAGCTGTGATTACTTATTGTCTTCAACAGAACTAAGCTTTAAACAAAGACTTTTTTTTTTTTTTTAAAAAAAAAGAGCTTTGTAACAATGAGGCAGAAAGGAGATGATTTTTATCTCTGCATTTTGAGCCCTGCAGTATTTCCTCCTCTTACGATAACTGGTTTTTCACTGCGCCTGAGCACAGGAAGCTGCTGTTTACGCACTGCTGCATACAGGCAAATTCTCTGCCAGCAAAAACTCAATTTTTGAGTCATTGTGTGCTTTATACTGCCACTTTCTACCTGGCTTTTTGCACATGTCTGAGTACTAAATGCAAACACTGGCATTTGTATAGTCCCTTCTACCTTTGACAAGTTTTCAGAATGAATTTATAGTAGAGAAGAACATAAATATTGAAATGACACAAACAGAAATTTGTAAAATTATTCCTATGTCACACTTATGAAAAAAGACTAAGGGATAAAAAGAAAATTGTTCATCAACTAAACTGGCTGAGCAAGTAAAACTTTTGCAGGGGTATTCCTTGGGGGGGGTGGGGGGGGTGGGACAACAACAGCAAAAACCAAACTAAAATAATCTGTTTCCATTTACTCACTTCAACCCCCAAGTTCTTTGCAGTTCTAGCAACTCTGACTTCATCCACTTCTGCAAAAAACCCAGTCATTAATACAATTCAAAGCCCTAAAATCACTGCAATTTCACTGCAAGCTTCAGTGCAGAGTCACATCTTCTTAGAAAGTCTGGCTAGGGTCACACCACTGCAGGATTTTTGGTTTGCTTGTTTGTGTTTTCTAGGTTGGTAGTGTTTGTTTTTTTTTTTTTAAATAACTAGTATTGGCAAGACCCCTTTTTACAAATTGTAGTTTGTAAACCTCTGTATACTGCTACCAAATATTTTTGAGCATTAATTCCAGTATAAGTCTCAAATGAACCTTGTTTTTCTGGAACTGACATTAAAACAGTGCAAGATATTAATCCAAAACATTTTTTATTGGCATCTTATATTCAATAAAATTGCTGTTTGCCAGATTAGTATGCACCAGAACCTCTTTCTGAAGAGCAAAATGCTTCTCTCTCTTTTGTAACTGTTGCAGGGTTATACTGGACTTTAGCATTTTGTACCTCGTACTGTTTGTGATATACGTTGTCACATAGCTAAAGCTGCAGAGCTGTTCAAAAAGCTATTCACAACTGGAGGACGATCCCTCACTAAATCAGATTCGCTCTGTCTCAGGTGTTGCTCAACATCTCAACAAGATCACTGCAGAGAGAAGAGAGAAGTACAGGAAGCAATAATGACACAAACTACTGTGTTTGGATAGAGTACGACCATGATTTGTGGACTACAGGGGCACAACTGCGAACATCTGGAGTTCCACGTAAGTCTAGTATTTCTAACTGCTGCCTGCTCAGCGTCATACACTGGGCTCTCTGCAGAGTTCTCCAATTGTCTTGCTTGAGCAGGCATAAATTAGGCAGAATTTAGGCATATACCTTTACAGCCATCTCTTACACGCGAATCTGCAAAACCAGTCTCCATTCAAGCTCTTTACCACACCAGACAGCATTTCCTTAGGCCTTTGGCTAGTGGTGAAGAATGAAGGGGAAAATCTCTGATCAACATTCCTTTTCTTTATTTTCATCCACTTTGCCTCCCAGAGAGAGAAAGGACACAGTTATTTTCCGAAAGCTTTTTCAGCAGAGGACTCAGTGCCACAGGACATGTTAGTAGACATCCATCTCACAAACTTTGTGTGCTGTCACCTTCCTTGTCACACCAACAGAATGGGAACGTCCCGCAGCACGGCTGCAGCCACGGCTTCCACACGACGTTGTACAAGGAGAGCTGCTCTGGGACTGGAGTCAGTGTCCTGCGATGCTCTTCTATGGCTCTTCCAATCTCCCTTATTACAGTGTCAAAGAGGGGCTCGGTGTCAGCCGTCAGGGGTTTGGCTTCAGAGGGGTCTCGCGAGAGATCAAACAGCAACGGAGGGTCATGATGGGTCACGCCTTCCCCAAAACATGGGCAAATTCCTTTTCCATAACAAGCCCCAGCCCCAGATGGATGAAAGACGGGGGTCACATAATGAGCCTTCCAGATGGCTCCACCTGGCAGGAAAGAAATCTTATGGCACGACTACAAGACGATAGAGGAAAATGGAAAGTGCCTTCAAGCAATAGGAGTACAGCTATTTACTAAGGAGACCTCCTCTCACACACCCTGGCACCCCCATCACCACAAATCAGATTATCTGTGTGGAGTACTGACTTTGAAGAGGGAACACACTAGAAATATGAAGAAAACCACATTAAATTTCCAGTGTAGTAGTAGACAGCCCGTATTCCCTCCTTCCCTCCCCACTTTCTACAGATTTGTTACTCACAAATATTTCTTTGCTGCAAGACATGTCCAGCTAGCCAGAGTCACTGGTATGTTATGCACAACAATTTCAAGAATCTCAGAGATCAGTACTGATAAACACCCATCATGCAATAAATTTGTCAATTAGCAAGATGCCTATCAAGAGGAGAAAACTCAATGTTTTGCACTTATCATGGAACAAACATTTATACTTACTGTCCTTTTGGTGCCACCGCACTGCATGCAAGTAGGCCCCACAATAGTGAAACAGGAATTCGTGCTCTGACTTTTGAGCCCTTCCTCGCAGTAAAGGCACCAAGTTTTGTCCATCAATCACCCTAATGTAATGGGGAGAAGCATTTTCAGGCAGGGGCCAAACCTGACGGTGAACTGCATGCTTATCACTGCTTTTGCATTGGCTGCACCAGTGCTTGAGACAGCATACAGAATAATTTGGTCATAGATTTAGAGTAGCCAGTGGACTGCCAAACCGATGTTTAAATCCCTAGATATTTTTTTTTTTTTAATAGCTGGATCAACTAATTCCATTTAGCAATATGTAAACAATATTTAGAGCTTAGTCTAGCAGAAAAAAGTAATTTATTCAAGAAATCAATACCAATCTCATAATTGTTTACATTCAGCAATTTTCAAAGGAGCTTAAAGAAATCTGTTGAGCAGGGATGGATTTAATTAGTTTAGGAGGTATTTTTAAGTGTCCATAAGTCAAGTCAGTTCATACCAAAACAACCTCAGCCACCAATTCTTTCCTGAATGAGGCTGAATCTCATTATTTGAAACTAGCACCTGGTCTTTGGCAGGAACAATTCCTCTGGCCGTGAACACACCTGTGGGCATATCTGGGAGAGTTTGCTCACTAGTTTAAAATCTCAGACCAGGCTTGAGGCTAAGCGATATTTGTGGGATCTCCAAGGATGATAAGAAACACAGTAAATTGTTAGTATTTAGCTCTCCTATCACTCTCTCCTGTTGAAAACATCTCCATACCTGTCCTGTGGCAATATTCCTCCAGCCAGATGAACAACTGTGGGGTAAATATCCATAAGACTCGTAGGTTCATCAATGACTGTGCCTGCAGGTAACACTCCTGGCCACCTAAATACTCCTGGCACACGGATCCCTCCTTCCCAGCCTCCCATGCCTTTTCCACCTGCAGTGAAATGAATCAACATATGCCAGTTCAGAGGCAAACACAAACCCCTTAATTGGCTTATTGCATTTGAATGTACAGAAAAAGATGCAGTAATACACTGCTTATTCAACAGATTTGACTCTTCATTTGCATTGCACTTCACATAGTTTAGAAGGCCTCAAAATGTGACATATAACTCATCTGAACCTAGAAAGATAGGAGGAGGCAATCTCTATTTTAACTTTGACCACAGATCATAGAATCATAGAATCATACAGGTTGGAAAAGACCTCTAAGATCATCGTGTCCAACCGTCAACCCAACACCACCATGCCCACTACACCATGTCCCTAAGGGCCTCATCTACACGTCTTTTAAATACCTCCAGGGATGGTGACTCCACCACTTCCCTGGGCAGCCTGTTCCAAGGCCTGACCACTCTTTCAGTAAAGAAATTTTTCCTAATGTTCAATCTAAACCTCCCTTGGCACAACTTGAGGCCATTTCCTCTTGTCCTATCGCTAGTTACTTGGGAGAAGAGACCAACACCCACCTCGCTACACCCTCCTTTCAGGTAGTTGTAGAGTGCGATGAGGTCTCCCCTCAGCCTCCTCTTCTCCAGGCTAAACAATCCCAGTTCCCTCAGCCGCTCCTCATAAGACTTGTGCTCCAGGCCCTTCACCAGCCTCGTTGCCCTCCTCTGGACGCGCTCCAGCACCTCCATGTCCTTCTTGTAGTGAGGGGCCCAAAACTGAACACAGGATTCGAGGTGCGGCCTCACCAGTGCCGAGTACAGGGGCACGATCACCTCCCTATTCCTGCTGGCCACACTATTTCTGATACAGGCCAGGATGCCGTTGGCCTTCTTGGCCACCTGGGCACACTGCCGGCTCATGTTCAGCCGGCTGTCAACCAGTACCCCCAGGTCCTTTTCCTCTGGGCAGCTTTCCAGCCACTCTTCCCCAAGCCTGTAGCGTTGCCTGGGGTTGTTGTGGCCAAAGTGCAGGACCCGGCACTTGGCCTTGTTGAATCTCATACAGTTGGCCTCGGCCCATCGATCCAGCCTGTCCAGGTCTGGAATGAGGCTAGGAATAATAAATCTACCTGTGAAGACCTGTGTTCAGCAACAATAAAACAGCTTCAACCTTCTATTATCCTCCATTTCAAGGGTTGCTTGTATTCACCTGTGTTATTGAAGAGCTTCCTAGCAAAAGAAAAGAGGAGGAACTGGAAATTGGAAGAACTCATAAGACTGAAGAAATACTTGATATTCTCTTTAAATCTACACAAGACTTACTAATTAGTATCCTATTTTAATAAACAGCTAAGAAAAAATCTTCTCTTTACAGACATGGATTCCCTTCAAAATATGTCTCCTTAACGCTTATATTTCCATATGCCTTGTGCATCTCTTCCTTTTTTGAAATCAAGATTTGGACCTGACTCTTCCAATGCTTAATGCAACATCTCTTAACTCAGAAGCAAAAAATCTGAACCTATGAAATCGTACCATATACGCTTTACTTCAAATGGCAGGAAAACATCTTTTCTCAACTTGCTACTAACAGAAACTAACCGAATAAAGCATCCTGATCCTGGGTGTATGAAGACAATATTTACCTAACTCCCAAAGCAGAAACCTGTTTTAATTCATATATTCAATATGGAAAAAACATTGTCTTTATTAGATCCCGTCAGGCTTATGAATCAGTCTTTCATCCACAAAGAGAAGCACTTTCTCAAGCAAAAGCAGGGATTGAGATGGAGACTCCCTTTCAGACTAACTGAAAGCCCTTCCCTTTCATAAGGGCCAGCAACCTCCGTTGCTCAGCAGCGGAGCGCCCACCTCATGGGAACCAAAATTCCATGTCTTTGACCTTTGCTGTGCCCTGTGGAGCAGCTCAAGAAGGTTTTGAAATGGAAGAAACCTGTTTTAGGAAAATAAAAACAACAAAAGTTTGGGCAAGAGGTGGATGGTTCATTGGTGATAAGAGAACCTAAGACCTGACACATATTGTCACATGTTCACGACAGGTCACAGGATGAGGTGGTCTGATGACACAGGACTGTTGGGGTAGGTGGGAGAAAATGCAACAAATGCATATTCTTTTGGCTTGAAAAAAGCCACTGCACTGCTCAGCAGATTGAAGAATGATTCACAGCAGAAAGGGATGAGCAGGAGGTAAAGAGTGAGATCCTCTTAGACCACCAAGGCCATTTGGATTTTGTGCCAATCCCTGATTTTGGGTGGAATATCAAAGCATACGGCATTGTTGCCGCAAGTCATGACACAATGTGCCCTTACTCTATTCTGTATTGATTAGCTGGGCAGCAATGATTTCTGAAACATAATGAGAAAAAGAAACAAGCAAATCAGGAAACAGTCCTATTGTAGAGAGAGGAAAAAAGCCTTAGAGAGAGCGAACGAGAGATATAGAATTCAATATAGGGAACTATCACATTTTTTCCAGCACCTTTTACTTGAGAACACCAAATAATTTACAGGTATCAAGCTAGACAATACCTTTGTCAAGGAGATGTGTAATGCTTGCACTTTACTGAAAGAAAAGGTGACTTTAAGATTAAAACACCTCTGTATGTCACCTATATTTTAAGCTAAAAATGCGACTCATTCCAGCCATGATAGCTTCAGCCAGGCAAATTCATTATGTTTCTGATTCTAACATTCATGTAAAGTCATAGTGTTTTTCCTACCTTTATAAATACCATTCCAGCCACCTAGCTGGGCAGATCCATCCTGAGCCTCCAAGTGTCCTCCATGATCAGAGGCAAAGTATGTGAATGTATGATTTTTCAAACCTTCTTTGTCAAGCGAATCCAGAATTTCGCCTTAAATTTAAGAAGAGAGACAGCAAGGTTCCTATTAACCAATTAGAAAGATCAAGCCACATTTCTAATGTTTCAATAATAATCTTTTGCAATGCCTTATAAGAAGTTCTTAATAGCTTAGATTTCTGTAGGTATTTTAGCCTTATTAGTTTTCCTGCTTTAAAATACACAGGTGTATGTGTCTGAAACAAATCCTTCATGAAGAATACCTACCCACCATCCAGTCCATCTCTTCTACATTGTCTCCATATAAACCATGATGGCTCTTCCCAAGAAATTTTGCCGTGGTAAAGAGGGGGGTGTGAACATGTAAAAAGGAAAAAAAGAGGAGGAATGGCCCATGCCTGTTTCTTAAAAACAAACCAAAGAAAAATAATTTTTGTTGTGTGTTTGGAGTATTTTGAAAGGTTTCATATTCATCCATGCACAGACATACACATTGGGTCCAGACTGTACCCACAGCTAGTGCATCCCCATTGATCACAGTTGACAGTTTTCTTTTTTGCATGACATGTGGGCAAGAAAGATCCTTTTCAGCCAGATTGTTTTCAAATTCCAATGTGTAAACAGGCATAGCATTTGCACAGTGCTTAAATGAATCAGATGCCTAACTCTGATGCCTTTTTAGTTAAATGCAACTAGAGCCAGTCTCATATTTACTTCAATATTCATGTGACTTTTCTAAGATAGCCACTTACAATTTTCAGTATATTTGTTTTCACAAACTTTAAGAAAAGAATAGTTACTTTCCCTGTTTTACAGAAAGGCACTTGATGCACATAAATATTATAGAGTTCTGTGCAGGCGGAACTTGAATCTAGGAAATGAATGATATTACTTGGCTTCCTTCTCAATCCATAAAAATAGATTTAAAGTGTTTTGAGATTTTCACATGAAATAATTTTGTGCATCACATATTTTGTCTAGGAGTTTTATAGGGTTTATGAAAAAGAGCACAAATGAGGCTTGTAGAGTGAAGTGTAAAAATTAGCTGGTTAATCTTGGAGCAAATATAGATTACAGGGCATAATGAAATGGTCATGTATCATTGGGTTAAAATCTATCTCATTTACTGTATCCTCCAATGTGAGACAGTTGCAATTAAAATTTAAGTGCATTGGGTTTCCAAATAGAGAACTTGGATATGAGTTTCAAAGCAGTTATCATGATACAGCTATAGTTACTGGAGAAAAATATTCTATTCCAAGTGCCCAAAACATCCTGGTCCCTTTAAAGAAAATTACAGACAATCATTTACCTTTTGATAAATGACACTGCCTCCTTCAGCATGAGGGAAGCAGTCCTCTCTAACCTCATCGGCTGCTCAGTGACATCGTGGTTCCTCATCAGGATACAGTTCCAATACGGCACAAAGCCATAACTGGAGTACCAAGAAATGAAGAAAAGGCTGCCCGCCAAAGTAAAGCAGGCAATTATCTTCCAGCGGATGGAAATCAAACTAGTCAGTTTTCCAGCAGTGAGAGTGAGCACAGCAAGACTAATTATCTGACTGTAAAGCCAAAGCTTAGCTTGAAGGGCTACATCCAGCTCTGGAGATTTGTTTTCTTGACAGTTGTTTAGAAGTGTGAAAGGCATACCATAAAAGTAGTCAAACCCATGGTTTAGAGGATGATGACAATGATCATTGAAGGATTCACAGTTTACACCTTGATGCCATTTTCCTGAAGGTTTTAAAGCATGAAAGAAATTAGAACATTAAGGTAGACAACTCAAAAGGAGCCCACAATAGCATCATCAGCATCTGTTCGGGAATTAGGCGAGTCACTCTGTTTTTCAACAGAGTATCGACACATTCTCCTCATGCACAAGGATGCTGGGTGAAACCAGTGCCTGATCAAGTGAATGTCATACCGTAATGGTATGGCGATCCCCAAATGGACATGGGATAAACAGAGAAATTTGCAAGATGCTCAGCTACTCAGCTGAGGGTCACATAAGCATGGGATTTTATTACCTTTCAATGAGGATCAGGGAATTAAGGTACTCGAACTCGCTGCCTGCTTTAATACATTCCCTTCCTAACTTTCAATCATTTACTTGCAACTTCATGGAAGTAAACTTTTGACCAATGTTAACAGATCACCAGACTCAGGAAGATGATTTCTCAGGCACGTCCCGATCCGTATGAAAAGGAGAAAAGGCTGTAAACCAACCTTTCACTCTACCCCTGCCCAAAATAGAGCAAGTAGACAGAAGCTGTTGTCTACTTAGAAAAGGTGCTGGATCAAAGGACCCTGAGGTTTGCCGGGTTATGTGAGTGCCAAGTAATTACAGACTCAGCCAGGAAGACTACAGTTCATTAACTCATGATTCAGTGCAGCCACATCTATTTCCAGCACTTGGAGATGACAATGAATTTGGCACAGCTGGCCCTGACCCCCTGGCTTTAAGGGACATAGGGCTTACCCTACCTACCCATTTATGTGAAGGGATCCATTGTGAGAGTGCCTGTCACTTGACAGTAATAAAAGCGAATGAAAGGGAAAAGAGAGACTTTGCCAGTTGATTTTAGAGACATTTGACAAAAGAATGATAAATCTTGAAACTGTTGAGGTCTGACCAAAGTCACAGACAGGAAGGTGCTCTAGAGTAGTGTTTCCCTGACACCTTTGCATTTTGGCTTCATCTGAGGAAACAGCCATCGTATCATGCCTCTTTGGGACCTCACAACCTCATCTGTGAGACACTTGCGCTTCATCTTCTCCTTTGTGGATACAAACTTTGTTCCTTTCTTTCCCTATCCTCTTTTGTTTCTCTGCCTCTTGCCTCCTAAAGGCAGATGAAATACTTAAAGATATTGTTTTGTTTGGAAAAATCTCTACATTAACAAAACTCTCACAGTGGACCAGCCTTTGAAAAATCTTAGGCCAACTAAAATAAATGCTCACCCATTATAATCATGAGACCGTTTTTAATTCTTCCTGTTTCGGGTGCCCTGTACAGGCATTAGTATTGTCTTAAAACTCTTCAGACTGCAATATTTTTAGTTGTCTTGCAAATAAGAGGGTTTTTCCCTCTCCACTTTTTGGAGAGGATTCGTATCTGGGCAAATACAATCCCTAAATTCCCTTCATATAACTAGGTCATGCTAAAACATTTCCCCTTACCTATCAGTCCAGTGGTATAGCCTTGTTGCTGTAGCAGCCTGGCAAAAGTAGTTTCATTAGCAGGGAGCCCTCCTGACCCGGCGTTCCACTGCAGCGCTCGGTACCTGTTGCTGGACGCCATCCCTGATAGAAACAGCTCCGGTCATTCCTGCGGGCCTTTTGCTCTGTGCCAGCAGAGGCTGGGCTACTCCTGCCAACCTCCATGTCAGGAGCTCAATCGGAAGCCAACAGAGTTCCTGACAAGATGTAAACCCAAGCATATCTTGTATGCCGTCACATCAGTGTGTCTAAGCACTTCAGGTAGTCAAGAGTCATATTTCAAAACAAATACTGCTTTGCACCAGTTTTACCATCAAACTGAAATAAATCATTGGTGACAGTATATAGTAGGTTTTATTTTCTGCCTTTCGAATAACTGTGATAATTTAGTCTCTCTGCTCTTCATCTAAAATGAGATAACTGTTGCATTTCCCTACCTCAGAGGGATGTTGTATCATGTTAGGTGAGATGCAGTTCACCCAACACACATTTTGCACTTAGCTCTCCAAATAGGCATCTAATTTTCCTATATAGCACCTAGTGAGAGTTGGATATCTATGAAGTCCTCCATAAGGCACCTTAGGTAGGTGGGGAATGGATGTAAACCTCCATTTTTTTGCCGGAGTTTTGTGCCTTTCTGCACTTTGTCGACAATGAACTTGCCCATTTCTCCTGGGAGCCCTGTTTCAAGCCCTTACCTCTAACCATCACCATCAAGAGGAATTCCATCAGTTTGCCCTAGGCTGTGTTGCAGTAAGGAAACGACAGATATTACTGCTGTTGGCATTTCTCCATACTTATCTATTTTCATCATATAGAGCTCCCGCAACCTAGAAAGTCAAGCTAAAGATCTATTGGCTGGTGAGGCAGTGGTTCCCCTTCAGAAGTTACTTATAGAAAGTTTAAGCCTCTAGCAGTATACCTTCTATCTCACGTTGAGGAAATAGCTGAATTCTCCTATTCCAATACTTATCGGCTATTGTAGTACCTCAGCACCATACACAGAAATTTGTAATTCAAAATGGGCCCAACCTGATCTAATGGGGTATCTGCCAGTGAGAAAAGCTGCTCTGCTCGGAGTGCAAAGCGGAGCTGCGGCAATGTGCTGAGTAAGTTTCACTCCTTCTCTTGCCAGGCGGTCAATGTTCGGGGTCCTAAAAAACAGTTTCAAGTTTAATAGAAGCAAGGTAATCTGAAACTTATTTTAATAAATTGCCAAGAAGAACTAGAGCTTTTGAACAGTTCCTTAAAAAAAAAATCTCCTTTACATACTCCAGGACTGATAGAGTAACAAGTTTGATACAGCAGGTGAAGTGGGTTGTAGCCATTGGAGAATCCGTTCTCGGGACACAACCACAGAATGCATTTGGCAACACTGAAAAGAAACCTAGGCATTGTTGGTACTGTTTAGTTTGAAAATAAAACTGAAACGGAAAAACCTATCTAAGAAAGGCTGATATTTTTCTATTCCAATACTTCCAATAGATCACTTTTGCCAGCACATTTGGACCCTAAATTTCAGAGTTCATTGAGCCAGAGAATCTCCCAGGGTGTCTGGAGCTCTTGGAACCAAGACTTTCTGTTCCACGTTTTTAACATGTGCTATTTGTTCCATAATACGGTGATATCCTTACACAGTTACATTTTTATGAGAGCCTAGCTCTCCCAGAACAATGGACTACAACACCTCAAAGAGTGAAAGAGGGCTCCCCCCTGGTCTTCACCACCAGCAGAGGAGGACAACAGAGTTCCACAAGCACATTCCCATTTCTCTGCACAACCCCACCAACATCACGTGAGGGAGATGCACCCAGAGCATGCCAACAACGGGTCTGTGCTCCACTTGGAGGACAGGAGTTGAGGCTTGTAAGATGTGCTCCCAGGGGCCACTCAGTTCTGCTTTGCCTTTTTAGTTTTGAAGGAATGTAACCACTAGTTTTGAAGGCACGTAATCACGTAATAAATTATGTGGGTCAGTCCACATGGATCGGAGTGTTTGGCAAGCAAGTGGATGAAGGATTCTGGAAAAGCACTGGGTGGATAGAGTAAGGCTTAACTATGCATGAAAAGGAACGAAGAAATTCATGCATGAGAAGGAAAGAAAACAGTAACTGTAATACTAAAACAAGTGGCTGGAGAGTTAACACATGGAGGAGGCAAGGGGAGGAATTCCCAGAAACAACTTAAAAACCAAAATGAAAATATGTTTTTTTTTTTTCCTTTCACTGCACACTGTTTACTTAGGCCCCAATCCTATGTGCATATATACAAGTACTTAAATACACAATTACTAGAGCCTTGGATTAAGAACATTGCTTATTTTATAATTATGCTTAATTACTCAGGATAGATGTTCTATAGTGTTAAATATATTGCACTGAGAGATCTTTTACCTTATGGTGTTGTTCCCATAACAACCTATATCTCCAATGCCAAGATCATCAGCCAGAAACAGAAGTATATTGGGTTTAGAGTCCATAGCTGCACTCAAGCCAAACGTGTTCCAGAATAAACATGATGTCAGTAACGTTAGCAGGTGCCTCCTGAAACACAACAAAATAACTTTTTACATACGTGACTTGTAACGGCGAGAGTGATGGGAGCCCTCTAGCAGCAGATCTGAAGCATGAAACACAAAATACTGGGAAACTTTGTTTCCTAGCCCCACTTTCAGTGGGAAGGAGGAGGACAGTTTTACTGGTTCCATTTTCTCCATTTCTACCACCTAGATCACTCTAGTCAGAGAGGCTGCAGTAGCCTTTCTACAGCCCAAGAAGCAAGGACATAAGTGAAGGCTGTCATCTTATCATTTGGCCCAGGAATTTTCGTCTTGAATCAGTTGCATAGATTTCAAAATGTATCAAAAACTTCAAAGAGCTGAGAAAAATTAATGTTTCTCAGTTTCATAAATTCTATGAAAATTCAGGTTATGTTCCAAAGTCACTCTGACATTTTCTGAATATCTTGTCTCCAGTGAATAAAGCAGTTTTAATTATATTTGGAAGGGAAGTGGACAATCCTAAACAAACTCTCCCGTCCAACTCAAGAACACTTGAACTTGAAGCCATCAGGCCCCATACCAGCGCCAACTGTATTTAATATCTGCAGAAAACAGAATTTACATTTTTTACACATACATACCATACTTTTTATACAAATATGCCTAGAACATTTGAAGCTATGTGTTCCTCCAAGTAAGTATTGCTGATCAATAGTATTAAAACCTAATCCCGGATTGATTTTTCACTTGGACAGAGTCATCACCGCAGTGTGTACTAATTTTGCAGGACATGGGGCAGCAGCAACTCTCTAGCACAGACTGAGAAAGCTCCTGCAAATCATTCCAGGATTTGCAGTTTTGGTGTGAAGATCTTGTATACAAAAACATGCTTTTGAATGAACAAGTAACCATCACCTCTAACAGGCAAACACAACACACAGAACTTTCTGTAAACGTGACTGTGAACTCCCTGTTGTAAATAAGTAACCAGAGGCTATGGGGATTTAATCATCCAAGAGCAAAGTTCCAGCTGGTTTTTTTTGTACATATTACTACTAAGTTACAACGTGATCTACAGAGTTGTGGTGAAACCTTGCTTTAGAAGCACTGTGGGCAATTCCCATCCCTATACTTGGATTACTCATTTTAAGGAAAAGAGAATTTTCTATTTGCCAATGTTGTATCTCCTAAGGGTTACAGGGCATTATACTGGTATAATGAATCCTTTCAGAGCGCCAATACATTAAGTTAGAGCTGCAGGAAGAAGGTCTCTAAAGGACCCTGGAAATAAGTAGCCCCTGACAGCCCATTTCAGTCAGTCAGGCATTCTTTCCAAGCTGGGGACAAGAGTAGTGCTCCCCACCTCTTTCTGTTACATTAAAAAAAGGAAGAGGAAAAAAAAGCAAATGATGAAATCTGCTTTTCCTGATGTCTGCAGCCCCATCCTAGCACTTTGTTTTCTCATGCTGTTAAGTGCTGGATATTTGCTGGTCCCTGTGGTAATCCTGCTTGTGAATTAAGATAGGGTCAAGGACAAATTCCATCTCAGGTAACCTACTGCTTATAGTTCCAAGTCCGTATCCTAAGTTGTTATGTAGCATTACTGTACATTATAAAATAAACATGGTTAGAGCTCAAAGTGATCATCTTTCAGCAATACATGGAGGAAGAGTGCAAGAATGTTTAGTTACTAAACACCAATAAATCTTGAAAGCAATAGGGTTGAAAGAAAGTAGAACATAAAACATGCATGTAGATACATACGTATCTATATAAACCTTTTCAGAATTACCCAGAAAGCTATTTCTGGAAATGATAACGTTAAAGGCATAGCCAGAGACTTCCACTTGGGAGACAGATCTCATTGTTTAAAAACATGAGGACATTAAATAAGTATGTAGTTAAGATGGTCCTAAAAATCATTTGACAGCTAGTATTACTAAGTGATTTTTACAAAATCTGCTTAATGAATCAGGTAAGTGCAAAACATTAGGAAAACACAGGCCACTATTTATGTAACTTTTATTTACAAGACTTAATATGGATTTACACCATAGTTGAGCTCCCATAGCTTTATTGACAATGATCTTATGAGGACTGGTTAGAAACCATTGGCACAGGCAATCAGATGTTGAAAAAAACCTACTAAACTATAAAATTTGGTGTCTGTACTTGCCTTAGAATTATTTTCTAAGGTAATGCTGCTGTGCTTAGTGCATACATAGAGAATTACAGCATTATGAGGTTATAGCATCCTTCTGTTCAAGAAATCTGCTCCTCCTACAAGATTTCACAGGGAAGTTCTATCTGTGTAAGAGCCTGGCACCTTAGACTACTTCTCTAAGGGCTTGTACAAAGGGAAAGACAACTTCAGAACAATGTGGGGCTCACAGTCAGGGAGGAATTAAAAAAAAAAGAGGGGGGGAGAGAACAATGATGACATGATTTTTGATGGAGTTGAATTTCTTACATGGCGATAAGGAAGGGAACAAAGACTTAAAGCAAACAAAGCATCAGGAAAAGTGATTCATTTGAGCCCAGGGCTGCTTGGGAAAAAAAGGTGGGTCAATTCAAACAAAGCAATTTTAATTCTGCGAAATAGAAATAGAAATACATGCAGAGAGGAACCAGAAATCTGTTCACCTGAATAGAATGGCAGCAGTGGCTGTGCAAGGTGGCGGTGCAATCATCTTCTGGTAGGCAGCGATCCTGAAAATAAGTTAAGCTTACTGTAAGCAACAAATTGAGCACAGTCACCAGTGTGATGCTGGAGGAAAAAAGAACTCCATTAATCCTTATATCTCTTTACAAAAGAGGGACTAGTGACATTATTTTACCCCAAAGACATGAGTACTGATGGGATCAAACTGTATATTGACCAAAAGTAGAGAATTTTCAAAGTGAAGTTTGAGAACTGGAGAGGGAGCAGAAAACCACATATAAATGATTCAAGAGTGGGAAAAGATGTTATATTTTGAGAGAACAAAAGCTCAATAAAGAACAAGACAGTAAACTATTAATAAGTGCACAAATTCATGGGGAAAAAACACAGGTCTTAGAAAGCTCATCAGTTTTGCTGAGACAGAGCCAGTATTCAGAAGGTGAAGTCAGACAAATAGAGCATGCATTTTCTGCAAGGTGATTTATTATTCAATCATGTTTCCAAGTAGAGTGCAATATAATCATGACTGTATATCTTAAGTGGAAGAAAGAAAAGTATTGTAAAGAAACACAAGTTATGGGACTCCCCATAACGGGTGGTCAGATGAAATGTAACAGTTCACAGTAAATATGATCAGAGCAACAACCTGATATAAACTCCATAGTATTTTCCCCAGCAGCCACTTCATGAGACATCTTTTTCTAAGCTACCTAAAGGAGCTAAATTAAAGCTAATTTTAAGACTCTTACCTAAAGTGTTCAAATAACCTGAGGAAAATGGCCCTTGACTTGAAGAAGCTGCTTCTCATCAAACCATTCCTTTTTTATTTCAAGATTGCTTTTAGTTCTCACACTAATGAGCCTCCCCACTATATAAATTCTGGTTCATCTAATCCCAAAGTAATCTTAAAATACTAATTCTATAGATTGATTAGTCTTTGCACAGACAAAGGGAACTCTGAATATAAGTGATGATACTGTTATTCTCAACAGAAGTCTCCCCAAACAAAGAATCACAGGAGACAACTGTGGATTTCCCAAAGTCTAAGAAAGCTAGTTATTTTCAAGCTGATAGCGAGTACGGTCTTGCAATTTATCACTGCTGTTACTACTAAATTTCAACTGAAGGGTTCTCAAATGTCATTATTAACTAAAAGCATTATTACTTCATTTACAACCAGAAGTACACAGCATCAGTTATTCAGCCTAGTACCTGCACATAAAAAGTCATAGGACTCTATAATAATTCAGTCTAAACATTTCTGCAAAATGAGGCCAAATCCTGCAGAGCCATGAACAGCAGCAACTGGCCAGCACAACTTTGTGTAGACATATTCCATTCCAAACCATTTTAATTGTCTGTAAACCTTATCCAAAACTTACTGTCATCTGCAGCTGATCCCACACATGACTGGCCTACCACTTCTTTCTCTAAATTTGCCAGCCATTAACCAGGGCTTAATCGACTTACAATACAATTCATTCAACCTGCCAGGAATGCCACAAAGCCTGCAGCTGCCTCAACAGTCACTTGAATAGATTTAGCAAAAGAAGCTTTTGCTTGCTTAAGTGGTTGAATTAGGTGGATCTAACTCAAATGGATTTGTAACAACTCCAAGTAGCCTTAGATAGCTTTTTCTAGCCAGCTGCCTTGTGCAGACCCTGTTTTTTTTCAGCTCTGCTTTACAGAAAGCAAGCTGCAAGCCTGAAACTGCTAGGAAATTAGCCCTTCTTCCCCCACTGCAGCTTGGCTCCAGGCAGTTCCCCCACCCTCCGAATATTTCACTTGTTGAATATATTCCCAGATTAGAGTCTATCCTTCTTGAAGTCTTACAGAGGAGAAAAAAGACAAACCTTTGCTTCAAAAATGCGAATGCATTTTTGGCCCATGGCCAAAATATTTATTGAAGCCAGGCATACCTTATGTTTCACCCCATCCCTAGAAGACTGGCAACACCACCACTCGCTCTGGGAATCCACCAGAATGGAAAGGAACTTCTCATTCTTAAAAATGTTAAGAGATACAGCTCCAACAGAAAAATTTGGAATAAGCTCTTGCCAGTTAAGCTGAAAGTCAGTAATCGGACACAGCAAAAGAATTTGATTTCTTGTTTTCTTTGTCTAACTTCAGATACTGAAAGAAATTATTTGCACACTGATGCAAAACCAAAACAAAACCCCAACCCTTTACCACTTACTTAAACATAACAAAAGTGAATTATAAGTATTAGGACAAACATTTTCAAGTAATGTGTGGAGGTATGTTGCTGCTTAGCTGTTAGCTAAAAATAAGCACTCACTTTCCACCTTCTATAAAAATACACTACACAACAGGTTAATCACATTAAACAATATATTAGAATGTAATTAAAAATGCTAACTTCAGCTTGCATTATGGCTCTGGAACAAACATATGCAACATGCTGTTCCACCTTGTTGTCCCTTTCCTCCCTCTCTCCCATAGCTTCTAGGCATCCAGATGTTCAGGAAGGGAGAGGCAACAAGTGGGGACTGAGTGAAAAAAGGAAGAAAAAGCTCCCAGCTGGTGTGCACATAGTCACTTGCTCAGTGCTTGCAGCTGGTGAGTCCAAAACAGGTGCTGTTCATCAACCATAAGACAAGGGATGTCCTTGCAAGAAAGGTAGAAGCCAAAAATCAGGAGGTGCTCAGTGGTCTGTCTTTTTTTCTGTCCATTCTTAGGGAATCAACTGCAACAGTGCTCACTGGGGGGATATAGCTCTTACTGACCTGGGTAATATCAATAGTTGGTATCTGTTACCATGTTTATAGCATTGTATTACCACTTGGCGTTGTGCATTGTCAGTAACCAAAACTCTCACGGCAAGCAACCCGAATTTTTTAGTTTATTATGGCTACCCTGTTCTGGCCTTGCTGCTGCACAGCAGCACCCTGCCCTCAGAGCAACAGCGGAAAGGGATGGTCTGGCCCTAGGCTTCAAGTTAGCTCATGCATTTTCACATCATGGTTAGCACTCCCTGGTCTAGATGATCTAATTGTGCCTTCTGGCTTCAAACTACTCAGCTAGGAACATGCAGCTTTCCTTACAGCTGGGACAAGAGCAACACACAAGGGTGGAAAATTGGAGACAGAAACAGGGCAGACAAATGAAACAAAAAGAGCAGCAACTAGGAGCACGGCTGCTAGAGAGACAGTGAAGATCACATGGAAGCAATCTGGAGGCAAATTATGCTTTCTGTACGCCATTGTAAAGCCGCAGTAACTCCAGCAATAATAATAATAAAAGCAGAATACCTGCCATTCATCACCTAACCCTCCAAAAACTGGAGTTTGGTTTGAAACGCTGAAGAGGAAGGAAAACAGAGGTTGTTAATTATTGTAAACCCCCCTCCTCCCCCCATACACACGCTCTAACCCCGCTCACACATTGTTTTTGTTATTTATGATCTGGTGGATGAGCTCCGCTGGACGGCAGAGGCCGGGCTGCCCTCTCAGCCGTAGGTTAGGAGGGGAAGAGACCAGCAAGAGCAGAGGCAGGACAAGGAAAACACAGCTCTGTGGGCAAAGCTCGCTGTTTCAGCACAGCTTCCCAAAAACACCTCATGGGAAATGGGCTGGATGCCGCCTGGGAAAGCGCCCACCCTGGCCCCACACCCAGGTACCAGGGCTCCGTGGCAAGCAATGGCAAGTTCACCCCCGCTAGAAAGACATGTCAGCTTTGTGTAAAGGAAAGAAGGGAAAGTCCTCCCAGGAGGAAAAACGGAAGCGACTTTTTTTTTAAAAAAAAAAAGCTGATCATTTACTTACTCCGTGCTCACTCACTGGAGGAGCTTTGCTCTCACTTTCCTCTTTGTCTCAGGCTTTCTGATCTTTACTTCTAAAGAGGGGTTTTCAAAAGCACGGCTTATATTCGTATCAGAGTAGCTGGTGGGTGTCAGTCTCCTTTAAAAAGCTGGTCAAAGGCATTTCATCCTGCCTGCCGCAGGGGAGGGCTTCCCTGCCTGCTCCTGGTGCTAAGTGCTGAATAAGGAAGAACTGTTCTAAAGCAGAAGCTGGAAATACAGCTCCTGTAACAGCCAAGGGCGATAGAAAGAGCTTTAGCCGTAACCGAGTGGAAGATCATAAATCACGGGCAGTGAGAATGTAGGCTACATCATGCCGTTTGGAGAACCACCTTATGGGTGGAAGCAAGACAGCCATGGCTAATGCAGAGGGTAAGCCAACTAGCCCCCTTAAGATCAAAGAAAATCACTCATCGTAGTGTCACGTTGGGGTATGCATACCAATTCTGGCAGCTTGGCTAATTCCCCATTATGTTATTATAGTTCCTCTGTCTGCGAGTTCTCTCCTGTGCCAGTGCTAATACTCACGTGGTTGCACCGTCTGGCTTGCCATGCAACTTCACAGGCCCATGGGGGCACCGGACCCTTCTTTTTACTGGCTATGTGTTCTTACGGTGGTTTAAAAAGAGGATACAAATGTGTCATGCTGTAATCCACTGAATAAGGGCTTTATTCAAAGAAAGACAGAAAAAAAGGATAGAGGTTCTTGGTATAGACGTATTATTGCTCAGAGGCCAAAATAAATATTAATACAAAATACCATGGCAAGGTGGAGAAAACAATCAGAACTTATTAACTAGATTTTGATAAATACAATGTATGGTACAATGAGATTCATAGCATCATCAGTGGGTGCAGTGCATGAGTCTCAAGGAGAACATTAGGGACTTAAATGTTTATCTGGATATAGCAGTAGCAATTGCACCATTTTCTTCAAGAACCAAGAACTTCTGCCCAGAGAAGTAATTGGTAGAAGTAATTGAAGCTGGGAGAAGCTCATGGAGTGGGACAAAGAAATGAGAGTGCAAGGAAGGAGCCTCAAATTAGGACAAGGACACTCCTGAGGAGAGAAGGATGCTTGCATGCATGAAGGGGCAGATATTAAAGTAAAGCTTCAGAAATGCTAAAGAGAAAGAGATTTTTTTGAGGGACTTGGAAAGAAGTGAGTGGAGATGGTACGGCTCGGGAAGCAGCAGAAAGTTTCTGGGTTACAAACCAAGACTGAAGGAAAGGATCCAGTCTGCAAAGACACAGTGAAGAAAGTAGGGATTTGGTTTTGGCCCTTTTACTCCAGTTAAAACATCAGTGTTTGCAGGAGCTGTATTTTAACCACAGAAAAAGCCTGCAAGTGCCAAGAAAGAGCATTTTGTGAAGGGAGTTCCTCAGCAGTGTCTTTGCTGCCACATGTGGAGACCTGGTTCCAGACCAAGACCCTGTCACACAGTGCAGAGACAGAGAATGGGCTGTGCCCCTAAGTGGTGAATGTTAAAGTTCATAAACTTTTTTTAATATTTGAAAATGTTCATCAACGCTCAGTGATCTTCTGAATATTGAAGACTCACAGGTAGTAATAAGGTTAAAATGACATTTGTCTATCAGTTGTATCAATATTTGAAGAGTCCCGTCTAGCACTATTTAAAATCAGGGCCCACTGAGTGGACTCGAGTTGGTACGCTTGCGTATCATAACAACTAGTCATTGCACTTAAAGAAGACACTTATTTAAGATATTAGATACTTGAAACAAAATTTATTAGTTATAGTCAAAGTATGGTAGTTATATTGTTAATCATACAGTTATTAGAATAACAAATCAGTCTCTGCTCTTCAGCAGATCTGTGTTGGTTTTTCAGCTACGATTACAGATGCTGTGATAGCATTTCTTGACATGTGTCTGGAAGACAAAGGAGAAAAGTTTAAAACTTGAGAGACACATGTGATTTGCACAGCAGGTAAGATTCCCTGGCTTTTGATCCCTTGCAGAAATTAATGTGGTTTGTTATTGTAGCACCTGCCCTAAGCAGTACTGCCAGAAGTGGGAAGACTGAAAGTTATGATGAATCCTTCCTGCTGGGAAGTGCTGGGCAGAGAATAGAAAAAGCCTCCCCGTAGTTCTTACGTGGGTCGGTAGCTCAAGTAAAGTACAATCAGATGCAACTAATTTGGTGGGCCCATGACTGAAGTGAAATACTTGCCATTGGATGTGCTGTTCTGGGAGGCCAGTCTGCTGCTGTCTTTGGCTGCAATCCTTTAAAGAGTTTTGGTCTCCAAAAAATAAATATTTTTTGGCAAAATAAATATTTATTTAAGTGTAGTTTGGACAATTTTTTTCCAAAATGTGAAAGTTTTCAAAAATTTTCAGTGTCTGGAAAGAGCTAATGATCATGGAAAATTCAGGGCAACCTTAGCTTTTGGAATGAAGACATAATATTATCATTAATTTAGTTATTTCTGTCCTACTTTTGAAATCTTGGCTTAAGACAATTAACTTATCGATCATTCATTTCTCAGACATTCAAACAGAGAAGCAAAATGCTCCAGAAACAAAAGTATATTTGCAGGGAAATATACTTTAACTTTCAGTAGATGATGCTGCCTCCCTCAAGATGAGAAATGAAGTCCTTTCCATCGCTGCTGGTTGTGCTGTAATTTCATGGGCTCTCATCATAACCCTGTTCCTGTGTTTTACAAATCAATAATGAGAATTAGGTGGCAAAGAACAAGCGATCAAACACAGCAAGGCAGATGACAGTTTTCCAGCTGACTGAAATCGAGCCAGTAAGTCATCCAAAGGCAAAAGTGAGTGCAATGAGGCCAATCATCTGATTATAAAGCCAGAGCTTCACACTGAAGGCTCTCATCAGTCCTGGAGGCTAAGTTATCTGACAGCTGTTTACTAAGCTAAAAGGCAGTCCATAAAAATAACCAAACCCATCATTTAAAGGGTGACGACATTGGACTCTCTGGATTCACAGTAAGCACCTTGATGGTGGCTTCCTGAAAATATGAATGTTTTTAAATGTTAAGAAACAACATTTAAAATCAAGTTTCCTCGCCTAGAAACTGCTAGCTCTTAGCATTGCTATTCCTTTCCTTGGTAAGGTTCTACAGAAGTTGGAGGACCTCCTCATCGCCCTGCAACATACATCACACACAAGAAAGAGGTATAAACCAGAATCTTGAACCTGAAGAGCCCATGTTTCCAAGGCAAAACAGAATATCTCTGGTCTTCTTAAAATTCTGCCGGCTTTAAAAAGTAGAAAAGAAAATACATAGTAAGCAAAGGATAAAATACCATTCTTGTCTTACCCCTATTGTCTAGAAAGAGATTATGAGATTTCGTGGAGTGAATGAACATAAGTAATATGTTTATAAATAATTTATAAATAGTTTATTAATTGTAGCAATGATTAATAAGAAATAAATGAACTGCCTAATGGCAGAAAGTCAACTCTGTAACTAGCTCATGTGTTTCAGTTTCTGAAGTATCCCAGTCTTCTGCTTAGGCTAGTAAAATCCCTTCTAAGAAAAAAAACCCCAAAATATTCCTGTGAAGGATACTGAAGGGTACAAGAAAAAACAATGCTAACTGAAGTTGAACCCTGAAAAGCAGGACAGTAAGTGTTTGCTATTTATATCATATTGCTAGTAATTTACATTGGGATATTATTTTTTAATTACTATTTTTAGAGAGGATAAAAATGCTTAGTTATAAAATACTATGTTATGATGTGACACTTACTGGAAATTATGAGACAGCATTGTACAGGAGATGGTACATTCTTTGTAAGTGAATAAGACTAGCCTAAAGAAATACCTGGCTTAATCATACACTTCTTGTTCAACTGAAAACAGCCTGAAGGACTCCTAACAGGGGCAAATGGATGTTCATTATACTTACTGTCAAGGAGACTATTTTGATGCACTGCTTTGTTTTATCTAAAAAATGCTGTTTTGAGTTTACCAAAACTGCTTGTAAGCCTGTGCCACGTTCATCAGACTACACAATACATGTCAGCACAATACATGGAGACAGTGACTGGCTGTGTCAGTGTCCTCTGCGTGTGTCCGTCTGTGTGTCTCTGGGATACACGCTCAGCTTCACCACGGCTTGAACCTGCAAAGGGGAAAGTGGCAGCCTTGTCCCCCAGCCTGGGCAGAGACCCTGGGTTCCCAGAAATTCCCATGAAATGCACGAAGTCACACCATACAATAAAATTGTTCTTTTAAGCTGTAGGGCTTTGTTTACCTGCAGATTTCCTGGTGGCTGAATTGTGGGAAACAAGGGGGAAAATAAAACCAAAATAAACCGAACATTTCTCAAAGGAGATGAACAACTGAAATGGGTGCTAGCACGATAGTTAGAGAAACAGTAAAAAACATGTGACATAAATTGAATGGGCAAATTATGTTCTCAGATGCCTACATGTTCAGATACACCAGTGTAAATTTGTCTATGTGAACAGGTATATATTGTACCCTACAATGAAAAGCATTACCTGCTGGGCCACTTTAATAGGAGCAACTATTTTAACACAAAGAAGGAAAGAACTGAATTTACAGCAGTAAAGGAGATAGATCTAAGTAAATCTAGCTATTTGGTGGGATGAAAATTTAACTTGTGAAGCAAAAAAATACCTTAATTCTACATTTCCTTTTTTAATGGTAAATTGGAATTTGTTTGTTTTCATAATTAGTATTAGGCATCTTTCAAAGAGTCTTTTCTGAACCTACTTCTTGTTAGCAGGAACCAGTTATGACTGAGATATGGGCAGCAAGGTAACTCATGCGGTCCTGTGCCCAAATGACTGAACTGATTATCAGTGTGGCACTTCTGTGACCATCAGTGCCACTATGGCCTGGCCGGTGCTGCTTAGGGAGCTGGGTGCAATGGGAGATTTGGAAAGGGAAAAGCCTTTCCCTTTTGTGTGTTGCTGTCAAAAGAGGCTGACTCCAACCAGAGGAGTCCCTTCCTTCTCAGAAAGCACAGACAGCTGTTACCCAGCTTGTCACATTTCCAAGCTTTATGCCTCACCCGGGCAATCTCTCCCGATCCAGAAGCCCCAGGCTAATCAGCTGCCATCATCACTGCTGCTGGAGAGACTAGCTACAAGGAAAGAAGAAAGCTACTTTTAAAGGAGATTCTATGAGGAACTGTGGGTGAAATTATTTTTTAATGATTTTGGAAGCAATAGTCTGCAAAAATTTATTATAGGGACATCTTATGCATTGCCAGTAAGGATAACAAAATTAAGGGAGACCTCAGTCCAGGAATCACTTAGAAATTCAGAACAAAAAACCAAAGCAAAGCTTCTAAGTATACATTCACATAAACAACAAAACATAAGTTATTACTTGTACAGCTCTAATCTTGGCCTGCTTCAGTGCATTTGAACTATTCGTTCAATTGTCAGCAGATGCAAGTTAAAACATTTTCTTCAGATTATTCTGTCTTGATCCCTCCCTGAGAGTGTCCAGCCTAAAGCCACCTTTACCAAATACTGTGCCATTCGCTGGAACAACTCTCAAATAAAGGCTCCATTAAAACAAACAAACAACCCACCAATCAACACCCCCAAAGAAAACACTCTTGATCTGAAAATATTTTTGAGGAAGTAACTTTGGTTCTTGTCTTTATAGGTCAATAGATTTATTATCACCTTCCTTGTCACACCAACAGAACGGGAACGTCCCGCAGCACGGCTGCAGCCACGGCTTCCACACGACGTTGTACAAGGAGAGCTGCTCTGGGACTGGAGTCAGTGTCCTGCGATGCTCTTCTATGGCTCTTCCAATCTCCCTTATTACAGTGTCAAAGAGGGGCTCGGTGTCAGCCGTCAGGGGTTTGGCTTCAGAGGGGTCTCGCGAGAGATCAAACAGCAACGGAGGGTCATGATGGGTCACGCCTTCTCCAAAACATGGGCAAAATCCTCTATCATAACAAGCCCCAGCCCCAGGTGGATGAAAGATGGGGGTCACATAATGAGCCTTCCAGATGGCTTCACCTGGCAGGAAAGAAAGAAGGCTTGCAATGACACTGGTGGTTATCACAAGGCATTACAGGAGTGAATATTTTTCTAGAGTTCATTTCTGGTTGCACTTCAGCTCTACACTTATTAGATGATATAGTATTGTAATTTCATTTAAAATTAAGTGCCATAGAATTAAACCAATAAAGTAAAATTATTTCTGACGTTTGAAAATTTCTTCAAAATTTTCAGCAAGTATCAGTTATCCCTGACTTTATTTCTTATGAAGACATGAAAAAAAAGTTTTGGGGTTTCCATGGCTTGCTTCCTTGTTAAGGTAGCAGAAGGACAGGCAAAAACGGAGATAAGGACTTCTCCTTGAGACAAGGAGGGCATGGACTCCCCAGATTGCATTCAGATAGAGAGGTGGACAAGACCTATGCTGAGCTCCAGTAGCCTGCCTTGAAGCCACAAACAAACTCTTTGGGCCATATAAGTACAGGTGATGCTGTTAAGTTCTTTACCACCTTACACCTGGAACTACTTGGAAAGTTACAGTCCCAGAAAAAATGTGTGAGACAAATCTGCTCTCCTGTAGATTGAACCTAATTCTTGGGAAAGAAGTTCTGTACTCACTGTCCTTCTGGTGCCACCGCACAGCATGTAAGTGAACGCCGCAGTAATGAAACAGGAACTCGTGCTCTGAGCGCTCAACTGTTCCTCGCAGTAAAGGCATCAGGTCCCGGCCATCAATTACCCTAGCAAAAAAAATGGAGACCGTCAGAGTGGGGTAAGCTGTATAGGACTGCGTTCCCCCTGTGCACCTCTTGCTGGAACTGGCAACTCTGAACAAGGAAGATGCTTGTAGAAGATTGCAGGTAGGTGCTGGATCTGAAAAGTAGAGAAGAGGTGACTGAGCTATGGTGACATAAATGCATCTAGAAAAGGAGCAGGGGTGAAAAAGAAAATGTTAGACTCAGAATGTGGTTCCAAACTAGATTTTCCATTGTCTGGGAGAGAAGGAGAAATAAAGACACTTGTGTTTGTACCTGTCCTGGGGTAACACCCCTCCAGCCAGATGAACTACTGTAGGATAAATGTCCATGAGGCTTGTAGGTTCATCAATGACTGTGCCAGCAGGTAACACTCCTGGCCATCTAAATATCCCTGGGACTCGGATTCCTCCTTCCCAGCCTCCCATAGCTTTTCCACCTTTCATAAAAAAAAATCAATACATTTTCATTAAAATAAATGTTTCATTTAAAACAGAAATTTTAGACAAATATTATTGTATTATTATAAGGTGTCTAACGTTACCTTTATGACCCTTCCTTACCCTTTTGTTTTTACCGCTAAGCTCCTTCTCCTCGGCATCAGTGAAAGTGTGTTCACTATATCAGACCCCTCGAGTGACCTTACATACTTACTCTCTTCTATCTTTTTACAAACACATTGCCCCATCAGAACTCAGTGTGAATAAAATTTTCAGGCATAAAGTGATTTCCCAGCCTAGGTCTCCTCTCTTTTTTACCATCCTGTAACATACCTATTGTAGTTAAGGCAAGGCTTCAGATGTAGATGTGACTAATATGTAATGAGAAGTTACACATGCTTAATCAAAATTAACTTGTGATCTGTTGCCTCATGAGGAAATGCCAGTTTGAGAATTCAGGCTTATAAAGAACATGCTAGAATTGTCTAAATTTTTAAATGCCTAATTAAAATGAGACAAATTTGCTTCTCAATGACTGTTACTCCTTGAGCATGCAGTCTTATTTAAGCTTTAGGGGTGTCCCGAGTACTTCACTAGTTGTTGCTGGGTTGTCACCATCCCTGACAGCTCTTACCTCTGTATATTCCATTCCAGCCACCCAGCTGCCTTTTGCCTTCTTGTCTTTCCAGCCATCCACCATGATCAGAGGCAAAGTAAACTAGGGTAGTATTTTTCAAGCCTTCCTTGTCAATAGCATCTAGAACCTGGCCTGTAAACACAGGAATATGTGTGTATTAAAAAGCAAAAATATTGTTTACACTACATAAATTTTAGCTTCTGACTTGTAAACATTCATCAATGTAATTTCTTATCTATGTAGGGCTGCTCATTGTTTAAAAGAAGAGTTTTTTAGGATCAAGATTTGTAGTTGTGATTTCACTGTCTGTAAAAGAAAATTGTGATGTGCTGATGTGTGTATTATTAGTATTATAACAAAGGAGTGCAAGAACCACAGTCACAGAAGCCTGTATTGTAAAGGGTAGAAGTGCCATGTGCTGTAAAAATATGGAAAGAAGCATGATCCAAGGCCCCAAAAAAGTTAGATTCTGCATCAGTGATGGCCATCGTGAGAAATGAGGAAAAAATGTCATGTACCCTTATCTTACATTGTCTAGATCACAGTTAGTGTTTGCATTAAATTACTGGCTCGGTATAATATGTATTAATAACATAGTTCTTTTTTATTTAAAAGTTGTTCTGAGCTGTTTCTGATGTTCTTAATCATATTTGTGGTGTGTAAGTGTTTAACAGGTAGATTTGAAAACCAATTCTTTCTGTATGTGTACCTGATTCTTATCCCTTTTGCAAATGTGGCTACTTTTCCTCCGCCATGACTGGGTGATAAATAACTCTTCTTCCCCTCCAAAAAACAGGCTGAAAAATAACATGAATCTAATTTCTGGGAACATACCAGTTAACATTTACAAACATTTCTGGATTTGTGAATGGGGCTGAAAAATATTCAGTACTCCACCAAATGCAGCAGTCACCGAGAAATAGCCTGCTGGTTTACACCTGGAATTAATTTGCTTGTCAGTTTTATCACCTTCTGATGTGTCCTACTTAGAAATAGATAAGACATGACCATAAGAGGCTGAAATTACCTGACCTTTAATAATCACAGAAAACTAAATAATTCTCACTTCATGTAGTATTTAGTAAGAAGAACAGAAGACCTCCTTGACAGGAACCAAGGGGACATGGTTAAAACTGGTAAACACTAGACCAAAAAACCTGAGTGAACAGACTCATTTGGTCCAAGACTGGAGAAAATAAAAAGCCAACACTGTAAGCCAACAGTGCTCATACAAGATTGACAGATGTTCATGAAAAGCTTAGGACTTTTTTTGTTCTTGTTTTTAATTCTCTTCCTTGTTCTTTTAATAACAACTGCATTTTTATTATATATTCAGACCTAGGTATTAGGTAGTTGGAGACATTGTTATTTGCTACGGTGACTTACCCACCATCCAGTCCATCTCCTCTACATTGTCTCCATATAAACCATGGCTGCTCCTCCCAAGAAACTTCTCTGTGGTGAGGAGAGGGGTGTGGGAGTGTAAAAAGGAAAGAAAGAGGAGGAATGGCTTGTGCTTATTTCTAAAAAACAGAAATCAACACTTTGTTATTAGGGAGGAAGGTTCTCAGTACATACAGAGGTCAGTCGTGATGGAAAATGGTATTGTGATTTGCGTATATACATATTTCAACAATCGTTTCAGAAACATCTTCCTTCGTTAGGTATTAAACCCCAGTGATTAGGATCTGTCTGATAAAATAATGTTTGACTTATATAAAATGACCATCTTTTTTCCCTGAATCATAGATAGAAAAGTTCCAGATTGACGCTCCGCTCTCTGCTATTGCAAACCACCACAGTGCTACTGAAACAAAGGCAGCAGGTTCATCTCCTGCCAGCTGTTGCCCATGTGTCAGTCCATACGATAAGGCTAGCTCACAGCTCTACTTCTCCTTCCCCAGCCCACACACACATTTCTGCCATCAGCTGCTATCCCTTAAAGCTGCAATGTTGGTCTCATTGATAGAAACATGTATTTCCTCAAAATAAGCTAGAAATATTCAATCCAACCCATGGAAATTTGGAAACATTATGAGATTTAGTGAAGCTAGGAATAACAGGCATCCTTAAGCAGCAGTTATTTTTTTTTGTTTAATTATATGTATCATTATTAATATTATTAATAATTAATAGGCATATATATAATATTATAAAAATTATGAAGACTTCACATGGCCGTTTGAAAGCTGCAAGACATGCAAGAACCAGAAGAAATGTGATCAAAGGAAACACACTTTACCTTTCAATAAAGGAAATGGACTCTCTCAAGATAAGGGACGTAGTCCTGTCTGTCACCATTGGCTGCTCAGTAACTTCGTGGTTTCTCATCATAATGCAGTTCCAGTATCGTACAAACCCATAACTTGAGAACCAGGATATGAAGAACAGGAGACTAAACCCAGCAAGGCAGGTCAGAGTTTTCCAGCGGACTGAAATCAAACCGGTCAGTCTTCCTAAGGCAGCGGTGAGTGTAACGAGGCCAATCGTCTGAGTGTAAATCCAGAGTTTCCTTCTAAAGACTCTGTCCATCTCTGGTGTTTCCGTTGGTTGGCAGTCACTTATTAGCGTAAAAGGCATCCCATAAAAATAGTCAAACCCGTGGTTTAAAGGGTGATGACAATGGTCGTTGCGGAATTCACAGTTAACACCTTGATGCCACTTCCCTGAAAATACAGACTATTAAAATGGAAAGAGATAATATTTAAAAATGGGCTTTTCCTCATACAAAACATTTCTCAAAAAATGGTTGGTTTTTTCCTACTTGTGATAACTTCTTCATCCTACACATATATACGGAGTATATAGGGATATAATGGGATATATCTTATGACCAATGAAAGTAAGCCTCTACAAATTATAAATTTCCAGCAGAGTTACTGGTGCTCTGTATACATATTCATGCCTTGTAGCTTTGATCAAAATGTAAAAAACTGGTCTATAAAGGGAACTAGAAACTGAGAAAAATTCAGGTTTTCAGAACCGAGCAAAAATGTACGGCCTTCCTGGAGACTTGTCAGGTGTGAAATAGGAGGAAGAAGTCCTTTTGTAAGCACAGGGCAAAATAACATTGTTCTGTTGTTTCTCTACCTTCAAGATGCTATGCAGACTTGTTTGTGGAAAGTTTTGAACGGCTTGACGTCAGGACTATGGCAACACTCGGCGACGTGTTGGTGCCAGAATGATAAGGGAAGCTATGGATAGCGTAGTCAAGTAACTGGCAGCTGAGCAGTGGGTTTGCCAGACACACCACCAGATCCAGAAGAACTTGAGCTCAGGAGATCAGGATTTCTCATGAAGCTGTACATATTATTATCAGCAAATTTACTTACATATCTCTGTATACTGGATGAGAATAAAAGGCCTTGTTTTATAAGTGGTTTTGCCATTTGTTTGTATTTCATCAAATTTAAAAAGTCAAAGCCGCCTTCTTTTAAAGTCTGAAGTCTTCATGTATCAAAAGGAACATCTCCTGACCCTTTCCAATACAAGTTGTTCTTTATTACGAACATATGTCCACTATTATGATGAACGGCACATCAAAACCATGCTTTTGCTTCCCCCCCCAGTCTATTCAAACAGACTGGTTAGGCACTTACACAGAGACATAACAAGTTGGCTCATTCGGCTCAACCACTGAGGCTTGTGAATATCTGAATCAAGCGACCAAAATCTACCTCTCATCAGAGAGATGCAGTTTAGTTGCATTTTATGATCTCTGATGTAATGCAGGCCTTGGATACCAGATCTTTAGATCAAAATGAACTTTTAGAATTTTATTTGAAAACCAATTTGCAACTAATTCTCATTGTGGAGTAAAGAACTGTGTACTTACAGAAGGATATTATCCTAAACAAATGGTTCACTATGTACCAATACATTACTAGCAGTCAACCCTGAGCAAGTTTCAATAGAATTGCTGTGCATTACAATAGGAGCAGAAAAAACTACTTCAGAGGAAAAAAAATGCTGCTTTTTGGATATAAGTATAAAGAAAGAGTGAAAGTTCTATTCTAGGTGGATGAGTTGCTTCCAGCTAAAATCTCTACTCAATTTACCTCTTGACATATTTAGAGCCAGTGATACAATGAAACAGGTTTGTAATCAATACATAGATGCATTGGTCATAAATACAGGTGCAGCTGAAGTATCTTTGGACTTCAGATGCACTCCAACCCCTAAATCTCCAGCTGAGGTCAATAAAGACTACTAACGTGCTACAAAAGACTCAAATCTCCAGAAGATAAACTAACTGTATAATTAAGATAAATTAATCTTTGAGGGCATATGTTATACAACATTGGCTTTCTGTCTACAAAGAATCTGCAAAGCGTTTCCCAACAAAAAATCTCATTATCACATCAAGCTGCAGGTTATTAATAGGATTTAACTCTGCAATTAAACTGGTTGTGCTCAGAGCAAAACAATTACAAACCATTCTGGTGAGACTATTTAGTGCTTATTCAGCTGTGGTGATGTGGGTAGATGTTTTTAGGAGTTCTTGCTTCATGACTTGAATGTAACGTTCTTCTTATGGGTTTTTTGTGTCACTTATCACCAGTGCTTTCCATCATCCCCTAAGGTGCAATTAATCAGAATCTGTCAATCCAGTTAAACTAAGTGATGCTCTTGGTGTCTATGGTGTGATTTTAGCTGAGATGCCCACAGGTAAAATGCCAGCTTATATTGCTAGCTAGCTTCTAGGAGGGATGCAGCAGAATCCTAGCACAATTGCAGGGCAATTCCTTTGGCAAAGTGGAGACAAATCTGATTGTTTTGTTAGTGATTACATGCTGAAGCTAAGCTGAAGCACATGGCTAATAGACGTGGGCTTTTTAATGAGCTGATTAAAAGAACTAAAATAATATGACTACAAAAATAACAGGAGAAGAAGATTCAATAACATAGAACTTAAAATGCTTGGAAAGCTTTGTTTAGTATTGTCCTGTGTGGTTTAGGTTTATTCTGCTGAATGAATACAAATCCATTCCGGCAGACACTTTTATTAATAAATTCAGTTTATTTGTGCAGCCGATTTTTTTATGTGTCAGACATAGATTTTGTATATTGACATTTAGATGCTCAGATGAGCTAGGGCAAGTAGCTGAAAATTCAGCTCAGGAATGTTTGTGTTTTATCAGTCTGTGGAACTATGTGACCTACCAAAGATAAATAATTATGTGCAGCTGGATCATGACCAAAAGTTACAACTGTATTAAAAAAAAAAAAGTCCTATAAAATATAAAGTAAAATGGAATTCTTATTAATGCTGAAGGAGGCAATTTTTTGTGGGCTGTATTGAAATCTTGGTGAACTATAGTGGCAAGCTGTAATTAAAGAAAAAAGAATTGCTTTGTTTCTGGTTTTGAAAGGCCGAATCCTGTAATATTATGAACTGGCTCTATTGTTTTAAGTAGCAGCTGTTCCCTTTTGTTGTGAATCTGCTCTGGGCTGTGTAAAGCATCGGCATGCATATTTAAATGGAACTCATGTTTTTGTTTTTTATGAAGTAGCATTGGAAAAATTATCATATACTTGGTAGAATAGTAGTCAAGAAATACTAACATATTTTCCATTATACATTTTAACAACCACAGCTGTGCTTGAAAACAGGTCAACAGTAAAGATTATTCTCTTTATCAGATGCTTGTTCTTTTAAGAGAGATTATTTTTGGCCAGGATTTCTTCTTACAAGATATTCTTAAATCAGGAAATAAAAATATTACAACTGAGGTATGAGCAGTTGCTAACTAAAACAAGTGGTTTGAGTGAGATGTGCAGGTGAAACACATTCTAGGCCATCTTCAGGAGTGTCCCCATACCTATTAGTCCTGTGCTGTAGCCTTGCTGCTGCAGTATTTTGGCAAAAGTGGTTTCGTTCGGAGGAAGCCCTCCTGAGCCGCCATTCCAAAAAATAACACGGTAATTGTTTATAGCATCCATCCCTACAAAATGCAATAAAAACAATCTTAGTAAGTATAACTGGTAGAGTACTTTTATCAAACACTTCTTTGTTTCCTGGTTTCATTGTTAAATGTTTATCCTAATGCTGTTTGTCTGGGGCAATTAATCTAGGACACTGGACAAGAATAAGAAAGAGTTAAGTCTCTCCATTGTATAATACCTATTCTTCTTTGTATCTCATAGTGAGATATTTTATTTTATTTTATTTTATTTTATTTTATTTTATTTTATTTTATTTTTATTCAGAATGGCACAGTTGTATAGGAGCTTTTATATGTCACAGTGGCATCCAGGCTGTATGAAGTGCACTTACTTAGTGTGACTGTGAGGGCAAGGAGGAGGGTAGGGAGACTTCAGCCCTCTGTCAGCCTCAAACTCCAGCTCAGGATTTCCCTGCACAGTGGCATGGCTGGTATCCGACTTCTGAAACCCACAGAGTATCTATCTAGCACTGCAATCTTCTCCTCACCTGCAGGTTTACACTCTGTTATTTAGCGTTATAAACTGGCATAACCCTGTCATACAATGTTATGTGAAGTACAATCTGTCATGGAAGCGTTGAATGTCTCTGGCCCTGTTGTTATAGTGGGAGAGAGTCTGTACAAGCTCATGTGCATTTTCAAGCTGTCTATCTCAGTGAGAGCTGCCATGATAAAAGTAGGATGACATTTCAGCTTCAAAATGCCTTGGGAATGAAGGCACTGAAGATCATTTGCAATAGAACAAGTGTTAGAGAGTTGCTGTTAGAAACATGTAGAGCTATTTGTTTTTCATACCTCTTCATCTCAGGGATGCAGTTTGACAGGGTAGTATTTTTTCTTCAAAAACAGAACTGGGAAAAATAATATAGCTGTCAAACTGTTATTTCATAGGACGGATGAATTCTGACACACAGGTAACAAAGCTTTCCTGTAAACGACTCGTTTTGCACCTTGACTGGAGGGAATGGACACACATCTGCATAGATCTACTCTGCTCCCTGCAGGGCTGAGCTGTTTCTGATATCTGATGAGGAGTCACCCATGGCTGAAATTAATGTAACTAGTGCTTTAGAAATGTGTTATTATTCTTCATGTTCTGTGTAATGGCTTTTTTGAATGTAACAATTTGTACTAACTCCATTCTGGCTGCAATCTGTGCAATAGAGCACCAAAACGCAACTGAAGCTGCGAGCCGGGGGGGAGCAAGCTGCTCTGCAGAGCTGGTTCTTCTCTGCCCCAGGTGGGTTCATTGTAGATGCCACCTCACAGGTGCTAGACATAGCTGGTGTGTCTTTGTGTGCCTCAGGGAGGGATGACGTCTGTGGCACCCCTTCTATTTGCACACCCTCGTTTCTTTTGTGCCCATTGTATGACGTTGTTCCCTTCAGCAATAAAGCAATGTTTAAAGGCTGCTTGGTTTTGCAAGGCAAACCTGATCGGAGGGGGTATCTGCCAGTAAGGAAAGCTGCTCTGCTGGGGGTGCAAAGTGGAGCTGCAGTGATGTGTTGCGTCAGTTTCACTCCTTCCTTTGCCAGGCGATCAATGTTCGGGGTCCTAAAAATGCAACCCACACTGTCAGATATCATTCAGAGGGTCTTCAAGGGAATGGGGATGTGGAATAATATATTTATCTTTATTTTGGGAAGTTTCTTCTATTTGAAGATGGTCAGGAAATATTTTATTTTTTTATTTTATTTTAATTTTCTCAAGTGATGGGGAAATACTTTTTTTTTTCTTTCTTCATTACCTATGGCTATCTGGATAAATTTCAAGCAATCATTCCTTCTTGTTTCCCAAGTCCTATGAAGGGCCTTGCAGAAATGTACCCCACTGCTCTTGAAAAGAAAACTCATGCTTTGGGGATGATGCTATACTGAAGTGGAGGCCTGGCCATGCAGAGCCCCATCAGCTACCTATGATCATCAGTTAACTATCAGAAACTGGCCGGCCGGTGCCGGCTGGTGCCAATCAGGTTCTGAGAACTTTGCTGGACGAGGGCAGTGATCATACCAAATTTGGTTTTGTTCAAAGAAGTGACAAGCTGGTAGGAAGCCAGCAGGCAATACAGTGGCATGATTTTCAAAGAGAAGGCAAATACTATGTCCTTGGGTCTGAAAAGAGAAGTATTTCCTAGCAACATAGCTCATTGCAGTGATTTAGACTGTATTTTGACGCGAGACTGGGAAAGAATGGCAAAACGGAGTTAAATGAGATAATGAGGCCTTATATGTTGAAAGATGGGACAATGTTTCTATCTCCAGGTATGTGTAAGAGCTTAGCATTTCTCAATGTCAGGCAATTAAGGAATACACAAGAACGGTTGACAAATTCCCACAGTAAAGTAGCTCGGGATAGCAGAGCTGGCCCTGGGAATGCCCTCTAGGCTGTGAGATAATCCTGGTAGTGCTTTACATTTACTGTTAATGGCACCCATGGGAAATCCTCCCATTTCTCCAGGAAATGAACTTGAAAAGAGCTGGAACAGCTGATGATGGGCAAAGGATTGCAGTCTTACATTAAATAACACACCGGCTCTGTTCACTGTTACGCTCAGTTTCCTTACCTTATAGTATCATTCCCATAGCAACCTACATCCCCTATGCCGAGGTCATCAGCCATCAACAGGACAATGTTTGGCTGTGTGACGATGGAAAGCTGTGTCAGTGGTGGCTGCAGAAGCAGACCAAGAATCAGGGGTGCGACCAGGGATGTCCTGGAACACAGAAGAAGGAAAGAAGCCAATGACCTGGCCATTCCTCACTCTTACTGCAAGTGGCTGAAGACCCTCCCGCGTGGCTGCAGACCAGACCACTCTCTGCCCAGATGTAGAGGGTGTGTTAAATTTTGATCATTGACCCAAACAGATGTCACGAAAAGGAAAATGTCAGGACCATAACTTTAAAATCTCCTTTTCTGATTGTTTCTAAACTTCCTATGAGCAGTCTCACTTGGGAATTTACATGTACGTTATTTTACTTTAGTGGCTTGGGATGTTTTTTAGAAGTTGGTCTGGGAAACTGAGAATGTGATCAACTTCCTCTGATGTCCTTCTCACCCAGACTGGGACCTTTGTGTTGTGAAAAAGTTAAGAACAAGAAAAACAAACAAACAAACAAACAAAAAAATCACATTGTGAGTATGCTTTACAGATAAACAACCCTACTCTTTTATAATACAGAATTATGTCATTATTAAACTTCGCTCACTTTAGATCTAAGTACAATATAACAATAATTAATGAACTTTTTTCTTACCAATAAGACGTTAGTTGCCAAATCATTTCTGCATTCGGAGTGTTCAGATCCTGCAAAATCAAGAGAGAGCGCCTTGTCATGTTTACATCTTCCTAATAGTCACTGCAATAAAAATGGATAAAAAACTTAATCAAAGCCTATCAACATTCTCTCTGTTTTATTTACTTCAGTGCACCTCAGATCAGACCCTAAATGAAGAAGAGTAAAGGCATTAATGTTATTTTTATTGCTAGAACTTCACTTCTTAGAGGAATTTTTCTTTTTGTGTAGAGAAGTTTATCTTAAAATAGCAAAATAATTCTCTTTTGTTACACGACTCAGCTGTGTGAAAAATACTTACTGTTCAGAAAGGAAGAGAAGAGCTTTTTAAAATACAGTCCTCAGTATCATTTATTTTTCTGTGATCACAGAGAGAGTAGCAGCCTGCTGTTTCTTCACATAGTGTGCCAAATTTCCTTTCAGGCTTGTAAGAGATATCTTTAGTTGTAGAAATTCTAGTCATCCTCTTCCAATGATGACATTTCCTTAGAAGACACTGAATTTGTGACCTCCTATTGTTTGACTCTGGGCTGAGCCTTTTCCTTCTTTGTATGTGTCAGATTTCAGGGTGTGATGCTCTTTTCCCCCTCTCTGCACAGCTTTCTGCAAAGATTCCTCCGGGGCTTTCTCTTTCACTGCCAGGACAAGACAAACTGTTTAAAGGCTTTGAAGTAAGGGCTTCAAAGAAAGACTCCTTTCAAATTTATCCCATGGCTGGTTGAACTATCCTAAGCATCGCAATTTTATAAATTTGGTTGGTTTCACATTTTGCTTTCCAGAAATGATAATATTTAGCAGCTTAGTTAATATCCATAGTTCTTACATTTTATTCATCAACACTACAGGCCTCAATGGGAAAATTTAAATTTCTATGCTTAGGAAATTGGCATCCAAACAGCTCTAAACACTTATTTACAAGCAGCAATGCTGATACAGCATCGCTCTCTACAGACACTCAGACTTAGTTTCCTGCAGTTGGATTTGTGCTTTTGCTGCATCCTGAGTAGGAAAGATGCTGGAGGACACCTCAGCCATCTTCTACATATATGTGCTATGTGCCTGCAAAGCAGTTGAAATGAATGGGAGTTGGAAAAATTCAAATTTAATTGTGTAATTGGTTGTCACTAACTGCCTGTACTTTGCAGTAGAGATACACTGATTCAAAGCACAGGCTGGAGCTCGGGGCTGAGTTTCCTCAGAAGCTGCTTGTAACATAGCAGGTAATATACAGAAAACAGTCACTGCATTGACTGATATTATCCCTGTCAAGCCATTTCCTTAGTGAGAGGCGACGGGAATCGGGTCAGAGCAGCTTTAGCAGCCCGGCTGGGAACAAGAGGGACAGGGAAAGCAGCTTGCCCTGTTCCTCCCCTTTCTGAGAAGCCAGAGGGGCCCCAGGTCCTTGCAGTGCAGCTCCTTGCTCAGCCCCCGGCAGCTGGGGCAGCAGCAAGTGCCCACCCGATTCAGCCACCAGCAGTTGGGAGGATGCCTTTTTGGAGACCATTTTGGGACCACTTTTGCCAAAGTGGCACTTAAGCTGTGCTGCAAGCAAACTGTCTGCTTTGCTATCTGAATTAAATTTGGCTTAAAGCAAAACTCCTCCCTCTCCCGTTATTTAACCCACCCAAAGTAATTTAGATTTTGTCCCTTTCTTCATCCATTTTAATAACCCGGGGGGGGTATAGCTTGCATATATTTAATATTTTACTGTTTTCCTTTACTGATTGAACTTTTTTACTTTTCTATCAAAATACTCACAAGATACTGAAATCCCAATTCAAGCCACTTTGCGTAAGAGAAAATACTCATAATTTTAGATACACTCAGATACACATTTCACAAAAACAGTACCCATTTGTGGCATCAGTTTGGTAACACTCAGTGACAGGTATTGCAGGTAATTCCATTCAGATTGGAACTGTTCAGCCTGTGAAAATATCTTCTAAAACTTCCTGTTTTGTAGCCCTGATATATGTACGATAAAAGCCAGACTCATGATAACAAGTTGCCTGCAGCTGACTGCTCTCACTTTGCACGTAGACATGTATGAGAATAATGTTATTGTAAAGGGAAATGCCTTTTAAAAACTTCCTTGAGATATTTTTATCTACAGAAGCAAAAAAAAAACTTTACAAATGCCCATTAAAATTTTCCTGTCCATTTCCCAACAGAGTAAGGGAGGAATACGATACCTGGTCAAGTTACGCTCAAAGCAGGCAGCTGATACACTGGAGTATGAGCTTATTTTCAGTCGACTTAAAAGCATTAAAAATTTTTCAGCGCAACGGCGGCTGCTACAGCACAGCATCTAACATCTGTTTCTGAAGGCAGTCCTTAAATCTGCCCTAGCTGCTCATGCGCACTTCGCCACAGGAAAGCCGTGTTATACTGGAGCTTGCAAGCAGCTGGATGGTCTAACTTATCCCAGAGTCCCTCAAGCTGCACCTCCCACTGCCGTTTGCACAATGGTGACATTCATAGACGTGTGTGGGTCGGGCTGGGGAACACCAGCAATGTAGCTAAAATGCTTTCTGCCCAAGCAGTGGTTTCTCAAGGGAAGGGAAGGACCTCCGTCAAGTTTGAGACATTCCAGTGAAAGGCACTATAAATAACAGTTCCCCATAAACCTCTCCTCATTTCCACCAAGGAAAACAAAAAATTGTTGTACTTACGTAGCAGCAATTCTTTGTCTGTAGAAATAGAAACTGAGCGAATATCTTCACTTTATGGCAGCCCCGAGTGCCTGCAGCAATGACAAGTTCATCTCTGCACACGCAGTGAGAAGCAGATTTAGGGTGTGGGGAGGAAATGCCAGGAAGAGACCTGAATTTGCTTTTGCAGAAAATGAATCATTTGGCTTCACTTCTGAGTGCTGCCTGTTTCCTAGTCATCACTCAAATTACGGTTACATGCTGGCTAATGCTTGCTTTCTTGATTTTTTTCTTGACTCAGGTTTGAGTCCTGTTGTACTGAGAGTTTTGGGAGAGCGTGAGATACTATCAAAGAGCAATCTTGCTTTACTGTCAGAATTTGCTGTGTTTTCATATTGTAAAAGAGAAGGGAGACATTATGAGTTGGTGGTTCGTCACCAATTGCAGTGCTTAGGTTGGTTTGCTAGTGGAGCACCTCTGAGGCTAGTTACAGCACCATAGGTGACCCCTCCCCTGCTCTCTCCCAGCTCAACGTTTCCATGCTGGAGTGGTTACGGCCAACACACACAGGAGAAGTGATGTGTCTGGTTTTCCTTCTCTCAGTGCCTGCTTCCTTATTCCCACCCGTGTTACAGCATCTCAATCTGTACTTTCCAGTTCCCATTCCCCTTCACTGTGCCTTTAGCGCTTCAGGATTCATTAACGTAGGTAAGATTTCTTGTTGTCTGATGCCCTCTGCTGCTGTATATTTTCTAAAAAGAAAGCACCTTCTGAGGTGCTGGGTTTTTCTGTCCAGATTGCAATCAATCCCAGCCCTGCTGACTGGGAGCACCCCTCTTGCAGCTGGGGTCTCCTCCACAGCTCTCCTATTCTCCTTGTGTTTTTCCAGGACTTCTTGCAAATTCTGTAGTATTTGTAATGGAGAACCACAAACCATAACTGCTATGTTATTTACTAAATTTAGATACAGCAGAAAATTGAATGCATGTCTGCAGTTACACTGCAGGAGCACGTCTTCATTGTTTTGTACGTAGCTGCCTTCTAACACAGAGAGAGCTAGACCAGATCACTGCTGTAAGTAGCACTCGTTGGAATCTGGCTGCTGGGAATTACCGTCCGGGCACAGCTATGGTGTGATGAAGATAAAGGCGGGAGCGTAGTGCTCGTAGTGCTTGTGGTCTGAAGACTTTCCTCTCACAGTGACAACATGTGCTTATTTTGGTGTTTGATCTTTGAAGGAGGGAAAGGTGAATGCCCTCACACTGATGCTATGTAAAGATAGCATTTTTAAAAGGTCTAGGCAAAGCTAATTTTATTCCCAGCCCCTGCACTAACTGGCTCTACCTGTTTTTCTGTGAGGAAATCTTTAGATAGTCTGTATTTGTTCAGAATGTGGAATGAATGTGGAATTTTGCAGAAGCCTTGCATAGTTTTGTCTTTTACCCTCATTTTCTTTAAACTGACTACTGGAAGAAGTAGCACTCGCTGACCCTGTTAAAGTACTTCAACATCTTAAGAGTTGAAGGCCCAAGTTAGTAGTGGTTTCATACTAGGATATGACGATTAAGAGGCTCCCTCTAGCGACTAATTTATTTTTGAAATCTTGTTACGTTTCAGAGAACATTTGATTCACACTCTACCTTTCTAAAAGTCATTGCACAATGATGTAAAGTGCTGTTATTTCTTTGAACTCTGATTTACACTAGGTCCTCAAGGCCTGAGTGCCCAGGAGCAGTTGCAGAGCCTTACCTGTTGTCCTGGAGCACGTAATCCAGGTTTGCGACACCGGGAAGGAACCTGGTTCGTGCGCTCCAGGACTGCTCTGCCAAAGTGCGGTAAGTGGGGGCGAGTGGGAGAGTCACTTCAAAAATGCACTCCTGGTCCGGGATAAAGCAGTAGTTCAGATGCCCCAATTCCTGCCTAAGGTTCGACTTAGAAGGCTGCTGCTCACAAGACTCAGAGAACAATTCAGATTACTTCCACACCACCTAACCTCTCAAGGAAATCTAAAAAGCAGTGTGTCTTTCCATTTTTGAAAAAAAATTGCTGTGCTGTCTAAGCATAACAGTCTACTTTGGCCAGTATAAATGGTAGGGGCCAGGAACTTGCATGTAGGCATGTTCTAACTCTTCAGCAGAGTGGGATGGGAACTTAGCTAAAAAATCAAAATCTTTTTTTCTGGATCTTGCTCCCATGAGTTTTGGTGGATTCTTTTTTAATTAAAAGCCATGAATAAGGTGTATAAAGAGCACTTACAACAGAAACCATGGTTCTGGATTTCCCTTTCAGGAATCCCACCTTTTACAAGAGAGAGGGATGTTAGCTCTCTTCAGAGTAGCTTATAGCTTGTAATAAGATAGTTAAAAGCAAAAAGGGCCATGATCAGTCTGTCCAGCTCCGGAAAAACTGCTGTAGATGATCTTTAATGGAAAAGAAATAGTCTTCTCCTTCTTGTGTTTGCCTGAACAAGAGGGTGCTTAATTCAGACTCCCGAGGCCTTTCTGCTGCCCTTTTTTTGTCGCAGGTTTACAGCTTCTTTTTTCTGTTGGTTTCTTCCCACTCAGGAGCGCACTGCCCTTGTGTTGTCCCACAGAGGTGCCCACTTCTCCGCATGCTGCTCTAGAGGGGCACCCACCTCCTCCAACCACTGTATCATCACTCCCGCTGTTGACCTCTGCGGACAGTGCAGGCCATGTGTGCATCCATGGCAGCCTGCATGGATACTGCTTTTTAGGAACAGTCACATGTAGGTTAAACATTTAATAACAGGCAGCACATATGTGTGTGAATACATATGTACATACCAGAATTTATAGAGCTTATTTCAAATATTTCTGTTTTTTTCTCATGGGAAAGAAGCACAAAATAGATTTAGAACAGTTTTTAGGCAGTTGAGGCTGCTAGACTAAAATTTACACTGAAAATATTAAAAACCAAACCCAAACGAGAGTGTTTCACAAATAATAAGATCAATACAGAGTGGAAAGATCTGGAAAAAAAAAAATCATGGATTTTTTCTGACGAGCTATAAAATACACAAAACAGATTTTTATTTTGATAGCTGGTGGAAGCAAGGCACATACCTAGAATGTTCTTAAAAACCCTGCCCTTTAAAACTGCTTAAATCTGTAAGAGGCTGGGATAAAGCACAATAGTGCATGAGGATCTGAAGGTATTACCTGATCCCACGTTCTGCTGCTTTATGAATTTTCCAACACTGCAGCTGTTCTTGCAGATACCAAGAGCTGTAGTCTCAGTAGGGTGCTCTTCCAACTATAGGGGATGGTTAAAAATCTACAGTATTTCGTTTAAGACTGTTTTCTGATGCTGAGACTAAATACATTCACATAGGCAGAGACTATCTAGAAAAATTACTATAAGGATTTCACAAAATATTTTTACTATCATGATAATTTTTAAGATAGCATACTGAAAAACCACAAACCATCAGTGTCACTAAATAAAGACTAGGTAAGGCACTCACAGGGTGTCACAGATTTTCAATGTTTTTATAAACTCGGGTAGTATGAAGTCAGGAATGCCTTTGTGCTAATATACTTTATGAAAGATTTTCAAGATGAAGTATAGGAGACTTTAGTTTCTATTGGTTATTAATTAGCAATTAATAATAATGGGTATTAATAAGTGGACATTAGATAAAATTATAGTAAAATAAACAGCCTAACAACTTTGAGTATTTCACATTCAGGTCAATTTTTCTGTCTACTGGAAAGTGATCACTTAAACCCATGATAGAGCAAATCTATAATTCAACATCCACAGAGGTCTGGACTCTTAAAAGGTAAAAGGTCTTGAGACTCCTTAAAAAGCTGGGAGCCATACCATAGAGCACGTGTTGCATACAGATTGCATATGACTTGCAGGGGACAGAACAACACTCATGTTTGTCTGCGAACAGACCCAATGGCAAAGTCAAAAAGAAACCCTGGAGTACATTTTGGTAATGGTTACTATTCTAGATTTATAGTCATGTTGCTCCTTGTTACTAGCGTTCACAAGTCAGCTTAAAACTATCCATCTTCAGTATTTTTCTGGCAACTGCCACAAGCTGCAGTTTCTGAGCTTCGCATTTCAAAAGCCATGACATACTTTTATTTCAAGCCTACTAATTGTAATCGTCACCACTGAAAAAACAGTGGAGAGAAAAAAGGGGAACACTGACCTTTAAATCCAGAGCATTAAAAATAGTTCTTGTTAAATCAAAGTCCTTTTAAATAGTATTTTTGTATTACAAGCTTGCAGAAGAGCACTTGTCTTTCAGAACTGAGGATCGACTTCAGAGTAGATCCTCTTGCCTATTTAAAATCACATAAATCGTCCATTGCAATCACAACAGTTGAGCACCCGAATGGCTCCAGTGCTGCAGAAAGGGGACGTGCAGGTTCATCACAGGGATATTGTTTGCAGGGAATGCAACTTTGCTCCAGAAATCAATGGTGGGAACATTCCTAATGAAGCCACAAAGAAAGAGTTTTGCTGTGATGGTCTACATAGAACAAAAACATGGATTATGAGACCTGAAATATTTTTATATCAATGGCATTCTTAAGCCAAGGTTGTACTACAGACTTCTGCTGGCATAGCTGTGTTGGTCAAGGGAGTGAAATGCATTTTTGCCAGTGTACTGTGGGAAAGAAATGCCTAAAACAAACTAAAGTGCTAGAAGTAATTTTTTTTGGTACAAAATGCATCTTCAGCAGAACTGATTGGCTGATACCATATTCCACCGTGCCATTTAAGTGCTCCGAAAATGGATGTGGTCTCATGCTTTTCACTCATGAATGTGCTGTGGCTTCTTCTAACATCTCACTTCAACATCTGTAGCCTTGGGGGGAGGTGAGTAGACGAACATATCAAAATACCCTTGGAATTTTTGATTGTACCTTACACGCTGTGATCTGGAATCCAAATACTATAGCATCTGTAGCCTTGTAAAAATGCTGAGTACTATATTTCACTCTCTCTACCCCAATTACCTATCAGTTTATGAAGCTATAGATTTAATTCTTTTTCCCCCATGTGTACATTTTATTTTAATATGTCTGATTTTCCTACCCATTCCCTCCCTCTTGGTTTTTTGTGGTTTGTAATTAAGTACTGTAAACCCCCTTTTTTAAATTAAATTCTACTGCTAGCGTAGCTTGGGGAAGGTCACCACTACAGAATATACCCACAGATGTAATTAGAAAGTTTCATCTTTTGCTCCTTCTATATATATCTATTGAGTCATTAAGAAATGTCTCTGAAAATTGTGAATTCTCTTTCATTTTCTTGTTACAGAAGTTTAAGTAGTGACTTTACAGCTGGCATTGTATTAAGCAGATTTTCAGAAGCAGAACTAAAATTCCCTTTCATTTTTAAAATGAACAAGTCTCTATTACTTGGCAAAATACTTCTACAGAAAACAAGCAAAATTTTGTTGTATTTTACATGCCACATATTTACTAACTATAGCACTCATTTAAAAGTCTCTTTATTTTTAGTTTTATCCTGGAATTTATCAGCTGGGGTTTACCAATGAAGAGGATCAGATTTCCCACAAACTGCAGACTTCCTTCCTTCCCATATTGTGTTACAGGCACTGGCCAGTTTCAGAATATTAAACAAACCGAGAGTTTCCCCTGTAGTTTTATAACTTTACTGGTCTACAACCATAAGAGCTCACCAATACCAGGTACTTTATTTCTGCTAAGCTGCCAAAGTCAACGTTTGTCTCTAGGGGCTCTCCTTTTGCTTTTGATCATCAGCAATATGGGCTACATCTACATCCAGGTTTAACAAGGACCCAAAGAGGCTCCAGGCTCTTCATTCATTCCCAGATTTCTTTCCCCTGCAAATGCTTTCCCCTCCTGCCCCACTGCACCCCCACAGCACACCCTGACCCAAGCCCCCTTGTTTCAGAGTCTTTACTAATCCGAAATGCTCACGTCACTGCAGAAGACCTGGAGATTCATGCGCTCCCTGAGCAGAGTCTTCACTTTTCTCCAGCTCTCTCTTCCTATACATACCCCTGTGTGGGGACACCCTTTGGTGTTTCAGAGAGCCTGGGCTGCCCACTCAGCTGCTGTCCCAGTGTTCGCTAAAATGTCTGGGACTCGACCCCGCTATGGCTCCCGACATGGGCTTCTGTCTCTGCCAGCACTGGGGCTGCGTTACATCTCTCTTTCTCTCTCTGCCTTCATCCATTCTCTTTTGTCTGGTTAAGAAGGAAGAGAATTGTGCTGGGGTTTGAAGCTCAACTTCTTTTAGACAGACATAAAAATACTGGAAATGTCACTCTGACTTCAGCAGACTCAGCTCTGACGTCTGCAGTTCCCCATGTCATTTCTGGAGGCTGCCCTCATTGCTAAAAGCAGAGATGGGATTTTGAATGACACAACTATTCACTTCTGACCTTTACAAACTCTGCATTAGGGAAATGACATCTTAGCAACTTTAAATTGATTTATATTTCTTATTTACTTATGAGAGTGAATTATTTTTCATATGTATTTCATTATGATACATATGTGTATGCATAGTATGTGTATCTATTTATCTATCTATGCGTGCAAGAAAATTAAAAGCAGAATATTAGCAGTGAAAAAACAGGTCCAGACGCAGTAATTAGGAGAATATTTGTTATGCTACAGAGCTAACTAGTTTGTTAATAAGTATGGAAAATGTATCTAAGGAATGCTAATTACCATAGCAAACAATTTCCTGTGCTGAAGACAAAATTATATGAACAATGTTTGGTATTACTTTTACGTGCAAGTTTTGGGCATTCATTAATGTAGCAACTATGATCCAAAGTGTATTGACAGCTTCCATATGCTCAGACCAATAAAGAAGTCTTATTATTCATTATTTAGGCTCTGATATTAACAATCAGTTAAACTTTATTGTATTTACTGCAACATACTATGAACTCTAAGGCAGAAATTATGTAAAAGGGCAACAACTGAAGAAGGTGAAATAAGGGAGAAGTAGTTAAGATACAATTATTTGTGTACACTTTCAACCCGAGATTCTTAGTTAAAATACTCTACGAAATAAGTAACAAGCAGTTATTTGAGTCATGCCATTTTCTGTTACTAAAGCACACAGTCACTTGCTGCAGCCTCATTCCAGGCTGGGTTTGTTAACGTGGACACTTCAGTACTTGTGGAATCCTATTACGTTTTGGTGCCTTAAATGCTTTGTTATCCTATTTCAACATAAAAAGTCATTTAATCTTTCATTCAGAACTTCCAAACGCTTAAATCTGGCTAAAATCTTAGTGATGTTTTTAAAACTTACTGAAGTTGTTTTCTGAGAGTGTGTTTTCACCACTAGAGGGTAGAGAAATACAGCATTGGCCAGCAAGTAAAAAGGCCCTGAGCTACAAGGAAAATAACTCTGCTTCGTTGCTTTCAGGATCCAGAGGCTCCTCCATCGTTCTTTTCAACACGACGGTTCAGACGGAGTGAAGTTAACAGGATTCACTTCAACCTGAGCGTAAAGTTTGCAACACTGAGCCCAGATATTCTCTAAGGCTGGAAAGCTGGAGCCTAGCTATGCATTAGGTAGCCTAAATTACTTGTTAAAGTACACAAGTACTTTAATAAGCCTACTTTCATAAGGCTGGTGGGATTTTTGATGAGTACTTGTCCTCTGTATCTCTGCTTTGCAATCCAAAACTGTGGCCATTTTTGTGCTGTGTTTTAAAATCCTCTGAGAGAATTTATCTGTATGCAAGAATGCAGCATCTGGGAATAGGTAGGTGTTTAAAATACAATTAGGCTGGCTTCTAACCATCTGGTGATATAATTAAAATATGGTATGTGGAGTAGTATATCACTGCAGTGTCTCAAGGTTAAACTCAGCTTCTTAGTTAAACTTATCTGAAGGTTTATGCACTGTAATTAAAGCATCTGTAAGTTACAAACTGGGCAATTAAATTCTAAGACAACTTCTTTTGAATGTATACAGCAGAAACAAAATGCATGAAATGGAGGATGGTTATGTATATCCTTTGCCACTCAGATCTTTCTAAAATAACCCAATAAAATTTGTCCTCTACTGAAAAAAAACACAGGTCAAAAAATTTTGTTGCAGACAGCTCAGATAGATACTTTCTAATGGATTCCTTCACTCTTTAGGGATGTAAACGTTGTAGAGCGCTTTAGGTGGCATCCCTGAGCTCAGGGTTTGTTCTATAGGAATGTCTTCTAATTTCAGCCTATACATGTTTCTGTGCATTCATCAATCTGAAGGGTACTAGTACTTATGTACTGGCTATATTATAATTTGAGTTATTATATATTTTGCAGAATTAAGATCCCCACCTGACTTTCTGGCTAAATTAATTCACTTTCCTAAAGCTGTTTGAAATGCCATACTGCTTGCAAAAGAAAGACTTTAAATGTTTCATGGGCTTTGTTTTACATTTCTCAGCAACACCACTCGCAGCCGCCTGGTGCTAGGATACTTGTCATCATCACTGGGGTTTTGCAGCACTGTGCTCCTCTTTGACAGAATTTGTAGTAGGATTCTATGGTAGTGCTCTGCAGGGGATTTAGGGACTCCAGGGGAGTTCAACCTATCTCAGATATGAGAACCTACTCTAAAAATGAAGAATAAATATCGATGATTAGGCTGTCAAGAGAAATTTATTAGCTCTCAATAAGATACAATAACTGGAGAGATTTTTTTCTTTTCTGTTTTCTCTCATTAATTTGTTTTCTTCTGTGGAGTAAAAAACCTGCTCAGAAAAATAACATTTTCCTCTTCCAACAAGTCATTAATTGCTATCTGACTCCTTAGGTAAGAAACATTAGAAGCCAGTGAATCCTGTTTTAGAAGCACCCCTGTAATTAAAAGATAGGAAAAAAAATCCCCCAAATTATGTGTAAAGTAAAAGAGAATCAGAAGATAAAAACATCTTTTCACAAAGCTGAATTTCTATATATTCAGAACAGATTTTTGCTTCCTTAGAGTTTGCTAAAAGCATTAGATGAAAAAAAAACCCACTTTATTTAAAAAACATCTGCTGTAAAGAATTCCTCCTTGAAACAGTCACCTTTCATTGCCTGCTGCCATACACATCAACAGCTTTGCTTCAGCTCAGGCTGAGGCAAAGAATAACAAAATGGGAACAGACACAGGCCCAGTGTGAATGAATGGCCTGAACCCTGTTTATTCCTCACTTCTTATCATGGAATTGTTTAGGTTGGAAAAGACCTTTGAGATCATTGAGTCCAACCATCAACCTAGCGCTGCCAAGTCCACCACTAAACCATGTCCCTAAGTGCCACATCTACAGGTCTTTTAAATACCTCCAGGGATGGTGGCTCAACCACTTCCCTGGGCAGCCTGTTCCAATGCTTGACAACCCTTTCAGTGAAGAAATTTTTCCTAATACCCAATCTAAACCTCCTCCTTGGCACAGCTGTCTGATAAGAGTGGGAGGGGGAAGTCTAACAACCCAAACCTCTGTGTGTGGAGCACCACCTATAGACCTAGCACCCCCTATAGCTGGAGTCGTACCTATAGCCCTAGCACTTATAGCCCTGGCTGTAGGTGCTCTGGAGAAGAAAGGGTGACTTTAACCTTCCGCAACTGTGGGGAAAGGTGTATTCCCACCTGCTGGGTCCAATCAGCTGCAGTGACACCAGCCCTGTTCCTGAAGCAGAGCCAGAGGAAAGAGTCGGTCTGTGCCGGGTGTGTTAATGCTGCTGGAAATGAAGCAAAGGGGCATGACACAGAGGCTATTTGGGAAGGGAGGCAAGAGTCTTTTTGTGCAGTTTGAGCCTGTGGATAAGGAGATGGACCCGCAGAAAGTTGAGGATTTGCTCTGTGCTCTGCTTGTTGAGGGTGTGTGTTCACTGCAGGCACCATCTGAGTGATTGGCATCCAGCTCGGAGACAGCACATTAGTCTACTTCAATTACTGTTTCCTCATTAGTGGTATGTTCTTGGCTTTGTCCTTTTTGCATGCTTAGGCCTCTAGAAGACACGTCCTCTAATTCTCTGTACTGCAGCTGACGAACTGATCCATGTGAGTTGTGGGTGGGGGAAGTGCCCTTTTCTGAGCACAGAAACTGTAGGAGATGCTGGAAGACCAACAGGTCTCAAGCACAGCTCATCTGCGACCTTTTCACAACGCAGGTTATTACCGAAAAGCTTAGTTATTACCCAGACTGGATGAGATAATTATGCAGAGACATCATACCTTCTGTCTGTCTTAAACCGAATGCAGCATTGACTATATAGGTGGCAAAGGAAATCTTTGGCCTAATGCCATGCTTTTAAAATAAATACTGATAATACCAGGGAAGTTTCAAAAAAGTAGGAGAGTGGTGATGTGGTGGTGATGTTTAAAATGCACAGGAAGATTGACCTGAGTAAGCCTAGGCTAGCTACACTAACATTACATGTCAAACAAACCTGATGTTTTCCTTTGCGAGTACTAGTTTGGGAGGTGATGGTAATTGCAATATTGCAATCTACCTACGGCTTTGAAAGCCTTTATATAACATAGTATGAATTCTAATTTTAAAAGTAAATACTCCACAATACCAGCAAAGCATATATTAAATGGGTTAAGAATAGACTAACTGGCATATAATGAATAAGGCAGTCGTCGGTGAGGAAACATTATTCTAAGACTTGTGTTTATAAATATCTGTCTTAGATCTAGTGCAATCGACATTGTCCGTGTGACTTGGAGCAAAAAATTACTGCTGAACACATTTGCTCCAAGGACTGAAGACGACTAAGTAATCATCAAGACAAGACAGTCCTACACTGGAATTTGGATTGCTTGATAAACTGGGTCCTTTCGACCGAGGCAGGGCATTCACATGCTGGACCGCAAAAGGCAAGCTATCAGGTAGGGAGCGTATCCTGGACAGAGTGGCTGTGAAAAGGGGCTGGTGATAGTGTCCTTTTAACTTGGCATGAATTGCCAGAATGATGGTATAGAGGAAGGATTATGTGAACATTGAGTTTACACACACAAAGAAGGAACAGCGGGGTGCTGGAGCTGTTCTGATATCTACTCTCTCAAAAGGACTTTGAAACAATAGAAGAGGTACAGAAAAATAATTTTGGGATCACAGAACACAATTTACAGTGGGAGGCTTCAGAAGATTTGCTTAAAGAATGTACCAAGAGGTGGTTCCTCACAAATATGTAGGTTTCTCTGAGGGTGAGCAGGGGGATAATGGTTACTAGAGTCACTAATATATTACTGGTGAAAGACTTAACAAATACCAGTGGCTGGCAGTAGAATCTGTATAGACACCTGTAAGGAAATAAGCCACCATTTTTGATCTCAGATTGGAATAAACTGTTGAAGAAGGCATAGACTTCTCTTTTAACGTGTTCAGCTCAAACTTGGATGCCTTTTTGGAAGAGAAGTTTTAGCCAAATAGATTATTTGGCTTAATACAGAAATAAGTGGATGAAATGTAAGGTCTTTTGTTATCTTGCAGGTCAGATTAGATGGTGTAATGGTCCCTATCGACATACAACTCTATGAGTCTCTGAAAAGGCTGTTACCCAACATGTTCTAACAGTTCAGGGTAGACAAGACAGTCTAGACTGAAGCGCACACCAGGAACCAGTGCTTTTAAGCAGTTTTGCAGGATTCCTTTTCGTTATAAAATAAAACCCATTGGTTTAGTACAGGAGAAAAGCCAAGCTGGCCTTAAAGAAGGAATGACCTTCTTGGACCGTTTGTTCTTGGCAGGCTTATAATAATGCCTAAATAACAAGTAAGGTGTTGTCTAGTCAGGGAGCAACTGAAAGCTACTGCTGTTCTTCTGAAATAGTTTTCATTTTGTTCTTCGAACTTACTATACTTTTTTCAGTCAAGTCAACTGTGGCTTGTTCCTGAGCATATGAGAAAACAATTATGCCATATTTCTCATGCCAATACAAAATGTTCACTATTAAAACAGCATATATTTTGTTCTCCATTCATAAAATCTACCCCTTCCCCATGATTGATTCTGCAGATTAGTACAAATATCTGCAGTTTTGGTTTCAAACAAACTTCTCATTTCTTTCTTGCTCTCTCTTTTATATTAATATATGACTTTTAATAATCTAGTGCAGAAAAATCATAGTGAATCTTTTCTTTCAAATGTCTCTTATAACTGTGAATGTGTGCCTTTATGTGAACTATAAATCCTGTTACATTAGTTATCTTTTAAAAAATATTTTGGCCATAGCTTTAAGGGGCTGCTCAAGAACAGGATATACTGACTTCATAGAGAGCACTTCTGCCTTAGGTTTTACAAGATGCCATCAGCACTGCTGAATACCTAAATTCTGAGGGCCTAGGACTTTCTTAATAAGATCTTTTTGTGGAATGCAATTTTTTTCAGGGGTTATAAGTCTAAATCCCCCATTTATTTTCATTGTAAGTACTAGACTTGTATGTCTAAATAGAGAAATTGACATAACCTTTCTGCCTTTCAACCATCTGCAGATATAAAATGCAAGCACAGTTACAGCTTTATGTATTGTGCTGGTGTAAAGACATCGTACAAAGGCACTCCATATTTCTTATGCTAATCTAGTTCTTATACTAATCCATATTTGCCCAGATTTTGCGACTTTACTTAGGAATCTGACTTTCTGTGGATAAAATAATTCCTTGGCTTTCCTCCAGACTCTGACTCCTCTAGCTAGCATTTCTTTCTGCAAGTTTCATGCAGTATATTCTTTAGGCATATCTGAGTGCACAAACAGAAAGGCAGACAGAAAGACAGACTGATGCCAGTGAGCCATTATGGTCCGTCTGACATGGCTGAGCCATTTCACATGACTGCAAGTATCTGGTGGGTTATTATTAGAGACCCCGAACAATCCTCAAATTTAAATGCTGGCAGATTTTAGTGTCTGATTCTTTTTAGGCACCTGACTGGATAAACAGTTCAGTTGTCAGAGGTCAGGAGCTTTTGCACCTCCAGTTGGTGTTAATGTGGCAAAACAAGCTTTACATAGTTGCAAAGCAAGCTTTACATAGTTTCAAAACAAGCCTTCAGTTCCTCTGCCATGCTGTTTATAGCAGCAATGCTTGCATACGCTGGTTCTTCCCCTTTTAGAAGCAGCAATTTCTATCACAGCAATGATGCTATGAAGCAAAATTTACACAGAAATCTCAGCTAACAACCTAGTTAGCTGGGAAATCACATAAATGATTTGATTGATTTAAACATTGTCTTGAAATAAGGCTTAGTGAGAAAATAATAATAATGCTCCCTCCTCCACACCAGGTTCCGCTATTCCAGCCAATGTTTTGCCAGGTGCTTTGCTATTTATTAACACTATTGAGCTGTAGCTCTCGGATCCCTGTGTTGTTTTGTTGGTTCCCCCCTCGCCCAAGGAAAATTGCAACCTCCAGAGGAGTTCTTAGTAGCAAAGTAAGGGGAATGTATTAAATTGCAAGGTTGTTCTTGCCATTGAAGTGCTTACACTGCATCAGCAGTATTCTTCCTAGAACCAGGCACACAGAGAGCTATCCTACAGTTTGGAAACAGCTACTCGCTGAATTTGAAGTTTTCAAAATGTCTTTGCAGCCTAACAATCAAATAGGTGCATTCTGCAAGGTTTCTTGAAGGCTAGCTATGGGCACAAGGTGGAGGGAGGTGGTCACTGGTCTCTCAGCCAAGCTAATGGAGAAAAAAAACATGATGAGGCCTCTGTGCCTTACGAGGATAACCTTACTTGGGTGTACTCTCTTTTCCCTATTTTGAGCTCTTGTTTTTAAGTATCATGAAAATGGTGTCCCTTATTTTATTCCTCCCGCATGCTGGTGCAATATGCGTTATTTAGAAATGCTGCACTTCATTTGTCTGTCACATACAGTTATATGAAAAAAGAGCAAAGATAAATGAGAGGCAGGGGAGACAGGGCAGTAATTGAGCAACATTTCTTTTTCCTGCCTCAATCCCATCAAGGGATGTGTTTTCCTCCCTATTAGGCATGTTTTATTTCTCTCCATACTGTAGAATTTATGTTCACCCATTAAGAAAAACACAGATATGACCTAGGGGTGTATGTGGCAGCAAGTCAGGAATAATTTAGTCATGAGATCATATCTGAAGAGAAGTACTTTGCCACTGGAAAATGTTCTGGTGGTTTTATGAACACACTGATGCATTTGTATTAAAAGATACATTATTGTGATAATGCAGAGTAGTTAATATGTTAGTGAGCATATGGATGAGAAATAACCAAAGTTAGGAAGTGACATGTTACCAACAGCTGATGATGAAGTTATACTTGGACTAAGACTAAAAATGACTTTGACAGCACATTTCATTTACATGAGTGCTGAATTAATCACTGCCCTTAGCTAATGCGTTTACCAGACTTTGTGACAACATGGATGAAACCTAGATTCCTTTGTGTTTTTTTCTTCCTTGCATTTACATGGAAAAATGTATTATGTCACCCTAAACTCTCAGCTCAGCCAGTCTGCGGTGCCAAAGGGCTTACAGAACGTTCATCCCACCTTCTTCAGGAAGTTATCTACCAAATTTTATATGCTTCCTTACTGATGAAAGTAATATACTAGTTGCTTGGTAGTTTCTTGTTTGTAATTCTAGAAATATTATGAGGAATACTGAAAGAGATAAAAGATAAATGCAGAAAGGAACCTAGAATGGGAAATAAGAGGACATGAATTATGTTCTTTAAAACAGTCGTGTGAGATGGCAAAGCAGTAGAATATAGCATGGTGTAAGGCCATTTTACAAGAAGTAAAATTACATAAATCCTGCAATATCCTGTGCGGAAATATAGATTTTAAATATATCATGTTACATGCTTCTGTATGAAAAGTATCTTTGCATCATTAAAGTAAAGGGTGAAATTTGGTCAAAACCCCAACTCTAAAGTCGTATAGGCTCCATCTCCATTAGCAAGGAGCAGGGACCAATGCACACACTGCTTGCTGGATCTGCAGTGCAAGGCAATTGGTGCTACAACCTCACAACACATTTGAGGGCTTTTTTCTTACTTCGGACTAACTTCAAACTGGTCCCAGAGACTGAACGCTGGAGCTGCTGGAGTGTGGTCCACATGAAGTGTGGTCTTGCAGTTCATCTTTCAGTTTAATATTTCACTTGAAAGAAATCCAGTTTGTGCACGCCAGCTCCACTAACTCCACCATACAAACAAATCTGCCATGTACATGAAAGTACAGGGGGAATTGCTTCAAAAGAATAGATGTATCCATTAAAAGCAAAAGCATGACTTGATCTATTTATGACTACAATACAGGGGAATGTAGTGCTTGCAAGTAGCAAAACCCTATATCCTTTAATGTGCAGGAGGCATTTTGAAATCAGTGCCAAACATTATGATTTCAGAGCTACAACATACTTACAACTTCTGATGTGTTCACTTAGTGGCCTGGGGATGTGTGGAAAAAAAGCCTCGTTAAGGATTGCAATCTTATACTGTCAATTCTTCTGTCAGTTACAGAATTGCTTTTTGTAATGCTAATTAAAACAACGAGCCTTGTTGCGCTTGTCTCTTAAATATATTAGTTTAGAAGTATCTAAAAACCAGCTAAATGCTGAGTTATCCAACTTCAGGCAGGTGTGCTTAGGTGGGGTTTGATGAACTCCAGCTTGTTCTGCTTGCGCTCCAGGCTGCTGCACACCCACCTCGGAGGCAGATGGCTTCCTCGGCACGGCGCTGGGCTCTGGCGGGGCCATGCTCCTTCAACACGAGTAGTTTGGCTGGTTACAAACCTCTGCTGAACTGCACAGTCTTTGGGTCAAAACTGGCTCAAGAGCGGCTGCCTCGGTGCGTGGGATGGGCAGGGTGCGTTGGGGCTTACCTGCGCCCGGGTGGGTAGGTACGCCCCTAGGCATGGGCATGCCCAGCCAGCAGATCAGGATTCCCAAAACTACCAACGAAAAACTGGTGTGCAAAGACAACACTGTTAGTAGAGTAGAGGTTTTTTTTCCTCTGAACAAAGGCTGTGTTGTGGTTGCCGTGTCCCTGAGTGCCCCCACTGCCCTGACTGTCGCAGCCCAGCCCCCTGGGGCTCCCCCCACCCTGCCCAGGGCCCAGGACCCCACATCGGCCCCCCAGGGCCGTCAGCCCCTGCCCCAGCGATGCCGCAGCAGGGCCGGTCTCCAGCTCCCCACAGCCCTGCCCTGCCCGGCCATGGGCCCCGCCCAGCTGGGCCCACCTGCCCACCCATGTCCCAGCCTGGCCTTGGCCCATCCCCAGGGAGGTGCCCGATGCCCGGGGCTGGGGCTGCCCCGGTGCCCCCGGCTGCCCTGCGCCTGCCTGGGGGTGGGACGGGCCCTGGCTGCCAGGCCCTGCCCTGCCCCACCATGGGGAGCCCCGCTGCTCGCAGGGAGCCCCTAACCCCCCACAGGGCCCCGACAGTGGTGGTAAAAACAAGCTGTACTTCTGCATAACCTTTTCAAATCACAGACTTTAAACAGACATTAAATACTGTCCTTCAACACCTTGAAAGGTAAAGAAATAATAGAAAAGGGCCGTAGACTTGCATGTGTCCCCAACTCTGCATGCAGAGCGTGGAGCCAGATGGCAACTGTAAAAGGCAGAAATAAACAGAAAATAGAGTGCGTGAGACCTCAAACATATAAAGTTTTTTCTTCCAGTGATTCAGAAGAAGGTTTAGTTGTGAGCAGCTCAAGGTGCTCGCCATGAGCTAAACTGCTCAGAGAACAAGGCTGGAGGGCATGAACCAACCCGATTAATGCAAACGTGCCCAGGACGTGTGCTTTCCGAATTTCGGGTGCTGTGGCTGGTGATGTAACGATGGACTAAGGAAACGGTCACCCCTTCATCAGGCGAAAATATCTTTGCTAACATGGTGATGAGGTTTGGACAGGGTTGAGATGCTGCTGTTTTCCTAAAGCTCAGGAGAGCCCAGGCAATGTACTACTTTGTGTTGTGACCGTGGACCCAACAACTCCGAACCAAGGTTGGGGAGGAAATATATATATTTATGTGTGTGCATGCAACATCTAATATGTAATTATGTTGTTGGACTCTTGCAGACAAATATGCAACAGCAACAAAATACAGAAATATCTAATGGACAATAGTAGGCCAATAGGTTCTGGTGACTATATTTCTTAGTACTCTTAAAGTGTCTTTCACGTGATTTTGATGCTTTATTCACAGGCTGCATGTTATTCCCTTTTTGAATCTTGACTGATAACTGTAAATGACGGTGCACTGAGATATATATGTACAGTGGCTGTAGGAGTCAAATCAGTTTAAGTTTTCCGGCAGTCTCTAAACCATAATTTGGGCTGGTGTTTCACTGAGCAATGAAACCAAAGTGCAGGAAAGCGGGGGCAGTATGCTTCAGCATTTCACTTGCATGCTACAAGTGCACACCACAATTCCCTTTTGGAAGGAGATTTGTATTAGTCCTGGTAATCTTGCCAGCACTCCTTTCATTCTCCTCCAGTTCCTCCTCTAACCTCAGCTGTCTTGTTTTGTTGCAAGTCTTAACCTGTTTTAAGATGCTCTTACCCTCCCTTATTCCCAGAAGGATATGCATCGATGATGAAGTATTTCCTGCATACACAAGATTTGTGAATAGCTTTGGGATCCTTTAGAGTGAAAAAGGATATTTGAATGACAGTTGTTTTAACTCATCTGTAATTTGCTTCTTAAAAGGAAACCCATTGTCATAATCTGTGCAATGTTGTTGTACAAAAAAAGATTTTATAATAGTCAAGGTAGATTACCTAATAAAGATTGATTACCTAAGGAGAATTAAAACAGTCTGTGTAATTAAATAACTGGATAAACAGTTCACATTCATTATTTGAACTTACAGATAGTGTCTCTATGCAGTTCTCTAGGTTAATTTTTATTTAAATTCCTGTAATTCATTATTTCTACACCAGAGTTTTCATTAAGCTCTTAAAAAAATATATAAAATGGTGAATAACTCTAGAGTCAAAGCATCAATCATCTCAAGTTATTTCATATAGTGGTTAGACATATGCAGAATCTCTGTGCAACTATAGAAGAACACAAACAAGTTGCTATTTTCTGTTTCTCTGCAAGATATCGGAACGTAATAGAAGAGGGACATAGGTAATTTTAATATTTATTCAGAACTGAAAATGCTTATATCTGAGTAACATTTGTCCATAGGTAAAGTGTGGTTGAAGTTTTAAATGAAAATATTTTTGTTCAGGATCAGGATGATGAGGCTGACGAAACCTTATGTTGGCTGCTCAAGGAAGTCTTGGGCCAACAGAACCTGGTTCTCATGGGTGACTTCAATTACCCAGACACTTGTTGGGAAAACAACATGGCGGTGCACAAGTCATCCATCAGGTTCCTGGAACACGTTGAGGACTGCTTCCTGCTACAGATGCTTGACGTGTCGACAAGGAACAACACATTGCTCAGTTTACGGCTCACAAACCGAGAAGATTTACTTGACAACAAAACTGCCAATGTTAGCCTTGGATACAGCGATCACAACATGGGGGAGTTTAAGATCCTGCTGAGCACACTGAAGACCAGTAGTAGGACAAAGACGCTGGATTTTAGAAGAGCCAGCTTCAATATGCTCAGAGCCCATCTGCGAGGGGTTCCATGAGAAGCATCTATGGAGGGCAAAGGAGCATCCCCTCCGAACCCAGGCTGTTCTATGGTTCTGTGTTTGTTAAACTTCATCAGTGTAATAATACACTGAAACTGTAATGCTATGTATGACCAGCACTTTGTGTTTCCCCTGTCCAGAGGAGACCATTTCTCTTCCCATCTCTAAATTGGCAGAAAATTATAGGTGGTAGGAGGTGGATTCATTACTAGGTCAGCTGAATTTCTAGAACTTACAATGAAGAAAATGAAAAAAAGAGTGGCATCATTCATAAATCTTGTTTATATATATTTCGGGTAGGTAAACAGTGAAAAAGAATTTCTAATTTAAGGACAGTGATGTCCGAGGACCAAACAGTTACAAGCTGGCTTTAGAACAGCCTGATTCTAGCTCGTTCTAGAACAACCTTCCCACAATAATGAGACCTATTATTTATTTTTAAAAAGAATTGTATGACATATCTGCCCATAAAGTCAGAGAATCAGATGCTAGAATCCAGCAAGTTCTTGCCATTCTCATGTGCAAAGTTAGCTAATATATTATTAAGACTATCATATATTTTAAAGTCATATTCAGAGCTATTAAAAAATCAGAGCCAAAAAATTAAGTCAATTGTGAATACTGTCTAGCAGCAAAAAATTACAATAATTTCTCTAGCGTATGTCCAAGTACGTGCCACTGAAAAACTTAAGGGAGAAGATTTATCTATCCGCAGAGTGTCCTGTTTCTACAGCATGAAATAACAGAAGGAAACTTTTGCCATAGACCAACTGACAGCTGCTGCCAGGGTTACCTAAAGGAGCTATTTGTGGACCTTCCTTTGCTGAAGGGCACATGCAAAAATGTATGTGCAATTTGTGCTTTTAGTTTTTACCAGTGTGTGTAACCGGCAAGAAAAAAAAGGTTTTTGATACCTCTAAAAATGCCCAGTCAATTGCAGATTCACATGCATTCCCATGGATTTAAAATCAGCTTAACAATTCTTAATGGGCTTTTAGACATAGAGCATTAGCACCATTTTTCCTCTTTTCTTTGTCTGTCCAAAGCAAAGTAAAAAGAGGGACCCTTATTCCAGAAGCCTATGGAGAATGACTAAAGGACTTCCCTTGTAGAAAATGCTCTCTCTTCCTGCTGTCAGCTTTCCTCTCCTTGGAAGATAATGTTGCTGTTGGAGAAGAGTTGCTGCAGGGAAACAGTGAGCTCTGAAACCTGTGCCTTGGCCTGGAGAGTGAGAGTCAGCCTCAACCCAAACAAGAGGAAGCTCCCCCGCGTGCTGAGGGACTATAGCTGAAGGGCGTTACGTGTCACCTAAAGAAGGCTACGGTTGCTCACAGTGGTACCGGAGCAAATTAGTAACCTCTTGTGGCTGAGGAAAAATCATACTCAAAAGAAAAATGCTGTAATTTTGAGAACTGACACATTTACTGTTTGTCTTTCCCTGCTGTTTTATGTGCTTTAGCACTGTCTGATGCCAGTGAAATTAGAGCATGGGACCAGGGAGGGGAATCATCATTCTGCTTTACTTTAAGAGTGCCCAGTGAATGCTGTGATGATCAGTGAAGTATCTACAACTCAGATAAGAAGCAATAAAATAAAGGAACATGACATTAATAGGGTTGAGGACTGGGCCTGTGCGAACCTCATGAAGTTCAACAAGGCCAAGTGTAAGGTCCTGAACCTGGGCCAAGGCAACCCCCGGTATCAATACAGACTGGGGGATGAAGGAATTGAGAGCAGCTCTGCAGATAAAGACTTGGTGTACTGGTGGATGAAAAATTAGACATGAGCCAGCAATGTGCGCTTGCCGCCCAGAAAGCCAACTCTATCCTGGACTGCATCAAAAGAAGCGTGGCCAGCAGGTCGAGGGAGGTGATTCTCCCCCTCTACTCTGCTCTGGTGAGAGCCCACCTGGGGTTCCCAGCACAAGAAAGGCCTGTTGGAGCAGGTCCAGAGGAGGATCATGAAAATGTCCAGAAGGCTGGAACACTTCTCCTCTGAAGAAAGGCTGAGAGAGTTGGGATTGGAGAAGAGAAGGCTCCGGGGACACCACACCTTATTGTGGCCTTTCAATACATAAAGGGGGCTTATAAGAAAGATGGAGAGAGGCTTTTTTACCAGGGCCTGAAGTGACAGGACAAGAGCAAACAGTTTAAAACTGAAAGAGGGTAGGTTTAGATTGAGCATAAGGAACAAATTGTTTATATGAGGGTGGTGGGACACTGGAACAGGTTGCCCAGAGAAGGTGTGGATACTCCATCATTGGAAGCATTCAAAATCTGGTTGGACGGGGCTTTGAGCAACCTGATCTAGTGAAAGATGTCCCTGCCCTTGGCAGGGGGGTTGGACTAGACGATCTTTAAAGGTCCTGACCAACCCAAACCATTCTGTGATTCTATGATATATGACTGGACTCCTTAATTTATTTTGTTACTATTTTGGGGAAGTTTTACTTTTCAGCATTAAGAACTTATTTTGAAGATTGTGTAGAAGAAGAATCCATGAAAAATAAGAGGCTCTTTTACACAATACACAAATCAATATGGTAAATAATAGACTACAAAGAAGCAACAGAAAATTATTTCATTTTATTAAATATTATGGATACAGGTAGTGAAGCTTGCTATATTTGCATTGTAATAATATTAATTGTTAATATTATAACGATGAATATTAATGTCTTCTGCCTATTAATATAATACAGGTCAACGCAAATGTAATAATAGATAGGATAAAAGAATGCCTGTGCTCACTGGCACTCATGTAAAATGAGACAACAAACAATCCAATGGCAGCTTCGGTTGGTCTCTGATGCTGATAAACAGCTGATGTAGAAACTGGTGCGGAGTAGTCACAGTCACAGATGTTGTGTTACAGTGAAAAGGGCAGAGAGTGGATCAGAAAAATGATTGTGTAAGTTACACTGAGAAGGAGTGGCACTAAGTCTCTGCCTCCCGAAGATAACTTTTGATCTAGAAATTGAAAAGTTTCAAGTCTGTTGAGCAGAAAGAGGATGTTGCCCTATGAGGTGTTGCCACAAGTCTAACAGCTGAGGTATTTCTTAAATACCCTAAGTGAAAGGTACACAGCCAAAACCGGGATTTTCATAAATAAATCTAGCTGTTTTTAAGAGAATATATGTTCTTTTTCTAAGCCATTTCCAACTTTATAATGAGAGTTTAACCTTGTGTTTGCTTGAATATGCTGTATCGTTCTTTATCCGTGCACTTGTACAATAGAACTGCAGCCAAGCAAAGCTGAGCAATTAGGTTGTATTGACTATTTAGAGGGAAAAGATCCAAAATACAAGAGTGTGTGTCAGCAGACCTTGTGGATCTCACACATTGACATGTGTATAAATGCCTAGGGGCTATGGCATATTTCCTGCCAAGCCCGGGGAGCCTGGGTGCTGATTTTGCCAGGTCCTGGAAAGGCCTCTCCTCTGTCAGACCCAAATCAATCCTTCTCCTGTAAGACACAGGTGGCAGCGAGACGGCTCACTCTGGGCAGGCTCCTCGCCTATCACACCTGTGTTGCAGCTGTTATTGCTGGACTCTGTACTGGCTATAGATCCTCCAAATTAAAAATGGGACGTGTTACCCATGCTCCAAGGCAACTGAAGACTTTGACTACCAAAGCTGTATGCCTATAAATACTATACAGTGAAAGAGTGATTTCCCTCCCTGACCCAAAGGATTAAAAGACTATTTCACCACCGCTAATTTAAAGGAAAATTACTTCAAATTGCATCCCTTGGACACAGACTTTAGAGGCCACACATTTACAAAATGGCACTAAAGAGAAATAGACATTTATTTTTCTTCTGAGGTCTGCTCAGAAAGCTTTATAGATTTGGACAATTATGAATCATGAATTGAAAAGCTTTTATTTCATACGTGGCTGCACAACATCATGGCTTTTTCACACAGAGATGCTACTAACTGTTTTGTTGGTTGTAGACTTTGACTTTCAACTTTGAATAGAGCAATTCTGCATAAGAAATAAGCATTTGTTACTCCATTTGATTCCTCTGTGGTTCTGTGGAAAAAAAAAAAAAAGACAACGTCTCAAGATATTTTTAAAGAAAAGATACACAACTTCTGTGTCTGGAAAAGGCTATATGGTTCTTATTATCTCATGACCTGTAGCATTATTTTAAAGAAGAATAATAAGCTCTTCACTGTAATATATTGTGGACAGTCTGGTTGTTACCTAAATTCCCCAAGTTGCATTAGACTTTATTTGACTTTAGTTAGGCTTTGGGTCTATTGCATTAGCAATGAAACAGTTATTTTAGCATTTCCTTTTGCAGCTTTCCATTACAATCTATGTAAAATCCAGATGTATTTGTTTTCTTCCAAAGAGTTACCTTGGGATACAAAATCACGGCTAATGAATCTGAATGTGTGGGATCAGATCCCAGTCCAGCTCTCTGGGGAACCTAAATTCCATTACCTCAAAAATCTGAGCCCAAAATACATTAAAAATGCTTTATATGCCAAATAACCATGCTTATCGATCATACAAAAATCTATTGCTTTTGCTTGACAGGAGGGGTTAACACAGTTGAAACAGTGCAATGAAAAATTGACTGTATATCTAGTCTTTAAAATAATTTTTTTCTGTCTCTACATTTAAGAAATAGTTAGGAAAAAATAGGCTCTCCTGAACTGAAGGTTTTGTAAGTCGAATTTTATCCCTTTATGCCCCAGAAAGTATTTTCTCCCCACTAAGTTCTAGTTTAGACATCTGAAAATAGATCTTTACAACGGAAAACTTGACTAAATCCTAGCTGTGTTATGACACTGCCAATGTAGTATTATATTGAAATTAGTTTTAAAAAAATGTAACAATTCAAAACAGAGATGCAGGAGGTAAAGCTAGAGATAAGTCACTTAATACTTTCTGACTGAATCATACAGACGTCACAGCAAACTTACTTCCCCTCCTTTTTCCTCAACCAACACAGAGGATTTGCACTTGTCGTCTTTGTGACCATTAGTGAAATTTTTGCTATTGCTGTTTTAATCACAATGAACAACTCTGTTGCTGGTGCTATAGTACTAAAGACCCTTTTCAAAGAAGAGCTGCCAAAGAGTCAGCTGCTTGCAGTTAGCAGAGGCGAGACCTCAGAGCATGATTAAACTCTAGCACGTACTCAGCACATAGAGCTGACCTGCTCTTCTGCCTCCCTGCCAATATTCCTGTGTTTCCAAACTGTCTAGAGATGGGGTTTTCCAAGTAATATTTTCCAGAGCAGAAACAGTAAACCAGCTAAAAAGGCATACCAAGCATCTTCTTCAGCAGGGCTGGGTTATACTGTATCTTTTATTACTTGATAGGAAGTGGTTCATGCTGACCATTTCAATATCTTTCAAAACAAAAGCCTTAATTTATTTAATACCATATCTACAGTCATTGTTTGTGCAACTGTCCAGTTAACCAGTCACTTCTTTATCTTCCAGTTCCATTTACCTGTGTCCCACCTTCCTATAGGGAACCATTGGATTTTACTATAAAATATATTTAAGTCACTGAAGATTTATTATTATCACTTCCAGTAAGCTAGGAAGACTACAAGTTTGATCTTTATTATTCTCAATGATGCTATACTATTTATTGCGCCCCTGTAGAAATCAAAAGCCAAAGGTCAGATCTCCGATGATTGCACCAAGGAAATTTAGAGATCCAATGGCCTATTCTACCTACAAGTACAAAAAAGTACGTACAAAAAAGTACATACAAACTAACAACGACCTTCTTGATAAATCTTATTTTCAGAACCAAATTACAATATTTTTCCACTTCTGGCATTGTAAGAGTGATAGTGGAAGCGTGTGAATGTCCCAGGAAAAGAAGAGTTTACAGTATTTCACACAGGACTACAAGCCAAAGGCAAAACTGCAGTGAAACAGGTTTGATTTGACTAGATGACTTTCACAGAATTGCCCAACACTATAGTGTTAATTTTTTGACTCACAAAAGTGAAGTCGAACATGGAGATATCAATTTCCAAGAAATTCATTTGGGAAGAACAAGGTTTTTAGTTTACTTATTCTACATCCTGAATAAAGCCTTGACTTCTTTGGCAGATGACTAATATGAGAGTGAAGGGAGAAAAAAATGGTGAAAAGAAGGAGAGAGAGAGAGTCTTTCCTCTTTTGAAATCTTTGAAAGATTTGTTTCATTCCCTCTGTAGAATAGGAAGGATTTTTTTTTAAAGTTCTTTGATTATACCCAGTTTGAGTTCAGTGTGTGTAATTTTAAAATTAGGTTAAACTATATGCAAGCTTCTGTCCTTCACACTGGAATTCTTCACAAACAAGATTAACATCCAAGACAGAGTTGATTATCTGATAATGAAGAAAATAATTTATTTTTGACTCTTTCCTCCTACCTCCTTTAGGTTACTTCAAATTACTCTGTGAAGATACTACATTTCTTTTCTGGAGAGCAGAGAACATGGATGCAATATGATGAATGAATATTATATAAACAATTGTTGACTGTAAGGCTTTTGGATCAGGGACTGTATTTTGTGCTTTTGTCATGCCCAGCAAATTGCTCGGAAATTTCTTTTTAAAGAGGAAGAAAGAAAAAACAGTACATAAATTAGAAGCAGCAAATGAATAGTAAGGTTGAAACAGAGCACTGGAAGGATTTAATAAACTAATTCTAGGTTTGTGACCAGTTACCTTTTTTGTGACTTGTCAGTTGACCTAAATTAGACTCATTAATATAAAAGATCCTGGATTTGTTACTCACTTATTGCCAGAAAAAGGGAATTTTTATAATACAATGTTAACTATGTATCCTAAAGCTTAGTTTAATTTGCAACGGCTGTTTGCAAATAGATTTTTCCTAGAAGCAGCATATTGATTATTGCCACAGCTAATTGGTATTAAAGGACTTTGCAACATTGTGGCTTTTGACTGTCCAATTAGTTTCATTTTCTTACTAGTAATTGGCATAGTATATTAACTTTCATTTCACTAATTTGTTTTAAACATGTGAATGTATACTTCATCTGGGATGAGAAGCATATGTGGCACTAATGAAACATATATAGTCTACGGTACATTTTTGTAATGTACGTGTTAAACTTTTGCAAGACAAGTAGCTCCTACTGTTGAAATGACTGGAAAAGAATGTGCAACTAGTTGAGGTTTTTAAGGTGAAGATTAGAAGAAAAAGTTCACACCTTTTAGTTGAAATACACCTCTAAGTGCTTGTTGATACGAGCAAATTTTTGAGCTTTCATCGCTATAATTTCCTTCAAGAGAAATTTCTTAAAGGCAGAGGAACATGAGAGGTAGCATGGCTATGTTGTAAGATCTCAGGATTGAAAAGGCTTAGCATGGGTTGCCGCACCTCCAGCTTTCAACCATCTGCTCCAGTGCCTGTGAGCTACCTGTCAGTTTGCCTATGAACAGCAGAGTGCACAAGGGCATGGAGCTTATTTAGCAGAATTATATGGGGCATTCCTGGTAAGAGAAATAAAGGAACGTCTAAGGTAGACAAATGAAGAAACTGTTGGGGCTGCAGTCTGAATGGAGAAACTGCCATTATCAGCCATTATCCGCTGCCTTATTCAGCTGCTCAACCTTTCTCTGGAAAGGTATCAGAAAGTGAGCTGCCTTTGGCAGACATGAAGAGGAATAGATAGATAGAGCATAATCTGACTTCATTTGTAGTGTGCTGCTGCTTTTCTGCTCAGTCTCTAAATGCTCTTGTTTAGAATGAAGTGCTCTATTGAGTTTGTTGTCTAGCAGAAGACCCTTACTGGTTTTTCATTAGAAGGCTGTAGGATTTCAAAGCAATCACTTCCATTTCTCTGTGTGGGTCATATATAAAGAATGGGCTTGTTGCCTGACACTTGGAAATAGCCTTGCAGTAGCTAGGAAAATTCTTTTGGTTGAAGTTACAGATAAGAAAAACATTAATTTTATGAATGAAAAAGAATTTTGGTTTTAACCAAGAGCACTGATACCAGAGAACCTGATTACAAACCCTGCCTTTTTCACAAATGGAAATAGTACTCCTTAAGGTAGACTTTGCCAGTTGTCAGTGGCTCTCAAATGCTGCTGCTCATCAGCATGCTTTAATGGAGGAGGTACAGGCAATTTAATGGGAAGTTTCTTTGGGTCAGGATGCTCTGAGGTGGGGAAGCAGGAAGGGAAGACTACTAGAAATCTGTCACTACCTATTTCAGCACATTTCAACAATCATATTTTGGAGGAATTAATCTGAGTTTTTTGGTCATTATTATTTTGATGAGTGAAAGACCCATTATTCCTAGTATTGGACAGGTTTTCACCTGAGGCACATGTTACATTTTCTTTTCTAAAGTTCATTTTCCAAAGCTTTACTGTTAGACAATATAGAAGTAACATCTCTCAAATTAAACAGGATTTTCTTTAGCTGGCTGAGGTAGTGATGAAAACACCCACATCCTTTTCTTCTTAATTTGGGGCACACTCTCATGTCTCTCTCCTTACATCAGGAGGGCTCTGCCCAGGGAGGATTCACTGACAGTTTTTTCATAACGAAACATTGATGATTGAGTTGTAACAAAACTAACACTGTAATGAAGAACCTTTTGCTCAATATGACACCACAATGAAAAGGCCTCTTGGCTTTGTCGGATGCCAAAAGCTGTACGTTAGTGAAACCCTGATTTAGATTTGCTTGGATGAGCTAAAAAATGTTAAGTCTTATTTACCACTTAAACTGCTAAGAACTGAATAGAGAAATTAATAAAACATACATTTGGGGGAAGAAGAACAGCGTCCTGTCTTTTCCCTAGGGAAATACTGGTTTTCTTTACAGGCACAAGAGATCCAAAATCATGGGCTTCTAATCTCTTTTCCATTAGAGTACATGGTGGTCTGGTTTGCAAATATAGGATGAAGGAGAAACTGCTACTTTCTTCATTATTATCTGTATACCAGCATAATTGATTGTGGGAAATGCAGGAACTCAGCTGACAGATTCTGGTTTCCAAAGCATTTCCTTCTGGTATGAAATGATTAAAGACAAAATACTTTGTATGAAAAAGAGATGAGGGGCTCTGACTGGGAGGAGCATACAAGTGGAAAACCTTCATCCCTACCTCTGAAATCTTACCTGTAGACATCTCAATTTCCAGAACCCACCAACTACTTTTTCCAACCATTTGCCTTTGAATGTCCCTTGATTTTTAGATCTCAATGGTATTTACAGGGATGGTCCCTTTTCCACTTCAGCACTCAGCGTTGCCTACGTCTCAGCAGTTTCTGCCATGTTTCTTCTATAAGGGCACATGGAAGATGAGAGCCCCTGCTTCAGTAATGTGATATGATCAATGAAAAAGGGGATAACGAGTAAAGGGGGAAGTGATGAGATCACACAGAGACACAAACCCGTACGACAAAGATAAGGGAGACAGTGGGAAGACGACCTCTTCAGTCACACCGACTGACGGGCCATCAAGAAATTGCAGGCTTTGCCACTGATAAGGATGTCCCAGATATCTGGGGTGGTGGGCTGTCAGTGGGACTATGCAAAACTTACGAGGGAGCATGTAGGGGATGGGGAGGAGCAAAGGGGTAAGAGGTGGACAGGGCTGTGTTTAAGAGGGTCCGGTTGTGTGCAGGCTGTGGCGGGTCAGCACGCTTGTCTGACCCAGCCCTGGGCCTCATCACCCCACCCTAGCCTGTCTTCTCCTTAAATCCTGTGGTAGCTCTCCCTGCACCACTTGACTTGCTGTCCTGTGGAGGTGCGAGTGCTGTAGGGATGAGGTGCTGACTGCTGGGGGGTGCGAGAGTGGATTTGGGGCCAGGCACTGGAGTCAGACTGGGGTGCAGGCGCCCTGGGCTGGTGGTGTCAGCAGCTGGAGCAAGTGGGGTCTCAGGGGCACCAACCGGAGCAGGTGGGGGACTCAACTGCAGTCCCTGGGGCAGGAACAGTGTGCGTCCCGACAACCAACTATGGGGGTACCAGGTGAATGAGGCGAGTGATGGGCTCCATACTGGTGGCTGGAGTGGGGCCGCGGTCACAACCCCTGTGCCTGGTGCCGGCTGCTGGGAAGGGTGAGTGTCCACATCTCCCCCAAACTGGGCGTGCGTGGGGTGTGTGTGTGTCAATCACAGCAAGCTCTGTGCTGGACCCACTGGCGAGCAAGAAGCCCTGAGTCTGGGCAGGGGCACCAGGGGGGCGGAGGAGCTGTGCTGGTATTCGGGGGATCTGTGAAATGTGCTTGTGACTCTGGAAGGTGTCCATGTGTGTGTGTATCTGGGATACACACTCAGCTTCACTACTGCTTGAACCGCAAAGGAGAAAGCAGCAGCCATGTCCCTCAGCCTGGGTAGGGACCCCAGGTCTCCGGGCAGGTTAGGGGCTCCCAGGCTCTGGTGCTGCAAAAGGCAGCAGCCATTTATAACATCCCTTAACAATTTCTTGTGTACAGAAGAAAAATGCAATGCTTGGGGATTTTGAAAGTAATTTTCCTTCTGCTTTCTAAGTATCCTTGAACTGACCTCTGTGTAAAAAATTAGGTCAAAAAGGAACTTGTCTGGGGAAGTAATAAGCCACAAAGCAGAGAGGAGATGTTGGGATTCAACCTCAGTACAGCTAACTACTTGCAGAAGGATTCAACCTCAGTATAGCTAACTACTTGCAGAATGATTCAACCTCAGTACAGATAACTACAACTTGCAGAACTGTACACAAATAAACACATTAAACAAGTAATATGAATATAAACAAATAATTTTACTATTACTTGGCTTTGTCAGCCAAGCATGGTCCCTTCATGTTTGACCTAAGCAGACCCACCGTGTCAGCAGGAGTCGTGTCCCATAATGGGGTTTTGGAGTTATCAAAAAAAAAAAGCCTTCTGAGTCTTTGAAGATGAAACAACGCTGTCTGTTTTTCAGACCTTTTTCCTATTGACTTTGTGGTGTGAGAGCACGACGAAAAGCAGAAGCTTTTGCAACAAACCAAGGAAGCACTCGAGCAGTTTGCAGGGAGTGAGAGATTTAGGATTTTTGGTGATCATGCCTGTTGTTATCCCAGTCACCCAGGAAGAGCCGAACAACAGGCACAGCCCTTGGAAAAATCAGTTACTTCTCATGTATGGCGGTCTCAGTAACATCCCAGCTTTACAACTAATGAGGGATGATCTTAATTTAGACTTAAAATATAACCCAGCTATGCAATACTTCTATTTATGAACAAAATGAAAGGACCCAGGTGGACAGCTTGCCTTTTAAACCGTATTAGGGAGAAAGGTTTGATATTCTGGATCCTAAAGTATATGTGTGTGTGTCGAGGAGCAAGATTCAAAATTTTGCTTATTATCTGGCCTGTTTTCCAGTCCAGCGTCCCTATATAATTACAGTAAAATAGTCTTTAGGGCAGAGCCAGTGCTGAGGTGCTCACTGTATTAACTCACTTTGCGTGCCTGGGGACTGAGTTAAAGATATTGGAATTATGGAAATCAGATTTTCCAACTGTTTTCATGGTCAAGGCTGTGAGAATTGCCACTCAAAAGCTTGGTAGGGATGACAGAAAAGACATTTCTTTCCATTTTGGAACACAAATCTTACAGGAACTCATTCAGATTTTGATATCCTTGGCACTAAGTTGGTTTACAATGACAGTTGGGTTTTCATTAGAAACGGACATGAGATTATAGCTTAGGAGCCATTTTAAAATACTCAGGGCTTAATGCTGTGAGGTTTTGAAATCACTGAGAGTGGAGAATGCTTGGCATCCCTGGAATTATGCAGTGCCTCAAAAATTATTTAAGGTACAGTGTTTTCTTTGTTATATTCTACATATAAGGTATTAATTTTCACTAGAGTCCCTTTCTAAGGAAATGAATCATGGCATGGGCTGATATTTAAAAAAATACAAAAGGTATCCAGGTTTCAGGTTGGCTTTTTGTTTAAGTGCTTTTTTATTTCTGAATACTATGAATAGAACAATGCATTTTTACCCCAAAACTCTATTAAAAGAAAAACAAAAAAGCCAAGTTTTATGCTTTTAAAAAGTTTGTCTGAAACTTCAAAATTCTTGCAAGCCGGCCCTCCTCCCCGTCAATCTTCATGAGCTTCTCCTTCTTCATTTTAAAGAGATGCGATCACTGTTTACATTCATTTATATTTAAACAAAGCCCTCAGAGGAGGAAAAACTACACTGTGGGGAGAGTTTTATTTACATGGGAAACAGATCTAGCTGACAGCCATAGCTTAATGACTGGCAAAGAGCCCTTCAAAGATTTGTCTCCTATAAAACCAAACTGCACTGCTTTCCAGAAAAAAATATTTTCCTCCTCAAGTGACCTGCCATTTGTACAAATTAGCGTCAAGGATAGATTTCAGCGCTGCGATGACAGATTTGGAACACATAGTGTAGTTTACATGTCAAATAAAATTATGTGGACATTCTTCACTTTCACAGCAATCGTTCATAGAACTCAGGAACATCAATAGATTTATAGCCTGCAGAGTGTGAAAATGTTGTGATGAGCAGTGTCATAGTTGGTCACTCATCCTTAATAATACTGTTTCACATTTGTGCCACAAACAAAACCAGCTCAAGGCAAAATGAAATGTTACGTTGACTGTTGCTGGCCTTCCATGTAGAAGGGCAAAGAGAAGCCATCAGACCCTCTAGCTGGCTTAATTTGCCTAATAGTCAATGTATATTAAAGATTATTAAAGATCCCCCACAGAATGGGACATGTGCTTAAGAACCCTGACGCTCCTGCAGTGAAAGTAATTTGTCATCCTTAGTCTGGTGGTTTGCTGTTTTAAATTTGGAGGGCAGCTGTGATTTTCTGTCACAGGGTATCCTTAATAAAGGAAAAAAAAGAGGTCAGTAGAAATGCAACATGTTACACTGTTTTTTTACAAGATGTACACATCTGCTTTTAACTATTTTCTTCATAGAATCATTTAGGTTGGAAAAGACCCTTAAGATCCAGTCCAACCGTTAACCTAGCACTACCAAGTCCACCACTACACCATGTCCCCTAAGCGCCATGTAAATCAATACACACTTCAGGCTGAAACACAGTGCTTTCCATGTTAGGTGGGTCTCACTGCTGTGGCTTTCTCCCCCCTTCCAGCCTCGCATGCAACCTTTTCCTCCCAGGTCACTCCTGTCACTCTCAGGCTCTGCAGCAGTCACCTGGCCGCATTGCTGGCTCAGGTCCCACTTTTCACGTCAGCAGCCTCAGGCTGGTGAGGTTAGTAGCACTTCAGGTGGGAACCAGTGGCGCAGGGCTTACCTTCAGTAAGGTTTTTCTTTTGTTTGAAGAGCATCTCCCCCTTCTCTAAGTAGGGAAATATAAACCCTAAGATCTCATATTCTAATGTAGTGACAAGAATGGACAGTTAAGTTACAAAATAATCACTGCTGTTTTATGCATATAGCAATATAAGATGCTACCCTCAATTGGATGATTTTGGGGACCTGGAAAGATTCCTGGGTAACCCAGGTCTTCCCTTCCTTTCTTACTGCACTGGAATTGGTCTTTCGTTACCGGTCGTTCCACTGTCACAGAGGGCAATATGAATACCCTTGGGGTACCTTTACATTTCTTTGCTGGAACATTATTAAACAACTCCTCAACCAGCAGCTAATTATTTTTAAAAAGTGAAATTATTAGTTTGTATTTAAATATTCATTTGTATTTAAACAAAGCACTTGCAGGAGGAAAAACTACACTGTGGAGAGAGTTTTATTTACATGGGAAGCAGTTTGTTAAGCTTAAAGAAGCCTTTTTCCTCATCTCTCTTTTTTGTTCTTGTAAAGCTCAGAGACAGACTTCCTGGACTGCAAGGGACCACACTCCTCCAAAAACTTGTGTTTGCTAACCAGGGAGTTCATTTTCTTAAGAGAAAGTGCATGAAGCCATGGTTGATTCTTGCTGCTTGTTGCGAAGACCCATGGGTAAATTAAGAAGTTGAACAAAACAACATGAATACAGTACACAAGAGTAAATAAATGACATGAGATTACATTGTGCATGAAAGATATTTAAACGTTGTTAACACATTGAAGTTGACACTCCGGTGTGTGTTCACGAGCACTTCTTTCTTGTTTAACATGTCAGTGGCTTCTGCAAACAATTAGGAGGCCAGCTTCAACCTAGAGCTGCGGGTTCGCAGCCATCGCTGCCTGAGAGCTATAGGGCTTTATTTTGGTGAAATCAGAGCAACCTTGCCATGTACCCAGCTTCAGCAACATCAGAGATGTTTTTTCCCCCACATACTCCTGGAATTGCAGATAGCAGGTCTGATGCCACCATTTTCAGAGTCCCGCTTTTGAGCCTAAAATAGTATTTAAAATGTGCATTTGGTTTCCAAATCATAATCATTCTTTGATAACTTGGAAATATTACTGAAAATCAATATTTATTATGATTAATCAAAGGGTGTCAGGAGGTATGACAATGTATTTATAATTCTTCTTAAGACAGCTCACTATCCTTCTTTACTTATCATCTTGCCCAATCTTAAGATGTCATTTAATCCTATATCCTAATTTGTAGGTGGAGGGGTAGTAAAGCAATCATGCTGTGTTGTTACTCAAAAAACAATTTTGTCTGCAGGAGATTGCTCTTGGCTCACTGCTAGACTTTACAACAAACAAGAAGAAGACCAGATGAAAAAACATAATAAAAATTGACTTACACAAGAGTCTTGTTCACCTGTGACAAAATCTATTTTTTTTTTGTGTGTAAAAAGAAAACATTGTGGAAAGGACAAAAATTGTATGTGAGAGGTTTCATGCATGAATGAAAGATTTATTTTTACCTCTAGACTGGATTTATTTTAAAGGAAGCATACTTCATTTTATGCATTATCTGGTAACTCATCATATACCTAGAATGAATTATTTATGTAGATAGTTTGTATGAGCAGGCAGGCACACACAAACAGGCTAGCCTTCCGCAATACTAGACTTTTCAGATGCAATAGTCCTTGGAGAGCCCAAGACCTACCATACACATAGAAAATACATACCATTTGGTTGAAATATTGCACGTAACTTACCTGACTCTTTACTATACCTCTTAAGCCAGATGTTCCTCCAAGGCAATAACTCCAAAAGAGATACAGCAGTTATAGGAGTTACAGATTAGCCTGCCCTGTCAGGAAGAACACATCTGATGGTCTCATTTTCTTGCTCCGTTTTGAGACCTTTAAGAGTGTACACATGTCTTGTGGGCTGGAGATTTCTCTGGCAGACAAGTGGATTTGCCTTTCTCAGGTTTGTTTGGTTTAGAGGGGGAGGAGAATGAGTAGGCCTATAAATCAGTCCCTTCCCACCCAGCTCATATTGTTTGTTCTTGGCCCCATCTGGGCCCCATTAGTTGCAGAGCACCAGGGCTGCAATCAGCAAAGCATGGGGCACTGCAGAGCTCCTTACCACTCAGCCTCAGAACAGATGCTGTAGGGGGAAATTAGGTCATAAAATAATTTCCTGAACCTGTATTGTATAAGAGACTGGAAGCAAGCATGTATTTCAAAATAGAGCTCTGTTATGATGAGTTTAAATTTTTTTTCTGTCTCTTTGGTAAAATAGTGTTGAATTCATTATATTTTAAATCCCATAATTTATATCAGGGCTGTATTATAGCAGTGCTTTGTAATTAGGTTTGAAATACCTTGTTATTGTCTACAGTCATATTAATGATCTAATCAGAGGTTGTTGGTGTCTTAGCCTTGTGTATTGTATACTTGGATCTGTAATCAGATGCATTAGCCAACAGTACAAAAATCTCATTCAACTTAAGTATTTGAGTAGAATACAAAAAGGAGTGCAGAATAGCTAATATTAATGTTAATGTATAGTGTTTCATCTAACGGAATGGCAAACCATAATATTGTTCTTATTTGAATCTAATCAGATGAACTGGGTATTAAAAGCCTGGGGTCAGTCAGGATTTTGAGGAAGGACGTTGTTCTACAAAATGCACGTAGTCACTGTAAATTGCATCTGCATGAAAATCAGTGTAAGCTGCTGTATGATACCAGGCGTTGTAAGTGTGCCTGCAGTTCTTTCAACATACATTTGAACAAGAGCAGCTGATCTTGCTGAAATCAGTTAATTGTAGTCAGTTGGAAGGAAACCTTGGAAGTCACCTAGTCCAACCTACCACAAATCTAGCACCAGCACTACATGAGGTTAGCCATAGCTTTGTCTAATCAAATCTTGAAAATCACCAATGTTGGAGATTCCTCAGTCTTTTCAGATATCCTCTTGCAATGCTGCATATTTCATTCATGTGAATGAAAATTTTTATCCTAATATTTGACTTGAACCTCCTAAACCTTCTAACTCCCTGTTGCAGACAGGGTTCAGGTGCAAAAATATGAAGCAGAAATCAAGTCTTCTGATTTTCAGTGTACTGGGACTATGCTGGTATTGTATAGCAGGTACATACATTTTATGTAATTTAATTTATTTGTGATGTATCATAGTTTGTTTTGCTTGTTTTTCTAAAACATTATAAATAAAAATATCAGAATCATCATCATGATGCAAAAATCTTGCATTTTGTCCTAGACGAGCTGAAAATATGTTGTTTATGAATCAGACATAAACCTTCATGCCTCCAACTCAGGGGAGCTGCTCAGATGAACAAAATCAGAATTTGAACTCAATTAATTGGGTAAATACTCAATAAGACAACCCTTGTTTCAGTACAATATGTCAGAAATATGGGTGATCACTGTCAAGTTGCACTGAAACAAAACATAGAACAGAATCATAGAATCATTTAGGTTGGAAAATACGTTTAAGATCATCGACTCCAACTGTTAACCTAACACTGCGAAGTCCACCACTAAACCATGTCCCTAAGTGCCACATCTACACGTCTTCTAAATACCTCCAGGGATGGTGACTCAACCACTTCCCTGGGCAGCCTGTTTCAAAGCTTGATAATCCTTTCAGTGAAGAAATTTTTCCTATTATCCAATCTAAACCTCCCCTGGCACAACTTGAGGCCATTTCCTCTCGTCCTATCCCTAGTTATTTGGGAGAAGAGACCAACACCCACCTCGCTACAACCTCCTTTCAGGTAGTTATAGAGAGCAATAAGGTCTCCCCTCAGCCTCCTCTTCTCCAGGCTAAACAATCCCAGTTTCCTCAGCTGCTTCTCATAAGGCTTGTGCTCCAGACCCTTCACCAGCTTTGTTGCCCTTCTCTGGACACGCTCCAGCACCTCCATGTCCTTCTTGTAGTGAGGGGCCCAAAACTGAACACAGTATTCGAGGTGCAGCCTCACCAGTGCCGAGTACAGGGGCACGATCACCTCCCTACTCCTGCTGGCCACACTGTTTCTGATACAGGCCAGGATGCCATTGGCCTTCTTGGCCACCTGAGCACACTGCCGGCTCATGTTCAGCCGGCTGTCAATCAGCACCCCCAGGTCCTTTTCCTCTGGGCAGCTTTCCAGCCACTCTTGTCCAAGCCTGTAGCGTTGCATGGGGTTGTTGTGACCCAAGTGCAGTACCTGGCACTTGGCCTTGTTGAACCTCATACAGTTGGCCTCAGCCCATGGATCCAGCCTGTCCAGGTCCCTCTGCAGAGCCTTCCTACCCTCCAGCAGATCAACACTCCTGCCCAGCTTAGTGTCGTCTGCAAACTTACTGAGGGAGCACTCGATCCCCTTGTCCAGATCGTTGATAAAGATATTAAAGAGAACTGGCCCCAAAACTGAGCCCTGGGGAATACCGCTTGTGACCGGCCATCAACTGGAGTTAACTCCATTTACCACAACTCTCTGGGCTCGGCCATCCAGCCAGTTTTCTACCTAGTGAAGCATACATGGCCATCCAAGCCATGTCAGTATAAATACAGAAAAAATGCAAAAATACAAATTTGGAAATGTTGTCACAGGAATATCAAATACTTTAGTGATTTAGCCAAAATTTTTACATTCTCTAGCTTTTCAATAAATGTGGATTTTTCCAAGGAAAATGGAAGCACTTCATTTAGCATATTAATCAAAACTTTAACAAATACTTCGGTAAAAAACAATATTAACCAAAAAAAAATCAGACACCTCAAAGAATTCAGTATGATTTGCTACAATAAAATGGGAAATTATACAGCTAGAAATAAGACGTTCTTTAATGATGACAAAATGTATTTCTTCATGCGTTTGCTGATTTGTGTAATGATCACTGCAGAGTTTGAAAATCTGTGCAATGAATGAAACAGTATTTTGGCTATTGTGTTGTAAGAAATCAATAGCCTACTTTAAAATGTAAATTAGAGGGCTATTAATAATTTTTTTTCTATAGGGCAATCTTTAGCAACCTTTAAAAAAATGAGATAAGCATATTTTAAGCAAATCATCGGAAGTAAATGTTACAAACTGGAAATTTTCATGCTAGACTTACATTGCTAGCTAAAGCTGTAGGAGGAATGAAATAACTTAAAAAACCCTCCCATTGCTACCTTTTCAACCAAAAAACTATAAATCCTTCCCCTGCCATGCTTTCAGATGTAAAACTGGTAATTAAAAAAATATATTTATTCCATCTGAAGTGCTTTCTGTTAATTTCCTTATTATTCCAGATGGTTATCATTATTTTATGGGAAAACAATGGCAGTTTTCGTGTCAGTAGTGGAAAACCCATAAGTATGACGGATATTCTGTCCATAAAAATTTCTCAGCTCTGAATATTATATCAAAGAGCTAAAGGACAGAACCAGACTGAACTAATATGTTGTTGTTATTAATATATCCCATTCCAATGGTCAGAAAGATCTGACCTGCATGTTGTTAAAATGGAATGGAAAAGTGAAGTGTATGAATATCTATTTATGGTAGTGGAAAAGACTGAAAGTAGGACAAGGTCATTCTGTCCATGAAAAGAGGTGTGTGAGGAAATGCATCTCAAGCACAAGACAGAAGACTTTGAACAGCCTGTAGAACTGGCATGTGCTACCTGCCAAGCTGGGATGCATTAAGCATTTAGACTCAGCTTTTCTTGCCCAGTTTTCTATCCCACATGTATATCTGTCACATGAAGTGTTATTTTTGGGAGTAGCTCTATGTACCGGTGTAATGAAACTTTTTTTCAAAGTTTGAATTAGCTGGCACTTTTTAGACTTCATCTCTTTTTTTAATTCTGCACATATTTTTACAAGTATGTTTTTCAGCTTTCTCTGACAACATGAACACTACTGGAAAATGGTTATGGGCATGAGCGGAAAGGGCATGTAGGTAATGACATGCACACATACACGTTCCCAAATTCAGTACTGTTACGCAAGTTCACTCTCAATTTGAAGTTACCCCGGTCAGACAAATTAGGAATAATCACTTACTAGAAGATTATGAGTTAACAATGACATGATAAAAGCTTTGGAAGCATATGAAGAGAGTAGGGTATCTTCTTTGTCAGTACCAAAACTGTCCATGATGCACTGGTTGCTCAGAAGGTCTGTAAGTAAAAACCGCAAAAATTTCTCCATAATGCTGGCTTAAAAAGGTAGGCCAAATCCTCACGTTAGGTTGAGGTTTTGATCTCATAGGAATTGAGTCTTTGGGTGTTTGAGGATAACTCTTTAATATAAAATGAGATATAGGAAGAAGGGTTAGTGATAATTAGTATCTCCATGGGAAAGTGAATTGATTAAAGCCTGAAAATATTTTCTTTTGATTACTTGGAAGAGTTATATTTCACAATTTGTTTCTGTAATTTTCCTTTTCTTTTAGATTCAAACCTTGCTCATTTAAACCCTCTTTTAAAGAAAAGTAGTGTAATGAATGCATTGTCTTGGCTCACTCTTGTCTGCAAATGGCATTCAGTTCTTGTATTACTTTCTTATGCTTGTCCTGTTTAACTAACAGTACTTAGGTAAGGGAACAGTGCTTTACAAAAGCCCACAAAGAAGCAGTAATAAGAATAGTCATGAAGAGAAACTGGCAGTCATGAAAAATGGTAGCAAGCTGATGACATGCTCTTGAAGTGACAAGTTCATAAATGGTCCCAGTCCACTGACAGCAAAGCATCTGCAGAAGAAAGGAAGCACTGGAGTTCAGTGAAATGGGTGCTACAGACAGGAAGAGAGGAATGGGGAGCCTGACACAGGACAGCAGGGAGGAAGGAAAGCAGAGAAGAAGTGCTGAAGTGATATAGCAGTTTGGTCTAATTAAACCCAGATGGGCATATTGATCAAAATAGACTTAAATTTCACTCTCCTCTTTTTTTTTTTCTTCTCTTCCCCCCCCACTCCCTCTCCCCAGAGCTTAAGCCAAGAGGAATGGAGGATCCCTGAGTTTGACATCCAAATTACATGTATCACACAATCAGAGGATGATGGGATTCATATCTAAAAGGTCACTTCCATTTAATTCTAATTTTCCATGGTTTTGTCGGAGCAGCGCAAGCCCTCTGCCTAAAGTGTTATTTGACCATTTGTCTTCTCAGTGTTTTAATATGCACAGTTTCTTTGTCTGAAATTGGTCCATGTTTAGAACATGTTTCTGCTTTTAGGAAACTCTTCCATGCATTCATCTTTGTATTATCAGCACAGACCCCCTAGTTAATAAACGGAGCCATGTGCTGTTGCAAAGGTAGCATGAAGGGGCCTCATTTCACTGGGGCTTGCAGCAGCTGCAGACTGCCAGGCTGGCCCTCCTGCCTCTATCCCGCTCTCTGCCAGCAGCAAAAAAAAAGCCTTTCTGATTCATTCTGCTCTGGTCTGGGATCTCCAAGCAAACTGCTTTCTGGATCTAGTTTTAAATGTTGTCCAGTTTCTCTCTGATCCCAAGACTACATCGGTGATTAGCTGAATAAATCTGATCCTAAGCACCCTTTTAGCAGAGTCCTGTGGCAGTACCTAGGCGCTCCTGAGCTTTTTATTTTCCTGAGTTTATCAATCAGATCCATCTGATTTCCTTATGATTTTACAAGGCCCCATTCTGCAAGTCCTGGGAGCACTTTCTGTTTTAACCCATCTTCTCTAGGTCTTTAATTGAGAGTAAGGTTTAAAATACCTTTTATGGAAAATATGATTAATGTTAAATGCTAGACAGGAAAAAAACCCACAAAACCTTAGCGAAGAGTGTTAACAAAAGATGCACTTGCATAGCTGTCTTCCAGCTGGGCAGAATTAGACAATTTTATTTGCGAGTAATACTTAGCAGTTGAAAAGTTCAACTTTTTTGGAGATTTTCCTTCAGGGATACTTGTGATAATTCCAGTGCTGCTTTCTTATTGTTATAACTGACATCAAATTGCTAAAGAATGCAAAATTTGTTTCGGGAAGTTAATTCTACTGTAAAATTTCCTTATGATCATGTTAATGGTAGCTTAGAAACAATTTTGGATTTTTGGTTACTTTTGACTATTTTCTTGCAGAATCGTTAACCTCGCTTTAATGGTAGTTGTGACAGCTACCTCGAGCACAGCCATAAAGTGTTGCAAAGATCCGCTGTCAATTGCAATATCTGGCCACCCTGTAAAAGACGCCCAGACATGTTTTAACAGCTCTAACAACAGCAGAAATATATCTGTTTGGTAAGAGGTCAGGCTCTAGTGGACGGCTCACACCACTGAACATTTCAGGGAGACATACCAACTTTTCAAGCTATGCATACAAGAAGTAAAAAATGCTTCCCAGGCATTTAATCTGTGCGAAGGACTGAGCCACGAGCCACGAGCCACCTCTCCCATGTGTGTCCTCGCTGTGCCAGGTGGAGCACACACCAAGACCAGGGATTCTGTTACTCCGATGAGTCACTGACCTATAAGTATCAGCCTGTATGTCAAGAATTATTTAAATATAAAATACAGCTTAGGGAATTAGGAATGAGGGTTTTTTTCAGATGCATATTTGGCAAACTGTAGGCGTGTTACAACTGTAATCTTAATGCAGGCTAATGGAAAATTTTCCATACACATGGGTTTTTACAATAATATGGTTTGTAATGGAAATGTTACTATAGCAACATTAGTTTTCAGCCAGCTGGTAATTTTATAATTCAACTTTATGGGTTACTACATAGCATAATGGATGAAATACCATCATCAGTAAATATTTATGCAGAAAGAAAATAGAAAATGATAGGCTGCTGTACACATATCACTGATGTTATACACAATATCCTCAATATACATAGATGTTAACGTACTGGGGGGGGAATTTTATGAAACTTGAGTAAACGATTTCAGCATTTAATTCCCATTTTTTATAATCTAGTATATGCAGATGGGACTTGATGCCCACATGGATTTAGGCACCAGAACAAAAGCAAACTTTTTGATTCACCGTAGAATCCAAAACCTGCAGTAAAATCCTTCAGCACTCTTTATGGCAGAGGTAGGAAAATGGATAGTAAGAGAAAAGAACCCACAAAATTTGACAGAAAATGAAGCACTTAGGGAAAGTGGATCTTCAATATTATTATTTTTTTGCTGTTGTGGTGGGATGACCCTGGCTGGCAGCTAAGCTCCCACCCAGTTGTTTGCTCACTCCCCTGCAGTGGGATAGGGAAGAGAATTGGAAGGGCAAAAGCAAGAAAAACTCATGGATCAAGATAAAGACAGTTTAATAAGCGAAGAAAGAAAGAAAAAAAAAAAAACAAACCAAAGCAAAAAAAACCCAAGTAATGCAAAGGCAGTCACTCACAACCTCCCACCAGCTGACCAATACCCAGTCAGTCTGTGAGCAATGGCTACCTTGGAATAACTACACTCCCAACCCCCCTCCCAGCCTCTTATCCACCCCTAGCCTACTTGCTGGTGCGGTAGAATGGGAAATTGAGAAGGCTTTGATGCTGTGCAAGCACTGCTTAGCAATAGGTAAAACACTGGTGGGTTATCAACACTGTTTTGGTCACCAATCCAAAACACGGCATCATATGGGCTGCTATAAAGAAAGTTAACTCCACCCCATTCAGACCCAGTACAAGTGTTTAGGTACTTTCCCCATGCTCTGTGCTTTCTGTGATATACAGACCTAAGCCCATTCCTGGAGGTCCCATGTCCTCTTTCCAAATCAGACCTGAAGTAACTCCTTAAAAATCAACCTATGCCAAGAGGTTTTAAGGTAAGAGCAGATGAGTTGTTAATCCCTATTATAGCTGAACAGAATGGTACAGTGTAATTGTGGGGAAACCAACATGAACACCAACCCACCACACTACTGCAGTCAAGAGGCAGGATGCTTGGGAGAAAGAAGATCCTTATTGGATTTGCACCTAAACCCAAAGCTTGCTCAAGCAAGTGAGAAGATGGTGCAAGGAAGTCATTGCAGGTGTTTAGTGTTATACTTACTTAGTTTCTTGCATTACCTAAAGTGAAAGTGAATAGATTTGGAAACCTTGTGAAGCCTGCAGGTCTATTTTCTGCAATTAAGTAACTAAGTGAATCATAAAACCCAAGGTGTCCCTAACAGCAGACCTCTGAAAAGGCCTTATTTAAGCTATTGATTGTTAAGCCAGCAACTTGTACTTATGTGAGGAAGTGGCAGACAGAGTCTGTTTTCCATGAAAAATGTGAGACTGGATGAGTATGAGTAGTGATGTAGAAGTGACTTTCTGAGGATATAAACAAGGCAGCTTTGGAGGGTGAAATCGTGGCTTTTTTTTAGCTAACATGTATTTTGAAAAAGGAGTTAAGTTTTTAGCCCACAAGACTTCTTTGGATCTCAGACAGAAGCAGTAGCATTCAAACTTGGTAGACTTGGTGAGCAATTCTTCCAAGTCTAACCTCAGCTAAGCAGAGAGCTTGAGAGGCCGCACATGAACCAGCGCTGCAGCTTGCCCTGCTGGAGGGAGAGGTTTCAGATAACCCGTGCCTCGCGCGATGGATCTCAAGCAGACAGCTGGGCAGGCATCGACAGCAGGTGTTTGTCTGGGGCTCTGCAGCCCTTCAAAATACAGTGAAGTACTTTTGAGTGTAAGCCATTATTGTGCATTGCTTTTAGCTTCATGGAAAAATCTGATCTGTACTCAAATTTTAATTACTGTAACTTTGTTTATGAGAAACATCTGTGTTTATCACTGAGAAACAAGCTCTGCTTTGAGCTATAAACCACAAAAAACCTTTAACTGTGGAACTTCCAAAGTCAATTAAAGTGCATGGGAAAGAATAATTAGTTAGCTCTAGATTTACAATATCTGCTGTGGACTGGTATATCTACTACATATGGTAGATTGAAGACATCTTTGGGGTTTTGGTTTGTTTGTTTGGGTTTTTTTTTAAAGAATTGGTATATTTGTATGTGGTATATGGAGAGAAGGAATGCTTAATCTCATTTAACTTTAGCTGTAAGAAAGTAAGGCACCCAGCCTTCTCTGTGGTCAATGGTGAAAGAAATGCTCCTTTGCACTGTGATTCATCCCCTCTGTGTTGGATGCAAATTCTCAGAGAGAAGAGATCTCTGACTCCTGGAGCTAGGTTTGGAGAGTAGGTGAAAAGGTTAAAGTTAGTTGAAGCCCGCCGTAAATGCACAGATGTAACTTGCCTCTTCTTAACATCTCTTCCATAGAACTAATCTCTTTTCCTCACTTACATGTATCCATCTGTTTGTGTTTATCTCAGGAAAAAGGACCAATGAAGAATCTAATTCATTTAATATTAAAGGTTATGAATAGAGTGGTGCTAAGACTTTAAAAGAAATTAAATAACCAAGTTCTGTTTTGATATTCTGATTCATAAATATATGCTATTGAAATCTCTCTAGGCTTCTGTGAGGCAAAATGTGGTTGTATTGTACTGTCTTGTATTTTCCTTAGCACTGCTGAACGATTTTGTAAATATCATCTTTACATTGTTTTTGTTTAGAATTAAAATTCAAAACTGGTTTACAGCAAAAATCAGGATGAAATTTCACTCTCATATATATGTTATTTTTAAGTTTTAGAAAGATTCCCCCCAGTCCCATCAAGATGCTTGCATGTGTACATGCAGAGTCCTTTGCTCCCTCGTCTAGGCTGGACAAGAAGTAGAAGCACTGAATTAATATACATGAGATAGTATTCTTCTCTACAACAAAGCAAAGATATGATGACAGCACGTACCAGCATCCTTGTGAAAATGTAATAAATGGGGAGCAGTAGTAATAACCCACATATCTTTGGCATGTACTAGCAATCAGGTTTAAAGCTCTACAAATGCATATTCTACTCCCTGGTTTGAGCTAAAACATTTACACCTTCATAACTATTACCTGCCTGAAGAAGGTATATTACGCTAGTGTGCACTAAAATCACACTTGCATTTTATAGATATAATATTAATATACAAAAACTAGAAAGACCTGTGATTTTCTTCATCCCAACTATTCATGAATATGAGTCAAGCACCCAAAATCACAGGATTCCTTTAAATGTCATCAGTTCTAAAGAGAAGATATTCTGGGCTCTTTTTCCTGCCCTTCTAGTTTTTGAGGACTAGAATTTGTATTTCCAAACTCTTCTTCAGGCAGGAGAAGGAGAAATGAACTGTTACTTTTTATGACACTGAGATACGTAATTGCATCACTTTGGGGAACTGTGACTATTTAGCAGGAGCTTCAGGAGATGTTCAAGATCTGATTTCAAAGAATGTTGAATTTAAAAGCCTGAGATGTTGGTTAACATAAATAAATTGCAGCTCAATTATTAAACTTCTGGACATTAATTACCTTTGAAAACTCTATGGATTCTGTAGAACAGCAATCTAATGATGGTTGATTTTGTACATTAATATATATTCCTAACCCATTATCTTTTAAATTAACCTTAACTGTGCTTTGATTTAAATACATTTGCTAAAGTGTATTTTGAAACAACATATGATCACATCAGCATTTATTGGATTGTGCAGGGGTTATAAATGATTGATTGTACTGCTTTAATCAACATTCACTTTCTTTCTGTAAGGAGAGTGTGGCATAAAGCTAGAATGGACATTAGAGAGATAAGGAACGAATTTAATATAAACTGTAGTCACAGGATGTGGTGAGGAATATGGCTGCCCCAAAATAAAGTCCACATCTGTTCAGGTAATAGTGGCAGAGGGAGAGGGAGGGAGAAGAATTCAGGAGTGCTTCCCTAGTTACTTTAACGGGAAACTCTGGATCTGTTTTTGTTGTTAATTCAGGAAGTGCCGATATATGAGAAGCTGTGACAGAACTTTAAACAAGAGAGGGTGAGCTCTGATTTCTGTAGTGACATTTGAATTTTCACAGCAGTGAGCAAGCAACCTTCCAAACACCTTGAGAGCAGGACAGAGTCAAATTTTAACAGAATAAACATCGTGTATGACAGCTATGAATGCTGTCAATGGAGTATTTTCATATACCAAAAATTATGATGAAGAACTAAAGGGCTTACCCAATGCAAGAAATATTACTTCTTTGGAATTTGCAAATTGTATGCTGCTATTGTATGCTACATTATCTCTCTAGTAGTGACATTTTGGGATTTTTTTTCTTCATTAGTATTATTGATCAACACTGACTTGAGTCTTCACTGAAATCCAATTGATTTTAGTATTAGTCCTGTTATATCAAAAGCATGTGCTACTGAGTATTACACTCTCCTAAGATTCCTTGTGTGTAAGGAATTCCTGACACGAGTAAAATATTTTCTATGAATTGCTATTGCTTTCTTCAAAATATAGATAAGAACATTTAAACAGCCGTAATGAGTCAGACTAAAGATGATCTAATTTTTCCTGTTTATATGAGTGATAATAACAGCTGTATGGAAAAAAGTGTATGAACAGGAATGAATAGCAACATACTTTTTCACGTCCATCAGGGATTTCCTGAGCTTTATATTTAATAGCCCTGAATAGGTTCTTCTTGCATGAATTTGTTTACTCTTTTTTTGAATTCATGTAAACTATTAGCATCCATAATAAACTATCTAATTATATTAATTTCAATTGTTGGTTTTAGGGCTGAGTGTGACTTTAACTGCTAGCAGAACTGTATTAACTTGTTCTTATCTGCAGAATGTATCCCAGATGAGACAGGGAAGTTGGTCTCAGGAGCACATATTAAACAGAAACATGTTCAACGTTAATATTGCAATAATATAGCCTGTCTTCCAAGAACTTAGTGATATCATAGACATCTGTGCTCAATCAAGTCAGACGTCTGAGCTATGAACTGTTCAGATATGGAGATTCAAAGACCTCAGAGTTATGACACCAATGCATGGAATTTCATGGATGACTTGTTTATATACATTTTCATTCTCTGAGTGACAGTAAAACAAATAAAGAAGAAAGGTGCAGATTTCCAGAACAGATTTCCCTGGAAACAACACTGTAACCTCTTTATTAAAAAGAGGAGGCAGTCTTTGGGCTGATTTAAGACCTATAGTAAAGCAAGTTGCAAAAGCAATTAAGTAAAGATCTACAATACTGCACTTGATTTTATGAGCATATAAATCTCAAAGATGGAAATGTCATTTCAACAGAGCTATTTACCAGAGATAAAATATGCCTATTCCATGCACAGATTTTGTTCTAACTTTGTGGTTCCTCAGGATTCGAATTCAAGAGATGTTGTCTTTCTGATGATTGGCACTGAAGAGTGAAAGGTATGGAAGACTCAAGTGTTTATTATTGCTGAAAAAACAGATCAAACTTCTTTAACTGGAGTATGTCCAAGAAAATGTAATGGTCAAAGATCTAGGGAAATAAGAATATAAGAAATAGATGAGACTCTCTTGTCTATAGGAAGAGCGGCCTACAAAATGCATTTTTTTAATTAGTATTTTTCCTGCAGATTGGGTAGTTACCCAAGTGAGATTCAATATTAAATATTGAAATATTCCACTCAAAGTATTCCATTTAGAGCTGATTAGACCCTCAATTTCTGTGTTGCTGAAAGTTTGAATTATAAACCAAAAATCAAAATTGTGCAATTTTGTAAGGAAATTAAATTAAAAAAAAAAAAAGTTTGGAAAATTGTTCTGGTTCCTTTCTTTTTACACCAGAAGATTAGCAAGTGGCCAGCTGTTTCATTACTGAAGCAGTGTCCTAGAGTCAGGGCACTGTGTGGGGCAGCTCCATGGGAGCAGAGGCAGCCTGAGGAGTTTCACAGAGCCAGGAACCAGCTGCCTAGCAAACCTGGGAGCCATGGTTTAAGCTAGGAGACTTTTGGACCAATCCCTGAAGAAATACAAAGTGCAAAGTTTCGCTGGAGAATTCCTTATCACTTCTAGCGTTTTTTTCATCGTTACCATACTTATGAAGCATATACATATTGGTTGCACAGCGGAAGAAGGTTTGAAGTTGAGTATCACTTACAAATGACATAACACGCAGCTGCAAATACACATGTAGAAGCAGATTTTCAGGAATATTTAGCAGCTAAACAGAGGCAAATAGTCACAGATTTTCAGCAGCTCATTGAAACATTCAGATTCAAAATCAAAGTACCAAGCTTAATCAAATGCTTTTGAAAGCCTTACTAGGGACAGAACCACAGCTTTAAAGAACTGAATGACTCTAAAAGTCATTTTTACTCCTAGGAAAGGACGAAAAAGGAAAGCTACAAGCTCAGGTGTGAGACTGGTTGTCCTGGTTTCGGCTGGGATAGGGTTAAATTTCTTCCTAGTGCTGTGTTTTGGATTTAGTACGAGGAGAATGTTGATAACACACTGATGTTTTCAGTTGTTGCTAAGTGCCCTCCTAGTCCAAGGACAGCTCCCGTGCCTACTGACTGAGCTAGGTACACAAGATGGGAGGGAACATAATCAGGACAGCCAGTCCAGCTGGCTAATGAGGTATTCCATACCATGTGACGTCATGCTCAGTATATGAATGGTAGACGTGATCCAGGAAGAACCAATTGCTACTTGGTTATCGGTCAGCCCACAATGTGCTGGGGCCTGGCCCATGCCTACTGAGCCCTGTTCAATACTATTCAGAACCCTCAAGGGGGAGAGAAGGTCTCCAGATCTGATGACAAAACGACGGGCACTGTGGCTACTCCAACGCCTGCGACGAGCACTGCAGCTACTCCAACCCCCACAACGGGTACTACAGCTGAACCAGAGGACCAACCCTTGCTGGTATCTGTGGCCCCTGTACAGAAGAAGAAATCTTGTAAGCGGAAGTCAAGTCATTTAGAAAGGGATGATGGAAAAACAGGGCCATCACGAGGAGGGCAGGAGGAAGAGGAAGAACTCATAAATGAGACGGAAACCACCCGATCCCTATCCCTGAATGAGTTGCGAGATATGCAGAGAGATTTCAGCCGTCGTCCAGGTGAGCATATTGTTACCTGGCTGCTCCGATGCTGGGATAATGGGGCCAGTAGCCTGGAATTAGAGGGGAAGGAAGCCAAACAGCTGGGATCCCTTGCTAGGGAAGGGGGCATTGACAAAGCAATTGGAAAAGGGACACAGGTCCTCAGCCTCTGGAGGCAACTGCTGTCAGGTGTGAAGGAAAGGTATCCCTTCAAGGAAGATGTTATATATCGCCCAGGCAAGTGGACAACCATGGAGAGAGGTATCCAGTACCTGAGAGAATTAGATGTGCTGGAGGTGGTTTACAGTCACCTGGACAATGACCAAACGCCCAAAGATCCAGATGACGTCGAATGCATGCGACCCACATGGAGGAAGTTGGTACGGAGCGCACCAGCGTCGTATGCCAGTTCGTTGGCAGTATTGTCCTGGAAAGAGGAAGAAGCACCAACGGTGGATGATGTGCTTAGCAGACCCCGGGATTTCGAAGAAACTGTCTCCTCCTCCCTTGTCTCGGCTGTGGAGAAACTGTTCCGGGAGTTCCAGCAATTTAAAGAGGGTATGTCCTATTCTCCACCTGTACGGACCAGTATCTCAGCCATTAGGAGTCAGTGTTTTTCTGCTCAAGAGAGAGGATATAGAAAGTACACACCACGGGGCACCTTGTGGTTTTACCTGCGTGACCATGGAGAGGACATGAGGCAGTGGGATGGAAAACCTACCTTGACCCTAGAGGCACGTGTACGTGAGTTGCAAAGAAAAACAATGACACAAGGGGATTCTCCCAGGAAGAATGCTGCTCCAGTTTTCAGGAAAAATCTGTCTCACGACGGTCCAGTTTCCAGTGAACAGTTCCCCAGACAGAGTAGAAGGGCTGATCTTACTTTGGATTGTAATTGTAATGAAATTCTTGATTCGCGTTTGCAAGAAGTGAGAGATGGATACTATGACTAGAACTAGAGGGGCCCTGCCTCTGGCCAGGTGGAGGAAAGGGACAACCGGGTTTCCTGGACTGTGTGGATTCGATGGCCTGGCACATCAGATGCACAGGAGTATAAGGCTTTCGTAGACACCGGTGCACAGTGTACCCTGATGCCATCAAGCTATAAAGGGGAAAAACCCATTTGTATTTCTGGAGTGACAGGGGGATCCCAAGAGACAACTGTATTGGAAGCTGAAGGGAGCCTAACCGGGAATGAGTGGCAGAAGCACCCCATGTGACTGGCCCAGAGGCTCCGTGTACCCTTGGCATAGACTACCTTAGCAGAGGGTATTTCAAGGACCCAAAAGGGTACTGGTGGGCTTTTGGTATAGCTGCCCTGGAGTCAGAGGAAACTAAACAGCTGTCCACCTTGCCTGGTCTCTCGAAGGACTCTTCTGTTGTGGGGTTGCTGAGGGTTGAAGAACAGCAGGTACCAATCGCTACCACAACAGTGCACCGGCGGCAATATCGCACCAACCGAGACTCCCTGATCCCCATCCATGAGCTGATTCATCGACTGGAGAGCCAAGGAGTGATCAGCAAGACTCGCTCACACTGTGGCCAGTGCGAAAGTCCAATGGAGAGTGGAGACTAACAGTAGACTACCGTGGCCTGAACGAAGTCATGCCGCTGTTGAGTGCTGCCGTGCCGGACATGATAGAACTCCAATACGAACTGGAATCAAAGGCAGCCAAGTGGTACGCCACAACTGACATCACTAATGCGTTCTTCTCAATCCCTTTGGCGGCAGAGTGCAGGCCACAGTTTGCTTTCACTTGGAGGGGCATCCAGTACACCTGGAACCGACTGCCCCAGGGGTGGAAACACAGCCCTACCATTTGCCATGGACTGATCCACACCACACTGGAACAGGGTGAGGCTCCGGAACACCTGCAATACATTGGTGACATCATTGTATGGGGCAGCACAGCAGAAGAAGTTTTCAAGAAAGGGAAGAAAATAATTCAAATCCTTCTGAAGGCCGGTTTTGCCATAAAACAAAGTAAGGTCAAGGGACCTGCACAGGAGATCCAGTTTTTAGGAATAAAATGGCAAGATGGACGTCGTCAGATCCCAATGGATGTGATCAACAAAATAACAGCCATGTCCCCACCAACTAGCAAAAAGGAAACACAAGCTTTCTTAGGCGTTGTGGGTTTTTGTAGAATGCATATTCCAGACTACAGCCTGATTGTAAGCCCCCTCTATCAAGTGACCAAGAAGAAGAACAATTTCAAATGGGGCCCTGAGCAACAACAAGCCTTTGAACAAATTAAACGGGAGATAGTTCATGCAGTAGCCCTTGGACCAGTCTGGGCAGGACAAGATGTGAAGAATGTGCTCTACACTACAGCTGGGGAGAATGGCCCTACCTGGAGCCTCTGGCAGAAAGCACCAGGGGAGACTCGAGGTCGACCCTTAGGGTTCTGGAGTCGGGGATACAGAGGATCCGAGGCCCGCTACACTCCAACTGAGAAGGAGATATTGGCAGCATATGAAGGGATTCGAGCTGCTTCAGAAGTGGTTGGTACGGAAGCACAGCTCCTCCTGGCACCCCGACTGCCGGTGCTGGGCTGGATGTTCAAAGAGAGGGTCCCCTCTACACATCATGCAACTGATGCTACGTGGAGTAAGTGGGTCGCACTGATCACACAATGGGCCCGAATAGGAAACCCCAGTCGCCCAGGAATCTTGGAAGTGATCACGAACTGGCCAGAAGGCAAAGATTTTGGAATATCCCCAGAGGAGGAGGTGACACGTGCTGAAGAGACCCCACTATATAATAAACTACCAGAAAATGAGAAGCAATATGCCCTGTTCACTGATGGGTCCTGTCGCCTTGTGGGAAAGCATCGGAGGTGGAAAGCTGCGGTATGGAGTCCTAGACGCCAAGTTGCAGAAACTGCTGAAGGAGAAGGTGAATTGAGCCAGTTTGCAGAGGTGAAAGCCATCCAGCTGGCCTTGGACATTGCTGAATGAGAAAAATGGCCAGTACTTTATCTCTATACTGACTCATGGATGGTGGCAAATGCCCTGTGGGGGCGGTTGCAGCAGTGGAAGCAGAACAACTGGCAGCGCAGAGGTAAACCCATCTGGGCTGCCGCATTGTGGCAAGATATTGCTGCCCGAGTAGAGAACCTGGTTGTAAAAGTACGTCACGTAGATGCTTACATACCCAAGAGTCGGGCCACTGAAGAACATCAAAACAACCAGCAGGTGGACCAGGCTGCTAGGATTGAAGTGGCTCAGGTGGATCTGGACTGGCAACATAAAGGTGAATTATTTATAGCTCGGTGGGCCCATGATGCCTCAGGCCATCAAGGAAGAGATGCAACATATAGATGGGCTCGTGATCGAGGGGTGGCCTTAACCATGGACGCTATTGCACAGGTTACCCATGAATGAGAAATGTGCGCTGCAATCAAACAAGCCAAGCGAGTAAGGCCTCTTTGGTATGGAGGACAATGGTTGAAATACAAATATGGGGAGGCTTGGCAGATTGATTATATCACACTCCCACAAACCCGCCACGGCAAGCGCTATGTGCTCGCCATAGTGGAAGCAACCACAGGATGGCTGGAAACATACCCTGTGCCCCATGCCACTGCCCGGAACACCATCCTGGGCCTTGAAAAGCAAGTCCTATGGCGACATGGCACCCCAGAAAGAATTGAGTCAGACAACGGGACTCATTTCCGAAACACCCTCATAGACACCTGGGCCAAAGGGCAGGGCATTGAGTGGGTCTATCACATCCCCTACCATGCACCAGCCTCTGGGAAAATCAAACGATACAACGGGCTGCTAAAGACTATGCTGAGAGCAATGGGTGGTGGGACATTCAAGCATTGGGATACACGTTTAGCAAAAGTCACCTCGTTAGTCAACACTAGGAGAACCGTTAATCAAGCTGGCCCTGCCCAATCAAGACTCTTACGTACTGTAGATGGAGATAAAGTCCCTGTCGTGCATATGAGAAATATGCTGGGGAAGACAGTCTGGGTTGCTCCTGCCTCTGGCAAGGGAAACCCATCCATGGGATTGCTTTTGCTCAAGGACCTGGGTGCACTTGGTGGGTAATGTGAAAGGATGGGGAAGTCCGGTGTGTATCTCAAGGGGATTTGATTTTGGGTGAAAATAGCCAATGAACTGAATTTTATGATGTCAATTGTTATATGATATTGTATATCATTATTCCTATGGTTGCTATCAATGGTATAGCAGTGAAAATCACCCAGAATAATGAAGAATGAACTAACTCCGATGAAACCAAGCAAAGTGCAACGATGATAGAACCGGACAAGCGCAGCAGTACCGAAATGAGAACTGGCTTCAGGATGCAACAGCCCAACACCACACATAATCTCTCCTGCCCTGAAAGACTGTTATGACAGATGGAGTCCAAAGTCATGGACTAAATGAACTCAGTGGACATTTTAGAGGGATGGCCCATAGACTAAGGGAATGATATCTGTATGTGCATATATATATATGTATATAAAAAGAAAGATAGCGGTGATTAATTGAAATGTATCGAAAAAATGTGGGACCAAAGCACGACGTAATTGGTATAGAATAAGGGGTGGATACTGTCCTGGTTTTGGCTGGGTTAGGATTAAATTTCTTCCTAGTGCTGTGTTTTTGATTTAGTATGAGGAGAATGTTGATAACACACTGATGTTTTCAGTTGTTGCTAAGTGCCCTCCTAGTCCAAGGACAGCTCCCATGCCTACTGACTGAGCTAGGTACACAGGATGGGAGGGAACATAATCAGGACAGCCAGCCCAGCTGGCCAATGGGGTATTCAATACCATGTGACGTCATGCTCAGCATATGAAGGGTAGGCGTGATCCAGGAAGTACCGATCGCTACTTGGTTATCGTTCAGCGCGGGTGGTGAGCAATTGCATTGTGCATCACTCATTTTGTATATTTTATCATTATTATTATTATTTTCTCTTTTCTGTTCTATTAAACCGTCTTTATCTCAACCCACGAGTTTTTCTCACTCTTACCCTTCTGATTCTCTCCCCGTCCCACTGGGGGTGGTGGGGGGAGTGAGCGAGCGGCTGCATGGTATTTGGCTGCCTGCCAGGTTAAACCATGACAGTAGTGTAAGGGAAAATGCCTTGGAGTGGCCAGGTCAGGGATAGGTGAGGTCAAGCCATGAAATTCATTCCAGCTGTGGAGCATCCTGACTGTGTTCCCTGTTGACATGATCTCCTCAAACAGTGAATCTGAAGCCATGAAAGGTGCAGGGGCTGCTGTGCCCTTCAGGGTCTCTTATGGACATACAAAAATGTTTCCTTCATTAAGTGATGGGTGTGGCTTTTGCACATCTCCCCTCCCCAGTGAAGTCCTAAACCATGAGCTACTTACTAAACTACTGAAGATGGTAGAGTACATTATTTCTTCGTAGATTAATTCATTTCTTTTCCAGACTTTCATCATGACAAATCAAAATCTACTGACTCCTCCCCTCCAAAAAATCTGTCCCTTCCATCAAATTAGTTAAATTGCTGGGGTATATGCAGACTGCAATATATATTTATATGATGGCTAATAGCCAGATCTGAGCATACAGCCTGTGTAAGTAAATTAAGTCATGGGTCAGTAAGCCCCATGGCAGCCTAAACAAGTATGTGAATTCATCCAGTAGTGTGCAGTATGAGGACCTTAAATAGGTAAAAAACCTGGACCACATGGACAAATCTTACTGTGTTTCTTCTTTTACTTTTTTTTTAAACAACTGACTCAATTATCTTGTTTCTTTCAACATGTATTTACTTCCATTTTGTGGAGTTATTTGGAGCTAAAATTAGTCTGCTACAGAACACCTTATTCTCAACTCTCAGATGTAGAAGCCAGAAATCCCATGTATCTCTACTGAGGGTTTCTGTTATAAATCATTACAAAAGTTTGTTTGGATTACGACTTCCAAGTCAAAGAACCACTGAAATTTACAGTTATCAACTATGGACTTTTGATCCCACCCTTTGCAGTAAAACAACAGTGAATGTAACTGTCTCCCTCCCCTACATACCCTTGTATTGCATCAGCTTTGCAGATTTGGGTATTTAACTGTGTTTAAGAAGCTCACCTGATGTTTAATACCAAAACTTAGTCAACACTTGCTCTATAAAAATCTTGCCTCTTCTCTTTTTTCAAAACAAACAAATAAACCCCACATATTTTATATTAAACATTTTAAAGCACTTTTACCTTTTGTCTGTAATTGCTACTCTCCAATGAAAATCAAATGGGGAAACCCGCTGCACTGTTTAGATATGACATAATGAGATTCTTTCTCAAGCACAGAAGAAAGATCAGAGATTGCAACATTAGCAAATTCTTGTTTTATATAATTCGTGGTCTTTCCAATCAGGCATATTGCCAGTGATACCATTTTTAGGGCATATTTATAATGTGAGTTGCAAGACAAAGAAAACTCAGCTCCCAGCGATAAACTTTGAGAAAACAAAGTTTAAAACAAAATAGCAAATGATCAGCACATGAACAACCCTCATCTGTGCCTGAATAAAACTGCAATATAATGACAGATGTCAGTACTGCAGTTGGTGGTATTAACATGGCTGCTACAGCTATATTTATGGCCCCAGGAAGACTGTGCAGTCTTCAAGCCTATAGGTTTCTGGCAAGGTCTCGCAGTGCAGTTAAGCTACATGTTGCTGTCTTAAGTTACATGCTCAGGTGGCTTAAAGCTCATTTCTATACAGCTGTAATGCTGCTGGCACTTAGTGTAGGGATGATTCCCTTCAGTCCGGTGAGATTTTCCTATGAGGTACTTTATGTTATGCCAGATTGCAGTGAAGATGAGGAAACAGGCCTGGACTGGCCCAACAGAGATGCATCAGATGCGTACTCTAAAATGTACCAGAATAAAGGATCTGGCCCACTCATTTCTGTTAAGTGATTGCATTTTTTATTATTTTAGTCCTTTCTTCTGAAATTAAATGAACTAAAGTTCCCAGTGTATGAATTAATTAGATCTGTTTTAATTCCAACTTTGAGAGACAGAAAAAAGATTCCTTTCTTAAAATGGTGGAGGACTGCAGAACATCATTAGGAGTTTTGCCACGCATCTCTTGAGCCGCCTAATTTTTGCTTTGAAAATTCCCACAGACTGCAATGGACAGGAGTAATAAGTCTTAAAAAGCTTGCCAAAATTTACCATGCTCCTTTATATATTTTTTTTAAAGTAATATTTGGACCAAAGTATACAGTGCTGCTAGGTGAGGCAGTTGTTTCTTTAAGCTTATGGACTAGAAAGCTGCTGGGGAGTGTGTTACTCATGTCTGAGCTGGTTCTAGTTACGGGAATCCAGTGCACGGAAATTTTGGGCATAACAACATCTGGAGCTTGCAGAAGTGCTGCTGAGGTTTGGCCAACTCACAAGAAAAAAGAGCAGATCTTTCCTTAATAATATATAGAAGTTTTTAAGACATACCTGCCTGAAAACCTGTGCAACCTGATGAAGAGCTGTAACTTGTACTTGATGCTTCCTTAAAAGACACTGATGTTCTCATAGAATAGCAAGACCTACCTACCCGTATGGAAGGCATGTCTTCCTTTTAGAGGTCCAGATCTAGTCACCTTTACCTTATGAACAGTCCCACTGAAATTACTGGAAGTTAACTGAAGAGTAAGACAGGATCCAACTTGACTAAATGTATCAGTATACAGGCCCAAGCTTTAAATATGGAGTCACAAACTGTGTTTGAATTATGGAAACTGGAGAAACATCCTTAAAAAAAAATCTCTGAGACTTAAGAAGAGCATAGATGTAGGGTAGTTCCTTATATAACCTGTATGCCCAAATACATTTGATCAAACATTTTCCAAGTATCATAGTTATCTAAAAGCATTTACTTTGTTGTTGTTGTTGTTGGTTTTATTTGTAGCATGTATTTTTAAAAGCTTTTGTTCCATGCTCCTGCTTTTTTTAAGTATCAGACTTACAGCCTTATTTGTTACAGATTGGGCATGTCCAGACCCAATTCTTCAGTGCTGGTCTTGTCAATTAATGTTATACCTCTATAGGGGGAGAAGAGAGCAAGTGCCACATGCTGCTAAATGCAATAGCAGAATTTGTTTTATCTACTGCCTATGTGTAGCATTAGTATTAACTAGAATATAAATTACTGCTTTTCTGTTCTTCAGTAATGACCTATACTGGGAAAAGTATTGCTCAGTTCCTTAGACCTTCCTCTCAATCCCTGATACTCTGGCCAAAGCGTTGCGCTAATTCTCACAGAAGCCTGTGTCTCTATTGCCTCATACCGTAGGTGGTCATTACCAGCAGATCTTTTTTTTCCAATTAGGCTAATGCTTTGTAAAGACTTCTGAATTTTATTATCTGCTGCAGGTAAATCTGCAAGGCACAGAACAATGAGCAGTCTATCGTTTATTCACTGGAAATGTGATGGATTATCATCTCTATCACACATACCAATGAGGCATCAGAGGGCAGCAGTCTCCACACTTTGGCCGGAGAAGAGCCAAACTAAATCATCATATCTGTAGCTAAAAGTCAGATGAAAATAGTTTTGTTTTTTTTCCCTACAGTAGAGGCTCTGAATGTAGTAAGGATTCTTATTCTGGTCCAAAATTGAGCCCCTCAAATTTGGAGATCAGTATTCTAGTTCAGTGAAGCTGGAAATGTCAAACATTGCTCATTATGACGAGCTTTACGCACAAGGGCAATACAGTGGTGCTACAACTATACACAAAATCAAATGTATGCCTATAAATCAGCAGATGTGTGGACTCAGCATGCTATTTCATTGCTTAACAGAGTGGTTTGGAAGTTGTGATATAGATGAAGGGCTAGCAAGATCTCAAAACAAGACCCACTAATTATTATTGTTAATTCCAAGTAGTTTTGCAATTCTTCACTTCAAGCACACAAAAAATATTAAATGAAGAATTAATTGTTGGTGTAACTGTATTAGAAGGACTAACGCCTTTTTTAGGAATATTTTAAAAGGTCATTTGTAGGCACAATAGTCTGATTATTAGGTCTCTCTACTGATGCAGGAAATAATATGACTTCCAGTGGCTTATCATGGCACAGCCCTCCTTCAGTTATTTTAAAGCAAAAGCAAGTTTAAATAATTTTTTTGCCAAATTTTTTGGTCAGTTGTTCAGATAAAATGACATCATAAAAGGTTTATCATGTTCTAGGGAAAAAAAAATGACAAGCAATAATTTTCATATATGTCAAAATGAATTGTTACTAAATTTTGAGATTTTTAAAATATGAGACTACCATTACACAGGGGCTACAAACACTGCAAAACAGTAAGTTGACTGAAGGTGAAAGGAGTGCTGTAGTAGACACTCATTAACTTGCCTTCTATGGTGAAAAAAATTTCAGCAAATCGGTTTTGAGTCTGCAGGCTCCTTTTAAAACTAAAACCATCTGCTCAAGGGCTGTTGAAATGCCACTCAGAATGAATTAATTTTATCTGGAAAGAAAAATACCTATGTAGTGGTTAGGAATGGTTTTGAAAGGATAAGTTAATATAAATTTGAAAGAACTGAACTGCAAAAGGAGAGAAATATTGGAAAAGACTATTCCATCTACTTTTTTTATTTCTTATGCTCACTTATTTGGCTGTGCTAACACAACACAATGCCAGTGTCTAGATTCCATCATTCACAATTCACACTGAAGTTCCTCCTTACCTGTAAGACTAATATTTTCCTATTTTCTTTGATAGGAGTTTTGAAATAATGAATCCCTTCGGATCTCTGTTTGGCATGTTTTATCACATGGTAAGCGAATTGGCAAATTGAGCAACACGAGCTTAACTGTATGTTTTCACTTATATATGCTAAGACACAGGTGTTTAAAAAAATCTTTTGGATACATGCTGGAAAAAAGTCACTTAAAAGAACTAGAAGTATTTAAGATTTGTGATAGTGCTTTTAGCCAGACTATAGTCTAGTAAGTGAAATGTGGCCATCTTTTGCAGAGTCAGATCTGAGATATTTCTGCAGAAACTTTTTTCTGTGCAAAAGCTCTGTATAGAGACAGTCCTATTAGCAGAGCCCGCGCTTGAGATTTGAACCTATCACTACCAGTAATACATTCTTGCAAGTGTTGTACACTTGTAGATAAATACTCATAGATTAAGGGAGCAACAAAAATCTAACTTTAATCTGTTTGTTTGTTACAACTAATAACTAAGAAAATCACCTGTGTTTCCAACACGAAGCCCAGAAAATGCCTAAGAGTTTTTAATTGTCATTAACAATGTATTACTGTTGTATATTTTGAGCCTGTACTCCACCATTCTTGAGGATATTGAGCTTAACCAATACCACTTGTTCAGAAAGGTTACCTTTTACACGGAAACTTTCTTAATTTCCTGAGTAGATGTAATTTTGCACCTCATCGTACCTTGCAAGATAATCTAGGCTGCTTTTCTTGCAAGGGCATATTGTGGTGATTTAGCTGAAGCTAAACTTAAACAACTTAAGCAATCTATTTCAGTGGTACATTTCTGTCTAAGATATGGTTGATTTAGATCTTGTGCTGGCCTTCACAGCCTTGCCTTGGAATTTGATTTGTTTCAGTGATGTCAACACAAAATCACATCTGTGGGCCATAAAGGAGTCTTACAAAGCTCAGCTACATGGGAGTCACATCAATCAGTCAAGCGGTGAAGCATGTCGTTGTTGGCAAATTCCAGAATAATATTTACATTTACCTGGTGTCTATTGTGTTCAGTGTAACATCCTCATTCTCGCTTCCTTTTCCTGAAATGAAAAATAACATTCATCCAAAGATGAGGAGAACTAGATGAGATGGGAGGATTCTCTTCTTTTTGTGTCTTCTGACTCAGAAGGCAAGGTAAGCACATGTAGAAATATAATTTTTTACTGAAAAATCTCATTAATTTCCTACAAAAGTGCAAGACCCAAAATGTTTTTAAGGACTAAATTTGTATTCTATTTAGATATAACCCATCAGGGCAGCTGATTTGTATTTCTAGTTTCTCATGTCCTTCTGTGTGCCTGGCAGCATTTCAGCTTGATGCACGGTGCTCTCATGGATCATTAACATCTAAGTCTTAAAGTACTTGCTGAGTCCAGGAAAACACTCATTGAGTCCATAGCAATGAAAATGGCTCACATTCACAAACACAAAGGTATCAAGCACCTCTTAAAACTCACTAGGGTGCTTGCCTTCAGTTCTCCAAATTGAAAGTTATTCAAGAACTCCACTTTCCCTCTCATTTCAAGCCTAATGGGTTTATGAGCCTTCTGGTGAGCCACTGTTGCTCATCATGGGATGATACAGTCGAGCCGGATCACAGAAGATAATGAAGCAGCCGAGACATAGGTACAGCATTGCTAAATAAAGATGCTCTGGGGTTTTTTAGTTCTCAGTCCAAAAACAGGAAACCTCTTGATTTTCAAAGTATTTGATTTTTCAATAAAAGACAACAAACTTCAGCAAGGAGGGAAACTGAATTTTACTTTTTTATGATCTCATTCACCTTTTGACTCTGTTCCTTCCCAAACTCTGCTGTGCCCCTTTCCTGTTCCATCCCAACACGTCTTTCCAACCTCGAATTCAGACATTTTCTGCCCCATTCCCTACCATTTTCATGGCATGTCAAGTACTTCGGTTCCACAGACTGCAGTTCTTTAATAAGAAAAGCTGTCCTTTGACTTGTCATCACTTTCTTCACTGACACTACCCCTACTTTCCCAGTTCAACACCTTCCTCTTTCCTACCACTTGCAAGGTTCAGAAACCCCCTTCTCCCATAGATTACGAATCTGTTTTAACTTGATTCCAACTTGACACAACCCCCGCCCCAAGTTGTAATCCTTGCCTTACAACAACTGCTCCCATTTCAGTCTGCAGTTTGTGTGCTTTTCAGGGCTCTGTTCAAACAGTCCTGTTTGTTTAGCTGCAGCTAAGCCTACCTTTCCTCTGCAGCACTGCCTCTGCCTGCAGTCCGTGCTCTATAAAGAGCAGATATACAAAGCATAACGACAAAGCATTTACTCTGAGTAATAGAGAGGTGGGGAGGACAGAATTGCTGAGGTGACACAAGGAGTGTTGTGTGGGAGTGGAGGCTGGCCATGTATGCATTGGTATGAGTGCAAGCGTATAAACACATAAAAGTAAAACGAGGAGACAAGCAAAATCTGATCAGAGGGTTAATCATTTACCTCTCTTGTAAGATTTAGCAAACGGAGCACCCAGTTTTCCTAACAATTTCTTCTCTCCGTTGTGCTCGGGCCCATACTCCTCTGGCTGTGAGTATGGACTGTTGGCCAAAGACCCCTGGTTGAGCAGCCAGGGAGGTGGTACCCAGACACAGCCTTGCCCCCCTGCGCACCTGCAGATTAACTATGTGTGTAGAGCAAGCCAGATGCAGGACACTTTGGATATGCTGCTCAACACCTTGCAGGTGATCTGTACGTTTCCTACAATTCTTGTCCTGTCCAAATATGCTGAACTGACTGCACACTTGCAGTTCAATTCGCATGAACCGGTCTTGCCAGAGCTGCCGCGTAATACAGTTTAACTGCATGTGCTCAGCACACATGTCTGAAAAGTGGCTGGATTTTCTTCTCCAGGCGGGTAGCAAACACACGTAACAGTCCTTGTAGCTGATGGGGTTAAACCTAAGCCCTTCACTCATTTCCCGGTAGATGTAGGGAGAACCAGTACCTTACAAGGAGTCAGGCTGTGGTCAGACTGATCAGGAGAGGGAACAAGAGAGCTGTTAGCACAGTCCATTTAGCAGTTTGTTCAATATGTCTGTTTCCATACACCCCCAAATCTGACCTAACTCCTTGTTCCACCAAGTTCTTGAGAAAGTCGCTATGAATCATCCAGTTAGATGAAGTCATTAGCGAGCATCCAAAAAGGAAGAGAGATGGAGTTCTTTGTGCATTACCTCAGCTATGGCTCCCAGCCCTGGGTGGCGGAAACCACTTCTGCAAGGGAGCTGGGACTCACATAAGGGGCTACTGGAGGGTCCTCACCACACCTGCTTGTAGCTCATCCCTCAAGTAGCCCCTGGGATCCCCACCGTATGATGCAGGCGTTCCCAATATCCCCTGTCCCTTTGAGGTAGGTCAAAGAGCACATGCTTCATTTTGGCACTTTCCAGTGGATTTCACAGCCTGGATCCCTCACTGAGCCAGCTAAGGCTCAGAGTTTCTGGATGCCTCAAACTGAACAGTGTGCTATACGTGCTGTTGATCGATGTAGAAATAGGAACATACACACAGGTGGTGCAACAGCTTATGTTATAAAAAGAGCTCATTATGTGCGAAATATTTGATTTATGCAATTTGCTAAAACACACTACTGTTTTGAGTTCACTCATCGCTGGTGTATCAGCGCAGCAGACTGGAGTCACAGGAGGAAATGATAATAAACACCTACAAATCTGTAAAACAAAGCAAAACAAAAAAACAAAGCAAAACATATCATATACAAAGATTTCTGACAGCTCTTGAGAGTCGAGTGAAATAGCCTGATCCAATGAAAGACTCAAATATTGGATGCTGACCTTATACAGATTTCAGACATATAGGCCCAAGATTATACTTCTGAAAAATCACACTCAATTACTCATCCAGGTTAGAGATACCCCAACTACATTTTTCTCTTTTTCTTTTTCTCATTTTGCTTTAACTTAGAGGAATTATCCGGCATCATGCCTTTTTGGGTTCCCAGAATTACCTTGCTCTTACAACTTGCTGAGATTTTCCTCTGTGTGCCATTGTGCCTATATGATGTATCTTCAGATATATTCTTTATAAATGCATGCTGCTCATGGATATTTATTTATTTAATAGTTAGATTGACAGGACAGTAACATCTAGTCTGAATATTTTCCTCTGCAAATTTTTACATTTTCTATGCAGTTTGTTACATATCTCTTTTTACTGATTATTTGAATAGTTCATATTTTTCCTATTTATTAAAATGAGCAATGTATAGTACAAGTAGATAATTGTTTGTTTTGTCTGCAGATTTCAGTAGCCATTACACTGTACTCTTTGCACACAGGTTGTTGTTGGTTTCTTTTATTTCATCTTCCCTAGCCCTCACCGTTGCGTCATTTTTTTGTATTACGGGTGTTCAACCCCCTCTCATTTCTTTATGTTTTTTGGTGAGCATTAAATTTATAGAATTATTTCCCGCCCTCGTTTTCCTCCTGTGAGTTTCAATTGCTTCTTTTGGCTTGCTGCATGTTTGTTCACTTTTCCGTCTCCATAATCATGCTTTATTTTGTTTTTTTTTTCTGAACACAGCAATTTCCCTGTAAAAGCAGTGCAAATTTTAGCCTATTATTTTTATATTATTTAAATCAAAGCAATAGAAATAAAAATAAAAATGTGCCAGGGGAGGACCGGAGAATTTAAGGCTTTGTATTATTTCAATATCACTATGGATATATTTAAAGATATGGATTTTGGACCGGACCTACATTTTCATTAGATAGGATTCACACTTTCAGTTGTGGTCCTTCTCTGTTTAGGTGTTGATGTTATGTTAGCATCAAATTATTTTATGGAATCTTGCACATCGTTTGTCTCTTGCAATTTACGTCCTTTTTTTCAAAGAATATTTCATAAGACTAGGAACAAAGTTAGGAAAATAGTAAGTTTCCTAACTTCTAAGTTAGATCTACACAGCAGTTTTTGTTTTTCAGATAATATTTTGGTTGCAAAATATCATTGCTTCTACATCAGGATGTCATGCAGAAGCCCATTGGTGTAGAGGAAATTGTTACTGTGCCATTGGCGTGCTATGATTTTCCATCACTCATTACACTGCAGAGAGCTAGCCAAAAAATTAGTTAAAAACACAGCAGAATTCTAATGTTTCTATTCCCTTTAACAAGTATAATGTTTATTATTAACTTGAATAGCATATATTCTGATCTTGCTAAAAATAGCAGTACACACATTAGAAGAGCAGCGTACTGCAGGCCTAATCTCAGTTTAAATACTGAAGACATTCAGTTTTGCACATACACTGAAAAACTGCAGACACATTAAGCTACTTAAATGCTAATCTGGGAGACAAATATTTTGGGGATTGTGCCAAAAGCACAGGGACAGAGTCCTCGAGCGCATGGGCTGCTGTGGCCACGGCCACAGTGGGTTTTGGCAGGCAGATGGGAAGGTCATGAGGAAGAGGAGAGAGGTAGAGGCACCACACCACAAAGAGGGAGATGCAGGCACCGGGGCAAGGGTTTGGGGTGGGAGGCAATAGACTGATTCTCATGTGCGGCGTGTGGGATTTGGTGGTCTCAAAAGACAAAAAATGTGTGTTTATCCAGGCTTGCTCCCAATACAATGACTTTTGATGGATGCAACTTGGAATGAGAGTTCAGCTCTGCTAAAATGCATAACCAGCACCGTGCGGTGCTGTGTGGACCTGGATTTCGTGTTTCACTGGATCCATTACCTCTAAAAGTCAGACCTTTGCTGAATGCACAGTATTTTCTTGACAGCTGCGGAATTCAGTTTTGGAAGACAAAAATAACAGTGAATGTTAAAGTTGGACAAAACCTTTGCTATAATCCAATCTGCTGCATAAAAGAAGATGTAAGCCATAAAAAAGAACTTTACTACTTTACCCATGAACTCTGCATGAAACCTATGGTTCAGTTTTGAGATAAGGTTTTCTTTTCGTATAGCTAACTAACCTTGGTTAAAAATTTTGGACAACAATAAGTTCACTGTACTCTTGACTATATCTCAGCATGAGAACTTTCATTTCACTTTTGCTCAGAAGAACCACAAAATTTGACACATGCAGATATTTCTTCGAAAATAAAGAGCAGACATTATATCAACTCTGGGATGATGGGAACCATGACTAGATCAGAAAAGTCAGATAGGAAGTTACAGTTATTACATATTTGATTTCTGAAAGGCAGGATTTTCTTCAAAAGAAAGATTATGATCCAAGATATGACCCTTCTACTATAAAGCCAAACACATTAATTTATACTATATTAATCTCTACTATTAAGATTGTAAAAATTTTGATTGTAAAGGCAGTACTGCTAAAATAATCCCCATTTCTGTTATTTGAATTTTGTTCTGGCAGCATTTGTCAGAAAGCAATGCAATTTGTGGTGAAATCAAGTTGGCCGGTGCATAATTGAATGCTTGTTTCAGATTCAGGTTGATGTGCAGTTTGACTGCAGTCTGCAATGTGGCCATTTTCAGAGTTCAAGCATGGAAAATGAAGTCAGCTTCTATTGCACAACAAAACAAGAAATATATCTACAAAAATAACTGTTCTGTCATGATTTCATAATAAAATTTAATTTCAACAAATTAAAATGTATGTTACAATTTAGAGCTCACCAAAAATTTGTTTTTCCATCCAGCTTTTAAAGATAGATTATACTGAAATGAAAGCCTATAAGACATCAAGACCAATTTTCCTCTGAATGTGAGTGAAGAAAATTAGGTCTCTGAATCTACTACGGAATGTTGGATGTAGTTTTAATAATTGTTGAATACTGTTTTCCAGATTTTAAGTATCAACACTCGATAATGATAGCTCTAATGTCCCAAGGAACTCTACCTTAAATTTTTGACTCAAGTAAGATGCGTTTATTTTTTCTGGACACATACATACACATGCTTAAAAACATATGCTCAAGAGTAATAAATAAAGTGAAATATATGCATTCTTAATGGGTAGCTGGGAGCTATTATAAGTAATAAATATCTAATTGCATAGCTGTTAAACATCACAGTGTCAATTGTCCTCTTGGGAGACTGGTGTTTTCTTCCAAGCCTGGGTTAAGATTAGAAAAGATTGCAGCTTGTCATACAGTGGTATTACTCAGTAACTGCAGCTGATATTGTTACACCCTATGTCCTTAATGTTGGTTTGCCTTTCATCTTGGTAAATCTAAACAGGTGAACTTTCCTGCAACAACTTTTGGTGTATAAATAATCCTCAGTAAATAATTTTTGCATGGATTTGTTGACAGTGACGATGTTGCATTTATTAGACTGTAAAACTGATTAATATTCATGTTTGAACAAAAGGCGGCTATTTTCTGTGGAAATGGAGATACCCGGGTAGTTTCCATGCTGCACGGAGGGGAGCTGCTGGCAGGGGATGCCATGAGAGATGTCCTGCACTCAGCTTACCCTTTAGTTTCTCAGTGCAATTACTCAGAAAATTAAAGATTCCTACTCCACATGATTTATGCATTGCTGTGTCTGTCACTGAGTTACTACAGTCAGGGAGAGGAAGCGTTGTTCAAAAACGAGGAGTTAAAGTGGGAGGTAGGCTGCTGGTGAGAGCCCACCATCCCTCTGTGAAAGGGAGCCTCAAGGAAAGGCAAGGCACAAGTAGCACAGGGAGGCTTTCACACTAATCTGACATTAGCTATGGTTTTCCTCTGGCGGAATTATTTTATTGAACTAGCAGATTTTTCTCCTCCTTTTTGTTTATCCTTTAAATCACATGCAGGAGTTATAGTCTTCATTTTGCCAAAGACTTTGTCTTTGGAAAAAATATAAAATTTGAGGAAATGTGATATAATTTAAACACTATTTTCCTGAGGAGAAAAGTGCTACACGATAATTAGCAGCAGAGTGCCTTAAGAATCCTACAATTGATTTTACATTTTGTTTGTTTGCTTTTCAGAGCGGTAAAGCTCATGGAATAATGAAGTGGTGACACACATCATTCAAAATCAATCAAAACTTGCGATAGCTGAAAACCCTCTCAAAGTAGTGGGAAAGTTGAGGCTGGGAAATGAACTGACTCACAATAACATTCGCCTAATGCCAGACAAACCTGGTAAGAAATAAAATGAGTTTGTGAAAAGGAAGAGATTACCGTGCCACTGGAGAAATAGATAATATTTTCCTAGCTGGAATATTATTCTCAGTTCTAGTCACAACATTTTGTAATACTCACAGAGATAAAGTTATATAAAGACATGTGACACTGTTGTGAAAGTCTAAAGTGGTTTCTTTAGACTTTTTTAGGTGAAGGAAATATCAAAGAGATTGGACCTGTTTCCTGTTAGCATAGATACATAAGGTGAGACTGCAGAAAAACACAGAAAACCTTCTGGAAGAGGTAACTAAGATATTTATTCCCTCTTGTATTACAGCAATAAGGGACTTCCAATGAATCTGAGAACAAATGGATTAAAAATCACTTAAAAATATATAATCAACCCGCAGAACTGTGGGCCACAACATTAAGAGCATAAAACCCTCAAGCTTTAAAACGTAAGTCAACTCTTTGGTGGCCGGAGCCAAGGGAAAATTCTCTATGGGTTCACGCATCTCCGATTGCCCATTGTGTTTTTGTCAGATGCACCCGTAGCTGGCTGCTGTTAGAGAAAACATACGGTATCACTGGTCCGATGTGGGATGAGAAAATCTATGCTCCACTGTTTTCTTAAGAGTAAGAAAGAGTCCATTAACACGCAGGAATCTGTTTTTGAATCACTCTTTGCCGGAATGAACTTTTAAGCCTTCCAGTAGCTGTTCCAAAGGCAGGAGTTCTCCACTTAATGCGAAACAGGTCTCGGAAAATAGGGCCAGATAAAGCAAAGGAAGAGCAGAATCACTGAGATGAGCTGAACGGATAGTGGGATCCAGTTATCTTGTTGCTTTCAATAAGGAATGTTGGGATAAATTAAGTACACAATGGAAATTCGGATCTCAAAATACATGTGAGATCTAAAGTGCTTTCAGGTGTCCAAAATTGTTAATTTCATGGGAATTACCAAAAAGGGAGAAATTCTAAATTTTAAAACCACAATATCATGTGTTTAAGACTTCACAGTGTTTATTGCCTCAGAAGGTATGAGATTTCTGCATGTTTTTAGCATTGCTTCTTGTGAATGTTTTTAATTTTTTTTAGATTTTTCAAATTGGCAATGAAGTTGTTTAAAAATCAACACTATGAACAGAACTGTTCCTCCACAGTCCACAGCATGGAGACAAGAATAATCTTTGTCTTGCTCTTCTCTCTCTCTTTTGAATAAATTGTTTGGCTTGCAGTTCATCCTTTCCTATTTAAAATAAACTTCTAAGATTTCTCAAGTACTGCTGTAGAGTCTGATCCCGAAGCCAACAGAAGCCAAAGCAAAGAATCTCACCGACCTCAGTAAGCTTTGAATTAGCCATACAATACACTATCAATCACTTTTTTCTTTTGCACAGGCCTGCAACCACTTTGCTACCATGGAGGATATCGATGTGGAAATACTTTGCAAGGAAGATCAGCAGAGAATGTAGAAGGTCTTGCAGTAGTACCCAACTGAAAGGAAAAAAAAGAAAGGAAAAAATACTGGACAGGTTATTACGTAACCTGCTGCTTTCTGTATTGTTACGTTTAGTGATTGGATGGCTAATAACTTAACATAAAGGAGAACAAGTTTGCTCCTAAATTTCTTCTCCTACATAATTACATTTAGCGTATGGGAAATTTTTAACTTGGGAGAAGATATATTTATTATGTAAATATGTCACATGAATGTCGTGTTATAATTGTTTAATTTCACTGCTATTTCCTTGACCTTTTTCAGGAGAGAAAATCAAGCTAAAAATGAAAACTGAGGAAAAGACGGAAAGATCCAAATGTAGTACAAGCGCCCCTATTTTTGGCAAGTTTTCCAGCCCAGCACCCAAGGGGTTGATCCCAGCCAGAAGAACACTTTGGCAAACAGAAGTCTTAAATAGCAGACACATCTGCTGTGAAATTTTGGCTGTTGATAAGCCAGAGAGACCTGGTTAAGGACCAAGTAATTTTAATGTCTGCTGAAAGACATATATTTCTGAGCTGGTTTGGGATTTGGGGTATTTCACTGTCAAACTGATGATCTAACAGTGAGGGTGTACAAGAGACAGAGATTTCCAGCATTACTGTAACTTACCGAACATTGTAGTATAATTATTAATAAAACAAAGCGCCGTGATGACTTGTGAAGGAATGTGGTCTCAGTTACCATAACACCCTGGGGTCATTTAAAGAACACAGTATTATTCAATATTCGTGTGGAAAAAATTCCGAAATATTACAATTGCTTTTTTTGCAACAGCTACATGTGCTACATAATTTCTTTACAATGCTTATTTTGCTCTGGAGGGAAAGCCTGTGTATTACTTTATACTTCTATAGTACCCTGCACCTTAAAAATCAAGCACTTGCCAAACATTTATGAACTATGCTTCCTAGCCTCAAAATACATACCAGGAGGCAGTGTTATTGTCTCTATTTTTCATGGAAGATAAAGTGAAATATTCATGATTAACCACAAGAACATTGTTGTCATGATGAACTTGGCCTCTTTGGTGCATGAGTCATCTTTTTGTTGAATGTGCTGTACCTAAAATAATGGAGCTTTAACTCCTGCCTGAGGGTGCTACTAGGGTATAAATAACAATAATTGGGGAAGAAACCTGTAGCAGAAACAGAAATATAGGCCTCTGGATTTTCAGCATCCAGCATTTCCTTGAACTAGATGACCCATCTTCACTTTACTGGATGGTTAATCAGGCCTGTTTAATTTTTAAATATAAAAGTACAGCTCTTTCTTGGAAGGTATCTTGAGGTTAGACGGTAGCAGTTGTTGCAGGGGATGCAGACACTCCGTTTTAAAACTACTGTTCATGATTTTGCTGGAAATAGCTCAGTATGGTGTAGAGCTGTGAGTCAAAGGATGCTCCCTTCTGACCACACTTCTGCAGTTCTCCGTAGTGAATCCAAAAAAGCTGGGATGCTTGGGGCCTTTTGCTTAGGTGACCAGTGTCAGATAGACTTGTAAAAAGATACAGTTCACCTGGGTTTCATTAGCAAAATGAAAAGGGAGCTCATCCAGCTCCCCTGCTGGGAAGGGCAGAGCTAGTGCAGAAGGCCACCCTGCAGCTCCTGCCCACGATTTCTTGGCCAGTTTTTTCAGTAAACACTCATTTTTGGCGTGGTTTCATTGCTCAGTAGGTTTCTCTCACTAATGAGGGAGTCTTAATAGGCAGGAAATCTAGAAAAAGAAATAAACCCTGTCCTCCAGCATTCAGTCAAGGTGAGGGGACCTCTAGCCATGAGAAAGAAGGACCTGCTTTTGCCTGGCTTTGTTTCCTGTGTCCTGTACCTTAGTTATTTCTAGGGGACTTTATTCCACGCGTGTTTGAAAGGAAATTACTTTTTGCATGCTTAGGAAAGTCTTGCTCTTGACCAAGAATACCTCTGTCAAGGTGTATTAAGAAGTAAATAATATAACAGGGTGTAATTATGGGCTTTTGAAAACTAAGGCAGAGTTCAAGTAGTATTATCCCGTTGGTGGGAGATGGGAGGGCTGAAGAGAGGTGATCGAAGGGCTTGACTGCTTTGGACAAATCCAGTTTATTCCTGTAGGATTATACACTTAAGTATTTTGGAGAAAACTTTGTTTCCTGAAGAAATGCGTAAGTTACAAGTATTTAACCACCTTGACATCAGTGACGTCTTTTTGGCTCTTGCTACATCTATGACCACTATTAAATGTTTTTCGTCATTCCCAGATACTGATGCTTTGTACTTTAGTCTCAGTTAGATACACTATAGCCTACCCACAATAAGTTTGCAGAAAATGCTGGGTGATCAGAAAATTGAATTTCTATCACCTCCACAACTAAAATAACTGTAATAGTCCCTCTGAGATTCTGTACCTGCTGTATACCTCTGTGTTTCTAACACAGTGTTTGAAAAAGAGGCTTTGAAACATGATCCTTGGTTTGCAGAAAGCACTGTAACCATGCTCCGGAAGAATAAAAACCTGCACCTGGCAAGGCTTCCCTCTCTCACACTCACAGGAGCAACTAGCTGAAGAAAAAAGGTGCATGAGCACTCCTCTCCTTGGTATTGTATAAGCTGTCCTAGTACACCACGCAGCTTTCTGCCAAGTCAGAGAGGGCACTTCTGATGTGATATTTCTTCAGCCATCAGGGATTTCACAGACAGCACTACCAATGCCATGCATTGGCTGTCCAGATCTTCTGAAACATTTCCAGGGGCAAGGGCTCCTCTCTAAAGGAACAGTCCCAAACATCTGATGTAAAAGTTTGTTCATGCATTTGGTAGTCAGAGTTTTTCTACAATGTCTTGCAGGCTATTCATTAAAACACAAGTATCTTTTATAGAGACAGCATTAATGGAGCAATAAAAGTAGAGTATGTGCTCAAATGCCTCATAGCTGTTTATTGACCCAGTTGTCAATGCTGTTTTCCAAAAGAAGATGGCTGAAACGCTGCTGGAGCTGCTGCAGTCCATCTGGCGAGTGGGGAGTTTCAGAGAAACACCAACTGTCACTGCCAAGACTAGTAGATGTAGTATTTCAATGTAAGTAATAAAGTTGTGCCTGAGCAGTTCCTCTGGGCTATTTCATCAACGTGATGATGTTCACCTGACTGAAACAGGGCAGGCGTACTTAATGAGGATCTTCATGAGGCACTGGACCTGTGCCTGTCAGGAGGATTAAATCAAAGAAAAGAACTTGGGCAAACTGCTGACCTGTGCTTTGGCAGAGGCTCATTAAAAATTTGAAGCAGGAGAGAAAGGGCCCAGCAGCCCTTTCAAGCTCTGGGAAAAAGAACCACAAGCAGAAAACACTTGCATTTTATTTGGACCTCAGCTGCTTGGAGGAGGCCATATGATGGAATGAGCAGGAGGAGAATGAGTTCGTTCCCTCTGAAGGGGCAGAAATCACGACTCTTCACACAGGGAAGGGAGGAGCTTTTATTTTAACTTGCTGAGAATAGCCAAGGAATCTAGTAATTATTCTGGCCAGGTTTATGCTAGAAGGACATTGTCAAGTACTTTATAAAACAGATTATAAAACTCTTCAGCACTTCAGCACTTTCTCTTAAATGCATGAAAATAATTCTTCCATTACCAGTTGCAACCTTCACCATTTGGCAGCAATCTGTTTCTCCTCCCCACTTTAATTTATATTTAAAAAATGTTGTTACACATACATTATACATTGAATCTGTTCTTCAGTGGCTTGTAAGTTGACCTCTGCCTATCTGCTCCACAGAGAAGCAAGTTTCAGGGTGAAGCTATTACATCTAAATGAAGGGAGGGAAAAAACTAGTAAAGGGAAAGGAAATTAAAATGTTGGTAACAGAATTGCATGTTTGAATACTCTTTTGGCCATGATCATCATTACAAAAGCTGACATGATGCAGGAAAGATTATTGCTTAAATTACATGCTTTACCCCTCTGAAGGACAGGTTGCCAGAATCACATTTAGCAAACAATAACCTCAGGCAGAGGAGCTAATAGGAAGGAGAGGGCTGATGACAGGGCCACAGGATGATTAGGAAGCAACTGTAAGTGGGGGAGAGTTAGTCTTCCATGACGAGGAGTGTGTCCTATGCCAACCTCCATGTGCCTGCGTGTGTGTGCATGTGTAAAGGGGGTTGAAAAGGAGGGATGCAGCTCCCTTAGTCTCTTCTAGTAAATCTGTCACCCCTATGAAAATGAACTTCTGGTGAAAGGGCAGCTCCAGAGAAGGGAGAGTTACCTCTCTATTCCCAAAGCCCCTCATCCCCTTTTTATCCTAACATGCTACTTTATTACATAAAATTTCCCAATATAGGGATCAATTCCATGTTCCTTTTCACTGTTGTGAATTCAGTTGTTGTGTTCTTTCCAACCCTGCCGTGGCTCCAGGGAGCCTGCACTGGGTTCCCTCTCTGGTCCACAGGAATGGCATTCTTCAAGAGACTGGATCTCAAGCCTTTACCTCTCCCAATGTAGAAAAGCCTTATTCTCTCAATATTTGAGTTAGCCTTGGTTTTCTGGGTCTGCACAGCAGTTCCTGGGTTTCTTTTGGGAGCTGGTGACAGCTTTCTTCAGACAAGGTATTTATTAGGAATGCCATCTGCACAAACACAGGGTGGGGAAGGGCTGGCTAAGAAGCAGCTTTCTAACAACAAAAAGAAAAGGATCTGTGGAGCACAAGCTGAATGTGAGCCAATAGTGTTGCAAAAAAGGCACTCTAGGAGGCATATTGTCTTCACAACACATTAAGTGGTCCTTCAAGTCTTCTTGAAGCTCTTGAAGCCTCAGCTGGAGCATTAAGTATTATTTGGCATACTGTAATTAAGAAAGGATGTGAACCAGTTGGACAGAGACCAGAGAAGACGACTGAGAATGATCAGATCTTGGAGAAAAAAGGGCTTCAGGAGGGTGTCTGAACAGGGGTGGCTTAGCCTAGAAAGCAAGAAAAATAAGGGGAACATGATCACTGTCTTCAATGTATCAATCGAATACAGAAGGGAATAAAAAAACTTTTTACGTGCTACCTATAAGAAATAACAGGTCTGTATTGCAGAAAGTGAGATTAATTGAGACAAGAGGAAAAACATTCTCATTGCCAACAGTCATAAGTCTGTGGAATAATTTATCCAGTAAGTGTGTAAAGCCTTCTCCAATAAAAGTATGTATGAATAAACATGTTAAACAGATGCTGATGAGAATGACATTATCTACAGATGATGGAATAAATGACATCTTGAATTTCCTTGTATTCCTATTTCCTACGTGTCTTTGTTTTTTTCATCTCAGCTATAAGAACAAAGCAGGGCTTTTCAAAATGTCCATATATATGCATTTCACATTACTGTCTGCCCACGCTGTGTTGGAAAGAAAGGTACACCCAAATTCTTCAGACTGCTCCAGTGTGGATCATTGTGTACCAATCTGAAAACCTTCCTCTTGGAAAAAGAGAGAGACTTTTGATCTGACCTGGGTCATTTGTTCTCCGAGTCCTTACATTTTTAAATGAGTTTGGTAGGCTGAGTGAAAAGTCAACTTAAGCTATGCTCTCCCAGGATTTTTTTGTAACCTGCAAGTTTTCCCTGTTAACTGTCTTTTCCTCATCTTGTGATGAATTGTATGGTCTGCTAGAAAACATACAGGAAAGGAAGACAATGACCCTTCTTTCCTGTATTTTTTCCTTGATTGTTTATATATAAGCTGTACAGGAAATCTCCTACTCACCAAAACAACACGCACTGCACATAAATTACAGAACATAGCCACATCTGTCCCTAAAGATTTTTGAAATGTAAAGATTTTTGAATGTTACTACACAATCGACACCATCTTACATCTGACAGAAACTGCAGACTAACCTTTTAATTTCTGCCCTATTTCCTCTCTCTAAATGTGTCCTGTTTAATTGAATAAAGACTACCCTGAAGGAAAGCAAGTTATGAGGGCAATTTTTTTCCACTCTCAAAATAATTTCTCAATCTAGCCTTTAAAATGTAGCAATGTAAATGAATAAATATGACATTTCTTCAAATGAATTTAATCTATAGAAAATAAGTCAAGTGGATTAGAGGGTTACTGTCAGGTCAGTTCAGGCTTACTATTTAGCTTTTGTGGAAAAACTAAAAGTGACAGGTGTAACCAACCTGAAGCAAGTTGAATCGTTGTGATACTTTTATTTAGTTCTGACGGTAGCATATCTCCTCTAAGCCTTAAAACCATATTATGCAATTGAATTTTGTGGGGTGCAAATCACTTAGCTTCGTAGCAATAGCACTTGTAATTTACCTTCTTTTTAATGTATAATTTTTAGAGCAAAGGAGATCAACGGAGTTATAGAAAATTGTATTTCAAAACATGTTTTTAGGTTCTACTTACCTGTAAGACAGCACAGTTGAAAATTTGTTTAAAATATGCATTGATTTCTGAATCCATTTTCTGCAAATCAGTCCATCCAGAGGACAAATGTCAGCCAGGTCCCACACAGGAGCTCCCATATAGTCAGTGGAAAGAACAGGGTATGTCCAGGCTTGCCTGCCATGCTCTGGTGTGATAAATCTCCTTCCAAAGAGAAGTTTTCCTCCATTTTCTACAGAAGGTAAGCTTCCAAGTTTGAGTTAGTTCTCTCTCAGATGTCCTAAGTCAGGTGAGAAGAAATATTTTGAATTGGTACCAAGCAGTTTGATTCTCAGGAACTAATTATGAAGCAAAAAATATTCAGGATCAGAAATACTTGTTTTTACTAGGAAAAGCAGAGTAGTCAGAGCCAGGTTTTTCTCAGTGGTGCCCAGTGACAGGACAAGAGACAATGGGCACAAACTGAATCACATTCCATGTCATTCCATGCTGAACACAAGAAAAAAATATTTTACTGTGGGCCACATTTAATCAATCAAAGAATTTTTTTTTTTTTTTTTTACTTTAGCTAGAGTGTGTGATATATTTTAAAATCCCTGGAGACTCGATACTATTAAGAGTGAAGCTATCATATTTACCTACTCTGTAAAAAAGCTGAACAGTCCAAAGAGGTAAATTTAACTGTTTACAGAACATCTGTTTTAAAAGCAAACAACTAAAGCACCCACCAGGACTGAATCATACCAGAAATGTAGTAAATGTGTTTCTAGCAATTTCCTATATAGAAAGCATTATTTGTACTTCCCAGTCTATAGATGTCTTTACTTAAAATTATGTGTGTACATTTAGATAGACAGGGGAAATCTAAATGAGAAACCAAGTATTTCCTTCCTAATTTTTGCTTCCCAGTATCTATTTTGAAAAAAAAGCTTGATTTATTTTAAGACTTGGAAAACTGTTTTCCACGGAAGATAAATATATTTAAAGCAGTCCCTTAAAATTATACCTGTTTAAAGTAAATTAAATATGGTCAAAATTTCAGATTGAAGTTTCCATTTGATATACGTACAGGCCAGAAACATCCTGCAATATTTATTTCTACTCTGTCCAGTACAGTGCATATACTTTTTCTATTTTGGGAAATCTAAGATAAATGTTCATATTAAAAAAACAACCTATTAACCTCCAGCCACTTTAATTCAAAAGAAGCAACCAACACTTTATCAAAATTAGGTATTAAAAGGCTACTGGAAGTTCATTTTGATACATTTGTCTGTAAGAGAAGACAGTTATTAAACTTGTTATGTACCACAAAGAAGTGAAATGACATGGAAGACCTCCAAAACTCGAACTAAATTTTATATATATTTTAGACTTATTAGACAAACCTTTTCAGATTTCTCAGTTACAGCATTTCAAGGGGTATTTATAGAAGCAGACAGGACAATTGTTCTTATAGGAGAGACTCAAGAGAGAAAATATGGCCTCTTAGGAAAATAGTAGTTCACGCTCTGCAAACACAGATGAAATGTTTGCAGGGATTCTGATATAAATCTCTGTACACAGCATCAAGGGTTGGCTCAAGATAATGCAAAACAGCTATCTGGAAGGAATAGTTACTATAAGGATGTAAAATGTATGTATGTTCGGTCAAAAGTGCATATATTTGACAATCTGACAAGATGAGCCTTACACATACAAATTCTGATCCTGCAGTGTTTATTTATAGCATTTATCACAACCTTATTTAGTAGGACAACTCACATGTGTAAAATTTGCAGGATGATAACTGCAGGATGTGCATTTCCTAAGACAGCCTGACAAGACACTAGTTTCACCCTTGATTTCCTGACCTCTTCCCTAAGCTTAAAGAGTTCTTGCTGCTTTTGATTTATCACTTTCCAAATCTGCAACGTTTCAGTCACAAAAATAATTTTTGAATGCAGACATTTATTTTAAAAGGCAGTTTAAAGGGAGCAGATATACTATATTATTAATGGTACTTATCTGTAACATTTTGCCATGAAGGAGTAGTGTGTTTATTTAAAGTGTCCTGTTTTGGAGTAGTAAGTTCCAAAAAACCATGCGGTATTCCTACATGGTTCGTTCTGTGATCATGTCTGACAAATAGTAAATGTATGGCATTTAATTCTCTAAATTGTGAAAAGATTTACATGAGTTATTTAAATAAATATAAAATTAAAAATGGCAAGAGAGGTTGCTTCTAGTCATTCTTAGTACATAGCTGCATCAGTAATGTTTATTTCCATCTTCTTATAAGAGTATTCACTAGTACTGTTAATAAGCACTAGAAGTTCGTGGCTTCACAAAGGGCAAATCATGCCTGACTGATCTAGAGGCCTTCAACGATGGAGTGACTGCATCAGTGGGCAAGGGAAGAGCTACAGAAGTCATCTGTCTAGACTTCTGTAAGGCCTTTTATATGGTTTCTCACAACATTTTGGCCACTAAATTGGAGAGATATGAGTCTGACGGATCGACTGTTAGATGGATAAGGAACTGGCTGGATGGCCATGTCCAAAGAATTATAGTGAATGGCTCGATGTCCAAGTGTAAACCAGTAATGAGGGCTGTCCTTCAAGGGACTGTACTGGAACCAATATTATTTAATTTCTTCATCAATGACATAGACAGTGGGATTGAGTGCACCCTCAGCAAGTTTGCAGATGACACCAAGCCGAGTGGTGCAATTGATTCGCTAGAGGGAAGGGATGCCATCCAGAGGGATCTTGACAGGCTTGAGGAGTGGGCCTGTGCAAACCTCATGAAGTTCCACAAGGCCAAGTGCAAGGTCCTGCACCTGATTAAGGGCAATCACCAGTATCAATACAGGCTGGGGGATGAAGGGATTGAGAGCAGCCCTGCCGAGAAGGACTTGGGGATACTGGTGGACAAAAAATTGGACATAAGCTGGCAATGTGTACTCGCAGCCCAGAAAGCCGACTGTATCCTGGGCTGTACAAAAAGAAGCGTGCCCAGCAGGTCGAGGGAGGTGATTCTGTCCCTCTACTCTGCTCTGGTGAGACCCCACCTGGAGTACTGCCTCCGGCTCTGGAGCCCTCAGCACAGGAAAGACATGGACCTGTTGGAGCGGGTCCAGAGGAGGGCCACAAAAATGATCAGGGGGATAGAACACCTCTCCTATGAAGAAAGGCTGAGAGAGTTGGGTTTGTTCAGCTTGGAGAAGAGAAGGCTCCAGGGAGTCCTTATTGCAGCCTTTCAGTACTTAAAAGGGGCTTATAAGAAAGACGGAAAGAGATTTTTTACCAAGGCCTGTAGTGACAGGACAAGGGGCAACCATTTTAAACTGACAGAGGGTAGATTTAGACTGGACATAAGGAAGACATTTTTTATGATGAGGTGGTGAGACACTGGAACAAGTTTCCCAGAGAAGGTGTGGAGGCCCCACCCCTGGAAGTCTTCGAGGTCAGGTTGGACAGGGTTTTGAGCAACCTGATCTAGTTGAAGATGTCTCTGCCCATGGCAGGGGTGTTGGGTTAGATGATCTTTAAAGATCTTCTTCAAAGAATCTTCCAACCCAAAACATTCTGTTATTCTATGGTTCTATGATTCTATGATTCTAAGTACTTATAGCCTTAATATTCAAACACGCTTGCTAGCTTAAGCTCTCCATTTGATACTTGTGTCGTCTTAAAAAACACTTCTGAGAGACTGGGGAAGAACCTCAGATGCCCCTTTTGTTTATATGCAGATGGCACATGCCCTAAATCGTACTTAGGAAGACTGGGACAAGTTTCAGAAAAGTAGATGTTCAAATGGAGCAAAAAGACCTGGGTAGAAGACAGGAAAGGGGACAGAAATAAAACATGTTCATTCTTGGCATAGTAAGAGTTAAATAACCTGCATCAGTTATGCCTTTTTGCATTATCTGAGTAAGTTTTTTAATGATAGGACTTTATGCTTATAGATTTGCTGCTTGGGGTCATCTCAGAGATTATCAATGGGAAAAAAAAGAAATTATTGCTGTATACTTCTCATATTCAGGGGAATAATATGATGATTTTATTGGTCATAAATCAATTAATATTATCAGTTCAAGTAGTACATTAAACAAACAGCACAATTCAGTCAGCACCAGTCATACTGAAAAGTATGAAATGATCTCCCAGTTACCTACTCTGACTTTTGCCACATGTGTTTTAAATTTATACATGTAACAAAGGAAATGAGCATGTACTCCAGAGCACAAAGTAAAACATTTCTCCAGCTATAGGGATGCTCTTTGTATTTTATTCAAAGGTAAAATAGAATTGAGTCATCTAAGAAAAAACCAAACATACGATCTCTGCTCTGATGTTCGCATAGCAAGATAGCAAGAGTAGAGGAGGAAGTAACTCCTGAAATTCAATTTCAGAAGTGAGATCGTTAGCAGAGGAGTGTTGGCTGGTCAGGTCTCATTATTCAGATGCTATCACAGTATTTGCTTTCTTGATCACTTTTGAAGCACGTAAGGAAAGTGAGCTCTGATGTTCAGGGAAGGTCCTTGTCAAGAAAAAAGTTGTCCCCAGAGCTGCTTCTCCTTTTGTAAATTATAGTGGCTTTGTTCTGACTGAATCCAGTGGCAGAGACCATGTGAAAAGAAAAAAAAATGTTTTGTGCTCTTTCCAAACTAGACTCTGGTAAAACCGACAGGAAAGGGAATGAGCATAGAAGTAGTAAGAAGAGCCTGATGGCTCACTCTGAGCGTGGTGTACACCCTGTTCACTCTTCATCAGGTTAAAATCCAGGACCTTTACTGGAATTTTCCTTGCTACTCAGTTCTTGCATGACATGGTGGCCCGAGATATCTTTTATTCTATGGGAGGCAGCATTCTTACTGCAGATTTGGGGTTATAATCTAATCTGTGAAGTGTTTGTCTGAAAAAGAATAATCATGGCTTCTTTTGCTACTGAAAATAGGAAAAATCCTGAACAAACCCCTGGTATTCAATTGTAAGCAGAATTGATTTTCTTAATCCCTTGGCTGCGATCCTGTTATTGGTAACAGGAGCTGTGCCAAAAGTAATATCCCCATCATTGTGCCAAACTGATACTGTCCAATGCTTTCAAAAAGCAAGAATATCGCCAAATAAAATAGATTTTTGAGAATGAGCTGGTGTGAAGCCATGAACCACTTTTAAACTCATTTTGCACATTGAACTTATTTAAATACTGAAATCTGGTTGAAATATTGCACTAACTTAGAGATGACAGGAGTAGCTCCTCCCAATAAACTGTAGCGCAGTCAGACTGCAGTCTCTGGCTGATGCGTAAATATTCACCATTTTGGTAGGTGGTCCGTTTCTAATGCTCATAGCATTTTATTTCATAACATGGAAACAGTAAAGTTGTTAACTGATTCTTTCTTTCACCTCTTTCTGTGGGCCAGATTACATCATTACCTTTTCTATGTGTCAATGTTTCTTCTTTTCTCTTTCACTGAAAATAAAATAGGGCTCTAGGGTCATGACTCCCTTCCATACTGGAAAACATTGTAAGAGGTGCTGTCCTGGTTTCGGCTGGGATAGAGTTAAATTTCTTCCTAGTGCTGTGTTTTGGATTTACTATGAGAAGAATGTTGATAACACACTGATGTTTTCAGTTGTTGTTAAGTACCTTGTCAAGGACAACTGTCCTCTGCTACGAAGCTTGACTGGGAGGGAGCTCAGCCAGGACAGCTAGCCCAGCTGGCCAACGGGGTATTCCATACCGTGTGACATCATGCTCAGTGTATGAATGGTAGGTGTGATCCAGGAAGTACCGATCACTACTTGGTTATTGGTCAGCGCGGGTGGTGAGCAATTGCATTGTGCATCACTCATTTTGTATATTCTATCATTATCATTATTATTTTCCCTTTTCTGTTCCATTAAACTGTCTTTACCTCAACCCATGAGTTTTTCTCACTCTTACCCTTCTGATTCTCTCCCCATCCCACTGCGGGGGAGAGGGAGCGAGCGGCTGTGTGGTATTTGGCTGCCTGCCAGGTTAAACCACGACAATCGCCTAAGCTATTTCAGGTACTCGAAATGCCTTCATGTTGATGTGATGCTGTGTCCCAGCAAATTACTTTGAGTAGATGCCATCTGGCATAGTTCTGCTCTGTCTGAACCTGCAGCAATCTCTCTCCTCTGCTGGCCAGGTCAACAGATATGGTTTGGTACCCTTTCAACCATCAATGGGGCACAGTGTAGAAAACCTTGAATTTTATTATTTAGCAGCCTTTCTGCCTTAAATCATTAAAGCTCACTTAGGCCTGTATGGTGGCATTAACAAAAATTAAATTAAAGATGGGTTGAATATTAGGAGTTTTTCAGATCAGCCTCTCCTTTTTCTTCAGATTCTTGTGTCAATTGCTTGGCAGGAAAATCTTTAGACTTTCAAAGATGATGAGCAGTTCTTTTTACAATTGGATTTTTTGAACAATAAAATGTTAAGAGAGTTCGTCTTCTTTCTTCATCTGTATCATGAAAAAACGGCTTGAACTTGATGAGAGAGAAAAAGAGGAAAGTGGGAGAAGAGAAAGAGGGGAGAAACCCATTTACCAAGTTGTTCTGTGGTCATGAAATCAGTGTCTTGTAGCTCAGTTAAACTGAAGTTGCTGGCATAGACCAAGCAGAAGGGGAAACTGAATCTCAGCTGCCCCCATTGCAGGTGGGTGCTGTCACTGCTGGGCTACTTGCTGGTCCAGGAAATACATCTTCTCCTCTCTGCTGTTGAGCAGTCATTCCACTCTGGGTGAATTTGGCTCCTACAACACTGCACAAATTGATTTTGACACATCTCTAGTTTTGAAGAAAATTTTCTTTTATTTGTTTTTGTGGTCAACTGTACACACGTTATTCTATCCGTGATGGAAGAAAGTTATTGAGATGTCAGCAGGGATTCCAAAAAATGGAGAAAATGATGGAATTGTGGCTGAAATCCAATCTACGGAAAACCAATTGCATGTGAAACCATTACATAAGGCATATGTTTCTGTTCATTTCCTTTGTGTACCAAGTCAGTTTGACTTGACTGTAATATTATGGGAAGGCTTTTATCATCTACAGCTCACTGTGGCGTTAAGATTAGAAAGTGGTCTTAGTTCAGTGAGAGTAATCTGTGTTATTTCTCACTGGAGAATGCTGCCATTTTAAGAAAAATGGAAAGTTCAGAGGTCACAGTTCCAGGAGGGTGGAAGAAAATCAGTCTTAGCCTGATCCCTACTGCCTTTAGCTTAGGAAGAAGCCTGAAGTACTCTACCCACTGAGAGCAGGGCAAGTAGACAACTAAAATACTTGTAGACCACCCCACTTTTGCCTTTTGTACAAGCATTCACATCTGTGCTCTTCGTTTGGGAGGAACAGATGTGCAGAATAATTAATACAAGCCCAAACCAGTAGGAAACACCCCTTGATCTTGATTGGAAACACCAAGTGCAGCAGCATGAGAATATGCAAAAGTGGTTTGTAGAGCAAAAAAAAAGAACCATCCTTCAGCTGCCTTCTCCAGCAAATATTTCCTGCCCCTGAGTTTCTTTCAAGAAATAACTTTTCTCTAGTAAAAGTCTCTTGACAAGAGGTCTGACCTTGTAAGGCAGGGGAAAGAAGAAAAACTGAGTTAAGAAAAATGAATTAATGGAATGAATATTAATTCTCATCAAGACATTCAATCTATTACAAAAACACAACATAAACATGTAATAAAGCATGAATGTTGTGACTATATGATGCAAAAGTAATGACATATCTATTAAGTTTGATAATTCATTCCACAGATCACAGTCAGTTTCAGCTCTAATTCATTTATTCCAAAAAGCCTAATAAAAGCTTGATTTTATGCAGTCAAAATATCTGGAGGACCCACAAAGGGAGGAAAGGTATGTAAACCTATGTGTACATATTGGTGGTTTTGTATCTGCTTACTTAATTGTTATATGAAAGTCAGGTGCACAAGCAGAGTACTTAAAAGCCTGAGCATATGGTAAATTAATCTTAGAGTATTTATATAAAATGTGTTATTATATGCAGAAAGTTTTAAGTTTAACAGTTTGTATGGGATATATTTGTAATACTTCATGATTTTTTTAAAAGCAGTTTGCAGTTGTCTTTTGTACTTTCCGTGATTAATTGCTCTTTAACAGATCTCTCTACTTTTACAAGACCTCCTCACATTGCAGCTGCAACTTAACCTACAGAAGTACTTCCCCAAACCTTAAAGAAAAAAAAAACCCAACACTCAGTCTGACACTAATTAATTCACATATGGAATTCTGCAGATGGCAACACCATCTCTTTCATCCCAATAGCATCTGGAGTTAAATGTTTTTGGGCAAAAAAGAGACGTTACCTCAGTGTCTTTAAAGTGACTGCTTTTTAATTATAGGGACGATAGACCAGTTCCCTAACTGAGCAAAGTTACCAGCAGCTATGCGCTCCCGGGATGGCTGTTATGATTACCACCCTCACAATGTTCCTTTCAGTACTGTTCTTGTAAACAGAGAGCTTGATCAGGAACGACATTGGACATTAAATGTCTCATCTGGTCACTCACTGACTGGCTAGTCCAGAGGGGCAGAAAGTGGACACCTTAGTTCCAGAGCAACACTGATTACCCGCCTTACAGGGAAATGAAGGAGAGATTCAATACCCTTCTGAGATGCGTCTGATGTTTTAGACGGTATCAGTGATGGAACAGTTTTTGTACAGCCTCTGCAACTCACTGAAGTCATGAAAAAATATGTCCTTTCTGTGCGGCAAGGTATAAATTAGATTAAAACTTTTATGGCAATGTTTCTATGGTAAAGCAATTTACTATTCTATGAAAATGCACAGACGTGAGGCATCCGCTGCTAATGGTAAATTTACTAGTGTGCTACTTTTTTAATGTACTGATTATTCTAGTCAAGCATAATTAAAAGCTCAGCAATCATCAGCAAACAAAATACACATCTTATATGAAGAATCTGGGACAAATATTTAAGAACAGCTGCTGCTCCTTTTTTTTTTTAAATGTAATTTATGCCATTCATGCCAGTTACTTATTTGTTTTCTATCTCACTGATGCATGAGTAATCTGTGTTTAACCAGGTTGTTTGGAATACTGTGCTCATTTGAACCAAATGGGGCAATTAAAGTTGGTCTGGTACATTGTTTCCGAACTGGAAATATTCCTGTTCATGTGAGACAGTGCACTGTGGTTCTTAAAGTTTCCAAGTGATAAAGAGTAGACTGCAAAAGGAATTTTCACAGCAGATGCAGCTCTCCTAAACAGACAGAGACAGGAAAGGAACTAACATGTACACTCTCAGTGCTACGATATAGAATTTATGAGGTAGGTACAGTTGCATAAACATTAACATTTGAGTCCCACATACATTCTTTTAAAATCAAAACTTATTACCTATACTTATTCAAGTGAACTTTAATCAAGCACACTGAAATTAATTTACTAGCATTTATTATTTAATTCAATCTGGACTAAAAGTTTAGATAGAAAAAGGGAATAAATGCAAACAAAACAAATAATTGTTGCAAAACATTCCATTCAGATGAGAAAAGATTACCCCACAATTTTAGCTGGAAATGAACAATTCGTTCCAACACTGAGGAGAGCCTAGTGTTTCATTAACTACTGATTTGTGGTGATCTAATTTGGGAATTTTATTTTCTAACCCAGATGTTTCCTTTATTACACATCTCTACTTTGTTACGGACAGGGAAGAGCAGATGGGAAGGTGTTGTCCTGTCTCCAACACATGTTCAGAGTTTAGTCTTTTTTGTTTGTCCATTACTTACAATTTTAAAGTCTTCAGATCTATTGTATATTCTACCAGGTGTCCCCTCCTCCTCTTTTTCTTCCTCATCCTCCCACCAAAAGCAAAACCAACCAAGCAAAACCCTTCAAACCCCGACAAGACTATACACACACTGACATTAACAACATACCCATATACAGAAATAATGAGTAAGAGTTTGTTGCACTGAAAAATGATTTAAAAAAAAAAAAAGAGAGAAAAATGGCTAAATTAGGATCTTAAAAAAGGTGCTGATTAAAATGAGCTAGTACATAACTTAAAGTTAGTAATTCTAAGTGTTTTGGGTTTAAGTATCTCATGACTACAGACTTGTGCTAGTGTAGCATGCCTCCAGCATATTACTTGCTGAGGTCTGGGTTCGTCTCATGCACACGTAGGTACCTAATTGAACCTCAGATGTTAGGAACTGAATCACCCTTTGCTGTCTCCCTCCCAAGGAGGGAATGAGCGAGGGCAATTTGGCCCAGCCAAGATCTGGTGGGAAGAAACTCCAGTTTAACTGAAAAGGAAGAATGGTGCTTTGCGGTCTAGCTTGTTGAAGTGAATCTGGTCAGACAATGTTTTTCAGAAAAGTTTGGAAAGCAAAGGGCTGCTAACACTACCTCCTTTCTATGGTTGTAAATTAGTAACTCAACAGAGCTGTGCTTATGTAGAGCATGGAAGATAATAGCATGTGGACTTTTACATATCAGCATTTGCACTGCTCAGTATTTACAAATGCAAAGCCATACCTGAGGAAGAATGAGAGAGGTTAGGATTTCTCGCTTTTAAAGGAGAAAAGTCTGGCCTCCTGAATTCTGAAAGAAAAATCCATCAGTTCTTCTGTTCTTGCAGGGCAGAGCAGAGTGAATTAAAAACAAAAGTCAAATAATCTGTAACAGCTTTAAAAATCTTTAGAGAATTAATTTTAAAAATTGTTTATTGATAAAAGTTTCAAAATACTGATAAGAGTTCATTTCAGTATTAGAACAAAAATTTTAAAAATTTCCCCTCATACCTGATCTCCAGTGGATTAAAATGTCTGGCAGAAAGAGATTGAGAAAGAGTTCTTTTTACTCCCACAAAAATGAAGTTGTGAAAAGGAGATTTAAATTTCACCTTTCAAATGTTTCATAAAAATTATGGCATTTCTCCTTTCATATATGTATGTATAATATTTCAGCTGTTTTCCATAATGAAAAAAGCTGATGGAATGTTATGTGCCCCTGTTTTTTTGAAGCCAGATACCCCACAGTAATAGGCTTAGTCTGGGAGCAGTGGGTAGAGTGGAAAGGCATTGTAATGCTGTGCATTAACCTAAATCCTCATTGACATTCCACTGTGCTACTGCCTGTATTACCTGCTAAGTCTCTTTATGCGCTTCTAGAGACCCTATAGTGAGGTTCTTAGGTTGCTCTGTGTAGCAAACATTACAGAACACAGTTTTAAAGTGTGGGAAATAAGGGAAAGTGTAGGGTGCATTTTTCAATACATTTCTGCTTTTACCCACTCTCTTTTCTTCAAATGTACCAGAGTTCTGGTGATAGTATTTCTACAATGGATTTGGGTCTTCCTCGACCAAATTCAAACACCATTAATCAGGAAATTCAACTTAAATGTAGTTTTGTCCAATGACCTAATTTAAAAAAAAAAAAAAATTAACATTATTCATACAATATATAAACCGTAGTCATTTTAGCTCTATTTTTGATGCTGTTATTAAAGAAGTGGATTTAATGGGCCAGCAAAGGGGTCCATTAGTCTATCCCTGCCTATGAAAGCATCTACACTGTCATGAGATGATGGGAATGCCTGCAGAGCTTTGCTGGCTCCTTACATAGGTTAAGGATGCCTATCATTCCCGGAGACATTTCTGTTTGTTTTGTTTGTTAAAGTGTTTTGTTGCTGATGGATAGGGACCAAATATAGTACTTTCAGTTAAAAACTATCTGAAGTTGAAAGTAAGGTACAATTCCTCAGAGTAGTATAGATTTTCAACCTAAGAACATTAAGGCCGTTCAGATCTGGATCTTTTATTTTATTTTTCCACAACCCCAGAGGACTGGTTTACATTAAGAAATAATGTGAAGATGGAGAAAATGCCTCCTTTTCAGGTGAATGTTCTACTTACTTGACCAACTCTGTGAACTCTAGCAAGGCAGCTGTTTGATGTCACTAAAAATGCTCCCCATGCTACTTTTAGGCTGCACATAGCTGTCTTCAAGTCTTTTCTCCAGCAAAGAAAGAGGAAGAGACTGAAGAAGAACTTGGACAACATAAATCTTTCTGCTTTGGGGACTAACTGTTATGTTCTGTCCAGCAAGTGCAGTTCATGGCTCTGGGGTAGGTGCCAAGGATCAGGTTCTTAGGGGCATCTTGGGCCCTAAAGTATTTCAAGAGGTGGGTGGAACACAGGGCCTGTGGACAGCATTATGGTACTAAAGTAGCGGTGGCATTGAAGAAAGCCAGAGCTCTGATCCTGGGGCTGTTTGCCAATACCCAATGCTGCAGAGCAGAGAAGAAGATATTTTGGGTTGTAAAAAATGTGGTCTTCTGCTTGGGATTCACATCTCCTGATTTTATCCGGATGTCTGTGTACCTGCCCAGTCCTTCCTCACAGACTCACAAGAATGCAAGTGGTGACCACAGCACTGCTTTTTTATTCCACACCTTGGAGGCTAGAATGTGGGACATGCAGACGTCTACCTCCTTCTCTGTCTGGAGGCATCCTGACACCAAAAAGTAATGTATGAGTAAAAATGATTACTCTCCCCATCTCCTCCTGAATAACTTCTTGTTAGCATGGATTACATAGATGTGCAGTGGGCTCAGAGGAAGAGGAGGAGTGAATGGATGAGCCTGGAGTGAGTGTTATGAGGGCTGTCACCCAACAAGGACAGAGCAACGTTTCCATCCCTTCACCCCTGAACAGAGCCATGACTAACTCAGGCATATTTTCATTCACTACACTCTGTCTAATCATGCTTATTGAATCTGGACTCCCAATTAAGGAAGATGGAGAAATGCATCATCTGTGAATCTTGGTAGTGGTTAGGCCTATTTACTGAGCATTTATAGACATGCTTAGCATCAGATACTGAACTGTTCCAAAGAACAGATGACAACATGGCAGCCTGTAGGCCTTAATCATCTCCTAGGCCAGGCAATCATTGCAGGGGAATTTTAAGTATCCGCATTTTCAACAGGGTACCCAAGGTGGTGACTGGACCTCTTGTTTTCCCCTAGTTCCCTTTGCAGTCCTGGCCCTACACCATATGTGTCTCCAAAGTCATACTATGCAAACACTTTTGCTGCTGTGGTACTGCTTGTTTTTACTAGCTTATTTTAAAAGCATTCCATTTGACTAAATCAGTTGCTTTAACTCCCAAACAATGAATAATTATTAACTTCATTTTTTCACTGGAGGCCAATCTTTGCTTATATCAAGGAGAGTTTTTATGTCGGCAGCTCTGTTAGTCTTGCTATTAGTGAGAAAACAGTCCTTTTTCCCATCTAATGCTGGGTCACTTCTCTTCTCCCCTTTCTCTTACATGAGAGTTCCTTATTCTGGCACAAAGAGGAAGTTAGTTACAGCTGTAACTTCACATATTTCACATCTGTCACCCATTATTTTAGGCATAGGCAGTAATGATTGACATGTATTGTATAGTTCTACAGATTAGTTTAAAGGAATTCTACTTCTGTTTCTACTAGAGCAGCAACTTGGTTACATTTTTAGCATTTTCTTATTCTCTTCTTGTAATTACAGCCTTTCTTTGGCTTAGAGTTAAAAGAAATATTTTGTAACTATCTTCAGGGGGACGAATTCACCCACCGTAGCTGAAGATCCAGATTCACTTCGCTATATTTTTTGTAATTTGAGTTTGACGGTGAATTTGACAGGTCTGCTCCATGATCCATTTTCCTCATGTCATGGTTAGGCTAACTACTATTGTCCTCACCTTGTGCACAATTAGAGTAGGTCCATTAAGGGGTCAGTGGATCACTGATGCTAGCACAGCTGAGGACCAGGCCCAGGAAATTTGTGAAGAAGCTATAACCATAACACCATTTCTTTAAAAGAATGCAGCTAAATAGGCATGTGAATAGGATCCATACGCATATTTTTACTTTATGTGTGTGGTTTTTGCACGCTGTGATTAACTCCTCTATCTTGGAATAATATGTGTTATTTCTTTTTAAATTAATCTGAAAAGTGATTAAAGTTTCTGGCCTGCCATGTAACATGTTACCATGCAGTCACATACGTAATTAATCGTTAAATTAAAAACCCTACTTTGTCATTTTTTTCAGAGTGATCTGGTTAGCATTTGTGAATTGATAGCACAGAACATTTGCTTTGAAGACTTTTTCATGAAAAAAAGTAACTATCATGCCTCTAGTCTATCAGTTAGTATATGGGGTCAAAACTATACTGACGAATGGTCCTGATCAGGAGTCTGCCGTGGGAGTTTTTCTACCATTGGGTTTACTAGTCTTTGGAACAAATCCGTGCAAGTACATATACACAAGGAATGAATTTGGCTCAAGTCACATAAACTGTTTAGAAACAAACTGTTGCTTTAAAAATTTTGTATTATTACTACTAGTATTGCTTACAGGATTTCTACTTATTTCAAAAAGCATAGTTTACACTTCTTGGACTCTTGTATACTCACTTATCTTTCACATCTGATCTCTCACATTGCTTACATAAGACAGTAACTTTTCTGTTTACCTCTTATTAAAAAATAATAACTAAATCCTGAAGATGTGGTTTAGACCAAAAGAAGGAGGAAGATGATTAATAATAATTTATTCTTCCCTCCAAAGAGAACATTTTCGTGCATGTTAAATAAAATTATCAAGTCTGCATTTCCATGTCATGTGCTTCCTCTCCACATTGAGCTTTCTTTCTTTTTCTGTCTTCTGGTGCAATTCCTGGATCAGTTTTAATGTAGAAACAGAAACACAAGACGACCAAGATATTTCTGGCAGTACTTCCAGACCAACTGGAGCAAGGAAGGCCTCGACACCATCCTCCTCAAGCCTGTTGGTTGTGAAATTTTCAGGGTAGGTTTGCAGGCACAAATGCTTAGATAAAGTAAATAAGAGTGAGTCCACGTTTCTCCAGTGTCAATGTTTTTGTTTTGTAGAATAGTGCCCTGCTCAGCCTGAAGGTCTTTCCCTTCCCCTAAAGCAGGTACTGCTCTCTTATTGTTGAAAATTATTAACAAAATCTGTCAAATGATCTATAATGATACTAGGGATGTGGAGAAAGGTGCTTTAACAAGTTAAAAGAAGCTCAAGAATATTTTAGATTTCTTACATGAACATTTTGTGGATACCTGCTATCTCTTTTTAGTACTGGTCACACATAATTTGGTTTTAACACATTGGCAGGTATGCAATCATTAAATATAAGCATCCTTCAAGTATGGGTTCCCTTACTCCACAGTCTGTCATCTCAGACATAGCAATTCTGTGGTTCCCTCACTTTCCACTTCAGGAGAGGCAAATTATAGTGCAGGCAAGTTTCACAAGTGAATTCCAGGTCTCGGAGGCTATCGCTTGGAAGCCTAATATCCATGTGATCACTGATTAATCTCTTTCCATTTCTTCCTTTTTGGCAGAGTAATATAAGTTCTTGAGATGAATAGCCATGACATCTGGTTTGAAATAAAACTTTCTAACCCATTTATTCCCCTAGCAGAGAATCTGGCAATAACCTTAGATTATCATCTGTGAACGAACACTGTCATGTTCGATACTCTGGACATAGCATCTGAGCTGCCATGCAGCTCTGTGACTGCATGGAAGTGATACTTGTTAAATAGTTTTATTTCTGTGACACATAAAACCCACCCAGGCAAGGACTGTGTTATGGCAGATGCTGTATACAATATATGATTATACTTTGAATATGCCCCTAAAGATCTTCTGTTTAGTATCTGGCCTTTATCCACCCTTAGATGCTTAACCAGCCAGAACTAAATACGAAATTCATCTCCTTATTACTAGCCTTCTCACAAGTATTGGAATTTGGATATATGCTTATTCATTGAATAAAGATACAGGAGAAATGGAGTGTAAAATGAATTAATTGAAGCATGCTGTTGAACACAGGAAAAAAACCCCACCATAACTTAACTTGAGGGACTGAAATAAAAAAAAAATATTAATAGAGAAAAAGATGTTTTTCAAACGTGATTCTCAACCTCTTAGAAATAACAAGCATCTATGCCTATGGCTGTCATTTATACTTTATGCCAATGGGAAAATTCAGGGTGCACTCAGCTCTGAGCACATCTACAATCTGAATGACAATTCAAGAAAATTTGCTGTTGATATTAAATATTTTTTTTTTAAGGAAAAAAATTACTCTCATCTTGATGCCACCAAGATGTTTAAATAAGTTTTTAAATCTTGTGATTACTTTAATTTTATTTAAATTTATTTTCATTTAAATGATCCTCATTGATATTGGAAGTATAATCTATGAAATGCATTAGTGGGCTGCTACCTCTATGAAACGTGGGAAATGTTTGCATCTTTTGTTGTATGACTTCCAGAATGTAAGCTAGCTAATGGAATATGAAATAATCGATATAGCCAGGAGACTGTCTAGGAAAAATACGTGTGATTCCCTTCCAATCTGAATTATCCTATGAACCTATGAGTCTAAGAATCACACCTCTTCTCCTCCTTCCATTTGTTTTAGCCAAGCTCTGTGATTTATTTTTATACATAAGCTTGGCAGAAATAAAAAATAAACCCCAAAATGGCTCAAAGGGAGAAACCATTAGATGAACCATTTTAATAGAACACATGGATTAAGGAAGTATATCAAAAAGAGAGAAAAAACACAATGTGTTGGATTCGAAGTGGTGAAACTGTAAAAAAATGTTAAAAAACATTTCAAGCTAATTAGATGCTGGGTGTGGCTTCAGCCTGTGCAGAGAATTTTATTGTTCAGTAACATTTGTGAATAATCTGAGAAAACTTTTGCTCCTATGAATGTTTTCAGGCAGCAGATTCCAGATCTGTAAGTCATGGTTTTGTTTCAAAATTTGTTCCAATAAACAGGGAACCAAAATTCGCTGTGGGTGGAACAGCTGTAGAGCTTGGCTCTTCCAGTCAGGGAGCAGAACCAAAATCCTGTGGCATGGCATTTGCAGAGCAAATATCAAGGGCCTTACTCAAAGGATGTCTATGTGTACATAATGAAGTTGTAAGTTCAAACAGACCAGCAAAGAAAACAATTGTTTGTTAATTTTTATTACCTAACTTGTTTGTAATAATAATTTCTGGTTATTAATAAATTAATGTTAAATGCAGACAACATTGTTCTTATTTTTCTTTTCTCTTAATGCCCAGTCAGTTCAACCCTGCCAAAAGCATAATGCAATCATTGACTAGACTGGCTATCCTCTATTATAGAATCCATATGCCTGCACTTAGGATCATATCTATTCTGCTTCCTCTTAGAGGCTTTTGAGAACATAATCACAATACAGTTAACAAAAACTAGAAATTTTAAGCAAATTTGTTATTTAAACAAAACAGAATTGAAAAACAATGCCTTGGTATGTAGGCATAAATGGACAAAACCATCTAAATTTTATAGAGTTAAAACTAAATTAAAATATTTAAATATATGACCTATAAAGCTGATCACTCAATGCCTTTAGCCCTGAAAACTAACGATTATCAAACAGGGTCCTTAAATGGAAATATCACTTGGGAGAACTAGCACAATGTTAGGAGGATAACGTTCATATTAAAAGCAAACAAAGAACATGACAAAAAAAAAAAAAAAAAAGAAATACACTGCATCTGGCACTTTAACTGGCGGGTGATTTAATGAATAGGGATTTTTAATCTCTCCTTCACCCTCAAGGGTGAAATTCCCTTGCAGTATACAGCAGAACTGGTGGGGAATGAAATATCTGCCACAGTGCTGGTCCCTGTAGACTGGGATTCAGGGCCAAAATTTGGATTGTCTGAAGAACTTAAATTGAGGATCTCTGTTTTGTAAAGGGTCTATTAAAACCAGGATTTTTCAATTCAAACCATTCAGCTGGCATGGGGAGGAAGGTTTCCTGCTCACTCTCCCTTTTGAAGTGTTTTCTGTTCCAATGTTTGTTCTGTTTTTGTTGCTTTTGATGTCTAGATTTGTGGCTCCCTCCATTCCTGAGAAAACAGACTCTTTTTTCCTCCTGCTGGAGAACTCAGTGAAGCCCAGAATTCAACTAGTCTGGCCAGGAAAATAGGTCTACCTCTATTCTGTGTTTCAGAGTGCTTGACCATGTTCCTCACATGTCTGAAAAATCTATATTTCTAGAGAAAAAACCTCAACTTTGAAGGTAAATCTTGTGTAATGTACCATACCATTGGTATCCATTATAGAAATAGTTGAAAATAGTTTTGTGTGTTGGTATTTCTGGACATTAGTGCTCCTTTTCATAAGAGTCAACTTCCTGGACAAGACCCAGTAAAAGAGCAAAACATCTGTTTCCAGGACGAAGGGAACTTTCCTTCTTTAAGTGTGATTTAAGAATATCTTGCATTCTAAGTGGTCAGTGATATGGTTCTTGAACTACTCAAAAAAAAAAGAAAAAAAAGGGAAGTGGGAGTAAAACCGGAGAGAAGAAACAGACACACGATAATTGTCAAGAGACATAAACTTACCAGGCGGCCTAACAAGACCAGCTAAGACTCTCTGCTCAATGTTTGCATGAGGCATTAATTCCCTATAAATTATGAGATGTCACAAATCTTTCCCTGTAATTTTTTTCTTCATTCAGCAAGATTTGTTTTGAACAGTACACAGGTATCTTCCTGGGTTACGTGGGAAGATAAGATCTGTGTTTGAAGATATGTGTAAGAGATGATTCAAAAAAGAATAGCTATGATGTCTAAAATCTGAGTTTTATGAAACATTTATTAGTCTGACTTGTGAAATGTGCTTTTTTTTTCCCCCCAGATAACAATTCAAGGGGTAAGGGGCAATGGAGACATGGCCGTGATATCCATGGTAACTCTGTAATATAGACAGTTTGATGATAATTAGGGCAACAGAAGGAATTTTAGAAATGAGGGTGAAATGTGTATATAAAGCCAAATCTACATGGAGTAATATGTGTTTTGGCATGATATCACTGCCGTTGCAAGTAACTGACTCTAACAGAATTGAACTTTGGAATGGGAGAAAACTCTTTGTTGGGACAGTGAGGTACATAATAAGTCCCATAATAAATAGAAGGAGATTGAAACACTAAATGAGAAGAGCTCATATTTTTTACATCCTTACCACTGGTCATTCTGTAAAAGTAAAGCTCACATTTTAAAATTCTGACTTACTGTGTAAATTGCTTCTTTAGGAAAGTAGAAGCAAGAAATACTTCATACAAATAATGGAAGATAAACATGATTATAAAGTTCATGTTGCAGTGTTTACTTCTGTTGAGACTTTATTTGCTAAAACTGAGCCTGTGGCGACTTTTTTTGAGACAGAGTTATTAAGCCCTGAAAACAGGGGTGGAAATGCAGAACAGCTGGCAACAGAGGGATCATAGCTTTAATAATGGAGGAAGATGCACCAATGGAATATATTGTAAGTATGTAAAACCCATAGGGAACCACACGGTGTTTCACTGCTATACATGTAAAGCAACAATTGCTCTGTGGCAAGTGTCCAGCAGGTAGCTGCTGTAGGTGGCAGCTTGTCTAAGGTGGAAGGGTTGTTGTTCATTTGAAAATAGGAATAGATCTGTGAGTCTTGTGACAAGGAAACTTCCAAGAATTGTAAAGTTTGCTGTGGATATTTATCTATAGTATCCAGATGTCTTTTTTTCTGCTGAATCTTGCCACCAGTAAAGTTTCTTTGAAAGACATCCGTGCTTCCTGCCAGACCTGATTACTGCTAGAACAGCCTCTCCTACAATGTTTAATTCCCTGCCTCTTCTCTTCATACTTTGGTCTATCTGTCAAAAAACACCCTGCCTTAGACATCGTTGTACTGGCTCTGGCTGGCGCTGCTGTGGTTGATGTTGCCTCCTACAGATGGCAATACTTGGATATGGCCCCAGCTAATTTTGGAACGAGAGAAAGGTTTTCTTAGCCATTATGCACAGAATTACAAAAGTTCCCTTTTCTGCTTACACAAAAAGGTGCAACAAGCCAAAGAAAAGATTAACAGGTAATTTGTCTTAAACATATTACAAAAGTGTTCCTTTACATGGTACAGCTTCAAGGAGAGCCTATGTTTATATGTTTACTATACGGCTCTGCAGAAGACAAAGACACTTGATAGACAACAGGAAAATTGTTCATACGAGATTAACCGATCTCATTTGATTAATAAAGTAGGTCTCTTTGCAAAGAGAAATCTTTTAATATATAGCTATAAAAGTTTCGTGGTTAGGCTAGATTAACTGTGATTTCTGAGTTTCCTGTCTGATGGGAACAGGGAGGCACAGCTGGAGCCTTATCTTGGGTCAGATCCAACCTAATTCCCACAGGGAGCCTCTATAAGGGTTTTTGATCTACTGCCTCGGATCATAGCTTCATTTCGGAATTCATTATAGCACACAAAAGAGCAAGGTCCGTTGAGCTAACTTGATTGGCATGCCACACGCTCAAGCTTTGCACCATGTCAGTTCAATTAACTGTTCATTCCTATATAAAACCCGAACAAAAACCCAAACAAAAAAGTCTCTCTTCTGTATTTCAGAGCCATATTGTTTAATTGCTTTTTTCCATCCAGCTTTCAGAATTAGACAATAGGTTGTAAAACATTAGTACCTGACCTACAGAAAGAAAATGAGGTAATATTTCTATCAGGATTGCATGTGCACAACTGAGACCAGAATTTGACTTACACCATATAAAGCTTTCCAAATCTTTAGCAGATCATGGATGTAAACGGAGGAAATAATCAAGTATGAATCTACAGTGGTTTTGGAGAAAGGAATAGATAAAGTTGGTGAAAATTTATACAGACGTTAAAACAAAATGTGCTTCCACATGAAAGGAAAGAAATGAAACTCTTCAAGCCTCCAGAAGTGTTCATCTAAATTTTGGTGGGATTGCCTCTGAGAGGCCTTTCTGTCTCTCTCTCTTGCTCTCTCTCTTTTGTCTAACCCCAAACTGACAAAATGGTTTTCTACTACTCTTGGCTGAGGGCGGGGCAAGAGGGAAGAGGCCTGTTGTACATTTGGGTAAAATCTTCTCCTGCTCTGGGTGGCTCAGCTAGCCCTAAAACATTGCCAGCTGAAACCCACCAACCAATGGCCCTATAAAAGTGGTGGCACGCAGGCTGGCTTGTTATATGACAGCCAGTCCATTGGTGAAGGCCAGAATACGGGGTGACTTCATTAGCTCTTGTGAGGGAAGCAGGGAATTGCCTGATTTACACTACATACCAAACCTGTTACTCATGTCAAATGAAATTGTGTAATCACTGTTTGATTTTTAGGGTAAGCTATCAAATTCAAATATGTGAGGTGCTAATTAAATACACCTAGTAGAAGAGATACTCATGCAGTAAGAAATTGGTCCAAGATATGCTGGAAACTCAGATCTGTAAAACATTTTGTCCAAAAGGTTTAAATTATAAAAAAAGAGACAGATTTATTCTTCTGTGTCCCAAAGCAAAACACAGTTTCTATGACAGGAAAACCTGCAAAGCAATGCTGAGGGAAAAGTGTTTTATTTTATCGTAATCCATCAGCGATTTCTGATAATTGCTGAGTAGTCAGGCAAGTCAAATACTTTTGAGATGCATAAACAAGTGCAGGCAAGTTCACTTTTCTTTGTGTTACTATTTTAGACATGCAGGCCTCCATGCACAAATGGACTTATCCTGAGCAACAGAATGAAAGCCCTGTAGGAGGTGACTAGGAACTCTGTGTAATACAGAAATTTAAAGAACTGCCAAAGCCAGTAAGATAGTTTTCCTAAAGTAACCAACAGATGCTGACGAAAACAGCTGGGCTTTCTAAGTCTCACTCTAAATATGAAACTTGGTTGTCTCCTTCTATCTTGCCTCCCCCTGGGATTCATCTTGACCTGTCATTTGCGGTTAGAGGCTCAAGCACTGCAGGGGTATAACCTTCTGTCCCTCCTCACAAAACACATGGAGGAAGGTATGAAATACTTGGTCCAGTCCATTGCAGCTCTACCCATATATACCTTGTTCTGAGAAAGCACGCTAACCGTCAGATAGAGCAGGGGCAACAACGAAGGCACAGGGGCCAAAGGCAGCGCAGCTTTTGAATGGCATTTGGCGGAGCCAGCAGCTGGTAGATCACTCAGAGACATTTGTGAGAGCCAGCTGTTTCCAGCTGCTGACTGCTGCTGTCTTGCTTCTTGGGAGACAGCGTCTTCTGATTCCCACAAGCACTGAGAGAGAAAAATGTGATGTGCCAAACCACCCTGGGAAGATTGTTGAATCGAGCCAATATGTTTGAGGGGTAGGGAGAATATTCTCCTTCCCTCCTATTGAAGCTGTTCCTCCTTGCATGAATATGCTCGGGCTTCCCAGTCTGTGCCCCCTGCGTCACCCACGGGTACAAAAAGGATCCAGAACATGCTGTAAGCACATGCCAACATTTCTGTCCTGTCAAATTAGCTAGAGTGCATGATAAGGAGCTCAGGCTGGCTGTGCTTTTGTCCCAGCTTGGCTCTGGGTGTGTGAGACCAGATGGTCCCTGATACAGCTTAAAGCCTCTCAGTGCAAAGTTAGCCTGAACAAATCCAAACCTCCTAGACGTCCTTACCTTGGGTCAGTGCTCTGTGACCATGCTGCGTGACCCAAACTTACTCATGTAATCAAAGACTGGTCACGTAATCGCTAGGTCCCAGAGAAAGTACGCTCATACGTGATGTTAGCATAGAAATTAGGACATTTACTTCAGGGGACAGGGAAGGCAAAGCAAGATGGAAGTATTGTTGCCCAGTTCAAGTATCAATCTGTAAAATATTTGCATAAGCAATATTCATAGATATTTCTCTCCTGCACACAGAGAAGAGAAAATAGTAAAAGTTTATGTAATATCTGCTTTTGAAGGGGAAAGATGACAGTGTTTGTTGTTGTTTTGGTGGTAAATTAATTGTCCATCCAAAGATGTTTTGTATGATGCAGTTTAGAAGGCGTGTGGTTTGCAAGCAGTTTATTAGTTTGCGGTCTGCTTGGAGGCTGCGTGTTACCTAGAGGACAGAGATCCTGCCCTCTGGCTTCACTACTGCTTTGTAATTAATTCCAAATTTATTACCTACCCGAAGGTAAAGGCTCAAATAACCAAACTGCCAGCATCCTGAGAGCAAGAAACATAATTTTATGTGTCCTTATCCCACTCTTTTAAAGGTGACAACCAAAAGCAGCCGTGAGAGATGCTGAAGAATAAAGAGACAGTGGAAGGGACTGGATGATGGTGCCGAGCACGTGTGAAAACCTTGCGAGTAACATTTGCATGTTTTCCCTCAGTGAAAGAGCATATGGAATAAAGAAATCGGAAAAATGAGACACAATTGAAAGAAGTCTGATGAACGAGATGGCCAGGAGGATTTGCAGACATTTTTGTCATGACAGTCTCAAATGGGGATATTAAGAGATAACATGGAAAACTGAACTAATTGGCTCAAAGACGTGTGAAAAAAAAACTTGATATGGGAATTTGCTTTACCTCCCCTGGGCTGGAAGTCAATGTGATTGTCAACTATTATTAGAGAAGTACTAGTGAGAATTATGCAATTATGGAAAACACTAATTTCTCAGAAGCAAATGATACTAGTAATCATTGGATGCTTGTGAAGGAAATAATAAATATCTTCACCAGTTATACAGCTGGGAAGACATGAAGCTATTTAAGATTTGTTGGAAAGTAGTGATGACACTGTATAGAAACTGTATGTTCAAAGTAATTTTGGATGGGGCCCTAGCAAGCCAATTGAGTTTAAATAGAAAGAAAAAACCAGAAATAATTAAACAAAACAACCCACCCTCCCCCAAATACAAAAGTATCTAAGGTTCAATATTCAATATTTAAATATTTAACATTCAATATTTAAAATAATTTAGTATAAATTACTTAACATTCAATGTTTTTAAAAAAAATTAAGCCTTGGTAAACTCTGAGAACTAGTTAGTGGAATCAGGTAGAACATAAAGATCAGGGAGCCGTATAGGATAAGTCACAGCTTGTGTACCAGTGACTTAAAAAAGAAAAAAAAACCAAACTATTCTATTTGAAGTTGTATTTAAATGACAGGGGAACTTTGGTGGGGAAGAGTTCTTGACAGAACTGGCTTAAAAGCTAATGGAGGAAAAAAATTAGGAATAAGAGGGTATCCTATTAAACTGAGGCAAAAAAACCCAAACTGCTGAGGAAAGACAACATCTTTTTAGGGAAATAAAAGTTCAAGGAAAGAAAATTGTGAAAAATCAAGTTGAATTGGCACTTTGAAAACCTAAGGGAAAGGAGGGATGACGGATGCAAGAACGCCATATTTATCCATCTGTCTCTTTTTCTTAAAGTTTGTGTAGACATCAATGAGTATTTGTTCTTAGAGCAAGCACATCGGGCTTTAATTTGGGACCAGGATTGAGACAGACTGTAACTGCACAGCATTGCTCATGTTGAGTGTTCTCTGGACAGAATTTCAGTCAGCTAGGGAAAACTAGTTTCTCAAACATAAATCAGATATGGAATTTGGTATCAAATTTTTCATCATCCCAGCTGCAGCCTAGCCCTGAAGTAATGTAAAATATGAGTCAGGACTATGTGCTAAATCCTTCAATAGATCTAGTTTGCAGTTTTGAGAAAGTTTGCCTTTATAGGTAAAGCTGTTCAGTTCATTAAGAATTAAGCTGCCTCTGATTTTGCCTGGGTTTACTTTAGATGTTTTTTCTCTTTTAAATAAAAAAAAAATGTCTGATTTCCTTCACTAAATATGCTTTTTATTTTGGAGTGATAGGAAACAAAGCTCAAAGAAATACTGTAGGCTTCTGGACTGACTGATTGGTAAAATGATAACAAAACCTGACATAAACCAAGCAAAAAAGTTCTGGGGAGTGCATTAGTTTTCCTGTGAGAGATTCACAGAGCTAAGAACCAAAAAGAAAAGAACTGCCAAGAAAAGCTGGAAAGGGAGGGATTTTCTCCAAGTCAGGAAAGGATAGCTCAGGCTAGGAAGGCTATCGCATCGCAATGTACAAGGCCTGGCAGATGACTTGAAAAATGTCTAAGGCCCCAATCCAACAAAGCACTTAAGCGTGTGGGTACCCTCTTTGACAACGGTCGACTAGACACCTACTTAAAGTTATGAGTCAATAACTCAAATGTTTTTCCCAAGGACAATAACCTGAAAATTTTCCCAGAAATAGACTGAAGACAAAAGCACAGACAACTGCAGAAAGGACCCTTCCAACAACACATGTTCTAGTTACCTTACTTTGTGGTAACATTTTAAACCCTGATACGTTTTTATATAATCCATTCTTGTTCGTAGCAGAGGAAAACATATCAATGGCTATACTCATTATTAAAAACCTTTCTTATATTGTGAAAGGAGAAAAAAGTTTTGTAAAAAAAATACATCAATCCCCTTGACGTATAATGTCAGGGACATTTTTATAGCAGTAAACAAAAACACTGGCTACCGAACGTGGCATGAGTTTCAGCAGATACAGTAGGAGAAATCAAAACAAGTTTAAATTAAAGCTCTAAGGATTCTTTCAACTGAAAATAAATGGAGGACGAGCACAGAGGAGTCCACAGCGTACAAAATAACAAATACTTCAAAACTGCTGACAGCAAGGCTGGACTGCTAAGGTGACAAATGCTCAGGAAGCTATACAATATAAACAAACGCATGTTTAAGTATCCAAGTGAGACCACACTTTGAGAGCAATGTCATGTCATTTCAACATCTGGCTGCCTGTGTCTAGTATTGTCTCAGTGGTGGCAAACTGGTCAACTACATTCAAGTCCAAAAGACACTAAGACCTCAAAGGAAAATACAAGTGGCCTGCATTAAGACCCTGGTCAGCAATGTTTCTTTTATTGAGTATTCTTTTTAAGTCAATTGGTGAGAATGCAAGCCCAAACTCAGTAACCAGCGGCAGAATATTATAACAGAATATTATTACTGTGTGGCTAAGATATCAAACTGAAGATCTACATTAGAAATATGTCATAAGGAATCCCAGCAAAAGTGTAATTTGATTGACTGGGGAGACAGGAAACCCTAAGTCCTAGAAATGCAAAGACTGAAGAAAGTAAGGTTAGAAAGAGTCTTGTGTTGCAAAGTATATGTTAACATATTTGAAAAGTCATAGTAATTTAAGAACCACTACTTAGGCTAACGTTATGAAGCACTGCAAAAATATCCCGAAGTGAAAAGAGAGAATAAACGATGAGGAGACACATGTAGGCACCCAGATTTTGACTGCATCAGAACACAGCTGAAGAAAGAATCCCTACAAGATGAACACTGAGCAGTTCCATAGTGCTTGAGGTTATTTTTGTTTAAAAAAGGTAGCAAAATGCCTTCCTAGCCATAAACTGAACAATAGTCATATAGAACTGAAAGAAATTCTGGTATTCTGGTGTTTAATTATTTAAAACAGAGTCTCAAAAAGCCATATAGATTGAATCCAGTATATAGAGACTGGAATACAAGCTATCCCTAATATTTCTAATTCCTTTCAGTGGAAAACCACAAAAAAGTAGAGTTCTTATGATCCTCATAAAGAAAGCATAAGGAAATCTTACCAGTCTTTTTTTTTTTCTTCTTTTTTTCCCTTATATAGAGCATATTTTGAATTCAGAGGACTTCTTAGACAAGTACAAATCAAGAGCTGAGACTGGCAATACAATGGTGGGACCAATGTGAATGATTTTCCTTAAACTGATGCCTCCTAGAGGTGTCTCAAATAGAGAAGAGAAAAAAAGGAGGGTACTCAATATCATTAACACAACTTTAAATCCTCTGGCCTGAGAAATTTAAAAAGAATCTGACTGGTTTATTCAGAAGTATTTAATTTTTCCCATTAACACGAGTTCTCCTTATATTAACCCAAAGCATATATATTTTGTCCAGTTTTAGACAGTGCTTAAGGGAATGGTGTTGTAGCCATAAAGGGCTATTGACAAAAGCAAGACAAAGTTAGGAGAAAGAGAGAATACATTTTATAAGGCCAACTAATATAGTCAGAACAACTGAAAGATACATTAGCGCAAAAGTCTTTCCTGAGGTCATGATACGTGTCTTAAATCCTATATTCACTTTTGGGTAGCCGCATTCCTGAAGTGGAGTTTTGGAAACAGAGAGCGAGCTGATCGAATGCCAGTATAATGTCAGTATAAATCAGTGTACCATCTTGCCCATAACTATCACCTTGCAGAAGCAGATTTTGAGACATGAAATGCAATGTGGTGAGGAATAATAAACAGGAAGCACTAACAATACCACAACTAAATAAAAAGTCTGAATTAAAAAAAAAAAAGGTAATCAAAGGCAGTGATTACCTATGTACTCTGCTAATACACTTGTGAATTATTTTCCAGCTTTGTTCTCATTGTAAGCAAACATTGCTTTAGGGCTGCTTTATTTTGGTAAATACATGTAAAACATCTCTTATTTCAAAGAATCTTTAAACAAAGTGAAAGATTAAGTCTTTTTTTGACATGCAGAAGTATTTGCACTGACACCTCATTTCACTTCAATTCAATGCCACTATGTAAAACACCCAAAGAATAAGGACACAATTATGTAATGATATTCTTTTCAGTTTTCGCTCTCTGGTATGTCCATCTGCTTATTTAGATATTGATCTGGGCATACAACATGCACCCATCTTTTACACTTTAGGTAAACGGCAGCTAAATTCCAGCTAGGTTTCACTGCAGACAATCCTCAAAGAAAGGAAATCAAATGAATGGCTACTATTGTAGTCATCACCTAGTAAACTTAATCTTTTGAAGCAGATATCCTTCCTGCCCTATTGTGTTTGCCTGTCAACCAAGCATGCCCTATCTTAGATCAAGAAAGAAAGAAAAAGAACCCGGAAAGTTTCTAAAGCAACAATATTTTCTTTTTAGTCTGTTTGACAACGAATACATTTATTTATGTTACTGAGCCCAGGAAGAGTTCCAAATTCCCAGTATCCTGTACTCGTATCGAGGCAAGATATTGGCGTGTCAGCCACCTTTCTGCTCCATATTCGAGTTTTTTTTATAGAAAGGAGGCCTGGGCATGTGAGCTTGCGGATCCCATGTGTCAGGGATCCCTGACATGCTCCGACAGATGTCTGAACCAGGAGATGAGGACCTCGGTTTTCACTGCAGTGGATCCCAGCAGGTAAGTCTAGACAATGTGTTCCTTTTTCAATTGCACATTGTATTATAAAGTAGGAGGGATTTGATCACTCTAGCAGTTCTACTTCATTTCCAAGCCCTCAGTCCCACTGGAAATCAAGCTGGGGCAGGGGGGTAAGATCTCGATTGCCATATATTTGGTTGCGTTTTCCTGAAGGAGATATAATATCATTTAAAAGAGCTATTCTGCCAAGATAATTATCTCTCAAATGTCTGAAAAATTTAGTGAGCTCTCTAGGCATGCTTATCCAGAATTTTACAACATGGCAATATGGGTTTACAATTAATTAGCACACTATTTGGGGACCTGAGGCCTCCATTTCATCTTCTTGCTATCCCAGGTTGAGGATACTTGCCTGTCTTTATGTTTTCCTTAGATATTTGTTTGATTTTTTTACATGGTGACCTCTTAACCAGCAATGTACTAGATGTTGATTCCAATATAACTACATTCATCAAAGTCAAGTAATTTAAAAACTACATTCCTGTGGTATCATGGGTTCATCTTGATTTCCCATGTGGATTTTTTTGTTGTTTTTTTTTTTTTTCCCCTTTCCTTATAATCTAGTTCAGCATTTTCAAAAAGTTTGCCATACTTCGTAAGCAGATCAAATCATTATTCAATTTAACTTGAGGTTTATTTGGGCACAATGAAGAGGCTCAGTCTATTCTGAAAGATGCTGAACATCTGTACATGTGGCAACTTAATTTTAGGTTCTTGTTCCCCAAGTTGGAATCTGGAATCCTTACAGGATGTGGGGGCACCACTGAGAGTCCACAGCATTTTCTTGCTGGGAGTCATATTAACCAATGTGCTTTTCTACCCTTAAACACATCACTTGGGGTAAGAAGGAACCAACTGGGATTGGGAAGTAAAACAGAACACAGAGACACACCTCTTTGATCCTAGAATTATGTTTTTCCAAACATCATAGTCTTCACCAAGCACTTCAATGAAATAGTTGGAAAATGTTTGCAATATTGGCAGAAATTTTTTCCTTAGCTTCATTTTTGGAAACAAACTGAGCCATTTTCAGCAATACCCTTTAAGGATTACAAAGAAACAAAATAAAAACATAAATCCTGAATCAGAAGCAAAGGACAAGCATGGAAAATTTCAATACAAACAATTAGTTTAGTGCAGTTATAAATATCTGCAAACTGAGGCTTTCAATGCTTCCATTGAGTTAGGCAATCTTAATGTAGACATTACTGCTTGCTATGCCTATAATATAATCCCCCATCCCTGCCCCCCAAAAAATGCAAAGGCCGCAGTTACTGAATTACTTAGTTGATGGTTTCATATTTAAACTCTTTCAGAGTCTTTATGCAGCTAATGTAGAAATAAGACTTAGTGTCCAAGTGTTGTTCTAATCTAATGAACACATGGAATAAAATAATCAGACACTAGCAAGTTCAGGCAGTTTAGACAGTTCAGTTTTGAACTACTTGTGCAAATAAATCTTTCAAAGTTTTACTTGACTTAAACAATCCAGTGGTTTCTGATGCTAGTCTTGTTCACCTTGTATCTTCAGTTCTCTTTCTCTTATAATTCTTTCCAACATTTTCAGTGCTTGTTTTCAATGTACTATTCTTACACAAAGATCTGCCAGCTACTGTCCTGTGCTTTGAAAATGGGTGCCAACGTAATGACTGTTTTATGTATTTCCTGAACTAAAAACTAGGAGGATAGTATCAATGCTATAATAATCATAAGGAGAAGTAACTTCCAAAAAAAGTATCTTGCTACCTTATATCTGAGAGTCCTTTCTGCACTCTCTTAATTTTTCTTCACTGAAGTCCCATTGTCAAGGTTTGTATGTGCCATGTTTATGTATCAGCTGAGACCACAGGCTAAAATCTTTCCTAACTTTCAACCATCTAATCTCACCAAAGTCAATAGGATTACACCAACACAAAACAAAGCAGTATTTATTCACTTGCCTCTATTCTCTATCAGCCTTTTATAACAGCAATAATTCTTTTGATGACTTCTGCATGTCTTGCCTGTTGTATCTTGTAATCTTGCTTATTATCTTTCTCAGCATGTCTTGCAGATTAGTACAAAAGTAGAGGGAAAGGTTAAATAGGAAGTGCTGTATAAATACCCACCATCAGCCAAGCATGCTTGAGTTCAACAGATGCTGTTTCTCCCTTGCTGTGCTAGATATAGGTTTTGGCAGTCTTGAAAATGGGGAGCTTTGCATTTTTAAGAGAAATGTAGCAAGACCCAGAAAACAATCAATTAAAAAATTCATTAATACCTTTTTAAAATATGTATTTTTAAATGTACAGTGTGATCCTTCCCAGCTCATCTGAATTATTATTAAGCCAAGGAAAATCAAGCTGGATTTTTAAAAAATCTCTCTTCTTTATGTAGATTGTAAATCTCATTCAAGTAAAATTAGCAGATGCTAGTTACTGCTAGCTACTGCTAGCGTCTTCTCTGGATCATGCTGGCAGAATATAAAATAAAAGACTTATAGAGCTGAGAATTTTCCTCAGATGATCAAAGCATTGCAAAATTTGCTGTTTCACTGTAGCATCTGCAGCTGGGTCATCAATTTCCAAAGCATGTCATGCTGGCTGAGAGGAATAAAGAGAGGCTATTCAAAGATGTGCTGGAAGATACTCCTTTGCCAGGAAAAGCAATAACTGAGCCCCTGAGTGAGGTGGAACATCTAGGTACTTCCAAAATAATCAGAAATGGTCCCTCAACTAGCCTGAGGCAAATGTGGTATTCCAGCATGTCGGAGCACTGACTGGTCTTCCTCAAATCTGAGATTTCATTCTGCAGGACTGTACAGTACTTCATGCTTTGCAGTCAAGGAAAAGGATGTGTTTTTTCTTATCAGGCCAAATAAGTTTGAACAAACTTTTTTAAATTTCTTCAATTTATCTTCCTCATTTATCCACACAGAAAGGGCAGAGTGTACATAAACAAAAATGTATGTATGCACATCTATATATACATATATATGCAAAGAGAATGTATGTATAAAGCCACATAAAATATACACATGCACAAAGACATGCACACACATATCTACTATCTAAAGAAAGAGAAGGGGTCATACAAACACACATACACATACCAGGATCTGTGTCTTTGGAGAAAATGGATATAAGTGCAGAATGTTACCCTTAATTTATAATTAACTTGATATAAAGGTTTAATCCTGAGGTTTCTATCTGGGCATTTGGTCTGGGTGAAGATTGAAAGCAGATTATGATACAGACAGCCATGCTGAATAGCATGACATAAGATTACTTTGGGAGTAAATCACTATGATCCAGGCTATTAGAAACTGGCCATAAGCAACAGCTTCTCACCTCCTTCTTTTTTTCCCAAGGGCATTTAGACTCACAGAACATCTGTAACAATAGGGATGGCACAATCCGTTTGGATCTTGTTGAATGGGAGACAAACCTTAGCCATATTGTTTTTCCCTTACCCAGGACCAGATTTTTACTTTTCAGTCTATATTTAGTAATACCTTGCTGCATATGTAGGTTTATCACCTTCAGTTGAATTTAACAGAAAGGTCGTAGCAAGGCTGGCAAAAGCCAGGATATTGTCAGTACGACTCAGTATAAGAAATTATTCTGAGCTACATTTTGCTCTTAGGGATGGTCTGACATCTCTAATTACTGCTATTTTTTGTTTTCCTCAGTTTGGTGTAAACACATACAGTGTCAGGAAGCACAGTTCTAGTCTTCAGTAATTGAATTTGGCTGATGGGCTATGTCAGTCAGTATGAAGAAATCTCTAATGAGGAAGGACTCAAGCCAATCTTTGCTGAGTAAGTCTCCCATGATCAAGTAGTTTTGCTTCCTATATTTTTGTATGTTATGTATGCGTTACCCTGTTTTATGTGAGGTGAATCAGAGAGGAAAAAAAGAAGTCTTCTGATCCCCTTAACTAAAGAATATTAAGCCTTTCAGCATTTGCTGTGTATGATTATGTAAAAAGAGCCTGTTTCTTATTTGTTTTGGTTTTTATGAGCTGGGAATCTCCCTCAGATTCACTGACATGTTGCATGAATCACCAGGACTATTTTTGTTCTAATAATAGTTCTTTTCTAAAAGTTGAACTGGATAAGCTGAAAACTCTTAAACGTTGTCCAGCAGTTTACAAATGGAATTGAAGGCTGTAAGAGGAAACCATAACAGGATACATTTAGTTTTAAAAGCTTGGCACCACATAGCCCAAATACATTCAAAATGAAGTCTGAAATACCAAAAAAGGTCACCACAAAAAAACCCTCAAAACTTAGTCCCCCAAACCTTTTACTGCAGATAATTTTGATGCTGTGGGGTCATGTATCCAGAGTCTTACCTTGTGCCTCCTCTCCATTTAACCCTTTACATGGCTTTCTCGCGACACAGCAAGAAACCATTTATATGAGTCAAAACACTATGATTGATGGAACAGCATGACATACAGCATAAGTTCATGGGGTCAAGCAGACCTTTGTTGTAAGTGTGTGTCTTACAGTGCTTCCCAGGGTACGCAAAATGTTCATTAATGAGGGGAAAAGGAATTTTCTTGAGACACTTGCTTTTCTCATTATTGTTAGCTTCGTGGCCGTTATTAAGCATAATTGTGTGTTCAATGTGCTGAGGTGACTAGGGTATAGATTAATGTTTCTTTTGTTGTGCAAGATTATGAGAAATGATGGGATATGGTCTGTTTGAGAGCAAGTCTTCAAGTCATCCAGAATACAGGGAAAAATCTGCGTAAATTCCTCTGGCCTTAGAAAGCTGCTACAAATTCAGTTCAAAGAGTTCCTCCTTTATAGCCTAGAGAATGTGCAGTTAAGTCATAGTTTGTGAAAAACAATGAAAACTATTGTAAAAGACAATTTGCCTGAGTATTCTCTTTCTTACCAACTCTGCCTTTTATAAAGATAACACTTCTTCACTAGAATGATTATTAGACTGTGCAGCTTTCATGCTATCAAGAGGAATGAACACACTGTGCTTTGCACCAGGAGGTACTGGTTCATTATGATCTCAGTAAGAAAGGCACTCTGTAAAGTATTGCTTAAAATGGCATTTATATATATAGAACAAAGAAAGAGAGGGTGGTATAGATAACCTTGCCCCCCTTCAGGTGCTGGAAACCCTGAGTCGTGCAGTAATGAATTGGCCTCTCATCAGGGCACAGCAGGCTGTGTAGAGCCCGTCCGTGGTAGGGTTGCCTCAGTTTGGTCACTTGAGCTATTTTTTAAAAGAAAACAACTCTATCCATCATTTCGACTGTCAAACAAAGAAGATATTCACGTGTTGCTGCACTGTTAGATAAAGGCAAGGCCACGCAGGTGGTGTAATCGCCGGTACCGAGCGGGAGCTGCCTGCAGGCTCCTCTGTTATCATTACTGGCCAGGTTTATCCTATGGCCGAGGGATGTGAACAGCACAAGGTGGGTCTGAAGGCCACGCTGTACGTGCAGCACAGCGCAGCACGGGCCTGCACCTGCTCAGGTGAGCTGTGACGTGGGTCACTGACTCCTCCATCTACAGTGGTCTTCTGGTCAGGGTCACTACATACAGTTATAAACATACACGTACATAGGCTGCAGGAAAGCATTCACAAGACTATACAAAAGCACATATATTGAACAATTGAGGTACAATACATCAATCTCATTATATTCTAAGAGATTTTCTTTTCCCATTTACTCACAGGGCAAAGTCAGATGAAATGTCAGGGCAAACTTAACAGTTCACTGCTGTTGGAAGAGGTGCTCCTGCTTCCCCTCACTTCACTCCAGACGACTGCATATTTTCCTTCTCGCCCATGGACCTTTCACTAGTTGCTATTCCTGGATGCGCCAGTTCAGTTCACTAACCAGGCAGAAAACGATACGCTCCCCCCCTCCCCTGATTAGTTTTTTAGCAAATTAATGAGTTTAACTGGCTTAGAGGGAGTCCACATTAACAAAAGAGCTGGTGTAAGGGATCTAGGGAAATTCACTGCTGGAACAGGGAAAGCAGAATGTGTGTGGGGGGTTTGTAGCAGCAACCTAACAGATCAGCCCACCCCACCTTGCCTGGCTGCATTGTAAGCAATCATCTTGTCCACACGCACACCTTATTGCATTACAGATGGGAGACCTACAGGTGATTAGAAATACATTTCAATTATATCAGTGTTGCAGGTTACAATACTTTACTAAGAATGTATTACGATAACATGCCTGTTATAGTTTTTTAATAACTATGTACTTTATTTATGTACACACACCTTCCATGGATACTGTAATAACAGCACAGTAATATTGTCACTGTGACTGCTTAGTACGGGTTTCATTCAGATTTTAAGCAAGATACTAGCAGGATTTTTAAAAACAGCTGAACAGGCTAGTACCTGTCCTGCACAGTGTGAAGAACCTTCAACAAGGTGTTAGCTTTTCAAAAGAATACAATTAAATGTTAACCTCTATTTTACATAAGAAAGGTCCCTTGTATCGAATATCCAAGTCTCACTTGCCATATTTTTCCTTTGCTTTCAAAATACTCAGATTTTCAATTTCCTTAAAAGTTCCCAGGCCCACTTTATCAAAAAAAAAAGATTCAGTTAAGGAACTGTTAAAAGTCTGTTTTTATAGACAATTTGGAGTCCAGGTACTTTCCTATTGATTTCAGTGGGATGTTTTGCTTGCTAGCTCTATAGGAGCTGCATGCATTTGTCATCCTTGATTACCAGGCCTCTTTCTCCAGGTTAGTAAATAGGGTTTTATGAAGATGTTGCTTATTTGGTCTGTTAACGTAATATTCCAGAGAAACTCATAAAACCACAGAGCACTTCTTAGTAGGTGAGTACAGTGGCTTAGTCCATTGACCATTTGTGGTAGAAACAAGGAAAAAAATCTAGTTTTGAGTCAGACCCTCAATGGTTTTTTAACTAACACTGCGAGTAAAAGTAACAGTGAAGCCCATGCATGTGTTGTTAATTCAGGGATTACGGAATACGCATATGATGTCAGGTGTGCTTTGAGTGATACAGAGCACCGCATGAGGTAATTAGGTGTGACAGCACCACTTATTCTTTTAATTTTATAATCTGACTACCCATCTCATGTCATTCCACCCCCACACCTGTCAAGACTCAGACTGCTGGCTGCCATCTCCAGTCCCTGGCAGCTGGGAGACATCGCATATTTATGCCTCTTTCCCACTCGGTGATCTGGCACATCAGACGTGGCCAGTCTGTGAATTCTTTGATATTATGGCCAGCTGTGCTTGACAAATGGGGTCATGGAGTAGGGAAGAAACCATAGTGCGGTACTGCTGCCAACATGCATTTCCCTTTACGGGGGCCCCACATTCAAAGAAGTGCTTAGTAGGTGGTACACAGTTGCAGTCCAATGTCATAGCATCTGCAGTCCAATGTCATAGCATCTTCCCTGTCGCATTACCTCAGGTGTCACATGCATCACTCTCACCATATGAAGAGTAACAGTGGGTCTTGCCTATGGGAAGGAAAGAAACATGAGATGTCTACCTTCCAGGCAAATAAAAGTTTGCTTATTCAAAAGAAAGAGTGAGTAGAGAGTGAGAACTTCCCATGTGCAAAAGACTCTGTTGAAAAATAGGAATGTCCTCAGTTACTGCCACACTGTCTTTCTATTGATTGCACTCTCTTTCTCTCACTATTACATCACCTATGAAACTCAACTTCCTTCCAAAAAAAGAGGTGGGGATGCTCACAGAAGGAATATTTTGTGAATATTTTGTGTGGCTCTTTAGCCAGTCTCAGCCAATTCATGGCAGGTGAGATTCTAACCCCGGTATTTACCAAAGTTACTAATGTTTATGCTAGCTAACTGTTCCATGCTGGTGCTACTGGACTGAATGAGCAAGAAAAGGTTTGCAGGGAAAAACAATACCTCTTTTTAGGTCAACAGGAATAGCTGCAAAAATTACACAAGTCTTCAGGGCGCAAAACCCATCTTCAATTTTATAAATCAAGAAATGGCAACAGCTCTAACAAGCCACTATTTCTACCACAAGATGATAATCTTCCATGATCTACTTCATGTGTTTCCCCACTGTGTGCAATGGCTTCTATCTTATTGTTTATCTTTTTCAGGAAACGTGTTTGAGGGATGATTAATGGAGTGTTAATTGTTCTCTGTAAGGACTTATACTGCATTTCATCATTCAAAATACACTATGGTCAAGTTGCAAACAATAAAAGAGAGGGAATTAGAGTAGAAGTTATACATATGCTTGTACAGCTTTTAGGATATTTTCATGTTAGCTGGCTACACTGAAAGATGGTGAATACTTATTTGAAAACATATGGATAAATAAAACCCAGGTTGGGTAAAATAAATACCTAAAGTCCTTGCAGTTCTTTATTTCTGCTCTTTGCAACTCTGAATAGTTTGGTGTGAGATGCCTTGGTAAACTAAACTCTTGGAATGATAAAGAGATCCTGTGATGTAGCTGCTTCTAGAAATTCCTCCATGAAATTTACCACCATAAAGATGTGGTCAAAGTGGACATATTTGTCATGTGCCCATATTTGTCATGTGTCCATATCTGTCATGTACTAAACAGTTAAGAATCTCTCATAGTTTATCATGAAGATTACATAGATAAAAATCACAAGCATAGACTAAAATTAGCAAAGAAATCTTTCTTTTACCGGTGTATAGAATTAGTATCTACCATAGTCCTAGGAAAATCTAGGAAAGATAGCAATGTAGATGCTGAAGGAATCCCAGGATTTCTCAGTTTCTTGGACAAGGATCTTGACTACTCGTGACAGATATCCAACTAAACTGTTTTTAACTGTCTCCAAAGATGGGAATTCCAAAATGTTCTCAAGAAAAATAAGACATTGTTCAACCGTTCTTACAGCAACAAAGTTCTCTTATTATGTAGCCTACAGCTTGCTTGGAGTAAGTTAACACTATTATTTCTCATACTAATGTCAGTGAACCTGAAAAACAACTGACCGCTGTCTTTATAAGGACTTCCTACACATTTGATTAACTGCTGTATTTAATACTTGACCTTTTTTTCTTAGGCAGGACTAACTCATCTTATTTCAACTTATCCTTATAGGTTATCTTTCCTAAAACACTTTCTTGGATTCTTTCCAGTTTCTTTGTATTTGGGTCTGGCTGCAATGAGAGTAATCATCTTCATTATCTCCATTACATTGCTTCACGCAATCCTCATGTGAATAGATTTCAAAGTGACAATGTTTTGTTTGAAATGGCATCATGTTGTTAAATTGTACAACTCCTACTCCTTCTTCACTAATTGTTTGCTGTACGTGTATTCAATTTCTTCCTTTTGAATATAATTTTTGCATTTTTATTTACTGAATAAAATTTTTTTGATTTCCAGTCATTTCACCAATCTAGAAAGATCACTCTGAATTGCAATTCAGTCCTATGTGCTTCAATCTCTTTCAGTTTCATATTATTCACATATTTTCAAAGTTTCTTCTCTGTACCTGATAGCCATTAATGAAAATGTGGGAAGGTACCAGACCTAAGCTGGATTCAGTTGACATGTCCTCCTAACTGACAACCAGTTACTCATGACTTCTCTTTAAATGTTTTGAAAACATCTGTTCTCCCACTTTATAATAGATAAATCACATTTCTTTAGTTTGGACATAAGTACATCCCGTGTGGCTACGTAAAAAATTCTGCTGAAGTAAGATATACCGTGCCAATTTTCTCTTCCCATACTCTGGACTAATTACTTTTGTGAGAAGGTAACTAGTTTGCTATTATGATTTGTTGTGAAAACTTCCAGAGCAGCTGCTTCTTATCACTGTATTATTCTACAGATGGTCTTAGATTGATTGTGTAGTAATGAATTAAACAAAGTATCTCTCTTGATACCAGGATTTGGCTGGTTTGTTTCCTCAACTACAGCTTTAGCATTTTTTCAGTCTTCTAGTACCTCAACTGGACTTCATGAGCTTTTGAAGATAATCACTAAAACATGTTTAGTGTAAATAGTGTTTTAGGAATTTTATCAGATCTTGATGACATGAATTCACTGCTTAATTCTCTGTTTTTTGCTTTTCTGGCCTATATTCCCACCTCCATTTTTGTTAGTTGTGTTAGGGATATGGTCACAGTGAACCTCTTTTTGTGAAAGCCAAAGCAAAAAATGTGTATACAACTCCAGTCATTTGGAATCTAAGCAGTTGTAATGAGACATCTTTTTACTTCTCAAAAAAAGATGTCAAACAAATCTTTTTTCTCCATTTTCAAAGCGAAAAGCAAGGAATGGCAAGTTTTCCTTTCCATGGAAACTATCCAGGACCTGCTTTGATTGATCAAGTAAAAATTGTGAAACCTTCTCAAACCAAGAGCAAGGACTTCATTTCCCAGCACTTCTCAAAATCAGCAAAGGAACAAGCTCTATTGTCTTTGAATGCATGGCTCCTGCTTGGCCTGAAAGACGAATGAAGACTTCTGAAAAAAAAAAGATCAATGAAGAGTTGTGTCCTTGAAGTAATGTGAATTTGTCATTGATTTATTTAACACAACTTGCAGATAATTACATAGACATAAAGGAAGAAGTTATGATTTAAATTCAATGTCCTATGACTGCCTTCATTTGACGGGTGATTCAGCACATGGAGTGACGCGTAGATTCAGGCCTAAGCACAGAAGGCCTGGAACAGACTTGGTTTCCCCGTGAACTTCTTTATTCCTACAAAAGGAACTCAAGATGGACATCCTGGACAACTGGTATCTCAGCAGAGAAAGAATATGACAGACAAGACATACGGCCAAACACTGCTTGAGTGTAAAAAGTGTTCGTATGATATTTGTTACGCTATAGTCACCGTTTATTTTGGAAGAGAATTATATTTTATAGGCCTCTCATTGGGAGTATGTTTTCATAAACGGGGTAAAGGCAAACATCATGGAAATTATAATACATAAAAAAAAGTTAAGTCCAATTTTGAGGGAATTTTGCAAGCATGCAAGACTTGACTTGAATGAAAAAAAGGTCTTGAGCCAAATCTTTCATTTCTTGTGCCTCCAAATCTTCCACTGGCAGCAGTGGAAATTCTGGATTGATGAATAAAACATTATCAGATGCTTTGTTTGATCCCAAAAGATCAAATGTTTGATTTTGGATTCTATTTTCTTCCCTTAACACAAAAAAAATTCCTCTAAATGGAAATATATAGAAGTCATACAGCATCCAAGAATATCTCTAAATTCACGTAAGTGTTAACTGAAGACTGGACAGAAGAATGAATAAAAGTGCTTGACTCCTACTCCAAAGCTAAAATGCTGACTTCAGACTCTTTTAAAAGAGTAGTATTATTACAAATTGTACTACCATTTCTCAAGAACTACTATAAAATAAAAAAGTGCTAAAATTAAGTAAAGGAACTAAAAACATATTTAATCTGTGACATGTTCAAGGAAAATAGCCAGATTAGAAAAGACCACGAGCAATCTAGTTAAAAATCCTAAATACTTGTTCCTTTCTTCATTAACTACTCTCACAAGCAGCTACATCCCTGCCAGATAATTTAGTTATATGCTTCACCTTGAGCACTGATTTGCTCATTTAGGGCCCAAGGGTTTAAACCATAAAAGAGAAACTAAGACATAAGTAAGTGCTATTTAATTAGGCCAGTAACGTAACTGCAATTTTAATAAATGCTTGTGTACAAACCACAACTTTTTAGCCTGCACTGACTTTTTTAAAAGTAAGTTTTATAAAATATTCTATCATACATATTATGTTCCTTGTATCTTCAGCAATGTCCTTGTCCTTGTCATTTAATTCAGCATTCTTGTTCTAATCAAATACTTTTTACTTCAAGTAGGTCAGTTCTGTTTACCATGATGATAAATATGCATTTTGCAACAACTTAAACTGGATAAATTTTGGGGTAAGGAAATCTTTGTTTACAGTTTTTACAAAATGTAAATACTAGAATAACACTCTACATTACTTTCTGTCATGTTTTGATCAATAGAGAAAATAAAAATAAAGCTTTTATTCTCATCATGTTCTAAAACATGAGCATAAGTTTTATGAACAATCAGAACTTTAAGAATTCAGGAATGTCCCAGAGAATTCATATGTTTTTGAGGTGAGTTAACATTTGCAAAATTCTGATTGGAGTCGTTTGTTGAAACATGGGCATATTCAGCATCTTGTAGCAATTATTTGTACAGCATAATTGATAAATCTTATTAAAATTATGTACATTATCCAATAAATGATCCTTGATTGCAGAAAAAGTATTGAAATTGTAAATGTATCCTGAAATATACATAACAGAAGTGTTAAGTTTTGACTAGGAAATCACATTTAGAAAGATAGAGTATGTGTAACACTACATGATTTCTGTGTTTTGAAATACTCTCACTGTTTGGAGTTCCCTATTTCCTCAAAACAAAATGAAAACCACAGTGAATACATTTTTTGGAAAATATTTTTTATTATAAAATGTACAGTATATTGACCTTAATATTATAAAACACTGTAATGTATCAGAGTCTTGTAAAGACCAATAATTTATAAAATGAGACCAAGTTCATTGTTACTCTTTCTAGTCTCATAGTCTGATTTAAAAATATATATAAAATATATAATGAATGACTTGACTGTGGCATCCTTAGTAGCTGGAAAAGGTTTGTTCGTATGTTAAGGTAACTAATGTCTGCATGTATTTTTATTAAAATAGATCACTCTTATTTGCTAAGTTAGTCTTTGATTTTGAAGAGCTGATAGTAGAATGAACAGAAAGGTTAGTAATCATATTCTATAAGGCTAGATTATGTAAAAGCGCTGCAGGGTATAAAGAAAATTATGTTTTACTAAAGCACTTCTATCACTGCAGCTCATTTATTAACAGTTAATACTTCTTTGGTACTTTTAAGGTGCTTGTTAAAACAAGGAATAGCTTTGGACTATTGACAACAGAGTACTTTAGGTCTCAGATGCTATTGGATAGCATGAAAAACCACACTACGCTGTCTTAACAATTTAAAGACCTTTTCCATCGTGTCCTCAATTTCAGTATGTCTACTGCCTCCTTTTATTGCAGGGATGTACTACCATATTGAGTACAAAAGCAATGCACTTTGCATGAAAATAGGGTTTTTTTCTGCCCTCAGCCTTCCTGGCTTTGCTGCAAGCAGTACTTTCCTTGTTGCACTCGCTTGGCAGTGACTTGAACACTAGTATCCAGCCAAAGGCATTTGTTTTAGTGTTAGAATATGTGTATGTAGGTTGTTTTCGAATCACTGCCTAGTATATTTTTAGCAGTGCATTTATAGAAGCCCGCATCCCTTTGAGTAGACTGCTGGATGACTAATGACCCCTGAGGGTGGAGGAATTTGTTTCCATACAGACGGGACTGAGCTCCTGTTGTCAGATGTGATTTGTCTGGAAGCTCCCACGTTATTTCTGCTTTAGGAATCCCAATGGCCATGCAATTCAGTTTTACTGAATTTCCAGGCCTGGCATAGATGACGGGTGCTGGCTCACTGGTGATCCGGGGAGGATAGGCTATCACGATGACGGGCACATTCATAACAGAATTGCCATACTCTGTGGACACCTTGCACAGGTAAGTGCCCCTGTCAAATACAGAAGCCTCGCGCACTGTCAGTGAGCCGTTCTCCAGCAGAGAGAAGCGACCCACAGCCTGGGGGGCATCCAGGACCATCCCATTGGGCAGCGTCCAGGAGATCTGCGCCCGCTGGTTTGGCTGGGTGACACAATGGAGCTGCAGAGTTTCTCCATTGATGATGCTCACCAGGTTGTTGTACTGGTTGCTGATTTCTGGCCTGAGTCCCACCTTCAGGAAGACTACCCGTTCCACATAACCTCCTGGGTTTCTGGCTGTACAGCGGTAAGTCCCAGCGTCCCCAGCGGAGAGGCTGCTGATGTGTAAGATCCCATCCCTCTTATGGTAAAATCTGTGCAGACGGCTGCCACTCAGCACTTCAGTGCCATTGGGAAGGATCCAGCTTGTGCTGGGCTTGGGGTTCCCCTGGACTGAGCAGTTCAGATTGATGCTGTGCCCAGCAATGGCAGTGATCCTTTCATTGACAGGGTCTCTGAAGGAGGGTTTCTCCAAATGGTCTGTGATGAGGAGCTGCACAATCAGTCTCGCTTCCCCTCCTTCATTCCGTCCGATGCATATGAGCTGCACCGCATCTGTCTGCCTCACCTCTCTGATGTCCAAAGTACCATTGCGATGCACAGTGATCCTGTTCCCATAGTAGGGAGCTGGCAGGATTACTCCTTCTGGAAAAGCCCATAGGACCCGTGGAGCAGGGATGCCTTCAGCTTTGCAGTCAATAAGTTTTCGGCTATCCCTCATGGCCGTCTCCCTCACAGATGTTATTGCACTGAGATGACCATTGATTCTGGGAGGCTGAACATTAACATGGATCCACACGATTTTCCGATCTTCTCCAGCGCTGTTCCGCACTACGCAAGTATAGTTACCACTGTCAGATCTTTGGGCCTTTTGGATGAGGAGGGTGCCATCCCTATATACCTGGTATTTGTCAGATAGGGCAGGAATGGGCCTGTTGGTTGGGGAGAGCCAAGTCACTTTGGGAGTGGGTTCTCCTTTGGCTTCACATGCTACTGTCACAACATCACCATAGGGTACATTAATAATGACGTACGTTTTGTTCCTGATAGTTGCAGGCTCGGCCACTACTTTGACCCGCACTTTCATCTCATCCTTCCCAATCTGGTTCTCAGCATAGCAGGTGTAGTCCCCTTCCTCTCTCAATCCAACGTCATTGAAATACAGGGTTCCATTATTGAAGACCACGTATCGCTTTGTCCGGCTGCCGCTGTCATCTGACTGCATGAAGGTATTGATCATGCTGCCATCTGGGAGCCCCCAGGAGATCTCAGGATTTGGCAGACCTGTGGCTACACAGTCAACTTTCAGGTCCCCTCCGTACTTGACCTTGTGATTATTCTCGTTCTTATGTTCTATTTTTGCTGGTTTCATCATCACATTCACTTTGAGGACCACGTAGTCATCCCCGATCTTATTGCGGGCCACACACAAATAGTCTCCTGCATCTTTATCTGTAACTGAATGGACAACCAAAGTCCCATTGCTGAATACTTTGATTCGAGTCTCCAAGCTACTGTAAAGAAAGAAAAAAGAACAGAACATGAGCTGCAAAATCACATTTTAGGTATTAATTATTGAGTGAAACCTGGGAAAAAAACAATTCAACAATACTGAAAAAAAGGAGAGGAGTATTGCTATTGTAGATAATTAGAATCGTCTGAGATGTCCAAGATATTCTCCACCAAAAAACAAATGGAAAAAGATAATTCTACTCATTTGTAACCAAGCAATTCTACTCTGTTACATTCAATGACTTTAATGGTGGTTTTGACCATCAAACAACCATAAATACCAAATGGTGGTATTTTTTGCTCTTCTGACTGCATGTACAGTATTCTGCAACGTTCAAATACAGGATCTTTGAATGATCTATCCCACACAAACCTATACAGACCATAACTATGGAGTCTGGCACTTCAGTCCTCAACAAAAAACAAATCAAAATGAGCAACTTCCTCTGGCCTCAGGTAATCTTTAGAACAATCACAAAGAAGCAAAACATGACTAAGCTTTGAAATATGGAAAAAAATACTTTCAATGTGCTAAAAAGCTATTATTCCTTTCCACTTCACCATGGAATCGGTGCATTGTGGTCAAAACTAATTTCCTCAGTAGCCCCAGCTTTCTCCCCAAAGAAGATCTGCTGTATTTGAAAAACAGCCCACATAAAGAGGAAAAATACCAGTATTTTGTTGCTATCGCTATGAAACGTAAAATGAATTCTGGATTTTGTGCTATCTACAGACTACCTAAATACATTTTTTGTCAGTATGAAAAAAATGATGAGTACATTCAGCTGTCAAGAAAGTTGTTGATAAGCGTGCATTTTCATTTCAGTACATTTCTCATCTGTCTCTAGTGCTCAAAGAGTGAGTAATGAATAATTTATAGAGCAGAAATTACGTTTTCAGCAAAGTCTTAGGACAGCTATTACAGTTTTGGAGAAGTGATATTTTACTTGATATTGTGAACATTGGAGAAGGTATTGTTTTAAGCATTTATATGCAACTAGGTTTACACAGACCTTATTGCAAGGTAACGTTTATTTATACAACGATGTTAAAATGATCATGCTTACTTAAATCATTATAAGATGATTTCTTTGCCCCGTATTTACAGTGTATAATGATTTGTACAACAGATAAACAAAATTCCGCGATCCCATTTCTCCTGGGGAAAAGCAGGCACCTATGCAACTCTATGCAAACTAGGCACATCGGAACAAGCAGTACATGAGTTGTACGTCTTAACTTTTGCCACTGGACTTTTTACTACATTTACAAGTGGCTGTAAAGGACAAATAGTGGCAGCTTATCCTAAACACCTGAAGATGACTTTTCAAGAGTACTATTGTTTTCAAGAAAATTACGCTAAATTATGACTTGGCTATCTTTTGATGTAATTTCAAATTCTTCCTCAAGGGTTGGTGGCCTAATTCAAAACTCACAGAAGTCAAGAATGAAACTTGTACAGATATGAATGGTCTTTTCTCTAAGTTCATCTAAACTGTTGTTTAGCTGTGACACCCCAATTTACCTGTGTAGGGAATCAATCATCCTTTTGGAAGGCAACCTCCATAGTATCCGAGGCCAGGGGTCACCAGAAGCACTACAGTCCAAATGCAGGATGCTGCCGTATGTTACATCTGTCCTCTGAGGAGAGCTCCCAGTGATCTTAGCATTAGATGCATGCTTCTTCACATGGAGTTGTATTGTTCTCCTGGCAGCTCCCACCATGTTAGCAGCAATGCACTCGTAGGTCCCACTGTCCTTGGGGGAGACATTGCGAATATAAAGAGTTCCATTGGGAAAAACAAATAAATTCCCGTTGACAAACTGAGAAGGTCGGATTTGCGTGCCATCAAAGAGCACCCAGCGGATGCTGGGAGAAGGTGCTGCTTTGGCAGTGCAGTGGATGTTAATACTGCTACCAAGGGGCAAGGAAATGTTCTCTTGCTTATCCTGCTGGATGATGGGGGGTAAGGCTGCAATGTGCAGCCTCACTGCAATGCTGTCAGCTCCTGCAGCATTGCTTGCTACGCATTTGTAAACTCCTCGGTCTGAAAAAGTTGCTTGCTTGATAGACAAGGTTCGATTTTCATGAAGCATTATCCTGTTTTCTGTGGTGGTGACTGTCTGCAAAATCTTCCTATCTGGGAAAATCCACGAAATATGTGGGCTTGGAGTCCCACTAGCCTGACATTCCATTGCTATGGTCTCTCCAAAATAGACCGTGACATCTCGATAGCGGGAAAGTAAAATTTTGGGCTGGTAGGCTACGACTGTCAGCACAATGACCAGTTTATCTACCCCATGCAGGTTCTGAGCTGTGCACAAATACTGTCCACGATCCTGAAGTTGAACATTTCGGATAAGGAGGGTACCATTTTTCCAGACTTCAAACCTTTGTAACCTGGTGTTGGCTGTCATTAGAGCTCCTGGGAAGGTGAGCGGAAAGAAAGAAACGGGAAGTCAAAGGGTTTGTCTTTAACACATACATCACTGCATTGAAAAAGGCTTATGGAAGATTTTAGATTTATTTAACACCAACTACAACTTCAGATGGATCGCATCTTCTGACACTCTCCATAACTCAAATAGGTCTTTATTTCTATTGCAGAACTAACCATACTAGCTTGCAAGCCTGTACAGTGTGGGAACTTTTAAGGGCTTTATGCTTTAGGATTCCTCTTAAATCTTTACGTAATTTCTCTTTTCCTTTTGCTTATGGAGATGACACACAATATTTAAGGCAGCAATGTTAACAAACCCACGCTCACAAATGGTGTCATCGTAAATTCTAACTGCTGTGAATAATCAGAGTTGACTGCTATTCCCCCTTCAAAAAATCAACTCGTTAAACGGTTAAAGGGTAGAGGTTTTTTTTACTACAAAGTTATTTTTACCTGTAATGATTAGTTGCAATTAGTCACATTTTATCTATAACGATTAAAAGAGACAGAAACTATTCTTCAGTGTTGTGGACTATTCCTGCCATCACGTTGCATTTCTATGCAACAACCCAAATATTTGTACCCTTAAAAAATTGTGTGGAAGAACACATTTTTCTCTGTCTTACCTGTAGAGACTTTTGTCCAAGTAATAAAAGGCTTGGGTTCCCCTACTGCATCACAAGGGATAAAAGCATCTGTTTCAGCAAGGATGGATATGCTCTGAGACCCTCTTGTGATAATTTTAGGTCTTTCTCCGTGTATCCTGAAATTAGTGGAAGATTGAATTACAGTCGAATTGTGTGGCGTAATGCCTCCCACATAAGGCACAGATGGAACTTTTTGATGACGATGGACATTTTTAAAAGGATGAACTGTAGTGGATATCTGTGGTTTTGTGCGCTGAGAGAGAAAGGCTGGAGCGGTAATCTTCAAAATCGCTGGTGGTGGTGATGTGGTGGTTGTGGTGTGTGGCACTGGAGGCACTGGAATAGCTGTAGCTTTCTGCACTGTAATCCTAGTAGGGGAGACCTGGGCAACCTTCTTCTCATTTGTGTCTTTTGGGACTAGTTGACTAGGGACCACTGGTTTAGGATGAGGGAATATCCTTGTTCTGTTGAAAAGGAATGGCATTCTGGAACTGGGATAATAGGGGATCCCTTGACTTGGTAGTCTCCCTGCTGTGCCTCTGTTATCTGGAACATAGTTATTTCCAAAAAATCTTGAATTAATATTGTATCTGTTCTGACCCTGATTACCGAACTTGCTTGCAGTGAATGGATTTGTTCTGTGAAATGGAGAGGCTTGCGTTGGGGTAGTTGTTTCTCTCTGAGAGGCAAAAGATTTTTTGTTCTGGATGGTATGTGCTGCATATGCTGTTATCTCTGGTTTGTTTGTGTAGTGAAGAGGCTGGTGTGTTATAAAATAGCGAAATGAACCTTGTGTTACAATATATGGAGGCTTCACCGTGCCTCTTACCGGAACGTGCTTTGGAGGCACAACAGGCAGTCTTTGGTTTAGGCTTGGTATCATTCCAGCGGGTGGATGGGGAAGGTTTGGAGTTATCAGTAAAGTGTTGTTTGACTTGCTGTTATACATCTCTTTGAATTGCTCCTCTTTCGACTGTATGCTAATCCTGTTTTGGCTAGAGGAAAGAGTAGGGTGTACATTCCGTCTGGAGCTCACCACCATTTTGTCACCATCTGCTTCAACTTGTTTTGCTTCTGGGAACTTTTCTTCATTGAAGGCATTACTTTCCTCGGTGGTATAATGAAGAGAAGGATGTGAAGTGCTTGAAATGGAAGGGGGAAGAGTGGCAAGTTTTATAAATGGAATAAAGGCAGTGGATGTAGTTGGAGGCTTTTCAGTTGTCTGCAAAGTGGGATCATGATGAAATACATGTGACATAGCTTCCTTTTTATCCAAGGAAGATAGCTTTGTCCCAGTCTGAGAAGCAACAGATTTCTTTATTTCTCTAAGTGGAAAACTCTGAGTTTCTGTCGCGCTGAAGGAGGAGGACAAAGTAATCATCTCTTGTTGCTGAGGTGGCTCAGTTATTGCTGGTGTTTCTAAAGATAGTGTGGGCTTCCATGGCTCCTTTGAAACAGAGAGGTCCTTAAAAACTTCCACTGTGCCAATAGGAATACTTAAGTCAGTCATAGTGGGATATATCAACTGGAACGTTCCAGCGGTTGTTTCATTAACCACAACTTCTGAGTCAAATAGGATAGGCTCTTCTTGAGATTCTGGTTTTGTAGATAGTATCAAGCTGTTCATATGGTCAGGAGAAGTTGTTGTGCTTGATTGTTCTGCCTTACTATGCATACTTTTAGAATCTGCTTTAATGCCCTTCTCCTCAGATATATTGTCTAATGAGTGGTACGTTGGCACTTCACTTTGCTCTGGTTTCAGAGGTGCACTTGACTCTTTTGTGGGAACGGCGTCATGTACAACATATGATGATAAAATCGTGATAGGTGCAGTCACTGGAAGTGCCAAGGTTTCAGGAGCGGTAGAGTGTGTCACATGTTTTGCTTCCGGTGGAGAAGCAGTAGGCCTAAAGAAGGAAGTTGTGTCCACCTCTCTGATTTTCGTAATTTTCTCTAAGACAACCGGATCAGTAGCTAATGAAGGAGTGAACTCCATGTGCTCCTCTTCCTTAGCCTGTATTTTGACATTGTTTTTAAGATCAGGATTTTCAAGAGTTGCAGAAGAAGTTTTGGTCACAGCTTCAACTTCAGGTGTTCTTGGAATGACAGGCATTGCCTCCGTGGTTAAAACAACAGGGGGGAAAGGCTTTGGTCTTTGTCGGATTCTGTTTGGCCTCAATCTCCTTCTCCCATAAGGCCTTTTTCTAGCATGCTGAGTAACAAGTGAAGGCATGGTCTTTCTATAGGGAGTTGTTGTTGTGGCCACAGTGGTCAATCTACTGATGGAAGAAGCAGTTTTTATCCCCTCTGCTGTTTTATGAAGGGCATTAGTACTTGGCAAAATGAATGTGGGATCTGGTTTTGGAGTAGCCAGGTTTCTATGTTCTCCTCCCTGAAAACTCTCTGCATAACTGCTGGACATGCTTTCTTGAGTCACTGTATTCCTGTGGGTCTCAGGCTCTTCCTTGCTCTGAATCCTGAGGGCTGTGACAGCTGGAAAACTTGTACTTAAGTCGGCCATTTTTGCTTGACCTGTGGATACTTCTTTGTGCTGGTGTATCAAGTCATTGCTCTTTTCTGTAACAAATGGAGAAACAGATGAAGAAATGGTAGTAGTGCCTACAGAATCTGTTGGGATAAGCTCATGCAACTGAGAAGGTGTTAAAATTATGGTGTCAACATTCATTGGGTCCACTTCATTTAACTTCACACTTGTGTCCAAGATGCTATGAAGATCCACAGTCTGAGATTCAGCTAGGACAGTAGCATCAAGTGGTAGCTCAGCAAAAGCAGAAGTTTCCTCTGATATAGAAGATACAGTCCTATCTACATTTTCCACTGTGAATGAACTGCTCTGAATATTAGGAAAGATTGTTACAATTTGTCTGGTTTGAGGTTCTTCAGTGAGAGCATGGATATTTTCTTTGACTACAGCTGAATTATCAGTCCTAACATCAAGATGCTGCTGGCCTTTGGGTTGCACAGTTGCAGACACAGGAGTCAAATACGGACCCGATACAGGGATTTCTACAGAGTATATACTTGCAGGTGTTTCTAAAGCCCTGTGGTTGGAGAAGGGTTCAGCTTCTGACCTTGTTAATACGGACTGAACTGAAAATGCTTTAGTGTTGTGGGAAACAGTGACTGAGAATGGTTCATCTTCACCTACAGGTGATGCATCAGCCGAGGAATCTACCACATCAGCTGCTCTCTCTGAAGGCGGAGGGCTGGCTACTGGATGAGGGACTGGAGTAGTTTTCTGCATGACGGATGGCAGCGCGGTTGTTAAAGAAATGGCTGTAGCTGCTGTTGTTCTAGGAAGATTCTTCCCACGGACCTTTGCCAAAATGTCAGCCCAATGCTGTGGATTAATTTGCTTGCTTGCCATATTAATTCTCCTTCGAGATTCAAATACTCTCCGGCCTTCAGCAACATTGCTGTCTTGGGTTCTATCAGTACTTTTCCAGATTTTCATTTTCCTTCTGCCTTTCTTCCCCTTTTTAATTTGAGCCTCTGGCACCTGGTCACTTTTTTGTTTAAAGGATATTTCCCGGTCTTTCAGGTGATTCTTTCTTCGTGGGAACTCATCCACACCTCCTGCCCCTGATCCCTCTCTGTCATCTGTGACCCGCCCTCTTGTTTTTGATGAACTTTTTGAGCCTGGGCGCTTTTTTAGCTTTATCCTTTTAAATGACCTGTCAGACACCATTTTATTTACTGTCACCCTTACAACAAACTGATCTGATCCCTGCTGATTGACAGCCACACATCTGTAATGGCCACTATCACTGACGTGGCTTTTTGGAATAAGCAAAGTACCATTGTCCAACATATACCCTTTTGAAGAGTTTGATAAATCATTAAGTATCTGGCTGTTTGGAAGAATCCAGCTCAGCTGTGGCTCTGGGATGGCAACTGCATTGCACGGCAAAACTATTGGATCTCCAACATTTTTTTCAACTCTCACTATATCTGAATCAGCTACCTGAATAGCTGGAGGCTGCACTAGAAGTCGGTAAGCCATTACGTCCACCTCATCTCTCACTTGGGCAACGCAGTGGTACAGACCACCATCAGTGTAACTCACTGCTTTGATTATTAGCTGACCACTACTGAGAATGGAAAACCTACTGTCTTTCTGATTAAATGGCGCCTGCAGTTTAGTCCCATCTGGAAAGAGCCACTGAACGGAGGGGCTCTCGGAGGCTTTCACATGGCAGCTCAGCTGACACTCTGACCCTTCCACCACGCTCTGCGCTGTCCTTGTGCTCTGGTTTTGCTCTATCATTACCCAGCTTCTCTGCTGCCCGGTGTCTTTGGTACGAATTGTCTGAGAAAACACAGTAAAAAAAGACAGCACCACTTTTTTCCCTGTACTCTGGCGCCTGTTTAATTGGATATTTATAAGAGGTTGCATCACCCAGGAAGGCTCAGCCAGTATTTGAGCTTTTACACCTGTGTAGTAAAGAGCGTCATAATCTGAGCCTTGCCTGTACCGATAGCTTATTTTAGGCTCTTTGCTGAGCATAATTTCCCTCTCTAATTTGACAGGTACTTCACTGTAATAAGCTATAAGCTTCCACAGTTTTTCATAGTTTTCTCGATTCATTGGACATTCAAAATCCAGTGAAATTGTAGCATTTATATCAATCTCCTGAGTCTGTATTTGATTCCACTGAATTTTGGTAGAGCCTGTTGGTTTTTTGATTTCACAGTTCAAGTGGACTACATTGCCATGCTCATCAGTCATATTTAGAGTAATGTTCCACGGAGAGGACTGAAGCTCCTCCAGAGGGAGTTCGTAACTGTCACCATCTTCTTCATCTTGAGTGCTGCTATTCTGCCTCAGTGAGGACTGAATGACAGGTTTCCTACAGGAAATATCTTTCAGGTTTTGAATATCTTCTTTCTGCAGCTGTTTCGGGCTGCTGCACTTAGGACAGAGCTGTCCCCCTTCATAGGCTTTGTCCTTTTTGCATTTTAAAACACCTGCAAGAAAAAAAAAAAGAAAGAAAAAAAGCAAGGGGGGAAAACAAAAGACAGGTAAGCTGAAGAACTCTGTTCTAAAGTTAGAGAACTCTCAAAAGGGCGAAATGGACCGCAGGAGGAACACATTATGGCACATGACACATACGGCAAGGCTTTTAAAATAGCACCGCTTTGTTTTCACAGTCGAATGGGTGCCCGACTCTCAAACTGACCACAATTTCTTCTGACTTTAATGAGACTTTAATCCTTCTGAAAATTAGATTCGCTGCCTCCGAATAAAATGGTTAGAAATTGAAGTGTTCAGAGCAACATTTTGTAAGCGAGTAAAAAGCTATGCTGTGTCAAAAAGTCTGCATCTGTACAGTGACAGCCTACCCATCTAACTTGTGGGTCTAACGTGAAGAGGACTGGGTCCTCTCAGCTTTCAAAAATGCACCATTTACCTGAGAAATGCTGGACTTCCTCATTAAATAATCCAGGAAGCTTTTTTATTTTTCTCTATTAATTAACAACAGTACTGGCAATACACAAAACATTCTACTGTAGGTACCAAAATCTGCTGACTAGTTCCTGCATTTACAAGCTATCTGTCAGCAGCAAAAAAAAAAGGAAAGTGTCACTTCTTCCCTGACCTCTGAAATAACTCTAAACTCCGTAATGATAAAATAAAAACTAAAACCGAGAAGGAGAACTAAAACAGGAAATTATAGCCTTGGCTCCTCTCTTCTACCAATGCCAGAAAGACTCTTGTCTGTGAAATAACAGTCATGTATTTATTGCATTGTTCTGCTCACTAGAATGTCAAATGTCGCCTTACATATTTAGTTTGGAAACATGTTGTAAATAAAATGTATTCCAGTTATTCTAGGAATAAGTGTCATGCTGATGACTCCTGAGGAATGAGGGATCTTTGAATGAATGAATAATATACGGCTGGGTTATAAGGCAAAATGCTAGGAGAAGGGGGAAAGACTGGCAAAATTTCATACCATTTTTCAATTGAAAAATATATGGCTTGCCAGTCTGACAAATCAAGTTTCTTGAAAAGTTCTTAAAAATGAAATATTTAACTGAACCAGTCTATCACTTGCAGATTCAAATATGATGTTTCAAAGGTAAGGAAAGCATGCTTCATGACAAAACTGGCCCACAATCACCTTGGCAGTGGCCACACTGGTCTGAAGAACTTTAACGTGATCTATGAAACAGCACTTTGAGAACTCTGTCTGGACAGAATTCCCAAAGAAGTTATTGTTATAGTTATATAAAGATACAAAATCTGTCATATGTGAAAATGGCATGGATAAATTCTTTCTCTTTCCAATAATCACTACTGTTGTACTGTAAAAAGGGAATCTAATTGAATAAAAATGCTAACAAGCCAACACTGCACAAGGAAAGAAAGTTCATCTAATATTTCATTGCTATAACTTACAGTGCAATCTAAGTACACTTAATACACATACTCATTTGGATAAAGGAGCGTATATAAGAATATTAAAATGTAAGTCAGCGAAATATAATATCAAAGTTAGATGCCTCAAGTATCAGTTCAGTCAGGAACACTTACATTACACATTCAAGTATCACACACACTGAAAGTATTGTCCTACAGCTAAGTGCAAAACTGCGATGAATTACATATTCTAAGATGACAAGACCCAGCATCATCCACCGTGCTCCAAATCGTTATATAAACTTTGTGACTCCAGCACTCATTTGAGACATCTTCAGTTGCAATTAAATGACAATTCCCTCTTAATATTTTAGCAACGTCTCTGGTGTAACACCAGTCCCTCTGGTCTACTATAGTAAGCACTTAGCTACCTAAAATGGGGTGCTGGTGAACTGAGATGCCCAAATTGAAAACTGACATTCAAAAAAACCCTCATTTAGTGTATTCCTGAGGCATTATAAAAATGTTTTGGCTTTTTTTTTTGCTTCTAGTATTTTGCTTCTGCACATGGCCAGAAGTGTTCTAGCCTAAGCAGCGTGACACTTATCTCACATCTAAGCCTGAATGAAGACAGACCAGTTATTCTAGGAAAAATATTGCAGGATTATAGATGTTCTCTGAAAATACTTAAAATAGATTTGCTCCATCATAAAAGGAAGTTGTGGTCAATGAAGAAACACAGATAGACATGAACGATGCATCAATGTTATGTAACAGCCTTAATGTTAATAGCATCAAAGTTAAAGGACTCATCCAGGAATTTAGAAACCCGATTTCCCTTCCTTCCCTAGCCAAACAAGTTCAAATCCAATGTTCCCACCTTCCACGAGAGCACATAATTACTAGCTTTGTTGGTTGAGGACAATTGCCAGCCCTTAGTCAAAGGTGTACCGCTGTGCAAAGGAATACACTAACGGGTTATAACCTATCTCCTCCTTCCAATTGTAAACTTTACTAAAACTTTTTGCGTCTTAAATGTAACAGCTAATTCCTTGTTGTTGAATACAGATTTTTAGCAGGTGACACACAACTGCTTCCTCTTTACACTGCTTTTTAAATATATGCATTTATAGAATGGTAACAGAACATAATAGTGTCCATAGACATCACGTAAGTAATAATACTCAGGAAACAACAAAATCATCCATAGGCAGAACAGGAAAAAAAAATCTAACATTGTGAGATGAAGAAGCATTGGTATTTTGGCTCTTACCTCCAGAAACTTCGTTCCATTCAAGAAACCACTTTAAACTGCAGTCACAGGCCCATGGATTCCCATGAAGGTAAAGGTTTTCCAGCAGCGACATGCCTTGAAACATGCCTGCAGGCAAGGTCCTAAGAGCATTTTCAGACAGGTAGAGATGTCTTACTGTTGACAGTTTGAAATAATCAAGGACCATAAATGTTGAAAAGGTGTTGGGGCGAAGCTGCTGGAGCAAATTTCCTTCTAAGTGGACCAGTCTCAGAGAAGTTAATCCATTAAAAGCATTTGGATGAATAAACTCGATTCTGTTGTGGTCCATGTGCAGTCTCATTAAGCTTGAAAGTCCTTGGAGGGTTTGGCCAGTTATGACTTTCAATTTATTGTAACTAATTTTGAAAACCTAAAAAAAAAAAAAAAAAAGAATAGAAGAGATTAATTTTGCTTTTTGATCCAAATCCAAACAGAATAGTAAGCATGTAGAAGTTCTCCTCCTGCATTCAAATATCCTTAGCACCACTGAAAAACGATACACTGGTCAAAGAGGGAAAATACAACTGAATATTAGTTGGTGTTATCAAATATGACATAGGCATTGTTAACAGTTCTCCAATGTATTTGGGAGGAAAATGGTATCTTAGCCCTATGAAAGGCACTACAAAAACTGCTTGTTTTTCTCTTCTGTTATTCATGGAAGTTAGAATTTATGAATTTTAGGAAGACCTGAGCATTACCTGTAGAGACACGAGATCTTTCAAAGCACCATCAGGTACATTCTGAATGTCATTTCCATGTATCATGAGCAATTCCAGTTTTGTAAGTCCTGCAAAGGAGTTTTCGACTATAGACTGTATACTGTTAAACCTGGAAAAAAAATCACATCCACGGTTACATTTTATGCAATGACTGTCATGGACTGCAAATGTAAAATTAGTATAACCTAACCTTCAGGAAAAATTGGAGGGATCTTAACGCACTGTCAAAGGGCCAGAAGTTACTGAAACATTTTTACAAGGCCAAATATACTTAGTTCATGTTTACACTAAGATTTCTTTTAACTCAATTTGTGGCACGTTAGCCATAATTTAGGAGTAAGAGTAATAAATAGGCATTTAAGTTCTAATAGTTGTCAGTATGTTTTTCCATGCAGCTCAGTTTATGGAATGGTAATAAATTAATGGCCTGTAGCCAACGAATGATGCTATGTAGCCTGGCAAACTAGACGGGCTGCAGTGTTGCCAAAACAGCATCTAACAATAAACGAATAAAGATTTGGAGAGAGGACATTAAAAATGGGTATCTCCCAAACAGCACAAGAAGCAGGAAGTCACATCCTGCTTCACTTACTGTTACAACATGCAATTGGCTACATCAACTAATTACGTAAGAACTAGGAATTGACCTTCCAATTATATAGTTTGAGCCTAGAAACTCCTTTTAGAGAAGGAATATAGAAAATCTACTTTTTGAAAACAATTCAATTTTGCTTTGGACAAATAAATCAGGTTTTATATGCCAATATGGAAGCCTTAAGTTTGGCAGCCTAGCTCTACATTTGGGTTTTCCATAGGTAGACATAAAATTAAATGTATGAGCTAATCTGGGCATGAAGTCTCTAAAGTAAGCATCGAGTTTTAAAGTTTTTTCCTATTTTTTAACACTTTCTAGAAAGGAAGGGAAGAGACAACGAGAAATTAAAATACTTTGACTATGGAGGAAATACTTGTAGATCCTGATCATGCTATCTATCTGAAGATTTTGCATTTTCTAAAAATTTAGGCTACCATTTTGATATTTTTAGTCCTACTACAGATCTACTAGGCTTATAGCAGTAATCCTGTTAAAATTCCTTATTTTAACATCAGCCCTTCTAAAAAATACGAACTTCTATAAATAAGAAATTTTCCTACATTATTTCCAGTTAGGCCAATAATCTTTACCTCCTGAATATATAGCATCTTAAAACAGAAATATGTTAAAAGCTCTTTTCCAAAATGAAAGAAATGCAACAACAGATAGTTAAGACTGTTTCTTCCTGGGAAAGGACACAACTCAGACAATGTCATTTGTAGTGATGAAATACAAAGATAGGAAAGGGCTTCTATGCCAGCAGTATCAAATAATGTACTTTTATTAAAAAACAGCCAAAACGCCTAAATAATTTAGAAGCCATTTCAAAAGCAATTTAGGGATAGAATTTGCCATAGAATATTGACGTATGGAGGAGGGGTGACTGTGAATATGTGTGAGTTTGAATGTGGGAGGAGAGGGAGGCATTTTTGACTCAAAAATGGCATGGAAGTACAGATTGCTGTAATGTGGATTTATTGAGTACAAGGGCATTTTGAGACTAAAATTGGGCTTTAGGTAGATAAACTGTTGGTGGATAGACATTTTAACTACAGAGAAGCAGAAGAAAATCAAGGTCCCTACTGTCAGTCATTGCATGATCAATCGCAGCTTACAGGCCTTGGGGCGGTCGTGTGAGTTCATACCAGGTAGTGAGGCAGCTCTGATATCAAGCAGAAGAGGACTGCGACTCTTGCACCATGTCATCTCACATAATGACCCTATGCAGCACTTTTGTGATATGCTGCCTGCCAACTGTCCCTGCCTTCTCGTCTCACAATCTGACAGATAGATGTGAGTTGGCAATACCCTGGCAGAGGAAAGTGAGTTGGCGCGTGAGCAATCTCTCCCCAAAACATTGATGTCTGCTTATATTGCACTTAAGTTCCTTGAAAAAAAACCCCAAACTCCAAAGCCAACAGAATAACTCTGTTTTTACTGTATTACTTTAAGATATGCTATATCTCATTGTTCTCCAAAATGCTACCCGGCTACATTATGGAATTTTACTCCTACTATATTGTTTTACATATTTAGTAGGAATCCTATAGTAGGTTTAATTCAATATAACTTTTTATGCACTATAAAAGACTACATGTAATATTTGCCAAGAAGAACTGACACCATGATATAAATATTTATTTGAAAATAATAGTAACTTTTCTTTGAAACATGAGGGCTACAGCTACCCTGAAACTTTCTCCATGCCAGTAATTGTAGCGTTTGAAATACAGCGTCTGCAAGTCACCACCCGTCTCTGCAATTCTACTTAAAAAGTACACGCGGAGATCCCGGTGCGCCGCACGTGCGCGAAGCATCCCAGGATTCCCCACCGAGAACATAAAAACGTTTGCTACAAACTGCCATACAAACCCGAAATTGATTCTTTCCACATGTTTCGAAATCCTCGCCGGCACGGCTGCTAAGGACCGAAAGGTGCAGTGGACTTCGGTGGGGAGGTAGCAGGCGCAGGGGCGGGGGCAGGCCAGGGCGCCGGGCGGCAGCCCCAGCCCCAGCCCCAGCATCAGCACCACGGAGAGTGCCCCCGCCGCCGCCCGCTCCCCCATCTTGTCGCCTCCCCTCGCCTCGCTCCTCCTGGGCCGTCCGGGGGAAACGGGGGGGGGGGGGGGGGTCGGGAAAAAAAGAGAGAAGAAACCATGATTTCGTAATCCTTTCAAAAAGCTTTATACACCTAGCGATGCTCTGCAGCGTCCCAGAAGGTCCGTAGACAATCGAGGCAAAGCTCAGTTGAAAAGAGGTTTTCTTTCTTCCAAGTCACTTGCCACTTCAAAGTTAACTTGTCCCCCGTAATTCACTCCTACTATTCTACTATACTAAAGCTATGCTGTCTCCCTCTGGTAATAAATTTTGTAGGTTTGTTCTATAGCCAAGGGTAGTACTTGTCTCACCTAAAAATCAGAAAACTTCAAGGGAAGCATCTACTTCACGCAAATTGCCATGGCTCCCTCTACAGTCAATGAAAGAAAAAAAAGCTACCCATATTCACTTGAAGGTGAGTGATATTAGGTATCTATCTACCTGATCAGATACCTAGAAATAGTACAAATCAGCCTCATTAGATCCCTAATTAGCTAACTCACCTAGCCTAGCTGCCTAATTTGTAGACAGGCTACTAACTTCCAGGAGGGTAAAATCTGGCTGAACGAATCCCATTCATAATGTGTGTGGGAAATGGCATCATTGCGAGAGAAAGTGAGTGAAAGAAAGAATTGGTTGGCCATAAATCTGGACTCTCTCATCCTTTGCCACGCATTACTGTGCGATGTCTGATGTGCTTTTACATAGTAATCTTAACCAAACAGGAGCTACGAATGATCAGAATTGATAAAACCCGACAATTTATTGCATAAGCACAGACCTCAGAGGAAATGTAAGCAAGGAAGTTTATCTTTATAATCTTGCCATGTCTGTCAACGCTCAAGCTCAGATTTTCAGAATTCTGTGTCTAAATCTGCGTGGCTAGAACCGTGGAGAGTCATTTAAAGATGCACACTGTGCTACGACAGACAAGAAAACACAACTGACCTTGAGCACTAATCATTTCTGAAAATAATTTATTTGGTAGATGTCTAATTACAGATTACGCAGCCTAACTTTGGAGAAATGAATTTGAAATATCCCTATTCTACCATCAGAATAATTTGAGCTCTTCAGATTAAAGCCATACAAGAATGCAGGCTACTATTAGTAGCAGAAATTTAGTATTCCTGCTCTTGTATAACTGCATGACAACGATGGAAAGGCATTCAGCTCTACTAGGTATTATGAGTTCCATTAGTTATTGCTTTTAGTATAAAAGTCAGATTTTCTCAGATCTGCTAGCAACGAGACACACATTTTTTTTTCTAAGACCATCATGTGCAAACCATTACAGTTCAAAGGAAAGGCTCATCGGGATGAAGAGGTTTCTCAAATATCTGTGGTCAAGTTAATGAGACGTTTACCATTCTTTACAAGACAAAAAAGCTTTTAATTTGCTTAAGAATATTCAGGTGCTGTTTTCCTTCATGTCCTCTTTAATGAAAACTGCCTTTAAGAAACACCCTGCCCATTTCAATTCCTTTTGGGAGGGGGCACCGCCTTTCCTTACAGGAGGTGCTCGCTGCGGTTAAGAGGAAAGGGCAGCGACTTGCGAGGGGCTGGAGAGGAGCAGGCCAGAAGGCCTTACCCGTGCTTCGGTCGGATGAGAAACAACGCCGGCCGAGCGCAGGGCCGCCAACGCCGCCGCCTCGCCTCCCCCGCAGCTTGGGCCGGAGGAGCCCGGGCGAGGCCGGACGGGCTCCGCGCTGCCCCGCCCCGCCGCCCGGGGGCGCTCTCGGGTGGCCCTCCCGCCCCGCCCGCCATTGGCTGCCTCCACCAACGCCGCGCAGCGCGTCAGCCAATGGGCTGCGGCTCCGCCACCGCCTGCGCTGCCGCCGTTGGGGCGCGGCTGCGGAGGGGCGGCGGGCGCGGAGGCGGGCCGCGCGGCAGGGCGGGGGAGGGGCCTCGGGCCGCCGCGCTGCCCCCACGGCTCCGCGCGGGGGCCGCGCCCGCCCCGCGGGGAGGTTTGCGGGGGGAGGGAGGGGGACGGCGGGTCCCGCGCGGCGCAGCCCCTCCCGCCGGGCCGGGCCGCGCGCCAGCCGCGGACATGGTGGAGGGGCCTTGGGGGGCGGCGCGGTTCCCCCCCACCCGTGTTTCTTTTTACAGTACCGGAGGGCAGATGCTTCCCGTTAGGGAACAACGTCCCCGCCGGGCCGAGCAAGGGGAGCGGACGGGCTGAGGGCGGGCGCCGACACACGGCGGCCCGGCCCCCGCAGGGCACCCGACCGCCGCCAGCGCGGCGGCCGCGCCGCTCCCCTCCCCTCCTCCTCCTCCTGCACGGACCCGCGAGGGACCCCCACCCCGACAGCCCCCAACCCCCGCCGGGCCCCGGCGGTCGCGACCGGCCCTGCGCGGGCTCCGTACCTGCGGCCGGGCGCGGCGCTCTCAGCAGGCGCTGCCCACCGCTCCCATGCCCCCGGGGGGCTGCGGGCGGCCGGCGGCGCGAGGCGGCTCGGCGGGCGGCCGGCGGCTACCTGGCTCCCGGCCTCTCCTCCGGCACCGGCTCGCCGAGGCTCATCGCAGCCCGCGGTGGCCAGCCTCGACGCCGCCTTAGGACTCCTCATCGCCCGTCATCTTGCGGGATCCGCCGCCGTGGTTGGGTCCCCCCGAACAAGCATAAGCGACGGGCGGCAGCCGGGCAGGACACCGCCTGGGGCGCTGCTTTTTAAATTACTCTTATTTTCTCTGAGCGCTCGCCTTCGCCGGGTGCCCCGCGCCCCCGTGGGAAGTTGAGGCGCCGCGATCCCTCAGCCCCGGCGGGAGCCGAGCGCGTCGCTCCGGGCGCTGCGGCAACTCAGCGGGCGAGCGGGCGGGCGGGCGATGCCGGCGGCTCCCCGTCGCTTGCCGGGCTGCCTGGGCGCGCAGCTCCCGCGGCGGCAGCCTCCCGCCGCCCGTCGCGGCATGGGGACGAGGGGCGCGGGGTGCCGGGGCGCCGCGCTCCGCCGCTCCGCCCGCCTCCCCGCGCCGGGCGCTGTGCAGGGGCAGGGCGCGGTGGAGCGGCTCCTCTTGCCGGGTGGGCGGCCCCTCCGCGGGAGGGGGGGCTGCGGGCGGGCCCGGGGCGGGGGGGTGGTGGGAGGTGGGCGCCGGAGCCGGCGAAGGGGGGCGGCGGGCGCCGGAGCCGCAGCGGGGGAAGCCGAGCCCACGCCTGGGTCTGGGACCCGAAATTCACGGAAAGTTTGTTTCTGGGACCTCGGCGGATGCAGCACTCTTGAAGCGCTCAGATGTGCGGCTCTCCGCGTTGCGCGCGCACACACACACACACGCACACACACACGCACACGCGGAGTCCAGCGTATAACCCCCAAACTGGACCAACCAGTCTGGATTTGTTATTCTTCTCATAGTGAAGTAGGTGTCCCATCACTACACAAAGAACCAACTTCACCATCATCCTCAGTGCATACTGGCACAATACTGCTGCAGAGACCCATATCCAGTCTGTATGTGAGAATTTCATCCCCTGCATCACACCTGAGGAGAGCCACTCAAATAAATGCGCGTGAACAGAAAAATCTCAAAGGTGGAATGGAGAGGCAATGACAACGATACAGGAAAAGGCAGAAATCAGTTACGAAATCAGCCAGACTGAATGTAGACTCAGTCATGAATTGCCTTTTACCTTTAAAATCCACCAGAGAAGCAAACTTCAATTTAGAATCATTAAATCATTAACATCTCTCTCCTCAATTTCCCTCCTGTATTAGCAATTTTTTCAGTACACAAAAGTAAGCCTACTTCTGGTGCAGTAAGAAATGCATCATTCAGATGTACCACAGAAGGCCATGTACTATCATCCACTTAGTTCCACTGTGTGGTTTTTGGATACACACAATTTTCTGTTCTCTAGATAACCAATGTGGCAGTTACCCTCATCTCTTCTAGAAAAACAACGAACTTAGTCTGTCAAGACACAAGAGTTGCAGAAATCAATATAGATGCATCTTAAGCCATAAGAATCCTTCTGAGTGTTGGCATGGAGCTTTCAAATTCCATCTCCAAGGTAAGTAAATATAGTGAATGGCTTTACATTCTAGACTGTAAAGCTGTGGGAAGTGTATCATCACCAAATTAATAAAAAGAATCAGAATCTGAGTTAATGAACCATTTTTGGCTTTGAAATCTGTAAGAGTTGTGATTGTCAAAGAAGTTGGGGGGAGGGAGAAACCTCTTCAACTGTTAGCGATCAGCTGTTGTCAGCATCAGAATCTGGACAAGTTACATCTTCCAAATGTACTCATAAAGATTCACCTTCACAAAAAAGCTCATATCCATGCTTTTAGCTGCAGAACTTATTTTGTGTCATGATTTAACCCTGATTGGCAGCTCAGTCCCACCCAGCTGCTCGCTCACTCCCCCCACAGTGGGATGTGGGAGATAATCGGAAGGGTAAATGTGCAAAAACTCGCGGGTTGAGATAAAGACAGTTTAATAGATAAAGCAAAAGCCACACACACAAGCAAAGCAAAACAAGGAATTCATTCACTACTTCCCATCGGCAGGCAGGTGTTCAGCCATCTCCAGGAAAGCAGGGCTCCATCATGCAGAACAGTTACTTGGAGAGACAAAACGCCGTAACTCTGAACGTCCCCCCTTCCTCCTTCTTCCCTCAGCCTTATATGCTGAGCATGACACCATATGGTATGGAATATCCCTTTGGTCAGTTGAGGTCAGCTGTCCCGGCTGTGTGCACCCCCAGCCTCCTTGCTGGTGGGGTGGTGTGAGAAGTAGCAAAGGCCTTGGCTCTGTGTAAGCACTGCTCAGCAGTAACAAAAACATCCCTGTGTTATCAACACTGTTTTGGTCACAAATTGAAAACATAGCCCCATACAGGCTGCTGTGATGAAAGATAACTCCACCCCTACCAAAAAATTTTGAAAAAAAATTGTCATTTAGTTTGATGACAGCTGGATTTTTTTTTTAATTACCTCAAAGAGTAGGACCCTTTGAGTTCTTCTGCACCACAGAGAACATTTCAACCACGCATCTTTGCTCAATGAGAATTATTTGGTCTCTACTAGTGTATCATCTGATCCCCCTGACCTATCTCAGTAAAATTACACTGTGTAGAGCCAGTCTGAATGCAGCCAAGAAGAATCTGACTTCACTAAGGTCTGATTGAAGACAGCAATAGTCAGTGGTTTCATATCTATTTGAAGGCAACACTTCATCCCCACAGATAATCTGATAACCTATAATGACAGTAGGAAGAAATTATTTGGCCCGAATGCAAGTCATTTTTTGAAGAAGTGTCACATAGTAGATATAGAAAAGCTTTTGCACATGGCCTTTTATAGGACTCAAAAGTTTGGAAAATGATCAAAACTTACTTTTTTATTAATTCATAGCTAATAATACTTTGCTCAGATATTTTATCAAGCTTAAACTAGTGTGTGAAGAGTGTATTACTATTGCTATTACTTTTACTATTATTCAGGGCAAATTCATTTAAGCACTCCCTAAGATGTTACTTTCCACTCCTTGTAGTTAAAATAATACCATTATCATATATACTTTCTCAATAGGACCCTACTACCTTTGGGTAGACATGGGTTTGCTCTAATATCTCCTCATCATAGCTCATAGCTACAGAAGTACTGTTACTAAGTATATAGTTTCTCTGTTACTGGGAGGAGAGCTATTTCAATACTCCAGTGATACACAGAGGAAGTTACAGCTGAGTTAGTTGTGGTAGCCCCTTAATGTACATAATGGTATGTTCATTCTGAAAATTAGTGAAATTAAAACAAATCACATAGTAGGACCAAGAAGAAGTAGAAATCTGCACAACTAGAACTGGAAAAAAAAAAAAGGCGCAGAAGCCCAGATTGCTAGGTCTATGCAGTAAATTGAGTTTGAAAGTTGATAAGAGATTTCATTCAAAAAGTTGTGCTAAAGTTTGAAAGCAAGTTTTTTAACCATATTATAAATAAATATGAGAATAAAATATTACAGTGACATCTTAAAATAACATCACTAACATGATCTTCACTACCTTCAGCGTAAATAATTTTTCAGACAAGCAAATGTCAATATCAACCCGTATTGTTGTATCAACTGTGTATTAACAGTAAATACATCAACAGTTCACAAGGTAAAACCATGCTACTTTGACAACAAAGCACATCCAGCTGTATTATATGTTTACCTTATTGCAAAGTTTTATAATTTTTTTTATGGAATCAATTTGAATCCAGTTAGAAAATTATGGGAATGAAAAGTATTAAGGACAGGATTTTTTTTAGTTGATATGTAGCAGATACAATTAGGAAGTTAGTAGTAAAAGATTGTCCATGATAGGGAACTTGTAGATGCTACATAGGCCTGGGCAGTGGTCACAGTATTTTTTGTAGTTCGAGATTCCAGGTATATTTCAACAAGAGACATTTACTGGTATCTAGATTGACAACTGTTGTACATCAGTGTAATTTCTCTGATGTTAATCAAGTGATGCTAGGTTGTCTGGTAGCTGTTGCAGTAAATGGTCGGAAAACCTCTTTATAAACTCTAGCTACGTTGGTTAAAGTTTTTACACGGTGGATAAGGACAGGCAGAGCAAATAAACGGTGAAGGTAATCATCCGTGTCACTGATAGGTGCCATTCCAGCTGTGGTACCTGCTGCTTACACAGCGTTTACAAAGTGGTGGGAAAATGCCTCAAAGGAACAAGGGAAGCAGAGTAGAAATACCAGGGGACTGTAGGGTGCACCAGGTGAGTTTGTGATACAGCCATTTCTGAAAGATAACCTGAGGGTAAAAGGCTCTTCACATGAACCAGAACCTGTGTGTTGTAAGAGGGCGATGGCAGCAACTAATGCCCTGCTTTTGGACAAGACTGAGAGGCAGTGAAGGGGAAATTAAGGATGACAGTTTGAGAAAGGATATTGTTAGAGAGAGCTATCTTTCTTATTTTCACTGTCCTTCACTAACTGTGAAATGCCTTGATTTTGTTCAGATCAGCAGTATTTGAGGGAAGCTTCCATCAGTATCACTAGCCTTCCAGCAGTATCACTTACAGCCTCAGAAGTTACCTTCTCCTCTCGGTAAGAGCCAAGGTAAAAGTAGGATGTTGACAACCTATTGTAGCACTGCTGCTCTCTTAGGAATGAAGTTTTGGGTTTTCTAGGAACCAGTTATCTTGCTTAAGTTCTCTTGCCTAAGTATTTTTGACAGTTTGGATCAAGGAGCCCAAATCAAGGACAAAAACAAAGCTTAGCGAGCTATGCAACAGTAGTTTGTAGGAAGCGCATGTATACCATGAGGCAATGGTGGCTGCAGACATTAGATCTGACCATCTGGAGAGAGGATGGAGTAGGCTGAGGTTCTGGGCATTGTGAAGAATAATTTCTCTGTTAAAAAAAAAGAATTCTGTATTTACATTTCAATAAAGTCACTAACTACATTTGTAATATCTGAGGATAAATAAGGAAATGCAGTATTATTCACATTTTACAGATTTCAGTATAACCTAATTTTCAGAATAGTGGGCATTTACTTAAGTCATAGTCTTACAAATTTTGTCAGTGAAGTATTGTGTTGTACAAGGTGGTGTAATATTAAAAGCCTGGAACGGGTATAGAAATGGAAGCACACGAACCGATAACTGTAAATAAGTAAAAATCAGTAGGCTTTCATAGTCTGAAATCTGAGCACCATAGTAAATTAGGACTGCAGATAACAAGCAATTGTAAGGAATGTTTGTTCTCTTCTGGTATAGATCAGTACAACCAAATGAAAAAAAAATCAAGGGAATTTTCAAGGCTTTTGCTTGAGTTGAGAGATAAATGCTACTGGTTCCTGAGAGCCCCCGTCATTACTGATCTATCCTATTTAAACACGTGGGTGAGAGTGTCAAAGGAGGGAGATGGTGTCCGTACATCCATGTGGTTATGCTTGCTTAAGAAGGTTTGTGTCTCTTTCCCCCCATGACCCCATGGTTCACCGACTGATCTTTATTCTCTGAACCTCCCAGGAGAGGATCATTTCTGCTTTCTCCTTGCAGCTGCAGTGCCAGTATATCACGGCCCTCAGCGAGTGCTCTTCTCTATACCCTCCTTCAGACAACTTATCTCCTCCTTGCCTTTAGGCCTTCCTGTTTGGGGTTGTTTTTCCATCGCTTAGCTACCCTTCTTCTTGCCCAAGCTTCTGCTTCCTTACATATCAAAGCGTACTGCTCTATCCCATGGTCCTTGTTGAAAGAAGAGCAGCATGCGGCATTAAACTTTCAGCCTTCCCTCCTCCCCTGCTGGCTCTGTCCGGTGCCGTCCTTCTCACAGCGATGAGCTGGGCTTCTCTCTTGGCTTCCCTTGTCAAGCAGCCTCATGGAGGAAGGAGGGAGAGCACTGAGCTTCTGTTTATTAAACAGTACAGACTTTTTGAAGCTGAAGCCGAATTCTTTTATATTCTGTGGGTCAACGAAGAGAGGAATAGACAATCACAGTTCCACTGATGAATATACCCGATGGACAGGTTGAGTTTCCCAGCCATCTGCTACAGAGCAGAAGGATGGAGCCCAGAAGACTGAAATCCAGTGAGTGGTACACATGTGGAAAAGCAGCAGGTTTTAAATGCCTTCTAGTTGGAGCTGGTAATAAATTAACTCTTGCTTTTACCACTTGGCAGAGAATTGGGAATAAATTTCTGCAGATGAATTAGGACCTTGTTTAACTTCCAGCAGAAAAATGAGGAGTTCTAGAAAAGTTGATGGACTGCATTCAATTTTATGATGCAGAAAAACGAACTGTTAACTTACAGAAATAATACCCGTGCGCTGTCATGACTTGTTCTCTACTTGTCTTCAGGCGCTGGGTATTTGTATTGGGAGAGCATGCTGACTTTAGTGCCAGTGCCAGTGTTTCCTTTATTTGCTTTTGACGTTTCACGTGTTTCTACTGTAGTGTCTGATGAGTTATATCACAAACTAATTGGAGTAAATTCTGATCAACAAGAAAAGAAGAAAAATGAGGGTCAGCAGTGTGGGAGGGAAAGCAATGATAGGCCAAGACTCACCGAGGCATGCAGAAAACCCAGGCAACAAGGGAAGGCAGGGAATTAGTAACAGATCGTATCACGGTCCGCCGCAGCCTTGGTGGGCCTTCAGCTGGCATCGGCAAAGCAGAACTGTTTCTTGTGCCAGTGCAAACAAAGATGTCACACGACTGTCCTTGCGTCCAGTGCCTTTGCTTATGTCTGGTGGTGGCTGGAGCCCGCTGGCTGTGGATACAGGCCAGCTCCAGACAGGGATTGTGTAGCTGTGTTAACCTGATCCCATGTCTGCCTTTCCGCAGCGTTTGTTTGCTTGAGCACAGTGCTGCACTAACGCTTCTGCCCGTCACGCACCTCCAGACTGACACGCATCTTTGAGCACAGGACAGACAAGACAAGTGTTATCTACACTGCTGCAGCTACACAGGGCTTTTTGGCTTTTTGACCCCAAACCAGTGCAGCCCGTTTGTACTTGGCTTATCTGAGGGGTGATCTTGGGGAAAGTCCATTCCTCTTGTTACCTTGAGAGACACAGCGCTGCTTTACCTTTGTGCTCTAAACGACAAAGCAAAAGGGCAGTAAATGATGTGGCACCTGAAAGTACTAACAAGTGAAGGTATTTAAAGATGCACCGTGATGAGAAGGGTGAATGAAGGAATCTGCTGCAATCTTTAATGAGAGGTACCTCAAGAAGTAGGTTTATTTTCCCCTGACTGTATGCCCTTATCTCTTTTTTCTTCTGATTCTATTTCTATTTTCCCAGTGAAGTGGTGTGAAGAGGAAGTTTTTCTTTCAACTGCATAGGATACTTCTATCAGCCTGTTAATAACTTGGGAGTAATAACATGGAAAGAGTTGTCGGGCATTTTCTATGCTACTTCCACATCTATGAAATGAAGCATAACAGAGCCACATTTTCTTCTTTATGTTGTGAGCTAAAGAATTAACCAAGGAAAGAAAAATATTTCCCTCTTTCCAAAATAAAAACTGAAATAAAAGAGGTGATGAGAACTTTACTTCATTTGCTTTCCTTCCTTAGCCAAGAATTCAAGTTTATTAAAGTATTTAAAAAAAAAAAAAGAATGCAAGAAGGATCTGTAGCAGTGTGCAATAAACATTCTCAACATGAGCCTCCTTCACTTTACTGGGGTGACTGTGGTTTTCACTGTATTATTTGGCATTGCAAATTATGAAATGTTCCTCCACTTCCTCAGTTTTAACCTTCTCAGTCACTGTTGTTCATTTTAAATTGAAGAACAAATTCTATCCTTGTAAGTCTGCTGCCAGTCCACTGCTCAGCTGTGCAAATTCCTTCTGCCAATCAAACCTAGACCCAAATAGTCAGCTCTCAGCAGTGGGCTTCCCTTTAAGATCCAAGTCTTGCTGACACCCTTTCCAATGTCTGCAGTCACTTCTCATTACCTCACTAACAAGCACATACGACTCTTAGGCCAATGAACTTAGCCTCCTATTAACACAGGCTATCCTGATGTACAACCTTTTTCAGAAACTTAACAAGGTCCTTTGCAAAACTAATCAGAGATCTTTCCCCTCTTACTTTCACTGAACAGCTATTCCAGCATTTTAAATTAGAAACCATTTTCCAGCTCCCAATTTTTATCCATCCCTGCTTTTGCAAACACTCCCTTGATTTAAACAAGTGCCTCTCCTACTCCTTTTGGTATTCTCATATATGTATTTCTGCATTGAAGACTAACAGGGAAACACTTCAGAGTCATTGGATTTTACGTGCCTGAGGGCAAACCTGAAATCCTGAAGTGGATGCCCAGCAGCGTTGTCACTGAATGTATTTATTACAGCACTAAGAGTAGCTGTTCTGAAACAAGCTTTGAATAGTTGGTGCCAGATAATTAATGACAGTTTAGTGAGCACAAACTCTGGAGAAGTGACTCTTTCACATATATGTCCCGCTCCATCAGGGTTCCTATGGAATGGAAGATTCCTATAGGCCACAAATGTCTTAATGCCCTCTATAAGAACTGAACTGAAGGCAGTAAAACCAATGTTTAGTTTTAGAGGTTAGAGGATTTCAGCAATTAACAGGTTTTTTTTTGATTTACTTACATATAGCCTTACAGAATGAACAGTTGTAATTGTTTTGTATGGGAGCTGTGTAAATAGCATAACAGAATGTGAACAAAGAGAAAAGATGTTTTCCTTATGCTCAACAGGTCAGGACAGGTAAGTGCAGATTTAGATGTTTTGCTGTATCTTATTCAGTTTTAAGATGATTGTAATAGTGCAACATTAGACAAATCTGCATTATATGAACAGTTAAATAAAATGCAGTGGACCAGAATATTAGAAATTAGAGTTTCTATATGCCGTGTGATTTGTGTATTTTTGTAGCACACATCACAAGCATGTATTTATTACTACGTGATGACAAGCAAATTATGACTATGGGACAAAGAGCAAAGTGAGTGGCCACTTTGCTACCTGACTCCACCTTACTTATCCACATCTTTAGTTGTGAGGTGCTGTTGTTATAAAAGAAGTCCGAGTTCCAGCAGCCTACAGATCTCATTCCATACCAATCCCATGCGGTATAGAACCTAGGGGTCCTTCTAGGAAAGTCCCCACGTTTGATTTGTCTTCCCGCTGGTATGAGAGAAGCATACAAAGTACATGGCTGCTCTAATAAGCAGACATAGCAAAAGTCCAGGCTTTCTCCTACAATACACCCCAAATGACACTTAGAGGACTAAATACAGATTTAGGAGTGGGGTTAAAACTATCTGACTCTATGTAGAGTTGAGTTTAAAGTACTACTTCACTGTATTTTAAAAAATTTTTGAAAAATAAAAGATAGATAATCTTTTTCTACACAAAAGGTAGATCTATTTTAAAATATTTCTTGCTTATTACTACCTCTTATTTTCCTCAAGAAAAAACTGTATACCTCTACAGACTTTTACATTACTGTATCTACACTACTGAGGTTTTCAACATTTATTTGTACAGACTTACATGTAGAACGTCCAAGCCTTATGATGCTCCCATTGAATCCAGATGCAGGGACTTGGTCTTGCGTTTGTAATTGCTTCCGTTATAAACCCCTATTTCAGAGTTTGGTTATAAAAAATGCTTCCCAAATACAATTTGGCATCTAAGATATCAGTCAAGGAGCATTTATTACTAGTTTGATTTCAGTGTGGCTTTTTGAACTTACAGATGTGTCCTGAGAGTTTTATCCATGCTTTCAGATATTTTAAAGATTTAAAATACCTTTGACTAGCAAATGGAAATCATCACACTATGATGTGGAATGATAGCATCCTCTTTAGCTAAAAATGCCATAAAACCCCTAAGTGGTCACTTGAGTTTTTTCTAAATAATAAGAATATAGTTACTTCATAACAGGCTTGCACTAAGGGTAAATTGCAGCCTTGCAATGCTCAAGTAAACATGTTTTCCCTTAAAGAAATGGAAGAGAATCCAGCTTTCTTAAGCGTACCAGCTACACTGTAAATAGTTAATCAGATAAGCTGCTGATTCCAGCTATAGGGTGGAATATTGGCTTCTGTCTTTTTGGGCTCACTGCAGATAAACTGAGCCAACCCCAGCAGGCTTCTCTTGTGTCAGCTTGTTTGAAGACTGCATGGAAGAACAACTTCCCCAGCACTTGGGGAATGTGAAAATTTTGTCAAAAACTCTGCCCAAGATCTTTTTTGTATTGTAGAGCCTAAGCAACCCAGGGGCATGGCTCTTTGACAAGGGTACAGAATTAGCCCTACACGCAATGAAGATAGGTCTGTTTAATCACTCCTCTTTACAATGGCAGTTAGGTAAGGTGGATCAGGCAGATGGTGAAGCCCACTTGGCCTGCTGAATTGCTTCCTCCTGGCACACACTAAGTTGCACCTGGAGCAAAGAAGGAGTTTTCTGGTATTGCTGCAGTTCATCACATCTAGCAACTGAAACAATAATAGAAAAATACTTTTAACCTATCTTACTGAGTGTGACTGACCAATAAACCCCTAAAATGCAAGAAGGCTCAGAGGAGATGGGCAAGGACGATGTGCCTGTGAAGCTCAGGGAATAATGCAGGGTGTGACTGATCGCAACTGTTGCAAAGAAGCTGACTTCATCTCGACACAAAACAGGACTGGAGGGTGGCCTTTGGTTTAGATAAACAGCTATCAACAGTTGAGTGGATCAAGCTCTCTGAGTTCACTAAAAGAGTGTGAATATTTCCCTGAGTCAGGCAGACCAGCATGGGGGGACTGAATACGTAGCTCAGCCCAACATAGAGTACACAAACTAGACAACTAGCAAAAGAATTTTGAAGAGAGGAATGGGCTTGAGCTGGCTTCAACCCACGTATGCCTTCACTGGGACACCCAGCATCGTGATGGTGAGCATATTATAGAGACCAGTAATGGGAATCACATTGGTGTTGTGCTTGAACTGTATTGCGTTTCAGTATATTTTGCATCACTGCTAAATCAGAAATCCCATGTAACATCAACCGCCTTCAAATAAGTAAATTTGATATTAAACATTACATCCTCCGTGCGTGGAATATCTAAAAGAACCTGGACAGCAAGTATTGGACTCTGACACTGAGGCCTGAGCTGACAAGATTTTTCTGGCCTTAAATTTGCATCTAGAAGAAAGTATTTCCTTGTCGCAATTAGTAGGTGAAACAGTTGAGAGTGCTATGCATTTAAAGAGCATCATTCTTCATGTCGGAATAGGCAAACACCAGTAATCACTCAAAAAGCCAGTACCGTCAAAGGCAAAGACCGAGGAAATGCATAAGCTAATTTAAGATTCTCCATGTCAAAAAATAAAAAAACAAGTCAAGAACAAGCTCAAACTTCCATCTTTACTTCTGAAAATCCAAACTTCCTAACAGTAGCAAGAGATAAAGGATTTTAATTCTTCCTACTTTGCAGAAAAAACTGCTCTGGTACTGAAAGGATATTGAACATCAAAGGAATACATAAATGCCATGCCATGCATAAATGCCATACATAAACAGCCATAATGAGTATGCAATATCTTCATTTACAAAAAGCTGGTGCACATTGCTATATCTTGAATTTCTTAGCCCCCACATACCCCTCAAAGTCAGTGGGAATCAAAAGTAAAATTGCAAAGTCCAGATTAAGCCATTTATAGCACCGGTGCCTATATACAAACAAGCTGATTGTCCAGACTCCCTTTATAGCCAATGTAGAGAGGTTGAGGTGTCTAGAGGTTAAATGTCCCTTAAAATGAGATGAATCACGTCCTCAGGGTGCCTATTTCTCTCCATTTCTTGCAAAGGAAGCTAGATGACTCTTAGCTGCAAATGTCAAATAATAGCATCCCTTGCTAAATGAGACGAACTCCACCTTACACATTAAATGTCCTCTGTCCATCTGGACAATACGATCAGGTTCTGAGTACCTCAGTCAAGCGTGTCCTGTAGATCCAGTCCCATCCTATGCTGTATTACTGTGGTTTTCTCACTGTAGGGAATGCTGAACCGTTTGTCCAGACCTAGGTGTCTAACGACCCCTGAGTCTCCCTAGGCTGGGACACTACACAGGAGACTCCCAGACTTCTGGAGGCTAGTGGCTTATGCCCTGGTATCTCAGGTGTTAGGAAGTTTAGGAAACTGAATCCAGTGCGCAACAACTGCAACCAATATGGGTGATTGTATCTGTTCAGCATTTGTTGCCCTATTAGCTTTTGCCTTGATTGTTTCTAGTTGACTTGATCATCTATGACAGGCAGGAATTAACTCCATGGTTTGCCTGTGGGTCCAATGAGTTTTAGCTGTGAAGAAAGATGACTTCATGCATTGTGGCTGTCAAGTATAAAAGTCAGCTATAAAGAGTACCCATTGCCAAACAGGCTCATAGTATTTTAAGATTTTCATAAGAACTGCTTCTTTCTAATGAATGTCTTCTTTAAGGAAGAACTGATAAAGAATTGAAGGATTTTGACCTGATATCAAACATTCTTGCTTGGAGTAGGGGTGGCTAGCAGTAGTGCAGTCCAATTTGTGTCACTGAAAGAAGTACCATGCTGCCTCCCAGGGATCAAAAAGTCTCTGGCAAATTAAAATATATGATGAGAAGTTAGATGTGCTATGGTGTCTCCATAGCGGAAAATAATTTGGCCAAATCTTGTAAGTGAGATTTAGGTGTTCAGACAAATGTTAAACCCAGTTTTCTAAGGTTCATTTCCACTTCTAACTATGGAAATCTTTGGTCTTCAACACTTCTGAAAACTGGGTACACAGAATTCTGGATTAAGAGCTTCACCCCATCAATGTTCAAAAATCTGGATTTTCTTTCATAAGGAATTTTTTAGGTGTATGGTTGTCTTTGATTCTAACCGGAATGCAATATCTAAGATGTAGGTATTAAACGATCTTCTCTAAGTTGGTAAAGTATCTGAGATTGTCTGAATGAAGCTGTCTGTGAATTAATTAACTAATTATTGTTCCTTTCTTTGTTCAGAGTTTTTAAACATTTTCCTGTTCTGAAATCTTGACAATTTTCTCATGGAGGTTCAGAGAGCTGGAAAGCAATTTTGGCCAACCAACAATAGATGTGCTGTTCGTAAATAGCTTTCACAGGAGTAATTTAGATACCGCCATAGTTTCATGAAGCACAGGATGAAAACCAATAATGTAGCTATTACCAAAAAATGAAATAATAACATTTTAAAACTATTACTTTTCATGCATAAATATGGATTATATACTACTACTCATCCATAAATCTCAAAGCTCTTTATAAAGTCTCTGCTATTTCCATTTTACAGATGTCCAATGTCCAAGGTGCATGCCAGGCCAGTGGCAATACAAAGAAATGAACATGGTCTCTTGAATGCTAGCTTAGTTGAACATCCATTAGACTATCATCTCGCAAGTCTACTAATTACAGCAGGTATTTTTACACAGTACAGTGAGTGTAAAGGAAATACTGTAAGGAGGTAGTGTACTACACGGATACTAAAACTGGGAACCTTACTAGAACATGACCAAAATTCCAAGTTTGTAGAATTTGTTCAGGCAAAACACTGGATTAAACAGGCCAGTAAAAGATACAGTGAAGAGCCAAACACAGAATAAACAGAGTATAAAACCTGAGTACATTTCATTATGATTTTAAACTCAGCAAATTTGGAAAAGAGCATAGGAAAGCAGGAGAAAGAGGTGTAGAGAGGCAGGACACTGAGTGTCCATATGCTTTTGTATTGTAGCATGAAGGCAGCATTCAGACTGATGGCAATTTTTTTAATGGAATATTGCTTCACTGGAAAATGTTGATTTGCTGAAATTGTTTGCAGGAATGTAGACATGTCTGATGGATGAAAACCTCCCTCCCTGGCTCCTTAGCAGAGCCTCCTCTCCAAGCTACAGGATCATCATCAGACCACCTGGAGGGATATTTCTGAGCCAAGAACATGGAAGTCCTGAGAGGCCCGATCTCCCCAACCTTCTTGGCTTCTTACAGCTCACTTGATAATGTGCCAGGTTTTTTGATTCTGGGGCTTCTCAGAGCAATTAAGGCTCCAAGGCTCCCCAGGCCTGCAATATAAAGCTTTTGGCTACTATAAGTTGGGACTGAAAATTTGTGAAAAAACTCAATCTTTTTTTTGGACTTGGAAGTCCATTTCCCTGCCATGTCAAGTACCATTTTTTTGTTCAACAAATATAGTTTAACTGTTATAAAACCAGTGTTTTCAGGTTGCGGTAGTGCTAGGTTAAACTTCTCTGTAGGGTCCCTGTCGCTTGACTCTTTATTCTGAAATAAGACTAAAACTTTCAATTTAGGAGAACAAGTTTAATGCTGGTAAGTGAATTATAAAACAGAACTAAAAAGTCATGCTCTGTCATATTTTGAACACCCAAAATATTTTTGTGATATGGAAAAGATCCCTCATTCCCTATTGCCAGGTCCTCATCCTGTGAGGGAGCTGTCTGCACCCGTTACTACTGCAGCTGAGTCTGCACTGACTGTCTTGAGAAAAAAGCCAAAATCAAAACCAAAACCCAAGTAATTAAGAGCATGATAAGAATTTTTTAGATTAAACAGTCTCCATTGTGGATTCTAACAAACGCTGCATTTTAGAAAGACAAACCTGATTAGCATCACAGCTTGCTCTTATTTATTACTCAGGATGTAAGAAGCCTGAGCGCCTTGATTCTTTTTTTAAACTCTCATAGATTTCTGAACATTTGCTGGTGAAATCTTGTCCCCATTACCGTCAACAAAAATTTCATTATGACTTCACTACATCCAGAATCGCCTTATTTTCAGTAGGGGTTTGTGGCTGTTATGACAGAATAGCTCCCATCTTCTGTTTTTGTCATGTTTTCTTCTTTCAAAAAAGGAACATGGTTCAGATCTAACTGGCAAGATTAAGCTTGTCAACAGACCCATGTTTGTGATATATCTGTTCAATGATCTTCTCCCTGTGGATCTTTTCTATTGCTTAATGCTGCAGTGTTCTTATATGTGTAATATACTCAGTGATTAAATCCAGCATTTAATACAGCTCTAGTATAATAAGAATTATCAGATGGATCCAGTCCAGCCCACCCGTTTTACCTTTTTCTCTCTAGTTAGGTACAGATTCATGTTTTTAGGAAGTATATCTTATCTGAGAGGAAATTGGGCAATGGGGAAGTGTAGGGGAGGAAGCTGCTTTCAAACACATACACAGGAAAATGACAAATGACAGGAGGTGCAGCTGTGATTTTTTAACATCTAAGGCTTTTTGTCAAGGGAATGGCAGCATAGGAAAGATGAATAGTCCATAAATTTAATGGAAACCAAATATAAGCCAAGTATCATGAATCGTGAAGTTTAAGGATGTCACTGTGTATTTATTGAACATTGCTGAAATCTGTGGAAGAACTGAATCAGCTTTTGACATGTATCAAGTAGTTACTTTCTCATGGTTTCCTGTTGGGTGATGTGACACTGGAATTTTGCATTTTTTTTTCCATGGTTTCCACGGCTGCCAGCACTTGGACAATGCTGTAAAACCTGTAAATTTCTTTTCCAATCTAGACTCACCTTCCCTGTGATATTTACATGCAAGCACATGTTCATTCCCTGGTTTAGATCGTGCTCCTCTGCTGACCAGAGGTGGGAACAGCCTCTGCTGTGGCCTATGCATACTTGGCAGCTCAGGTGGTGGATCAAACTCTTGTTCCTGTGTTGCGAGTACACTCGATCTGGGAATGGTGGGCCATGCAATGGTGCATTACGCTAACAGATTTCTAAGGGTCACTTTTTCCTGTGCACAAACTGGGTGCTCTGAGCCCCCTCTCTAGTGGAACATCACCTAGACAAGTGTTTGGAAATGGATGGGTCCCAGGTCTTGGCATAGTTATCCTTCATCTTAAAAATTCTTTTCCTTTAATCACATAGATAAAGCTTTGGGGTCCCATTGCAATTGGATACTAGTTGTGGCAAGAATCTACGTTATATGCAAAATAAGATAGGCCATTTTGATTTAAACAAATGAGCCACCTCTCTGTATGCCCTGTTTTAGATCAAGAACACAGAACTGCATGGAAGATAAAGAAAAAAGAGTTATCCCACAGAAAGGAACAGAGGAATGTAATGGAATAGTTGGGGAAATGGCTTAAAATCCAATTTCAGTAAAATAATTTTTGCACCCAAGTATCTAGAGGTAATACACCAGAGATTAACTACTTAAAAGCAAACAACCATCTTAGTGATTTATGATGTCATTCCTTGATCATCAGATGGAGAGTTAAATTAGCTAGATGGGATACACAGGGTTGTGGAATTACACATTGCTTTCTTCCAAGATATATGAAATCCATGTGTTATAACTTCCTTGAGGACTGCATTGTGGTTAGGCCACTTTGTGTTTTTTCAGTTTTCTTGTGAGGAAAGACTAATCTCACAAAGAAAAAGCAGTTCCCTAGAATACAGTCTGGATTTTATTAGGCACACATTACTACTGTTTCCTGACGTTGTTACTCTTGCAGTATAACTTTTGCACCAATTTATAAGCAATAGTGTGACTCAACATGCTGAAATGCCCTCAGAACAACTTTATAGATGGCATTTACAGACACTTATAATTTAAATGCAGTGAGTACATAAGAAAGCACATGTAAATAAGGGCCTGGCCCTGTATCCACTCAAGTTAGTGGCACAATTATCAGCCACTTAAGTAAGTCAGATTCATAGCTATGAACTTGCCAATTCTTTTTTCAATAAAAATGCATTTCATATGAAGGCAACTAACCAAACAATTTAGGTTTTACAGCAAATGGAAGGTAGAAGGTATATCACGATAATGTTTGAAATAGACATCTAATACAGCTAACATGAAAGAACAGAGTATGCCTTGCCTTGCCCTGCCTTGCCTTGCCTTGCCCTGCTTTGCCTTGCCTTACCTTGCCTTGCCTTCCCTACCCTTCCCTACCCTGTCCTGTCCTGTCCTACCCTGTCCTACCCTGTCCTACACCACCCTTCCCTTCTTCACGTGTAGACTTTGAAGTTTACTTTACTTTTCTGTTTGGCCAGTGCTGTCAGTGACATGGCTTTTCTAGCTGATATTTAGGAACACGGAGCACCACAAAACAGTGATTATCTGCAAAGCTAGATGCTGTCAAAAGCAACATGTGAAAATAAAATGAAAACCAGAGAGAATCAAATTTTTCTATTCTCAGTTACATCAAGCACACAGTGATGACTTTTCTGCCAAATGTCTTCCAAGAAGGAGGAATGAGACTGAAGTGAAAGTCCAGAATGGGTGCACCCAGATCAAACATTAAACTTATCTATTCCAGGATACAGTTTTTTGGAAGACAGGAAAGACGGGAATGTTTTAAATATATTAATCTATTTACCTAAGAATGGTAGAAACAGACAGCATGCAGTATTGCATGGTTTTAATGAGAAGCAGGTTTTGGTGGCATCACCTCTCCGGGGCTTGGGTCTGTGGCAACATTGGCTCCCTTGAGGCTTCTGGTCTTAGCCTGGTGTCCAAATTTTTATTGGCCAGACTGATGACCTGGTTAGGTAGCTATTTTGAAATGGGGGTCTGCCAATCAAAGCAAATTGGTTGCAGCCACATTTTGCTGCAAAGAGTATGTTCTCCTTTTTTCCCTCCTTCACTGAAATGTATTTATTCACGTACAGCATACGTACATGAGCAGCTGGAGGCAGTTATGCATCTGTTCCGCCCATGCTCTAGGACAGCCAGATGCGAACAACCTGGATTTAAAAGCCTGTGTACATGTTAGCTCATGCCCGGCACTGTGCTAACCCAGTTAGTTTCCAAAGTTATACAACCAAGTTAAAGACAGGGCGATCTGGGCACATGTCCCCTAGGTAGGCAGACTTGTGGCCTTCACGACATAAATGACCTTTATGCTGTGGGGATCTCCTCAAACAGGATTACTTTGCTAGAAAGGAGCATGTTAACTTTGATCTATTTTATGGGCATAAGAGACAGGTCTATAAGTGTTGTTTTGCCCTTTGCTTTTTCAATTTTCACTTACGCTTCTTTCTAAGCTGTGACCTTAATTCCTTTTGGGACAGTTTTCATCAAGCAAGTGGACATGTTCCAGAGATGGTTTATAGCTTTTTGACCCAACTAGAAGGAAAGGGACCATGGGCCCCACACAATAGAGCAGTCTGAGATACTTTGGCATTCTGATTATACAAATATTATTACTTAATTAAATGAAGTTAATGTTCATTTCCTGTAGAAGATTTTGTGCTGCTTAAAATGATCCAAATGCATACTAACTTGGAAATTTTCGATACTTTATTTACAGTATCTTAGAGTAATCCTATAACTTGCCCTGCAGATTATTATATTTAGGAAAACAAATAACTGCAGTTTAATTTGTAAACAGAATTATAACTTTATTATAAATTTGCTATAAACTCCTGAAAATAGGCTTTATAATGGAAACTATGACACAACCTTTTCCATCTTTTCATAACTCAATAAAGGTCTTTTTGGACTAGCCAGAACTGGCATAGAACAAATAAGCCTAATAAAAATGCTGTTAGATTTATTTGCGTTATACGCTGTTCACTTACAAATGTATTACAACTATCAGATTGAAAGGTTCTTTGTTTCTAATACAGCTGCTGAAATGGGCTGATGACTCAGTCTAAAATTTATAAAGAAAAGTATCGTTTTCAGTTACAGATTGAAAAGGGCCATGATAAAGCCTTCAGTGTAAATGAATAGTCTGTCTGTCAGACCATGACAATATTGTGTGTTACTCACAACTCAGTTACATTTTTTAGATATATGGACACTTTCTGCAGTTTCTGGAATTTAACTGCTAAAAGTAGCAGTGACTCAGCATTTTAAATGTTTTTGGTTTTGTTTTTTTCCTAAATAATGGTTTCTAAGGTGGTGCGGGTTCTAGAACTAGCAACCTCTGGATTTCCCCCTTGATGGTCTCCTGACAGGGAGTCTAGTCCTGTACATCACCAGTGGCAAAGAAACCTCTGTTGTTGCACGCAAAACTGTAATATTCTAAGTGTTAAAATCTTAACTACTGTATGTCAGCTTGCACTAATTCAGAGCAGCACCTGAAACCAAAGGAAAATGGCTTTCATGGGAGACACAGTAAAGGAATGAGCAGTAAATACAATATAAACATTTGAAAAGAAACAAAATCATTGCAAAATGGATTCTGTAAGACTGGCATGAACCGTGGCATAGTAGTTAAGTCGAATCTTCCACCCATGTATAATCTGAACTATTTTTACACATGATAATAGCTGTTTGAGTTTCCTACGGTTCTGCCCAGTTTAGACATTCATTGACAGAAAACAGCCAGCTGAGACATTAATAACTGAAAGAAGATATTTTTTCAGACCTCAGTATAAAACATGTTTCTATTGTTTCCATTGCATAAGCCAGAAAAGCTGATTATCTTTGCTTTGGTAACACACATTCTCTCTTTTTCTTCCTTTCTCTATCTGTGTAAATATATATCTACATATATACGTAGATATGTATATATATGTTTGTATATAAAAGTGTATATATTTCACATATTGTGTAAAATATGTGATTTTCAACAAAATGCAGTAAAAATACATCATGTGAACCAAGACTGCAAAACAGACAATGTAAATATTTTCACAAAGGGCAGAGTGAGTAGGAGTATGAAGACAATATCACGCATATATATTTTCCCTAAGGCGACTGTAACTAACAACTCTGTGTTTTCTTTAAAATTACTTTCGCAACATATCAATATTTACTTAAATTAGATAACTTGTCAGATGAATCATCCCAGCATGATCTGTATCTCAAGTTGCTTCCCGGCATTCATAGTTGCAACTTGATTTTAATTTTGCACTCTTGATCTAATTAAGATTATAATTTTCTTACGTGTTTGTGAAATACACAGGCAGTTGTAGATACACAATTTAGGCACAAAAAAAAAATGCCCAGAATGGCAGCACTTCTTAGAATTTGAAGCATTTGACAAATATGTTCCTGGAAGTTATTTCTGTCAGATGGCAATTTAACTTATGTCTTTCTCCTCTTCGCTTTTATCTGTTACTTTGTGCTCTTATCTGAATTAAAATGTTTGTCATCTCTCTGTCTGTCTGTCTGCCTATCTATCTGTCTTGGTTCTGTTTTTATTTTGTTCTGGTAGAAGCATTGAAGGTATTAAATATCCCACATGAGATTTAAGCAAAGACTCAGAATTCAGAAGTTTTTATTTCTAAACCATATGAAAGCAATAAAGAAGATTCAGTTCTTCTCCGCTGAATAAAGTAACATATATAGTAGGATAGATTGCTTCAGAACGTGGAATGGGATAGCTGTCACCAAAAACTTTTGAGACCAATTCAACAAACCTATTTTTTAAACAATTATTTAAGTGTACTTGGCTTAGATTTGGACTGTGGATTGAATGAAATTCTCTCCCAAGGTCTTTTCTAGCTTTATTTTCTCTGTTCTTTACTTCTGGAAGAGTGTCCATTCTATTCCATCTAAGAAAGGTTGGAAGAGTTGGCTGTTATCACCTCAGCAGCCTTATACCTGGGCACTCGATGCTTATGCATTGCTTATGCATTTGCTTCACAGAGCTGAAAGTAAAATTGTATTAATAAACCAACATTTATGATAATTGAAAAAGATGGGCTATGGATACATTTCTGCATCTGGTCATCTCTATACGGAAAGAAGTGGGAAGAGGGTGTTTCTTCATCTTACATGACATGGTTGTCCCTTATACCTTTCACACTGTGGAATCCAATCAGGCAAAACTGGAAATAAAAGAGAAAAAGGATTATTCCTAATTAATTCACTCTTGAAAATAAAGGTGATCAAGACAGGCTAATTAAAAAAGAAAAGAAAACAAAAACAACTGCACGTATCCTCCAGTGACTGCCTGAGTAGCAGAAATAAGGAAATTTGGTTCTCTGTGGGACCATCCTCCCCTCTTACCAGCCCTTCTCCCTACTTCTCCTACAGCCTGCAACACAACGCTCAGCTTCCTCATGTGATCCCAGCAACCACCCCCACAATGCTTTCAGCTTTGTACCATAACCCCAAAGCGTATTTTTCTGCTCTCTAGCTGAGCAAGAGGCAGCGTGCCAAGTCAGTAGTTTAGAGACGCACGTTCCTGACTGGCCTACCAACCACGACCTCTTTGCTGCACCTCCCCTTTTCCCTCAGGGGAACATGGATGGGGATCTCTAATCTTTTTACCATCTTATTTTCATGGCAAATGTAAGAACATAATATATCTTGGATTCTCCACCCCTCTCTAAGGTATTTTTTAAATAACTTAAGATTTTAATAGGTTACTGGATAAGGGGAGAGCGGAAGAAAAGGGAAAGACAGGGCACAGTCAGATGGACATGCAGATGGGGATTATTTAGATCTTACTCTCTTAGAGAACTAGGTTGAGGAAATCAGTTATGATCATTTCCATTTATAGTTGGATATGAAAAGATGCTAGAAATCATTTAGCATTTTACAAGAGAAAAAAAGTCTATTTTTTTCTTCTTTTGGAAAGATCATTCTTCTCATTTTACAATTGAAAAAGAAAGCATTCAGAATAAGCTGTCTGGTCTCTTAATTTACTGTTACTGTTCAAAGGTTTCCTTGGTGTATAAAATTTGTGATCCTTTGTAACAAGGCCAAGTATGAAAACAAAGGGAGAGAAAGTCCATGGGTAACCAAGCTTAGACATAATAGAGAAAACCTCTTTAAGGGCTTTGGTATTATATAGAAAATTTGCTCAATAAAAATAACCCAAACCAGAAAACTTTCTGGATTTATTTCCTTCATGCAAAGTAACAGTCTATAAACACCAAACAAATAAGTTAAAAAAAAACCCAACCAAACAAAACAACATCCCAGCCTAGCTCTCTCTCCACCTACAGCAGTTCTTTAGTGTTCAAGCTTTACTAGGCTCAGCTGAACCTGGTGGCATCAGTGTCTGGTGACGCAGCTCTAGTTATGAACTCTAAGAATCCTCTGGCATTGGCACTGAAAAGCCACGTCAACCTCTTGCTTCAAAAGTTCATCATCGTGTGCCATTGTTAAAGCAGAAAGTATTATTTTTAGAGGGTCTCAGCCATGGGGAACTGTAGGATCTGTGCACAGTATCACACTATATTAAATATTACTGAAGTGCAGCATCCTATTCAACAGTCAACATGGAAATATGGGCATGGACATTTCAAAGTCTCAGGATAATAATAATCTCTCCCTTTTCCATTCTCTGGAAACTGTAGTTTGAAATAGCTTTATTTACTGGTTAATGTTAAGAAACCATTAAAACTAAGTTCTATCCCACTTACTTTAACTAGAAACCTTTTCGGAATATATATGTAGGAGTATTTAAGATCAAAATTATCATTTAATGTATTGAGAGAGGTGGGTTTTTCTGGTGGCATCTAATGATTACATGATTTGCTATAACTTTGCCAAACTGTTCCAAGTGGCAAATTAGACTCCTTATATGGCCAATTGCTCTGTCTGTCTTTTGAGAAATTCAGTGCTTTCTTGTCCACGGTGCTCCCTTTAGCCATATTTTCTTTTTAGATTTTTTTTTGTTAGTATTACTTTATTCTTCAACTGGAATTAAACTCAAATTGAATTTACTATTGCCAGGGCACCATTAATGCTGCTATGGAATTTTAAGAACCATAGGCATTAAATATAGCTTCGCTTCCCTCAAGGAAAGATGTTGCCAATCAATTCACATCTGATGTTCTTGAAAACAGCACAACAGATGACAGCAAGAATGTAGAGAACAAAGAGCTGTTACATATGCCATATTTTCCCTATGATTAGCTGTGCAGTATTTTATGTCTTTTCCAGCAGTGCTGGTTATTGTTGATTCCACTATTCATGCTTTTACGTACGGTTTTAATGAACTGTAGGACAGATAGAAACCACCTCACATTACCAAGTAATGTCATGCATATAACTGGAATAGAGATCACGACCTCTTGATCAAAATAGAAGAAAGGAAAAAAGAAAAGAAGTATTCATCATTCAGATGTCTTTTAATGGTTTGCCTCTGCCTCCTCAGACTGTTTGAGCACCAGAGTAAATTCCTGACCAGTAGAGGGTACTAGTGCATGTACACAGAAGTCGGTAAGTAGCACCAAAGATGGCTGCATGAGAAGTTTGGGTTAAAGTCGTAGAAAGAGCACTGCTGTTAATGCAGTAAGACTTAACAAGATATCTTTAGCCAGCCTGCATTATTTTCTCAGATATTAAAAAGTCCTTTCAGCGTCAATAGAATGCATTGTAATTTAAAGCTAGGTTGTTGTGACATGCACTTTAGAAGACCAACATCGACATCAGATAAAAGGGCTTCATTCTGCTACATCAATATCTTCGAGATGGACTTTCAGAAGAAAAGGAAGCCTTGGAAACACGTATACCAGTAATGTCTGTGTGGGGTTTCTTCCTTTCTAAAATGAAGGGTGTATCTATAAAAAGTGTCATGCAATCAGAATTATTATCGTCAGGAATCAATAGCCCAGGTGAGAAGTCAGATTAACACAGCTGTATTACTTTTTCCACAACTATGTAGGTTATCTCTGGACTGTGTACAGTCCCTCAAATTTGACCCCTAATTCATATCTAGACACCTAAATAAAGCTTTGCTGATTTTTAGAATTGCTGAGCCATCATGCCTTACTGACAACAATGGGAGCTGTGTTATGTAAATATTTATTTATAGCTTCTCTTTGACCTTGTCCCTGGATCCTTGCCCAATAATCCCATGCACTGAAGCTTATTCAGTGTTCTACCTTCTGAGCACATTTGAACAGCTGCTATTCATTAAAAGAAAAAGAAAACAAAAAAAACCCAGAACCTATAACTTCAATCTGAGAGGGATATCATTCCTTCTTTTCTCTCCAAATGAATGATTTCCCTAAAATATATGTATGTCTGGCCCAGGCCCAGGGTTGTAATAAGTTTTCTATGCACAGAGATATTATGGCCTTAAGATCCAATATCCTTTGCCCCATAGGGTGAGAAAAGGGAGCTTCATCCTGTTTGTACAAGGGTATATGCAGAATTCAATCCATTCGCTGGAAGGGCTGGAATGAACTTTAAGTGTTTCCATGTAATAATGTACTTATTAAAAAGTTCCTGTACATAATCTTGTGAAGTCTTTTGCATATAGTAGTTTTGCTTTTCACCTTTGGAGCTCTGCATTGTTAGATTCTAGGTGATCAGTCCAGATATTATTTATGCAAGGTTAACATAGGTTTAACAAATTTGGGTCTCAAAACAAGAGAATTGTACTCTTTCACAGCTCAGAAAACTGACTTTTCATTGAGGAATAAAGAGGGGGGAAAAGGATCCATATTAGAATGATAAAAAAAATCTCAAATAGCCAACCACTAAGTTCCTCTAATATTACATTATGAATTAAAAACATGGTGGTGGAAGGCAAGATTTTGTTACTGGTTATAGTCATAGTAGCTTTGCAACTGGAGGGTAAAAAAACACTGATGTCTGACCAACTGAGCAGCTTTCAAAACTCAATGGAGAGCTGTGATCAGGGCACAATTAATTTACCTAAACATAAAGGTCTTGTGCCAGCTGAGATTCTTTAGGGTACCTGAGATGCCCAGAAGGGCCCGGCAGATATGACATAGGAGCCATAAGAGACCTGTGCCCTTTTGGAAATGCATCTGGAGGCTGGGGGTAATACTTTATAGTATCTTGGATGCCTCTAGACTTCCCTGTTTAGGCACCTGAATAGATTAATTAATTTCTAAATAAAAATATAAATATAATATTTAGTGAGAGTTTTCTAAGTTTGCTATGTCAAAACTTTGGGTGACAAAAACAAAATTAATTTTGAAGGCTCATGCCAGAGAGCTGGTTTTCGATAATCTGACAGTCACAGTATCTTTAACACTCACAGTTCAGAGTGCTTAGGCCCTTTGAATGAAAGAGCCAAACTCTGTCCTGTTTATGTCAGCATGTGCTGCATAGCTATGACAGAGCCCTGAACTAGGTCCAAGATTATAATATTCCAATGACATACTAAAATCTGGAAAATCTTTCTGCAGTAAGAGTTCTTCAGAAGAAATTGAGATTTTTACTGAAGATAAGAAGATAAAGAGGAATAAAGAAAGTGGATTTAAAACAGGTAACGAGGAGACATATTTGAAATCGGTTATGACAAATGGCAAGCAGCCATCCATTGGCTTCTTTTTATATCTTGGAAGAAGCATAGCAAAGGCAAGCCAGTTCCTATAATTTTTTTAGCTCCGCCAGAAAGCATTTTTTCCATGCCTTGCAAGTTTTCCCTTTTCTATTCCCAACAGCTTAGCATTTGGGAATTTGTGGTTGTGAACAGTTAAAACTTAATATTTAAAAATATACGTATATTTCACTTGAAATTAAGATTTTTGGTAAAGTGACTGGATTCCACTTTCGGGTGGAATGCGATGAGATGAATATGTGCAATGGTTGGTGCTGGAATGCTGTTTCTGCACTTGGAGAGAGAGTTGGGAGTTTTGTCCAGCTCCAGAGTTTTGATTTTATGGCCAATGATTAAGTTATAATTAATATAATGAAAAACAAAAGATCTTTTAACACTTCTGTGCCTTCTTTCTTCTTTCATTAATTTTAAATTAATGCTTTTACAGTATGGGATTTACTACTCATGGGATTAATGACAGGATACTGAACATTTCCCCTCTAAGGGTATTGGTTGTCACATCACTATGGTATTCGTAAAGCAGAGGCACAGCTGAAGTTACTCTAATGAGTTGGCATGGATAGAGGCAGCGTATGCAAATTACCGTGATACTAAGCCTTATACTTGGGTTTTATGGTAACGCAGAGTTCTGGGGTTGGGACTAGACTTGCAATTCCAGAGCTGGATAATTAATAAATATCTTGGGAATGTTTACACTATGCTGTAGTTGCAGCAGCGTCTGATCTTCAGACAAATCTTAAATCACCATTTCAAATCCAGACCTCTATCAGTGATTTATACAAGAGAAATAAGTAGTTTCGGTGGACTGTCTTGTGTCTGCGTATCGCTTCATTTTCACCCCAGTACCTCAGTTAGAGTAAAGCGGATCTCTGCCCTAGCAGATTTAGCAAAACAGTTAAAGACTGATGGAGCAAGGGAATGAACCCTCCTTCAGGTCATTGGTCTGGAATAATGTTCAGGCAGCGTCTGAGCGCTCTCCAGGATTTAAATGCCTCTGTTTATCTTCTGTTCCTTGTTCTTTCCTCTACTTATTTCATTGTCAAGACGTTTTTGGGCTTTTTTTTGCTCCACTTTGGCATGACATGAGGTCTGCCTGCCCATCTCTTCTCTTACACTGTCTGTTTCACTAATCTCCATTGCTGGCTCATCTTCAAACATTTTCTTTCTTTGCTTCTGTTCTTGTGTTGCTGTACACCTTTAGAAAAAAAAAAATCTCATGACCACGTAGAATTACAGAACTCTAACTTCATTCTCGCCTGTTTTTACTCTGCCATTCTTCAGTCAAGCATTGCCTCTTGGCAGGGTGATATCCAAGGTCCTTCACGCCTCACTGCCTTTAGCCTCCATTATAGAAAGCATCTTGTGCTTTCCTCTGTTTCTGCAAAGAACATTGATTTATCTTTTAAAGAATCTGTCCATATCTAGGGGGATGTCTCCACTTTTCTACTTTTCTGTCACTCTGTTCTACTTTCCCTGTCAATGTCACTGAAGTTTTAGTTTTTTTTTTAATCCTACTTTTTCTTCAGTTTTAGCAATCTGGTTTTGCCTCTTTCCCTCCAGTTTTCTCTGTTCATTATTATTTCTTTCTCTCATCTGTCACAACTCCTCCCACTTTTTAATCTCCACCATCCTTATAAATACAAATATAAAAATTACATCTTCCCCTCTAACTACAGTATTCCATTCTTTCCACTGATGATATATCTATCATGAGCCTTTAAGGTTTTTCAACCCCGCAATCTCTCACTGACTAGCAACTTGGGGATATTTTCATACTCCTTAAATTATGCTTATGTTGGAGTTTAGTCATGAAAGTGTCAGGCAGTGATTAATACTGCTCACTTTGAAGAACAGTCCAAGCTGCAGTGGGACAGGGTATCAGCTGGTTTAGATTCCTTGACCAGGTTCTCCATTTGCATTTCATCCCGTGATTCTAGGAAGTGAAAACACAGGACTGGGGTTTGGCTTTGGTGCCTTCTTTGCTCTGTCACTCTCTCTCTCTCTTTTCCGTCCCCCTCCTGTCTCTGTGCTCCTTGAATGGGGTTACATGTTGACGAAGATCCAATGGGATGTTTGGAAAGTAGCTAACAGCACTTCCTTGAAAAAAACCCAGGAGCTATGTCCTCAAATACTCCCAGGCCACCTGCATCATGGGCAAATAAAGTCACAGGATCATAGCATTAGAGAAATGTTGGTTGGAAGAGACCTCTGGAGGCCATCAAGTACAACCTCTCATGTGGAACAGGGCAAGTGGCAACCGTAGATCAAGTCAGCCATGCTTTTGTCCGGCAGAGTCTCCAAGATCTCCAAGGATGGAATTTTCTTCATATCTGTAGTACCCCTCACATAATCATCTTGACAGCTCTTTGCTGGACCCTATTCAGTTTCTTCACACCTCTCTTGAACTGGAAAGAGCAAAAAATTGGGCAGATTATGCCAAGCATAACCTCACTGGCACTGAGTAAAGGGCAATCATAAACTCCCATGATCTTCTGGCCATGACTTCCTAATGTTTCACAGTTTTCCTTATTTGTGGAGAGAGTTCTCTGTTGGCCCATTTTCAACCTTGCATGCACTAACCCCCCCCAGTTATTTTCCAGCAGGGGCTGCACTGACACATGAGCTCATTCTGCCCCAGGTACAGAACTTGCTGCTTCTCCTTGACTTCATGGGTTGGCCCAGGCCTTAAGTTTGTTGTGGTCCTTGGACTGAAGCTCTGCTGTTTGGCAGGTCAGCTACTCCTCCTTATTTAGCACCACTCACAGATTTGCTGAAGGTGCACTGAGTCAGTGTATCAACAAGAAGCTGCTTCCTTCTCCCCTTTCCCCTCATGCTGTCAGGCATCTCACCTCAAAAGAGGAATTCACTGTTTGAAATCCCAGCAGCTGGGGATGGTTCTGACCCTTACTTGAACTATTTTTCACATTGAGTGTCTCTAGGTGTCTCCCCACTGAGTATGCAGGGCCATTTAGCTTGCATTTTGAAGAGGAGGGATATTGAAGCCTCAGTTGCATTTGGAAATGGAATCCAAATTTCATCTAGCTGTAGACATTTCAAATTATATGCACAACCTAGTGTCTGTAGCTAATCCTTACAGCCAAGAGAGACAGGCTTCTAGAAGGAAAAATAATCCTAGATGGTATCACTTATCAGCTGTTTTATTTGTGCCTTTTTTCTATGGGTTTTTTCCTTGTACTTCTGGGATGTATTTAGCTTATGTAATAATAATGTAGATTGAGGTAGAATAACAATAGAAATAAAGATGTTCAGTATGAGCCGTACAATACAGTTGATAGCTATATACGCAACTTCTACTTTTTTGCCTTCTCGTTCCTCATCTTATTTTTATGATTTTCCTAATTGGTCTGCTGGCAGGTCAGGTTTTAGATTAGGAAGGCACAGAGGTAGTAAAGCCAGCTGAATATAGCTGTTACTGCATCATAATGCTTTGAAATAATGTGCCAAATGAAAAGCAGGAAACCATATAAGAACTCATTAACTGGAAGAAAATATTCTGTTGTTAGCTATTGCCTTTGCTGGTAATAAGGTCATTGAATATGTGAACTTAAAACAAAATAAAAATATTGGAAAATTGCATGGATGTTCTTTACAAACCTAGGAATCAATGTGATGAAGAAAGGGCACAAAACCTTGAGACAGAAGGGGAAAAAAGATAACGGCATCACATTATGCTACATGCAGTGGTTTCCACAGAAACCACTAGTTTGTAATTGGTGTTTTCAGTGTGGTTATACCCATAAAAAACTGGGACAATGCCTAAAAGTGAACCATGACCTAAAAGTGGTTGAGGCAATAGCTAATTTTATAGCAGTCCTGAGACTCAGATCAATAGTGGAACAATATCTGGCTGCCTTAGTCTTCTGGGAGACATATGCCTGTCAGCAGCGATTGCACACAGAAGGAGAAAAACTTGTCTGACCTAATTTTCCACCCCCACACACCTGTTGCAATAGAAAACCTATTTTATGTGTCAAGATTTCTGAAGGAGTTGTCTGCCAGCATCCTGCTTTCTCTATCCCACAACAAATTATTCAATGGTTGAATTTTCACTTTATTGTCTTTGCCAAAATATACCAAGAGCTAGTTTTGTAATGTTTCAATAAAATCCCTTCAGGATAATCTGAAATTGTTGTGGGTTTTTGGATCCAAGGTTATGATTTATCCAATTAAAAGGATGGAAGCTATTTATGAAATTTGAATCCAGGTCTGGGTTTAAATTCAGATCACCCTTAAACCTGAAATAGCACTGGCAGGACAGTGACTTCCTTTCAGTCAGCTCTGAATTAACTTCAGAGTAGGGAGCAGGGCTGCGAAGAAAGGAAGCGTGCACTTTGGATCTTTAGCCAGCAGCTGAAAACACCCAGGCTCAACCCACAGGCAGATGTAAATTAGCATAAGTACTTATGGAAATATGAGTTAAGAAAGAAACCTAACATTCAGTCCGGATTTGTTGGGTGAGGAACCAGAAAATCCGAGAGCTCAGCCAACTTTGCCAGGGAGAAACCAAAATATCCATGAGCGTGGCTTCTTCAAAATTCACCAAAGATCCCTGTGCATTACTGCAACGTTGCAAAGAGGCATGTCAGTAACTTTGTGTGGGTACGGGAGGCTCCTCCAAAAGGAGGGGATGGTCAGACGGCAGAGCTGCCCTTACATTCCCTCCTGCACAGGGAGCATGTTGATACTGGTAAAGGGACGTGGGGAGGAGACACGTCAATAAGAGACAGAAGAATGGGAATGGGGTGCATTGGATGTGTTTTCTTGCCCCTAAGCTGGAACACCTTCCCGAGGCTGCCTCTGCCTTGTGAGTGTGTTGGTTTGGCTGCTAAACAGCTTCAGGTTAGGAGAAGAAAGGAGGTTGATTGCCTTCCGTGCTGTGCCAGCTGCCAGCCCAGCCCTGGTCAGGAGTCAGCACTGTATGTCCCCCTACCCTCAAAGGAAGAAGACGTTGCAGCTTTCCACTCTTTTCTCACTTCTTTTGCCCACTTCGGTTTTGAAATAGTGAACTTTCAAGCTTACTCACCCTCACCAAGAAATTTCTTACCCAGAAGATTATTGTTAGCTCTAATGACTGTTTTCTTTGTATTTGTACTTGCCAGATGTGAAACATGTTTTGATCTGTTTTGTCATTATGAAAATGCTTTCATTTATGACGCCCAGCAGGCAGACAGCTGATTAACTTCAAGTTTGTAGGTGGAATTATTTTTTCTTTTCGAAAGTCATTACCAAGACCAGCAAAACAAAAAAGAGATTCTTTCAAGAGTCTGTTCCCAAATATTGCAGGTCCCATTTTCAAAAATGCCTTGAACCTATTGCTGCCTTTAAATACATAAAAGCTCTTCTGTGACAGCTTTTAGTGACAGCCATTTTCATATACTTAATACCTGAAAAAGTATTTTTCTGGAATGATTACCAGTTACAATATAGAAGTATTTTTTGCCCTTTGATTTTTGCCATGAGATTGTTCCTTTAAAAAATGTGTTACCCTTTTTCAATTTCATATTTGAGGACCAGAATACACAGCTGTGCTTGTCATTAACCCCTCAGCAAAGAATTTATTGAAACTCTACTTTATCAGAACAAATTACCAAAAGATAATTTCATTGGGTTAGGCACCATAAACCACACACTTTTCTTTGAACCATCAAGTATTTTGAGTTTGAACCTGGGCAGAATTTGGCTCAAATGTCAAACCCATTATTTCTGAAATTTCTATGTCAGTTATTGTCCCTGACAATAACTGTAAAGTGTCTTCTAATTAAAAGACTGGAGTACTCAAAAAAACTCTCCAACCTTTGGTATGGAACGTTAAAAATCAATGATGGTTTAACTTTTGTGTTCAGATAAGTCTGCAACCTCTAACAAGATGAATTTATTTTATAATTCTGCTGCAATAATTACCACTCTTCTCTTTCATTGTTTCCTTTGGACTTACAATCCAAACTCAAAACCAAAACAAGGGGTGGTTTTGTACTTGAAAACCAAAACATAACACCTGAGGTTTTGCAAAAGCAAAATCCTTCCTGGCTCATTCCATCTCATTTGATGAAACACATCATTTAAATAGATTAAAAGAAAAACTTCCAGTGAAAACTTGCAACAATTAATTATAGTATTAGAAGATCCTCCTGAGGTCCTTCCAACCTGCATGATTCTATGAATCTATAGAGGAGCTAAATTTTACTCAGTATCATTAAATCACAATATCAATAATATTGTGAGAAAAGGGAGGCATAGAAACATAGCCTTGTACTGTATTGCAGCTTTCTATGAAATCTGAACTGGTTAAGTATAAGGAAAAAAACCAAGAATAATAGAAAAATGAAATAAAAAAAGAAGAGCAAATTCCAAAATCAGCACGTAGGTGTATCATACATCGGCAATATGTTGTTTTTCTATAGATTTAGTCTTTTTGATATATTTTCTAGATATGAAGGCTCTTAATAACGTTTACATTAATAGTTCACTATCTAACAGCTCCCTGTTGCCATACTTTTTGTACCCTGACAGCACTTCTACAGTTTTCCATACAGTTAGCACACTGTTGAGCTGAAGTTTATATCCTCATGACAACTATGAGCTGGGCCCATTACCAATAAAAATTATAACATAAACCTTCCATAATCAGTCAATGCCTTCTATTTACTTCTGATGTGACCAAGAAAGTAAGTAAGGGCAGTAGATACAACATCAAGAACTCACGAAATCATTTAGGAGCTTAATTCAGCTTTCAAAAAATCATCTTAGTCTTATTGGACTCTCATTCTTAAATTCTTTATGCTCTACTGAATATTCTACATTTTTATTCACATGTTATTGTGAATGCTTCCATTCTATAGTATTGAGAAATCTGTAGTGCAGCATCTTTATACTAGTATAAAAATAAATAAAAATTCCCTGTTGATTCAAAGAATTGCTGGCATTGAAAGCAAATAGAAGTAAATCAAGCAGAATTGAAGTTGTTATACCTTAGATCACTTCAGCATACCATGATAATAACTAGAATAATCAGAAATAATTGTTTAATTTGTTACTTGGATTGCTGGATAGTTTTCATCTTTCTGGCTACTCAGACATGGTTTTAAAGAATCCCATAAAATAATCTATCTAGCATTCAGCTCCCAAAACAAAATTTTCCTGACAGCAACATTATTCTGTTACTGCTGTCTTGTTCCAGAGTAGTTTACTCCAATTTAATGAAAACATAAATGCAATAATATCATTAGTGGTTAAAGTAAATTACCTCCCAATTAAATACATTTTCCATAAGGACTGAGAGACAGAAATACAAAAGCTTTGAACTCTTAAGGGCCAAGCACTACATGGGATTAGCCTTTAGAAGGTGAGCAGTCTCTAGTCAGAGAGAGAATACCACCAGGATGATGAAAGATGAAAGGACTGAGAGACAGAAATACAAAAGCTTTGAACTCTTAAGGGCCAAGCACTACATGGGATTAGCCTTTAGAAGGTGAGCAGTCTCTAGTCAGAGAGAGAATACCACCAGGATGATGAAAGATGAATGGTTTTGAATTGAAGAGCTGATTTGATTAAAGAAACACATGTGACTTTTAAAATCCTAGTCCTGGAAAGATGTTAAACACCTACTTAGTGTTGAGCAGTGTGAGTTGTTCCCTTTAGTCCAATGTATGTTCTTACATATAAATTGCCTGAACTTTTAATGCTGTCCTTGGAATTAACTGATGATGTTCATCACACTTGTTAAGAAAAGAAGAGAATAAAGCAAGTATTTTCATTAGATGTGGTCTTCTCTATTGTTAAGGATTTAAATAGTCCAGTTTTGGATGAGATTTGTTGGTACAGTTAGACTGGGATAAGAAGATCCTCTGCAAATGGAAAAGAAGTGGTATTTACAGTACTTTTGTGGGCACAGTTCTATTAAGATGTTATGTTGGTTACATCTGTGTTTAAGGATGGTTATTAAACACATAATATCACCACTGAAAGCTTCATATTTATTTGGTGTTCCCTCACCACTGTCCCATCTCATTTCATTTGGTATATAATAGGGTATGTAACTATAAAAATAATCATAAAAAAATTCTACATTAAAATCAGTTTGAAATTACCTGGGTAGGAAAGACATTGGCAGACACTTCAAATTGAACTCTATGGAATTTTCTACAGAAGTGACCCAGAAATTCCAAAGAGTATTTGCCAGCATTTTTGGGATTAAAAATAACTTTTCTGAACACAATTTATGTACAGGGGGATTTACTTAGTTGTAAAAATCATTCGTCAATTTCCAATACAATTCACCCTTTAGTGCATGCCCAGTGAATACAAGTGCCTTGCTTTGCTTTCAGACAAAATCTCCCTGGTTTAGTTATTACACTAGGCCATGTTATTTTCTCCATTTTATTGGTGAAATTGATGAAATACTCCACCTCATTAATGTCATCAATTCAGTACCTATAAAGAAAATAGATTTCCAGGGGAGTGAAAATAGTTTGAGGGGGGTGAAACTCTAATTAATTAAATTAAAACCTGTAGCTTTAGAAGCCATCTGCCTGTCTGGTGGGCTTCCAAACTACCCAAGTGCATCAGTGGTTTTACAGCATCTCTGGAATTCACACTCTCTCTTTCATGCTGTTGCCACATGTTCATTTGTACAAAGCATGTCAGAAAATTCCCAAAGGGGCTGAGCTAGCTGTTGGTAGCTCTACTAGGCAGTCAGAGATATTATATCACTAGAATGCCAAGAAAGCAACATGTCATATGTTACCTGTACTGTAGAGAAGAAGAAGGACAAAAAGATCACTTTTGTTTTAAATTAACGCCTTTGTTCCTACTCTCGGATGTACTTAGATGTTACTGTATATTTTCTTCTACTTCAAAGAGCTGTACGTTGGATACATTTTTGGTTCCCCATTGCTTTCGGGGTTGAAATGTTAGGATGCATTTCCTGTGAATGACAAAACTCTTGGGCTAAGTAAGAGCTGAGTGCAGTACTGAAACCACAGCTGCGGACAGCATTTCAGGCCATATGAACAATGCCTCACATGCTGAGATACAGAGAGCGGAAAACATGAACATGATTATGAATAGTTCAATAACAATCTGAAAAACATTTGTTAGAGTTATTGCCTGATCAGAAGTGCTGAAGAAAACATCTACCCAAAATAATTTGTGTGGGGTAGTTTCAGGTTTTCTTACAAAAAACCCCAACTACTTTTGTAGACCAACTAGGAGAATGTCAGGTTGAGGAGAATTAAAACCCAAATTGGACAGTAGAAAGAAAAAGTTGCCAGTCTTAAAAATAAGTCAAAATCTTCCATGTAAGGGAATCTTCATTCTGTCTGCAAGTAATAAAAACTTTCCAAGCAAATCCTTCAAATGAGATATGGTCACTAAAACAAGTGCTTTTTTTCTTCACTGTGAATTTTACTACATGGCAATGCACTGAACTTCCTTCCCATATTAGTACAAGAAAAAGATGGCACACACAGATGGCTGTTCTGGCTTCCCTTGAAATTTCCAAGAGTAGTGTGGCCTTAGAGCTTTATTTATAAAATCCAGACTTCATTTTTACTTCCACTGAACTTGGAGGTTCAGTCAGAATATTAGAATAAGCTTCATTTTGAATGACATCCACTGCAATTATCTGCAATATTTTGTACTGTAACAGAGAGTAATAGAAACTTTGTTATAGGGAAAACCTTTCTTCAGTGAGCAAAGTATTCTCTTTGACTCCAAAAGTCCTTTTCTTTACACTATGCAAACCCTTTGTCATTTTCTATGAGCAAATATGTCAGAATCATGTAGAAAAGAGCTACTCCAGTCTCTCTGCATAGTGCTACTGGCCTGCTGGAATTCAACTTGCAAGAGGGGTGTGGGGAAAACTAGAAAGATCCATACTTCCGTAATATTCTACCTTCGTACACTTCACTGTTTCTTGTCTTCTGTGTGAAAGAAAGAAATGGCTTAATTATTGGTAGTGTGGTTGCATCCACTTGTGTCAAATCAGGTACCTATGAACTTAGCCAGTGTGAAAACACAGATGCCAATATGGAGGGAAGTACTGGTCCTGTTTAAATGAATATGATATTTGCCAGTGGCTTCACTGTGGGTATCATTTAACAGAAAAATTCTTAACCAGAAGAGTTTACTGTATTAGAACAAGCTCCCTCCTTTTGCCTTTTCATACGCCATTCGTGTTGACTTTAATACATAATAGGATTGCCTTGCCTTTGAAACTGGCCCTGAATGTAAGCAGATTCTGGTCTAGATTTACCTGTGTGCTTTTACTGGTTTTGGTGATTCCATATATGTAAACCACTCACAGACATGTCTTAACTAGTTAGTTAAATGAGTAGCTTTATGGCAGGTTTGCGTTACTGAGGTAGCTCAAACAATGGGTGTAAAATAGTGAATCTGGTCCACTGAGTGTTAAATAAATTCAGAACATACGGTTATATACAGCTAATATAAACAAAATGCGGGCTACACTGCACTAAACCTTGCAAAGTAAACCAAAGAATAATTCATGCAATACTGTGCAATTCAGTCTTCATTCCTTGGCAACAGCAATTCTGATGGTCTCTTTACTGGAAATAGATGTTGCGTCAAAACAAATTGGACTCCTGGTGAGTAAGAATTAAGTCAGTGCTAGCCAGTTAACTAAAATGAAATTTTTCCAGTCTGATACTTTTCACTGACTCAGAAAATGGTTTTCAGGCATAACCTGGATATGACATGCTCCAGGAAGTATTCAGTACCAACTGAAACTACAAGCATAGGGCATATCTTAGAGGAATAGTAATAGCCTTTTATAATATACTGCCATTCATCCAGATAGGTGGCAGAGCACTTCATAAGCAAATTATGTTCTTCACAAGCAGAGGAAGGAATTTCGTGAAATATATCTCTAGGAGTATAATAGTTAATCCTATAGAATGGGATTTTCTTCTTCACACATACAACTTATCCTCTCCCTGCTCTGATCCCTCCATTATGCTGTCTCAGGGAACCTGCTGCGTCTGCACGTCACAAGTCATTGCTCTTACAGAAGCTGTTCTGATGAGACTTTTCAATTACAGATACCCATCATTAGTTGGTCCTGCATGAAAGAAACAGCACAAATAATAGAAAACTGTTTACTTGTATAAAATTCTGCTGCAGGGTTAGAAAAAGAGCAAAGAAACAGGAGAATCTGGTATCTTAATTCCTCTGTTAGTCCGCAGCCTCCTTTATGATGTTTCTCCATTACTAATATTGTTTCTGATTTACCACAATAAGCCTAGCTTTCGATACTGAGCTGAAGTAGTGTTTCCAAGCTGTCATCTGAATATAACTAAGAAGAAGGATCTTTTTGGGTAGTTGCCATTTGTACTTTGTAGAAAGTGTCTTGCTCAGATTTAGTATTTTATAAATAATTCATTGACAGAAGATTTACATGGATGTGATTTACTTCCCATTAAGGAAGAGCTATTTTGCAAGAAAATGTGCTAAGTTATAGAAAACCACTGCTTGCTAAACTTTATTTATGCATGCCTTTGTCAGTCTCACCGAACACATACCTTTTTGCTCCAAATATATCAGGGTAATGTGCAAACGTCCAGCCCAGTCACTTCTTTGTAACTGCTCAATCTTTCTATATCAAAAATAACAATAAGAACAATTGGGTTAATACTGTGACAATTCAAAATCTGAAATTTCAGTGCGGTAGTTACCAATAAACTGGTAGTAACTAGTTATCAGGTTTCAGATCAAGTATCTGGAAACGTGCAGCATGCAAACATTTCCAGAGAAAGCAAGCTGGCCGCAATAAAACCAAAACAAAAGCAGCAACAGGACGTGAAAACTTTTATTGGATGGAGGATACTGGCCATTTGAAACATATTTTTGAAATGACTCAATTTTCCTAATGACACATACCACTGTATGCTTTTCAAGGACTTCTTTTTCTTTATGGCAGCAGTGATGTGAAGTGAGAAAAACACGAAATATGTGGAAAAAGAAACAGATTACTTTTTTATCCTAGACTTATTTTCCACCTGAAACTGTATTTCATACTTAATACAGTGACTTTGTCCCTGGAAGTTGCTTTGAGTGTTACGGTTTAAAGAAGTGTGGTTCACACAGAAATAATTTTAATGTGTAAATTTTAGGTTACAAACTATTATAGCCAGATGTCGCAGAGAATCTACTGCTAGAGAGAAGCTGAATCTATAAGGAAAAGGATTAAAATGTTAAGTTACTCAAGCAGGACATACACTGTCACTGGAGTGCCATCGGCCATGAGTTGATATAAGAACACTATTGAGCTTGGTCCAGCCACAGTTTAAGGCTACAGGAACCTAAAGATTCCAGCTCTGAACTGAGCCAGAAGGAGCAGAGAAGGATGTGCTGAAGGATCACTTAAAGATCATGCCTGTTAGTCAGCACAGGGTGCTGCAACAGAAACAAACAAACAAACAATGCTACAAATTGCAGGATAATATCAGGTAGCTGTCAGGTCTTCTTCTGTGAGTGCAACCATTGCTTTTCTATAAATTCATACATCTGAGTAAGTCTAAACTGGCAACAGAAGTGAGGAAGATGTTTTAAAGGGATGTATTTCTGACTGTTGTGCAAGTACGATTACAATGTTTTGGCCGGTAAATGATGAGAGACCAAAGTATAATTTGCTCATTACTCACAAAAGGCTATATAAAGTGCCTACATACCTATACATACACACACACATGCAGATGCTGCTGATCATGCTTATGTCTAAGTCATATCTTGAACCCTTATCTGATGATCAGTAAATGGCCCTTGTTCTCATGTTACTTTTCCCTCCCTCTGAATAGGTGAGGAGCTCAAAATCTCTTCTCCACGCAATGTGGGCAAAGCTATGCAGAAATTGCAATGCCTACACCTGGGGCTCGGCTGTTAGTGCCCCTCAGCTAAAACAGTGGTGAGAGCTCGTCTTTGTTCTGTTCCAGCACAGCAGAAAACAAGCTCATTTAAACCACAGGTGGCTGACTACTACTGGCTATACCCTCAAACGCAGTGGAAGAAAAGCACTATCAGTGGTTTCGGAGGCGAGGCTATTGCACATACCCACACGTTAATGAATTTTCCTTGTTTTCCTTGGCACTAGAAGAAAGGAGGTGGGCTCACAAGCAATTGCAGCTGAGAATCAGCCACCTTCTAGCAGCACTTTGTTCCTGACTGCATCTTACTTTGGACACGTCAGCGGAGGGTGAGTGCAGCGACCCTGGACTCTGACCACAATTGAAAGTGTGCAAAGTATGCTTAGGTATGTATGTTTGAATCAGAGTGTCTGCAATAAACAGAAGAAACAATAAAACCAAACAGAACCCCTAGAGGCAACCATAAATATTTCTACACAAAAGGCCAGTCCTCTTCCATTTTGTTCATTTGCTCCTATAAAGGGAAAGGACTCCTCTGGGAGTATGAAAAGCAAGGTCAGGCTTTGACAATTCAAATCTCAGCAGATATAAGCCAGTTCATACCAGCAGGTAAACTGGCCCTGGAGAAATAAGGTGCCAAGTTTAGAGGTGACAGAGATTATGTTGCTTTCATAGCCTTAGGCTTTTTTAGTTTTTTTCCTAATAGCAATTTAGAAAATCCTACCACTCATTTATCTTTTCGTTATGACTTCAATTATTCAATGACAATTTTCTGCCAATTGCTATGGTACTTTCTGCTACTATTTTTGGCATCTTTGGATTTTTCCCAAAATATACTATTTTGTTTTCAAATGCAAGAGTTTTTGGAAGAGAAGGAATTGAATTCTTTAAAGGTTTAAGTTTGTCACATTTAATTTTTTCCATCTTAAACAAATTTTAGAAAGGACTTATAGGAATATTACTTTTATGGTTACCAACATATGGAAACTTAGAGCTCTGGAAAGATTACTGAAAGTTAAAAAAGAACAAAACCTGATTTATAAAATATAGGTTTGTAGAGGTAACAAAGAGCATAAAACTGCATAACAGTTATTTGAACTTGATATTAAAATCCTGTATGTAGTTGCTACTTATGAAAAAATATATTGAGCCAATAAAAACAACTATATGTCAGTAACATAGGTAAATTGCCAGCAAAATTCAGTGCTCATCAGAAAAAGTTGTGTTACAAAATATTTTATGAGAAATGTGAAGCCTATACTGTGCTGGTTCTTTTTTACTGCAGAAAAGTAGCACTAAATAAAAGTCGATTTCAGGAGAGATTTTTTGACATTGCAGTGTTGTAATTGAGAGACAAATCTGACTTTGCAAAGCTTTTAAAGACTCCACCTTCCAAAAAAAACCCTGAAGTTAATATATCATTTATGGCTTTATTCTCCTTCATGCTTAAGGAACAAGCTGTAAAAAAGCATAATTCCTTTCATACTTCAGAAGACTAAGAAGGTAAATGTCTTCATTTACCAGCATACATCAAATAGGAAAGGAGGAGACTTTCAAAATTATCTCCTGCCATAAAAGTTCTTCCCACTCTTTCCTGAACTTTATGTGCTTTTTCAATACTTCACTAGCCTTGCTCTCCTCAAAACTGCAACATGACAAACATTGGTCTAGTTGAGACTGACAGAAAAGGCTCTTTTATCTTCATTGCCCACGTCTTTGTGCAATTATTTAAAAAATTACACTGTATCTTTCAGTAGTCCATCCTGGAGGTCACTTTGATTTTTCCTAGCTTTACCATCCCCTACATTTCTTCCTCCCATTGAGGATATCTATATTTTGTATTATAGCCTCCTTCCTCTCATCCCAGAATTATGTCTTTCCAAATTGGATCCCATGTAATTATCTTCTGCCTGTGTTTCTGTTCTGTTTGTATACCTTTGTATCGTTCCTTTGCATATGCCAGTTAGGGTAAATTACTATCATCTGTGTGCTGTTTGCTTCCTTTTGGGGATCATAAATGAAGAAGATAAACAGGAGCAGATGTATCATTATTAGACACCTCTCTCTGATTCAGTGTGCTGCTGTTTATCATTACTCTATGTTTACAATCATTTAGCCAGATTTCAAACCACATTACAGTGTTCACAGCCAAGCCAATTTAAATCATATGAATATTTCTCGTAGGTTTGCATCAAAGTATTAAGGAAAACCTAGCAACCTTACAAACAGCCCTTCTCCTGGGTACTGTAAGTCTGTTTGGAAGGCGTGTAAGCAACAATTCAAGGACCTTTTTGCTCTTCAGGCGGTCCTTGCGCAAAAGGAAGTCTCTGCATTGCGCTTATCAATTTGTTGAAACTTTTCACTATCAGACGTGGTAGGATATCTGTCTTTGCACAGACAAAAACTTAGAGCAGTACAACAAGCCCTGTTCTGGCTGGGCTTGGCCAGTTCCCGGTAGCATCACATAGACTAACAGCCGCTTTCACAGAGATGATGGTGTGAAGAAATAGACGCTATTTCCTTGCTACTGCTAACATAAGTATCGCTTCCATGTGGTCTGTTCTGTGGTGATCTGCAGGATGGGTCAGGTCCAGTCAGTCAGAAATGCTCTCTTGGTGATGGAAGTAATTTTATCTTAATTCAGATGGGCATCATCAAAAACATAGGCTTCCTTTACAGTCATGTAAGAGATAGGAACATTTTGGAAGGTGATTCCTGCCTTCCATAGTTGTTAAAGAGAGTTAAAATGAAATGGGTATGGAGGAGTGCAGAAGAGCGGGATTATAGATAAATAGCCTGTTTTAGATATCCAGCTTTGAGATAAAGTCTGTTCATTGCTAAAAATAAGCAAGAAATTCCAACAGTATTGATGCTGGTCATAAAAGATCAACACAGAGAGAAAAATTACATGATAATCTGCAGCAATGGGAAATATGCCAAAGCACAATGGCTGAGCGGCGCTGGTGAGCTGAAAAATTTTCTCTGGATGAAAGCGGGAGGAGAAAAGAGAAACATATTCTTTAATTGGAAGTAAGAGAAAAGCCAAGCGGTTAGGTCATTTTAATAATAGGAAAAAGGAAAAACAAAAAAAAAAAAAAGAAAAAAAAAGACAAAATAGAGAAGAAATGAGGCTACCAGCTGGGTGTGGTTTTTTTGGGTTGAACCAGAAAACTGTTAGATGTCTCTTTCTTTTGAGAAGGGAAATAACAGAAAAGATCTCTCTCCTTCCACCAGGAGAGAATGAAGAATAACTCAGGAAATGGGAAGCTGAAAATCTCTGAATAGTCCAGGATGTAGAGGAGAAAAACAGAAAAATATCTTTTCAGAAAGGATTACAACAAAGTCCTAAAACAGGATTCCCTCACGTGTCATAGGTCATTGTGTTTCTATGGCTTTCCATAGAACTATGCTGCTTGTCTTAACTCAAGATTTAGGTTTTTTGCATTCAATTATGAGTTTACGTAAAAAGTTTAAGTCCAAGTTTGTCAATTAGTTTAATTTACATAATTCTTAGAATCTTATTAGACAATTAGCAGGAACTGATCAGCTGATATTTAAAAAAAAAAAAAAGCTTGGTAGAATAAACTAATAACAAATAAAAAAGAAGACTCACTAGACAGAGGCTTTTAATATACTGACTTGAAAGAAATAATTTAAACTGTAGTATTGTGATTTTCCAAGTGTAAAAATAAAGGTCCTCATTCATCCTGGTGTAATACTTGGAACAGATGGAGTTTCATTAAAAGGACTTGACCTAGGACATTTATCCTCATCATTTCAACATTACAGCCCACATACAAAACTGTTAGAAAAAAATAGCAGGAAACATTTGTAAAGCAACATCAACAAACTGAGACCCTTTGTGTTCCCCAGACAGTAGTCTGATAGTAGAAAGATGGCTGTGGGATTTACAAACAAAATGAAAACTGGCGAGGGTATCAAACTGAATCCCTCTTAGGCAATCTACCTCTTCCTCTAGGCTCATAAAAGTTAAATAACAACCAGAAACTTGTTATTTGTGATAAACAAAAGAGAGCTGACTGACCTGATGCTGCAGGAGTGACTTTCCTTTTCAGTGCCTACCCCTCACATTAGGATTACTTCAGGCACAGGTTGTATAACTCCAGCTCCTGGTTTTTACTCCATCCACCCCTGCTGGTTAACAAATGATATATAGATGTTTATTTAAATGTAGCCTTTGAAGTTATACCACAGATTGATATGCTAAACAGAAGCAGGTAAAGAGCCAATTTTATCTGGCAATTCTTCTGCCCACACCCTTGTAGTTTTAACATTTGGGAAAAGTTTTTGCTCTTTGATGAGGGGAAAATGATGCATTTGTTTTGGGATGACAGCTCAAGGCTCAGTTATTGCATATAAATCTCATCTCAGCAAAATTTTGGCTTCTGATATTTTGAGCAAAATTGTCTTGGCTTGAAGTGGATGTTGATCTTATGAAGGATCAAGTCAGCCTTCCTGTTGTTACTTGCAGTGAGCATATATTTTCTCTACCTTTTGAAACTCAGTTAGGATTTATCTTACTACCACTGTCATGAGAGGGGTTTGTTGGGGGTCAGTCTTGTGATTCTAACCCTACAAAAAAAAAAATTTACATGGAAACAAATGACCATGTTATTCATCTTTCTTTCTGACATCTAGGGAAGAGTAACTTTATAGGGATTGCTTATACGGAATGTGATAAATGTTTTGGCAATCCTCAAATTACATAGTTTCATTGGTTAGAGTTATAGATACAATTACAGATTACTTCTGCTTATGACATAAGTTGAGAGAAGTTGTGTTGAAATAAGAGAGAGCAAAAGGTATGTAGGAGCTATCTGACCTTTAACGCAAGACCTACGGGTCATTTGGACTCTTGAGGGAGAGATGGTGGAAAGGCTGCAGCCCTGGTGGAAATTCCTCATTGCAAAATGTTGTAACACACCACAGTACACATAAAACTACTGGGGTTAAGTGAATCATAACTTTCTAAACCTGAATATTCCAGAGAGCAGAGCTAACACTATGGTGTGTGCCAGTAACAAGGGATTGGAAAAAAACATATTTCTTCTTCAAGGGGATAGAATATTTTCCACAGCCTCCTAGATGGCCCTAGGTTAGCTTAGAAATCACTGTGGTCAAAAGAAGTAACCATGTCTTTCAGAGTTTTAATGAAAAGTATCTCTTTTTTTTTTTTCTGCCATTAAACAGAAATAATAACTTGTTGTAGCCATCCACATGCAGAGACAGCAGAATATAGACTAATAGACATAATTTGGACTTTTGACGAATGAGAAATATTCTTTGTATCTGCTTGATGGCCATAAATATACTTTGCAGAACATAGGCCACCTCCATTTTTCCTGGAGCAGGAGTTCAGAACAGACACCTATTAAACCACGCTGGAGCTCCAGGCAGCACTAAATTCCTGTTTCCTCTCCATGGAAATCAGGAAAGAAGAGCAACTGCTGAATACCAAACTTGTATAAATTTTTCCTTGATTCTTTGATCTAAATGTAACTATACTGAATCACTGGATGACTGAACTCAAGGGGCACTATTTTCATTACAAGCATTTCTTTTTGGGGAAACAGCAAAAGAAATACATATGCGAGACACAAAACACCAAAAGTTTCCACAGCACTGAGTTTTTCCTGGGGACTGGGAATTGGCTCAGGGTGCAATAATCCTCCTGAAATCCATAAATCCCAGGTCATTTGTTAAAGAATTGTCTCTTCTGGCCTTGCTAGGGAAGGGGGAAAAGCCCTGTGTGGTTAAACAATCTGAGCTAAAATACAGAAATCCAGCTAGCGCATACCCCTAATAAAGAAAATTAGTCAGCGATGCAAAAAAATCTTTTCATTTTCTGTGGAAAGACTTTTCATGACCTCTTAACCATTTTTGAAACAAAATTGTTGTGCAACATGTCATTACTATAAGTGATAAACAATGTCAAACATTTGTTTAAAACAAAGATTCGCTGGAAAACATTAGAAAAAGCAATAAAAATATTGTGTAAAAATTATTTGAAAAACATAGCATTTCAAAAGCACCCATTTCTTAATTCCAGCGGCTTTCTGTGTTTGCTTTTTGAACCAGCAGTTTCCAGTAGAGCAATCTATTTCAGGGAAGAGAAAGCCCTCTCGTGAAGTCTGCAGGCGAAGGCAGCTGTTTGCCTCTTCGTCACAGCTCGGAGATGAAGTGTGCGGTGGAGCCCCGCGGGCTCTCTCAAGCTGCGTGAGTGAGCAAACGCCAATGTGGCTTTGGCACCTGTACAGGGTGGTATCCCTTCTGGAGCTTTATTTGTTCTCTGTTTCAAACTAAAGGCATCTAAATGTGTAGCCTGCTTGTTCTTGAGAGGTACAGGGCATTTAGAGAAACGTACAAAGAATAATGCCATTGGAATAGAGAATACAGAAGAGAAGAACAGGACTACACAAAGGAAGCGGAAAGGTTCCCCAGCCACTCTCCCCTAGTTATCTCCATGGCTGGAAGAAATGAACGTTTTTTCCTGTTCAGTATCTGTCTTTCTGTGGATGTTTGCCAGCGTGTTGTCTTTCTGCTGACATCTGCTTCTGTCAAACTTCTCTCTCTAGGCTCTTCAAGTTTAAAATCTCTTTTCATCCTTTGTGCAGAGTAATCCACTCAATTATCTACCAAGTCAGACAGGGTGGTTTGCTCTCTATTATTAGCTCAGTTTTTTTCAATTTTAATTCCTTTGCAGTTATTTACAGCAAGTGTCTTACCTTTGCCATTTTCCTTATTTTTTCCGCTTAGTTTCTTTAAAGGGTTCTTTACACTTCATTCTATTGCAAGAAGTCAATCATAACCAGAACATACAGTGAATTGCAGTCCACTTCATTAGGCAGTTTCTGAAAGCAATGTTATTTTCTCTTCTTCAGCCCCAAGTAGCTATGCCTCTGAATGCCTCATAAAGGTTGTGCAGGATAATTCTTCGTGCTACAGTGCCAGTCAGGTCTACATCACATAACAAACATTAGTCATGGTTAGCTCTTGTGCTTAATTTTTAGCATGTGTAACATTGCAAAATTTGGTGTGAAAATTTCACAACTAAACCATGCCTACACCACAGTGGTACTGAGCGTATTATAATAAAGATCACACCGTCATGAGACTTCCACAGGAAAGTTTGTTTGACTCCAGTTTCTCCTGAGACCCATTTTCTTCTGCGTTTACCTGTCACAAGGCTAACCTGGCTTTGCTTTTCTTCTCACATCCCTCCCCTTAGCCTTCAGCTTTCCTGCTTCTTAACTTTCCTGCTGACAGCCATCACTCCTGCTGCTTGTCAGGATTATACTTATTACCTGCCTGTCAACATGTGAAAGTGCTTGAGTCTTAGCAAGTTATGAGACCTTCTTTCCATCACCTATCAATCAAGAAAGTTATGTTTACTGGAAAATATCAATGGAAAAAGTGCTGAGCTAAAGACGGTGGCCTGTGCATGACTTAAATTTAAGAACCGTTTTTGTAAAAAATATCCTTTTTCAAGCAGCTTCTCCCCATGGAGTAAAAGAAATCCAGACTTTGCTGTTTGCTTGGCAATACATAACAGAATTGCTGTATATATATACTCAGTATTTTACAATACACTATTCAGAATTGGTTTGAAGAGACTATAGTGAGAATAGACCATGCAGCAGACAGGGTTGGTTTTTATTTGTCCTGGTTTCAGCTGGGATAAGGTTAAATTTCTTCCTAGTGCTGTGTTTTGGATTTAGTATGAGGAGAATGTTGATAACGCACTGATGTTGTCAGTTGTTGCTAAGTACCCTCCTAGTCAAGGACAGCTCCCATGCTCTGTCAGGTGCACAAGAAGCTGGGAGGGAGCACAGCCAGGACAGCTGGCCCAGCTGGCCAATGGGGTATTCCATACCATGTGACATCATGCTCAGTGTATGAATGGTAGGCGTGTTCCAGGAAGTACCGATCGCTACTTGGTTATTGGTCAGCGTGGGTGGTGAGCAATTGCATTGTGCATCACTCATTTTGTATATTCTATCATTATCATTATTATTTTCCCTTTTCTGTTCTATTAAACTGTCTTTATCTCAACCCACGAGTTTTTCTCACTCTTACCCTTCTGATTCTCTCCCCGTGCCACTGGGGTGGTGGGGGGAGTGAGCGAGTGGCTGCATGGGGTTTGGCTGCCTGCGGGGTTAACCATGACATTATTAAATACGTGGGAGCAACAACAATTTGAGGGAGAACTGAAAACAGGCAAGGCCTTGTTTCTGCTGCAGCTCCATTTAAAAGCTTTAGAAGGCCTTGTGGGTCCAGGCCAGAAGCACGAGCTGTGTTGTTCTCACTCCGAGGAGGATAGGGACTGGCAAGTGATGGACTGAGCACCTTGCTTATTTGAGTTAAACAAGAGCATTATGCTGACAGCACTTTGTATCGCTGGCATTGGCAAAGGGAAGGGCTTTTGTTACGTTATCCAAATGCACTGCAAGTGTCTGTTTCTTGCTAGTCTGCCACTCACTGGACAGAGAATTAGGGAAACAAATGCACATTGAAAAGAAGGAAGAATAGAGGTGATACCAAATGAGTAGGGGACAAACACTTGTAACTAGGCTAGTGTTGTGAATACAGATTATTTCACTGATACTAGTTGGATCTGGGCCCTCTTTTTGCTAGAGCAATTAAAGGGGTGCATTCAACATGTGTATCTCCACACAAGCAGCTCAGCAGGTTTGCTGGTGGAAACTGCAATTTCAGTTGTTGACAAATCCATGCTGTTTCTTCTCTTTCAAATGAACATTTTTTGTAAAATTAAGAAGAGTTATAACAGGACTGTTAGACTATGACAAACATCAGTGAGGAAGAGTGGTTTCATTTGTTCAGTTTCGGTTCAGCTTCCAGCAGGGTGTCACTGCTGCAATTTGATGTCTTTTTGGCGGCTCTTCTAGTGAACTTAGCTGTTGTCTCAGCCTAGTATCTAGTGGACCTGTATCTGCATGATTCATTGCCATTAATCCTAGGACTGTCTATAAATTAAAGTGAATTTAAATGACTACCTCATTTGTGATTCATACTTTTAGTTACTTCGATACAAGCTGAAGAATGGGAAAATATTCCAAATGCTATTATAGAAACTATTTACGTTGACCTATCTGTTAAATTACTGTTCATTTTGGCTCCTGTACTACATAGGCAATCCCTCAGAAAGAAGGTTTAGGACTGGATGAGACATGGAATTTAACCGTGCTTTTTACAAAGATGAGTTCTCATTGTTGCCTGAGTGAAGGAAAAAACGATCCTTCTTCTGCTATACATAAGTATTTCTGAAAATAAATGGAGGGTTTTCATCTTTGGACTGCCAAGTCAGAGTCTGACATGAACAGTCATATAGTAAAACATACTGTGTTTTAGGAAAGGATGTAAATGTGTCACAGGACAGAAAGATTGTATGTATACTCCCACAGCTACCTACCTTTATGTATCGTACATATGCACAACCACACATGCATACAAAAAAAAAACAAAGAAGAAAAGAGCACGGTTGCTCCAGTTAATGATTTAGGGGTTAAATCCAAACTAGATGGATATTTTTGTTTGTAAATAGTTTCTACATTCTTTTAAAAGATGTAGTGTAGAAATGCTTCACAAAACAATAGAGTGGGAGGATGAAAGATAAAAATCAAATAATCTAATAGCTGCCTTACAGTTTCTATTCAGTTGTAGATATTGCTATTGCTGTCGTTTCTCAGGTGTACGTACTATTTAATGTCATGGCCTTTCTATGAATTAGATTTCACGTTATGAAACAGAGCTGTTTCAGAATAATAAAATAAACAACTAGTAAAGTCAAGACTTGGGGATTCTTAGATTATATTTTGGGCACATTTTGTTTTATAACTATTCTGATTTAATGGTTATTTTCATCTGTTTAAAACTGTAACCTTTGACCAAGCTCAAATATTTTAGAGCAGAAAACAAGCTAGCAAACAAAAATAATCCCCCAAATCAATTTTAAAATGGACATTATCAAATTAAGAGCAAAAATTCCTCATGATGCTTTCAAGAAACCATCTGATGCTCTGAAGCCTGAGATTTAACTTACCAATGCTGCTCAAAAGCAGAGAAGGGAGTGATGTAAAAACATCCAGAACAACACAGAGACCTGTGTCTCGCAGAGGAAGATCATGAAAAACATGAAAACTTATTTAATATGTCTCTACTAGCACATTGCTTAGGCCCAAAGTGGGGTCCCAGGCACAAACATGTGAGTACTCACACTGTTATATCAAGTTATATCAATCATTGGTATATAGCTTTGGCCAACTAGGATTCTGCCAAATAGTGGTAAGGGGTCTGCATGGGACGGGAACCATTCCTGCTATGCAGTCTCAATGCAGCTACCTTGCTTTGGAAGGGAAAAGAAATCAGCCACATGGACATAAGTCAGTCACCATCACGGCCACAGAATGGTCCCTGACCCTTTTTATTTACTGCTATGATGGAGCCATACAGTGTAAGGACTGAAGGGACAATCATGTCTTCCAGGCACGTCTCCTGTGTATGTACACTATAGACTTTCTCCTAGGAGCTAGGTTAAACTATACCTATTAAAGATCAAATCTCATCAAAACGTACCAAGCGAAAGAGCCTATCTGCCAAGGCTTTTTCTCTGTGTAACTACCTGGCTAGCTAGAAGCATGAATCCTATATTCTAGAGCTGTTTGTCTCACTTCAATTTCCAGCTATTGATCATATTATGCCTTTGACAGGAAAGCTAAAAATCTCCACAGTACTAGTATTTTTCATATGCAAATGTTAAAGTAGCCTCCAAAATTTATCTTTGTCTGGTTTTAACATCTAAACCACTGTTAAACCTCTGTTCATAATCAGATTTTAATGGAGTGAATTTGGCTTTTCTAGTATATCCTTATTGTATATGTATGACATGTTAAATTTATCAGCTGAGCAATCCTGAGTTTAGAAAATGTGCACAATATTTGCCAGATGAAGCCTAGTAACACAGAAAGAATTAATTCTGAGCTAGTTCTGAGTCAAAAATATATGTTTTTAAAATTATTTACAGAGGCAATAGCAATTCCTTCTATGAAGGATAATGAGATACCTTAAGAAAAAGATGAAAGAATACTTTGAGTCTTATCTCAGTCTTATCTTTTAACAGTTGTCTTCTAACCAGCATGTTAGAATAGGTTACTTTCCCTCCAAATCCTTGCCTAAATCCTTCTGTAAATTATTTAGAGCACTGGCTCCAATTTCTTCTCTTATGATTATATTTTATTTAATAAATGTTCCCTGTTTTCAAAATTGTACCTAATTTCCTTTGGTGCAGGCACTTTCTATAGTGTATGTTTGTTGCTCTCTTTCTCTAACATGGACTTAAATGACCTTGTTAAATTTCTCTTTCTGAACTCTGTTAACAATTTCACATTTTTTAGGAGATGCTCTCTTAATCCTTTTGCCTTTCTAAAGAAAACTGACCTTGTTTTTTAAACCATTTGGAAAAAAAGCTAAAATTCTTCATTCCCTTTCTCCTTTGTTTAATTTTGAGCTGTTTTGGTTTTCTTTTTGGCTCCATTCTTTATCCCCTGTCATTCTACAAGGAAAGAAAAATTTGTACAAAGTTTGATGAAAAGAAACTCATGGAATTTCCCTTTTCCCTAGACCGTTTCTGTGGAATTTATGATAGGGAAGAGTGATCCAGTCCTTTCACCAGCTGCCTTTGTTGGGTGTGGAGAAGGGAAGGTCACATCTGGAGGAGCACAGTAATTTTAAATCTGTAAAGCTCAAACACCTTGGAAAGATTTTCACTCTATGAGGTTAAACATGCTTGAAGGGCAAAACTCTCAGCTGCTGGCAGAAATCCTTGCTCCACAGAGATGCGTGATGAAACAACTAACTTTGTTACCTGCTCTCTATTCATCCCACCATTCACCTTTTGCATATGTGGTTAATCAATGCATCATCATTCCTATCATGTGTTTCTTGAGTGATAGGTCAAGAAAAGCTGACCAGGTTTGATTTTTGACTTTGGGGCTATTCCAGTAGCCTTCATCTTCCAGTTCATTTTTTAAAAGAAATTTACAAGTAGCTTTCACAAAGAAGACATATCACAGACATTTTTCCTGGCTGTGCTGAGATGATATCAGAATGCAAAAAAATACGCATGGCTTTGATGCTGGCTAGCTACATTATGTTTAGAATTATTATTACTTAGTCACAGTCAATTAGGATTTTAATACGAACACATAGCATCTCCCTGGATTAGATTTGAAATCAAATGCTAAGTACTGGTCTAGACTTAGAAGATTTACTCGCTCACATCAGTCTGCTAGTTGAGTGATATATTTTGCTGATGGAGCTATGCTGGAAGGAGGCCTAGGAGTTATACCAGTAAAATGTCCTTTTGCCATTATAGCTTTTACCCATTCCTTAAGCAAAAGCAAAACCTATGGCAGAAAAAAATATCCTTTTCTTTATTTTTTATGTTTTGGCTGCTGTGCCTACACTAGTAGGGTTTGTTTCCGCTCCCTGGGGCACCACAAGCCTATGTGCTGGTGGAGGCAGACAGTAGACTTGTCTGTAATCTTGTCTGACCTTATTCCCACAAATTACAGCACACACCTGCTTTAAAAGCCATCTGGGCATGATGACTCTCCAATAACCTGAGAATCACCTATGGAATGGATTTACTACAAGGGAAAAGCAGTTAACAATTTTCATCCAAGCCCACAAGAAGTGTCTTTTTTAGTAACAGCTGAATAGACTGACTCTTGGCTTTTTGCTGAGACGTTACACAGGAGTGCCCCAGCAACTCAGTCTCACTAAACCTGACCTCTGTTTTGCCAAAAAGCTCTGCCGCTCCTTCCCACACACCCCCTGCCCCAGTTTTACTTTGATGCAATTAGAGTGATTTTACCATTACTTTAAAGTGTCTAGACAATCCCATGCTCATATAAACACTCCAACACTTCACACCACTGCTTGTATCGTCTTACCTTTGTTCAAGCTTTGGCAAACAAATGCTACCCCAGAGCATTTGCTGGATCAGATTTCATCATTATGTCTGGTTAGGGCCTAAGCCAAGCAATCTTTACCCGTGATAGCAGCTGTTATCCTGCTCGGGTCAAGTAAGCTATGATTTCCTATCTTCCTTAAGCTAAAAATGTGTGTTGAATCAAGACTGTAAGACAGGTGAGCACAGAGTCTGCATAGGGATCTGTAAGACACCCTGAGCTGTAATCTTAGATCAGTATCTGTTTAATTGTGTGACTGAAGACCAGCCCCTGTATTAGTTTTTGCAGGCACCTAACTAACATTGTATGCATAAGGTAGCTAACAAATAACTGCTCCTTAAAAAAAATATATCGGTATTTCCTACTTGAATTCAATTTTAATTTTGAACGGAATTCATCCCTTTTTTCTTATTCTTGTCAATGTTTGTTTTCTTTGGGTGGAGGGAAGGGGAGATTTAGGTAGCTGAATGCAGTGATGCCATTTCTGAAAATAAGGATAGATGACTTTGCTTTCTGAAAGATTGCCAACAATAACTAGATCAGAGACGGTTCACCCTCTTCTTGCAAGTGATTTATGAGACAGAAAACAGTATTTAATGAGGTCAGATGGCCCTGAAGAAGAGCAACAACACAGTTAAGCAAAATAAGCAGAAACAATAGGGAAATCTCAGGGAATCTGACATACATACATATTAAAGAGAGAAACTAAAAGCCCTGGTGGAAGAAATGAGCCTCCAGAATGATATTATTGACTAATTCAGCTCTATTCTTTCTCATATACCACTTCATAATTTCTGTTTCATTTACCCAGTGTTTCATACCACAAACTGTATACATGACTGTACTAGCACAGTGTTTGTTTCCTGTATTTTTGAGCCCCAAACTGTACACAGATTTATTACACAAATTTTTGTAGGAAGAAATAAATTGTATTATTTTTATGTTATAAAAATAGAAGTCTTGTTTCTGTTTTGATTTCGCATATGCAATTTCCAAGATTTACATTTTTTAGTTTTCCCAGTTTGCATTTGCCATTTTCATGATGAAATGATAGTTTTAGTTCTCCTTTAAATAATTGTCTGCTATTTCTAACGTTAGAAAAAATGTAAAATCATACATGACAAAGGCCAACATTACAATATTTTTCCTTTGAATATTTCTAAAGCAGAAAGCTTGCTCTGCCCTACATCTTTGAACTTGTACGTCTCTTTGAAGAGTCTCTCTCAAGCAGCTACTGAAATAAAAAACACATACCCTCCACAAATACATCGATAATGCAAAAAAAATTGCTCTATATTATATCCATCCATAAGTTTTGAGCCAGCTCAAATTACATTTTACCAGTTTGTAAAGGCAGACAACGTGTAGACCCTTTTTTTTCCAGTTGCCACTGAGTCAGCTCACTTGAAGTAAGATATAGACAGAAAAGGGCTTTCTAAAGCTAACTTTTTAAAAAAGCAAAGTCTTCATTTTTTGTCTCAGGTTAAATATTTTCCTTTCTTTCATGATTTTCTTTAGTAGATCTAATTGTTTTTACTGACCTCGTCCAAGAAACCCGAAAATCCTTTCCTAGTTTTCAATACCTTTTATTACGAAAGCTTTCCAGGTCTATGACTGACTCCTTTCGTTAACGCTTTGCAAGACACTGAAGAGTTTCAAAGTTGCCATCCTAACTGCATTTACAAACTGACTCATATTCTGCTACCTTGTTTCCTCAGTTACTTGACTACTTCTTGAACTTTTTTTGCTGTCCTATTGATTATACGATTTTCACAACTTAGAGTTTGAAACTCCCATATATATATATACATTTTAAATTGGGATTACTAAATCCAAGGAAAGGAGGATTCTGATGTAGATTCCCTGGGACCTCTTATATAGTTTTTTGGTCAGTTGTTTTCTATTTATACTATGGACGCATGAGTGTCAGTTTTAGTCACACTGATGTCCTACAGATCAGCACCCTGGGATAGTCATCCCAGTTTGTTCCCAACATCTGGCTAGCAGCAAAGGCAGATAGATAACATATTGAAGTGATGTCTGTGCTGTTCAGTAAAAATAGTGTATAGCTGTAATGGAACTTACTCCTTGATCAGAGGCCATATGGTCGTGTCATCCTGGCACCCTGCCTGACTTACCGAGTCATGCTGAGAGACAGAGACCACAGTGACACAGGCGGTAGTTGGTACAGTCCCAGTCTCCGAACTGTGGAGGGGGGAGGCTGCACAGCCTCATGATGACACTGTCCCACACAAAAGCATGCAGCTGGTGATCCTCTGTTTCTGTCTGTAAAGCAGAAAAATGGGCACATACCTGATCTGAGGTGACATGCAGTGCATCTCGTGTGATGGGGTTGAGCCAGTTTTACTCTTCATAGGGTACACAAGCAGAAGATGCCTGCACAGACTCTGTAGCACGTGTATAGCAAGGTGAAAGGTGAGTGCACTAGACTGGTGTGTGATCGGGACTTTGGGCTACTGCTGTGACAAGACTAGTAGATATTCAGCTATCCTAGATCAGCATATGGTGCACCAAGCTCTGCTGATGGGAGGGCTGAATGGCTTTTAGTGTCCTCAGTCTGCAAGGTGTGGTCAAAACACCAAAGCTACCTCATTATTGGGCTGTCCACTGTGTAGATGTGCCGTTGGTATGCTCTCAGCCTTTTTGCTAGCCTCCATTCTTTCTCTTGGAGAAGGGATTATTTCTTCCCACCCTGTCAAAGCTGTATAAACAGTGAATGAACACCAGTATAAAATCAGAGGAGAAACTATAGAGCCTATTAAGAGAAATTGGGAAATATATCACTGAGGGTTCTGACTCTGAAAACACAGTTACTCCCTTCTCTAACGCTAACTGCAGCAACACTGCTAAGGCTCAGGGCTGAAGTGTCTGGCTCAAAATGGTCTTTTGTTTGCACACACCGGTTGTCCTATGCTGAGGTCATTCTTTGACCACAGTGGCATTGTGGTGTCCCACAACAATACTGTGGGTGTTGGATGAGCATTGTCATCTTAGTGAGGTCCTGTAGATCAGCCCACCAAAATAATTGCCCAGATTTACTCACTACAGCTGGCCAGCAGATGCATATGTAATGGCGCTTTTAATTTTTACAGCATTTTTTTCTTTCTGCGTCCAGTTAATATACTTTATGTATTCTAAACCTCTTCATTGGCCAAAGTTTTTCTCATGCTGTTGATATTTCTCTGCTCAGAATTATTAGCATTGTCTTGGCAATGCTAAATTACCTTGGCTCATAGACCTTTGGCCTCCGATATACCAGTTTCCTAGGGATTGTTTCTTCTTTTTTATATAAGGTTTGCTAAAGTCTGTCTGAAACTAATTGAAATTTTTTTAAGGCTGACCTACCAAAGCAACTGCTACTGATGTCATTGTTCTTGATATTTATACATAAATCACTTCTAAGTATTTCATATGTTTATGGACATGGCATATTGAGCTAATTTTAACTCTAGTAGATTACCCTCACCCTCCATTTGTCAATAAGTGGATGAAACTTAATTTCCGATGGAAATTGATTTTAACTGTAGTGATTTACAGATTCATATCTGCTGACTATCTAGTAAAATGCATATAAAAGCCAGCATTTTTCTCATGGAAAAATGAAATTTCTTTCAGAATCTGCTTCTTAAGACTCATCTGAGTAGGTAGACTGGTAACTGGCAGGTTAATACATCCCCATAGTAGAAATCCACCTGAGAAAGTAAAAAGAAGTGCCAAAGACCCAAGCTTTCCCTGAAGTCTAAAGATTAAACATCTCCTTGTTTAAAGTTGACATGATACCTCACAGAACACTAGGGCTGTTTAGAATAGCTTGCTTTGATTTTACAGTGCTCACCTCCGTGCCGCACTACAGATGAAGCAATTGTGAATGTTTTCTATATCATTTAAAAAGAGGATCAAGAGAGAGTAACAATATCAGTAGTAAGTAACCATACATGGTGAATTCTTAACTAAGTAGATGGAGTTGATATTAAGGGCAGGAAGTATAAAGATTATGTTGTTACTGTCTCCTCCTTTTGCTCAGTCAAAATTTGAGATTTTTCTGGCCATTTTAATCAGGAGGAAAAACTGATGATAGAAACAGTTGCTATTCTTTGGCTGCAGCTCTGTTTATTTACAAAGAACAACCTTTATTTATTTTTATAATAAAAATATAATATTTTTATAAAGAACAGCTTCATTAGAAGCATCATTTCAGTCAGCACTACACCCACAAAGGTCTACAGCCTTTTCCTTAGGGTGAAGACCTTTATATTCTTTTCCGTCTCTCTTTCTTCCATGACTTTCTGCTCTTTTTACTTGTTTTCCTTGTTGGTGTGTGGTTTTCTCACTGCTTTTCACATGAGAAGGACACTTTACTTTGCCTGTCAGGCAGTGATCCTCCGAGTGCTGTATGAGATCCCAGAAACTTTCTTGGGATGGCATGGTTCAGGCTTCACACAGGGCTTGCTGTGGGCACCATGGGACTTCCCAAGTCTTGCCCTGCCGGATCAATTACTTAGGCAGGGGGTGGCCTGTCGAAGCACTGAGCAGGTTCTCAGGTGTTAGGGAACAGAGGCACAGCATTTGGTTACCAGTTGAAAAGAATTGCAGTGACTGCCATGGAGCTATACGTGGCTCAAGTGCTGACTGGGCTCAAGTGAGGCTCCTTGTGAGTGTTTTTTATTGGGTACTGTAGTTGGGCTTAAATCTATTTCTATGCTTTTGACAGGAATTATAAACAAACACAAAATTATATAAAACTAGTTGTGGCTCCAATGGTGCCAGAAATAAATTGGGACAGTTATTTTATTTTGCTGGAACAAAAGTAATTTTTTTTTTTCTCTGTCATAATAACACATCACTAACTGAAAAGCAAATATCTGCTACCCTTTCCTTTTTAAAATTCTTAGCAAACAATTAAAACAGGTTAGACAGAAATAATTTTATTTTAATATATATTGTTCACTCACTCTGCACTCCGTATTTCTGGGCTTTAACATGGCTGTTTTGTTGATGTTCTCAGCTGCTTTGTATACAAAATGTTTTATATTTTTAAAGCTCAAAAAGTAACTTTCATAGCTGTAATAAATTTAGCCTTTTTTCCCCTAAGAAAGCTACTTATTTATAATTAAGTTTTTAAGCATGTGTAGGCAGACACGTGTATGTTCATGTAGGCCTGCCTGTCTGTTCTGCCCTGTGCAGTAGTTCCTAAACTTGATGGGCAAACATTAATCAAATCTGACGGAGGAAAATGTCTCAATATACTAGGGATATACAATGACTTAAGGGATGATGTTTTTCATTTGCCCCAAAATTTTAGGCATGAGGTGCAACAGACCTCCTAAAGAAATGGCTATATTCTTCAGATAGTCAGTGAAGAGAGGAGATAATTGCCTTTCAAAGGCTTCCAGAGGGAAACTGTGGCTAGAAAGGCTAAATGTCTGGGCTTCAGGAATTCCACCCTTCTTCTGGGTATGTACTTCCCCTGGCCTTAGAAGGCACCTAGACATTCACTTTAGGAAGTGTGTTTCACTAAGAGAATGATTCAGCTGCCTAACTGAAGCATCTAGTGTCATCTTTCTGCAGGGTATCTGAAACTTCATACAAAGCTGGCAGATATAACACAGGACCTACAGGAGACTTACGTCCTTCTGGGGCAGCATTTGAGATGAGCATCTCAATGTGTCTAAAATGGCACTGAGAGCCTTGATGTTAGGAACATGAATTGCTCCTCCAGTAACTAAAATTTAGAAGTAAAAAATATAAATTTGGCAGGCTGCATCCCACCTCAATTTGTTCAATGCAAACAGGCATTCAGATCAAGGAGGGGACTGCATGAATGAATGTTTCTACTGATGGAAAGGCTGCAGCATGACCAGACTTTTTCTTAGGCTCTAGAGAATACACAAAAGGAAGAGTGTTATGAATGCTACACATATGGAAAATATTTCAACTGGATTTTGCACCTAATTAGATACCAGACAATTTCTTCCCTGACATGATGTGGGTTTTTTTGTTTCTTTTTTTCTTTTGGACTGCATATAAAATAAGTGGAGACAGGATTGGCTCTCCAACCCATATTTCTTTTAGGCAAATCCCAAGAGTCAAAAGGAGAAATCAACAGGAAATCAGGCCTCATTAATTCTGCTCTTCATGGAATTGCCTGGGTTTTAATCACATTTGTCTGGGGAGAAGAAATGGAGTAATATGGTGAGGTCCTCAACCTTCATCTATTTCCAAGAAAATCATATTAGGACAGAAACTTAGTATTGAAGCTTCAAGTTGCATTGTAAGTGTTTCAGGGAGTTCTGAGTATGTGAAAACAGCAAGTTAAGAACATTCTTGTTTTGCATACTCCGTTGGAACAGCTATAATAATAATAAAAATAATAATTCTGCTTAGCTTAAAAGCTTTGAAGCTGAGCAAAACACTGAATGTTCATTGTGAAATGCACAGCTGATTGTATTTAAATAATGTTATTACATTATCAGTATGAATTATATATAATAGGACTGAAATGATGAAACTGTCTCTATTACAAGGATTTATCAAGGTATTTTGCTGTAACTGAGTAACATTAATAATGAATAGCATTTCACTACATTTCACTCCTTCCAGAGCTGCTCTGGAGAGAATAATCATGTCAAGATGGATATTGCAATCAGGAAGAGAAACACATGCATGTGTGTGGCTTTGAAGGTGTGTGTGTGAGTGAGACTAAGAGTAAAAGTTAACATGCTGAGATTTTCTTCCCACTATCTTGTATGAATGTTACAGACACATTGCTTGCCTGTAATGCAGGAATCCTGGGATCAACTCTCTGCTTTGCTTGATTCAAATGAAAGACTTGGACATTAGTTTCCCAGGGCTTCTCATGCATTTTCAAAGAAAAATACAACAGTTTCTTTTTTTAACAAAAAAAGAATATTGGATTGAAACTGAAGCTTAAATTAACAAAACTCACAATAAGAAATTGAAATTCATGACTAAAGAAGAGCTGAAAAATGAAAATATTAACTGCTCTGAACCATCTGAGGTGAAACTGAGAAAACTTACTTTCAGCCATCATCCCTGTGAAATAAACAAATAGGGTTTAAGAATCCGTACATGAATCTAGTGTTTCTGAAAGTACAGACAGTTATTAGCACTGGCTCAAATCCAGAAAAATGCAGCTAGACACTGTGTAAAAACTTCACACAGGTCTGCCTGTGTTTTGGTCTGTACCACCTTGGCAGCCCCAGCTTTTTCATAACCTCAAACTGCCAATCAAACCCAGGTGGATGTTCACTGAGATGTGAACAGTCCAGAACAAAATGACCATATTCACTTTCAGTTGTGATCCAAACAATGATCTGGTGAATAGAAATTTTTCAGTGCTGCTTTAATTAACAATAGATCACAAACAAGATATGATTGAACTTCAAGGTTATATGACAGGAACTATCCAGCATTATTTCTTTATAACTACAATTAAAAAAAAAAGGGAAAAAAAAATCTGTGATGTAGATCTCAAGCCTTTAAACATTAAAACTAATCAGTATATCTGGCCAATAATCATTTGTCTTTGCTGGAGCTACCCATGATCTTTGAAAAGACTAAGCAGTGTGCTGAGTTTTGGGACTTTCATGGACAAAAGGGACATTGTGTAATATTTCAGAAAAGGATAGTAAGGCTGCACATAGCAGAACGGTATCTTCAGAGAGATCCATATTACTGCAGTTGTATAACTTTTTCTCTGTGTAATTACATCCCAAATCACAGATGCCTTTAGAATAATTGCTGAATATGCTATGTTCAGAACGCTGTGGTCATATCCTGGATTCCTACACGTCTGTTCCTTGCTATTAGTTGTAATTTCAGTTTAAAGAATGAAGTCAGACAAATGATTCTACGCTTTTTGCCAATTGTTCACTGTATTTCACTGGAACAATAGATTTTCTATTTGGGTAACTTCAAAAAAAATCATTAACATCTTTGATTTTGATCTAATTCTCATTGTTTATGCCTATATTGAAGAGGGCTACATCTGAGAGAGTCACCTAGAAGTGAACATTTGTAGAGTGATTAATCTGCCATATTTTTGACATCTTCTTTAAGATGAGATAAAATAAGCTCTTACTTGCCAATCAGATTAATTCCTATTCCCAGGCCTGGACACTGGCTGTCTACATACAGGCATCTAGGAACAGGGTATATGGCTTCAACCATAAGACTGATTAGGGAGGCAACTTGTTGATCCTGAAGATGTGCTGGAGTGGGTGTGTCTGAATTTCCAGAGTCCTCCTGGGCTTATGAAGCAGGGTGCCTATATGACTGTAAGCTTCGGTGCCTAATCCCCTCCTCCCGATCCCTCCTCAACAAAATTTAAACACCGACATTCTTTTGGCTCACTCCTGTTTGCTGAAAACATGGCTCATATAATCATATAATCACACAAACAGTCATAGTGCTTGCCAAGGCAGATGGAGACCCAAGCAAAATTTTGTCTTAAGCCAAATCTTGGTCCAAGCTCACATCTTCCATGAGATTGGAGGTTATGTTAGGACCCCCTTGGCAAAGCTGAGCTACTGGTTCAGACAAAAGTGTAAGATTAATAAGCCCAGAGACACACACACAATAAATGAGAGCTATCAGAGCCCACTGAAGAGGGCATTACAGCTGCAGCTGCAGTCCTGTAGGCTGAACAGCAGCTGTGAGGCCAGCATTGGGCAGAGCCCCAACCACTTTACATTCTTCCTGCGTAGCGTCTGTGTGGTAATTCATCTTTATTTTGCTGTGTTTACATTTTCTTTTTCTCTGCTAGAATTACTGGCAACAGGTGAAAACCACTTTTTTTCAATATGGGAAACACAATCGGTACTGCTGGGTTTTGAAAAGTAAGTGTCAAACCCAAAATATGTAGTGAGCTAGAATACTGGCTTTTCTTGTACCAATTACTTTTTATGCAAAGATATGGAAACTAGTTGGTGGGACAAATTACCATTTCACAAAAACTTGGAACAGTCTGTTTCATACTTAACGAAAAATGACACCCATGTACTGAAAAGAAAATGAATACTGAAGATTTTCCAGCAGAGATACAATGAAACAGCAGGTAGAAGAGAACAAGAAATACTGTCCTTGAAAAGTAAATTCAATTCAGATTAAATTAATGTTTCCTCTGGAATTCAAAATATTTAAAGGTATAAAAGTCTCATTGCAGGCTTGAAACCTGGTACTTGCCCTTAATGCCATTTACAGCATTGTATCAAAAGTATAGATTTTTTTTTAAGGCTGGTTAATTTGATTTATATTTATAAGCAGAATATATACATTCTTCTAAGTTGAAGTCCAGTGAAACTTATGCTTCAAACAAGGGATCAACTGCAACTGGAACAGGAAATCCCACTCTATTATCTTCAGTCTCCTGCAGATTTTTGAAATACTAGAAACCTGACCCCAACATGGGACAGACCTTCCTAGGCTCTGCATGGGGAACAGAGCTGGAAGGCAGTTCCCAGAGGAGTGTTAGACTTCCTTCAGTGGCCAGCTGAACAAAGAGCAGAGGAGAGTAGACATGCGAATATTTCCTAATGATGTTGATGATATTAGCTGTGCATATAATGACAGAATAGCAGGCATAATACCTATATTACATCATATAAACTTTGCTTTAAGTTACGGTGACAGAACATCAGTACATCGGAGAATGTGCTAACATCTTTTAAATCTCAACATAGACTATGCATACTTCCAATAAGGTATATTCAGTTAGTCAGGCTGAAGCCTTAAAATTAGTTTGACTGTAAAGACCAAGGTGTAAAATATAGGTTTATTGTGTAAACCAAGGTTATTGTAAAATATAAACTTAGGTGTGCAACACCGCTGTTCTTCCCCCATTGCGCTCTGAAAATTAAACTTGGAATTTGCTTACAAGACATATCTGTCAAGTAGAGAACCTCCAACAGAACAAGCTTTGCTTCCCTTTCCCACTCTGAATGGGGTGATGATGAGAGCAGTCAGAAAGGTGACCTGGTTAGAAGAGGAAAATTACTGAGCAGAAGAAGATGTCTGCTCAAATACTGACAGAGAAAATGCCTGCCAGCCTGGGAGCTGTCAGCCTGGGAACTAGACCCATGAACCAGAAGCATCCTTGAGAAGCACAGCTGGCATCTTTGGAGTGCAGTTGGATATGTAGAAACCAGAGACATCCTGAGATACCTTGATAAGCATAAAAACAAGGAACTGTAACAGCAGCTTGTCATCTCAAAAGGTGAAAAATAGTCTGGAAAAAGGGGAAAACATCCTGAGAAAGTAAGAATCAGTAACTGCCAATCGGGCAGTTCTAGCTGCAAGAACAGGAAAAGTGTCTGGAAAAATAAAAATTGGTCTGAAAGAACAGAAAACATCATCATCTATTGGCTGCCCCAGGTTAAAAATAAAAATTAGCAATGCCTATTGACTGTTCAAAGTGGTGGTGTCCTATGCCCTCTTATAGCTCTATGATATAAAAGTGACTTAATTTTTATCCAAAATGGAGCCTCTCTCTCTGAGAACTTCCAGTGCTGCACGTACTTTCCCAAATTTTCCGCACAAACTTTCTGTGAGATGCTGGACCCTCTCCAGGGACACTGGCTGACTCCAGACTCCGTGACGTGGATCATCTTTAAAGCGAGACTCTTGTCTGTTACTCTGTTGGTCCCCCTCCCGGCCCACTTCTGGAGTCATTTCGGTCTGTCCTCCCACTTCTGGGATGGTTCAGCCCTCCCCTCTGGGATCGGTTTGACCTCCCCTCTGGGATGCTTTGGCCCCTTCAGAGATCTGACTAATGCGCTTGATACCAATATTATTGTGAACTTACATATATATGCATATACATAATCTATCAATCATAAGTATATATGCCGTTATATTATCGATAAGTTTGCTTCACTAGTGGTAAGATGCCTCTTAGGAGATTGCACTGTATTTCACACACATTGATTTCATTTACTTATGGTACTTCATGGTATCACTTTTAAAACAAAGAATAGAAAAATAATCACAAAATACTCAGCTTTAAACTGCAATTAATATATTTAATGTAAGTTTAATAGGAGAACTGAAGATAAAATGGTGGTATTTTTCTACTACTTGCTCAGATCCCTTCTCTAATATATAGTCAAGACTAGCCACTAAGTCAATTCAATGAATCTTAAAGCCAGCAGAGAGGCTATTACCTGCATCATGCAAGCATCGGCTAACCCCTCTGAAAAAAAGGCCATCATGTACTGCATACCGTTTGATTGCTTGTATCTGTGAGAATACATACTCTAATTTCTTACTAACCACTAGCAGACCAGAGGCAGAGAAGCATGGGATCAGCAGAGATTTACAGTACGAAATATTTTACTTTATTTTATTTTATTTTATTCAGAATATTGGCACCATTTCTTTCCCGAAAGGTGAGAATTTTAAGGTTATTTATATATCTAAACTACCAAATTAAACAGGGTCTAGACAGCTAATTATTTTCTGAAACCTGATTATTCTCTTTAATTCTAATGTTAATTTCTTTTTCCCCTTTCTCTTTCACACAAACACTAGTTAATTACTATTTTGGAAAGAGAAGAAGTCAAGATCAGGCAATTTATGGCTAAACATGAAGCAAATTGTTCTGGTCATTTAATAGCATTTCTAATTTAATGGAATGTTTTCACTCTTTCAGAGCAGATTACACAAGATTATGTGTAATGAATAGCTATAAATTCCCTTTGAATCCAAGATAAGTTGGAAAGTCTCATCACCTTCCAGTTTGTAATAAAATATTAATTTTTGTTCATTTACAGATGTTTTGGGGAAGACAAATTACTATAGTCTAAAGGTCCCATTCCTCACTTCCCCCACACTTGGCACAAATGTTGCTGACATTTTAGCAATAATGAGTGTTTGGCAACATATCTTTAGAAGGATCAAACAATAATTTATATCCAGAGAAATTCTCACGACAGATGTCTAACTGAAAGCTTTGCCCTGGCTGACTACATATGCATTTATTCTCTGGTTAAATCTAGGCTAATCTAGTTAAATCTCACTTATTTAAGAAGAGTATTTTTGGAGGTTGGGTCAGGGTTTTAAATAATGAGTGCTCCTCTGCAGTGTTATGTTTTGCAAGAAGTCTCTCCCCAGGTCTTCATATTGTTTCTGCTGCTAGAAGGAAATGTTTCTTTTGAAAATGGAGGGGAATTTTCTAAGTCTTCATGTCACCTTTGGATCCCCAGCATGAATGAACAGGTAGATATCGCTGTACAATTTACTATGTCATCAATGATCTAAATCCCATTGTTGTAAATAGTTGTAGAATATCTACTGTGTAAGTTAACAGTGCAACATAACTCTTCTTCAAATAGTGTCCTAGTAGCATTTATGCTAGGAAAAAAATTGCCATAATGAGGGTTTTCCTATAGTTCTGACTTATAAAAATAATTAAAAAAAAAATGCTCTACTTTCTGAATTGGAATGGATGTTGCTAATTTTAAAATTTCTGAAGAAAGGAATATAAGCAAACCTCATAGGAATCTGTCTGAGGCCATCTGGTGTCCCAGGAGCCATGTTGCAAGAACTAAATTCTATGTTAGGGACACTGGAAATCTTGAGATATCTATCCTGTTCTGGCCTTTTAGTACTATGCAGGAGATCCAGTGGTCCCAGCAGGTCCCAGCAGCTAATCGGAGGAGCTGGAAGGAATTCAGGAAGAGATCAGATGCAGATGAGGTATTTAGACATTTACATAGAAACTAATCGGCGTTCTCCTTGTCTCAGTGAATATTTAAACATCTTCTATGAAGTAGAATAGCATCACCAAGCAAAGCAGAACTTATCCCAGAATACTTCCACTACGTTGAACGATACAGTCCTTGTGTATCTTCAACTTCATTCTAAATAGCACTTATCAGATTAATCCCTATCAATAAATTTGTGGAGAGAAGGAAAGGAAAAGCCAGAGGGCTCCAGCTCCTGCTCTGTGAGTTTAGTCCCTTTTCACCAAGTACTGTTCAGCTGAATGTATTCAGAAAACTTGATTCAAATTTATGGATATTTTTGAGGTGCCTAAACCCACATTTTTTAGAGAATAAAGTATAATGTAAATAAGTTCCAGCTCAGTATTTAGCCTGTCACCACAAGTCTCTAACTCTTCAATATCTCTCGAAATAGGTACAAGGAGTGTCCAGCAGGGAGGAGAGAAACAAAGAGGGGGATTGGTGGGAAATCAGAAAGATGACTGAAGCTGGTTTTCCACCTTGCTTTTTGTACAAAGCCTGTCCCATGAATAGGAAATTTAAACCAAGCAATTCAATAGCTCTCATTTCAAAGTTGGTTGTGCACACTTATCTTATCTAAAAGTTTCAGCATTATGGAGTCATTCCGGGCAACACGACTTCCACTGTTTTCCAGGATTTCATTATAACTGCAGGCCTTGTATCACATTTGTGTAGTGGATTTGATGCTAATACACAAGAGATCTAGGAGAAAGATAAACTTGAAGAAATACACTTTTGAGGCACTTGCAATACACAAAGGGATTAAGTATCTTAGTGTTGATTAAAGTCTGGATAGCATTTTCTCATAACCTGGTGGAAGCTCTGTTTTGTTGTTTTGCTGGAGTCACAGACTTACCACATTACTGAGTATTTATGTTTATATAAAAGAGTCTTTTTGCATCACAAACTCAGACTAGGTGGCACCCAGTGGTTAAAAGGACTAGAAGTACAAATCTTGCATTATAACAAAAAAAAATCAATAGAAAACAGGTGCTGGTGTTAAAGTGCACGATGTGGTCTGACTAGAGCTCCTTACTATGAGGAATGCTATGTCTGAAGTAGAGTCGCCATAATTGTTTAATCAAGTTTAGCGTTTGGGAAGAAATTAAGAAAATCTCGAGTTCAGTTTCTCATAATCAGAGCTAGCTCTTTAATAAGCAACAGTGAAAACAAATTTCAAATGTCATGGAAAAATAGTTTTCATATATACACATCACTCTTGCAGCTCTATACCCTTTTCCCAGATTTTTCTGTTAAAAAAATGAAAGGACACAGTAACAACAAAAGAAAGTTACTGACTGTATAATTTAAATTGGGCAGATTTCTGGAAAGAAAGAAAGAATGCAAACCTGGTAGAACATTGTTTTTATCAATCAAGAAGCAAAAATGAATAAAAGGCAACAAACACAGAGCATATAATGTGAGTACCAGAAACCAGTGCTGTGAGGGCTATTGGAAGGTGGCTGAGCATCATATGTTGATGAGTCAGGGTGAAGATCTAAATCAGTTTCAGACAGTAAAAGATGCCGCAAAGGTTAATTCACCACAGAGACTTTACAAGCACATTTGTGCTACCAGTGAGTCAGAAGCATGGAGAGAATGACAGTGGCAGCCAAAGGAGCAGAACGGTTCTCCAGCACACAGAGGAGATGGGGGAAAAACTAGGAAAAGAAGAGGAACAGCAACAGGAGGCAGAAATTCTTACCAGCTCAACAGCTATGGCACCTTTCAACTTGAACTTAGAATGGCACAGCTGCTCGTGTCTTGAAGAGCACACTGTGCTGTGTCATTTCACTCTCATTCATGCCATTTAATCTGTCAGCAGCCATTTTTGTGTTTTGAATCACTTCATTCTTCCTATTACAAATATTGCTTGTTTGGGAGTTTATTTATTCTACAGCATTAATTTGAAAAAAGGAGTTTAAGACGCATTGTCTTAGGAAGAACTCCCTTTAAAAGGGAGGATTGCAGACAGTTCCTGGTTGTAATGAAACACATGCTTGTGCAAAGAGGAGCTGTTTCTGTGAGTATACAGCAGAATTCATAAATGCTTTGTCCCTCAGGTGTTCACGGGGATGGAAAATACTTTGCCATGCTGCTTTACCCAAAATTCAAAATTCTGATATGTAGTAGCTTATTCTGTATAAGATCATCCCTGTTTCTTAGTAAGCAGCAGAAATCAAGATCAGCGTTAAAGGATGGGTGGTCATGGTAGAATGGTAAGAGGCAAAGGTAATTTTGACAGCAAACAGAACACAGGGAGCAAGTTTAAGATAGGCAAGACTGGGATGTCTATTTGTTAGGCTCTGTGTACGAGGTAGGTATTTAATCTTTACTATAGTCAATGGAGGTCTAGAGCTTAGTTTAGTTGCCCTTTCACAGGTATCTGGTGCCATTTGAAGTGTCCTTGTATATCCCACCTGGTGTCAACCTGCTACTTCATCAGGGCAGGGATTGCCTGTGGTCAGGACTGCTAGTCCTGAGCAAGTGTCTCAGAAGTCTGGTGTTTCTGAAAAGGTATCGTGCACCTGTTTTTTGATGACTGAATCCTCCCCTTAATAAACAGAATGTATTAACAGCTACTCAGCTGACCAAAGGTGTGTTCACCTTCTGGTGTGTTGAATAGATTTTTAGACTCTTTTCTATTCATCAGGTCACTATTGACTGCAGAGGATTAGGCACCCACTTGACAAGTAGATACCTAGTTGTAATCTGTAAAGAATGTTCAATAGCCCTCCATATCTATGTGTAGGCAACTGAACCAAGCTCCGAAATATACGTGTCCACAGCCTCGTGTTGCACCCCTCTAGAAGACCATGTAAACTGACTGTACTGTTTACATGGTTTAAAACAAGCGCCAGGTCACAAGGCCAAGTGCCGGGTCCTGCACTTGGGTCACAACAACCCCATGCAACGCTACAGGCTTGGGAAAGAGTGGCTGGAAAGCTGCCCAGTAGAAAAGACCTGGGGGTGCTGGTTGACAGCCGGCTGAACATGAGCCGGCAGTGTGCCCAGGTGGCCAAGAAGGCCAACCGCACCCTGGCCTGTATCAGAAATAGTGTGGCCAGCAGGAGTAGGGAGGTGATCGTGCCCCTGTACTCGGCACTGGTGAGGCCGCACCTCAAATCCTATGTTCAGTTTTGGGCCCCTCACTACAAGAAGGACATTGAGGTGCTGGAGCGTGTCGATAGAAGGGCAACGAAGCTGGTGAAGGGCCTGGAGAGCAAGTCTTATGAGGAGCGGCTGAGGGAACTGGGGTTGTTTAGTCTGGAGAAGAGGAGGCTGAGGGGAGACCTCATTGCGCTCTACAACTACCTGAAAGGAGGTTGTAGCGAGGTGGGTGTTGGTTTCTTCTCCCAAGTAACAAGTGATAGGACAAGAGGAAATGTCCTCAAGTTGTGCCAGGGGAGGTTTAGGTTGGGTATTAGGAAAAATTTTTTTACTGAAAGAGTGGTCAAGCCTTGGACCAGGCTGCCGAGGGAAGTGGTTGAGTCACCATCCCTGGAAGTATTTAAAAGACGTGTAGATGTGGTGCTTAGGGACATGGTTTAGTGGGCATGGTGGTGTTGGGTTGATGGTTGGACTCGATGATCTTAGAGGTCTTTTCCAACCTTAATGATTCTATGATTCTATAATTCTGGTTCCAGTCAGTAGCTGGCCAACACAGGTAATGCTTATTTCAGAATCCAAAAGACTTGGAAGATATTCTTACATGTAATGCAGTGAGGAAATTTTTGAGATTACACACTGTGCTCAAAGAGTGACTTTTGTAAAAGACAGTACAAGTAAAAGGAGTGAAAATATAACTGTTCTATTCAGAAAAGATTATTCTCTAGGTAGTAAATCATGTATTTGGATACAGTACACAAGTGAAAGGCACAGTTAGGCATAGTGGAAGAGAAGTGTTAACCTCGGAGACAGAATTCTGGGTTCATCTTTTGTTCCGTCATTGACTTGACCTTAGGAAAACCACTTAGCTTACTTAATTTCTGTTTTCTCTTTTCCTTACCCTTCTGTCCTGTCTACACTTTTGCGTATTTGGACTGCAGATCCACCTAGTAGCGAAATTATTCCTGTCTGTGAGCCTCACAAACAAGAGGTCTTAATCTTACCTAATGCATTTAGGTGACAATTGTATTTATCAGATGGTTCTGTTATGTTTTGAATATTTGCATTACATACAATCAAAATCAAAATTATTTGTGGAAAATAAGTACCTATTACCATTCTTTCAATTTAAATTACATTCTCATGAATAACAAATAGAACATACAACATTGCATACTTGCTCTGAAAAATCACAGAAGTTTCAGTTAGAAAAGAATGAAAGGTTTATTCCACTTAGTTCATCCCAATGGTGTTGACATAAAGCATGTTACTTCCAAAAATTAAAACTGTAATTTAACAAGTATTCTCTCAGGAAACTGCATAAAAATAGAAACTAAACAACACTGTTTAGGGCAATATCCCATCATGTATCTACTCATTTCTTTTTACACTTTTCGCTGTTGTTTCCTATTCTGAAGCCATACATGCTTAAAAAACAACCAAAGGCTGAAGGAAAGGTGAGGAAATATAAACTGTGGTAAGGCCAATGCACAGAGCTACCAATTTTCTACATTCCCCTTGTCCATTTGCAGAGTCAGTTTGACTTACCCTCTAATCATCTCTCAGCAGTGAGCCAGTAATTATAGCCATGGGGACCAGCTTCTCCTTCCCTTTCATGTAGAGCCATGAAAGCAGAAGGAAATGGGTTGACAACAGTTGGGAAAAAAAACGGCACCTCCTTGCAAGACTTGCTCTGCTCTGGCTTGAAGCCTGCTGCTGGATAAACAGCTATTCTCTGCTTCCCTTCCCAACCAAAAGGCTTTCTGGGGCACAGAGTATCTTCTTCTCTGGGTTAGGAGGCACTCGGCATCTGAAGGATCCAGCCCAAAAAGCACTTTATGATGATAGTCTTTAACTGCTCTTACAGAAAAATCTGGAACACCTACTTCCTGACTTAGCAGCCTATTTTCACAAAGGGACTATCATGTTGTTAAAAACGTTTCATGTAATAGCCACTATTTTCTGCAGACAATGTCCGATGCTTAAAACTTCTAGTTCCTCATTAGTGAGAACAAAAGCTATCTCCTCTGCACTTCTTGAAAGTGCAACGTACTTGCCAGCACTGCAGCACACTGAAGCATTGTACTTCTAATGTAAAAAGCCAGCAGAGGAGCTTGCCTTCTGTAATTATTTTGTTTGATAATACAAATAATTCTAAAATGAAATGTCTTTTATTTTGAGCCAGGTACAAAAAGATGTAAATGAGTAGCAACACTGTGACTTTTTGTATTTCTGACTACAATTTAAAGATCATTTGACATTATAAAACAGTTTAGGAAGCAGTAGTTACAATTGTTAACAGGAAAATTAACCATGACCAATAACATCTATTCTGTTTCTTTACCTGTCATTAAACAAACCAAGATAAAAATTATAAATACCATTTATAAGAACTGTCATACTGGGTCACACCGAAGGTCCAGCTCACGATCCTCTCAGTAGCAGAGGCTTAGAGCAGAGTACAAAAATGAAGGTAAGTACAGAGCGATACTCTGTGCTTTGGTTTATACTTTGGACTCCACAGCCACATGCAATTGAAAGTTTCAGAGTTTATGTCACCGTGAAAAAAAAAAGAAAAAACACTCAAAAACAAACAGAAAGAGACCATGGACAAACAAAGTCTAATGTTGGACTGATTAAATACAGTGAAGTGTGACAGGTGGTGAAAAAACTAAGAGCGAACAGGATAAATGCTGTTCCTGTAGTGCTATATGCCAGAAATAGAGCTTCAACTTACAGTTTTCTTACAGTATCTGCTTAAGACAAATGGGATTGGCCCACCTCTCAGGAGACAGAACAATTTAGGATTAAAATTTATAACTACATAAAGAAATATCAAGGGTTTTTCAAAAACCAGGGACATTTAAGGTTACCATCTCACTCCATAACAATATGAACTTGCTCAAGAATCGCATTGCCTGGATATTCCCAGTGAGTTAATGTAGTCCTTGCAGTCTGCAATGGGCTTTATGCAAAAATACTTTATGAAGGACAGCAAAATCTCAGAATTCCCTGGATATTTTCAGAGCCTGATGAATGGATGTGTGTAGGAGTATATGAAATATGTAACTGAATTATAGTCTCATGCTCTGATTTCTCTTACACATCCAATATTGCCTTTAGTGAATAAATTGTTCATTTGTGTCAAAACAGGGGAATAAAAGCTTGTGGACATTGGCCAAAATGGAAGTAATATTTCTTTATTATGCTATCACTTTCCAAGGAAGCCACTTCCACATAAACTCTAAGATGTTAAGAAATAGCTAGAAGGGCAGACCAGAGGACAGTCACTTCCCATAGCACACATCTCACCCAAACCAGAATAATCCTTATTGCTTATTAACTCACTGTGAGCTATATTTAGTTTAAAACAAAGATTAAAAAGGCAGAGGAGAGGGTTATGCCAGCCCTGAGATATTAGCAAGACCTAATAACATCCTAATTTGCTAGTAAAAACAAGTGCGGTTACAGAGTTCACCTGTGTTAATAAATGTAACCCCTTTTTATGTAAGAAATAAGAAACATGCAGCCTCAGTACAGTGTGTGGGTTCAGTTAGAAACAGTGAGCTATGTCTCACAGGTACAGTTCTCATACAATAGGTTTGTATTTTGCTTATATATTTTGACAGATGTTTGTCATTTCCAAGGTATATGCCTTGGATAGCTCTCCAAATCATTTTACTTTTCATGGTTCATCACTGAGAGCCTAAAACAACAATCTTGAGTCTTTCAGTTCAATACCATGGAACTGAGTATGCTTGTCTGTCGTTCCCTGGTGGAGAAAACTAGAGAAAATACAATAGAGTTAGTTCTATGTCATCGTCAAGACAATGTCTACCATTACCTAGTGAGTGTACAGTGCTAGGCAGAAGTGCTTAAAAACAGCACTGAAATAAAAATTTGCAGTCCTGAAAATCCCTTCTCAGCTTCTAACAAACCCTAAAAGCACACACAGTCCACAGAGCCTGCTGATCTTTACGTTGTTCAAGCACCCAGCGTTTTGTTTACTCAGCAGTTCTTTGTCTTTGCAGTGCTGCGCTGGGATGACGTCTTTCCCCCACTCTCAAACAAGGATGTTAGAAAACAGGACTGCCGCGCAAAAGTCACTCTTGCATACACAGCCAGACCATTCCTACGTGGACAGTACAAATAGTGTGGCGATGGGTGAATCTCTTTGAAGAACACGTGGGAAGGAGCACGCCCTGCTTCTACGCTGCCAGGCCTGAGTGCATCCCCCGGCCCTGCCGCCCTTCCCCGCTCCTCGGGGCCGGGCTGCCCCTGCTCAGGCCCGCCCTGCTGCAGCCCGGCCGGGTAACCTGGGCTCACACCGCTGGGAAAGAGCCGGGGCGGAAAGAGCTGGGAGTTTCACTGGGGCAGCTTCACATCTCCCATTTTCTTGGGAACTGCATTTGTGACCCGATCCTCAGCCTTGGGCCTCGCCTGAGCTGCACTGCAGCCTGTGCCCACCCTCGTACCTGCTGACCATCACCTCCTGCGCCCCGCTGGACTTCGCACCTGCCCCACCACTGCGGCCTTGCCGGGCGGTGGCGGGGCTCTGGGCTGGCACCGGTCACCGTCCCCATCCCATCCCTGCTCCCTCGCTGGGTGCTGCTGGATGGACCCCGGTCGGGGAGGGCCCTGCCTTGTACAGAGGTGATATGTAGAGAGGTGTATCGTCAGAGCACTTAATGACACCAGGGTTCATTTCTCTCTTCTGTCACTGGAGCACATTATTCCACTCTTGCAAAAGCAGAGGGAAATGTAAGCTTGATAAGGTTAGATGGAGAGCCCGAGAAGGACTAAAACTTTAAATAAATGAATTGGGAACTCACTGGGGAGAAGAAAATTGAGTTTATTTTCCTGCTCTGAAGATCACTTGGGCCTTTGGTGTTAAACAGTTAATGGACAAGGAGACAGACTTTCCTTGGGCTCCTCCCAAGGAGGGATTCTTGGCTGCTGTGCTGCTCAGCAGCTTTCACAGACCCCTCCTGAGGACTGTTTAAAGGGTGGCAGTTGTGACGATGGGAAAGTCCCTATCTCTTCAGTTCGAGTTCATATCAGGGTGCTGCGATGGATGGCTGCCCCATGAGAGGGAGCTGGCATCTGAGAGTGGCCACAAGGTTGACAGGGCCCTGCCCTCCCCGACCAGGGTCCATCCAACCTTATATCTGTTCTGTTACACTCAGTTCTAGAAATAATTGGTACGATAAAGGAAGAGAGGAAAAGACCCGTGAGCCCTGGAGAAGACCAGAGTTGAAGGAATCCTTTTTGACCAAGGATTTCCTCCTCACCACAGGCATGTGAGGGTGCTGATTTTGGGGAAATGTCCCTACAGCATCCAAGTTGATTTGAAACACACTGTGAGACCCGACTGTTCCTACATGAACTTGTCCTGTACACAGAGTCCATGTATCTAGTAACATGATTTTGTCTTCCTATTTGGGATCTAGGTATTGCAATGCTTAGTGCTGCAGTCAGTGTCTAAGCCCCATTTTGGGTTCCATATCCTTATTTCTGTGTTAATAAGGTAGTGACTGAATGAGGTCATTACCTCAAATCGTACATATGGGATCCTTATCCGCTCTTACTCAAATGGATGTGAACCCTAAGAAGAGCGTTTGGAGTTGTTCTTACTTCAATAATGAATAAAGTGAGGCTATTGTTATTTCCTCCCCCGGGAGGTGCCCGATGCCCAGGGCTGGGGCTGCCCTGGTGCCCCCGTCTGCCCCGCACCTGGCTGGGGCTGGGACGGGCCCTGGCTACCAGGCCCTGCCCGGCTGCCCCAGGGGCCCCCACAGCCCCCAGGGAGCTCCTAGCCCCCATGGGGCCCTGGCAGGCATTTGCCTCATGTAATGTCAAACATTTGCAACAGTATCTTCCCCCCCCAAATATAAAAAAAGTAGAAATTATACTAGAAACACTTGCTAGGTTATAATAAAACTGTTCATACCTGAGACTGGCAGACCCCCTGCCTCCTATACAGAGATTATACCCTGTATGTAAGGACAGTTTCTCAGTTGTCTGGAATTTACTCACACTAGATTGCTGCTCTCTTTTAAGAGCTACAGATGAATAATGGAGTGGATTGCACTTTATAGCACAAAATTAAGGAGAACAAAAATGCATGTGTGTGTTAGCCATTACAATCCTCTCTTTGCAGTTCCCAGGCCATGATGACCCCTGTATGAGGAAATTAATCAAATTTCCAATACTGCAGAGAATGCCCATGCAAAGCATAAGCAGGGAAATGACCTGTGAGATTACCTAGTCTGCCTCCCTAGCACTGCAACATCATTCCCATGAACAGGTTTTATTCACACTGTCTCCAGACTCAGACAATATCCTACATCCCAATTTACTAATATTTTAAACAATGGGAGTTTTGCCCTTCTGGGGAATAGTTGAGCTTAAGTGGCCTTCATTATAAGTTTTTAACTATTAAACTAAGTTTTATTTTGCCCACAATACTATTGAAAGTTAAAAAGGCCATTTTGCACAAGAAATAAAATCTTAAATGAACTATAAAAGTGTTTGGCTTTTATTTCTGCAGATTTGGGCAAAACTCTGAACAGAACAAAACTGAACGAACTTGTTCAGCACGAACAAGAGCTTAGGCTGGATTTTATAATCAATCTGGTTCATCAGAAATTCAATATGCAACCGCTGTGTACAATTTTTCAGATGTGTTTTTTGAAAACTTTTAACTCCATGTTCAGAAGCTGCACCATGTTTTGGTGCCATAAGAATTAAAATCTGTAAGTTTGCAAAGGTATCAGCAAGGTAAAGCTCAGTCTGGATAATCTTTACTCTTGCAGTGCATTAGAAGAAAAGAAAATTGGGTCTGAACATTTACATGGAGTTTGCTAACATGTCTATTAGAAAAAATGCTTTTTACATATAAGCTGAGCAAATTTAATATGGTATCACTGAAATACCATAAAAACCCACAATGCATTTTATAGCCACTTTTTAGAGCAGAACCACATGTTAAGTATTTACATGAGAGTCTGCAACAGTTCCTGGGCTGAAAGTGTTTATTAGGTACAACTGGCTTGATTCTGCTTTCCTTGCATCTTGTGTAGTCATTTACACCTGTGCAATGATGTATTCCACTTCACATTATGTGCTTTTTTATGAGGTTTTGGCAGCACAAAGGGGTCATAAAGTCAGTCAATATAATCATTGAGGAATACTTTCAGTCTCTGCATGGTGTGCAATCAGCTTAAAGGTCTTTTATCACTCCTCTTCATAAGCCTGTAAATACAAACCATAAAATCTATAATTACAGAAAAGAGTGGTTGACTACAATATTGAAATATATGAGGCAAGTGAAAACTAGACCCACTGAATGAAATGACAGGTCTAGCACAGATCTTCTGATTGCATTTTCCTGCTGCTTCCATGTCCTGCAGGATGCCAAGATTCTGTTCGGTTTGGGAAAGATAAGGTTGTAGGTGAGGCGGCAGCTTGTCTTTACTCCTACAGTGTAGCTGAGGCAAATCGTTCCCATATGGGAGCACTTTACATATTACCTCTGTATTAAGCCAGTGAAATTTTACCCCTTTAAAGCCTCTAACTCAGTTTTCCTTCAAACTCACACAAATATTTTTCTGCCTCTCTTGCCATCTTTTAAACTGCTTATGTAATTTTTTTTAATGGTGTCTTAGGGTAATTTGCCAGCCCAGAGATATAAAACAGAATCACTTTTAATACTTTGTTTTCAAAAGTTTTTATGTCATTAAAATTACCTGAGAAACAAATTTATTTTAATTCTGATATTTATATAGAAGAGACCATCAAAGGCACCTGGTACCTTGTAACACACAGTAAAAGGAAATCTCCCAGCTGACAAATAGAGAAGTCACACGTGTTGACAATGAATGCTATGACAATGAATGATTTATTTTTCAAAGCAGAATACTTCAGCTCAGCAAAAACTCACCAGGCAAGCAGGCAGGCTGGCTGCTAGAACTGCTGACTGTTCAAGCTACTTTGCCACCCCTAATTTAAACTGGACCTAAATCAACTTTTCACTAGGGAAAAAAAAAATACGGAAAAATCATCAAGCATTTCACAGGCTGCTTTCACAGAAGGACAGAAGAGAAATGGGGAAATGAAAGGTTTAAACCTTTTTGTCTGAATGTATTTTTTTTTCCTATTAGTAGACATATAACAGACATGAATGCTGAAGCGATTTTGCATCATAACAGTAAGTCATTGTTGGAGATACTTGGGCAAAGGATATGTTTTAGCACAATGTAGATTGTTATTCCTTCTTCCATATATGTGTATATCTCTCTCCTGTATAAGAGTATGTCCGTCTTCCATATATGAGTATACCTAAATGATAAATCTCTCACTGTAGAACACAAACCTGCTTTATTTCTAATATAACGTGAATAACATTCTTAACCCTCCCATGTCCTTTCATTTGGGTTCAATCTTCTCTGTTTACACAAAGGAGCTAATACTAAGGATCAGGAACCTTAGGTTGGGATTTTCATTGTTTTAGAAGGAAGCATTTCACTAAGCAATATTGTGCCAAACAGGGAGCATTGGAAAAAGAAAATGAACCTGAAGATCATAACAAGCTGTGCTGGTTTTGGCTGAGATAGAGTTAATTTTCTTTGTAGTAGCTCATATGGTGCTGTGTTTTGGATTTGTGACCAAAACAGTGTTGATAACACAGGGATGTTTTAGTTACTGCTGAGCAGTGCTTGCACAGAGCCAAGGCCTTTGCTGCCGCTCCCCACCCCACCAGCGAGGAGGCTGGGGGTGCACAAAAAGCTGGGAGGGGACACAGCCAGGACAGCTGATCCCAACTGACCAAAGGGATATCCCATACCATATGACATCACGCTCAGCATATAAGGCTGGGGCAAGAAGGAGGAAGGGGGGACGTTCGGAGTGATGGTGTTTGTCTTCCCAAGTTACCATTACGCGTGATGGAATCCTGCTTTCCTGGAGATGGCTGAACACCTGCCTGCCAATGGGAAGCAGTGAATGAATTCCTTGTTTTTCTTTGCTTGTGTGCGTGGCTTTTTCTTTACCTATTAAACTGTCTTTATCTCAACCCACCCGTTTTCTCACTTTTACTCTTCTGATTCTCTCCCCCACCCCACCGTGGGGGAGTGAGCGAGGGGCTGGATGGTGCTGAGCTGCCCACTGGGGTTAAACCAATACACAAGCAATGAAGAAAAAGGTTTTAATTTTAAAAATCAGTCGGAGAAATCCTTGGTAGTGCTAGATTTTTGCCACATCGACAGACACTAAAACAGTTTTTTTTTTCTGATTTTTACTAAAATAAAAAGACATGGAAAAAATAATGGTGTCTTTAAGATGAAGGGATATAACACCCCATAGAAGTATAAACAATAAGTCTTCTACAGGAAAATTGGTTTCATTTGTGCTCATTTTATATTGATAGATTTATTCCCCCCACCATGCCAGAAAGTGATGTTAAAACATTCATTTGGAATTACATAGAAAATAAATGTGGGCTGGAAGATATACATACGAATTTCATGGCATAAAAATATTATTAACTATATGGTTTCCACCTCTTTTGGATCTCTTACAGCATCTGTCATAACCTGTCTCATCTCCTGAAAGTCCCAACATCTTTCCCCAAAAAGCAAAAAATGTATGGCCTTGACAGAAATCAATTCTCCAGTAAGCTGATAAGAAGTAGCCATATTAAATTACTTCATCTTTCCACATGGTGAAGATACAAGATAATAATAACAAATGGCAAAAATGGGTCTTTTTCTATTTCCAGCCCCCTTTCAATAGAAAATTCAAGAATAATCTTTAGTACATAGAACAGGTTATAAGTATCTAGAATGGAGGCTTCAGTTTTGACTTTTCACTGTCTCAGGGCCATTTACATCCACAAAAAGATGTGCAAAATTCTATTTTCTTGATTGTCTTTTTTATGTCATGATTGAAATGAACCTGGGATTGTTCTGTAACACTGTTTCTCTTTTAAATTATGCGTGTGTCTCTTCTGGAGTAAGAACCTTGCAACTGAGCCAAAGAATTTTTGGAGAAGGGGAAAAAAATCATTGTAGTAATTATAGGAAGGCAGCAGCAATTTCTCAAAACAGATATTATGACAGAGTGGGCCAGCGCTGGAGGGAGACCTGCGTTGTGAAGTAATTCACGGGGTGTACATGATGAAATGACTGCAAGAAGTAATGGGTGGCAAGGAAAAGAAATCTCAGGATTCTCTTCAACCAGACTACATTGTAATTAATTTGACAATGTACTATAACATTTTACAGAAACGTAGAGGAACTAACGCAAAAAGGAAGGTTCTGAACCCACAAGGCAGTGGGTTGTAGACTTAACATTTTTTCCTTATGTGGGAGGTTAGACCACTGATTTTGTCTGTACAACTCTGTCGGGTATGACACACTGTCATGCTCTATGCTACTCGCCTGGCATAAATGCAAAGGATTTTTGGATGGTAATGAGGACACCTTAAATATGTTTCTCCCACTTCAGAAGCAGAGACAAAAGATCACAGTCAGTTAGTCCATGACACTCAGGTGGAGTTAGGAGCTGGAAAAACTACAATTAAATGGTAAGTCCACAAAGACTCTGACTGAGCTTTCAGCTCCTTTTGCCAGTGGCACTGTGCTGTCAAGTTTGTCTTGAAATGTACATATTGGAGTGTGCTACACGACACTGGAAGCTCCTTGGAGTGCCCCATGGCTCCTAGATTGGACCACTCTTGCAGTTTTCATTCCTACAAAACCTAAGACATTGAGCTCTCAATTGCACTTAGGTCTCGTGGTGAGCTGGAGTGAAGGTGAACTCTATACCTAGATCAAGACCTGGAAAAACCAAATTCACTCCACTCAGAAATGTGGAGTTTTTTTCAGTCACAGTAAATAACTGTTCAATGATTAGCTTCTCATTCACATTTTGTTCATAAATGCTATCTGATGGGTTGCAGTTATTTCTGGAAAAGTAAATGCAGGTGGTCATCCTTTTGTTCGAGGAATGTTTATTTCACAACCTTACCACGGACTAATGCTTTGTAGCCCAATATTAGTTTTTCTCGCATTCCTTTTCTTAGAACAAAGGCTGTGTTTTATTGGTCTGTCTTCTGAGGAAAGTGGAATCTATTTCACTTGAGAAGTTAATGGAGAAAAATATAAATTTTCCCCAAGCTGCTAACTCCTGATATAATAAAGGTAATAAAACTATAGTTAAGGGTGTTATACCTGTGCTCAATTTACAAGCCATAAAGCAGTTTTGATAATGCTTAGGTACAATACTAATTTTGTTTTAATAATCTTCTACACTTCAAGTATATTAAATCCATGACATTAAATCAATACAATCCTTGTTTATTCGAGTAAAAAATGTCTGGAAGAAATTTTTTCCGAAGAAGAAATATTAATCCTGCTCATCCTAAAATGTTTTTATAGTTTTTTTTAGTTTTATAGTTTTATTCATTTCTAGTTTTGGCAACAAGAACAATATTTTAAAGTGATAAAATATTTATGAACACAGACCATGAAAATTGATTATACTTGAGTGTTGTTGTTTTTTTTCACAGTTGCTGTTTGAATAGCCAACAGAGAATCGATTCAATCTGTCTTGGTCAGTTGGTATTGAAAGGTCATCAAGAAACTGTCAGCTTTGCATCTGATGGGCTAGGTGTTGCGTGAAGATCATTGTGGGTAATTCACATGCATCTTAGAAAAGAATAAAAAATGGGACAATCTATACACTAAAGGACTTACTGATCATTTCTACATAAACGTTTAAACAAAGAATTTTCAGTGTCTTTGCCATGAGATATTAACACTACATCCCAAAATAGTTAATGTTAAACTGTGTTCATACCACAGATAGTGCATATTTTCTCTTCCTACTTTGTAGCCAGCTGTTATTACTAGTACCTTCTACTCTCTTGGGCTTCCCAGAAAACCTAGAAAGATCTTTGCCCTCATGAAATCAGAAAAGTTAAACTGTTTTCACAAATTATTTTCTTCTAAAACTACAAGGCAAAACTCGACTTCCTTATCCCAATGATAGTGACAATGGAGATAAAAAGGGTGAACGTGTTGACTGCCAGAAACTGGTGATGGTTCTGGCTTTCATGACTGCACCTTGTTTCTGAACCGCTTAATGCTTCACTAGTGACTGTTTTAAATTCAAGAATTTCTGTTACAGCTGCATCGAGCATCTTATCTGGCTTTGCTAAATGAAACTTTAACATTACAAAATACGAAGAGAGTATACTTGGACTCGAGTGAGACAGCCATTTTTAGGTGCCTATTCCTTCCATAAACCAGCTGTTCCTAAAATGGACTTCACACAGCTACTCTTAAAATTTTTCCTCCTGCATCTAAAAATGTAGTGAAAGCTTTGAGGACTTGAAAACATCCTTGTGGTCTACATTTCAATGAGCCCAAGGATCTCTGAGTTTTTTTGCTTAAAAGCCCTTTGAAGTCCTTCTTAGAACAGTGAATAGCTCAATGATAGACACAAGCATCTGAGATGCAGGAGGTCCTCTTTGGCACCTTGAACTCAAACCAGAGACAGAACCATCAGTTTTACGTATGCCACAGGGTATCTTCACCACCAAATTTTAGTTATTTGGGATAGTTACCTCCTCACCTTTCTGTTGAGGCCAGAATAGTATCCTAAGAGAAGGAAGATTGAGCATTATGAAAAATATTGAAAAGCATTACGAGAATAAAACACAGAAAGAAGAATGTAGTAATTATGTCAAAGAAAAAACATATGGGAGGTCCATACTGATTTAATTTCAGCTTTATAACCAAAGCGAATGGAAAAAGAATATTGATATGACAAATGAGTGAAGTGTGTTGGTATAATGGCAAATTTCTAAGAAATGTAAACAAAAGTTAGCCCGTGGTCACAGAAGAATGTCGAACACCAATAAATCATAAAACAGCAGCATGATAGCTCTCCTAGCTTTCCCGTCAATGTTGTAAAAAGCTGAGGCAAGTCAATCTCCTATTTAAGGGCTGTTAGTCAAGGAAATGGAACATCAGCTTTTAGAAGAAAGCAAAGGAATAGATATTCCCTCACCAGCGTTGATATTCAATATGCAATCTGCCCTATAGACTCACATGAGAACAAACGCTGATTCTTGCAAGATTTTGGCAAATCTGCCCTCGGTATAGTAACTCAAGGATGGATCAGGCATTGCCGCCAAATCACTGACCCTCACATTTACTAGATCACATCACAAGGGGGAGGAGAACATCTATTGGTTTAATTTAAGTTATATATGACCACAGACAAAGATTACTTAAACAAATTATGCTAGACATAAGTACTTTCTTTTGTAGTTATGTCAGAAACATAGGCAGGCTAGTTTCCCTAGGGCAGTCTGTTTCATATTTTTTAAAAATTATTTACCTCATGCTCCATATTAATCAATATCAGTTGAAGAGTTAAACCATTTGGAGGAATGTGGCAGTGATAAATTCATACTATTTTAATTTATATGGCTTTTCTGTAGGAAGGGAGAAAGGGAGAATGGGAGGGAAGAAAAAGTCATAAGACTGGAAGAAGAAACATGTCCCTGAGTAGAGTTAATAATGAGTGAGCAAATATTCTTTATCTCCACCAGTTTATAATACTCCCTCTCAATGTTCGTCAAATATAGAAAGAGCATTTTGAATTTAGATCTAATATTGAGTACACCTTCCAGGAGGAAAGATCAGTTTTGAAAAAAACTAGAATGAAGCTTTGATACATAAAAAAAAAAAAAAGATATTTTGTAATTCAGCAAAAACTAATCAGTAATTCAATCTCAGCTCATTGCCAATAACTGCATTTTATGTCAAGAAATGGTAACTCAGTCACTCCTCACTGCAATCAAATCTCTGCCACTAGTATTATAAAAGCACAGTTGTCTTTTTTGTTCACATGAGAACTTTGGCTAAAATGCCAGTTTAATCACATTTTACAGAGGCTACAAACAATAGCAAAAAGAATGTAGGAGAATGAGAGTTTGTCTCCTGGTCATCAACAGTTCTCTGGCAGACTTCTGGCTCCTGCAGTGTTTGAAGATTCATTACAATTTTTTGTTCCTTTTACCAGTTGTTCCTTACAATCTTTTTTTTAGCCTGCTCTATTGTATTTTCATATTTCATCCACCCAAGTTTATGACCCTTTCTATTTTCTACAGTTTGACAGGACTTCAGCTTCCGAAAGAATGCCATTTTACTTCTAAGAACCTTCTTTCCTTACTCTGTTGTTTAGTCCTGCCAGCTTCCTTTTGCTCTTTCTCAGGACTGTATCAGTTGGTATATTTTGGCCTCCTGGTTCTAGCATGATATCCTTAATTGTGTCCGTATACCTTACAAAGATTTAATTCTCTCAGCTGCTTTTTTTAGCCTCTTTTTAACAAGTTTTCTTATTTTTATGTCAATCACCTTCTTACTGCTAAGCACAAATTCTTTACATTTTTTGGCCTTTTGGATTGTTGAATCAAGGTAATGGTTGCTGTTGAATCAATGTAATGGCAGCCTCTTCAGCTGTAGGATTTTGAACAAGATTGTGGGTGCTACTGAAAACCAGTTAAACGTTTGCATCTTCTCAAAAGGGATGCAGGCCAGGTAGTGTATGAAACATTGTCATTGTCATTGAAGATGCCGAGGAGTTTGTTCTTTATATTGCAGCCACATATGGTATTTTCCCAGTCCACGTGAGTTACCATAATGTTTTCTGGTTTCAGTGCTTTTAATCAATCTGTATTGCAGCCATTGTTGCCATTGTGTATGTGTAGCTGATAAATAGGAACTTAATCTGTAGTTTTCCTAGTTAGTCTTGGAATTTCAATCAATACAGATTCATGTTAACTACTTAGATGGTTAGGTTTTTTTGGTTTGATTCTAGGTGCTCTGTAACAGATAGTTAATCTAACATCAGCATGGCCCGCTCTTTCTTTCCTGTTTATTTTATCCTGGTGCAACAGCATTGTCTACCACTCACAAAATTTCCAAACCATGTGCTTTTCTGCATCTGCCGTTTTTCTTCTCCTTCCCACTTTAAAGCATATTGGTGATCTTCTTGATTTTAAGTGCCGGTAGTGTGGTTCCATTATGGTTCAGATACAGTCTGTTCTTTCTGTGCAGACAGAAATTTAATCCAGAAATGTTCTTACTGCCTAAAGCGCTGGTTTAATGTGACTGAAATGGATCGATAAATTCAAAGAATAAACAATAACAAGGAAAAAGGAACTATGCACAGATACATCCATATACTGATCATACAAGCATTACTTTCGTGCAGAAAAAAAAGTTAATAAAAAAATTTAAATTCAGACTCTGATAGATAGTTCAGATAGTCAAGTCTGCCTATTTTTTCTGTCTTCTCTGTGGAAGAAAGCCTAGCTATTTTTAAACTTTTTTCCAGGCTGGCTTGCCAAATGCAATGCTCTCTTACGCAAAAGAAGATGGAACAAGGTATAAAATGCTATAAAATAGTCTAGTTCTGTCTGATTTCCAATTTTCTTACAGTTTCCCACAGTCATTTTGGGACGTTTAGTATCATGCTGTGCCATAATATTCTGTATGAAATATACCTGTTCCAAACAGAAAACAAAACTATTACCTGACTAATTACAGAGGAGATAGGTGTAAGCACCCACCTGCCTGCATACACATAGCACTCATACACACTGAATTCTACAGTTACTAAATTTCTTAGTGTACCTTTTTTACAGTATTTGATGCAGAATCTTTGAATCTTCTGAATACTGAAAATCAAAATAACACTTTGTGAATAATGTGAATGAATAATTATAAGAAAAGAACATCTATATTTTCTGTTTGAAAACAATTTGACAAATTATTTGTGATTAACCATTGAAAAGCATCTCAGCTAAAAGGCAAGACTTATTGATATAACTATTGATATCCTATAAGATTTATCCAGCTGAAACTAGACCACATTTACAGAAACAATCATTGCTTCACAGAGAACTAGCAAGGAGAAGACTGACAATTCACCACGGGATGAACACAATGAATGGAACAGTTTCATGATGTGTGAAACATTGAAGTATCCTGTCTGTGTTAACTTAAAAAAAAAAAGTCTCTATTTAAAATTAATTATTTTTCTGTTGATTTCTGATGAAGCTGACTTGTATCATAATCAGCTCTCCAAAATGACACTGTGCCTTGGATATTTTCTGCTCGCTTTCACTGTGGAAAATAAACACTAGAAATTAAAAGATGCTTTGAAGCTACTAACAGCATTTCATTTTGCAGTTGCAGAACAAATGGTTTGCATTCATGTTGTACATGCTCAATGACTGCTGACAGCTTATTCAATTCTTGATATTGTATTGCATTTTGATGATGTGATAGGTCTTACAGTCTTTGAAGCTTGCATGCATTGAAGGCATATTATCAGCCACACTCTTAATACACTCAGAATAGATGGAAATCCCCTATTTTTATAGAAATGAGACAGGACATTGTAAGTATCCGGGCTAGCATGAAAAATCAGGATCCTGAAAGAGAAACAAAGTCTCACTAAATCTGCGTGGATTGCCAGTTCTCTAAGTGGAATTACTTTCACTATTCAAATAAAGACCCCTCTAAATACTTTCCAAAACTAAATGGATTTTACTCCAGAAAGGGAAAAATTGTTTAATTTTGCCATCAAGAATTCAGGCATAAAGAAAAATGTCTGCCACACTTTAAATAACTTAAGTTGATACAAACTGGTCATGAACTGTCAGATTAGACACAAAAGACTTCATTCTTCTGTGTGTGCAGTCTCATAGTAACAGATTTGCTTACAAAATTTATTCATAACTTAGTACAATAGAAATTTTAATAGAAAGAATAATAAAAGAATGTGAATGGTTTAAAATATGCATCTAGAGTTTATTGAGGACATGATGGGTGGCAGCATTTTCAATTTCTGTCTCTGCAGCCATGATAGGTGCCAGTTTGTGAAGGCATGGCACCAGAAAAACTGAAATATGTAGAACATCTCTTCCCCCTGTGCATGTAGGCATGCATGCATCATATTCTGACTGTCCCTATTCCTCCCATAATATTGAGCTATGAAGGAAAAGTTCAAGATGTCTATGGAGGGCAAAGAGAAATAGATGTCTTTCTAGTTGCTAAGACAATCTTCCTGGCATACAGTACCTTTAAGAACTATCTACACACTGACAGAGTCAAGGAAGCAAAGATCACTTGGATCTGATATGACTTACAAAGAACTTACAAAGACTTCTAAAGGAAACAGGAAAAAAAGACATGAGGATACAGGAAAAACTTTATGGAACATCTCTGTTATTACTAGCTTTCTTTTTGCTTCTGTGTATGGTAGCAAACTTGTGATGAGGTTGCTATTGTGCTGGAAATAAGAACTCCAAGCAGCTTTTTATTGTTGTGTTATCTAAGCAGAGTATAGTAATATGAGCGGCTATAGATTTCTAATGATGCTGATTGTTTTATACATTGTTAACCAGAGGTTAGGAACAGTAGTGACCTCTGGAATTAATCCGTCAGACCTTTGACTTCAATGTGTCCAAAGAGGAGATCATCAACACTGCTGAAGATTTAGCTAATGGCTCAAGCCAAGCATCTGAGTAGCTTCATGGAACCTTTCCCAGAAATGTGGTCAATAAATGGTGATTGGGAATTAAGGGTTGTTGACCAGTCATATTTTATTGTAAGGAATAAGCTTTTTCCCCCACTTATTCATATTTGTGTCTGTTATTCGCTGAAGCTGCAGCCTTTGGGCATGAGTCAGAAGTTCAAGAATGGCTTTCACATGTATGTGTAAATCAGCACCAAATAAAAGGAAAAAGAAAAATTAAAGCACTTCTGAAAGAGTAACTAAGAGCCAAATACTAAAAGTGAAAATGGAGAAAATGCATACTTTTTAATATAACGAAAGTCAGGTAGAGGGATAAAATCACGTTTTGGTGAAAACTAACCATGAAGATAAGAGCTGTGGTTGGAGGCAATTTGCCACAAAAAGGCATATTAGGAAAGTCACGTACTTTTTGACAAATAGATAATAAGCACAATTTATTTATTTATTTGACATCTGTGCTGGCCAAATTACATGCACAAATTTAATAAGGAAGTGGCAACTTGGTGCAATTCCATTCTGGAATGCCATAAAAAAGTTCAAAGAAGTTGAAGTTCACTTATTTGCTCTGGAATTTCAACAAAAACAAAAAAAAAATCCTTCTGTTATAAAACTGCCCTTATTAGACTTCATCGTTACTGTTTTGGAAAATAATGGTAAATGATACAAAAGTAGTACAAAGTGTGATTTTAATGAAGTTGTTCTGTCCACATGCCCTGCAGTGAACACAACCTGACTGCCAGATGACTTCCCCAAAGGTAAATTGCAACTGGCACAGACAAAATGAAGCCAGTTCGTTATGCTTTTAGTACTGTGGCTATGCTGGTGTGTAACTTAGGGCTAATCACACCAAAAACACAAGGTGACTGCTGGAGTAGAAGCTCATGAAATCTCCTCTGCCAACAGTGCTCACACCAGCTAGCTGAAAGACACCTTATGTGACTAGCCTGCATACCATAGAAACTACAAGATAGACCCTCTATCATTTCTGTAGAGTATGAATTTGAAGATAAACCACAGAGCTTTATGGAGTGTTGCCATGCTTCCCATTTCTCTTCTGTATGTACTCTAGTAATTACACACTGCTTAAATATTAGGCAGCTAATCTAAGCTCACATCACACATGCTTCAACAGAGAAAGGCTGATAACTCCAGAAAGCAATTTATATATCCTAAAATAACTAGGATGAGTTGCAATGCCAGTGAGTCTCAGTAATCACTGTAGAATTCACTGACGCAGCAAAGTGAGACTATACCAAAGAGTGAGCTCAGGCCCTAGGAAGTCCGTCAGCTCTTTCCATCTGCGTTACCACATGCAACATCCCTCAGCTTAGGCACGAGGGCTACATGGGTTTGCAGGAACGCAAGCTCAGGCTGCCTGAAGTGATGATCTGGCAGTAACAGTCTAGGAAAGAGGATCTTTGCAAGGAGTTGATGGGACACACAGGGATGACTGCAATGCAATTAAATACACTTTGGGTTCATGCTTGGGCACAGCATGAACCTCAGTTACTCCTCCTTGTAGGACCCATGAACAAAGCCTTGAATTCACACAAGGAAAAGTGAACTCAAACACCAGCTCAGAGTCAAGTAGGATGAATGTAACCTAAGCAACATCCGGAGTGGGATTCATCTCACCCAGCATTAGATGTCTACACAGTAGGTGTTGGATTAGATGTGTGCCTGGAATGACAGGATGAGGTTAGTTTCTCTCTAGGCTCCAGGGCCATATTGACTGCATCTCTAATGTCCATGATGGCAGCTTACATCTGTAGAATCTATCTTTTTTGCAGCTTTAGCTATTTTATAATTGTGGGAACTACTTATTACCTAGTTTTGCAACATTTGGACAATAACAACAGAAAAAAGCTCCTAGATTCCCAATATACAAGTAAAAGTCTTTCTGTTTGCATGCTTAAGTCATTTAATTTGGCAGGCAAAAAGCTCAAATATCCTGTCTATTATCTTACCTTGGTTTCTCTCAGGCCTGGCTAATGCCCAGCAGGATAATCATTAATCATAAAATTCTGCTAGTAACCTTTGAAAATCCTCAGAAAAATACAAGTGTACAACACATCAGTGACTGCCAACATCTGTGTGCTTATAAGGATCCATAAAACCATAATAAGGTTGATCTTAGAGATATGTCTACAACTACAGAAATCAGAACAATATTTCAGCTATAGTTTTATGACATGTGTGCTGCCCCAGATTTGTTCTCTTTTAGAATCAGATTTTATTATCATGGAAATACATCCATATTTGCAGAAATTTAGTTCTAATATTTTGGAATGATATGAATTATGCATGAAGAATTATATGAAGAATGCAACAAGTATACAAAATCAGATGAGTGAAGTTTGCTCCAAACTTTTATAACTTTCATCTCCCTACACCAGATGTGCACTATCTGAATATTTGGAAAACAATTAATGTCTTTACGTTCCAATGTTTTGTGTTTTTTTTTCCCAAAGTGCATATTTGTACGTGTTTAGGAAAGCAGCCTCTTTTTATATGATGATTTACCTAAGGCAATGATTTGCTAACTGACAGAAAATTAAGCCTTTATTAGAAAATTAATTCCTTGCCTATTAAAACTTCCCAAATGTTATTTCTCTGTAACTAAAGTGAAGGAAAAAAAAAAGAGGAAAAAAAGTGCCTTTTAAAATAAACACATTCGGAAGCAAAAGGCTTAAAAAAATACTCTATGGGACAACCATTTTCATTTTGAAAATTCAGTATGGTGTTTTCCAGTATTCAGTCAAAAGAGAGTTCTGAACACTGTAGTTTTAAAACATACATTAAAGGTGTTTCTGAAAGCATCTAAAGGAGACATATTGACAGCTGAAAAATATTTCACTGAGCTTTAAAACACAGTGTCAACAGAATTACTTTTGTTGTTGTTGAAAAATGTTAGTTTTGTTGGAATAATTCTTAAGTGAAAATTTATTTAGACAAAAAGTTTCCAGAAATGTCCACTGTTGCAGGATATATATATATATGTTTTAGGGCAAGCAATATTTAACAATATATTTGGCTTTAGGGAGAAAAATGAAAATTTCAGAAACTCTAAAAGTGCTGTGCATTTTAAAAGACATTAAAACTTAGGGCAAAAATTCTCCTTCACTGTCATAAACTGCATCTCAACTACGTTATTTTTCTCTCCTTTCAGGCCTAATATTTCTGGTGTGAAAAACATACAGACATAGTAGAAGGCTGCAGCTGAGACCTATCATGAAGCTCTGAGAGGAAGATTTTGCCTAGAATCTCCTGCTTTATTCTCCTATTAAATGTCTAGTAAACTCTCATTCTGTTCTTTTGAAATAGACACTGTTTCAAATACATTCACCTTAAAAATGAATTTACCTTATATAATTGTCGGCTTAGCCTCTACTGTGTTGAAAACAAAATACTCCATCTTTTCTTGGCAGAATTATCTAGGCACAGACCTAAAACTGCACTTCGTTAGGGTTGTTTTTTCCTGTTTTCATTTTTAAACAGTGTTAATTCAGTAGCTATAATTATTGTGATAACTTACAGATGAGCACAGAAATAATTTATTTAATAATAGTAATAATAATAACAACAACAACAATAATCTTATGTTAGAAAAATCAGAGTAGCAATAGGTTTGCTATTACAGAAAGACAAAAGTAATGGAGAATCTGTAGGCCTGGACACAAAAGAACAACATATTTCAGTGTTTAGGTAACCAGCTCTAGAGAAGTGCACAGAAACTGAAAGACACCAATTCAGATGTTCGTGAGTGCTCAGGCAGAAATGTAATTAGACCGCTATTAGTTTTTGGGTAGGATTCACATAAAGTCAGAATAGAACATTAAATTTCTTGGTATGACTTCCTTTGAGGGCTTCACATATTGCCTGCTTTCTCTTCTTTTGAGGACAGCAATGTGTGTTTGACTACAGCTGATCTTCCAGAAAGGCAGCAAACTGTGACCTCAGGTCTTGGAGAATCCGCCACGTTGCTTAGAATAGTCTAGACGGTATCCTACCAAAGGATATGGTAGGATAAACTAGGTTTCCGAAGTCCTTACTCCATCTGGGACTCATTCTGCTCACACCAGGGACCTCCCAAGGTGTTACAGTCCTATTTTTGTTCCAATTAGAGACTCCCACCTGTTATGTTCTTATCTTATTTTGAATGAGAGCTCTTCTAAGGGGCTTTTCATCGAGAAAGTGAGATTTCAACAGAAAAACAACAAGCTAATAAGTGCTAAAGAAAGGAGCTTTTAAGGGCTGCAGAGGGATCTGATACTGTTACCTTTTAACAGTGACTACTCTGTACCAGACTATTTAGGAGGACAAAACTGAGAATAAAGCTTTAAGACCTGGCAGATTACTGATCTGAAAGTGATCCTCAGACACAACAATCAGAAACCTTGGCATCCTTGGTGAGATGTAAAGAATCTAGCCTACTTCTTCCAGCTGAATTTTTGCCAGCTGTACAGAGTGCAATTACTAAACACATCAGCTCTACCCAACGACTGATGTTTTCTGCAGAAATCCTTTTGCTAATGTATAAAAAAACCCCAAACTAACACAAGAACCTGGACAAGCTTGAGAAGTGGGCCTGTGTGAATCTCATGATGTTCAACAAGGCCAAGTGCAGGTCCTGCACCTGGTCGGGGCAACCCGTGGTATCAGTACAGGCTGGGGGATGAAGGGATTGAGAGCAGCCCTGCTGAGAAGGACTTGGGGGTACTGCTGGATGAAAAGCTGGACATGAGGCGGCAATGTGCGCTCGCAGCCCAGAAGGCCAACCGTATCCTGGGCTGCATCAAAAGAAGCCTGGCCAGCAGGTCGAGGGAGGTGATTCTGCCCCTCTGGTCTGCTCTGGTGAGACCCCACCTGAAGTACTGCATCCAGCTCTGGGGCCCCCAGCACAGGAAAGACATGGACCTGTTGGAGCGGGTCCAGAGGAGGGCCACGAAAATGATCAGAGGGATGGAACGCTTCTCCTATGAAGAAAGGCTGAGAGAGTTGGGGTTGTTCAAAGCTAAAGCTGGGGTTGTTGAAAGCTAAAGCCCTGATAGAATTAAATCTGGCCAGGGACATCAAGGGCAACAAGAAAAGATTCTATAAGTACGTCAGGGATAAAAGAAAGACTAGGGAAAATGTGGGCCCTCTCCAGAACGAAATGGGAGACCTGGTTACCCAGGATATGGAGAAGGCTGAGGTACTCAATGACTTTTTTGCCTCAGTCTTCACCAGTAAGTGCTCGAGCATCACCATCCAAGTCGCAGAAGGCAAAGGCAGGGACTGGGAGAATGAAGCGCCGCCCACTGTGGGAGAAGATCAGGTTCGAGACCATCTAAGGAACATGAAGGTGCACAAATCCATGGGACCCGATGAGATCCATCCACGGGTCCTGAGGAAACTGGCGGATTAAGTTGCTGAGCCACTATCCATCGTATTTGAGAAGTCGTGGCAGTCCGGTGAAGTTCCCACAGACTGGAAAAGGGGAAATATAACCCCCATTTTTAAAAAGGGAAAAAAGGAAGACCCGGGGAACTACAGGCCAGTCAGTCTCACCTCTATGCCTGGGAAGATCATGGAACAGATCCTTTTGGAAGCTATGCTAAGGCACATGGAGGACAGGGGGGTGATTCAAGACAGCCAGCATGGTTTTACCAAGGGCAAGTCCTGTCTGATCAACCTAGTGGCCTTCTATGATGGAGTGAGTACGTCAGTGGACACGGGAAGGGCTACAGATGTTGTCTATCTGGACCTCTGTAAGGCCTTTGACATGGTCCCCCACAGCATCCTTCTCTCTAAACTGGAGAGGTATGGATTTGATGAGTAGAATGTCTGGTGGGTGAGGAATTGATTGGATGGTCGCATCCAGAGGGTAGTGGTCAATGGCTCAATGTCCAGATGGAGATCGGTGACAAGTGGTGTCCCTCAGGGGTTCATATTGGGATCGGTACTGTTTAATATCTTCATCAATGACATAAAGAGTGGGATCAAGTGCACGCTCAGCAAGTTTGCAGATGACACCAAGTTGAGTGGTGCGGCTGACACACCTGTGGGACGGGATACCATTCACAGGGACCTGGACAAGCTTGAGAAGTGGGCCTGTGTGAACCTCATGATGTTCAACAAGGCCAAGCGCAAGGTCCTGCACCTGAGTCAGGGCAACCCCTGGTATCAATACAGGCTGGGGAATGAAGGGATAGAGAGCAGCCCTGCCGAGAAGGACTTGGGGGTACTGCTGGATGAAAAGCTGGACATGAGCTGACCAGCAATGTGCGCTCGCAGACCAGAAGGCCTGGGCTGCATTAAAAGAAGCCTGGCCAGCAGGTCGAGGGAGGAGATTCTGCCCCTCTACTCTGCTCTCATGAGACCCCACCTGGAGAATTGTGTCCAGCTCTGGAGTCCTCAGCACAAGAAAGACATAGACCTGCTGGACTGGGTCCAAGGAGGGCCACAAAAATGATCAGGTGGGTGGAACGCCTTTCCTGTGAGGAAAGGTTGAGACAGCTGGGTTTATTCAGCCTGGAGAAGGCTTCGGGGGGGACCTTATTGCGGCCTATCAGTACTTAAAGGGGGCTTATAAGAAAGATGGGGACAAACTTTTTAGCAGGGCGTATTGTGACAGGACAAGTGGGAATGGTTTTAAACTAAAAGAGGCTAGATTTAGACTAGATAGAAGGAAGAAATTGTTTACAATGAGGGTGGTGAAACACTGGAACAGGTTGCCCAGAGAGGTGGTAGATGCCCCATCCCTGGAAACATTCAAGGTCAGGTTGGAGGGGGCTCTGAGCGACCTGATCTGGTTGAAGATGTCCCTGCCCATGGCAGGGCGGTTGGACTAGATGACCTTTAAAGGTCCCTTCCAAGCCAAATTATTCTATGATTCTATGATTCTAAGTCCAGAAAACCAACTAACTGATAAATCAACCAAAGCACATTAATTCACTCAAAAACTGAATGTTAAACATGTATTGTATATTTCATATATTGCATATTTTTAAAAAATAAAAATATGCAAAATTTCAGATATTCAGAGCAAAATGTCATGAAATATGCTTTTTAAGTGAAGAGAAATATTACTGTTTATGCTCCCTGTCAAGTCAGCTTGCTTTTGACTAATGAATCCTCTCAACAACATTACAGAAGATAGAAAGAATTATCAGAAGATATTTGATGAATAATTACAAATAATAAATAATGAATCTGAAAATGCAGCAAGCTGTTTGCACACATTTCATCAACAGAAAGAACTAAATACATGTAACACACTTTTTAATGTATTCTTTACCCTCTAATTACCATCAGATATATGTGGAAAACCAAGTAGAAATATCTACATATGACATGCAAATGAGAATGTATAAGCTGTTAACTTCAATGCCAACTGTAATAAAATCAAACTGCTGGCAACAGTCATAAATGTAGTGCTTAATATCTAGAACTAGACAGAAACAAAATTCATGTGATAACATAAAAATGGACAAATAATTCAAATATTCATTAATAGAAAAAGGAAATGCTTAAAAAGAACAACAAAGTAATAGATCAGATTGAAGCAATCAAGTCTGAGGCATGGTGTTGCAGACTGAAAATGTACAGCACACTGAAAATGTACCTGGTGACAACATAGAAATCAAAAAATTCAGTAAGCTTTTAAATGGTGTATGAATCTGAAAATGATAAACACATCACTGCTGTATTATGTGCCTAAATCAGTGCTATGAGTCTCTTCACACACCTGAAGGATTCTGTTGATGAACGTGTTCTGCAAATGAAGATAAACTAAATTTCAAATGATATATTTTTTCTGAAAATTCTATTGAAATTGTGTATTTTTCTGCAAATAGGATACAGCTTTCCTGTATCACAAAGTGATAGCAGTGGGAGACATTAACATCTCAAAAGTGTATGCCACATTTCAGAAAGACATAGTATTCATGCCTCATGTCTTTTTTTGAGGAGACCACCGTAGTTCTATTCCGCAAGCTCAGTTTTTGGTTTTGCTGAAAATAGCTGCCAAATGACAAAGATGCAGTCAGCACTCCATAAACTTAGCACTGCAAGCCTGATGCAAATCCAGAGAAACTGATGAGCTTTTTTCTACTGACTTTAAGGGACTGGGATTACACTGACCTACAGATTTGGTTGACTCTCATTAAAAACCTTGGTGCTGTTGTGATAGAGGGATCCTATAACAGCTCTAGTCAGACAACCTGGCTATTGTTGCTGATGATTTAGAGTGCCACAATGCCCATCACCACTCTACCCTCCCAAGTTGGGTAATTGTATGTTTGTCCACTCTCTAACCTGCTTCTGAAATGTGCTGGGGCTGTGTATCAGGTTGGAGGTTCAGCTAGCCTACATCCTGACAGCAACAACCAGCAGCATCTGAGGAAACGGATGAAAGACTCCCTCTTTCCCCTCCCATTTCTACCCTCTCCATTTTCCCCCCTCTCAATCAGAAGAAGCAAGAGGCAGAAGGATGAAGGCTGTCAACATATCATGAATTAATACAAACCCCTTGGTCATACCAGATTCAAGATCTGCAAAATGTTCACATGGTCCCAGAAAACTGAACTAACCTGGATAGATTCACAGGAAGCTGTATTTTCCACTGAATAAAAACCTTGGTGACTTTACTGATATTTTCCGTTGCAGACTGAAACCATTAAGGAAGCATATGCACACCTGAAAAACAAAAAGTGATTCTGAGACTTCCAGCTGTGTGTTGCATTAGGGCTTTTTACAGTTCCTCATTTTCTAGTTGCCAATTTAAAATGATCTGGTTATTACATTTTTCTCAAAATAAGGATCAAGTTCTTTGAGGATTTAGAAAATGTTGTGGTGATGGAGAGACCACCCTGTTGGGCCTCTCCCTATTGCATTGTGCTTTCTGCACTAAGGCTTTCATCCATTTTCAACCACACAGGACATTTCTGGTCAGGGTCTTCGATTGATAACTACTGAGCCTCCATGGGAAGTCTGTGAGCCTCCATGGAGGTACGCGTGAAGAGCTAGGATGAGCTGGGGAGACTGGGACGGTTGGAGGGAAAAAGTTAGAGCAGAGAGAGCTGGGACAAGAGGGTAGGAGAGTGCCAGGATGTCTCTGCTTGAGGAGAATAAACCTGGAATCAGGAGTCAGAAATGGAAAGGTGTAAAGATGAATGTGCTGAACGGAGAGGGAACTAAAGTTTCAAAACAACTTTTTTTTTTCTATTTGATCACCAATTATGATTACAAGCTCAAATTAACAATCCTAAACTAAGCATAATTCATTTTAAATGTCACGCTAATGGATCACCTTGTTTCACTCTGTCCTTTAACGTTGGAATATGAATACTTACAGGAGATAGTGATTTTCTTTTAGTCTTGCAAAAGAAAGGAAGGATAAAAACAAGGACTAAAATAACACTCCTCATATTTTCCTCCCTGACATAAAGATAAAATATATCTTAAAAAAAAAGTAGGAAATACTGTCCAGTGTTTGCCGGTTTTCTGCAGCATGGTTTTATTCTGTTATTGACTCACTGTTTGATTATGACCACTGCCAGAATGCTGAAAACTGGTGTAACACTTCTGTTTAATAACACTGAAGACAAACTTTAACATTGGTCTTATGAGGATATATTCGCTACTTACGTCGAGAGCAAGTTCCCTAGATGAATATAAAGAAAGTCTTTTTAAAAAATGAAATTATATAATATATTGCATCTGTATACTGTATCTGTAATAACATCCACAATTAACTTTTCTTCCTTCCTTCATTCCTTCCTTCCTTCCTTCCACCCTTCCTCCCACCCTTCCTTCTTCTACATATCTGTCTACCTCACTCTCTCTGTCTACCTATTTACCCTCTTATATGCAGGAAGTCAGGCTGGATGATTCAGTTTCTCCTTTTGCTTTATGCATTTTGAAAGGGTTTGGTCACCTCCCTGTAATACAAGAGAAGCTCAAGTAAATCAAACAGGTTTGAAAAATAAACTGGAAAATAAATCGGAAATATAATGGAGTTTCTTTGGGGTTATTAATATGTGAATTACTGATAAAAGCAAACCCAAGAAAAGAAGATATGCTGGATCTGAGTGTGTTCTGTGGAGAACGATGGGAATATATACTTCAAAAGTGTGATCTGGAAAATTCACTTAGCCCCGCTTCAGCTCAGTTTTCCTAAATGTAAACTGATGAAGCTGGCGGAAAAAGAGTTTTGAGAACCCTCACTTGTTCAGGTGCAAGGGGCTTACAGCTGACTGACAGTTGTTATCATGTGCTTGTGACAAAGGGATAATGAAGTCATGCAGTTTCACAATCTACTGTGTGGGATCTTTCTTTGTGTTCACAAGGTCATTCTTCATGTACAAGTTTCCCTCCACCTTAGTCCAACACGTTGGATTTAGTAACCTCTTTGCCACTGCTGCTCTACGATGTCTTGCATAGGGTTTCATATATTAAAGAAGAGCATATGGAAGAGTCTGTGTTAGAGATGAAGTCATTTCAATGGGTAAATTAACTCTATTGCTGCTTGCTGCTCTCTCAGCACGTTTTGAAATGCTTGTGTCAATAAAAGCTGCAAAGATCATGGGAGAAAATGTGTCTAACATCTTGTGAAAGAAAAGAAAATAGAAAGATCTGAGGCAGCTTTCCTTTACCACCCAAACACACATCCATACAAAGACAGAAGGAAAGACTGAGGCATCCGTAAAAGCATCTCTTCTGAACATCTGGAACAGCTGCCTTTGGCAATTCTCGATACTGACATAGTTTCTTTGTTAAAAACTGTACTCAAGATTCTCGTGCTTGTCTTGCAATACTTGAAGTCATTAGGCACTATAGAATTTTAGAACTTCATAAACTGTGACTATATAACTAGGCAAACGTTTATAACATTTGATGAATAGATTTTGTTTGCTTCTTATTTCTTAAGTTTTATAAGTTTTTTATGTAATATATTCATTTTATGTTTAATCATCACTATTCCGCGTTCTGCTGCAATGAAGGAAGTTTGACTATTGTTCAGATCTTGTACTAAATGATTGATTTGCCTAGGAGTGTTGGAGCCTCAAACAGGTCTTCAGGCACTTTAATTAAAGTTTTTCTTCTGATCAAAGTACGAACGGCTCTAAGCATTTTAGCACCCATATTCAACTTAATACTTACCAGAATCCAGAAAGTTGCTACAGTGTGATAAATCTTGAGGCCTGAGTCTTTACCTATGGTTTTTTTAGGGGGATTTTTCTGGGAGATGGAAAATTGAGGTTGGAATGGATGAAGCAAAAACAAGAAATGAAGGTGAATAAGCAAGCTTCTTGCAGACTTATTTAGCGCACGCATTTTCTACTACAATAGTTGTATTTAAAAAGTCAGTCTTATTTAATAATTCAAGCTTAACAGATGGAAGCATCCACTCTCAGTAGGTGGTCCCAACCTGCACCAGATCAGAAGAGGTGCCTGCAGTAACAGAAGTTCAGGAGCATTCAGCGTTCAACAGCCCCTCTCGACTAGCCCTCAGCAGGAATGGAGCTCTTCAGATTGCCCTAATCACATCTCAAGTGCCATTCATGGAACCTAAATACTTAACTAATTTTCAGGTACAATTCCAGGACCAAGCAGTTAAAACGTTAGTCATGAAACTGCATAACCGTTAGGACCAACGTTTTTCATTGGGGTTAGCCCTTCTCTGCTGCAAGACAGGAAAATTAGGTTTTCTTCATTAAATTAAACTTTGAGAAGATCCTTACTGTACTGAAAAAGCACAGTTGGAAATAATGGCATCTGCAATGATATTATAGTGTACACAAGGTAGGTGAGATATATGTCTTCCGCTGATTATAAACATCATTAATTCATCAATGGGAAATCCCTTTGACATTATTAGTCACTTTTACTTAGGAACAAGTACATCCTCCAAGTTCTGTCTAGTGTGAAAAGCTTTATTTAAAAGAAGGTGAAAAGCTGGTTTTATTATTGCTTTTATATAGCTCTTGCCTACAGCACAGAGCTATAGGCAAAAGCATAATGGGAACTATGGAGCCCCCACATAAAATTTGTATTAAAAAATAGATCAAGATCACACAGATGCTTGTGTCAGGAGTAGATTATGTTCCATTTGAATAATGCTTTATTTTTATACACCTATGCCACCTATTTAGATTTGATCTTGACAAAAATGCTGCTCTTGTAAGTTACTTTAACAAAAAGACCATGCATAAATGAACTTCAAATTAAAGGCAAAGAAACAGTAGCAGTTAGCAAACAGAAGTTAAAGTAAAAAAAAAAAAAAAAAAAAAAAAAGCAAAACAGTGTTGTAGCTGGTTAACTAAGAAGTTTTAGCACATGACCAAACTGGAAAGCTCTAATGAGATAACTATATCATAATTCTGTCACTTACTGTATATAAACCCAAAGTAGATTATACATTGCAATTACAGATCCTGATGAGGACTTGACTCCTTCAGTGTAAATACATGACTTCATTTTCACTGTAAATCAATGTCTTTTTGTTCTCCTTTCTACTTAGTGCTTTAGAGTTCAGAAGCATCAAATCATCTATCTGAGCAGTTTCCAACATGAATCCCAGAGCTGAGGAATGATTTATACCAGAACCTCATGTATCAGCAGTGCTGTACTTTTTCTCCAGAATTTTGTCATATCCTGTTTTGCATATCTTGAGTATAAATGTATTTTCCACAGGGGCAGGATATGGTTTGTTTTGATCACCATCTGAAAAACACTCCCAAGCCAAATGAAGAAAAACAGACTCAAACTCCTTTCTCCACAGAGTTTGATAAATTATTCTAATATGCAGAAATCATATGGAAGAGGTAGGGGTGGTTCCGAACTGGAGCACTACCACCTCTCTCTATTTGGAAAAACTGGATCTCAGCTTTATAGCGCACTCCTATTTCTGTTTAAAAGCACGATTTGAAAATGCCTGTTTGCATATGATAGCTAGATGGAGAGTTTCCTCTTACTGCTTTGGAAAGACTTGTTTGTAACATGTCTGTCCTTCATGAAAAAATTTTTTCACTGATTATTATTTTCCAGTACCTCTCTTCACCCATAGGATGGACTATCTCCCTGATACAATTTTAAATTTAATTTCCTTATCTCAGTAGTTCAGACACATGTGGCAAATTGCAGACTGTGCCGAGCCAAGTTGCCCATTCCCAGATCCACAAAGGGTTTGCCTGCACAGCCCCTGTGTTCTGGGTCCCTGGGCACCTAAAGCAGGGCTTTCGGGGAGCAGGGTTTTTTTCTGCAGAATTACAGGTCTGTACCAAGGAGCCAGGGGAACATAGAGGGATAGCGCACAGCAAGATCACCTCCTGACACATAGTTGTCAGCACATGGTCAGAATCTGGGCTCAGGAGTCAGGAGTGCCGGGGGTCCATGGAGCACAGTGCCTGATCGTGCAAGCACGGGTTAGGTCTCTGCTTACTGCTGCCTGCTCTTCCTAAACCAAGATGAAGTGGGACAGTCTGACTAACACCACTGCTCTGGATCTGAGCTAGGTCCACCAGAACTAAGCTCAGCTCTTTCTGTACTGTGCCCACACTAAAGTGAAGTCCGGTTTTACGTGGGCTGGCAGAGGCTCAGCAAAGCTCAGTAGATTTGTTTCAGTCCTGCACTGCCTTGGCTATACTGCTTTTGTGGTTCAATGGCAATGCAGCCACATGAAAAAGCCGTTATGCCTGATATGATCAACTTGATGGACTTTGGCTAGCCATCATGGACATAAGGCATAGATTATCTGGAACCAAAATACATTGCCCACAGACGGTGGAGAGCTGATGGTATTCAGGCACCATGCTCTTTCATTCACTTCAGGTGGGTGTCTAAATCCCAGTTAGATTTCAAAACACTTCTGTGAATCAGGGCACAAGTACTTTTATCTCTCTCTCCTTCTGTTCTGGCCACTTAGCTGTCCAGGAGTGGCAGTGTCCCAGGATGTAGAACAAGAAAGATGCACTGTAGTGGATTTCAGGGACAGACTTAGAAGATCAGGATTGAGTTCTGAGCTCTCCTATAGTGTAAGGATATATAAAGATCTCAAACCCCCTCTTTGTTCATAATCTGTATACAAAATAAGGCCAAAAAATTGCACAACTTTGTTTTTTAAATTTTAATTGCATATTGACATGCAGTCTTTAGAGATGCTTGGAAAGGGAGCAAAATGGAATTTGACACATTTGTGAAATGGTGATTTTTTTTCTCATCTGTGTCAACTGTCCACAACCAAACTGTTACTGGCACAATAACCTGTTGTGAATATTTCCTCTACATGATTTCATAACACACTATGCAAGTTGCATGTCAGTTCTCAGTGTCCTACTTTAAGTTTGAGATCCTCCTTTTAGACAGTTCAGTTGCCAGGATTAAATAAGCTCTGTCAGTTTTGGCCTGGAACTGAAGTTTTCTCCCTTCTAAGTATTGCTGGCTCATAGCATCTTCTCCTGGATTATCTGGTGTAGTTCCACCAAAGATAACTTTTTCTTTCTTTCAACAAAAAGCTGCACCTTTCTAGTATAGTTTTTCAGCACCTAGTGGGAGATGAAGGAATAATGAGGAAAGATGAGGGAAGAATGAAGGAAGAATTAATTTTTTTTTCATTGCTCCATGTCTTCAGCAAAGTATGGCAACACTTATTTTTTAATGGTTCACATGCAGTATTATTTGACCATATAAGGTTTTGAGGAGTTGAGACATGAGTCAACACACAGTAACCAAGTCAACATTGAAACACAGTGGCTGCAAATCGCCAAACACAGATCTATGTCATAACATAGCACGTACCAGGCCGCGGCTCAGCTGGCTATGCAGATTTCTGGGTGAAGAGTTTCAGGAAACACTTTTAAAAAACTAACTAAGAAAGAAATACCTAGATTATCTAATAACTTGATGTAAAGCCTGAAGAAGTCAATGGCAAAATTGTTACACTGGATCTCAGTTACCTATGAATAAGTACGTAAATAAAATTAGGCAAAATATCAATATATGTGAACAATAACAATGTTTTTTGCTTTTCTTGTATTATCCTCCAGAAAAAAATTTAATCAAAATTAAATGTTTTAATTCCTGTTTTTTTCTGTGAAATACCCCATATTTTCTTCATTAAAACATAATTCTAGCTGCAATATTCATTACTCTCAAAAGATGTTATTAGTGTTAGTTTCAATGATGGAGACATCGTATTTAGTGACCACAAACAGTGCTTTTTGACCTTGAACTCTATCGTTCTATGAATCCTCAGAAGTTACCATGTGTTTTTGCTCTTTAACTATGGAACATTTCACAGGATAAAAATTTTGCCACAGAATCTAATCCAACATGTCTTGCCATTAATGGAAAAGTATTCCTTAAAAGTATTTCCCCTTTTTTTGACATTTCTTGTAACATTGTGAAGGTGAAAGGATAAAAATAGGACACAAGTACAAATTGCTGTCATAATTCAATATTATCTTTGACTATATTGTAATATATAACTTCATTTTAGAATTGTTTAAGTACAATTTCAATATTCTCAGATGGAGTAATGATTCATTTTGACATAGCAATGTATCTGCAAGTAATTTATAATTCTAAAATATTGTTATCTAAATAATTTAATTTTGCAGAACAGTAAATATAGCATTACTTGACTTGTGTAAAAAATAAATTGAGTTTCAGTATTCCTCTTGAAGTGAAGGAGGTAATTTCTTCACCACTTAAACAAACTAGAATGATATTTAAAAAGTAAGTGGAAAGTAACAGAAAAAAATGAAACAAAACACAGGTCTTTGGTTATACTTTTCAGCAATGCTAGTTAAGAGAAACTCTTGAGCAGTAGCATGTGATATCTGTGATGCCCTTATTACAGTGAAAGGAAGAATACCTGTGTGGCTAATTAGGGTTTTTTTTGATTAAGAAGCCAACTTGCTGTTTAGTGGTGAGCTGCTAGAAAAACATTAACTGCACATGAATGTTATATAAAAACCAAACCCACAGTATTCATCTCCTGAAAAAAATTTCCAGGCACAGACAAATTCAATGCCTTTTGACAACAGTTCAAAGCTTATTTTTGCTCACTGTGATGAACAATTTGCCTTTTTTTCTTCATTTTTATTTGAAAAATATGTATCTAAGCATCTTATAATTTGTTTTCTTTGTCCCTACTTACACATTCTTATCCTATTTCTTACATTGTTTATATATTTTGCTGTATAATAGCACTTCATGTGTAGGACTGTCTTTTACTTGATGTATATCACCAACTTCACAGGGTAAACAAAACCCAAGCACTCAGTGTGCACTGATCAGACCTCAGGTAAGCCATTTATAACAAGATTTGCTACAATGTTCAGATCAGGCAATGTTAAAAGAAAGATCAGTGCTAATAATTTTCAACCTTAAGCTGATGAACACCGTATGAATGTATCAGTATTGATTCAATCTGGTGCATGGTCAATCTGGGTCTGGCCAAATGCAAAGACCAGTCACAGATCTCAAAAGCATAAGGTAGTGCTAGACCTAAAATTTTTAATATCTCTTCAGAATAAACATGATTGTTGACCTGGAGACTTCTTGAGGAGCCTGTTCATTTCTGAGCTTGCAAACATAGATGAGATCGGTGAAAACCAAATAGCTCATGAGATATGAGCATCAATGAGCTTATGTACCTGTGAAAGATGCCTGGCACATCTGGGAACCTGGCACACATGTAATCCTTTTTAAAAATCTGCAACGCAAATAGCAGCTCCCGACTGAAAGAATGCATTTACTTTCCTGCAGGACTCTGGTTACCAAGGTTGTCTCAGAAACTGAATGGTGCAGCTGTTACAAAAAGCTGCAAGGAGAAAATTTGGACTGCAGATCACTTGTTAACATCTTTTAGGCATGTGACAGATATACTTCATCAAGTGCAAAGGTTCAGTTTCTGTGTAGTTTCACTGATCTAATGAAAGCCAAGTGTGCAAGCTTAGCCTGCAGAGCTCTGTGAGGCCTTTCCCATATGGTTTCTGATGCTTCTGAGATAGCTGTGGGCTGTGATGCCAGCATAAAGTTTAGGACAACCCTATTCCACTTGTTTATAAGGCTGATGTGCATATCCCATTTCCAATGTATTATGCAGAAAATCATCTGGTAGCCCTGGAACTGATATTAGCAGTCACTTTCAAGCTGCAGATGAGTTGGTTAAACTCTTCAGACTCCTATTTCATTGGGTTTAAGACTGCCAAAAAGAAAAAAGAAATTCCTATACACAAACACTTACAGGTTGATGATGACCCACACTGAACAGGACTGATTTGCTAGTTTTACGATAGGCTTTGGACTACATTTTCGTTTGACAAAAAGCAATATTATGCATAAAACAGCATCTGGAAGGGAAAGATGAGTGGAAATGACCGCCAAGTCATCTTTGCGAAACTGCGGATGGAGAAGTCATCTCTCATTTCTACAAAGGCAAGCGAGAAAAATGCGTGTGGTCCCTACGTGATCTCATTCTCCCCCCACGTTAAAACTTTTAGCCTGCAATTGTAGACTGGAACATTATGAGATTGAACATTATTTCACAGACATTTGTCCACAAGGTAGCGACTATTCCCCAGCAGATTGCAAGGCACTGCTATGACTGAATAGCCTGAGAGACTTCAATAACAAAGGTTATTAGTGGTCCAGAATCCTGAATCCCCAAACAGCTCCCATGTGGCATAACTAGAGTATACATACCTACGCCAGGCTTGATTCAACTATCCTGATGCACCACTGTCTTCTTTGATCATAAGGATGACAAACACTAAATATTGAGGATAAAAACTACTGAAGAAAACCAGTCTTACTTCATACATATAATTAGTATTATTGCCACCAACTTAAATAATGATAATTTGATACCACTAATCACATTTAACAAGAAAGACCATATGTTTTCAGAGATAAATTACAGCAAACAGATTTCTACTTATTATGCAATGTTTTCCATGCAAGTTCTATAAAGTTTCAGTTGCTTTATTTTAATTTCCAAGGAAACAAGGTCACTTCCTTTCAGCTGGTTTTGTAGATTTTTTTCTCCGATCAGCTTTTCCCCTATTCAACGGAAATAAAGGTGCTCATTTTAAAGTTAGTTATATTTTCTGACAAAAGAGCTATTGTGATTAAGTATAATAACCCTTTGTAATGCCACAACTCTTCAACAAATATTTGCATGTGCCTTCAAGTCCTGTAGGTCCAACGTAGTATTTAATTTATTTTCTTTAGTTCTAGGACACATTTAGTGACCAGGTTACAAATTCTATCGCCAGGCATCCTCTGAAGACGACCGTCTTTGCAGTCTGTGTATTACCCTGGAAAAGAAACACAGCAGTTACAGAATAGCTTAATTACTCAAGCATGTCAAGGCCTTTTCTATCACAGTACTATAATCATAAAGCTGCTTAAGCAAGTAAAGTCGCCCAAGTGGATGAATATTTTCCATTTCAGGCTCTAGTGTAATACCACAAACACACAACATATTTTACAAGCCCTGACCCCACAGGAAAAAACCACTTATTTTTCCATCATAGCCGAATGAAAGATATAATAATCTAGATGATTAAATTATATGATACTCATTAACATTTAACACATGGTTACCACTTGAATTCATTGGTAGACAATGAATATCTAGTGAAATTGGATGTTAATGCTCCCATAGAATAGATAAGTAAACTCCAGTTTTGTTGGCCAATGTTGTGGTCCTGATGTGAAATGGTAGTCAAGACTGATAAAATGGCAACATAGGGCCAAACTAAGGTCAGTAAACAGTACATTTTACTCCTTTATACAGTTTGCAATTTGGCTTGAGATTGTTTTCCAAGACATTAAGTTAATCTGGATATGTAGTAACAGTAAAAAACAAGAGTGCTCCATATATTCCCATTGGATAATAATGACCCACCATGCAACAATAAAATAGATTTTGGCTGCGTGACCTGTGGCATTGCACAAAGCCTGATCGTGCCACTGATTCTCCCATATGCGTATGTAGGGATTTATATGAGAGAGCTCTGAAACCCTTGAGCAAACTGTATTTTCTCATCATCACAGGGCATTTTAGGGCAGAATTAATTTGCATCCTATTTTCACTCTTCATTCACAGCTCCTGTTAAATTTCATACAATTTAACTTTTTCTTTAATGTCTTTTCCCTAAGCCTGTCCAGCAGAGTCCACAATACCTCTTATTAAAAAGCATTTTAAAAATAAACATACAGCTAAACTGCCTTTCATTTTCCAATAGTAGAGTGTCTTGGATGTGTTTCTTTTGTTAAACATCCAAATACATAACAGAAATATTTTTAGACAGAGCAACATTAATAATTGTACTGGTTGCGCTGTGGTGGCTCAACACCTCATTATGAAAAGTCAAGTTCCAGATCATGTATATACATAAATCCTATATATATGAACTACAGCTGCTTCAAAGTTTTACATGTTTTCATGTATGATTCAAAAATGACTTACCTTCATCTCTGTGAAGATGGAGACTGTGTCAACTGTTGACTGTGTCAACTGTACTGGCTTCATCCATTGAACAACGGAAAGATCTCTCAGGAGTTTTCTCTGCTTCAACTTGCCTACACCTCCTCCAGTAAGACATGGCAAGTAACAGCCTGCCAACTGTTTCCACGTGAATTGCTTTTTATTAGCCTAGTGGAATATCCCACTATTTTCTTGTATTTGTTTTGACTCCTTTGGTATTTTAGAAAGGAAATCACCAGAATAGTACATTGGAATTGAATAAATATTTCCCACTTTTAAAAATAAGCAGCCTAACTTCACCTACAGAGAGGCAAAACCCTTCACATATGATGAAAACTGAAGTATATTGGTATTGAGCGGAAAGGTAGCTCACAGAATGAAATGTGGTAATTTCCATAGCATCAGTAACAGTCTTGGTGGACCCAGAACTTAACAGGCCTATTAGCTTAGTTGACATTTTAGAGTGATTTTATGTTGTGTAATACTGAAATTATCCTTAATTCAGACAAACATAAGGTGCTGACTCAGTAGTTCAAATCTTTAGCTTAAGTTTCAGCTAGATTGAGGTGTTTGTCAGCTGAACATTGAAGGATGTGCCAAAATAGAGTATAGTTTATTTATGTAAACAGCCAATATGTCATCTGAGATCCTAAAAGAAGGAAAGTTTAAGCAAGGTTTCAAGTACGAACAGTATTTTACAATGGGACCAGTCTTCTCGGTCTCACTTCTTGGGCTGATACATGCTTTCTATCCAACCACCCCAGTTTATCCACCTCCTGCCTGTGGAAGTGTTAAAAGTTATGTATATCCCATAACTTCCTTCATAACTGAAAGTCATGTAATTACAAATAGCAATTTGCATATGTTCCTGGGGGGCTGCACACTCCTATTGATCCCCCAAAACACTTGTAAGTTTATTTCACTTACTGTTGCTCTCTCGAGTCTCCAGACACCAGTACAACCACAGTGGATTTGATCAAAGCTTCATCTTGTACTGTATGACATTTCCAACTGGGATAAATGCTAAATGCTTCAAGAAGAGTGAACAAGTGTGTTGTGATACTTACTGTGCGATTCTTGTCCTCCCGGCTTGCAGTTACCTTTTTCTCTGGGCTGTAGGCAGAACTAGACATCTCTGACCATCATTTGCAGCTTCCTCTGGACAGTGTGACAGCACATTTATGAATTGTTTTCCACTTCTGCTGCTCCTGAATTTAAATGTTGACAAACAGTTGCATTTCTCACCCCTTTCTGCACTGGTTACCAAATTCTGTAATTATTTGACAATGGCTAACAAGGATAATTTTTCCTCATGCATCTTCTCCATTTTATATATGATTTTACTTGGCTCCACAACACCTTGTCCCCTACTTGCTTATGTCCCAGGCTGCAGGGGTATTTAACCTGCTTTTTTATGGAGATGTCTATTTCTTACCACTGATTGCAAAGGGAGCTTAGGCATCTAACTTAGAAGATATAATTAACTTTTTAGACTACTAAAGAAAGATGAGATGAATGACACTCAGGGTTTCTGTGCAGTTTTTCTTCACTGTGTTCTGCGCTGTCATACTTCACTCACCTCTTTACTCTATTTTCCTGCTTCTGCTTCTCTTAATCTGGCTTGCAAATTTTTCTAAAGTGGTTACATTTCTCAGTGTTCTTACAGCATTTTCCAAATTCTGGACATCATTTCAGCCTGCATGTTCCCATCTCTTGTGCACTTTGGTTTTGCTGTTTGATCTGAGTATTTCTACTCTACAGAATCTGTTTTCCAGCTGCCTGTCCCACCGCTCAGTTGCCTGGTGTACCCACATCTTGCTTTCCTTCTTGAACTTTCAGCCTCTCTTAAGTGATTTCTGCAGATTAATGCAGACTGACATAAACTTTGCATGTGCTTACGTCTGCATCTTCCAGAAGTCCTATCTGTAGTTTTGGATCTTTAATTCCAATTACTATCTAATCTGTGATAATTACATCTGGCAAAGTGCCACAGTTAACATGGTTCTCATTAATTTAGGGTCAGACAGGAATTCCTCAGTGAACTCTCCCTGCTTCTGCAATTTCAAATAAGGTCTGACCTTCCAGAGATTTAATTTTTTCCTGGGAACACAATATACCTCAAGCATCCTCACTTTTAGATTTCAAAGTATCATTCTAGTTTGTTGTTTTATTATTAATAAATATCGATAACTTCAAGTCCAGTAAAATAGAAGAATATATAATAGATAATGGTTTGTTTCTGGTTCTAGTCCTCTTTAGTATTTCTTTGGGAACCTAGGCGATGGAAAAGAAAGGCTTGTAAAATTTACAGACTATTCAAAGAAAGAGTAGGATGACAAAATAACCAGAAGACAGGATTAGGAATTTATTTTGACAGACTGGAGAAATAGTCTGAAAAAATGGGGCACAGAACAAATACAAGACTTTACACTCATGAAGGAATAATCAACAGCAGAAACACAGCTGTAAAACAAGCTGTTAACAGTTCTTTGTGAAAGAATCTTGACACATATGTGAAGCTAACATGAGTCAACTGTATAATGCTGTTGTAGGAGAGGCACACAGCATATTGAGATGTGTAAACAAAAATAAGAAATGTTAAGTAATTCTTCAGTCAATTCAGCATTGCTACAGCCTTAGCTGGAATAATGTGTCCGGTTTTAGACACAACACTTGAGGAAGACAAAAGAGACTGATCTGAGAGTTAGAAAATGTGATTTAGAGCAAAAAGATTGAAAATGGGCTTGTTTTGACTAGACAAGAGAAAACTGAAGGAGAACATCATAATAGTCCCCCAAAAAGTAAAAACTGTTTCTCATTACTCTGTAAAGAAACAAGGAAAAAATCTTTTTTCTGGGTTCATGAACAAAAGCAAGATGACATGGATTTCAGATACAAAGAGATTCAGGTTAGCCGCTAGGAAGAAATTCCTAGAAATAAGGAGAGATAAAAAGAATAAAATGTGTGAAATATTGTTTCAATTACTCGATGTCTTTACAAGCAGATTAGACAAGCGTATGTACAGATCCTTCTGAGGGTAAGAGGGAAAAATTAGAATTACCATACAATCTCTGCAAATCTTGTCCAACCATATTTTTCTATAATGCTGGGATAACACTCAAGATCAAACAGTCAGTTTTTGTGGCTCTCTTTCATGTCATTAAATATAACAGTTCGTGTGCATGTTTTAATTCTTGCCAGGATCTTCTCAGAATCATAGAATCATAGAATCACTAAGGTTGGAAAAGACCTTTAAGACCATCGAGTCCAACTGTCAACCCAACACCACCATGCCCACTAAACCATGTCCCTAAGCGCCACATCTACACGTCTTTTAAATACTTCCAGGGATGGTGACTCCACCACTTCCTTGGGCAGCCTAGTCTAATGCTTGATCACTCTTTCAGCAAAGAAATTTTTCCTAATATCCAATCTGAACCTCCCTTGGCACAACTTGAGGCCATTTCCTCTCATCCTATCGCTAGTTCTTCCAAGGCTCTGCAGCAATGCTGGAGAGCTTTAGTTCTCTATGCCCGTCTTGCCTGAGAGTCACCCTCTCTCTGCCTAGCCAGATCAGGCTGCCCACATTTTTCCTAGATACGTTAGTCTTAAGGGCTTACCCATTCCTACCAGCCTGACACTGGCTTTTAGGTGGCTCATCACCGCTCTGAGCTGACAACGCATAATTAAACCTTGAGGATTTGTAAGGGATAAGATTCATAGTAGCAGCTCCACAAAACACAAGTGGACAGGGGACTAACTACACCTCTTGAGAAAAGCTGTCCAAAAGATAGGACTGAAATCATATCCTTCTCCAGTGTTTGAATGTGTGACTCAGGGACCGGGAGAGGCTATTCTGCCTCATCAGGATTAGAAACTTCGAGTGCAGACACCTATAAATTATTTGAAAGAGCCAGTGATCTCTTTTCTAAGATACTGATGTTAGAGCAATAGGAAGTGTTGCCCTCCGCCCTTGGTGAGAACACTGATTTAGAAAGTGGTGGGCCAGGATTCCATCCCCTCCTCAGCTGAAGAAGTGACAAATTCACATTTTGCTTCTTCTAGGAAAGAAGACCTAACCACTGGGATCTAAGTCTGGGGGTCAGAAAATGGAAAAATTGTTTGTTTTATTCCAATGTCTATTCAATGTAAAAATGTGTGAATGGTTCTGGGAACAGAGACAGAATCCAGGCATGAGCTGGAAACAGAAAAGAAGCAAATAGAAATAGTATTGGGGTCAGGGAACGGGTCCCAAGGCTTCCCTTTCTTCACTGTGTGCTTGAACTTCCAGGCACTGCGCAGAAGGTCAGGGGCGGCTCTGCCAGCCTCCCTGATCCCAGTATGGAGCAAAGGGAAAGTGGACATCTGGGTGCTCAGGCTGGGACAGTCCCAAGTAACTGCAGCAGCAGAAATACAGCTACAAGGGAATTTTTAGGCCAAAGAGGAAGATGCTTAACGATTTCGGGTGACTTCTGTGCTAGGTTGCTTCAGATCATGTTCTTCTTGCATTACCGTCTCAGCCTTTAGTGCCTAAAATTTAATTAGCTAAACAAAGCTAAGGGACCTAAAACAAAGTCCTCTTAAGAATTTGAATCCCCAGATAAGGGCACAATCACATTACCTCTTGATTTATAATTTTTATTTGTTATCATCAAATCAGTGGGGTTGCACAACTGCAACGGAAACAATATTTTGCTTAGTTATGCTACTGACCTAGCATTTGGACTTCCTTCTGTTTGTCCCTCCATATGTAAAACTGGAATCCCTTTTCCTAAAGAAAAATTGAAGGTATGAGAACCTTGCATTATAGTTATGAGAACAATTACAGAAGCCAAATAGTGAATTAGTAGAAAGGACGTTGCATTGATTTGGAAAAGTTCACCCATAAAGACATTTCCACATCAGATGAAGTAAGAGCAGTAGTCTCCAAAGTGTAGCCTGAAAACAGGAGATCATGCAGTGTTCCTTTGCTTTCTATATCACCTTATTTTCTCAGTGCTCTTTTTGCGCGGCAGCTTGCAGTACCCCAGAACTTTTGAAAGATGCAGTAAGTAAGGTTATATCAGCAACTGGAAACAGCAACAACCCTTGAAAGTTTAAATGTGAAATAAGGCTTATGACATCTGTTGAAGTGTTCCTCCTGTTATGATAAGTAGGTTTATATCTGTTATGCATACAAAGAGATGTTGTCCCATATGTGCCACAAATCTGCTACATATTAGAAAAGAATAGCTGATTCTGGATATGCAATGTTCTATGAAATGCTTTTTGCCATCCCATGCACATTTAGTCCCAGCTTTCAATCCTAACAGTTATAGGCTTTTTTTTTTTTCTCTCCCTGTTTATCCCACACTCACAGTTAGATGTTTTCCAATTGTGGAAAGTCCTCAAATGTACTGGGAATAGCTCAGGTTCTGGCAAACAAAAAGTAATCCTTAGAGACTGAATTTTCATGCACAGTGTGCATAGTTCAATGAATTTGTTCATTGTCTGTGCAAAGAAGCTTAACAATGGCAGAATTGTTTTATGAAGCACATACCACATGTTAAGTTCATAACCACGGAGGTGTCAGAACCAGGGCAACAAGTCTAGGATTACTGCAGCCATTGCCAATCATACACATGTACCATGTTTTATATACATGGATCAAATGGAGAATCTCAGGGTCTAATTCTTTCCCCCGTGCACTACTTGCATTTTCCTGCTTCAATATTGTTTAAGGCAGAACGTGGTCCCATTTGAGTAGTTTGTATTCATGTACGTGTAGTCTTTAAGTAATATGCACACCCTCTGCGTAATGCTAGTAACTGGTGCTGTTAAATACATTAATAGAAAATGTTACTATAGCCCAGGGAAAATAAACACTGATTAGGTACAACAAGCAATGTGTGAAATTCATTAGCGTAAAATCATCTCCAGACCAAAAATAATGCTGGGAACACCTTTTTATTGAATCTCTAACCACACACCAAACTTAATTAATTGAGGAGGAAAGTTTCATGTCACTCTATTATATTAAAATTAACCTGGTATAAACAGTCTGGTATAAATGTATGTAATCCTTCACACTGATGAATGTACATAGCTTGACATAATTCACCCTGTTTGCCAGCTAAAACGTGTAGGAATCACAGTTCTCTCCCCAAGTGATAACAAGATCATGCCATCTCAACAGCTTATTATGTGAACATGGTGTTCAACAGCAGAATTTCATTAGTTCAGCACTCTTCAAAGCAGCAACCTTCTTTTTCAATTTGGGGTGTCAAAAACTAAGACATGAGTGAACGGATTTGTTATTTGTTGGTGTGCCATTTCTTTTCGTCTGTCCTTTGTATTTTTATTTATTCAACGCTATTGAAATATACAATATCTTGGCGCTAATTTTAAATGGTTCTTTCTGACATGAGCTTACATATCAATGCAAAGCAGACACTGTAGGCAATCATCATAGCCACGATGACTATAAGCTCTGCTGGTCAGATTTATTTGCAGGTGGCTTTTTCTAGAAAAGAGTCTGGAATCAAGAAAAAATATGCAGATGGGCATAATAGGGGAAAAAAAAAAAAAGAAAACAAAAGAACAGATCATTACCTTGTTACTTTGTCTCACTGTCTTACCTTCATGCTTTTTGCATTAGGATATTTAATTTTCTCTTTGTCTATCTGGTAACTTCTTTCTCAAAGACCTGCAGACATTTGAAAGAACCCCACGATTTATTTCTTTTTTAATGCAGAAACAGCCGAAGCAGTCTTGGCCTCCTGAATCAAGTAACACTACAGTACCTATTTCTCCTGGGAGAGGTTGTGTTACTGGCTGCTCGGACGTGACAGCGGTACCTGATGGGTCCCAGCTGCCCATCCTCTGTCAGCAGGCTCTCTGGCAGGGGGGACGCCAGGAGGTGTAAGCAACAGCGTGCTGCTCTGACAGCAACCGAATAAACCTGGCTCCAAGGCTGTCCGTAATGACACATAACTGATAAATCAAATTTCGATCTACGCAGGGCTGAATGGAAAAAGAGAGAAAAATGCTGAACTTTTCACCTCACTAAATGGGGACACAGCTGATCTACATCTCAGATTCATCTGCTCTACAAAATATAAAGCAAAACAGTTACCTTTCAGGGCCTCAGCCCTATCTAAAGTTGGGAAGTGATGTTCACACATGTTAATGCACCAGAGATGAAACTCCATGGCTGATCTTTACGGTAAGGCGTCTTGTTAGCACTCACCTGTAGCACACGCAAGGTCGCTAGCCAGCTTTCTTTTGCTTTGAGTGCTATAAACGTCCACCCACACGGGCCTAGAAACAGCGTTACCAGCTCGTTAACGGTCCTCTGAGCTCATTAATGGCAAAATACAGAGGCATCCCGAGGGGCTGGGGAGCGCAGGCCTCTGCAGAAGACCCTCGTGCCCCGCAGCCCCTCCGGGGGCCGGGGGCGGCCCCTGGGCAGGCGACCCCAGCCTGGCTGTGGGGGTCCGGGCTGGGGCCAGGGTCTGCCGGCGGGGTGAGGCTCTCAGCCTTGCCTGGTTCTCTGCCTCCGACGGGGAAGAGGCATCTCGGCGGACTGCAGGCAACCTGCGAGCGGGGAGGAACAATGGCAACGTGCCCCCCGCGCTGCAGGGACCCTGCAGACGTGTTTGAGATGTGGTCGCAAGCGAAACAGGTCACTGAACCTCAGGAAGGTCAGTGTGCGTTTTATTCCAGTCCAAAGTACAACCTTAAAGCCCCAAATGAAGGCAGATTTTGTTAATCAGTTTCTGAGTCCAGAGGACCAATGAGACAGATGGTCTCCCATATCGATAAACACAGAAATAAAAAATGATATTTTTTACTGTCCTCGTGTTTTGAGATCTCAGAATAGCACAGCATCCTTTCCCAATAATACAGTAACCCCCCTCCTTGCAACCAAAATACCCAGTGGAAACAACTGGCAGCTTTTTCTCCCCTCCCTCCATTATTATAACTCATTCACTTCCTCTGGGAATCACAAAAGAGGAATGTTTTGCTGGGATTGTGAAAAAGGGAGTTCCAGCTTGCTGCATGTGGGCCCATCAGGAAGAGCCCTGATAGTGTGGGGGGCAGGGAGGGGAGGGGGGGAGTCGGTAAAACACTGTGCCAAAGAGTTAGTTACTGGGAGCACAGATGCAAAATGATGCATTGATCCTCACACCAAATCTGTGCAAGATGTCGGAATAAGACAGAACAAAACTGATAGAAACACGTAAAGGTGGTCCGGAAGAACTGAAGGAGGTAAAAGCAGACAGGTAAGTTACAGGGTCAGTCTAGGAAAAAGGAGTATAACAGGGAAGTCAATGAGCTGGAAAGTAGAGGGGAGAGAAAGAAAAAAACCCTGCTGACTTTAACAGAAGTTATACATTCATGTGAAGGAGAAATGAAAGATTCATTGAAAAATGTTATCCTGAGAAGAGGTCTTCTCAAAAAGCAGTCTGCGGGTAGCTGAGTCAAAAAAACCAAGAGATGGCAGGTGCCATTGGAAAAGTCATAAATTAAACTATGGCAGTGAGTAAACTTTCAGTTATTTGCTTAACTGGGGAGTGGGAGGGACTCCTACTTTAACATCATATGAAATCCATGTGGATTTTTTTTCCTTTGAACGATGAAAAACAAACAAACAAAAATGTCAACTTAACTTAGCTTAACTTCAGATTTAGGTTTAATTTCTTAAAACTGTTCAAAAACAGTCTAAAATTATAGATTCTTTATTTTTAAACAGAAATACTATGAATGAAGTGTGGAAACACTGCAAGAGGTCTAAAAACTCTAGATATGTTATGAGGCCAGAAATGAAATCTTTTGACTTTCTGACTCACCCCCAGAATAAAACTTGTTCACCAAATTCCATAAGAATTTTAGGCCTCAGAAAATGACATCTTTGTGTAAGTAAGCAATTGTCTGAAGCAAAAATTAAAAATACATTTTGCAAAGCTAAACTGTGAGAAGACAAAACATTTTTCATCCCTACTGTTTAAAAGGTGAACTCTGACACACATCATATAATCCATTAAAAAAAAAAGTTGGGTATGGATTTATGATAAAAGGTATTTGCATTGCAAACAAAAACACCAGCAAAAAGCAAACAAAACCAGTTTTAGAAGTGGCCACTGTTTCTTGGAGCCACTGACATTCCCTTCCCAATGGGCCCATAAATTAACAACATTTTTCTTCTGAGGAAGACATAAAACACGAGTCATAATTGTTGCTCAAGGCAGTATCCTCTTGAAAGCAAGTTACTGCTTAGCTTGAAATTTGGCACCAGCATGGCAGTTATGTGTTGCTGATTATCATTTACGGTTTAGTAATTAGAGAAAACACTCAGCAGCAAAATTTCTAGTACGCGGTATGTTTGAGAGTGAAGGAATGAGAACGCAGCTCCACATGTGTGAATGAAATAACTGATACTGAGCTCTTTCCCCACATCTTTTCCCTCACGTATATTCACTTGCCAATATGCAAGCAATATTTAGCTTTTAAGGGAGTACAATTATCAAATCCTGCTGGATGCTCTCAAAAAGTTGATGCCTAATATCCAGAGGATCCTTTGAAAATTCAGGACTCCATTTGTGATAGATGGTACTATCCCACTGAAGAGCAGGGTTTACTCTGTAATAAATCATAAATGCTTCTGCTACGCCCACTTATCATTTATGTCTCGATCAGTATTTTATGCCAGAATTCACCAGTCTGTTATTGTCCTGGGATATTACACTTGGCAACAGTTTAATACTTCTTATTCTTATGCTATCGTCTTACACTGAGGTTCTGACTTTTCAGAAAATAAAGAACATGCAGGAACAACATTTGATCTCTATCCCTCTCATGAATCACCCACTCTTCCTAGAGGCAGTCTGTTTTCATTATATCTAACCATTGAATTTTACCTGCGAGAGCACAGACCATGAACATGAGGATGCTGCATTACAGAGATTATCAGTGACTTAACAAAGCCTCAGTGGCTAAAAGCTTCAATATGAGTTGAATTTCTCAATAACTTCATGCTTTAAATTGTTCTCAAATGAAGACAAAGGCAAGAAATATTAAACAAAATTTAACACCTCCTTTGACGTTCTCACACTGTCAAAGGAGCAGCCCACAGTTTGAAACTGATATGCACTGCAAGAATGAATCATAGCATAACAGCACGTATCAGCATCCTCAATAAACTCTTCCTTGTGTCCAGGCTGCTCCAGAAAGGCAATGGCAGCTGAAGGCCGTTTGGTTCTGCAAAGCAGCAGAGGCTCTTCAGCTGGTTGAACACAGAGGTCAAGGAATAACCAGAAGAAAGAAAGGCTGCTTTCAGCTAAAGAACTATTTTTGCATATAAAAGGGAAGAAATGTAAAAGTGCAAGATTCAACCTCATTTTAATAGGAGTCTCATTAGGACTCCAGTAAAAGCCACATGATCTTAATTGAGAGATATTAATGGGTATAAATGGGTATTTTTAATCCTTCCACTGTGGCTAAGAACTTGCCCTAAATGTAAGCATTTTGAGAATGTTTACCCCAGTATTCTGTACAGAATATCCCAAATGGAAACAGGAAAAAAAAAAAAGATTTTAGCTGGAATCTGAATCCTATATTAGAAATTTGCTACTATAGCTTTAAATTTCTCACACGAAATGTATAAACAAATGTGAAGGTAACCGTGAATCTTACCGGCTAGGTTGTGGGAATCCATACAGACAGTTTTGGTAGGTCTAATGGAATCATATCATCAATACACATATGGACTGAACATCTGCCCAAGTATCCAACTAGCTGTATATCTCTCTCTCTCTCTCTTGTAAATCAAAATGGTCTGCTGGTTAAAACAAACTCTTTCCACTCAGGATTTCAGGGTTCTCCTGTTTCTAACACTAACAAAGGACTCAGTCTTACAGGACGCTCTGTATCGTCAATTACTATTCAACTGTGATTAATGTTTGGATAAAGAGAAGGGGTGTAGGTGGAAAATTATGTATATGCAGCCTCTGCCAAAGAAACAAGATAACTTTTCTAAATGTTATTTTTACTGTGATTCCTGCAGAAATTGTCTGTATTATAAGTAGTTAGCTGAGTGACTGAACAGAACACTTTCCTTGAAAATCTTAAAGACCTCAAATGAAGAGCTAGCTCCAATGAAAGTCATAGCAATAGCTTCAATTACAGCTTTGGCATAAATAATTCCTTGTTAAAATTGTATGGTCTTCTCTCAAAAGGCACCTATTTGAAAACACAAAGCAGACTACTTTGCTATTTTCATAATTTTTAAAACTAATGTTGAACACATTTCATTTTATCCAGGAGTAATTCACAGAGAAAGCACCTTTCCTGAAGTGAGGTCGTCATTTAGTGTTTTGCAACCTTCAGTCTGTTGTCATGAACATGTGCACAACTGTGCCACTGGAAATGAATGAGATAGAAAAGGAAAACCTAATTACAAGAAAATGCTTTCTTCGCGAATTTTGCAAATAAATTTCATGAGAAAAGTGAAGTTAGTTATGTACAAGTGGAATGTGTTTTAAGATTTTCCCCTGGGTAAGAAACTTCATTTTTCTGAGGTGTATACTGGCCTCTAGTGGCTCCTGTCTTCAGACAAAAATATGACAGCTGCCATATTTTAAAAAATACTTATTGGGATGGTTTATTTCAAACATATTATGCTAGGCTAAATGACGTATTTATTAGCTCTGTATATTTGTAACTGCACATAAGTGCCAGAGGTTGTTAATCTTCTGGAAGGAAAGCTGTCAATAACAGAAATGTATAGTTAAATATATATATATATATATATATATCTCACTATGTAAGATACATATGAATCAGAGATAGGCTTCTATCCAACCCCTTAATTTAAACATCCTTATAAAAGATAAGAAGATTAGATTCAGCTCCAAAGTTTCTAGCTCCAGCACATCTGCACTGCAAAAAGCCATGTGATATTCCTTCATCTTAGCTGACTGCAATGTATAGAATAGTTGAATAGAAAAAAATTGCTGGTAATGTGTCTCCAAGTCCAAAGTATAAATCCTCAAAATTTTTGCTTTTGTCTCATCTAATCCTAGAAGTGCATAAAGCTTGTGGGAGCCTTAAGTCCTTTAATATTATATATCTTAAGGATCTTCACAGTTCTGATTTGGGGCAGCCCCACATTCACCTGAGTCCTGTGATGCTGAGCAGTAGAAGAGTATCACATACTGAGCTAGGATACATAAACTAGGTATGGTTTTGCCTTGCTTACCTGAAGGGAAAGGAGTTTTCTTCACCGTGTGCGCTTGCCAAAATAGCCTTTATGCAACTTGCAGTGGGAACCACCTCTTTACTTGCAATTTCCTCCTTTTACTTCTTATTGCAGTTGGACAGTCTTACCAAAGGTAAACCGTTGGTAATTGTGGGAAGTCAAAGAAGCAGGTAGGAGACCATGTGTCACCTTCGCCCTCTGCCTGAAAGGATTCAGACTGATGTCTCAGCTCCCATGAGTGACCAAAAATCCAGACTATCTTCTGTGGTTGTGTCCTTTCTGATTAAATTCACCCTGGATGCCAGAACTGGTGTCAGAAAGGCAGTCAAAGCAACGCTGACTCTCATAGCCCCTACAGTCCACTGTGGAGTTAGGACACGACAGCAGTCATGCATTTCTAAATGCCCTATCAGCACCGTAACACAACCAGGTCAAAGTGCCTAAATGACAGCACCACTAACATTTTTAGTGTTGTTGAAATATAAGTGTTCCCCTAAAACTGGGAATAAACCTTACCATGGTAAAGTGACATTTACCTTGACCAATTTAAGACATCTACAGTCTTTTATAGCAGAGCCAGTCACTGGGGAAACCACAATGACAACAGAGGGAAATGGGTGCTCCTAGGGAAGGGTTCATCTGACTGGTTAGAGAGATCTTCTTAGGGATAGGCTGAACAGCACATCAGTGCAAGTATTCAATTAGTTTGACTGTTATTCAGCAATTTTCATCATTCACGAGCAAACAGGATTTGAATCCTACAGGAGCAGACGACACAGGCAGTTAGTCTATGGACATATTAATAAATGCCCACAAACCTGTTACTTGCATGAAGTTACACCTTGGTAGGCTGAAAAGTCTTTAATATTTTATTGATGCTTCATTGTGGGGAATCTTAATTTAGCTAATGAAAAACAAGTAATTAACTGAAATAAAGATGTTCAGTTTTCTCCTCTGGGTGTAATTATTCTTTCTTTTTAAATTTGATAATACTGAATCATATAAAGCTCTCTTTTACCTCTTCTGCCAGCCTAAGTAGGATTTTATGCTCTTCGGTGTGGATGAGCACTGCTGGACATGTTACAGCACATCTCCTCAGATGAAGGTTTTTGTTTCAAAAGCAAAGGTAGCAAAAATGATCGTTCTCATCTCTTAGCTCTTTCAGTGCCCAGCACTATAAATTGATGAACACTTGAGCATACATCTTCTCTTGCAATCATGTTATCATACTGGCTATACCACTCTATCTACAACACAGGTCTTTTGCATTTTATGCACTCTGAACTAAAAAAATCATATAATACCTCTGAGGGCTATGAGGCATCGCATGGGCCTGGGAAGAGACTCAGGCCAGGTCATGTGCTGGGTGGATGTGGACTCCCTATAGCAGAAGCAGAGTGCCTAACAGTGTCCTCTGCACCATTATATTGGGCAGTGGTCTCTTTCTCGAGAGTAACCATGAGGATTTAAGCTGTCTGGACTTAATTCTGCTCAGGGCTGATTATCAGCAACTGCAGAAAGTCACCTTCATTTCCTCTCATCCCTTAACGCTGAATCCTCCATGTGTCCCCATAGGAAGGGACCCCCATAGGAAGACCACATACATGCAGATTACATTGCAAGATCTCTTTTTTTTTTAGGATGACTAACAATTATTTTTGTTTTAAAAGTGCTTGAGAGATTCCCAAGAAGATAATAAACAACATAATTGAACGGTATCATCATTATAAAGCTGGGCAGCAAAGCAGTGAAACAAATAGAGCTGGCTGAACTATGGGAACACTTTTGTCCAAAATGGATCCTTTTGTTGAACGTTATTATTGCAAATAACAATTTGAAAATGCTTCCTAGGCTTTAAAAGGGATCCCTTATTGCTTCCTGCAGCTTGATGAAAACCAATTAATGCTCTGAAAATAATGTGATATGTCCTGAACTGACAGAGTTATAGTGCTTTACAAGTAAGTAGGCATTTTATATGTTTAGAAAATTCTGTCATTTGTCTAAAATACTAGTGTTTTTGTAATCGGCTATATCTAAAATGGGTTGGTACATGCTGTAGTATGTCAGAAAAGCTTTCTTACTAAATATTTAGCAGGTAAAATCATCTTTGGTTATCTTGCTAGTTCCAAGAACCATTACCACAACTTCAGAGTGGCAGCATGGAAATAACTAAAAATTTAATTTCATGGTAGAATGATTTCAATGGCATTTAACATATTACAAATAATTGTGAAACAATAAACAAGGAAATGAGGTGGGTCCACTGGGAAACTCATCTGCAGAGAGGCTGATGGAATGTCACTCTCGATGCTTGCTACATGGCAAATCTTTTTGCTGTCTTTTTACTGATTCCTGTTCTACTGGGAATGGGCAATCCCACATATTTCTGAAAGCTGGTGTTATCAGGAGACAATTGCTAATGGCAATGGCATACAAATCCTAGAACACAATCAGAATAATCCCAGAAAGTTGCATGCTGGCCCTCAGTAATTTCTCCTTCCAGGTTTCATATCACTGTGGTCTACAGACATCCCAGATCTGGGTTCACACCCTAACCCTTGTGGGACTGTCGTGGCTTAACCCCAGCTGGCAGCTCAGCCCCACCCAGCCCCTCGCTCGCTCCCCCACAGTGAGATGAGGGAGAGAATCAGAAGAGTAAAAGTGAGAAAACTCATGGGTTGAGATAAAGACAGTTTAATAAGTCAAGCAAAAACTGTGCACACAAGCAAAGCAAAACAAGGAATTCATTCACTGCTTCCCATCGGCAGGCAGGTGTTCAGCCATCTCCAGGAAAGCAGGGCTCCATCACGCGGAATGGTTACTTGGGAAGACAAACACCATCACTCCGAACGTCCCCCCGCTTCCTTCTTCTTCCCCCAGCTTTATATGCTGAGCACGATGTCATATGGTATGGAATATCCCTTTGGTCGTTTGGGGTCAGCTGTCCCAGTTGTGTCCTCTCCCAGCTCCTTGTGCACCCCCAGCCTCCTCACTGGTGGGGTGGGGTGAGAGGCAGCAAAGGCCTTGGCTCTGTGTAAGCACTGCTCAGCAGTAACTAAAACATCCCTGTGTTATCAACACTTTCCAGCATAAATCCAAAACATAGCCCCATACTAGCTACTATGAAGAAAATAACTCTATCCCAGCCAGGATATCCACCCAAGGTCCTTCATACCCAGACAGACAGAGCTTCCTCTCTTCCTTCTTTTCTTTACTTTCAGTCTTAATCATTTGGTCTTCCATACATAAAGCCCTCTCCTATTCATCTTGTGCCAAACACCCCTCCAAGTTCTTCCTTGAAAAAAGGGCCCTTCTGTTATCTACTGCTAACTTCCTCTTCCACATATCTCTCCTACAGTATGTTTGACCTTGCTATATCGGTATATACAGAAAGACAGGAAATTTAAATGTTTACAAAGAAGGTCAACAACTTACATATTTTTCTGACTATAAATGAACCAGATGATCTGACTTTTTAATATAAAAAGCTGATGCCTGTATGACCTCTAAAGCAAGGCTTTAATTCATCAAGGTCTTTACTTCTAAATTTGGATCCTCTTAAGGGTTGGAGAGCTTGACTAACTGGGATTACTCAACAGAAATCACAAACCAGGTTCTGTATTTGTCTTACCTGTCTATGTTGTATTCTGCTTATCTAAGAGCTGAGGAAAATTTGTTATGACTACTTACTTCCTCCAGATTTGGAGACATGAATGCTACTATAGACCAGCAAGGCTCCATTGGTCACAGTCCTCTTAACACTTCCATTGATCAAAGCTTAATGCTCTCCAAAGCTGTAAGATTCATCATACAAATTTCCAGTGTACACCTGGAAATTTTATGTAGATTAAGATTCTGAGAAATCCTTTAACCATTTCAGCCTTAACCTACCAGAAGCTTTTTCTTGCTCAAAAGAAAGAACCTGCCTGGTTCTTGGTTCCTGGTAAAACAAACCATAATTCTGAGGCACGTTTTGCCACCTTTTTTCTGCTACATACTTACACTTAATTATGTTTGTGTCACTAATGATACCCCATTCATTTCAGGCCCTGAAATGTGTCATTTTTTCCCAGGGGTTTTCTGGTTTGATTTGGTTTTGTTTTGCTTGGTAAACTCTGAGAAAGGAAGGTGAAGAAGGAGTGGATTTGTTTAATCCAAAAAGAAAACAAAAGAGAATGAACTGGGATATTCGGTAAATATTGTAAATGGTAAATATTTGGACCTTTACTTTTAGAAAACAAAAGATAAAACAAATGGCAACTTGTGCACCTTGGAACTTTTTTAAGTATCCAAACTTTTTTAAGGAACACAAGACAAGGTTTTGGACATACCTTGCATGAAACTAACACCGCTTATTGCATGACAACTTCGTATCTTCCAAACAAAAGATTGAAATTGATATGGGAAAAGCTCAGATTCAGAAAATTACTGGTAAAATATATTTCTACTGCATACTGAGGCACATAACTCAAAACTGGTCTCTTACAGTATTTAGGAAATATGGAAAGTGTTTCTGGCATCCCTGAATGGAAATTCAATCATTTCTAGTGAGCTTGCTCAGAAAAATAGCTTGCTCCAAAGTGTCTGGGTGTGCCTGCTCATACATGAATTCTGTACTTGCAAGTGTCCACATAGAAGTGTCTAATAACTCAGACCTATAAATCCTGAAACACTGAAGACTTCTATGCAAATCAAGTTTCCACTGTAATTACATGTTTAAAAATATAAACTCTAGAAAATACTTATCAAAAAAAAAAAATATTGTTTTTTGACCAATTTACCCAGTTTCTGTGGACAAATCCGTGACCAGGCTTTGTAACTTCCACAACCTGCCCTCTGTAACTATTGTTTATCCTACATCTAAAAATACAAAACCAACGGTTTAAAAACAGGAAAAAAGGGGAAATATAACTTAAACAAACATATACATTAAGGTTGTGATGGTTTACATCTATTCTAGTGAAGATGTTTTCTTTTGTTTTGTTTTGTTTTCCTTGAAAATACTGTTAAGTCTTCCATAACACTATTAGTAAATGAAAACATGAAGCCTGTTTCTTCCCTGCTTTCCACCTTATGGAAGCGTGACTTAAAACGAACAAGCAGAAGGTGTCAGACACCACTTAATCACGATGGGAGCACAGTGAACTTCCTGCTGAGTGGTGTAATGACTATTCCAGGTGTGCATTAATGGAGAATCAAATGAACATCAGTTCAACATGCTTATTTGGAATATCTCTGGAGGGATTTTCTATTAGCTACTTCTTTGTAATTTTCTCCAAGTATCATTAACACCTATGCTGTATTAGAGTACAGTTTATACATATAAATCTTTATCAGGCATTTTAAGAGAATTGGTGCCAGGCACATTTCTGAGACAATGCCATTTTCACTACTTCTAACAGAAGGGCATTGCCTCAGGTAGCTGTGGGCCACGGCCCACCCAGCTAGCACCAAATCACAGTCTGTGTTAAATATTTTGTTATACAAATGATGCTGGGAAGAAAATTATAATCACTATCATTCACCACAAGTTGGAGTGCAAGGAAAATCCCATGGAGCCCATTCTTATCTATGCTGGATTTATCACCTTCACAATTATTGAAGTAGTAAGATGGACTACTGTTGCACATGGTCAGCTTCACTGGTTCTGAAAACCATGTGCTGGCCAAGATCACAGTAGCTGCTGCCACAGGCAAGCAACAACTGTGGCAAACAATTCTTGTGCATTACCATACTTCTAAGCTAAAGATCTCACTTCATAAACAGTGAATCCCCAAAATATTATATTTTAGGGAAAACGCTTTTGCAGAGTTGCCAGTGTGGGCTTGGGAGCATTGTGCTGATGAAAATTCAAATTCAGCATCTTTAGAATGAAACTGGAATTTCAGAATTTAACTTAAGGAGAAACTCTGATTTGGCATTATTTAATTTAAGTTCAGTACAACGCAATTTGGGAAGAAAGCACTTAAGTTACATTTTTAGACAGGTATATACGTATGCGTGTGTATGTAGATATATATCTTTTTATATATATATATATATATAATTACATTAATTCAACATCTATCTCCACTATAACAAATGCCACAGTTCGGGTTCAAATATGCTGATAGATAAAACACATCTGTTTTGCTACATGGCTTGACTGCTCCAAATAAATCTATGTTTTTACCCTGTGTTCATCATTATGCAACCTAAGTGACTGTATGTTTCATTTACATATGACATTTTTGAGTGTTAGTATTGAGAAGAACAGAAAAACATATTTCTTTCTTCTCAAAAAACTTTTTATGACCTTTAGGGGGCATAGGTCCCTCTCTCATTCTCTCCCCTAGCAGCGTACGGTTTCTTAAAAAACAAAAATGAAAACAAAACCCCTCCTGATATTACAGTCTGAAAGCTGCAAATGATTTTATGAGCCTTGTGCATTGATATGCCACAATTGGTGCTACATAACACCTCCGTAGAGTAGTAATAACCTCTTTCTATCACACTCTGTGAAGATGAAAAAAAACAATGAAAATCACTTTCTTCTTCTCAAAAAACACTGCCAAATATTTCTGAAATATTTTCTATTAAAAATATTTATATTCAACGTCTACTCTTTTTGAAGATAATCTTGTTATTCCTGCTTAGTTAATTTTTTATTCCACAGCCTGTAAGGTGTAAAGTGCCAAATATGTCAGATGGTCCTGTAACAACACAGAAGACATTTGAAAACAGAAGCCAGTTCTGAAGAAGTGACCCCATCTTTCTAAGCTTTCTTCCAGGTTAAATCTCACCCAAGCACTGCCTAGGCCTAACCTAGCCTAAATCATGATTTGTACAATGTACAACTCCAGCTTTTCCTGACAGATACCCTTATCTGTAGGGAACTGGAATTCCTAGGGTCTGCTTACAGGGTTTTTTTGTTAAATTTAATCCAGGTTCATCAAGATCACCACTTTGTGAACTGACAGACTACCCTAAAAATGCGCTTTGTCCACCTCACAGAAGCCAGTCCCCAATACATTTAGCATGGCGTCGTATAGCCAGGCTTATCATGAAAGAACAATAGGCAGTGCTGGAGAGAGCTTCAGGTGATACTGAGATCCATCTGCCTCCTCAAGCTTCTCCTACTTCACTCTTATCATATCTAACTTGTTCTTAAAAACTACAAGCTCCTTAGCGTCCCTCAGTGACGTACTCCAGCGCTCCAGCAGCTCTCTGTATTATTCATGTGGCCCGTAGAGGCATGGGAGTGATCTGAAATAATCATTGGCACATACAAAAAGTAGCAGGGAAACTGAGATGCGGCTACGGCCAAGTGCTCGCCAGCAGGACGCGCAAGGCTTGGAAATTGCACGCCTGTTCTCAGGCCCTTTCCTTTGCCTTTCTGTATAGACACAGTCAAAAAAGCCAGCTGGAACAGCTTGAGATTTTATGCAAAGATCGTCTTACAAAATACTGATCTGTCAGACCTCTGCCAGCAAGGCAGACCTCTGTTGGGTCCCCTTGTTCCAAGCCATCATCACATAACAGACTTCAGAGAAAACTGCGGTTTGTAAGAAGTAAATGCATTTTCCTTTATTCCAGAAAGATGCCGAATAAAAATAATGAAATAATTAATTATAATTAACTGCCAGAGTTTGAGGCAAAACTAACTTGAGGATTCTGAAGTAGAAAGTAAAAACAACAACCAGAAAGTTCGTAAATAAAGCAAGACTTAGGGAAAAAAAAAAGGTTAATCAAGTCAAGTAATCTATTAGTCCCTTTGAAACAATTAACTCTGCATTTACAGCTGCAGTAGGGAGGGGAAGGGACAAGGAATGGTCACAAATAAAAAGGAGGAACAAGAAAGAAAACATAAATGAACAACTGCTGCTTCTGCAATTTTCCTCAGGCCAGGCACTGAATCCAAACCTGAATCCAGATTGGAAAAGAAATCAGTAAGCCAACAGGTCATTAAAAGAGAAGGAAGATACTTTAAATTTGTGCTGCTCATTAGAAGCTTACTTTAACTGCTTCACACACACACTAGATACAGTCTGAGCTGTGAAAGTCACCCTGCTGTTTACCAATGATCTGCGCCAATCAACTCTGCAAAGGGTGTTTACTGAACAATTTCTTTAACAGATTTGGACTTGGTCCTGAGACTGAAGGAGAAGAGTATTGGAAAAAGCAGTGTGACTGCTGGCTTCTGGTGTTTTCTTTTTCTTTGCTTCTATTTCTTTCTTTTGCAAGATATTGAAGAGTTTCCGAGTTTCCACATTTCTCCTGTTTATGTCTATGGAGTTTCTATTCAGAAATTTAGTAAAGGGACAGCATTTGCCTGAAAAAAACATTCTTTGGTCTGATTTTTTTTTTTTTCTTTTTTTTTTTTTTTTTTTAAATAGAGAAATAAAAAGTTTGTCCCTATAGTTCATCCCAGGGGAAAAAAAAAAAAAATCACTCGTATTTCTGCAATCTTACCTCTTTTTTCTTTTCCCAAAGTAAAACATGAAACATGTTTACTGTCCTAAAACCATTTTATTCACAAGTCAAGTTCATGACATCGCCTTGTCATAGAAATGGGCCTGAGTTGCAAACGTAAGTACAGACCCCAAATTTCTGGAAGTGTATTTTTTGCTGGACTTTTTTGTTTTATACTTTTTTTCTGTATATTTGCCAAATCCATATGGAAACCTTTCCAGAGGTTCCCCCTCTAAATGCAAAGCTGTCTAAGTCATTCAGTTCCTTGCTGTGTTTTGAGTGTTAGTGATGTCTTCTTCATTTACTACAGGATAACCCAAGAATCTTAGCTCAAAACTTAGCCAAGTAAAAAGACAACAATATCACTTTAATATATTGTCTTCCACTCGTAGACCATCTTTTTACCTCTGTAGATACAGTCATGTGAATTTGGGCTTTAATAACCTGTCCATTTCTATCTTTTGCTTTTCAGTAAAAATAATTTAAAAATCCCACTACCATTATTTATTAGAAGAAGAAGCAGCAGGATTTAGTAGAAAAAAAAGAAAAAGAGTGGAAAAATGGATTATGAAACTATAAAAGAAACATGAAAGCAAGTGACAGGGAATTATTATCTTGGTCATTTAGAATTTATGGAGGAAAATTGCTAGAAAGATGTGGTGCATTATTAATACTTTGGCCTCAGCACTGGTGGTGCAGTAACGCAGTCAGTTTATATCTTAGCTTTTTCTTACTTCCCAGACAAATTCCAGATCCCTGAAAATGTACACTCACACAAAGAACTGTTGAAAGAGGCCAGCCTCACAAAGAAAAATTACCTGTACGAGTTCTCCATGTTTTTGTAAGAGGGTTTGGTGTGGGCACATGATTTTCGTCTATCAGCTATGTATATGGACAGGGGTTCCCATAGTATTAAGGCTCAACCTACTCGGCAAAACTTGTAGTCACTGGCTAAGTGGATGTTGTCATTTCTCCATATTTAACAAACTATTTCAAAACTGTAAAAAGAAAGACTGCTTGATTTTTGTAGGAATCAATGGTGATACCTTTTCCAGACAGAAAATTCATCAGCATGCCTAAGTTTTCCAGGAAAATTTATACTGCCCAGTTTAAGATCAAACCAGCTGCCTTCAGTTTTTCCAGAAGCTTCAGGGTATTTTTAAACACCTTTTCAAGAGATAACACATCATCTACTGTCCCTGCACTCACTGTATTTTTCAAGACACAATTTACAGTAGTCATGCATTTACAGGACACAGGAAAAGAGAAAAAAGACAGTCCACATGTCAGTCAGGAGAAGAAAACGCCATAGTAAAAGAGGTTAAAACTATCATTTGGCAATGAAAGATTTATTCGTTCAAATACTTAAACAAAGAGAGCAACCAAGTTGTATGGAAACCAACAAGGTTCAGACATGTTCACCTGTAGGAAGTTTGCTTCTGCATCCTTAATGAAATTATTGTGTCCAAAGATCTTTTTAATAAAATACCTCATATAAGTTTTAGTTGTGTCTTAAAGATTTTAGCTCATGATTTTAGCAAGTCCACACAGCTCTACCCAGAACAGATGAAAACATATAACTTTTAAATTGCTAAAATGTTCAAAAAGGGTTCTAGGATGGGAAAATGCTTTTTGTTTTTATATCCTCAATTTTCAGGAAAGGAAGACTACTGAAATCCAATTATATATAGCTGCGTCCCTGGGTTGAATGCCAGCCAGTGGCTCTTATCTTCTCCTTTGACTTTTAGGGCTTTGGAATTATGTCTGTGAAGGATCAGTAAGAAACCTAGTGATATTGGTTGTATGTTTTAATCTAGTCTTCTATTTATTTTCCCTCCAGAGTGCTACCTCTGAATCACACCTGTTTTCTCACACTGCCATGGTGGTCCTGGGCTGGTAGAAAAAAATGGTAAGCTCTGTTCTCATTTTATTTTGGCCTACTTCCCTACTCTTAACAATAAGTTAAGCAAAAACTCCAACATCCATATCCTTTATACTTTCCGCCATATACTTTCTGAGATATTGATCCTTTTAAAAACAAAGAGAGAGAGAAGAAAAACCTCAATTTAAAATTTACAGAATCAAAAAAACACCTCTGTCTCCTGTAATAAATCATTTGAATACAAAAAACTTCTTCAGGGTATCAAAGCATGCGATGCTGAAGAAAGTCAGTATATGAACATACTAAGAAACAGTCTATAAAACAAGGTATTACGTTCATTGAGCATCACTCTCAGTAAAAACAATTTTAAACTAAGTCAGTAACAAATGGCAAAACTGGCATAAAGTCTGTCTAGCCACACACTTTTTTGACCTGGAATACAAAACTTCAGTTTTCCCCAAAGAATAAAAAAAATCAGTACAATTTTATTTAATCTGATAGCAGTAAAGGTGCTGTTGGTCCCTAACCACACACATAGTAAGAGCAACTGAAACTGCAATACAGCTTTGCAAAGAAAAGCACTAGTGTTTCTGTGTTTCTACGAACATCTACCCGGAGTCCTGCCAAATGTAGGCTTACAGAGCTGGCAGTGGCATATATTTGGGGGAAAACAGTTGTTCTGCATGTTCTATAGGAACATGGTGTGCTTTCAGGAGAAACTAAGGTAGACATGGGATTGCTAGAGACTATCTGCTCAAGTATCCTAATATCCCATTGCCACAGGTAACCTGGATAATACAAAAACACAGGTAATACAAAACAAACGTAAGGTGGCCTAGAAGAACAGGGAAACAGACAGGACACAGGTGGTTGCATCAGCTGTGGCGTGAAGATGCTCTGAGCTGGAGCTGGTCTGAGGTGGGGACGCCACATGTCACAGCAGTGCTTTGGAACCCACGTTGTTTCATGTGGGCATATGAAGTGAAGGTTCTCTGCATGGATAATCCAAAACCCCATATGATCTCACCCTAAGTAATGCAGACTTGACTATAATCTTCCCAATAATCATGGGCTTAATGATGGATTTCCTTCAGAGTATCTCAGGAAGGACTAAGAAAGCTCTCAAGTTAAATCAGCCTTGATCAGGGCTCTTGATTTTATTTCCATCCTTAAAAATGTGGGTTTCAGGAAAGGTTAATTTTGAGTGAGTTTAACTGGGAGCACTTTAGTGTCTCCAGTGAAGTTCAGCACACTTACAAGAGCAAAGACCTTGGTGATCGAAGACAGATCAATAACTCCTACGCAAATGGAAAATAGTCTTCATTAACATTTTTTTTAATATAGCAGCCTTCCCCATCCCTTATTTATGTAACTGTAACTGAATTTACAAGGAAGAATTTTTCTTTAAAACTAAGAAAGCTAAGACAATTAGAAAATGAAGACTCCTTTTCCAGAAAGATGGTCATAAATAAAAGAGGAGAATTACTGCAGCATGACAGTTCAGAGATCCTGGGTGGAAGCAACTCCCCAGAGAATCCTCTCAGAAAATCAACAAACCCCCTAATCCTCAGAGGTAACTGTATGAAAATTGCTCAATTTTGAAGATTGTAAAGGTTCTCACTCCATTTGTTATTCTTTTGAAGGTCTTGTTTCCTCTCTTTCCCATTTCCCAAATTTCAAGGAAGGGACATCAGAAGATGAAGGACATTGCATTCCACTAAAATACTGTTTTCTGGAAGGCTTCATATAAAACAGGCAAGCACATATTGTTAGCAACAATATCCTAACAACGGACACTGTTATATGTTCATTCCCCTGGCTTTCCCCTTTATGTAGCCTTGTTCATCTGCCAACCGGCTATTCAAAAGGGAAAATTCATTAGAATATGCTTTATAATGCATCCACTGAGATCACATTCATTACTATTCTTGGTAGCTATTTCAGCAACATAAAGCAGACATCATGCTAATTTACCCTTCTCCATTATGCTTGGGGGTCTATTGTATTATTAAAGTAGTGGAAAGTAGTAAAACCACACCTATTTTAATGTTCATATAAAATATTGATCTCTGTTGGATAAAGGTTTTCATTTTTAATGCATTACATAACATTCCTGACTTTAGTGGTGGAGGTTACGATTTAGGTTATTTGAATTTATTTATATTTTTCATATGAAAAGAGATTTTCTCTTTGGTTTCTGTAAAAACAAGCAAAACTGTTGAGATGTCTACATTTTCTGAGCTCAATAAAGAGCCAAAATGTTTGTTTAATAACGAATGCATTTTTCATTTCTTAACTGGTACATTGGTAAATACAGTTGTCCTCAGTTCCCAGGTATAGGGAGGTACCTTAACTCCATTTTGGAAAAAGAGACAGGTATCCACCATTTCCTAGGAGTCTGATTTCTGTACGAAAGTACATCAACATCTCCAAGAGATCCCCAGGATGAGGGGACCAAGCCTATGAAGCATGCCAATGAGGTCATAGCCTCAGAAAAAGTATATCCTGGTGTTGGGAGTGTTCAGCCCTTCTTTCTGACTCTTCCTCCTCTGATTTTTCTGACTTTTTTTCCCTTTCACGTTTGATCTTTTGATTTAGAGCTGGTACTTGATACATGTTAAGGACAGAACTCCTTAAAAAAAAGGCAAAGGCAGGAAAAGGGAAGGGGAGGGGAGGGGAGGGGAGGGGAGGGGAGGAAACAGGGTTTGGGGAAGTGCTGTACCCTGCTGCAGTTCTCACATGTAATTTGTGCACACAAGGTTTCAAAGGCTGACTGCATTTTTTTAAAGAATTGCACAGCAATTCAGAAGGGAATTGAAAAAATTGTAATGTTACTAGTGGTTTTTGTTAACATTGTCAGCAGTCCTTGAGTCAAGGCACAATAAAATAGGTTATTTGCTTATCACTAATTTTACTAAAAGATTCTTTACTCCTCTTTGGTTTTGTTTTTGTCTTTTCCTCGACCCTTTCTTTCTCACAATCCTAAACAACTGGTTTTTTCTAGGCATTCTCTTTTTCTATTCCTGTATTCCCAAAACTTAATTTTTTTCTCTTATGTTGCCTAAAGCAGGCACTAGTGGGAGAACTATTCAATAAATTAAGTGAAATCTCTGTAGATGTGGACTACCTGAAACAGTGTAAAACAAATTATCAGAGCCAGCAACGTACAGATAAAATACAAACTAGATCAAGAGGGAACTTGGCACAACTTTTGTAGAAAAACAGTATACAATGTTGCGGTTAATAGCTATTTTGGAGTGGGTGGGATTATGAGATGCAGATGGTTTTGTGTGCTCTAAAATTCAAATTGTGAGAAAGCCTATGAAATTTTTCTCCAATTCAGAAATGTTTTTAAAGGAGGGGAACATCTGTAAGACAGTATTGCACCCTCACACAAATGCTTGGTGGCTGTGTGTAGAGAAACCTGGTGAAGTACTATGAGTGACAGGTAATCTGTGTAGTAATGCCATATGTTCGAATAAACTAGAAATTCAGCCCTCCGTCAGGGCCAGAGCCCAGCTTTTCCAAACACCGTGCAAGTACCTAGGCAAGAAGCCCTTGCCTCCCTGTACTTGCAGCCGAGGGCACCTGTATTGCTTGCTTCTCTCACATAGCTTAAGGATGGAACGAGTTAAATAATCCCACTTGGCAAGCGGACCACAGATGCAGAGAATCTAGTGAAAGCAATGATAAAAACCCTCATACTGTAAAGTATGTGCCCCTTGTAACTCATTCCCGATATCCTGATCAAGCTTTTGGAGCCTTTATGCATTATGCTCCCATTCAGCCAACATCAGACAAACGTCAGGGATCAAATTATAAAAATGTCAAAACAAATTACTGGTCTGTAACCCGTGATTGAGTCTATCGATAATAGATACTGACAAGCAAGGACTTAAAGCTAATGCTCGTGGAGAATTGGTCTCCTCTGTGTATTCTGTTTGTTTTCTCTGTTAGTTTTTCTATATTTACGTGCTCCCTTTGTGTGGCTTGCTCATCTGTGCATTACGAGTGTAGGCTGTGGGCTCTCTAGGGTGAGGCTACCTTTATATGCAACAGCAGAGTAGGGTCCAACCAGGATTTGTAGCTGTACTGCAAGGAAAACAAACATGGTTAATAAAAGGATTTCATTTTATTGAACTTTTCCAACTTAAGAATCAAGAAAATTATTTAATAGGCTATTTTGTTTACCAAATGTATTATAACAGATATATTTTTTTCTCTTCTGACAGGTATATTCCTGCATATGCCAGGATTCTAGAAATACTACGATAAAGGACAGGTATCTTGGATTTCTTTGTGTTATTTAATGTGTTCAACCCAATGGGATAAAAGGAATTTTTAAATCCTGCAATATATGTCTGGTTCTTTACATAAAACTAAACATCATATAACTCATCTAAGGAATTTACAAGGTAAGTGGGAGTTTCAGAAACTTGTTCTGAGATAAAGCTGTCATGTTAGGAGAGAAAGACAGTTCAGTGCACACATATGTGGTGGAAATGGGACGGTACATCTGGAATATGTCCTCATGCTTATTGCAATCTGAAATACCACTTCTGTATTGACTGTGTGAAAAACCCTACAACATCAAAGTAAGCTTTGGGATAAGATCATTGCTTGGAAAGAACAGCTTACTGGATATGGATTTTAAGTCCCAGGAAAAAATGGCAAGATGAGAAAGGAAATTCACAATACCTTGTAATGTACTTAGATCACCTAAACATCCCCTATGTTCAGAAATCGCTGCTTTTGAATAGGCTTGATTTACCTATACTGACTACCTTTATTCCCTTTCATTGTATATTCATTATAGTGGTCATTTATTTTTTTAAAAAAACTGACATGGAAGACTCTGGTATCGATATGTTTAATTTGGATTTCATGTTTTTTACAGTGCCCTTCTTGCAGAACATGATTTTGGAAAAGAGGTTGGTGGAGAGCAGGTCACAAGTGCTCTGGGACAGGCCTGAGCAATTCTAACACAATGGGGTCTCCTTGGGGGCGATAGTAATATAAATAATAATAAAATGCTAACAATTCTGCCTGCCAGGCTTCCTTCTTCAGGATATTACTGCAGTGCATCTGAATGTGCTTTGACCGGGCCAATGCTTTTTGCTTCCCTATTCTGGGAACTATTTGTTCCTTCCTACACATTTGTGACTTTCCGTTAAGAAAGACATTAAATGATTGAACAGATTTAACCTTATTTTTGGTCAGCAAAAGTCAATGAATTGCTGAAGATTTCTTTTTAATTCTTGGTTTCACAGAAGCTTCAAAACTGCCAAGAGAAAATACTATACGAAACTTTCCTTTTGAAATCTTGGGAAAGCCATACCTTTAGTCATTTACCTAAGTGTTAAGAAACCATCCAGATGCGGTTGCCGTAAAATTTATAACCAGAACCTACCTTTAATTAAAACCTTACTGCAACAACAGAGAAACAGTGGGCTTTTCCATCCAGCCAAGTGGAATCTGCACATTCTGGTTTATAATTCAATTTTTATAGTGCCCTTTTCAGAGGAGACTCTCTTCTCTTTCCTGTCTGTCTTCGATTATTGCTGGGCTGGTGCCACTATCACGGTCTGCGAGTCGCAAGACCAAATCTGCGTTGATGCAACACAAAAGAGCTGGTCCAGCTCCTCAGTCACTCCAGACTTGCATCTGACAGCACTCTGGAAGCACAGACCTTGCACAAACTGCCAGTAAAAACCAACCTTCCCAACTGCATTCCTTTAAAAGCCACTATTGTTCTCATTCACAACTGAACAGCTCAGCCTTCGTTTCAAATGAGAAAAAGAAGTCCAGGCTGCATTGAACAACTTCCAGACGTTTCCTCCACCCTCAGAACATTTCAATCCTATCATAAGGCTTTTGTGTGTAGTACCCCTGAGATGGGTATGGTTGTTATTATTCTCTCCGACAGGAGAAAAACTCTCCAATTAATGCCATCTTGGTATTTCTTTAATTTTCTAAAAGGAAGTTTCTGTATGTATTAACATGCAGAATTGGAAGGGCAGAGTAGTAAATACACGCAAGGCATAATTTTACTGGCAGACAAGTAGGTGATGAATTAAGTCTGGGGATACTTCAGCTTCTTTGGTAATAAGCCATTTTCATTGTGATCGCATATTGTTTTTCTAAGTCACATTCTGGGCTTCAAAACAATGCAAGCAGTTATAATTTATTTTCATTTTACTCAGTGTTATGCTAGAAAAACAATCAGCTCCAAGAAGATGTTATGAATGGAAGTGTCTTTAACACAAAGACACCTAGATAGCCCTTTTCACCTATTTCTTGATTAATTTATCCCTTTACTATAATTACTACCTAAAAATATGCTACCAACTTCCAGTGTGCTAGAAACTAAAAAGAAGGCTTTGTCCTTACCCAGGAGACATAGTGATCTAAAATACAGGGCAACTGGAGAGTTAAACTGGTGAGCTATAAAACAAACATCTGCCAAAACGTATATTAAAAAAAAAAAAAGTTCTAGTTTACCTCAGGTGCTTTCATTTTTTGACACATTCATATTAGGAAGAGAAAAATAGGGATATAGATTATTTATAATCCCTGATATAAATTTAGATTTGATACATATAAAATAAAATAAAACTGGGTTCTCTGTGGTGAACCAGCAGAGATGGAAATGCCCAATATCCATGGCAGGTCAGATAGACTTTGGTGCTTTGCTTACCATTGGAACAGGGAACAAAGGACTGAGGCATCTCTCCATAGTGCAAGGGAAAAATTAGGTAGATTTGAACACAATTATTTAAAAACCCCAACCCTGTGAATAGGAAAGCATTTACAGGAAAACGCTAAGTAGAAGGGCATCTTCAATCCTGCTTTTTGATACTTAAGTGCCTTTCATTATGCAGAAAACCTCATAAACCCAGAAGCCTCTGCTAAAGGTGAGTCCAGGCACAGTTTTTCATTAAGCATGGCCTGTGGAGGACATAAAGAAAGCAAGCTTCTGCTGAGCACACTCCTGGACAGAATTAACGTGTGGTAGCATTGAAAGTTTCCTTCCACCTGGAGGGATTCAGACCCAAGGTTCCCATAAAGCCAGGGTGGGAGCACGCCGCAGGCCTCACAGTGAAGCTGTGTATAAAAATCACTCAAAGCTTACTCTAAGAGGAAGCGTGGAGAGATAGAGTGAAAGTGTGAACCTGTAGCACTCTGATTAGGATGTTCAACTGGGAGGCAGGACAGCAGTTATTCATTTATTTTTTGGATCAGGTTGCAAAGTCAAATGCATATCCCCAGCAAGGAGCACTCCTATGAAATGTACAGGCACCTACGCAGGAGATCCATACAGCCCTGCATGGTGAGCTACTAGAGCTACCTGGTAGTAAACGCCATCACTAAGGAGTTGGCCCATTGGGACATCATGTTCTCCCAAATCATCAATGCTTGTCCCAAAGAATAGGGCACCTGTCCCAGCTATCTCTGGGATCTCTTTTTTTTTGGAATTAGCTGCCTGAAATAAACCCTTTTTACACAAAATAAACCCTTTTTACACACATTAGCATCCCTGACATCTAATGGTCTAGTGGTTCAGCATTTACATGGGAAGTCATAAAGAAGGATAACCTTGCGGACCAGCTTTGTTCCATAAAAACAGATAAGCTGGGTTCCCTTTCCCACTTGCTTGAGTATTAAAGCATTTTATACATAGTGTAAGTAGCATTAATTAGTGAGCAGGAGAGGACTTTCCTCAGTAGTACATCCACTGGAGAGGAGGTGATGTTGGTTCAAATCTTGACAAGCAAATAAGAAACTGAACTGGATCCTGCACCAGTTGGATTAACTTTCTCTCCACTGAAATATTGGTGCTGGTTGACAGCCGGCTGAACAGGAGCCGGCAGTGTGCCCAGGTGGCCAAGACGGCCAACAGCATCCTGGCCTGTATCAGAAATAGTGTGGCCAGCAGGAGTAGGGAGGTGATCGTGCCCCTGTACTCGGCACTGGTGAGGCCGCACCTCGACTACTGTGTTCAGTTTTGGGCCCCTCACTACAAGAAGGACATTGAGGCTGGAGCGTGTCCAGAGAAGGGCAACAAAGCTGGTGAAGGGTCTGGAGCACAAGTCTTATGAGGAGCGGCTGAGAGAACTGGGGTTATTTAGCCTGGAGAAGAGGAGGCTGAGGGGAGACCTCATTGTGCTCTACAACTACCTGAAAGGAGGTTGTGGTGAGGTTGGTGTTGGTCTCTTCTCCCAAGCAACAAATGATAGGATGAGAGAAAATGGCCTCAAGTTGCACCAAGGGAAGTTTAGATTGGAGATTAGGAAAATTTCTTCACCAAAACAGTTGTCAAGCATTGGACCAGGATGCTCAGGGAAGTGGTTGAGTCGCCATCCCTGGAGGTATTTAAAAGATGTGTAGATGTGGTGCTTAGGGACATGGTTTAGTGGTGGACTTGGCAATGTTAGGTTAATGGTTAGACTCGATGATCTTAGGGGTCTTTTCCAACCTAAATGATTCTATGATTTAATGATTCTAAAAACATACTGATTACTGTGTCCTGTTGGGACAGTCATGGACTAAATGCACCTACACTGGTTTGGCAGTGGAAATTACATGCCTATGGGATAAGGTGGCAGCCGAGGGAGAGTTTTGTGCATGTCATGAGCACATGATGCTGATGGAAATTCCCTCATGTTAAGGAGATGCAAGCTGGCTGGGAAAATCTGTACCTGATGGGATGAATAAGATCTGCTATCTTAATCTCTCCAAAAGAATAATACGGTAAAGCATTGTCTACCTCCATCTAAATTTAGCATGAGGGATCCTTTTTGTTTTCATTTAGTGGATTAATAATTACCTTATCCAAACATCCTCTTCCTTCTCACTGTTTCCTTCCCTATTGCCTGTTTCTCCTCTACAGCTGGGAGGAAGCACCTCTTGGTTCTACAGGACTGTCCCCTGGGTCACATTGCATTTGGTCAGTGCCCCTCACCCCAATTCAAGCTGAACACACATACCCTTGAGGTGCCAGAAGCCTAAAATATATGGGCAATGGTAAATAAAGATTAGGCACCAGGAAGGGTGGAGAGAGAGAGGAAATCTGTCATGAAAGGGTGAGCTGGGAAGTTACTCCCTCTGTTCCTCTCCCTGCTGTCAGGAAGAACGAGAGATGCTCAGAGTGGTTGCTCATTCAATACAAGGCTCTCGTCCCTCGTATTGCTAGAAACGGGTATCTGACAAATGCAGAGCTCCGTTTCCCTTCCCTGCCACCCGTGCCGTGCTTTAGGTGCTAGAAGGGAACAAAGTCCCCCTTTCTCTTTCTCCCTGCTCCCCTTCCTCCCCAGACAGACGTCCCCTGGCCACTTTCCTGTTGGAGCACCCTTCGGCAGCTCTGACTAAGGTTCCCAGGTCACCGGCATGTGCACGGGACTGGCCTCTTTCAGAAAAACCTGGTGACATGGGGCCAGCCGTTCTGCACACAAAACCCTGGAAGGTCCTAATGTGTTCAGCATGTGCAAGGTGATTAAGCTCTGACTACAGGGAAATATATAATCGTCTGCATATAGTTGGAGGTAGTAAGAAGAGAAGTTATTAAACATGGTATGAGGGAGTTTATTAGGAGTAATAGGATGGAATTGAGAAAGCAAACACTTGAACATATGGAAAAACTGCATGACAATGAGATCAACTTTAAGTACAAAAGGCTAGCATAAGGAAGTGGTAGAAACCACATTTAAAATTAGACTTAACACTAGAAAATGTGCTGTGGGGAACACGCCTGCCCTGGCAGAGAGATGTGCAGACTGATCGAGTAAATCTTTTCTCTCTGCACCTAGCATTCCTGGATCTGAAAAGAGGTCCAACCGCAACAGACCCAAACTCCATGTTTTGAGGCTTCACGCCGTCTCTGCTGTGATCAGCAGAAAAATGTTATCTTTTAAATACGTTACCTGCTACTGGAAATTGTTGCTGAGCTGAAAGTCACGGACAAGATGGGGAAAACAAACAAGGGAGATGAGGCTGTCTTTGCAGTGATAAAGGCCAAAGAGCACTTTAACAGGACTGTAATAGTTATTTATTTCCAGACTTGCCATCTTGCTGCGGCTCTGTCTAAAGATTTTATTATGCATCTAGCATTTTCTGGATGGAGAGGGGGCTGAAAGGAAACTAAGATGTGTGAGATTAAAAAAGAAAGTCCTTAAAATTATGTCCAGGGTGTAGGAAATGCAGACAATGTGTTTTGCCTTTCTTGCTTTCAGCATAAGGGGAAGAGAGCTGTCGGGAAAGTCTGGCTTGGTTATTTTTACAGCTACATGACTATTGCTAAAGACCACGTGGAGACACCGCCGACTGGAAATACCCACCCACCACCTACATGTTTATTGTGAAACCAAGGCAATAGCAGAAGGCACCGCTGCTGCTGTTATCAAGTCAGCTGGGAATACCAGCAATCTTCACGTCCTCTCAGCAGCCAGGCGATTCTGCAGTTCCAGCTAGGCAGGGAAACCTCGGTTCTCAGATGATACGACAGTGCATATATGGGTCTAAGAAGGCTTGAATTAACTGTCAGACATTGCCTCAGGACACAAAGATGCATAGATTTTTCCATTCTCCTTCTCTGCAATCTCTCCGCTTAATCCCACACAGCAGCTTGTGAAACCTGATAGGTCACGGGGGGGTTGCTTCCTGCAACTCTTGTTTTCTTCCTATGCAGACAGTCTCAAATGGAGCAACTAAATCAGGTTTAAGTGTCTGGCATGCAAATACCAGAAAAGAGCAGAGGTTTGTGTGGATATATTAATCGGCATATTGATTTTAATGACTGAATAGTGCTTTTTAGAAGGTAAACACGGAAATGGCTAAAGCTATTGTTGCAGTTTGGTATTTTTGGAGAGTATTCTGGTTTTAGGTCTAGAGATTTATATTTTTGACAAAAATCTTTCTCTTGCTCTATTTTATGCTATGTTGCAGTTTTACACCCTCATATATGGACTCTGGGGGTGTCTTTGGGCTCTTGTACAATTTTTATGTACAAATCAAGAGTATTTCACTGTGTAAACACACACCCAAATGAAGCAAATTGAACCATTTCTGTTCCTAACCACTTGCTCTATCTCAGAGTCCCTACAAAGCAATTCCACAGCTGAATATAATGTCTGTGGAATTTGGTGCTTTTTCATTACAAAATCTTGGCTAAGAAATTCTGAGTTTATATTTGTCATTGTTACTGTTAAGGACTTTGGCAGCATTATAGAAGAAAACAAGTAAGGTCAGTTTCATTATTTCATCCAAATGATACATATTTTCATCATGTGATTTGTAGGAAATATTGTAAGTAAAATGCCGTGGGGAGTTGATAGAGTACTTACTAATCAATACATCCTAAAAACAATGGCAGGTGGATGCTAGAAAAACATTCAGAAAATGGTCTAAAGAATTCTGAAGCTGTGTAGCTTCACTGATGTTGAAAAAAAACAATATTTGCATTAAACTCAACCATTGTTGTTCTTGATAATACTTCTACTCAAATGCATACATGGCCAAAAGAAAATCAGGAAATACTACAAGTTCGTGTTTGCTCTGCTGTAAGTGAGAGAAAAGACCAGTGTGCGTTTACCTCTTTTGAGATATGTTTTCAGTTGGCCTGTAAGTGCAATGAATTTGTCTTCACTTCCACACAATCTGAAATACTTTTCCCCATCTACGTTCCAGATCTGGCCTTTGACGTAGGTGACAGGATGTGAAATGGGTTCCTCCTAACCACTGCAGAACGTATTCTTAGAAGATTGTCAAGAGTTGTCTCAGCTGTCCTGAAGTCTTTGGTGACTCAACTCCACCATATTTCTTGCTTTTCGTTTTAACGTAGATTTAGGTGAACGGAGGATACACGATGCCTTTTTTTCTGCTGTGCTCCCGCGGTATTACTAAGGGATTGGTTAGAGAAGAAAAAGGCTTTGGAGGTCAGGAGTCTTGGATGGCAGGCTTCAATTAAACATTTAATTGAGTGACCTTCAGCAAGTAATTTCATTCTGCACATCAGTTTTCCCTCATGACTGTCATTTACAATATCCAGGACACTGAGATTTCTGGGTGGGTGGCACTGTAATTATTTGCATGACTCACATCCAAGGGCCCTGGTCACAGAGTCAACCCATCTGCGTTGAACACAGTACAAGACTGACAAACACATATACAGATTGTAAAATCGTGTGTTAGGGACAAAGTAACAATAATCCATCATGCAAACAACATTAACATTAGCTGTCTTTCATGACTCTTGCACTAGAAAATCCTGAAGGAAGCCGAGCTTTGAAAATGAGACAAATAGATGAAACATCCACTAAAAATGACTTAGTCACAACAAGTTCCCTGCTCACCATCAGATTGTTTTGAGAAGCTGCTATCTGGAATATTTGAGGCAAAGCAGCTGTTGCCAGCTACCCCCTCCACAGTGAGCTCTGCATAGAAAGCATATGGCGAGGATACGTGGAGGCAGCTAGTGCCTATGTGATGTCACCCTGAAGTGATCAAACATCTGAGTTTTGTTTTATTTTAAAAGGCTTTTTTCATTAACAAAGCCAAATGTCATATTCTGTTACCCTAGTCCTTTCCACAAAAGGATTATAGCTGTCTAGTTTATCAGGGTTCATTTTTTTGCTAACAATGCCCACATTTCCTTCTCTTTACAGTATGATAAGACATTAATCTTGATTTTCTACTAATCAGTCCAAGGATTTTAACACTTAATACTTTATGTGTAGAAAGCAAGAGAACTGTCAGCATGATATAATTAAATTCTCTCTCATTGACCCTTAAAATATTTAACAGCACCTCTTGCAGTCACATAATTACAGTAAATTGCAGGGAAAGTGTCCAAATTCAGTCAGATCTCCTGAGTTATAACTGCATTCTGCATTCCTGAACCCACAGCTGTTAGCATTGCTGCCGAGATGTATCTAAAAAACCTTGAAAGAGTAACAACTATATAAGCATAGCAATATTAGGTAGAAAATCCTACTTACATCATTGGTGATTTGTTAGATATTGGAGACCTCACTGCAAAATGTTTCGATTTTCCATTCAGAACACAGTTTCTAGGATTTAATTAAAATAATTTACTAGATATTTTCTCTCTGATCTCCTTTCTCAGTAACCAAATCTACATAAACAGATATCAATTACAAACGCTTCTGATTAGAGATATTCAGGGAAGTATCAATGTCCTGGACCATGAGTTTCAGAAAAATGAACACCATATCAGGCCATTTAGAGGTAAGATTCAGGAACAGAGATATGAAAAACTAAATATCAAAGTCAGCTTTAAGACTGTCTGTCATTCTCACACGCACGGAAAGGATGTCAGGGTACTGATTGTCTGAGCGCTGAGACAGTCCACCGATTATGTCTGAGATGGTGCAGACATCCTAAATTAAGGTCGCAGACATCCTAAATTAAGATTTTTCTTTTCTGGTATTTGTTTAAGATAATTAACTTTCAGTTTGGATCCCTATATATATATAGGACTGGACGGACAATTTTGTGCTGAAAAAACAAGGTTTTTATTTACTCAAATGTCCTCTTTCACAATGCAGAACTTCCATGCAGTGACAGCCAGGATCACCATACACTCCAAAACCACCCCCCCCCAAATATCATTATTTAAAAGAAATCTGAGAAGAATTGGTTTGCCATCTGCATCCTCTGCTGGTCCATTTCCTGGCTATTGATTTACCAGAAATGCCTTCCCTCTCCGAGTCCTCCGTGCAGGACTGACCATGCTCAACTAATTCACTGAGCAAGTGAAGGGGAGGATCTGCATTTCAAGGGACCTCACTGCTGAGCGAGAGCAGCCACCCTTCTGATTCACACCAGCAAAGCTCTGTTCTCCATAAATCTGATTTCCCTAGACTTTTCCTGCTGATCAAAGTATCGCCCAGTGATAATGCGGAGCAGGATTGGAGGTTTCTTGGCTGCTGGATGCAGACATGACAGCACTCGAGGTTAACAGATGTTTTTGCTTTATCAGAAAATGATCTCAGCTTCCACCTCCTGAATATCTCATGCTAGAGGGAAATCAGACCAAATCAATGGAGCAGATATTTGAGGAGCGGGAGGAGACCTATGTTTCCTTTAACCTAGGCACCACCAGGAGCCCCAGCCAGCTCTGGCACATCCATCTCCCCTTACTGCTGTGAGCGTTCAGGACGGACAAAAGCCATTTTCCCCTCTGTTTTACTCCACAGCGTGTTCAGGGCAGTTTTCAAGGCAGTTATGTGCTTCCTCAGACAGACAGAGTAGCTGGGCCTGGGGCCAGGAGTCCGGCTCATTGTCCAGAAATGTGATTCTGATTTGGACTTTGTGATGGGTGAGGGAGCTGCGCTGAGCTTCCTCAGGAAAGAAAGGAGTTTGGCCAAAGCCTTTGTAACACAACGCAAGTGTAAACCCCAGAGCTAGAGAACGTATAGCGATAGAAGGAGCTTTGGCCAGCCTCATTTATATCGCTTGCAGCACTGCTATGACTTGCAGCTGTACCACAACTGTATTGCATGTAAATGCTAATAGATCATCACTGTGCTCACAACCATGAAAGGACACTGGAACCCTTCGACATATGACCTAGAGTAAATGGCTCGCACTGACCTCACAGCTGTTTGCCTCTACTTTGGAACAGGATTAAAAATACACGGAGAGCAAGGAAAGGGGCTTCGTGCTGGTATCCCCCTTGTGTGGAGCGCTCCCCCTTAGAAACTAACCGTGGAAGAGCAGAGAGGCAGGCAAGCTCCCCTTCCAGGAGCACTGGCTCTTTGCAGACTCAGTGGGATCTTAGGTGGATGGGGACAGTGCAACTCAGTAAACCAGGCTGCCAAGGCCTGGCAACACAGCTTTAATTATTCGAGCTGTTTGCAATTTGTTTATTTTCTTGATTGTTACATGATGATGTAAGTAATCTGTTTTTAATTATTTATTCCTTATCCTTTCAACTTCCTCAGGAAAGAAAGGAACAAAAGAAATTTAATAAGCAAAGAAAGGAACCTGAAGTATTTCCAAGGTCTTCTGTCTTACAGGTCAGGACTAGAAAGAGAGTAAGTTACCAAGAGTAGGAATTCACAAAGGTAGTTAGGATGCTGGGAAAGCAGGGATAAGTGTTTCCTAGTTAGATGGGTTTACATTGCATAGAAATAACCTCTGGTGCAGGGATGGAGCTCAAGACTCCCTACCAGGCTCCAAAACCCTGAGCTTTTGCTCTCTTTCTCATCCATTTATGCCAGATCCTTGCCCCTATAATAGCACGTTGCTTCAAGAAAAAGTGTGGTCAGGCGCTCTGTGAAATCAGAGCTGAGAAAGTAAATGGTGGTCTCTGAACTTCTGTTTTCATTTTTTGTGTAAGTAATTGCTCTATTTTACAAAAGATAACAGTAGCACCATTTCCTTGGGAGACTGTGCTTTCATGGTTACCTGTGCCAACCTGTAAAAGAGGAGTTGAGGCTTTCACTCTCAATCAGACTGAGACATCTTGTGAGTGTGTCTGTGTGTGCCTGCCTAAGCTCGAGAAAGGAGAGGAAATTCAGCCCCACGACAGCAGTATGCCTATTATTTCTAGCCGGAGCACTTATTTGCTTTTTCAGATACACACCTAATTTTTGCCAGTTTGCCAATCTTCCAGTAATTCTTACTATGTGAGTAACCGCATGCCCCATTTTGGCACTGCTCCCAAGGCCAAGAAGCAATAGTTAAACTGGGCTGGCCCTGCAAGCGGGCAGCGCGGCATTTCGGAGAATCGGGGCTCCTTCCTCAGTCACAGAAATCTCTAGGAAATCCACAGCTCCACATCTCCAGGTTGAGTCTTTTATCAGAGGTATCCCCTCAGGAATCACACTTACCTCTTCTCATGCCAGTGGGATCTTCCTTGACTTTTACGGTCCTAAAAAAATGGATCTTTCTTTTTGATTTGCCAAGATCAGACAGGATCTGGATACAGCTCTCGGTAGGATATGACATTTTATGCTTGAAAAAAAAAGACCTTTATGTAGAGCAAGTACAAGGTCTATTCATTTATACAGTAAGACTCTAGAACACCCTCTTTCTAAGCTTATCCCATTGGATTTTTGTATCTCATTTTAAAATTTTTCAAATAATTGCCCTATAATTTACGATGATCTTTGCTTTGCTCCTCCAGACCCATACTGCTGCCACCAGACTATCGTTCCGCAAACAAGTGGGCACAGCATTCTTCTGTAGGAAGGACAGAAAAGGGATACAGAGACAGAGCCGGTAAGAAACAGAGCAGAAACTAAGGACTCCCAGAGGGGTTTTGTTCAGCTAACAGCAAAAGCTAGTTATTAGTAATTAGCCTGCAAAACCAGTTGCCTGCTTACCCCCTACTATAATTTTTCTAGTGATTTCTCCATCTCTGGCTAGAGAAGAAGATTTGGCATCCCCAGCTCTAAATAATTTTCTCTCCCCTCCCACTACAGTATTTCTACATAATTTTATCCCAAGAGTACTGAAAAACATGAATTCTCACACGGCAATCAAAGCTCTTAAGTACAAGGATGTACTGCTAGGCAAAGGTACCAGGCAGACACATTTACCCACAGGGGACACAGCACAGGTAGCAATAGTATCGGGTGTCAGCATAAAAAATTACTAGCGCTAATGAGATTAAGCTATCTGTTTATACTAGAAAACAAACTGAAACTTACAGTTCTGGTGCTGCGCAATGGATAACTGATACCTAATAAATAGGCTCAGTTTTCATAGGAAAATCTGTGAAAGTGGACAGTAATATATATGTTTAAGTTATCCACAATATAATAAAACAGTATCCATTAAAAGCGACCAAAAGAGAGAGGACTGCAAGGAGAGAACAAACAGCAGCACATTTGCAGCCTCTAAAGCAGGGCAATTAGCTTTGCTAAACTGATAGCAGCAGCCACCAGGAACAGGAGCCCTGCCCGCTGAAGTGAACGGGATTACACCGCTGCGAAGCGTGGTGGGGTGAGACGGGTCTGTCCTTGCTCCCCAGCTCCCCGCGGGAGAAGGGGATTTCTCTGCAGACCGACCTACGCCACAAGAACAGGCCTACCCCCAGGGAGAAACATGCTAAAAGCACTTTAAAAATATTTTTCCTTTCTAAGGAGGTTGCTTCTTCATCCAAGATGAGGCAAATGAAATGTCTCCATTCAAGTCCTCTCAGCCTCACTCCTTTTTAATTCATTTTGGCTTTGTGACAGCTTCCCTTTCCTACCCCATTGCTCTTTCAGATCTCGCCTCTTCCCCCAGCTAGCTGTCAAAGCTCTGCTTTCTCTCTCTGGCTGCTATTTAACGTCTCTGTGCAAACCCCAGACCACAGGCTCTACCCCACACGTCTTTTTTTTTTTTCCCCTTGGATCATGCTTACAGACTCTCATCTTACTAAAATACAATGGAAAAAGACCACTCCCTATTTTGGCTCCCGTATTTATGCTACCGTTATAGGTCTGCTGCAAGACAGAAGAGACGTGTTTGTGTTTGCGCCTTGCACAGCGGGACGCTTCGACACCTCCACCACAAATGCACCTACTCAAAAGGCCCTTTCGGGCCGTGCGCTTGCGGTTAGCAGGTACTGACCAGCGGAGGCAACTGCTCCGCGTCAGCCGGCAGGTCCCTGTCCCTCTGGTCACGTCTCCCCACCCCGCGCCACCAGCCTCCCCAGAGCTAGCTCCTCCGCCGCCTTCCCCCGGTGCGGAGAGCGGCACTGCTTCGTTAACGCCAGCAGACGCTTGCAGAGGTAAAATTATCAAAGAATTTTAAGTACTAATTTGACTCCAGAAGCACATTTACAGCGACTGCTCATGACAGATGCTGGATAACCGCCTGGAAGGTACTAAGCCCTTGACTCGGGCTGAAATACGTGACTCAGGGTGCCGGACTCCCTTCGGTAGAGTGTCCGACAGCGTGCAAAAATGCAGCGTACCGCAGTCCTTCGAGAGAACTTTTATCCATTACTTGGACGTATCTAGGATATTGTGAAAGCTCAGATGGAAAAAGGTCTGCAGAAGCTCTTTATTGGATCATGGCATTGTCATTGTACATGAGGATGACGCATTTCTAGCCTGTTGAATCACATTTTTTAATGATCGTGTATGGGACCTGGATACGAAAATATTTTGGTGTATTAATAAAGGTTTTTCTTGTCTGTGAAATCATGTGTTGAAGCATTCTTATGAATCAAATCACTTTTTGTCCTTAATTTATCTCCTAGCTACTTCTCTGGGAGACTATTTAAAGTGAAACCCAGAAATTTTGGTTCAAGTTTGGATTTTTTTTTTTCTTCACAGTACTCCGGTGCTAGCCCAAGTACCATACATTTTTCCCGTCAAAATGCCCAATTTATACATTCAAAGCTAATAATCGATGTTTCATTCAGTTAAAACAGAAACATTATGATGTTAACCCACTATGACTGGGTTAAGGGAGATGGACTTGCAGACACGGGAAGAAATTTATTATCTTGTTTTTGTGAAGTGCTTTGAAACTCCTGAACTATTACAGAAGAAATAATCTTTCCAATCTCATGACCATGTTCAAGTATAAGCCAAGTTTACAAGTGTCATTAATGTGATGACAAATCTATTTTTTCAGTGAGTAAAGGCAACCTAAAAGGATAGCAAACCATGTCAACATCACAGCCTTCTTAAATCCGATGTCAGAGCTACTTGTATGACCTTGACTTACCTGAATAGGGAGTCTTTAATGAGTATTCAGTTAAACAGCTGCATAGTTTTCATCTGAATAAACCTATGATTGCCGCTCTAGGTTAGAAATTCTTAGAAAATACCAGAAAAACAAATAAAAAACAAAATTACCATTGTTTTGGAAAATGTTCCCATTGGATGCCTTCCAGTTAAATGGACTATGTTTTGAGTGATGTCTACCACACTCACTGACCCTAATGATGCTGTCACTTTCAGAATAACAGTATTTGCAGACATAAATATGACAAAATACGTATTTCAATTATAAAATATTAAGTTTGGCAGACTCACAAGGATACAACAAAAAATGTTGTGACCAAAGTCTCAAAACCTTTGAGCCTCCTTATACTCTAAGTGCACACTTAATGTCTCCAAGAAATCCTTGATGCCCCATACGAGCAGACACACAGTCCCTCCAGAGGTCCGCGCAATCTCCTTTTGTCTAAGGACATTATGAAGCTCCTTGGCCATTTCCTAAAATTCTCGGTGTAGAGTCTCCATCTCCTAATTCATTTATATCACTCCTTTTGGATTCAGGACCATCAGGAGAATTGGAGCACTTGGTGCATGACAGTTGGTATCCTTGTTATCTCACAGTGCCTTGCTGTGCTTTTATTGCTATGTATTATACTTCTAAGATTGCGATCAGCAGTATTAGAAGGCAACACATAACGTATTCAAAACACAGCAAGCTGAAAGTGGAATCACTTCTGTACACAGTAGTATAAAGCCATTAAAATGCTTTTAATAGTGCTGTGGCTCATTTTTAAAGAAATAAAAAACATTTTTACAACACACACTGGGTTATAAATTCATGCTTTTCATATGAGAAGAGGACATTCTGCGATCCTTGACTAAAGAGGCAGTTCATGGGGGAGTAACGCTTGCCAAGTTAATTAAAGAGGAGCCCGAATTATCATCAATTCAAACAGGAAACAAGAGAGGAAGAGTGTTTTTTTTTTCCTGTATGTCTTTTCAAGATCAATTCTTTAACTCCAAATTTAGAACTGTTTGGAACTAAGCCTGGTTGAAACAACTGAACGATTTACTATTGTTTAAAAATAAATACTATGACTCTGGAGTATACTATAAAAGTACTTCTGTGGTTATTTTATTCCTTACATACTTTTGTCTTTTTTTTTGAGAGGGAGAACAATTTTTCCTCTATCCTCCTGTCACCAAAAGGACAAGAACAATTCGTGTTCTATTAATTAACAGTGGTCAAATGCTTCTTGACTTTGTAATGTTTTTCTCTTTCGTTATATGGTACTTCAAAAGAAGGGGATTAAAAAAATAGATGGTGTTATTACTGTATGTACATAAACTGATTGCTAAGTAAACGAGGAGTATATCACAAGAAAGGCATTACTTGGAAATGGCACCAGTCTTCCTCTGTTTTCAATTAAACATATTCCAGGCCAATTCCCATGGCACCGTTTTCAGTGGAGGAGGAAGGAGATGTACTCTCTGTATTAGTAAAAGCCAAAATGTTAGCGGGAATTATTTTGTTGACATGAGCATGAGCAATATGGTAGTTATACATTTGGGGTGCCTGAACAAAGCTGGCTGGGTGCGGACAGGTCTGTGTCTTCAGACCTATCGCACAACTGTCACCCAGCCCAAGGAACAGACACGTAGCTGCTCCAGCCTTTGCCTTACATGCCTTTCCTGCCCGAGGTAACGTCTTCTTTTCCGAGGGGTCTCGCTGTGCTCCATTCCTGTCTGCCTGTGATGAAAGAATTGGCTGGCAAGCCAAACGCGGTCATGCTTGGGCCCATGGTTCCTGGAAGGGCTTTTTTATGGTGACGCATTACTCTTTCCATACTCCAGCTAGCCATTCGGGAGCTCCTCAGCGTTTATGAATCATCCAGACAATCATGTCTGGTGGAAATGCAAGCACAATGTTACAAGACTTCATTATTTGCCAACTTGTCGTATCACTGTAGAAAGAACTAGGTGAAAATAAGTCTCTGGTGAAACTTCTTTATCTGACACAGGCATATTTTGAGCAGCGTCCAGTATTCTTTGGATGCAGTGCACATCCAGCAACATGTGAGCACACCAGTCTTCTGTCCCTCAGTTTGCAAAGAGCTGGGTCCTTCACTGATTTCAACCCCCCTCCACAGCCAGAGAAAGGCCACACTAGCTTTCTAGACTTGGGAGAAATGAGGTTGAATGGCATGGCCATTTTAAACACCTCTGAAGTAAAAAAGCTTATGAACTGCTGGAAGCTTCTACACATGGAAGTCAACGAGGTAACATTCTTTCTACCATGAGCTGGTAGACATACAAAATCAGTTTTCTTCCAAATGAAAATCCAAAGCTGTCTACAGAGATAGCAAATAATCACCACCTTCAAACAGAACGAACTTGCTTGTCATGAGCAACCAGAGTGCAGCAGTTGACATCAACACATAGTCCATTTCACAACTTCAGACCTCCATTAAGTCCAGAGAGATTAAACAGTCCTTCCACAGCATTTGAGAAGACAAGGAACTGAACAAATCCCTTAGCTCATTATTTTAACTCTGCTGAAGTTAAAGTTGTGAGAATAATGAATTTATTAGTTTGGTGGCTGTTTGGAAAACTTTAAAATGCAAAAAAAAAAACCCCTACACTATAAATAAATGCTTTCTTTCTTTAGTGAAATACAAAAAAAAAAAAGAGCATTGTATATTTTACTTTCTTAACTTTTGGGGACAGTTCCAAAAATGTCATTTGGGATGAATGCAAAATACGGTTTTATTGTTTTGGCTCTAGGTGGCCCTGTGTGAGCAGGAGGGTTGGACCAGATGACCTCTGGAGGTCCCTTCCAACCTCAGCCATCCTGTGATTCTGTGAAATGGTCAAGTGAAAGTCAAAACTTTTCCAAAGTATTTCCCTTCCCCCCTCCCCCCCCTGAAATTAATTTACCTCATTTGATCTTTGAGGTCCTGAGTCCCTCTGGTGTAACATAAGGCGCCGAGTATGAGATTCAGATAAAAAACTTTCAGAACCAAGGAAATAACACTTCCTCTCCCATTCCTGAGATGTAGTTATTCTTTAGTTTCAAGTACTCTCACCACCCCTAGAAACTGCATCTGCCTTAAATCAACTACTTCATGGGTGGTAGTTTTTTTAGTTGGTTTTGATTTTATTCTTACAGAAGTAAGAGGATACAGTATCAAAGGAAATAGGCGTTGAAGATTTTTATTTTGCGTAGTCCCTTTTCCAATTTGAAAAAAATTAAAACCCCGACCAAAGAAAAGAACACTGCCTAAATGTGCTAGGGCGATACCATGAAACAAATGCAACAGATATTTTTTTTCCCTTCTTGCCACAGGTTATGCAGTGTTCCATATCTATTAGAGAAGTTTGTAGAAAATAATTTTTTTTCACTTATTCCCTTTCCCAGAGACACTCTTTTTCCAGCCAATTACATATGCCCCTACTTACTGACTTCCCCCTCTTCAAAAAGTGCAAAATTAGATAGATTGGGTAGATGGAACAAGTGACATTAATAGGAGAAATTGTCTTTGATCCTTAAGCTTTGTATTTTAAGACCTTGTTTTAAAGAGTTTTAGCTTAATCGTGTTACTGGAAATCCTTTTAAAGACTCTAGCATGACAGGGCTTTTTCTCTCTCTTTTGTTTGTCTACTTCTCATTCATAGCCTTTCATGTGACTCACAATAATGCATTGTTTCAACCCGTAATTTATTGCTGCTATCTCCCATAACACCTTGAGAAGAAACAGGATCAGAGTTTTTTTCTGTAGAATAAACAGAAGTGAACTCCACTGAACACCACCCCCAGGGCAACAGGGAAACAAGCTTGAACATGAAGCAAGCACTTCCAAAACAATACAGGAAAACACATCTATGGATGTCTTTAAAGGGAACTAGCTAGAAGAAGCCAGTAAATGCAACAACTTTTTGGCAATATAAGAAACTATACTGTAACTCAAACCTGATTTTCAGGGTGGCTTGTATTTTTCCTTCCAATACATCATGTGCTATGGCCCTACGCAGAGAAAAAAAACCCCACACTTTTGGACAACATATGTTCTAAAAGTCATTGACTGTTCCTATAATCTTCTTGCAGCTTTTCTCTTTTTAGCTGCTTGAAGCTATGCCAATCTAAGATCAACAAAAGAGATTTAGAAGAAAAAAGTTATGGACTGAATTATTTCAAGTAGGACGAAATCTCCACTCAGTGTACAGAATACACTAGAAGCTTAAAGATATTACAAGGTAAATGTCTCCTCATTTGCATTTTTATTGTATTAATTACTATTATTGTTGACAGTTTGAAATCAGAAAAAAGAGTCCAGAACACAGAGACTCATAACAAAGTTAAATGAGGATATGTTTCTGTACTGTTCATGATTTTAGCACTGGCACAATAAGAAAGTCTGATTGTTTTTATTTTTGAATTACAATGACAAAAATCATCACTCCACTGTTTAATCATTGAATCTTCTTATTTTACACTTGGCAATTCGAAAAAGCTTTTGCAGCTGTTGTCTACCACCACAAGCCTAACGGAAGTTTGTTTCCTAGGCTGATAGGTTATCCTTAACGTAGGCTGTTTTATTCCATGTAGGTAAACTTATTACCTACAAAAAGATATGTACTCTGCTGAAAATCCAGAAGCTGAAAACTTGCTTGTATTGGCAACTTCACTCTTCCTTTGACATCTTCCTTGCTTAACACACATACAGGAACAAAACCAGTGAGAGAGCCCCGTATTTTAAAGCTGTAATGCCTCCCTTGCTTCAAGTCAAACTTCAAGCCATCTAATGTTTCATGTAGATACTTTGTAATTTTGAAAGTTTAAAAAAAAAAAAAAAAAAAAAGATATTGTTAACGCTATTAACTCAGCTGCTCCATTTCCATCCAGGTAAACACTGCTTTTGGGGGTAATAAGCCAGATTTTACACTTCTATCAAAGGCTTACATTTTAAAGTCATACAAAAGGCATTTAGAGTATCAATGAATGACAGCAACCAACAATTTGTTTTCAGGAGGTAAGTGACCCCCAACATATCTCATCAATTTTTTAATGAAAGCACCCTAGGAAAATCTAATACAAAACAGAGGACAAGCTGTGGAGCATTCACCATGACCCGGGTTGCAGTTTTTAGAAATACCCCGTAGGTATCTCAGCCTCGTTGTTAGACATCAGCTGGTGCCGTAGCTACATTTTTTCTACTACATAAGTTTTGACACATGGGTGGAAGAGAGTAACGGGTGCCAACTTCCTCTTTTCATTTCTCATTCAATAGCTTCCAATTTTAATCCCCAGCTGAAGAATTTAAATCAGCCCACTTTCCTGATACCTGTTTATTCAGACAATATTACTCTATTTGCAATCTTAAAAACATTTTACATCAAAAGCTTTGATATTTTTAAATATCTCGTTCTTAAATTGCATTCACAGATTTTATTTGACTGCCAAGTCAGTGTAGTAAAGTATTAAAATTTTAAACAAATTAACATATTAATTTCAAACCTGTCATATTTTGCATGTAAATAATCATCAGCTGTATAAATAAAATTTAAAATCATTAATTATTGGCAGAATCTACAGAGTCTTTGAACAGACTTCACACATTTTCACAATCCAAAAATTCATTATCTCAAAACCAAGGGTCAACAAGAAAACCTGACTGAAGAGTAATGGCCACTCGTGTACTGATGGCCTGTGTAGGAAAAAAAAAAAAAAAAGAAAACCTCCCTTTCCTCAATGGCCAGACAGTGAAATTAAAGAACAGACTCAGTCTCTAACAATGCTTACTTAAATGATCTACCACCACCACTTCCCTTCTTGCATCACCAAGTTTTTGCTGGGGATTACATGAGTCACAGGAGCTTTAATGTAACGATTTTAAAATGAGTTCAAAATGTGCTGTTTGAATTTTGTGTTACTTTATGGCATATTGCAATAGTCTTGCTCCCCAGTGGCAAATACCTGCAGAGAGAGTAGGACTTCAGCTACACTCAGTTATTGGAAATTCCTTTTCAGATCAGCTAAGTAGAAGTAGTGCTTTTGATCCAAAGTTCAGTTCACAGCGGGGAAACATTTCTCATAGATCAGTTGAGTTAACGGGCTGACTTATTGCTGCTACGCAGATGATGTCAGGCTGGCAGAAGGAAGCAAGTGTCACGGCACAGGACTGCAGCGCTGCTTTAAGAGAGAGGCCAGTAAGAAAAATCCTGAATCTCAATACGTTCAAACCATGAATGCATTGATCTGGAACAAACTTTGCTGTTCCTCGATAATGCATTTACATATGTACTCCCAGCTTGTTTTATTAACACAAAGATGAAATAATTACCTACTTCTATTTACTTATATGTGCTTATTTTTTGCAAAAATGGGTAAAAGCTTGACCAAAAACTAAAAAGAGAATGTTGAGTAATTTCGTCGGCATGCCTCAAAGGAAACTGTTAATTAGTAGAAATGAAAGACAGGCCACTTGTGAAGGTTCTACTATATTAACACAGTCTAGCAATCCTGCTTCAGTTAAATATTTTTAGAAGCACCTAAAGCAGAGGGCCCTAAATTAACTTAAAATTTCTTTTTAATTGAGAAATTAAAATTAGATCAGAGAAAGTACTAGATATTACACATACAATTTGAAACACTCCATATTTATTACATTTGTTCACCAAATTTCAGAAGCACTGAACTGAGAATCTTTTTTTTGTATCCTAAATAAAAAATTGAGCTGTCTGATGCTTAACTTCTGAAGAAATGTGGACTTGGAGAAAGCTGCCATTGAAAAGCCCAGAATTTTTCTAAGGTTCAGTCTTAATATTTGCTAAACTGTTCAGTTACACTCTCACAAAGCTGCTGAAAGAAAAAAAGACCTGGTCCTTCAAGGTGAGAAGACTTAAGTTTAGGCTCTGAAGGAAGCCTGACACACTGCATGCCTGAGCGAGCTGATGTTTTCTTCATGTGATTTACAACAGTAGCAGCATTCAAAGCACAACCATCTCCTCTGCACAGCTTACACTTGCGCAAAACAGAAATTAAGAGGATGATGGCTGTAAATCACTTTTCTCCTTCTCCAACCAAGAGGTTTTAGTCTCAAGGATTCTCTAAACTAGACTTATTACTGACTAAAGTTGAAATAAACTCTGGCTCCTATAACTATCTCTTTTTATACAACATTGGGAAGAAGAACAGTTTAAAGCTCAGCAGTCAGCATAAAGCTAAAACAGGCACAATTTTCTCTACAACCTTTAGTGATAGAGCAAGTACATGTACAAGATACGTACTGTGCAGGCATACTAAGTTATTTCTTGGCTTAAAGTCCAATTCAAGCTTATTTGGTTTCCCAACATACTTTTCTCTCTTCCATTTGCCTTCTTTATTACCACAGTCCAGAATATGCACAATATACTGGAAACAAGAAGGAACAAATAAAATAAAAAATAAATCTCAAGTTGGTTAGTTGTTTAAGCTGAAACAGACTACAATTTTCAAGGTATCTATGATATACTGTTATAAACTAAGTAAACCACTGCAGTAGAGACAGCACCTGCACAGCACCTTAGAGCTTCACATACTAGAAGTAAGATAGGCCTGCATTTTTGTGCTTCAGGTTACATATTAGTTTTGGGATTTCCATCAGAGACTTCAGTGGCCTGTCCCCTATATTACAGATGCAGTAAGGGATGCTTGGCTCTCAACTGCCCCAACAACTCATTCTTATTAGCACTGAAACAAAGGCAGCAAATCAGATAAAACCGTACCCTAAGTCAAAGCTGGTATAATAGCCCTACTAACTGCTGAAATTTTCTGTTGTCACACTTTGGAATATTCCTGCAGAAGACTAGAAAAATATTTGGACACATTGAAAGAAGTGCTTACAATTTAGCTTGGTAAAATTTTACAATATTCCTGGTTTCAAGGATAAATATGAAGATTGACATACATTCATGCGTGGCATTTTTTTGATGGGTAGATGGAAAGGAGGAGTGGAAGAGAGGAAGGAAAGCTAGACTCTTCCACTGGGACTGTAGAAGAGCTTTTACTATCCCTGTGAAAAGCTGTCTAAATTCTGAAGCCGAGATTGTAGCAGCTAGCAGGAGTTCACACAAGGAAGAGCTCGATATGTGAATTACATACCAATTCACACAGCACTGGGCAAGATCCAGAGTTGCAACAGTGCCAGTTGTTTTCAACCATTTCTTGTAATATCATACTGGTACTGGTTAACAGGTCACAGAAGGGTGGCTTCTTGTCAAATGCTGTTTTAACAGTGTTTTGCAGTAAAAAGGGCTAATGAACCATGGAAGTGAGACAAATTTGGGAGTAACGAGTAATGCTATGTGAATACGGTCCAGACAAAGTTACACACCAGTAAAACTTACCTGCTCTGCATGAGTGAAAAAACGTATTTAAAATGGCCTTTGTTGGGTAAGATCTGGAGCTATACGTGCAGTCAAAAAAGATACAGGTTAGAAGAAATTAACAAAAACTCTACCACATGGCAAAAGGTAAGAACACCATGGCTGGGGTAAGAACACGATGCCAAACCAAATTCTTTACAAACACCCTGGACACTCGTTAACATTGAAAAATTTGGTACGTTTTAACTGAGCAGTTCTTTTGATTCATGTCAAAGACATGACTAAAAGCCTGCCAGGGCTCATTGCAGTGTTCCTTCACTTTCCATTAGTAGTTTCTTGAAGCACATGACATAGTGGTTTACAAGAGAAAAATGTCAATGTACAAAATTTAGAATTAAGCCAGGCACAAAGCAAGCACAAAGTTCTGTGTTAAAAAACCAGCCCTTAACTAGTCCAAACTGTATCCAGTTGGTTTTATGCCTACGTAATTATCTCTGCAAGATTAAGATATCTTGTGGGTAAGAAATAAAATACAATTGACCCAGGAAAAGTAATTTAACACCAACAGCTAATCGAATTTTGTTAAAAACGGACTTTTGAAGTTCTTGATAGAAGATGAAATAAAGGTTTAGTTAGGTGTGCCTGACATCATGAGAATATTTTTTGATGCTTAAAGAAACAGATTGAAATGAGTGTTCCGGACAGTGTTCAGGTCATTAAGTTGTGAAAATGTCGAAGCAATTAGGGTCATATAATCCAAGTTCAATAAGAAGTCTGAATTAACACTTTTCATTATCAGTGCACTATCTGAAATGAATTTGAAATTACACTTTTTGGTGCATCTTCCACGCCAACCGAAATATGTTCCACCACTTCTGTCTTGCTCTGGAAAGACTTAACTCCTGAAAAGAAGGAATAGTTGGTTTTGTACTCCTCTCCTCTTCCCTTCAACCTTTTTTGGATGAAGAACCTCTACCTCCTCCCAACATAAATGGAACCAAACTAGGTTTAAACATTTAAAAAGATATAAAGGTTTATTAAATGAATCCAGATTTGACAGATATAACATAAATTAAACAGCAATAAAATTTTACTAGGGTTTATGTACAGATCACAGTGATTTTCATTGTGCAATGAGGGCTGACTTTGTAACTTTGAACAGTACTTATACATGTGAGCTACAACAAGCAATCAGCAACATACAACATTAGTCCAAGTTAACCTCGCAAGTCTAGCAGTTCAAACCGATTATGCAGTACACAAATGCCTGCTACCACTATCACTACTTACTACACAACGGAGTATTTATAAAGCAGTCAAGGTTTGCCATAGAAAAGTGCAAAACATGGAAAGTCTGTACACAGTACAGTACAAAAAGGAATCATGCTACAGTCATTGAAAGCTGAAAAATAATTCTATAGCATAGGAAGCACTGCGTCACAACTCTTCTGAATGGCAAGCAGATGGGCTGAGGAACAGCCATATCTTAATTGCTTTCAAAACTGCAAAACCCCTGTTCATCCAATTAAACATAGTTTAGTACCTATATTTTGATCAATTAACAATGACTTTCTACAGTGGAAGATCACATTAGTTAAAGCTCAGTAGCACACATATTCATTGATCAAGCTAATTTACAGGAAAATCTACAGCATGTTCTCCATTGAAATCATGAAGCATTTATATCATTTGGTTACAAGGCAATTGAGTTAACAATGCACGTTTATCACTTAAAACCTCAAATTGGGCAATTAAAAATATATATATATATCTCTAAAACTCAAAAATAAAGGTTGTTTTTTAATGTTTAACATTCTCGTTCACCGAAGCAGAATACCAAAGGCCTATGGGCTCCTGCAAGAAAACAGTCCTTATGCAACAGTCTATATGCAAAAACATACGTTAACAGAAGCAACCATAATAAAACAAACTTCAGAGAATACCAGACTTGAATAGAAAATAAAAACGTATTCTAGTCTGCTTAAAAAACCCCACATAAATCCAGAGTCCTTAGTGTAGTGTGTATCTGGGGACTTCTGTGTGAGGGCTCAGACAGAACTACGTTAGTGGGCCATGAAGTCCCAGGAAAGACTTAAAATAAAACAGACTCACTTGTGCAAATAAATAAAATGGGCAGGTAATAACAGCGCATTAAGTCCAAAACTGTAAAGAAAATAACTGATCACTTAAAATAATGCTTCAAAAATAATTTGGGGTTTTTTTTAGTTAAGGATTGTAATTTAAAAAAATTGGAAGTAGTTTTGTACTAGAAAGCATGTTGACGAGGTCAGTAGTTAGGCATATGTACACACGGCTCTGGAAACAATGTAAAGTCAGTGGATTAGCATTATTATTAAGATTGTATTCATTTCTTTAGTCTCTATCATAATGAGTGTCAGTGCATCCACTGCCAGCAATGGATAAGATTCATAAAAAGAAAATCCACTATCTGCTGTTGTTCAAGCATTCAAAACTTCTAACCACCAATGTGGCACATTAGTCAAATGCAACTTTATTTCCTAAGCTTTGAAGACTTAAACACAGCGCAGTTTTTAAATCTGGGGAAAAAAAAAAAAAAATTATATTTAGCACACTTGCTTGTTGCAGTATGTACATTTTTAAATAAGAAACTGGTTTTGTAGTACTTGGATTCCATAAAATACTGTAAGCTTACACATTAAAAAAAACCCTGAACTGTGCTTGCTCCCTTTAGACAAAGCAAGCTGTGTTTTATGTGCTTCAGTTTTTCCGATTGATTTGGAGTAACAAATTCCACAGATATAAATACAGTGGACCAGATTCATTTTTTCAAGAGAATAAGGTATTTTTACCAGGTTAAAAATGATAATTTCCTATGCATTTTCCTGTATTTCATTATACATTCCTACACAGTATTTACTGAGTGGCAGCTGGGGCCACTAACTTGTGGCACTTGCATAACATCAAGAAGACTTTGTGATATTCCGGAATTACCACTTTGAAGTATTCCGATTTTGTTACACATTGTGCATTTTTACAAAAAGTTATGCAATCTCTTGAAGTTAGACTTGCTTTATGAAGAAATAGATCTAATACCCTAGAAATTGCAAGTTCTCAACTTCTGTACTGTTTAGAGCTAAACAAAAGAAAATGGAGGTCACTTTTCCATGAGGAGACTCCAGCTGCAGATCTGTCATAAAATAATAAAAATGGTAATTTCATTAGTGATTACTAGAATGTCTATTTCACAAGCATTCAGGATTTAGTTCAGAAAAATGAACCTTTGGCCTACATTTCTTATGGCATTTCAGATCAAAAATGCGGAGAGCAGTTTGTGGGAGAAACTGTCTGTATGATCTACTTAAACAGTTTTATGTAGAGCCATCAGTCATAATAGTGGAACTCCAGTGAGCTGATGTGCTTTCAAAAAGAAGTATTTTTGGTCTAAACATCGTACTTTCAGTAAAAGTTATTTAAAACCACAACATCTGAAAGAATGTATTTACTTTTTGAAATCGAAGCACTTCAAAAATCAATTCCCCTATATTAACACAAGCATCACAATATGGAACACAAAAAAACCCTAAAAAAAGATCCTGACTTGTATACAACCTACCTTCATTTTTATGTGTATTCATATACATAGATACATACATATGCACATACTGATATTTGGTGCTACTTAAAAATGAAGCAGTATTGCAAATAATTCCTAAACACCGTGTACTCAAGCTGCTAGAAAGATGTTAGTACAGGATGAAAAAAGAGACTCCTTACATCTAACGTTTGGACTCTGTACATATGGAATTTCTGGCAGCAGAGACTTTAGGACATTTCCAAAAGCAGGAGCAGAAAAATCAGGCTCTAATATATATTCAGTTTTCCCTCTGATATTCTGAAGTGCCAAGCATTCAACAACAACTATTTCAATAACGAAAAAAGTCTGTTATGGCTCATGCTTTACATTTGGAGAAGACAGCAAGCTTGACAGAGAACAACTCCTGTAAGAGCCAGCTAGAGCCCTTTTATCAGTATGCACTGAATTGCGTGTTTACAGAGAGTCTTCATGTGAGGAACCTCATTTCAGACAGTGCATAATCATTCAATATCCTGGTTTGTAAAGAAACATCACTGAAACAGATAAATTAGCCATTAAGATGCATCTTAATCAACAATAAAACATGCCCTTGCCTTTCTGCTTTCAAGTACTATGGTTGCAAGTGTGAGGCATTGGAAATTTTAGGTACAAATCTTTTTTAAAACTTAATTATTTTTATTTTTTACAAAGAATTATAAAATGTATATAAGATGATGAAAAACTCATTTATCCTTTTAAGATTTTTATTCCTAGAGAACTTCTTGAAAAACATTATTTGAAAAATAAAAATCATAGACTCTGCAAAGTACAAAAATTTACATCTTTGCACAGTTCCTGTGCTTTAGTTGTATTGTATTCATTATATACATATATACTAATTTGTGCTTTTAATTACACAAGTTTAGTATAAACTTATAAAATTAAGTCTATGAGTTAACTATGCAAAAAGGATCTGGGAATAGCAGGAAACTTATCTAAACCATAAGTTAAAAAAAAAATCCTAAAATATACCATTTTAGTGAGTCTACTTCAGAGTAGACTATCAATATTACAATTTACCAAACTAACATCAAATGTTTACAGCAAAAAATTATTGTTGCCTGCCTCCAACTCTTTAGATATTTACTATATACTAATACGCATATCTGAATGCAGTATCATTCTTATCCACAAAGAAAGTCTTCATTTACGTAGGAACTCCATTTTTCTTCAGACTTGCTCTTAGCACTTCAATTTCCTTCCAGTTTCTAAGACAAAAAATAATGAAAAAGGAACACAAAATACAATGTGGAGCATGTGAATTGAATAACAAGTATCAACCTATCACAGTAACAACACAGACCCAGGGTACAGAATTAATCTGACAATCTTATTCCTCTAACTAAAGTCTTCATTCTGAATACAAAAGTCTTGCAATCAAGAACAATCATATTTCCTTATCTGTCAAATCAATCTAGAGATTTGCTTTTAACACACTATTTAAAAAGTTTTAAGGACAGAAGGACTTAAATATCTGTATGCGAATAACTCTTCATCACTGTAGAACACCAAAGCCTGTGAGATAAATTATCTTTGTCATTCCGTAAGCCTGCTTTACAATATTTTATTTCAACAGTTTAATTATACTAATACTGTGATTCATGTTTGTTTTACAAGCCGTAAGGAAATATTAATCACTGTTATGAATCAGAAGATGTAATTTCTGCATACAGCTCTCAGTCACAGACCTGCAATGTTTTGAAGAGGACTCCTGACATTTGGACATACCTCGTCCAGTGTAGATGTCTCATTCAGAAGTTCTTGAAAATTTCTAGATCTTTAGGGGGTACCGGCGGTGTCTTGTTCCAGTCATCTTCAGGATAAGCTTCAAAATTGGAAGTATCCCCATCATTGGATACTTTTGGTACTATGGGAGGCTAGTCACAACAAGCACAAGAAAAATGTTAGTACAGTTTCCTCAACGAGCTCCTCTCCATCATATTAAAGCAGAAATTCTGTAAAAGACTGATTAAACAAAAGGGGTACATATTGATAAAAATTCACCTTTTTCACCAATAATGAAAGGCATGAGAGAAGCTTGCAGCGACACAGACACGTTCCAATGCTTTGTCTATATTGCAGTTAAATATTGTGGTTAAAAGACACTTATAATACAGGTACCTATTTTATTTAGCACTCAAGTTCTAGCTGTTTTGCAGACTGAAGGTAACTACTGAAGAGTACTACAACTAAGCTTCCAGGCACGTGCCATTACAGCATAATCTGCCACTCTCCTTCCTCACTCCTCTGCTCTTCTGTGGCATATAAGCAAAAAAGAGTGTAATCACATTAGGTTCCTTTCAGCTAAGAAAGAATCTTGATAGCAGTGTGGATAACTGCTTTCTAATTGAAGGAAAAAAGCCTCCTCTTCCCTTCATTGCTTTCAAATAGATTGATTGCTTTTAAGGAGGTTGAAATGACTTAACTTGTGTATGCCTCACATTACCGGCTATGCTTTTTCCTAGCATAGCAATAAATTCAAGCAGGTAAAGAAATTGCTGCACCGTAAAAACTCATTTCACAAGGATGTCTGTAAAAGCATCTTAATTCAAATGGATCTTTTTAAGGAAACTTGGGAGGTGCCAAGAGAAATATCTGTTTTCTATTTCTTTCCTCAAAGAATCCTTTGGATTTCTAGTGTTGCCCACCAGCTTCACAGCAGCTGTAGTTTTTCCTTGTCTTATATCTAGCATTGAGATTACTCTGCCCCTCTGGCTACAGGCTATGAGACAAAGCTCCCTTCTAGAACATTTCATTAATTGCAAGGGTTAATGTAGGGTAAAACCCCTTTCTTCTCTCAAGGGACATTCATCTCTCTATCTCCTTCTCAGTAACAGAGAGCTTAACTATCGTCATGAGTCCAACAAAACACTTCAGGATTAAAAAACCTTACGGACAATCACCAAATTGGCTAATAAAAGTCATACCACAGACAGAACTATGAAGTACAGCAAAATATTATTCTGCATCTCCTCCAAAAGATAAAAGTCTGGCTTCTGCTAGGTCTGAGATCTTATCTGATCTTTTGGGCTTCTCAGTTTGAAACAATGCATCAGCAGGTTTTCAATGGGAAAGAAAGGGTCCTGAAGAATGGCACTTCTAAGCTTCAGCCAAAAGCAAAGCAAAGTCCTGCTTTAGCAGTGTGGCAGTCACAGCATACTGCCCAGATGCTTAAGAAAACGTGCAGAATCTGCTCTGCTCCAGAGAACTGTGCGCAATGTCTGGTACCCCTATCTCCCCGTAAGCATTTTGGCAGGAAAACCAGTTTTGTAAAGTGACACACAAAAAGAGAAAAATAAAAAAAAAGAAAGAGAGAAATCTAAAATGTTATTTTAGATTAATAAAATTATTTTCTCTTTCAGTCATTCCTATTATGTGTAAAATACTGATATTTAAGATCTTATCAGGACCGTGAATCAATGCTTCATTTGTATAATAGGCCAATTCACACTTTGTACAGGCAAAATGGAGCACTGTATCCATTATTTCATATTTTCAACCTCTTCAATCAGTATGAAAGAGTGAGATTGCGAAAACTAATTCTGAAGAATATGGCTGCCTCTAGAAATAACGAAGTAAATTTCTGACCCAATATACATCCTTGCTCTGAAGTATAATTAAGCAGCATCTCACCTTCTAAGAGCTTAATGTTACCAGTACAAAGATTAAGAAACAAGTTTTGGATTCATAATCATCTGAATGCCACGGTGACTCTTCTTATAAAACATGTTATCATCCAGTTCGTGTTCTTTGCAGACTTGTGTGATAGGAATTTACAGTAAATAATTTGAAAAAATGTGACTTCATTACAATAGATCTACATAAAACATCAACTGGGTATAGTATCCTTAAAAAAAAAAACAAAAACAAAAAAAACCAAAAAACCCCCAAACCACTACATATTTAAAACAATCTAAACTTTTTTTTTTTAAAAAAAGAAAAAAGTCACCTACAGCTTTATGTTAGGATGTTGTCTGCAAGAACACATCAGGAACATTTTCAACTCTTATCTATCTTGCAAGAAATCAATTTAAGATATCGAGCCAGAAATTAATTGTAAGAAACTAATGCAAAGAGAAGGAAAACCAAACATTTAATCGGTACTTGATTGACGGCGTACGGCAACCTATGTTACTGAAAGTCATTGCTGTAAGACATTGTACTAGTTGGAACTTTGAAAAAAGGAAAGGAGGAAGGCAGTTTTACTTCCAAAGGACTTTAAAAAGCATTTTGCAGTGTTGATAGCTTTTGCAAACATCTGCCCTCATATAATACTAGAATTCAGTGCTGTTAAAAAGTATGTTAGAATTACATTCATAAATCCTTCTCTCTCACCTTCCCTACTCCTCCTACTCCCATATGCTTTATATTTTATTAAAGCATTTACCTGAATTGAACTTGGCACAAAAATTTAAAGCACAGAGTAAAATACTTCCACAGATATCATGGCAAGAAGAAAAAAAATCAAACCAAGAAACCACCAAGCCCTCCCATCCCCCCAAACAAAAACACACCTACAACAAGTAGTTACTTACAAAACCCTAAAACTGAAAATTAAATCTTGTATTAACTAATCAACTTCGGCAAAACAAAGCAGGGTTTTTTGTAGACGTTTTGTATATAGACAAAAATGCAAGTAGACATTCATATAATTAATTCTGCAGTGTAAAAGGGCAAAAATGCATGTAATTATTGATGTGTGCATATACACACGTGCTCATACACATATATGAACACACAGATGCAACAGGCAACAAAACCTCAACAGATCAGCTTAAATGAACGACAACTTCTTGTTGTGATGTCCTATACAGTATTTTGCAGAATATACCTTTAGTTTCCTTTGTGGTACAGCGTCCCAATCTATAGACCTGAACCATCGATGTCTCTTCACATCATCTGCTCCATTCTTTAAAGAAAAAATAAAAATAAATATTTAGTAAGTTGTATGTATGCCAAACCATGTATTTCATCATTAGAACTGTGGTATCAAGGCAGACTAATGGTCCGCCTAACCTTTTTTCTTTTCTCAGGTGATAATCATTAAAAGATTCTACATGATAAATTCATAGTGTTATTTCCCTAGCAGATCCTGAGTTCCAGCAATAAGATCCACATTTCTTTTTCTTTTTTTTTATTTTCTTTTTTTAGCAGCATTCTTCTGACACAAGGGAGATCAAGAATAGGCTTTAAAACACCGACAAAACCATTCACTGCAGTTCTATTCACTTGTTTTCTCCAACATTTTACAAAATGCCTCTTATTCAGATATACTTTCTAATGCTTACACTAATAAAAAAAAAAATAACTGAGGGTTGATGGTGTCTTAAATAAAAATCATGTCTGGGAAGCACATAGTTCTATCAAATATTACAGACGCTTAGGGCCGACAACAAGAGGTTCTCAGTACTGTTACAAAAGTAGATATATATAAACCCATTTGTTTTCATTTTAGATATATGGTTAAAGGCGTATTTGTCTTGTAATGATTATTCTCTCTGGGCTGACTGTTTTGATTATGTACATAAAGAATGAAAATGTCTCTCCCCCCCGGATGAAGCTTGGTTCAAGCACAGACTCATGCTCAAGGCATTAAGCACTGGGGAAAACCAGCTGGTTCTCTGTCTCAGGCCTGATCACAGCACAGTTTTAAACTACAGCACTCAAGCTCATACCACATGCAGCTCCATGGAATGAAGCACACCACACATTTGGGTTTTTTCAGATTTGTGTGGAATGGGACTATCCATGCTCATATCCAAAGAGGCAACAAGAAGAGCAATCTATCATTTAGCTCCCTCAAAAGCAGATCTGATTGCTTCACCAAAAAATGCCCAATGGGATTTCAATCTTTTTATGGAAAAGGATCAGACTTGAGACTGACCTACCACCCCCACCCCAAATCCCGCTTCTAATTAGAACTATTTTTGATTTTGACATTTTAGTCAACTGTAGGGAAAAACCCCAAAACAAACCAAAACAACCACAGACTAAAAAAAACCCCGAAAGCCAGCCAAACACATTTCCCAAAAACCCATGTTTGAATAAACCAAGGTTTGCTTTTCTTTTTGTCTTCCTTCAAAACCGTCAAAAGATATAAAAGTTTTCACTGGTCAATAACTTTCTAAATTTTCAGCTTATGAAAGTTTAGTTTTGATCCTCCTCGTGCCCCCCTGAAAAACACTGCGAAGAATTCTGAAGGATAAGGAAAACATTTATTTCCTAGCTTTTCTTACCAGTCTAAATTACCAGTCTGTGCCATAAAAGGCTCTGAAAAGGAACTTTGGACAGTGGGTTCTAGCATTTACACTTATATCAGTATGTTCAAGGAAGCTGGATGACTGTGCATCTTTTACCTTCTTCACCTATGTGCAACATAAATTGTGCTTTGTGCAAAAAACCAAACCTCTAACCTCCCCTGCCCAGGGAAATGGAAATTTTAGCTGTCTCTAAAGAACTAAAAAATTACACAACTTATTTAGCTATCTGCAACACTATAACAACAATAACAAATCAATGAATATAGGATTAACTTACTCTGCCAGAAGGGTAAATTAACCTACACTGAGTTTTGTGTGGTGCTTTGGCTAGCCTGTTAAAGTACCTGAGTTAGTTCACATGCAGCTAACTTCTCACTGCACTACCAACTATAGCTGCTGCACAGCTGCAGAATCAAATAAGCTTGTAATACAGCTGACATCTTCTTGGCATTACAAGTAGTACCACATCAGGACATTTCACAGAATTCACAGGGTTGCTTTCTGTTCCTCCTTGACATATCGCAGATATAGATGTATTTCTGAGGTAGGCTGGAATGCTACCTAAGACACGTCAGCATATTTTTGACTAGCACGCTATTGCCTTCAGAAGTCTGTCCAGAATAGGATGTCGAATTCTTGGTGGAATACTATTTGACTGTGCTTAATCAGCCCCACCACCAAACTATCAGGACAATGACCAAACATCACGGTACTACAACAACCCTTATATTCTTTAAAATAATTTTTAAGCTTCAAATTTGATTAGTGCTCCTTCTGGGATTAAACGACTCCAAAGAACCAAATCAGCTGGCGCCCTGTCCTACATGACTTAGCACCATGTTTCTGGTCTAATGTAAGTCTTCAAATTAATCAGTAAACAGGTAGGGTTTCTTTTTTTTTTTTTTGGGGGGGGGGGGGGGGGGGGGGGGGGCGGAGGTGAAGGTGGGGAGAAGCTATCATGAAGGATAGCATTAACCCAGACAACAGGAGAATGATTTCCAGAAATACATAGTTAAACTTTGCATTTAGGATTGCACAACCAAAGTAATGTATGCGAAAATACATCACAATTTCATGCTTATAAAAACAAAAGCCAGAAAAGACCTGTTCTACATCTTTCCTACAGAATTCTTTCAACCTTGTGCTATGTTCCGCATTATTCCTAACATTTTATACTGACCTTCATATTTCCTAATCGCCTTGTCCTGTCAACCACAAGCAGCTTCTTAATAAGGTCTCTGCAGTAAAGAAAACATGTTCTCTGTTAAGCAAAAGGAATTTATATTTGACTATCATACAAATGTTACAGAATATGAGCATATCTCCCTTTGACTAGCTAATACTGTGTATAATTTACTCATTCATTTCCTTCATATTTTAGGACACTTAAGAGTGAATGATAAACAGGAATAACCTGTTTGCTATTTATTTTTAGAATAATAGCATTCTGGTCTCATTGCATAAAGTACCAATGACAGGAAAGAACAAAAGTTTAGCCACCTTTCTTGTTTCTACAACCTCAAAGAGACCTGAGAGATGCAATACTGCATGAAATGCTGGGGATCTACAGAGTATGGCTAATTCCAATTTTTAACTTTGCAGAAGGTTTAAAAAAAACCAACAATTTTATTTACAGAAAAAAATGCAAACATATTAATCACACACCTGCCTCTCTCCACCCCTAACTGTAACACCTACTATCCCAAAACAAAAACAGTATTCTGTCTCCTACCCTTAAAATCACAAAAGCGTATGCACAAAGAATATATAAACTGAGAGTGAATGGGCTAGACTGTTTGAAAAACTGCTGTATTTGGCAGCAATATAGTTCTAAAATTCAACTGGAAAAAATATTCAATTGCCAGATAAAAGGAGAATAAAAAACTCAAGGTAGAAAGCAATTTTTAAAACTCTCATGATCATTCTAGCCAATCAATGTTTGGATTAGACTAAATCATGTGACTGACTCCTTTTATAGTCACCTACAGTCTATAACCAGACTTTAAAACAGAAGTAGGACTGAAAAGAAATCCAGAAACCAAGAACTAGATTCACAAGCTATACGGCCAAAGATAAATCATGGAGTTTTCTATTCCTATATAACCAGAAAACATTCAATGGATCATTCTTGGCTTGCTTCAAAAATTCATCTTAGGAAAGCACAGTTAAGGGATGAGCTTGCTCAGTGACGCTGTTGTTGTCACAAAGATGAAGACATTTGCTGCAATCCGTAGAACAAATATCCATTAAGTTGAATCAAGTAGTAGATAGTTTAGTGCTTCTTTACTACATAGTTTCTAAAGAATAATTTAGAAACGATCATGTTAAAGTCAATCCAATAGATATGTTGCTGTATGTATCTGGAGAATTAAATTCTACATCAAGGTCTTTCCAGACCAATAATCATTAAACTGCTGTAGCACTGATGTTTTGTTTGGTATTTTACAAAACTGTCTTTGCAAAGAAAAGTTTACAAAAGCAAAAAAAGAAAAATATAAAGAAATAACTTATAAACTCATTAGTGGCCAAAGAAATAGGTGGAGCATAATTAATACTTATGTTTTCAGTAATGAAGTAACAAAAAAACTCTGCTGACAGTCTTATTTTGGAATTTCTAGTTGGTTAATTTATCAACATGGCAGAAGCTGCTCTTCAGAAGATATGTGAACTAATGATCAAATGTGTCAAGGACTTCACGTATGCAGGACAAAGGACGTGGAGAAAATACCTGATCAAATTGCAAGGCGGCTAACAAAAGGCCTGCTAGCTCAGGGCAGAAGTAACAGCACTTATACAAGATGCACAGCGGTTATATAGTGCAGTAAGAGACAGTGAACACGATGCAGCAGGAGGAAAAGCAGAAGTGGTACAAATTCAAAAGGTAGAAAGTGCAGGAGGGTGATAGGGGGTAGGTGCGTAGAAAAATGTCAAGCAGTAAGGTTATGTAGTACATCTAGGTAGAAAAGTTTTCTCAGAGTTCAAAAAGGAAAATAGTTCTGTTGCCTAAGAGCAGAGAGTTAAAGTTCAATTGTTATAAACGCAGTATAGCACTAATACTTCAGACACAGCCTGGATGTGACAGGACCCAAGAGAGTCTTCATCCTTGCTGAGATACCAGCTGACAAGGAAGAAGAGAGAGAAAGCAAATGGGATACAAATAAGGTAAGAAGCAGACTGTCGTCTTAGGACAAAACAATCTTGGCACTTCCTTTAAGCTAATGGTGCAGAGATGTCAAAGACTATCCAGTTCTGCATATTATGGTTTAAAAAAAAAACAAGAGGGGTTGATGGAACAAGAGAGATACATTATGCTAACAACTTGCTGCAGAAAGCAGGTGAAGCCACGCAAATGAATGATCTCACCCAAAACCAAGGTGTGAAAGGAGGAAAGCCCAAGCTATAATCCCATGAGACCCCTTAAAGGCAGGAATGTAATGGGAATGAGCTGCCAAGCACACACTGAAAGAACATCTGGATAAGAAAAGCTGGGAAAGAGGTTTATCCACAACTATGTTGATTAATGTATCCTACGATTCATTGACAGTCACGTCTAGACTGAAGAACAAAATCTGCATATGCATGCTACTACCATAACTAGGAAAGTTCACAGCATCAGGCATCTTCTGGATAGTAGAAATCAGTGTTGGTCTGTGAATGTTGAGCATAAACAGAAGCTAACAGCATCTCTACTTTTAAATGCTTTTACCATGTTAGACAGGTTGCTAGCAATAATAACCTAACTTAGCTGTTCATCTTCTGGTGACACTCTTATACTTTAGCGCAGACAATACTATGTGAGAAACTCAGTTTTCTTTCTAAGACAGACTGGGTTAGGAAGACCAGACAATGAGACTATACTAAAGTGGAACCAGCATCGAGATAGTAAGGGAAAACTCTGTTAAGAACAGACACAAATATGAGACACTAATCAGCCAAGGTCATGTAGACATGCTTTATTCAGTGTACTTGATGATCCAATGGAGGCTTAAAAAATCCTCCCCAAATGATTATTTTTGCAAGAGAATTCATACAAGTTCAGAGAAAGTTGGACACATTTCATTAGATTTGCCATACAACATTTTATCAATTATCTAGTGGTGACAGTAAGCAAGTGCCATCTCTAAGGTCACTTTTTCAAAACACCTTGAATGATTAACTTGGGAATGTAAGAATAACTTCCTGTCCTCACTCAACTCAATCATCTCTGCTTTTAAGGAGAAACTTCATGTTTAAAATTGCACTTCCTCTGTTCTAATGTTTATTAACAATTATTTCAATTTTTAAATAGGAAAAAAAGCATTTCATGTGCAATATATCTGTAACGATTGCAAAATACAATGAATAAAACCCACACATGCATATATAAGACTGCATATTGAATTGGGGCCCTGCTATCAGAAATGGAAGTCGATTTTACACTAGAACTTCTGAAGTATCAGAAAGTTCATTCAAGTAGTTATGTTGAGAGTGACTTAACTAGTGCATATGCTTACAAAGAACAGCTTAGTGTTCACTTCCTGTTCTCCTGATTTTTATTCACATTAAATTTATCTCCTCATATTTCTTTTCTTTTCTTCCTCCCACGCACCAACCTGTTATCAATGAGCTTTGTACAGCAGCATTTAATAAGCAAAGCATTTAATATTCAAAAATATGCAGAAAAGTAAGAGAGGCAGATACTATCTTACAACTGTATCTCTACCAAACACATAATTTTACTTGGACTGCAAGAGTAAACGTAATCTAAAATATTTTCCAACACGGTGTTTTAGAAAATCAGAATCTGGTAACTGGTCTTCTATGAAGATCCTTTAGAAACAGTGCTCAGGAGGTGTTTAGAATGTAAAAGACAGTATTTGGACTCATGGACTTACTTTACATATAAATCCAAATGCCTCGGGAAATCTATTTTGCCAGCAAGAATCTTCTGATATATACCAAATGGATTGTCATCAAAAAATGGAGGAAACCTATTTTAATACAGCAAGTTTTAGGAGGTTAGAAAAAGGATTTCTAAAAATCTTATAAACAATGTTATGTTATAGTAATTCCCCTCAGAAATCATTGACTATATAGTTCTTTTTAGCAAGGCATCATCAAATACTAACTTGAAGAATAACTTAAGTTAAGGCTGCTATTGCAAAACAGAAAACATTTTTATAAGCAACACACTGAATATAGAATTAAAATTGAAGTATCACAAGAGAGATTTTTGTTATGTTAATACAGTAAAAATATCAATTATGAAACAAATTTTCAGTGTTAAAGTAAAAAACGCTTTGCCTTTATCTATAAAACCCAAGGGTGTACTTTCCAAAACAGCATAACCATTTTTGATTTTGTCCTGTAACTCAGTCATACTCTTATTCACTAGTTTCTATCTAAAGTGTCAAAGGACCCTCATATGAATAGATTGTCCAGTTCATTATTTATTGTATTTCTTGAATTCAAGTATATGTTTTGTTACAGAAGGTTTGAAAGAGACTGTTCAGAACCTGAAATTCAAAGTGCAGCTGTCTGTCTTTGTTGGACAGATAAACTACCTACTTCATAACCTTCCCAAGATGATCAGTAAACCAAGATGCAATTAAAATTCTACACGTATATTTTCTAAAAAGTTTTTCATGAAGTTATGAGCTAACAGAGAGACTACTTCTTGTTTTACAGCTACAGTAAGAATTGAGAGAGTTTTCTGTTGTGCTTCTTTTACTAGTGTAATATATACCCTGGTTATTGCGAGAAGCTCAGAGTGTGGGTGCACCAGTACAGGTGATATAAGCAGCTTAGCCCAAGCGCCAACAGGTTTTCAGAGTGGCAGTCACCTTTTTAGAAGTTACCACAGGAAACCTTTCAGGGGAACGGAGTCACTAACTACTCATTCACTAATCTCAGTCCCACTTTGACTTCCGTAACATGACCAAAGCATCCCTCTTACTATGCTTCTGTATCAAACCCCCTACAGAATAGAAAAAAGGGATTTTGAATATCAACCGTATTAGTAACGTCCAACCACTATTACAGTCCAACGTTTAAAATATTTTCACATTTCCCTAACGTTTTATAATTACTTTCTAAGAGAACTTCACTGCATGCATACACATACAAATACAGTGCTGGTGGCTTTGGAAATCATTGGTAGCACACACAAGGGTGAAAACGACACTTCTTCATTTCACATTCTTTCCTTAATTTTATGTTACTCAAACTAGCTTATTCCTCAACAAGTACTATACATTATTTCCACTACATAAGTGTTTTCAGAAGTACTAATTTCTTCATTATTCAGCTGATGGTCAAGTGGATTAGCATTTCCTTTGAAATACTCTAAAATTCAGCCACAGACAAACCCAAATTCCATCAAAGTAGTTAAATAAAGCTGTCTGTATGCATAAGGTAAAAAAAAGTAATACTTCAAAGCACAGAAAAGCATGACAAAACTATCTGATTAAAGAAAGACTGAAGAACATTTGTTGGTGATGTTCAGAAAGCCAGAGCAGTTTCATTATGAAAAACTGAAGTCTCAGCTAGAAAGAAACTGGAAAATAAAAGAATCTCAGGAAAAAAATAATTGTGTTTTCATAAATTCCTGCTTTGACACTAAAGAACAAGGAAAATGTGATAGATATTTAACATAAATTACATAAATTTTCCCACACCAGCGAGACTATCATACAAAGTTTCTTTTTCAGTCAGGCAACATTACGTCCTTCACATTCTCCAAAGCAAGTTGACAAACAGTATACTCAATTTCCAATTTTGTATTTGTTATCACATATTAGCATCTATAAATGCATAAAGCAATTAGAATCAGATTTTGTAACTATGAATTAAAAAGGTGCCAGCTGCAGTAAGCAGATTGATAGGAAATGCAGGGGTTTTTTTCCTCCATCTCCAAACATTCTGTATACTACTGAGGTGTGAAATCTAGAAGAATAAGTATGTATATGTTTTTACATATTTACATATGTTTAAATTGCTCTCTGCGTTCCCACTTTGAAAATCCAATATTACTACGTCTAGAATTCTTGAGAGAAATTTAAGTCACACTTGGCTATATAATAATAATGCTTAAAGTGCATTTGAACTGCATGTAAAATGAGACTAGCTTTGAAAGATTACATAGTTTTCTTATGGACAAACCAAATAACTTGACTTTGATATTACTTGCAAATGTTAATTTGCAACACAGCACAGATTTTAGACCAAAGAATGCAAGTATTGTGGTGGAAGCTACCTAATAAATCAACAAAAACCCCCTTGAGGTTCAGACTGCCTTCACACTATAACACAAATACAAACAGCTGCCTTTTTTCCACCAACTGAAAAGAAGCTAAAAAAAAAAAAAAAAAATCTCTGTATATGGGACAACAGCTGCAAACCATTCCTTTTGCTAACAGATGCATAACAATGGCACTGACATTGGTCTCAAAGATAACAGATAGTTTTAGCACTTAAGAAGAGAAGCTGTAAAACCTCAAGGGAAAACACACAGGTCTGAGAATATAAAACCGTAGACAGGAACCATTAGCTACCTAAAACGATAGACCAGCACATCACATATGACCACCAAAGCAGAAACGGAAAACACAAAGCCCTCATTAAATGAGAAAATTCAGTTAGCTACATGCCTGATGACAGCACAATTATGACCTAACATATCTAACATTAAATAACAGGTATATTTTCCTTTATGGTAGATTGTAACAGAACACATTTACTCAAAATAAATAGATCTTTCAACTCTTTCTATTAACAGTTTGTTTAGCTTGTTTAGATTAACTCAATGAACTCTATATTACTAATCTGTTCTGTAAAGCTTTCTTCTCACCCCTGGTCCTCCCTGTTCTTTCCCCTTCCTATAGTTTAGTATCTTAAACTTAAATGGGACCTTGCCTTAAATCTAGTATGTGAGAACTAGAATTCCACAGGCCTCTAGAGATTAAGTTAGAGAAATAAGACACTGCAGAACAGGAAAGTGTGGTTTTGTTTGTTTGTTTTTAGAGAGACCATTTCCTTACACACACATCTACCAATTCTTTTCAATTGCTTTTGGGTTTCAGAGAGAGTAACTTCAGGAAATAACTAGCAAATGTCTTAAGGAATTTACTTGCAGACAATAACTTAGTCTTGAAGTCAGGTTTTGTTCATCTTTTAATAATTTTCATATTTCTTAAATCTTTGAATTTCAAGGGATAAAAGACTATTTTTGCATTAATAACTTTGATAGTAAATATCAAGCCACATCTTGAGTTGGAGAGGAAAAGCGTTTTAAAACACTGCTGCCAACAGCAGCGAAAAGCTGATAAAATGCTAAAAGCATATGCCCTATGTGACAACCTGCCCTCTTAAAGAAAGCACACACAAGCCACAAGCCCTGCCCCCCTCAACCCCGCAAACCCCAGAATCTTAAAAATCCTAATCAAGTAGTATCAATCTACCCCCCCCCCAAAAAAAAACCCACGCCAAAACCTCAAACACACCCCTCCCCCCCAAAAAAAAAACCCAAACCAACAAACAAACAAATTTGGGTGGAGTCCCTATCCCAGCTTTGGATAGCGACTCCACCCAAACACTAAAAAATAAAAAGAAGCATCCAATCATTCTGAAGAGCATATCTACACAAATACTGTAGTAAAAACGATGACAAAATCACTTGCAGCAGACAGCTGCTCTATCAATCAGCCTATATAAGATCTCAGTTGCCTTTTAGAAAAGTTTCTGTTACTGCTCTAGTAGAGAGAATCCTATCAACATCTCTGTAAGGCACAAAAAGGAAAAACGCCCAATATCCACTTACACCGAGACCACACAGACCAAACAGAGAGTGGTCCCAGCGAAACCTGTGGCAGGAAGGTAAATCACTCAGACTACAGCTGGGAGACGGCAGCACCTGCACTAGAGTTACAGCACCAGACACTTTCATCTACACTCTCTGTGCTGTCTAGGACTACGATTAGTGGCAACAAGGCTACTGGGAATCTCTTGCTCCTTTCATCCCTCCAACAAGGATTCCCTTGACCAACTTGGGCCTCTTGCCCTTACAGGGAGTGGTGGAAGGAAGGTGAAGCCTGGCCTCTGCACAGATCAGCCTACATAAACAACAACTTTTTATTAGACCAGTCAGCCAAGCCTGCCTGGGTCAGTAGGGAACTATTAGTACATTTCTATGCTTCTTCTGTCCAGAAATTGCCTTGAGATTCAAAGTAAATGCATACACAAGCCTTCAGGACATTAAGAAAGCAAGCAGTGGGCAGCAATGCTGTCCTGGGACAAAGTTTTGATGCTATTGGGCGGACTTCTTCACAGCAAACACATGTGATGGATTGGAGCTCTGAAGTGATCATCCACCTGGGGACCTGTCTGCTCAAGCAATCTGATGAGCTTGTCCAAACACGAGAGTCACCAAAGTTACCCTGAGCTGACAGTATTGTATAGAGAAAAGGAAGAATAAATCCATGCAAGGATGTTTTTGTTCCAACTTCACTCTATGAGGCTGCAGATCCAGAATGTGAGGCCATAGAGGCAACCGCACGCACACTCAGGGAACGAGAAGGCACAGAGCACACTGGGCCTGGTACTGAAAAGAAGTTCTAACGACAATGAAGCCAAAACAGATGAAATACACCATGTTTCTTCTGAAGCTACGAAAGCCTTGCTTTCACCTGCATTTCTTCTGCTGCACCAAACATGGCAAAATCAATTTCTTTCAAAATTCCCACTCTTTTTTTTTTTTTTGCAAGTACCTTCAAAAGATACAGCCAAGAAAAAAAAACACGGGAAAACATATGGATGCCTCGTTCAGTACACAAGCAGAATTTCATGTGCTCCTTAAACCAGTTATTTATTTTACTGAAAATAGTATTTCTTTTTTGAAATCAAAGCAAATTAAGACAGTTAATTATATTAATGCCAGAAAGTCTCTCCTCAGTTTGAATTTGTATCTTTTGGAAACATTGCTTATCAAGCAAATTCCAAAACATCAAAAGTAGCATTTGAGCAAACTGATTTCCAAATAGACCTTTTAAGCTTTTCCTTGTTCTTCTTCCTTTGGTTTAAAGAAAATCAGTGCTCAGTAGTAATACAAGCTGTACTAATAAAAGTCTTCCTACTTGCCACTATGCATTTTTACAGACTAAAGCTCCCATTGCAAGTATTATTCCACTATCCTAGAAATTACAGAAGTTTCAAAGAAAACTGGTAGTCCTCTTCTTCACCCTTTAAGTATAAAGGATTTTATGTTTAAAAATCTAAACGTCAATAAAACCTGAACTTACAAAACAGATAAGGAAAAGAGCAGCTGTTAAAAAAGTCTTAAGTAAAAACCAAACAAAAACCCGAACAAAAACAACAAACTCAAAAAACTAAAAAAATCCCAGTAACAATAGCGAAGTATGTTCTTTTGTACAGCTTCCCAATTCCTTTCTTCAGAGGTAGAAATGAAACTTGTATATCAATAATAAATTTAGCCCTAATTTGCTATTCCAAATATTGTAAACAGAACTAGTAAAGAATCCTGTATATATATATATATATATATATAATTAAATATATATAATATTGCCATGATATAGTAATCATTATCACTTACCCTGACAACATCTCAAATATAAGAATTCCCAGGGCCCACCAATCCACAGCTCTTCCATGGCCTTTGCTTTGTATAACTTCTGGTGCAAGGTACTCAGGAGTGCCACACAGCGTCCATGTCCTGGGAGGAAAAGAAGGAAAAAAAAAAAAAAACCAAAACAAACCACAAAACAAACAACAAAACCAGACTGAAGTGAAACTGAAATAACAGTAATAAGAAAAAACCAAACACACAGATAGGAAGTAGCCAACATATGCCTATGTATTTACTGTATATAGGAATAAGAGAAAAAAGAAGGATTTCTACAAGATCTAACAAGACTGCTTTGATGATGCTCTCCAATTCTCCTGTAACAGAGATATATGGAAATTAAAAAACTTCTTGGCTGCAGGAAACATCTGGGCACTGAGTTTCCCAACTACTAGTGTGGTACTCTATCCATTAGGCTATACATTGCTTTGAAATTACTAACAGTGGTTTTCATCCTGTAAACTGCAGACCCTGAGAACTCATGGAATACTTCTGACAGGCCCTGCAAAAGCCAAGCTTACTGGCATTTTCCAGCAAAAGGAAAAATTTTTGTTTAGAAAAACAAAGGGAAGAGGGGGAGATAAAAAAGTACTAGTTTAAAACAGTAAATAGCTGCAGATATAAGAAAAATTCCTTTTACAACCTAAGTAATGTTTTTCAAATAGTATTGAAACATAACCTGTCATCACTCCCACAATATCCGTTAAAAGGAAAACATTTTGTGCTTTTTATTATTTAAAATTAAAAGGTGTAGTTAAGCAAGTGTGAGATATGCAAGTAATACTATTTTAATATAATTTTTATTCATATCTTTCTTAATATAAACTCAGGATATAAAAGTATTATATTGCTACCTAATTGGAATGTATATTTCAAGTTCTATAAATTCATGAAATAAATTGAAGCTAAGCAGTTAGTGTTTACAAAGACCAAATTACAATTTGAAACACAGAATATTCTGAAACAACTTCCTTCAGAAATGTGAAATCTTCTTTGTAAAAATACCCATGCAGAATTTGCTTGGCTTCACTACCTTGACTTATGTTTACACACACACTAGTGAAAAAAATGTGCTTTCATTCTGAATAAATTACACTTTCCTGATAGCAAGTCAGAAGAGGAAACTTTGAAAAAGTGCTCGTCAATTCAAGAGAGGATGAAATAACAGCAGAGAATAAGGGAGGGGAAAAAAAAAATCATATTGCATTTTAAGAAGAGTTCTAGTAAGAAATGACAACGAATATAGTCACAAAATTAATGGTCACTGCACACAATTTCTAACTTGCAGCAAAAGAAACTCTAATTGATTTATTTGCGAGTGCAGGAAGAATCTTCTCCAAGGCATGAATCAAACTGGTAATATGGTCCTGAACAAAAGCATTAGGATGCATAGCAATCACTTTTAGAAGTAATACATACCTCTTTCAACTTCTGGTTTTTCCTACCACTGTTCTTAAACCTTAAACTTAAACCTTCTTTTTCCTAACCATAAATGGATATTCAAGATGCACCTATGGTATGTAATTTTATTTCTTTTTTTTTAAAAGATTAAATAATACACTTTTCTGAGATTGCAGAATTATTTTAAACGAAGCTTTTGGGTGTATTTTTCTTTTTTTTCCTTTTGTTTGTTTGGTTTGTTTAAGCCTTAGCCTTGATTCATAAAAATACTTCAGATCAAGGAAGAGGAACTGTACAAGTCAGTCAAGACTTTAAATGAAGATTTATGATATTTATGATTTTATGATAAAGAATTGAATTTCTTTAGGCCTCATTTTGATATGACAAAAGCTGAATTACTCCAGCTAAACTGTCAGAATGCATTAAACACACTACACACCCAAGTGCTCCATGGTTCTTGAAACTACGTTCATTAGTGTAAAGAATACATCTTTAATTCTTATCATAAGAGAGTGGCATAATTTTTATTGCTAGAAAATATAAACTCTCATTTTCCAAATCAAGCATACTCAAGAAAATTCTTACATCCAGCAGTGCTTTACACACTACTGCCATCTAGCAGTTGCCTAGATCAGGACTAGGTAATTAAGAAAAACAACAAAGCTTTGTTGCCTTTTAAAACAAAATAGTCCCCCTTCCCCCAAATTTAAAAAGGTGTCTTACAATTTATTGTATGAATTTTTATTCATACTGATTTATCCAGTTCTGCAAATGAACCAGTTTTACTGTATTTGGGAAGAAGGGCTGGCACATTCGTTTTAATGGACAAGCCAGACAGTTTGCAGGACAATGCCCCACAACCGTCATCCTTTCCTCCCCCAAAATTGCCAGCGCTACGAATGCACAAATTCAGCAAAGATGCAGTCTTTGGTGGTTTACATCCCTTATCAAGGTCATTTAGGATACAAAAAAATCAATTTAACACTTGACCATGACTTCCATGACCCACATAATTTGCTGGTGACAATGTAACTAAGATGACCCTCAATTACCTTACAGGTTAATAACAAGATCTTTTTTATTCAAGCAAAAGGAAAACCACAAATTAAGGAAAGGCCAACATAACTTGAAGTCCTCTAGTTGCACTAGGAGATTTATTACCAACAGCAGGTTATCTACTTCTCTTAATTTCAATCAATAAATTTATGTTTACGAACTACACAAAAACTTGGAGGAAGCTCATATTCTTTGTCAAGCTGTGTATTTGTGCCATACGATCATGCCTTGTATTTCCTCTTTTGTTGGTCATGAAACAAACTATTTAATATTTTGGAAAATGCATCAAGTAAATTCTATAAAAAGATCAAATTGTCTGAAGTATTTTTTTTATGATCACTATTTCATGACTGTTGTATATTCATCTGAATGGAATTCATCCAGATTATCCTTCTGAAGATAAATTATAAAGCAGAAACATAAGAAGAGACTGTTTCCTTCAAACTTCTACAAAAACTCCACTGCTCTGGATTTTCAAGATAAAGGCTGAAATACAGGTGAGCAATAGCTGATAAAGCTGAACACGTAATTTCAAAACATGAAAATGAAACAAAGAATCTACTCTGGTCACAAAGATAAGCTATAAAACAATATTTGTGGGACTTGTTAAGAGTATTATTTGAAGAAGTTAAGTCTCGATGGTTAACATATTTTAGCGTTCTACACTATTGAGCATCCACCTCTGTAGTCCCTGACAAGCTTCTCACATATGAGCTAGAGGTTAACAACGTCCTTTTTGGTGTCCTCTTCTGGAAGTTTCTCCATAATTATACTTTGTTTCCAGCCCACAAAAGTTTGTTCTGCAAGACATTCTTGCTTCTACAGTGACACACAATACACTTTACAAACGAGATTTGCTACATCTTGTTTTGTTTTTTTCCTTTTTTTCAAGTCCACTCTGAAGAACAGTCATGAGGTAAATCCAGTTTAAGCAACAGTGCAGAAGTATCCCCAAAATCTTTAAGGTTTTGTTTTGGTTTTTGTTTTGTTTTGGGTTTTTTTTTGCGTTTTTTTTAGGAATTTAAACTGAGCAAACTAAAATTAACAGTGACTAGCATTCCTCTAAAAAAAAATCATAAGTTTACTTAAAACTTTCATAAAATTGAATGAAATCTGTGCATAAAAAAATATAAAATTCTATGAACTTTTGTTTCAGTTTCTCTGAAAGAACAGAAAAAAGAAGGTCTAAAAATGTAATGGTTATAAAATTCAAAGCAAATCCTTTCTACATCCTTCAGGTAACAATCATTTATTCCAGTCTCCCTGCCCCTCCTTTTTTCATGACACTGCCCCTTTTTTAAAGTAGTGACACATCTATTTTATGTGAATGTACTTACAAGAAACTGAAAAGGTCATTAAGTCTTCAGTTAAGGAACACCAAGGTGGAAAAGAGAAGAAAAAAACAGCAGCTGAGGCTGCTCCAGAACACACTGTTCTGGAGAAAAATTTAGAATTTTTAAAAGTACACTATGACTGAAAAGGGAAGAACAAGGATAAACAGAAGGACATATCAATAAGGAACAGAAGGAGACAAGAAAACCTCTTCCTTTTCCTTCTTCTTTAGAAAAAATATTAGAGTCTAGCCCTTCAGAAAATTTACTAATAAGAAGGTAAATGTGCAGGCTGCTTCCCACAGCGGGAACGTGAGCTACAAGCCAGCCACTCTCTCTAAAGAGCAGATTAATTGCAGATGGACAGGGTGAACATTTCACCCTTTCACACATGATAGCGGGAAGAAAGGAAAATGCTTACAGAAAAATCTCAATTAAGCAACTCCAGAGTTATTCATAGGAAAATAATATGTATCAAGTAATGTGTACTTGTATTGAAGGTCTTCTGCAGACCATGTTTTATTTTACAAGTCATGTTTCTCCAGGAAAACATTTGTTGGTCCTAAGTGGCATGCTTCTTCACAGCTGTTTGAAAAACATATATACTTTGTAGTTTACTTTCACAATTCATATGTACTATATATATGTATACATAAATACACATACATACATATACATGTAAGGTTCATGTGTATAAAGGTTTGCCATGCATAAAAATGACAAAACATCTCCTATACTTTAGGTCAAATAGTCTGTGAAACAAAATAACCTACTGGAGTGCCTTAATGGATAAATTGCTGACAACTGTGTATTTTTACAGTGACAAAAAGAGCATTCTGAAAATAACTACAGCCAGTACGGTGAAGACTATATAGTCGGGGGGGGGGGGGGGGGGGGGGGGAGGAATCAGACTTGCATAGGTAACCACCGTGCTCTAACTGATAAAGTCCTCGCTCCTTCCAACTTTGTGTTCTGCATTTTATATTACCTGTTGCACACAGGTAAAGCAAGTACTAATGTAAAACTACTATAGCGTTCTATGATTCAGTTCAACACAAATTGATCAACTTCAACCCTCCCCATACTTCTCCCCACCCCCAGCAAGACAGGACACAAAAAAAAAACAACTAAAAAAAGTAGTGATAACATCTTTTGATGCCCTACAAGGTATTTGAACAAATTTACTCTTATAAATTCATCTTCCAGATTGAAAAATATACTTTGATGTGAACTATCACTTTATTTAATGAAGGGTTACTTCTGTTGTGCCTGAAACCCACAGAAATCCAAATTAAGAATAACCACTAAGTGGCAGTATCTACATGTAAAAAGGAAGTCATAAAAATTTGTATGAAAATGTCTTATAAAGAGATCGTGCTACTTTTTTACATGGAAGTAGCCTTACCTCTTCCTGCAAAAAGTTATTTTGATTTAAAAACAAAATATTAAAAAAAAAAGCCAACAATTGATGACCTATCTGCTTGCCCAGTGGAAACTGAATTCAATCAAACATACTGATACTAAAACACTATGGTTTTAAAACAGACTTTTAGACCTTAAGGGTGAAGGGAACCAGCGTACTTATTAGTTGCCTACCATTCTTCTGTGCCAAGGCAACGCAGTACTGGGAGCATGTAACCCGTAGGGAAGCAACCTTTATGACCTCCATAACACGACTTGATCTGTCCCATCTGACTTTTACTCATAAGGGATCCATTAAGAGTAGATCCCTCAGATCCACCTTCATTTCAAATTGATCTTGTAGAATTCTGCCCCCACACTCCCTCGAACTGTTGCAAAAGCAGCATCAAACAGGTAAAACAGATGAGTGAAGAGGATGAGCACCTATGTAACGCCTAACTCGCTTACCAGGCTGCCTCAACTAGAACACTCAGATATGGTCTCCCTCAAGAGGTGGCCCTAGGGCATAATATCAAACCACTTTTCTAATATGACAGGCTAGTTTTTTCCTCCCTTATTTTTAATCCCAATGATGGCCCTTCCTTCCTTTTAAGGACATGTACTGTAATCGTGGAAGGGTAGTTCAAACGGAGAGAACAGAGAAATCACTGGGGAAAAAACCTCTGCATTATCAAAAAGTTTACATACACTAGTAAAACAGACATAAGGCTTACAATATTGTAGAAGTTACAGCTAAATAAATACTTCTGCTGAAGCTGGCCTTATTGTTTCTGTCTAGGTTTTTCAGTTTCATTTTAGCAACAGGCTAGTGAAAACACAGTATCCAGTTTTAAAATGTTATTCCCACAATTCAAAAATCTCTCTAAAAGGAAAGCAGAAGGAAACAGCAGTTACAAAACATTTAGCAATTCAAGTTGTATGGAAGATTAATGTCCCATTTAACGTATTGATGTACATATCTCAATATTTGCTCATTTTACTTCATTGAGCTCCCTTTTCGCAAGATGAATGCTGACAACTTAAATACACAAACCTACTCATATAAAATATTTTTCTATGGTAGCTTATTTGTGATATTGCTCCCAGTTATACTTAAGGTGTAATACTGGTTTCCATATAGCCATTTTAAGATGATCATTTCCTTCATATTAAGGGATTTGACATGTGTGAACCACACGGAATATTAGGTGAAAACCTGAGCTCTGAAATCAAGCTTTTTTTCTTCGAACTGTAATTACATTTTGCATGTTAAACCATAACAAAAACCCACTTACCTATCCACCAGCTTTTTAGCAAATCCAAAATCAGTAAGCTTGATATGTCCTTCTTTGTCTAGTAATATATTTTCAGGTTTTAAGTCTCTGTAAACTATTTCTTTGGAGTGCAGGTATTCTATTGCACAAATAATTTCTGTTGAGTAAAACAGTCCTGTGCTGTTGTTGAAACGTCCCATGTTGCGCAGGTAACTAAAAAGTTCTCCTCCTGGCACATATTCCATTAACATGTATAAAAAACGTTCATCATGGTTGGTCCAAAATCTGTAACAAAAATATTATTTTATTGAATAAACAAATTATCTCTCTGATTTGCTTTAGCAGTAAATTTCTGTAAAATCATCTCTGTTGCTCCAACTATGTACATAATTAATTTATGGTTCCTATTCTGCAAACATTAAAACCCCAAGAATCTAGCAGGATTATGTAACAGACGTTCAAGCAGCTGACTTAACCTGAAAAGTAAAACAGAGAGTTCAGGATGCGCACAGCACAAGCTAAGAAAGAAAATCTAACTGATAGACTGCGTTGCATTTTACAAAACTGGTCTCTGCTAAGCACCTAATAACTGACTTGGTATACTGCCAGTCTGCTAAGACCAGACAACTGTTACAGACCTTACATTTTATTTAATCAAATATTGCCAAAATGATGGGAGGTGAGCAGAATCTGCTTTTGTAAAGATGTTTATGACAATATGTTCAAAAACAGGACACCAGAGAGTTCTCCTTCCCCCTTCCTATCCCTTCCTGCCCGGAAATATACAACCCCAACTAATGTGACTAGTCACTAGATAAGCATCAGATCACAATGCTTGCTCTTCTACAGTATCTTTAACAAAAGCAATAGAAAAGCAAAAATGACAGCAAAACAAGATTCATTTCTGTACCTCAGAATTAACCTAATGATAAGTACCTTCCATTCCTCAGACTGTTGCCTTTAATTTAAGAACTATTATTGTGGTACATTCATTATTAGAGCGCAGTAAAGAGCAGCTAAGGAAAAAAGAAAATCATTCCACACGGCTGTCAAATGCTTCGTTACAGAACACAGGAATCTCCTCTTCCACATTCCACATTTTCTTTCTACCCATATTAAACAACTCATATACCACACACCCAAATGCAACTCAACAGGTAAGAAGAAAATAAGTATCTGGTAACGTCTTGAAGAATATTCTATATTTTAAAACAAACAGCTATCCGTATCACTATGATAACAGTTAAAGAATATTGTATTCCTATCTACTTTAATGATACAAGAATAGAAGTTACTTTAACTTCTAGTAACTGCTTCTGCTTCAGTATCACAAGAATGAAAGATCAAATATTTTTTGCCTTCCCTAGCCCCCCCCTTCATTAGCTGGTTCCTAATCAAGGCATAGAGTCTCAAGAAAGATAAGCAGAGCAAACTGAGCTCCCAAACCCATGAGTGACTTTTGCTCAGTAAGATTTTCTTTCTTGACACCGGCACTGAGGGCAACCAAGAAAATGAGACAGACTATCAGATGTCAGCAACAGCTCCTCCATTCCTTCGAAGTGATGAAGAAAGCAGAGCCCAGGCTTGCCTTTGGTTTTTATGGCACTACTTCCCTATCACAAAGTCATCAACATCATTAATTGGCTATTGATGTTCATAGTATCTTTATTGATTATATAAAAACACTCTTGAGAGGTATTTTAAGGAGTTAGGCAAAGTTGCACCTACAATAAACAAAGAAAGAGGAACAGGAATGGGCAAAACGAAGCAAACCACATATTTAAAAAAACATGTACAGGGGTGAGGAACAACAAAATCTGACAACGAATACAGAGAAAAAAACGGAAGACCTAGACTATTAAAACACAGTATTGTTACTGGAATTAACTTCTTAAAAAACTGACTCTTAAAGGATTGTCTATCCACAGAAAAATGGATATGTTATTTGGTATACATGAAAAGTAGCAAAATAAAGAACTTTAATATTTGCAGTACAGATTGCTTTAAATGGTATTTTAAAACACAAAAGGAAAATATCACAGAAACTCTGATTAGAATAATACGCATGGTGTCAGGTAATTTTAAAATTCAGCTTCACTACATAAATTTTGGATGCCATTGTGAACGCTTACAGAAAAACAACCTATTTTAAGCTTATAAGACTATAAGGCACGGTTGATTTTTATTAATTCCTGTTCTCTTGAAAAAGATCAAAGATACATGTCAAAATTACAGCACAATATGAATTGCTGCACCCACAGAGTTACGATACATCACTCAAACATGTCATAAAAGATTGCCTAGGAGTTTCCAGTGACCAGTCGTTGCAAGAGCACCAAACAAGCATTTCCAAAAAACAGTTTAAAAAATAAGTAGATAAATAACTTCAGTATCTACAGAAAAACTGATTCAGGACCTCCCTACACACAGGAAGAACATTTCTCAAAAGCAGCAGGAAAAGGAAAAAAAAAATCTTCTATAAAACTCTTTATATATAGGAATATATAGGAAGGATGAACACCAGTAATAAATTTCGTACAACATTACTTTAAAATTCTCCATCATAAAGTGCTAAAAAAATACCATATTATGCTGCACTGGCACATATTCCTTGTTTTGCAACCTGAGGAAGATATTATCCATGTGTAAGGTGGTGACATTAATTGAAAATATAAAAACCAGACCATGTAGATAACACAGTTCAAAGGCATTGAAAAATTGAAGAACTGTATGGAAATGTTTTCCCCCTTTTTGCTGATCAATTATAGTCAAAGAATTCATGGAAAAAAACCATGTATTCGGCAGGGGAGGAGGACGCTGAAAAAAAGCTGTTGGCCACACAAAAAACTGCAGAAAGTTTTATTTGTCATACAGTCAGTGATAACCGTACACGAATGCGTGTTCAACCTAAAGCACACAAACATTAACATGACTTAAAATTTACCTCATTTCAGCTAGGTCTCCTTTGCCAAGGGACAAAGGCAGCACATGGACAATTAGATGAGCATAGCTGATGCAGCCTCTCATCGAACATGTGAACAGAAAAGGCAGAGTGCTAGAAGACATGAAGAGTGTTTGCCTTGCACACAAGTGAACTTCCATCTGAATGGTGTCCTTCCTTTGGCAACTTTAAAATCTGACATTTTGGAAATAAGGCATGAACGAAATCCAAGAAAACTTAGCAGTTTGGATTTTTGATCGCTTCTGTATGGACACGAACCCTCGCATCCCTGTCTCTGACTTCTCACCCAAGTTCCTCTATTCCCACACTTGCTGTACTGTACTAGAAGCACAGATGTCCTGGGGTTTCTTTTGTTTGGTTGGTCGGTTTTGGTAGTTTGGTGGGTTTTTTTTAAAGAATTTATGTACGTACATAGATATACATATAAAATCCTGTTCCCCCTGTTCCGTCCATATTTTAGCCGGTCTAACTAGATGTACTCAGCCTCTCCATCTTGCTTTCCCGCATGCATCTCAAACTCCACGTACCCTAGAACTCATCTTATACGATGCCACACACAGGATATCTGAACACTGGCTGAAAACTAATAGCATCATGATGCTGCAAAAAAAGCAACAGCACACCAGGGAAAAAGCCTCCTCCTGCAGGGCTCTTTCCATCTTTCGGATGACTACCATGCTTTTGCCTTTTCTTTTCCCTCTGATACTTTCTTAGCCCTGGGAGGAGGCTGCACTCCCTGCAGCTGGAGACTAACTAAGGCTAATTTTGGCTAATTTTATGTAAAACTGATTAAGGCAGGTAAACGCAAAACAAATCTTGGTCAATGGCCCTGTATCCATGCATGAGAAAATATAAATGGAAATTAACTGTGCAATTACCCAGAGGTTTAGTTATCCCATTATGAAATATGAACTCAAGATACACAAAAGGCGCTGTGGTGCCGTGAACAGAAAAGTATGACGCCTTCTCTCCTTAATAAAGGGATCATTAGAATCATCACAATTCCACTAAAAAAAGTATTCTTCATGAACTGTGTTTAAATCATGTTTCTCAATAGGTTCCATCACTTAACATCAAATATGGGAATAACAAAGTCCAAGAAGTGCTGCAGTCATTTAAACTCTTTAAAAATAAAATTTGCAAAAGTAAAGTTCACAAAAGTTTTCAAAAAGCAGATACTTAAATCTAATTATATCTTTATCTCGATATCTACAGGAAATATAAATGTAGAAATACTTATTTTCTCTCCATTCTAACATCAAGAAACATCCTAGAAGTCATTTTGATGAGCCAATCCTAACATTTCTTCATCAGTATTTTTCCCACACTTAAGAAAATTTCTTTTCTGCAGTATGAAAATAAGAGACAGACTAAAGCTTATAATAAATCATTGCTTAAATGTTTAAATTATGCCTCTTAATTTTAAATTCTTGATTGTTCTATAATAAATATTTTAGTCTGAAGTCTATTTTAGTCTAGATTACATAATAGAAATTAAATACTTGGTGTTGATTAAGTCCGTAAGAACTTGCAATGAGACTCTGGAACACTTTAACTGCACTTTATATGAGTTAAATGAATTTAAAAAAATACAACAACTTACAATCTGATCAAAAAGGGGTGGTTGACCTCTTTCAAGACTGACTTTTCATTGTGCACATGCTGCTCTTGCTTCAGACGAATGACATCAGGAATGCTCATTACTTTCAGTGCAAAGTAACGTTTGGCCATTTTTTCCTTCACCAGATGAACACGCCCAAAAGTACCCGTGCCTGAAAAGTTGAAGAAGAAACATCAACTTATTGTAAAAATGAAAAAAAGCTTAGATAATTTACTAAATTAAAACCTACAGGAACTCAATTCCTGGTTTGGGTTTTTTCCCCCTCATCAATATATCAGTATTACATTTTTTTATCTGTTTTCACACAGTTTTTTTCTTGGGATTTCTCAATTTTTAGTGATAATGATTTAATAAAAATAACGGTTTTGTGATACTGCCACTCTTTGGAAAGATACTGGAAGCATTTCTTGTGAAGAGAAGTGGTCCTGAGAAAGGGTAAGGGAGATGTATAAAAAAAAAAAAAGTATGTAATATATATGTTTCAAATGTAACCAATATTAACAAAACAAGCAAAACTGTTCTCAAGTGCAGAAGAAAGGTTGGGAAACACTCTCTTATATTTCAGAGATCAGTTTTAATTTAGATAGGGCAGGGAGGGGCGGGATAAACTCAAAAGTAGTGTTCAGCTTATTATATCCACAGTGTGTGGCATAAAAGAAAAAAAATCATCACTGACCAATGTAATGTTCAATTGTAATGAATTTAGTAATTCCTCAACACAAAAAAATACTTAACTTTCCATGTATTATTTATTAAAACAAGGTAGCTAAAAATCAGTCAGGGTTTAAAATGTAGGAACTCATAACATGAAGAGTACAGAATATACAAAAATGATGACAACAACAATAAAAATTCAAAATATTCATCTACCAAGGTTCAGTGACTAAGAACAGCTGTCTGCAATTATTCAGGTGAGGGGATTATTCCCTTAAATGTGCACAGAGAGATGAAGTGATTCAGTAGGATAAGGGAGTGATGGGAAAAAAATACTGTTGCTGACCCTTCTAAAAACAAATTAAAAGAAATCTGCTTATAGTGCTGTATCGTTATATTACATCGAAACAGTAGATGTCAGGCACCCTTTTTTGTAGTTAATGTATTCCTTTTCCAATTCACTCTTAAAAATATAAAAGGAAAATAAAAACATGCTGTCTTTTCAATAATGTATTACGATTGTCTCTTATTCAATACTGTAGTCATTAAAGTTCCTTTTAAGTGCATTGCACTCTAAACAATTATACATAATTGAACTGAGTATTTCTTTTAGTTTGCAATGAAAGTTAAAACTAGCACATTTAGCCACATTACTATTTGTACTGCAGCACAGTATTATACATTTGAAGATGAATACACATTTCAGCTCGTTGGGTGGTTGCTCATTGTTTTTTCACTCATTAAACAATACCATGTAGGTTCCATTAGAACAGTACACCAGATATTTTTAATCCTATTCTCTGACAGAAATATGTGCCGCTTGGCATTCAAACCAATTGCCTAACTTGTAAAAGGTCACTCTTGTTGAGAAACGCCTTCCAAAAAAATCAAAATCTTATACTTAAGCTTACAGTCATACCCTTCTTTGCACCTAGGAAGGCAGCCCATAGACCTGTTTCAGTATTATTAACTGGTATGTCAATTGATTTCAGATTGTGCTGACCGGTTATGATCAACCTGTACTTCAAGACAATTTTCTAAGACATGTAGTGGGTACAGGGAGATGAGTATGTATGTGAAAGGAAATAGATTTGGGGGGGAGGGGGGGAGACCAAAAAATGAACTTCCAAAACTGCATTACTTGAGGAGGGGAGAAAAAACAAGGAGTTTCTGCTCTAGAAGGTTCAAGAACTTGAGAATTTATAAAAAAAAAAGTTTGTGTTCTCTATGTGTATTCTCCCTTTAAAAATTTACATTTTATTTAACAGTTATTCTTTCCAGTCACTTGTAATATTGTTTAAGAGCACTGCATTTACTAAAAAACAAAACAAAATATTATATTACAAACTAGAAACTAACAACTTCAGCAATCCAGTTTTATGGAACTTGCAGCTCAATGACCAATACAGCTTTCAAAACCAGTTTTCGAGATAAAACCTGGCACTACACAAACCCACCAAGGATTACAGTTGTCCAAGCACAAAAGATTCTATCAAAGCCGTTTTACATTCCCACCTGTCCTGAGTTACAGTTCTTTAACCATGAAAACTGTAAATAGGTCTCAGATAAAGCCTGCTGTTATAGTGAAGTAAGGCACCAGATTACCCTGGAAAATTTATCATGCAATTAAATCCTTTAACAATGCAGTCACATTATACTGTGACTATACCTGTAAACAACCTTATTTTCATGGGGATGGGCTTCTGCAGTAAAAAAAAATCCATACAAAAAAAAGGCTCAAAAGCTTCCAAGCAGAGCCATCTGTTCAAGCTACCTAAAATACTGATTATTTACATCTCTATTGAATGCACAGACAAAAAATTAACTTAGGTTATTTCAGAATTAGGAGCTGAAATTTAAGTTCTGAGTATCTGGAAAAACACTGTCAAGAATAACTATAGCCGTATTGCACACCAAAACTAAAAATCATCTTACATTTTTAAGACTTCCAAATGTGGACTCGGGGACATTAACAGTACCAACCCCATAAGTAAATGCTGGGTTTATATGCATTTTAATACTTGTATGAACAAAGTGCTTCCATAGACATATTCAACATGAACGTCATAAGTGAACAGGTATGTAATTGTTCCTAGGTCTTTAGTGATCTCATGTTTCATGACTTGTTCTTCTTGTCCTAGAAATTTTTATTTTAGAATGTTTTAATTTTTCATTATGCTATTGGTCTAACTTTACAAATGGTGCTGCTCAGAAATAACAATAGTAATAATAATAGCAATCGCAAGTGCCATCCATTTTCAAAGAAGGACCTGCCGGGGACTTATTTAGCAATAGTTCTAACTTTGGAAACACGGCCTCTTTAAAAATGTCTCTGCCAGGAGCAGCAAAGCCTGGCAGGCTATTCCAGAATAGTGGCAAGCACCTAATCTAGAGAGCCACCGGGAAAACCAGACCACACAGATAGGCGAGAACATACAACCTCCCTAACCAGTTTTATTGTTGAACCGATTGCAGGCAGTCTTTTTTCAAACATCTTTAGCACAGTTTCAAGCAACTATGGAAATCAAGAATACAATACAGACCAAGAAGTCATCTAACATTTGTTTTCAGACGTCTCTTCTCATAATACGAATTTTCTCCCATTCAAGTCTTCTCAGAAAATCCATTAGGCCTACATCAGTTGGTAGTGACAGCACCCAGACACAAAACCACCACCCTTCCAGCACTTTTGACAAACAATATGCTCTCTTAAAGTGCTAAAAAAAAAAAAATCATAGTGATGGTCTGGAAATTACTTACACAATTTAAGCTGTTCAGTCAAATTCCTCTCACTGCAAGGAGAAGCAAAGAGCATGGCGAGTACTACATATTTTTCTAACCACAGACTTTAACCATGTGAGGCCATTAACAAGGGGGAGCAGGGGAACTTGCTGAAACTTAAAAACAGTTGTATAAAAGTATGCAAATGGAGTTTAATTTATGCCTTTGCACAGCCACATACAGGACTAATTGTTGAGCTTTTTTTTTTTTATGCTTAGCCAGTCTTCAGACAACCAGATCAAGTTTGCATACAAAGATGACTACAATTCAAGTATCTCATTTCAAACATTTGGTCTGGATGTCCTGCTCATGCTTTTAGCCATTTCTGCAAAGATTTTTAAAATTCTCTTCCTTGCAAACAGGGGGGAGGGGGGAGGAACGGGATGGGACACGACACGCAAGGTGGGAGGCTGCAACAAGGTATTGTTATGGTTGTTTAGCACAGTCAAGAAAACGTAGCTGTTTTCTAAAAAGAAGTCTTATAGGTGGAAATTCTGCCCCTCACATTCATGGAAAGAAAACTGAAAAATTGAAGCAGTGAAGTGGCAGCATGTAAGAGAGAGGCCCAGCTCCAAAATTTGAGGGAAGGTTTTTGGAAGCAGAAAAAGGCAAGGTTACCGGTCTTCCCTCAAAGCACCACTGCCTCCTGCCCTCCAGCTAAGGAGGAGGAAGCTCATGGAACAGTTTTTGTTAATCCCCATGAAAGAATTGTTCAATTTTTTGCCCTGATCACCTCAGAACTCAGCTGTATGAACCGGCTAAATTTGACCCTCTGTGACAGATAAGTGAACATTCCTTAGGATTACCTTAAAATAGAAATATTCTGTACTTGCCCATCTTGGACATAATAATTAAAGGAAACACAGTGTTTACAGATTTGCACAATATTCTACTGGCATTTATTTAATGTTTAGTTCAAAACAAGAGAACTTCAGGGACTGTGTACCGTTCTGGATGAGTCCTGGGATCTACCAAGTACTATCCTGCTGAAGGAAGAGGAACGGCTACACACACACACACACATGCACGCACACACGAGCATCCCGACCTGTCTCTCTTTATTATAGCACGTAATGCCAGAGTTTTAGAGCAAAAATACACTCACATCAGAAAATTATACCCCATGCAAACAGTTGTTACTAAAAGGTAATAGCAGTTTATTTGCGCAGTCCCCTTCTCTCTGCTAAGGCATATAGCAAATGAAGGTTTCTGGCCACCAGTAACAAAAGCAAGCGAAGAGTGCCTGTGCTATTTGCAACATGCAACAACACAATTCAAGATTTTCAGGACTGAACGGGCAAACAGAACAAGCATGCAAAATGCTAACCACTAATCCAGTATAATCTGTTTACAACAGAAACAATAAAATTTTTGGATCCCTTTGCAAATTTAATGTGGTTGCAGAATTTGAAGGAATGCCATCAATCTTCTCAATTAGGTAACCTTCTCATGTTAAACACACCAAAGGGAGGAGGCCAAAAACTGCAGAGGACCAGCTTGGCCCAGGTATCAAACACAAGAAGGGCATTCTCAACCTTACAAAACAAGCTGGATTCCCTAACATCATGCCAAAACACCATAGCCAGCTTCCAGGATTTTACTCTCTTTGAAGCCTGGTAAAAAGAATAAAGAATGTGGGAATATTTCTGATGCAATTTTAGATACTTTTGATGCTAGGAAAACCAATCCTGCAACTTTCGATGAGCTAAAACAATTAAGTAGTCATGTAGCAACTATTTTGCTGTTGATGTAGGTGACTAATTTAATGCTCAGTTTGCCTCTTTATTGCTCCCATTAATTAGGCCCAGCTGTTCCAGCTTCCCATCCTTTTAATCCTCAGCTCTTTCTTAAAACCAAGTTTGCCTTGCTCAGATAGATACCATCTGTTTTAATGAAGAATAAACTAGGTCATGTGAGATCCACGACCCTGAGGGCTGCTTTCTGAGTCCCAAAGGGGTTGGTCCTGACTTCCACAGATGCCTACAAAAAGCATTAGATGTATCTGCTTTTATTTACAGTTAGAAGATACGTTTCCTATTGTGCCACATATTAGTCTTTGTTGGTAGCCACAAGCACGACAGACTTAATTCTGTTGAATATCAGAGATAAACTAGGTGAATTGTATCAGATTACAAACTCACTATTAAATGTCGAGTTTGTCTGCCATTTAATCTGTCTCATCTCAGGATGGAACTTGAACAACCTAGCAATACATGTCTTAAAAGGAGGAGTGGGGGTTGTCAGTAATTCTTAACAAAGAAGGGGAAGACATGGTACAGCAAAGGAAACCAGCCAGCCCAAACAGACTGGTAATCAGAAGATTAACACTTGAGAGAAAGATACGGGGAAACCATATGACACAAGCAACTGCGGGCTTCTACAACAGAAGATGTGGTTGGCACATGAACAGGCAACACAGAATGAGGATGACTATTTCAGACACCACAGTAGCAAAGTTCACTTTTTTTTTATTTTTCAACCCATAGACCCATAGTGTCAACTGAAAATGCCTTACAGACTACCATTCAACCTTCTCAAATTCAGTGTCTTCACAGTGTTCCAGAAACCAGATGTGGATTGATCACCATAACTTTTAGACCGCTGCTTCTATACTTCTATACCACTCTAGACAGTTCCGATCTAAACCTGAAAAACACGCCAGAGAAATAAAGAAATTTAGAGAAGGTTTTACAGGCTGCCTATTGTTCTGTCTAGAACTGCGTGTCTCAGTACTATTGAATGTAAGAAGTAGATGTCAGACAATACTTTTTGCAAAGCTTTTGTATATCCTTCAGTGATCATATATCTAAGGAGACAGTCTGATTAAAAGAGCTTAAAAGCATATAAAATGGAGATGCTTCGTGCAGTGTTCACCATGTGCAGCTCTGCCAGAGCAGCTTGCTTCTATGACTTTGTTCATTCATCCATTGTGCTAGTGTTTACATTAGGAACTCCTTGGATAGAGAAAATGTCTTTCTACTTAGCAATAACGTGAGATACTACACAGCAAGAAATATGCCCGCTACATTCCAGGCAAGATCATCACTTTTCAGACTACCTGTCCCAGAAATTCTATTGCCAGTGGCATACCAGTGGTTCGCTCTTACTTCTTGAATTATAGACTCATCGCTTGTCAACCCATTTTTCAACTGAAACCTCAGTATCATTAATTCTTTATCCCAGCTCAGTTGAAGTTGAAAATTAGCAATGCATGTTCGAAGTACAGCCTAGCTTTTGACTCAAAGATGCTGCTGTAAAAATTTTCTACCTCTTTGCTGTTTCCAGATTCCAAAGATCTGACATATTTTCAACTTCTTTCTTACTTGGGAGCCTACAACAACACACCACTAAAACTTTAGATTTAACAAGCTGGAATTTAGTATAGTCTCTTCAACTTTGCACAAGATTTGATATGCCAGAGAATACTAAGCAATCGTGTCAACAGTTCTTGTTGTTGACCTACCCATTTAAATCTTTCTGAATTACAATCCTTAAGAATGAAGAACACAGGAATCACAAAGCTAATTAATACCCATCAGTCAAACTTCCTGTTTTTCACATAGTTCAGAGACAGGTTCCTGATTTCCAAAAAGTGCCATTCAACAGAACACCCATGATGGGAGTTCCTTTTTAATTGCAGATAATTTTTTTTTTTGGCTTACAACTTATTGGGTCTCTATAAAAATACTGTATCATCAGGGTATCTTCAAAAAAAATAAGCAGAATCCTTGAAAGTTTCTCCTCTCTCTTTATTCTTTATTTATTTATTTTGAAATACCAGGGACCAATAAATAAATGATACCAGAAAGTCACCAGCCTGCTGGTAATAAGATAACCCTTAATCCTTTCCACTTCTAAACAGCTCTTAGAACACTAAATTTAAGTGCATGTCCATGTCCCTTCACGCAACTTTAACATCCACAGTTTTCAGAACAATTCTCATAAAACTGGTATTTCCCCACTTGATGCTTACATGGTATTTTTGTAACTCTTCTCATGCCTTCTGCTACCTGCGATTTGCGACATGTTGATATAAAGAATATGAACGGATGAGCGGATGAAAAGTCTCTCCTCCGTATTGAAAATAGGACATTGCAAAGTCATTATTACTCCTCCTTTTCCTATTTAAATATTGCACATGAAGTGTTGATAGGCCTCAACTGCAAAACTGTAAAGATGTAAATATTTTATAAAAACAGCTCAAATAGAAACCTTTAAGATGTACTCCTTTTTCACGTAGAAACTAAGCTCTATACTACTTTTGCTGAACTAAATTTAGGAGGCCTGTTGAAACAGCATATTTCAAATTATACCAAATCCCTGCTAAACGTAAAGTGTATGAAACTGTATTGACCCGATCTTTAAAAAACTTGATCTATCACATTTTAAAAGACAAACACAGTTAAGCTAAGAATCAGGTACCTGTCTGGCTGACAACACATACCAAGTTAAAACACTAGAAAGCATTAAATTATATATTTCATCTGATAAGAATTTCAGGTAATTAAAGCATTATCAAAAGGTGTCACTTTTTAATCATTGGAAAAGAATCTGTAAATTAGAAACTATGCTAGCAAGATAGGCCATTTTTTGACTTTTTAAAGTTATAAAACATCATTCAAATCCTATTCACAGAATTGCTACTTTCAGGTAGAGAGAGATTAAAATAAGCACATTAACTGAGAGCTTCTTGGAATGCAAATACTAAAGAGAAGGATTTTTTTTTGGGGGGGGGGGGGTTCCAAAAAATCTCTCAAACAACAAAAGCCAGACATACAAAATCCAACATCTAGCCACCTCCTGCTAATTAACTGGTGCTTAAAATTCCTATCAACTTTAGAGTAATTCAGGATTCTTTCTAATGAATTTGTGCTCAAAGTTAATCTTTTATAATTGCTTTAATTATTTTTTTCTTTAAGTGTTTAAAACCACTATGAAACAGCTTCCTTAAAATGAAACGTAAAACAAATTGATGGACATTTAGGCTAAAAGTTACTATTTTTTAATTAAAGTTACACTTTTGCTTACCACAAACAAAATAATACATGAATGCATCACAAAGTAACCACTCAGGCAAAGAGAAGGAAAACCAAAAAGATAAGTCTAGTATTATTCTAGGTATCATCAAATCCCAGATTTTAGGCTACAAGATTCCTTTTGATTGTTTTAAAAAAAAAAAAAAAAGCAATGACAGAAGCATTTTATACTATAACCCAAAATGATGAATCCTGATCTCTCTTCAGATACTGTTTAATTTTGTGTCTGCTGTTGTGAATACATGGCTCCTACTTCTTGAGTCGGGATTAGTACTACATTCAAAAATTTTAACTGGATGTCCCAGAAGCAGTCTAAGCCAAAAGGGATTGACCTCTAATTTTCTATGAAGACGAATAACTTGCAATTTATCTCTGGTAGGGCATAAAGAACCAATTCCGGTTAATCATTAATAGACCATTTTTCACTTATTCTATTCTGAAGATGAGCTAGAAGTGCTTCCCAGTGACTTTTTTTTTCCCATGAAAGTAAGAAGAGAGACGGTGAGTAAAACCTATGCACGGACATACTAAATTGGAAAAACCAGCTCTATTGCCAAGTTTAATTCCCACAACCAAATCTATACCCAGGAGGACAGTAAAGCTTTCTCTCTCATCATTTGTTAGCACTTCTATCTTCACCTTCAGTTTCCCTGTTTACAGGAAGCATTTACAAAACTGATTTGGCTAGTTGCTTTACTCAAAATCAGCATGGAGATATTTAGTTTGGTTTTCCACAAAAAAAAAAAAAACAACAATTTGCTGTGTCACAAAGTCAGGGACAGACTTAAAACCTTTTCAAGTAATTTCAACTAAAGGAAACAGTCATTAAGGTCTTGCAAGTTTAAAACAGCACCTCTGTAGAAGACACACCACAGTTCAGGTATTTAGTAGATTGCTCCAGTAGCTTTTGCTCTGTAAATTGCTACAATTGAAGATATTAGGTCTTTTATGTTGCTGCAAAACTACTGTATGGACAAAGCTTATAATTATACCCAAAGAAAACAAAAAACCTTTTACAGTTGACAAGCTGAACAACTACAAAACATGGCTGTGCCCAAAACTCATGTTCTCATCTAAGAAAAATAAATAAAAATAACATTTTCATGACTAAGAAACAGACACTTACAAATGCAATAATCTGTGAAGGATTTAAAGAGTCACTTTGTTCCATAGAAGTTAAAGTTACATGGAGTCTGATAAAGATCAGAGATACATGCAGCAGCATGGGTCGAAACTTTAACAGCAGCCCCCTCTGAACTATGTGAGGCTAAACAGGGGTACTTAGTAGGTATGTAACACCTGATTAGTCACTTTCCTTTTCAACCCAGAAATATGTGCCTCTACACACTTCTAGGATTTTTACATAATCAGCATATTTTTGTCTGTCCTGAAACTCAGCTCTTGCAGATTTCTTCCTTTGTTTTCTCCAAAAAAACTACTTGATGCAAGTCAGTCCTATATTAATGCAAAGAAAGTATCAAGCTTAATATCCTTGACTGTGTCCTTTTTAAAAGCTAACAAAAAAATCTTGTTAAAGTACAAAGGTTTATTATTGCTGAACGAATGTAATAAAAGCCACATTGTTTGTACTTGACCGATTTCCTCCTTCACCAGTGCTGGACAGAAGCCTTTGAGGGACTGGTACCTCTTATAATACATTCCTTTCAATTACATTTCGCTTCTGTCTTCATCTAAAGTAGTGCTAAAAGAGAAACAAATCGAGGGGGACATTTCACATAATGCACAAAAACTGTATTTTTAAATACTTTTAAAACAGATTATCTATTCACTACTTAATATGGTATTTCTACAATGCTTTTAAAGTATAAGATTGAAGAGCAAATTATGTTGAAGAGCTCCTGAGTGAAGACAGATCAAAGACACTGACTTAATTTAAATGCACTCAGCACGTTTTAGTTCTCTCCTATGTTTCAGGAAATAGCTAGATAGGCAACTAATAGAGAACTGTTCAAGATTACCCATTCCCTGCTATTTTGTGTGTTACCACAGAATTAGGTGCAGAAGGCCCTAGTCTGGAAACACACTTGCATATGTATTTACGCACACGTATACCAGCAAAATTGTGATTTTGCTAGAAAGGCCAGCTTGAAATCCAGATACACTAATATTCAGAATGCAAATTATATCAAATTAGCAGTGAAAAGTTCAATGGTAGCCAACACCTACTTTTCCACTTTTTTTTTTAAGTTTAACCTTTTTTCATTCAGACTTTTGACTTTCATCTTTAAAATTTCACTGACCTAGAGCTAACTCAGGATAACAAAAGGAAAAAAAAAAAAGCCTCTGGACATTCACAATGAAGACAAAGCCTGTCCACTGAGTAGTAGTTAGGCCTCGAAGCATCAGAAAGTTCGTTCTTTACATTATACCTTCAAACCTTAAGACTGATATTTTTGAAAAATGACAAACTGCCGTTCGTTCTTCTTTCAAAGATCAAATACCACAGAGGACCATGTAGCCCCATATCATCTCTTTATTGTTGGACATTAAAAGATACAATGGATATATGTCCTGAAAGATTGCCATTGTTCTTGGCCTGTTGCAATTTATGGTGGGAACTTATAAAAAGTCTTTTCACAATACAAAAAAGCAGAAGTAGTAATGTTGCAGGCTAACCGTGTACACTAGTAACTGACCAGCTCGTTTGTACCCAAAACACAAGCTGAGAGACAGAATTTCTCCATCTTTCAGGCCAACAGCCAACAGCCTCCCCAGACACCTTGAGTTGGAACTTCCTCACTTATTACAGAGCTTACCTTTGGACCAGCCAGGTGGAATCCTTTCCAAGTCAACAGAGGGGAAAAAAAAGCACTTCTATATTCAATAGAGCAGTTTTACACATCCAGTTTACGAACCCAGAAGTACCTATTTCTCTCTGCTGATTATGAAGTGATTCTACACATGTAGGTTTGATAGTCATTCACACTGCATAGGTTTACATTCAGACAGATGAAACCAACCTCGAAGTTATATGGTCTGATAAGTGCACGTGGGATTTCATGACATGGAAATTATTGACACAGAATATGCTAATTTGTATAAGGAAGTATACATTTGTGAGGTTTAAAAAAGAATTGTTAGCAACTCATTAAATTCTTCATACATGTCACCAAAACTATGCCCAATGATACCTATACAACTTTATAATCTTCAGCACTGTGACCCAAATAAAACTTACTGACACAATATCACGAATGTGCTATTAAAAATGTCAGCTCATTCATCTAGCAATTTTTTTAAAAAATACTGACATAGTTAATAAACAGGCATTATACACAAGAAAGGAGAGATGCAGTTTTTACAAATGATCAGAGCTCAAACCACATCCAATTTGAAAGCTTGCATTTATCCATATGCATTTTACATATGCTATTCAAGTTTATACAGCAGAAAAAAGCCTTAGAAGGTACTTAAAACTATTGTTATGTTTACCTTACACTTGAGCTGTTATGCAGACAAAAACAGAAAAAAGATTTCTGGTGCAACTAAGCCCTTTTCTGAAAACTTTATTTAGTCGGATCTTTGTTTTGAATGGGTTGTACTGAGTACTAAAGATTTTACTGTAATATGCACAAAGGGCTTAGTGTTGTAACTAGAGCAAAATGAATACCTTCTTGAAAGACTGAAGTATTTCTTTGCATCTATAAGCTGTGAACAGTGTGCTGGGCCACTGAGACCCTGTATTCTATCTTCTGTAAATTAAGTTTTATAAAACAAAATCAAGCTACAAGCCAGTACGAATCTTCTCCTAAAACACTATTTCAGTCTGGAATAAGTACTGCAAATGGATTTATTTTTGGTTAAGGGTTAATACACGGAGAATTGATGAGTGGAACAAACTATTCCTCAAAGGGAAGGCTTTGTTTATATTCGTAAGGCAGTATCAACTGATATTCCTGAGAGACTACAGAGTAAAGATGCATTTTAGATCTAGAATTTACTTCACGTGTTCATTACCTTTCCAAATTCTCTCATACTACACCATACAAAAAAACAGTGTAACACTGTCCAAGGAAAGGTGATGAAATCACTGTTGTGTGGCACTAGAATGGACATAATAATATTCTCCACATAAAGAGCTATTATGTGAGAAAGAGGAAGTAAGTCTAGAATATCCCAATAAAGTAATATCTGATATGGAACTGGAACAAATGCACTAATACAAATATTAAGTTTCAAAATCCCAGTCTCCAAATTCTAGTCTCAAATAGTGATTAAACATTTCAGAAGAAAATCTCTACAGTGCCCAGGAATTACATTACTGATAGAAGTAAAGACTGAAAATATTCTTTGTATTAATACCTAATGTTACTGAAGACATGTTAATTTAACAGTTAGTTTAGTGTAAACACTTAAATACTCTAGCAGAAAAGGACCGTGGCCTTTAAATTTTCATGCTATTCAGGACTGTATGGACCACTACACTATTTTTTCTCTATAATGCAGAAACGTAAGTCTAAACTCACTGTTTTCTAACTTCAGTTCAGCCTACTATATGACTGAAACACAGAATGGATAGATTAGGTTTTTCTATTTTTACTATGCAGCTTCTTAATAGGAAAGAAAAGCCACTCGACGAAGTTTCCACAGTTAGGAGCCAACTGCCCTTTTTAGTTTTATATACACACCTCCCTTTCCCTCCAAACCGGGATCGAGTCTCTCTCCAATATTATATGTCTGAGTATCATAGTCAACAAACACATTCAAGCCAACAAGTAAGACTTTAAACAGAAGGTTGTACGTAAGTGACAATTATTTAAATGGACAAAGATGAACCAGGATGAGAACATTTGAGAATTTATGAAATAGTACACCCAAACAACCTACAAATACATTTCATGAAACAACCCTGATTTTCAAAGTGGCTCTCAAGAAACAAACTGTACAAGAAAATGGAAATCAAGAGGTGAGTGCATCGCTACAGTCAATACTAAAGTAAGTTTCAGAGGCTATGGCATATATCATAACAATCATAACAATATGATTAATTTTGCAACAGTAAGGATAGCCTTTTTGGCTGATACCAGATGGCATTTTTGTGCTGGACATTGTCTCTGTGCAGTTTTTCCTTTTTTTTTTTTTTTTTTTTTTTTTTTTTGAAAAAAGCATAAAATCATCTAAGGTACAATATTTATTTTAACACCATTTGCATTAAAAAGTTTGCTAATTTCATACATCCAAAAATACAGGTGGGAAGATGCAGTATGTCACAAACAGGCAATGATTAGAGGTGAACTCCCTAAACAATAAATTTTTCCCCATCCAAAAGCAAGATTGCATACATACATTCCATACAACGTTATGGAAATAAATCTCATTTGCAACGGCTACTAGATGCTCCTGAACAAAAATATTTAAAGACTAAATATGTATGTATAATAAAGAATTTATCAGATTTGAAATTATTCATGAGTCACAATACGAAAATGAGAATTCTTCATAGAGTCACATGAAAAGCGAAGAGAAGGATAAGGTTCAAAATTAAACATCAATGACACAGGGAAATAAAATATCCTACAGAACATATATACTTCAATCACACAAAAGCCAAGGCTTTTAAGATTCCCGAAAGGATGCTTTGTTTGGACAGGTGAGCACAATTTATCTTACCTCAATTTACACTTACCATGCTGCAATATTCACTCCTAGATTTCCAAGCTAATATAAACACTGGAGAAGAGTTAAGCTCATTACTTCTTGGAATATTTATATCAAAATGCAAGTAAGTGAGTTCAGACCCATTTTATACTATTTGATAGCTAGTTTTATAGAATGACCAACTTAATATAAAACAGTATGTCTAGTGTGAGAAGGCTTAAATCTAAGAAAATCAAAACCTGTATTGCACAACACTGCTAAGTCCCATTAATGGCACAGTATGCACTTCTTTAAATTGCATATAACCTTTCAAAATACAGATCTCAGGTGTCATTTCTGATGGCAATTTTGTTCAAATTTATTATTTCTAAATTGTTTACAAGTAGGCCTTTCTTAAATACTATCTGTCAATTCAAGGACTGGCTCCATTAAAATAAAAAAAAGTCACCTCATCCTCATGTTGTAGGATTTGAACAATACCATAGAAAAAAATCTGTATAAATCCAGAGGAAGGAAAACAGTAGGCACATACATGAGCACATACCCTGCACAAATCTTTCCATAAGACCTGAGAACTTGCCATAAAATCTGAAAGCACTTCAAAACACCGTCAAATTTAGAATCATAGAATCATGAATCATAGAATCATTAAGGTTGGAAAAGACCTCTAAGATCATCAAGTCCAACTGTCAACTCAACACCACCATGCCCACTAAACCATGTCCCTAAGTGCCTCATCTACACGTCTTTTAAATACTTCCAGGGATGGGGACTCAACCACTTCCCTGGGCAGCCTGGTCCAGGGCCTGACCACTCTTTCAGTAAAGAAATTTCTCCTAATGTCCAGTCTAAACCTCCCTTGGCGCAACTTGAGGCCATTTCCTCTCGTCCTATCGCTTGTTACTTGGGAGAAGAGGCCAACACCCACCTCGCTACAACCTCCTTTCAGGTAGTTGTAGAGCGCGATGAGGTCTCCCCTCAGCCTCCTCTTCTCCAGACTAAACCACCCCAGTTCCCTCAGCCGCTCCTCATGAGACTTGTGCTCCAGGCCCTTCACCAGCTTCGTTGCCCTTCTTAGTTCAGTTTTTAAATGCATTGGGAAGAAAAGACCACATAACTTTTACACGTATTGAGTTTGGGCTGATAAAAGCTCATCTTTACTAACAACCCAGTATTCAAGACACACCTCAAACTGCAGAATCTCAGCCTAACAATTCATTGAATTCACCCATTAACCTGATGGTGACTAAGCTCAAAGTAGTACAGTGGCAAATCACTTAAGATGTGTACGCAAGAAAAGTCAATTGAGATGTTAAAAACTACATTTCAGGACAACTGTTTGGACAATACACTGACTCAATACACATGGACAGCTCTCAATCCTAAGTGGACTGGCTAATGTAAAGAATGCCTCAAATGGGAAGCAAACCTTTAAAGAGAAAAGAAAACAAAACCCCCCAAAACTCCTCTGTGGCAGTCAAAAGCATCAGGAGATCAGAACCTTGAGATCTAAAACTGATCAGTCCATGATTAGTGTTACCTGGTTACACCCTTTCTCACAAACCTCTAGTCTAGATACAAGAGTTTTAACTTTTACGTAGAGTGTATTTAGAATACAGCATGGAAACCAATTTTCAGCATTAAAGATTTATCAATTGCTCTATTCCACAGGCCCTGAGGAGCTATTTCCCAGATCTCAACTCATAATGCTCTGTATGGTCATAAAGAGTATCAAGTATATTATATAGTAGTAATAGTAGTGAAGACTACTAGATAGACCTTACACAATTTCCAACCCATCATATCACAGTTACAGTTATGAGGTAGTCAGCCATACAGAGCCCTTTTTATGTCCCCGGTGTTCTCGCTTTCCAGTCACTGAAAGTAGTTAGTCTTTAATACTCAAATCTTGAAAATAAAAGCAAGTTCTCTTTTTTCATAAGAATCAGTATTTTCTTTTAGATTTTCAGTTATTTCACTCTGCTATCCTATGTATGTCTTCATCACACATCGAATTTCTTAGCAACACATACCCATATAGGTAGATATATGGGTATATAATATATATACACACATACACCCATTTACCCAACCACAGGTTAATTTATTTTGTTGTTTACTGCCATAGTTGCTTCTCACTTTTACTCTCTCCCATTCTCTCGCCCCATAAAAATCTCAGAATTATTTATCTGAACCTAGTCTGATCTATTTAAAAACAGGATCACAGTCTGCAGTAAAGAGAGTAATGAATGGCAAATCCACCACCACCTTGATAGGACAGATTAAATTACAGCTAATTGAATTCATGAGCTGTAGTTCACAAGCCAAGAGTACTTGACATGCCCTTGTAGACTCTGTTTCTCTAAAATTGTAGCATCATTGCTTACAAAGAGGTTCATTCGCTATTACAGTTGACATAGTACACCTTTCAACAGAAATTTATTTTAAATTATTCATTTTAAAGAATAAGCATTTCAATGTAATTTATAATTCAGGACTTACTCTTAAAGAAGTAGTGCAGAAGCACAAATGTGCTAAAATTAGAAGGCAGGGCCAGATATAAGGATCAGAAATGAACACAAAACTAATCTATCTGGGCCGAGTCATCAGTTCATATATAACCCAAATCAGTTGTAACTGAAAGTTACTGGTATCTGACAGTTATTTTATCATCCATTAACACTTTTACAGAAGCTGAAGCATGTTAAGTTTTCAGCAGCAAAGATGAAAGGCATACTTTTGCCCTGAAGAGAGATGAAATATGCCAAACAAGAAAAATTATTAGGCATATTAGGTATTTACTGTTCTATGAAGTGAACTGCAGCTTGTTTCAGATGCTTGCACGTTTCCTAGGAACAAGTAACAGTCTCAGAAGACAGGACAGAGACTGATGAAATTATTATTTCATATATAAGATGTCACTGATGGAAGAGGAAACTGGCATTGCACAATCCAAAATATACCTCCTCAGGAGGTATCAGAAGAAAGCTGTGCCTATGACTAATACAAACATCCTACTTCTCGACTTAAAAATTGAATGTTATCCTTAACAGGATTTGCCAGTACCCAAGTTAAGTACCATCAATATTTAAAGAGTCCCTAAGCACCTGTTTTCACTGTACCGCCCTTTTCAGACAAGTTTACTGAGTTCCTCAGCCTTTAAAATGAGGTCTGTGTATGACATGCAAAACTCTTTAGAGATGACTGTACTTTATCATAAATGATTCAATAGTTTGCACCAAAAAAAAAAGGATTTGTCTTGCTTATAAAACTAAACGAACTATGCTATGGAAGGATCTCCAAAGCAAAGTGATCAAACAGTACAGCTTTTTTCCTTCTCTCTGCTCTCTCCCTCCCCCAAGTGTCCTAGCATTTCTAGATTGGTGGGTTTTTTTCCTATTACTACAATCATTGTTTAATTTTATTTCAAGAATCATTTTTCAGAGAACCAAGGGAGGCCAAGCAACAGAGTTGTGTTTGTTCTCAAACAATGTAGCTCCTAACATCTCTATCAGAAATGAAAGCCATTAGGCTAGAAATTCAACTAGTTTGGCAATATCTGGAGTTCTGAATCTCTCCCTAGCTTTTACATCCAATTACCAGCAGGAGAATTTTTTCCTCCTACAAATATTTTAAATGCCAAAACATGTGAAGATCAGAGAGAGGTTTATCAATGTGTTTTACTATGAGATAAACTGGCAATATTTCATGCAAGAGTGCCCAACTTTAGGATATCAGTGAATAAGCTGGCTTATTTCCACATAAAGTTGCTGACATCACACACTCAGTGTTAACTAGCAACAACTACAAGTTCAGATATACCTACCAAATCAAGCACTAGTAACAGTTTTTGGTTTCTTCACATACAATCATTTAGAATACCCAACTGTGCTCCTAGCCAGACTTTCACTCTCTTCTACTTGTTTTGCTCTGACAAGAAATAATATTGAGGAAACACAAACCTACCTAAACAAAATGGAAGACTCTCAAAACAGCGTTAAGTCCCCTTATCCTACTCTCTTTTTCCAACATCATTTTTAAGTAAGAATTCCAACGTTCTGAACCAAAGGTATAGCCTCACCTATGCATTCATCTCTGTTACTGCCTGCCAGCCTTCTCTGACTATTCATCCACTTTGGTAGTCCCCATTTCACAAAGAACCCTCTCTATTAAAATACAAATAGCAACCATCAAAAAAGTCAAAAATTCAAAAAGTAAAATTCAAAAAGAATATTTAAAATTAACACAGAGGTGTGAACCCTTGTCTCCAAATACATAGTGTCAAAGCATTTCACTTGCAATTAAACATTTAAGATCAAGATGCCAAGACAAAATTATTTATATTGCAGGCTTTTTATCACCAAGGTACACTCCTAGGAAACTCTTAAAAGCAATGTGAAACAGGCATACTCTAAGCTATGAAATCAGTAACTATGCAACCAGCTCCTGCTTTACTTTTAAGTTAGTTGGGTTTACCTGCAGACCTGCAGGTAAGAAAGAAAAAGATTGCTGAGGGACTGGCTAATTAGCCACAAAGCGAGTTGTCTTCCGCGTTTCCCATTTCACAATGTTCCTTCTCTATTTACTATTAGCATGTGTTGCAAGCTCTTCTCAACAGATAAAGAATTCACTCACAAGTAACATCACCTGCAGTATAGTACAATTCATACATATTTCATGTTAAAAGAATATTAAAAATCCTTGCTAAACAGCATTTTGAGATTCTATTTCTCAGTCTGCCTCTAATGTCAATCAGGTTGAATATCTATGAAATTATAGCCTAGCCACACCTTACACTCAACTTCTGCTCACAAAATTAAATCATATTACACTTTTTTTTTGGGGGGGTGGTGGGAAGGGAAAGGCAAAATTCCAAAATATCCTTTAGATTTCAGATGTCAAATACTGTTATTTCACAAAATGCATGACCCACTCAAATTGTCCTGTCACACATTTCCAAAGCATTGTTTTCCCAGAATTATCCCAAATCAAGCCGCCAAGGCTGTACTCTGCCTAACCCACAATGAACAGTGCAGTAGAAGCATTGAAAAATTCAGAATCATAGAATCATTAAGGTTGGAAAAGACCCCTAAGATCGAGTCCAACCGTGTCATGCCCACCAAATCATGTCCTTAAGCACCACATCTACGCGTCTTTTAAATACTTCCAGGGATGGGGACTCAACCACTTCCCTGGGCAGACTGTTCCAATGCTTGACCACTCCTTCAGTAAAGAAATGTTTCCTAACGTCCAATCTAAACCTCCCTTGGCGCAACTTGAGGCCATTTCCTCCCGTCCTATCACTAGTTACTTGGGAGAAGAGACCAACACCCACCTCACTACAACCTCCTTTCAGGTAGTTGTAGAGCGCAATGAGGTCTCCCCTCAGCCTCCTCTTCTCCCTTTACGCCTACCTAACAAGAAAGGCAGCAAAAAATCATCTCTGCCACCAAAATAAATCTTTTAGCTTACAGTAAGTCAAGTGTTGCAGATAAAAAGACTTGAGATAATTCTAGAAATGCTCTTCACTCAGACATTTAGAACAAAGGGTATAGTTTATTTTATTAAACACTTAAAAGGGATAGCTTTCATAGGCTTTACAGCATCAGGAACGGATGTGCCCCAATTTGTTTCTACTTTTCAACTGATGAAGGATGAAATGTATACAGTTGAAATCCAAAAAAAATTAACTTACAAAACCACCTTTTTTCTTCCCCAGAAGACATGTATTTCCATGTCTTCTAAAATATTTTGCATTAACTCTGGTGTTAGTTCTTTTTTTCAGATTCTTTCCAAAACTTTGTTTTCTTTCTAATGGTTCTGTCTTGTAGGACACACTGTCTTTCTTTCAGCTTCTTCCCAGATGCCTTTTCTAGCAGGAAAAAAAAGTAACAAAACCAACTTTAATCAAGGAAAATTTTCCATGAACAGATCCAAGGAATCACTGCTACTCACTGTGAAATTACTAGAAGAGCTGCAGAAAGCTTTTAAACAGAATAATTCTAATTAAGTTGCAATACTGGAAAACTTTTAGAAATATTTTAAAATTTATTATACCCCAAATGACATTATTTCCAACGGTATTAATGAATGAGCATTTTTTACATATATGGCTGCTAACATGAATTTATTTTAAGTGGATTGAACTATGTCGGTCACTAAAAAAGGAGGAAGAACAATGTTGTTGATTCACTATAACTTATATATCCGCCACTTCTGAGTGTGAGAACTGGGTGGGTTAAACGAAGACATACTGCGGAAGTCTTCATAGGCCTTTGAAAGTCATAAAAGTCAGGGAGAGTTTAGCGGCCTCAGAACACAAATTCAGCATATCGACATGCAACCTGAAACATTTTCATGAAAGAGGGGACAAGAATCCCAGTTTAGAAACAGACTGACCAGCAGCTGTTCTCATTGTTCGTTCTCCAGGGACAGAGAAGGAATTACCCACTAATCTTCCTGAAAACAAACTAAAATTTTACAATGCATACTCTGAAGTTATTTTTGGCAGGCCATGCAAATTAAAACTGTACAGGCTATCATCTCCTGCACCCAAGGAGCTGTAAGAAGCCAAAACCAAGCTGGGGGGAAGAGGTCTGAGGCTAGAGTCTGTCATCAGTTTTGGGGCAGGTAGCTAAAGGAGTCTGGTATTATAGCACTCAGAAGTTTCACATAAACACAGTCAGCTCCCAGCCTCTTATTTTTCATATTCGCCATTCATATAGCTATTACAGTGCATCCTAATTAGTAGATCAGCAAAGTAAAAATCTTACAGCCAGTTTAGCCTGCTTTTGAAGAGTCTATGGAGGGATAGCTCTCTTCATATCTACCTGAACAATTTTGGAGCATTTAATTTACTGACTGGAGCAATACCTGAGAGGCATAAAAAGCAATACTAACTAGACATTTTGCTTTAATCCACAGAGCTCCCTGCACCTTCAACAATAATGGCAGTGTCATTACCGTAAATATTTCAGATTGCTCAGAGTCCCCATATTCCCCAACACAAACAGAACAACACTTAAGAAAATGCCAAGAACGCTGTGTAAGAAGCTACATTTTAATGAAGAACCATACCAAAACTCATAAAAAGTACTGCATAGTGGGCACCTTAAATGGTCACTTTATATGACTTTGGTAACAAACCATTAGCTCCTTTGTAAGAATAATGTAAAAAAAAAAAAAAAAAAATCACAAACCTTGGCAGCCCCACATGGTTTCCTCTTGTATTAGACAATGTCAGAAATTATATAGTCACATTTTCCAGTCAAAATAATGTATTGCATTGAGAGCTTTACTTTTTAAAAGTATGCATAAGACAATGCCAAGCGTACACAAGAAAAACAAATGCACATCTAAGTTACAGGTTAAAACCGCTAATAATAGTTTATATTATGTAGCTCTTCTGCCTTGAGTTGCCTTTCCCAAGTACTCCAATAAATACAAAATATAAATCATTACACCTGAATTCTTGCAAATTGCATGGTAGAATCAAATTAACAAATACAAGATAAGTGACCTTTCATGAAAAATTAGCTCAGAATCAATCCTTTAAGGAAGTAAAAAATATCCTAGTTAAAAAAAAATTGCTACATGCTGTAGGTACTGTATAAATAGTTTGTAGAAACAAAGATCTGCTAAGTGCAATAGATAGCCACTTAAAAAGTCCTATATATGCTAACAGAAAATGAGCCGAAGACACTTCATATTCTCACTCTTCCTACATCAAACTGTAGAATTGTAGAACTTATGTTTTATGAGTTTATATAAATTTAAATATATATATATATAAAATTTATAATCCAATAGAGAAAGCTGTAGGTGATATTCAAACTGAACATCTAGAAAAGAAACAAGAGCAAAGAAGATTTTACATAAAAATTAGCCTGCTTTAGATACCATAACCTATTGGCGTAAGGGCTATAAATACATTGCAAACCAAATAAAACTATATAACCTATCTACTTTTACTTTGGTATTAAATAAACACTCCTCAACAAATGAAGAGTCACAAGACTAGAAATCCAGACACTTCACAAAGTATGCAAATTGCCTGAGGGGTGCAGTTCAAATTTACTTAACTATAATGTAGGTCAAATTGAGCTAGACTTCCCTGCTCCCTGAATAAACTAAGAAAATTGAGGGTCAAAGCAAGACTTAGGCAATGGTTCCACTGACCAGATCAACCCAAGCAGCTGGGACGGGAGTGAAGAAAGAGGGCAGCTGAGTGGAAACTTTTCATGAACAAATGCCACAGATCACCGCAATTTAAGACTGGATGGAGCAGCTGTCAGAATTCACCAAAAGAAAATTTGAGCGTCCACACATTTGAAGAGCAGCTCTGCAATGCAAACATCCTCAAACTACCTTAAAATAGGTATAGATATTAATACAAATCCTTCTGTATGAGCATTACACAGCTCTTCAGGCAAGCTTATTTTACTAACACAAAAGCACAAGCACTTTAGCAATACAACTAGCAGTTGTATTGAAATGAAGTGAAACCAGTTTAAATCTAGTTTAGGTATGTCTAAAAAGGAGAACTGTAATCATATATCTACAACGTAGATATGTCCGGAAGAGCACATTCTGAATACTTCTAGTATGCTAGGACTTACAGTTTCAACACTATTTTCCCTGCTCCAGTCATCTTTTGGCCTTTCAGTGAAAGAGCTTAGGTGTTTACAGAGAACAGTTAAGTTGCTTAAATTGAATTCTAAAAACACAAAATTCAGAGTTCATTAAGACTGTGGCCCTTAAACCGTGTAAAAACAAAAGCTTAAGTTAATCCTTATAATGAGATTGCTATTTTAGTATTTTCAGAATGCTCTTCAGAGTAGAACAAGATGTTTTCTTCAAGTTCAAAGAAGCTTTCCAAAATGATAAATCTGTATATTCTCAGGATTTTTTTTTTTTTTTTTTAGATTATCAGTGGGTTCAGGGCAAAACTGCTCACAGAAACACTGTATCTATTTTACACCCTGTCCCTCTAAACCTTTAGAAGAAAACAAACATCACTCATGGTTTCAGAGGTAACATCTTTTCAAACACGGTCCCCTGAAGCCCTTCAAGACAGAAGTCTTTAATTTACCAACTTACAGTCTTACCATCACAACTGAAATTATTACAATACACTTGAAATATATTATTTACCCAAAATAAAATGCTAAACATAATACAAAGGGCAAAAATTTGAACATTTCTTTTACCAAAATTAACAAAGCAAGACTACAATTACCCACAGAAATAAAATAATGAGACATAAGTCGGTTTTTTCAATATTTTCTCATTCTCTAACATTCTACTCACTTTCCAAATATAATGTGTTTTGTTAACTACTTTCACAATTTACTCACCTGTCTCCCAGGTGAATTTCCTTAGCACTCTAAATTTACAGTCTCTATAGTAAAGAAGAGGCTGTACTAAGGGAAAATCTCTGATCCACCTTCAGTATTAAAAAAGAATAATAATAAAGCAATACGTATTTCAAATAAAAACTGAATCACTGCTCTAATGTGAAGTGCAAACAGTGGTTACAAGAATGTTGTATCATATAAATTCCCCCCCCTTTAAAAAAAAAAAAAAAAAGGACACATTTGTTCATTCATTTGAAAGAAAGTCTTCCTGTGGGCAAACACAAATACAGTCTAATTTTGAGAATTGTTGAATTATCACCTGAATATCCCAGGTGCACACTAACACACAGTACTCGGCAAAATTTTACTTACCAACATCTTTGAAGCTGCTAAAAAACCTCTCAAACTGTGTAGAAATGGGAGGATGCTTTCCCAAGTAAAGACATCGTGTTAAACTGCTCCCGAGTAGTACAAGCTAATGCTGAAGATGTTTTACACTGATAAGTATCAACAGTAAGGGAGTTGTATTGTTTAACCTAAACTAATTTGGTTAAGAACAGCTTATGCCCAGACAAGCCCTTGCAAGGTAAACACCAAGTTCCCATCTTTTACTTCACAAAAATTCACTCTTCGTTGCTGTATACACGTCTATGCCTCTCCTAACAAACAAAAGTGGTAAATAAACTCCACCACCCTTTTCTTTCTTCTAATATTTCTCTATTGGGCATCTCTGGGCTATTTATAGGAATTAACAAGTTATTTATCTTCAAGAAGTATATTTGAGTGTCAAAGCCCATTCTATAACATACCATCAAGTTCACAACATCAGAGAAAGAGTACTGAATTTCCTCCCGCAATCAGTTAGTTATCTAAAGGTTAAGGCAAAAGAAACAGGTGACAGGCAAACACTAGCTGTTTACCTCAACACTGATTTTAAACACTGAAGATAAAAAAGCAGAAATGTGAACTTTCAGTTTTCGCACGTTCAGACTTCTTCCATATACTCTCACTTTTCTGACCTTTCTGAAAGAGTAAAGACAATATTTGTTTCAACCCATTTTTTCCAGCGTAATGAGAACAAGAACCTTATGGGAAAGGATCTGTTGCTACCTACTCCACAATAAACATTATGCTACTGAAATTCACCTCAGCAGTGGATAACAGGAAAAGCAAGAGAAGAAAGCTGAGTCACACCCGGTCATTTTCTCTCTAGAACATCAACTATAACAATACTAAGGATTTATTTTGGGACAAGTATGATCTTGTGGGAGGGAAAAATGAAGCAAGAAAGACATTCCACAGACAGAGAGTGAAAACAAAATCCAAGTCATTTAGCTTTATGACTAAAGTCTCAAAGATGTACAAATATAATGGTGAATTCAGGTCACCATTACAGTCACAACATTCAGACCATGTTTTCTTTCAAAACTTGTGGTATTTAAGGACATTGCCAAGTAAAATAATGGATTATTATTTATCATTTCAGTATCAAAAAAAGGTGACAAAACAGGAAAAAAATGCTCACACATCCCTGAGAATATATTTTAAATAGGTAAGGACCTTGGTAGTGAAACCAAAAATAACACTTGGTAAGAAACAGAACTAATTCGAGCCCCTTTTAAAAAAAAAAAAAAAAAAGGCCACCAGTGTTCTTTGCTAGTAAAGAAGAACTTAGCTATTCTGGTGCAGAATTTTTTTACTTAGACTATACACGGGGAAAATAGTACTGTAATGTCCTATACAGGAGCAGATTCCTTCTTACAGCATTAGACTACAGTTCTGTACCTACTGTCCTGCTGATATAATGCCATTTGAAATATATTTGGCTAGCGTATTTTGTGTGTGAACACAGTGAAATTAAGTATTTAAAACTATGTTGCGCCTCATTTTTCCCATGTACTTTTTAAAATTTTCCCATGCTCATAAAAATTAAAATACTGGTTTGCCCAATTTTTTATTCTGCATTTGTTTAGTGTAAAGCACTTCATGGGAACTGTTGTTTAAAAGAATCTTTTCGCATGAAAATACTATTATTAAAATATTTCAATCAATTGAATAGATTTACAAAACCCAATTTACATTTATAAAGCCTGCTATGGAATTCACTGCACTTTGAAAAATGGGCAAGAGACAGATCTCACAGGAGAGAGGGCAAGTTTGTCATCTTTCTCCTCCTAGAGTTCTCTTCCTTCCCCCTTCCCTATTACCATTTAGGAACATAACATTTGTTCTCCCAACTTCACCTACCCAAAAGTGAAGAAATATCTTCTGGTTTTCTTGTACTTATTATTCTAGTTTACCTAAATTACTTCTTCATTATGGCATAATTAAAAATTGAATATCTCCATTTCAGAATATATGTCAGGTGTCCGACTGCAGCTGCTCTGGCTACTGGAATAGGAAGGTTGCTCTTGTTAAATGCTCATCAAAAACAATGATGACTCAGAAATCGTGCCACTAGTGTTCATAGTCTCTCTCTTCCACCACCCACACCTACAAGAAGTTTGAAATGAGTTCAGATAAGCATGGGTGGGCCATGAACTTTCAGCAGTTAAGGTTCAATGAACATGGTGGTCATGGCATATAAATTTTTGCTTCAGTGCAGCACAGAACTACCTCAGTTTTGGCACAGCTGAGTATGTAAATTTAACTGAGATTCACAGAATATTTCAGCCTAGTCTGAGCAGCAGTTTCTGAGCATGCTGAGCAAACATTCGTATTTCGACCTCCTTTGAAAGGAAAATTAATTCAAAACCAGAAGTGGACAACCAGGCACCTTCAATAGCTCCAGAGCAAGAGCGTTCATCTTTCATATAAGAGGACTAGTTAAAAAAGACATACACTTCAAAGACTCAAAGCCACATCTTCAACCTCTCAGGAAGTACCCTCAAAGAAATATTCTTCCCGTTCGACCTCTCTTAGTGCCAGAAACCAGTATGCACCCCATTCCTGTGCCCTCCCCAAACCTGTAACTTGACTTTATCAACTAAACATTAGGGCACTTCCCCCAAAAACATACCTGTACTCTAGTCTCTGCTCCAAATGCCTTCTACCAAAGGGCCCACAAACACCAAAAAAAAGGTTGAGTCCTGGGACGTTTGGGGGAGGTAAGTGTCCTCCCAGTCATTATGCTGAACTGTTCTCCCCTTTTGCTCTTTCTTCCGTCACAGTGAGTTCTTTTCTGAACCAGGCACAGTGTCCAACAGAAATCACAGAGAAGACATCCAATCCAGCCTGCATTATGGTGGTCAGGTTAACAGAGAGATTTTAATCCTCTTAGACTATGAAGGATATTTAAAACAATAGCTATTATATCCAAAGCAGGTGCTGCTTCCAATTTTTTTTTTTCATGAACTTTATTCCATCCTCCAAGAGAAGGTGCCTAAAGTCAGGGATGACCACAATCTCACAGACACCAATGTCACTTTGTTACCTTAAATATTACTCAAACAGCTGTAAAAGCATGGAGCTGACCTCCTTATTTTGCCACTTTCTCAAGTTGATAGTTTCCAAGGCCATACTGTTTCTAAGTATGTCTACAAGCAATAACGATTCTAGTAGAGAAGACAGAAATTACAGGGCAGGAAGTTCTGATATCCCCCTCCCCTCCACAAACACCTCCAAATATCTCAGATAGAGCATGTAGCTTTCGAGAACATCAGCAGAAAGAAAAGGGCTATTCTTATCACAGCAATCAAACTGCAGACGACTTTAAACTGCCGTGGTGAAATTGATGACAATACATTAATCTCATCTATTTGTGCAGGGAGATCAAAACGGATGACAGGGTAATATTGACTTAAACCACTGCTAAAAAAAAATTGTAGATATACTCTTTCAGTACATGTGATATAAACCTAAACTGTACTTAATTAACTTAATTAAGAAAAGGTTTAAGCCAAGCAAAAATGAGCTTTTCAAGCTAAACTACACATCTACATAGTATTCTGCACTGATTTAACTTGCAGCCCATTTAACTCAGGAATGCAATGTTAATAGGTGCATACGGAGCAGCCCAACCTCAGGCAAAGTTACTGGCTCAGATCTCAGATGCACCACAGACACATTAGCAGGGCACTGCACCTTTTATAAACTCTGCCACTCAGAGGCAGGTACAAGTGTGTTCAGTTTCAGTATCACTTCGAGGCTGCTGTATTGCTTCCTGGTCAGGAGCTAGATCCCTTCCCTCCTCACAGCCTTCTGTTGAGGCATATAGGCATGTCATAAACTCATTTTAAAACCAATTTATAATAAGCCAGCTCACCTTCTTTGATAACGTAAGGCCTTATGTATTTATCTGTGCACATTTTTATACCCTTCAGGTTCTGTGTTTTGCCTTCCTCCTCCTTACTAAACAACTAATGCCACGGTTCATAACAGATGCAAAGAACAGTCATCTTCTCAGACAGAGCTATTTGAGAAAAGAAAAGGAAAAAAAAAATCAAGCTGGGGAAGAACAGGCTTCTTTAAGTATTAAGTATTAATAATTAAGACAGACTGTTCTTTAAGTATTCTGTCAGTGTCCTGATAGGCAGCTATCTGCTCCTTTTACATTTTATTCCCTTCCCTGTGTCTTCATATCAAGCAGTCTTCTCTTTTTTTAAGCCTCTCTTTATTCCTCATGGAATCACGACTTTCCTCTTCCTTAACCTCTAAGGAGCACCTTAAAGAACACTCTAAAAAGATATGCTGTTTAGAATCAACACCAGGATTACTTCTGTATTTCTTGGCCTCAGGAACATTTCCATGACTATTATGTCTGCTTTAAAAATCACTATTTTTCTGCAGCCTATTCTTCACCTGAAGTCATAATCCTCTGTGATGACAATTGTATCCACAGGAACTAGTCATGATGTAACAAACAAGATCAACCACTTCTGGTGGAAAAGAAGCATCACAAACCTTTCAAGAAGTGAAAGAAGTCTCTTAATAATCTCAATTAATTTCTCAATAAAATGCCTATTCACTTTTCAAATTGGAAAAATTATCTCAAAAAACAATGCACTTCAAGAGATGATGACATGGTCTTCACGGACCACAACATTCTTAGGCCTCTCCACCTCCTATTAAAAACATCAACTTCACTAAGAAAGGGTTTAAATCACACCTTTTTTGCTGAAGAGAACTTAGGGGAAATTAAGATTTACAGCACTCACTGGAATACACCTATCCAAAATCATATCACAGTCCTATAAGGAAAAAAGAATAAAACTCTATATAGTTGAACATACAATCCTTCAAACCAGGTGCAAAAATGCATGTAACTACATGTACGTATGTTCAAACACAATGCACAGATATGGTGGATATGAACACAATGAACATCACCACTGACGTCTGAAATGCCAATTTACTAAACACACGCATTTATTCTGCAACGCCGCTGATTACAGGCAGTTTTTAGTAAGTGTAGTAGATGCGAGACGTAACCTTGCCTTCTACCAAAATTCTACGCACGCAAAGCATCTTTGCATCAATATTCAGGGCAACAGCACGTTGGCGTTCTGAAATATACTTAGCTGTATTCAGTTAACCTGTTTGATCTCTTCACTGGCCCGACAACTACATTTAAATGACTAATTTTTTATCACGATGCAAGTAAATGAAGTTAAACCAGAAAAATCAGGTTTTACACCAAAAGGTCTTGAGGCTTCAGCAGTGACTGTCCCCGTCTCACAGACGGGCCAATTCCGGTTACAGGCTCGTTCAGCTGCAGATGAAAACCACGATCTCGCAGCCAGAGACGATGACACTGGCAGCACGGGGGCTCGCCAGCGCTCCCGCACCGCCAGGCCGGGGACAGACAATGCCAGCAGCCTCCCGCAGGCTCAAAGCGCAGCTCCCCAGCTACACCAAGGCTGCAGCGCGTCTTCCTGAGCGCCGTACAGCCACCACAGGCAGCCCTGCGCCGCCCAGCAGCCTGAACGCCGGCCGGCCGCCCCCCTCCCCAGCGCCGCGCTTGTGTGCGTGTGCGGGCGGGGGGGGGGATCGCCCCCAACGGCACCTGCCAGCCGTTAACGGCCGACGGTCCAACCCGGCCGCCTCAGAACGGGCCCTCAACGCCCAGCGGCCGCGGCTCCGGGGCGCGGCGGGGGAAAGAAAGGGGCGGAGGAGGGGGGCGCCCAAAAAAAGAGGGCGCCCGGGAAGGGAAGGGGGCGGGCGGCTGTTGGGGTATCTCCGGGGGCCGCGCCCGGCGGGAGGAGGGCGGCCAGCGCTAGGCGCTGCCCGCCCTCCTCCCGCCGGGCACGGCCGCAGGCAGGCACCTGGGCAGCTCCTTTGTTCCTCCCTGGTCCCGCCGCCTCACCTCGTCCCGCACTCACCCACGGTGGCCAGGGTCTCCAGGTCCTCCAGCTTGTAGGCGGCGGGCTCGGGCGCGGCGGGCGAGCCGGGGCCGGGGGGGGTGGGGGCCGGCGTGGCGGGCTGAGGCGCGGCCAGCCCCGCCGCCGCCTCGCCGCCGCTCTTCGCCCCCATTTTGGCCTTGGCGGCGCTGAAGGCGTCCATGGGGCTGCGCGGCCGCTCAGCGCATGGAGAAGGGCGAGCCGGGCCGGCGAAGGGAAGGGGGAGGAGAGGGAGCGGCGAAGACGCAAAGTTTCAGTCTTCAGCAGGCGGGGTGGCTGCTCCCCGGGGCTGGAGCCCGTTCCCGCTGCCGCCTCTGAGGGGGCGCGGAGCCCTTCAGCATCGCGGCCAGCCGCCGCGCCACCCGCCACTCGCAGCAGGGACCGCCGCGCAGACAGACAATGGCGAGGGTGAGCCCGGCCGAGCCGAGCCGCGCTGCGCTGTGCCGTGCCGTGCCGAGCCGCGCCGCGCCACACGCGGGGCGGAGGGGCGGGGTTTGCCTTCCTGCCGCTGCGGCAGGGTCCCGCAGAGGGCTGGCGGGGCGGGGAGGCGCGGCTGCGCCGCATGGCGGGAGCGCGGAGCTCGCCCACCGCCGCGGGCACAACCCGGGGGTGTCTGGTAACGCCGGTGCCCTTCGCTCGTCCTTCCCCACCCCCGCGCCCCGCCTGGCAGGCAGCGCGGCGATGCTGTGGGGGGGGATGGAAGAGGGCACAGGCGGCTGCCGCGCCTGCCCCCGCGCTCCCTCAGTGTTGCGGCTGCCGGGGGACGGGGGAAGGTCCTGTCCGCTCCCCACGGAAAGTTGGAAATGATTGATGGAGCCGTTGTAAAGCGGCGTCCGGGCCCACCTGGTTTCACACTGACAGCTCTGGGAAGAGTCAGTAGTTCCCCGCGCGTTGGAGTAACTGGGCTGTTCAGGGTTAGCGAGCGTCCCTCACCCGCACATTTCAAAGAGTTTCTCACGCGTTATTTTACTCCCTCTTTTCAAGTAGGTGTGGATATTGCAACGGCCACAGCCCTGCCGTGTTCCCTGCTCGAGCCTGCAAAATATTTCGGTGACTGGGGATGGCTGGCGGGTGCGCTGAGCTGCGCCGAGCTGAGCTGAGAAGGCACCTAATGTGGCAGCAGTCGAGTACCGAATATAGCTCCTTCCACGGCGGCCAAGAAACTGTTGACGATTACGCTGAAAGACAGGGAAAATTGGCGTGTGAGCCAAGTCACTGAGAAGCCTTCATGTCAAAATTGGGAAGGAAATCCTGATTCTTTCCATGCCTTGTTTCGGCCCAGTTTTACACTGTTCACAGCTCCTACCCTATGCTCCAATAAGCAGAATATCTGTAAAGCTGAGATGTAAATCAAGTCATACAGGTGGCATTTTGCATCTCCTTTTCATTAAATGTGAAAAGATGGGAATATAAGGCCTACTAGTTTCTGTGTGGAGTAGGTTCAGTAATAATGAGAAATAATTATGTGTGCGTATACAAAAAATGAGTATAAATATAGAAATTATATATAAGAATTACAAATTTCTGTACATTTTTCCTGAATTTTAAGAGATCCTTACAATCTCGTTTATAGTCATGATACTCAGAGGATATAACATGTATTTTTATCTTGTAACTTGTTGACATGAAGGGTTATGACTAATTTGGAAAAATGCTAGGTCATCTCTGCTTCCTGTCAGCCTGTGAAAAGAATCACCAGTCAAGGAGGATGATGCCATTCTTGCTACAAAATTTCAAATTTCATTTGTGTACCTTTCGGAATGCAAGTTTTGCACTTCTATTTTGCTTTACTAATTTACTTAATTTCCTTTTCTATTATGTTTTGTACATTGTATACAAAAAATTATAGTGATTCGTGCCTTGAACGGAATATTTTAAAGATTCCTTAAATTACAAATTCTGGCAGGCTGTAAATTTAGGTCCTGTTTGGTCAAAAGATGAGCAAGCCAACAAAACTCTCTTAAAAAATAACAGAAAATTTTGTTTAAGATAACATTCTGAAAAATAAATATTCATACATTGAAGAAATCTTAGTGTATATAAAAATGTAACTTTGTTAGCCAAATAATTGCAAATCGAGATGATTTTTAGGAAAATGTACAAGCTAATTGTTATCATAATTTTCAAGAGAGACTACCTTAACTTAGTCTATCCAAGAAGATCAATATGTGATCTTCCTGAAACCTTTTTTTTTTCATAAAAACTAAGAAATCATTCACTGCTCAGGTGTTAAAAATTGATTACTTTCAACTGATATTTCTATTTATGCTACAAACTTTACTTAGTGATTAAATGTCTTGCATTCAGGAACTTAAAACTTTCTTTAAAGAGCCTCCTACTGCCATTCTTCAACAGTTGGTGGCTTGTGTGACAGCACACATTCAAAAAGGCTATGATTCAGCAAGGTTCGTAAGCACAGGATTAGCTCCATTCCGTGCAGTGTCTCTTTTCTTATGATTAAAGTTAGCTTCAGACCTTACCAGACTGGCATCCAAAGCATTCGCTAGTTGTAGTTGTAGCAATATAATTGCAATGTTTATATTTAGAATGTCAACATAGTATTAGTGTGCTTTACCACCTCTGTATAACCTACTTAGAATTTATCTTGCAGATAGTGATTATTATTCACAATATTTCAGGGAAAGAAAATGCCATTCTTTCTAAATACAACGAGATTGAGAATCAAAACTAATAACTTCATAAATTGCATGTGGAAGTAGAGCTGGCCACTGGGTTGTAATAGTGGATATGAAACTTAGTTTCTTACCCAATTTGGCCACCCTTTGTATGAAAGTCTGCAGCCCCGTTCTCCTGTCTTTCATTTTTGCCACTATTTTAACTTAATATGTGAACATTTGGTCCCAGGTACTTTTTGAATAATCTTAGCCTTTCCCTTGCCCTCGATAATTCATAGTTCTCATCTTTTTCACTTTCCCCACACATGCAGTAGATGCCTACAGCCAGGTTCCTTTAGCTTAAAGCAGAGTTTAATGCCTTACATTTCCATTCCTTTACCTTGCAGGTCCTTACACCAGGGGTTAGCTCTATTTTCATTGTCCCTTAAAAGTACCAGATGTTACAGATTATTCTTTCCAAAGACAGTGAATGCCTTACTAAAAGAGATTTTATTTTAAAAAAAAATATGGAGAACAGTAGTTTAAATAGTTTTCTCAATACTCATGATTTCAGGTGAGAGTTTTTTTCTTCCATTTCAGCTGCAAAAAGTGTTCAGGGTACTTATATTCCTTTATAAGCTCAGGATTTTGAGGGGCCAAAAGGGCCCCAGGTGTCGATTTGGTTACTCCATGATGCCTTTCATGTATGTACGTTTGCCAAACTTCAGTTTGCTGCACGTCCAGCCACACCGGTAGATCAATGATTTTTTGGGTGCTAAATTACTAACCTACCTCCCATTCCTTCCTTTTGGTTTGTTTGTAGGTTTTTTATTTTCCCCCAGGAAACCTTTGGCTAACAATTGGCTAAACTAATGGAAAGGATTACAAACTTTCTACCGACTATCTATGAATTGATAGGAGAGACCATTTCTCTGTCATTTCGAGGGGACGTTGTGATACACATATCATGCAAATGGAATATGATTTAAGCACCCAACTCTTGGTCCTTTCGTTCTCTGAGAAAGGAATCAGTCATTTAAATGTCTCCATGACTGCAGACAGAAGAGTCTCTCCTGTGGTCTGAGCAGGTTTGCGTTTGTCTACCTGAAAGCATGCTTTTTTCTTCCCTGCAAATGTGTAATTTTCCTTACAAATCTTGTTAAAACATATCTTTACCATCACCATCGTAGTAAAACTACTACAACAAGTTTGCTAGAGAACCTGTTCAAACCTGTAGGGAGGAAATGGAAAGTCCTTCAATGGTGGTTATTACTAATAAATAGCTCCGTATCTTCTCCTTTTGTCACATTATGTACAGTGCCTAAAAACGTGGGACTGCTCCGAGGGGGAAGAATAACTAGTAAAGATAATTAGTACTGGTATGTGTTTTTCATTTGTTTTGTTTTGCTAAAGAAGCTCATGATCAGGCAAGTTCTATGAGGTAAACAAGCACCCTTTCGTGCAAGAAATCCCTGCCTGTGACAAAGGAAGGGGGAAATCGTTCCACCCATCTGAAGTAGTTCCTTCATAGTATGGAAATAAGACCATTCGTATAATGAACAATCAGACATCATGCGAATGTATCTACACATTCATAAAGCAACTATCACACTTGTATTTTAATATCATTATGTTTAATGTTTTCTTAAAAGCATTTAAATGATTATGAGTATAGTGGCTGAACCCAAATGAGAATTTAAGCACCAAGAATATAATGTAGATGCCGACATCCAAAACCGTGATTCTGTCGAGTCTTGCCGAGTTGATGTCTCGCTTCGGAAGTGCATCGACTCAGCCAGTTCAAACATGGAAATGCTGTTACTAGGGTGTCTAGACTTCTGCCCAGTCTAAGCAAGTTTGTGCCTAGCTTCTGCCAAAACTAGATTGAGATCTGGAAGCAAGACATTGCTTTGCCTACGTTTGCTGAGGAACTTGTTCTGTTAAGCATTCTGAAAGCATATCTCGCATATATGCAAAACTGCTCCCCTCACAAAATTAAGTCGTGGCCACCTTTTTAGAAAAAAATGTTGGAGGAACGCTGTGTTATCTAATAGGAGACACTGAAATACCGGTGTGCTGGACAAGCTCTTCAAAGGCAGTTGGTGATATTTTCTTCAGATGGAAGACAGAATAGAGTAGCAATGCACTAGGGCATCTTTTTGTTCATTCTTTTCCCCAAAGGACCAGTTACGTGTATTCATACTAGCACATCTCATTTTGAATACTCAGGATAGCATGCTGGTTATAGCAGTCACTCAGCAAACGGAATATCCAGCATTTTTTATCTTAATTGCATGAAAGGAGTTCTCATTCCAGTCTCCTTCCTTTAAATTACCGAAGGCAACTGCAAGACATATTCTCCCATATTGTGCATTCCTACTTCACAAACACTCCTTTTTTACTGTGGCCATGAGATAAGGTGTTTGGTTCACTACTCTGTGGAATGCTGCAAAAGTCGTAGACATTAAATACACTACAAGTCACATTTATTTATACAATTTATGGTATGAAACTGTGGTGTGTTTTTACAAATTTTATCAAGGTTCTGCAAAGATTACTGTAAAATAATAAATTCCACAAACGATTAAATTGGTATGAGATTTATAATTTTTTTTTTTTGTAGCAAGAGATGCATCACATGAACTTTATAACATTCAGGGGAGTCAAACAGAATAATAAAACCCATCTGTTGCCACCAACCTCAGGGAACTAAGCTATCTCATCAAGGAGTCCTCAGTTAGATAAATGTAAAATTTCTGTGCCAAACCATTTTTTCCCCTATATTTACAATAGTTAAAGGACTTTTAAAGTGAAATTGCATATAATGTCTTTCCGAAGGCACACACATCTAATGCATGAACAGAATAAATCTTTTAATTCAACATTTTTTTAAATTCTATTTGGTTTCACGTTGGTATCTTCATATCCAAGACTAAGGACTTGCGCGAGGAAAAAGAAACAGTGAAAACCTTCCTTTATTCACAGGCATCAACGTGAGAAAGACGCCAGGCTTAAGAGTCCATCGTATCTTCATTGATTTAGTGTCAGGTTTTCCCTGTGTCACAATTTATGCGGGCTTCAGGCTTAGAAAGGTGTGGTTCATTTTAAGCTGATCCAAATCCAGGTTGCCACAATTCTGTTGTCCTCCTCCCTCTCTCGCATCAGCAGTCCCCCCCACACCCTTGCTTTTGCATTTGATGTTTAGGTAGCTCCCCGGTGAGCCAGTTGAGGAATTAGTTCAGGGATTTGTTTATAAAATAAACTTATTAGGGTTTTTAGCCAGATCAGTTCCCCAAGCCATTGCCACGCACGAGGTTTTAGGGCCGTTCAGTGCCCTAATCACTCAGCTGTGGGGAATTCTGAGGCAGGCTGCGTTTCCATCGAGGTGGTTCAACTTTTTCCTCCACTTTCTTCTGCTTATGCCTTTGCTGTCCCTCCCATTCCCCCTCGAAAGAAAAAATCAGCATTTGGAATACTCCGTGGATGTACATGGCTGCAGCTGAGGTTAGTGTTTCCCTAACCATTCCTGTGAATGGTTTTTGAAGAGATCTTCATTCAGTGTTGTTCTGGACGAATAAATCACTTCACAGTGGCATGAGGCTGGCCATAAAACCAGAGGAAACAGATGGGCACCTCATTTAGATTATCAGAATTTCTTGTATTCTGGAGGTATCCACCTAGCTCTATCAGGGAATACATAGTTAGATTTAACCCAAGTTAGCTCCAGGCAAGAGGCTGGCATTCTCTCTCTTACTTCTGTAGCACTTAAAATCAGCTAAGCAAAGTCTGACCCTTACTCCAACTTTAGGCAAATCTTTACAAATCTTTGCAGTTTATCTCTAAAATGAAGATGACACCACAGTCCCCAAAGTTTTACAGCTACTGTGCAAAGATGTTTTATAAATATTTATATTCATGGCTAAATGTAAGCGAGTCTTGTTACTTATTTTTTGAAAGCAAAATGCTTGCATGCATGACAGCTATATCTTTAAAAATGGAATGGAATTATGAAAAGAAGGGACATTATCAGTTGAATCCAGCAACATTAATTATGCCTTTATTATCCATAACTGATATCTTCTGCTGTGAAGTAATATATTTTTTCTTAATCTGTTCTCTGGTGTTCTGTAATTCATTAATCTAATTTAATTAAAATACTAGAAATTCTGTAAATTCACTCTGTAATGGCACACTTACCACTTTAACACTCCAAGGTGGCCTGATTTATATTTTTATCTTTCACTATCAGTTACTATCCTTAAATGAGCTAAAGCAGATAGAAAAGCTTTCGAAGTATTTTTGCTGATACTCTTACAATCTGATCAGTACTGAAGGTGAAGACTTAGATTTTAGATTTCTTAGAATTCATTTTTGTACTCTTATGTATGAAATAAAATTTATGTATGATTTTTGAACTCTTTTTCTGCTAATCAAATATATATTTTGCCAAACAAATATAAAGTGATATAACTGTGATTCATTCTTCTGTTTACAGTTCAGTTCATGAACTGTTCAGTACATGAGAGTCATTGCAGACTCATTAAGCAAAGTATGTGAGCACCTACTTAATTTCTATTAGTTTTAAGCAAGTGCCTAGATTCTGTTAAATCCAATGGAATTAGTCACAAGGTGCAATGACTACGGTTGAGTTTACATACATACTTAAAGTCATGCATGCCCTTATGTGTTTTTATGAACGGGAGCAGGAACCAAAAAGCATAAAACTGTTCAAGCAACAAAACTGAGAATGAATCCATTTTCAAATATAAAATGGAAATACATTTTACTCAGGCATCTTGCCCATTTAACTCTGACCTTCAGCAAAAAAAAGCATTGTGGCTTTTTGGAAAAGTCAAGTTAATATATGATCATTATAGATCTGTGCAAACCCTAGGTTATGTCCGAGCATATATACTACATAGCTGGTCACATTCACTCCTGAAGAAGGACAATTTACCATCAGGGGCTTTACATGTGAATTCATTTAATGCTCTCACATTTTTTGCTAATTTATGGGGCATTTTATTTTTCCTTGTATATTGCTTTTGTGTAGTATAAAATCTGCAAAACAGTCAACGTAACAAATGCATAGTGCAGTGAATGTTGGGCAATACAGAATATGAATGTAGATGAGTTCAGCAATATATAGGCAGACCAATAGTTCATTGATCTTGCAAAATACCTAATTACGTAACTCCCCTACTATACTTAGCAGCTGATCTCTGGCCTTTGAGCTGATCTTGTTTCCAGTCTTTGTATTTGTTGGGAGGCAATGGATCATTTCTCTGGACAGCTGGAGTGGATTACTCGTTCATAGTTCTGTTAAGGATGAGAACTTTTAGAAAGGCAAGGCTTGGTGCACAGCCATTCTGTTATCCAGGTTTCAGACTGATGTAATTTTACAAACTTTATATAGATGAAATTAGAATTATTTAATTAAATGTAAAATCTGACAGCTGGAATTGAAGCTAATAGCATTTCAGGAGAGAGGTAACTGCATTCAACTGCCGCACTGTCAATGCAATTTCCTGCAAGTCTGAGGAGAATGAGGAAGACAGTGGCTTGAATCAGAGGGAAAATTCATTTAGGAAGAAGAGATGCTTTAAGTCAGCTAAAAATAGGTGGAAGCATTCTTTGCCAGCTTTGAGCTTAGTATGTCTAGGAATCAGATTATGTCCGTCATGAGGCAGAGAAGTTATTGCCATCATTAACAAATGCACTTTATCAAGGCTTATACCCAGTGTTTTGGAAAGTTTCTCAACATGTTTATCTCTTTTTGCCATGATTATTTTTCTTCATCCACCCATTTACTCCTCATAGGCAAGGGATATTTTTGTGATGACAGAGGTTTGTATCAGGTATAATCTGCATATACTTGGGGTTGGTTGGTTTGTTTGTTTGCTGTGTTTGGTTAATAATGACACACTTCAAATATTAAAAGATGGTTATTTAAACACTGATTCAAGCCTAGTGGAAATTAATGTGAATCTTGCACTTACTAATGTCCAAGATTAGTAGATAATATGATTTTGTAAAAAAAGAAATTATTTTTGGGAGTCTCACCTTACAGAAAAAGGGTCTTTAGTTCTGCTTATTCACATTTCCTATTGTGTATATATATCTCTATATATCAAAAAATATGACAACTTTAAGTTGTATTAAAATTATTTAGATTATTGTAACTTGGAATCCAATTTTAAACATTACCATTTAAACATACCAAGTATTTTCCTTGCCATTAATATAGGCAATTCTTGTAATACTTCAAGTTTGTCTGAAATGCGGTGGATACCTTTTTATATGCATGTGGACATTCCTCTTGTGTGGAAGGCTCTCACTGGCTCTGGCTTTTTTCCTGTTTTGGTATATTCGCAGGTAAAGGAAACTGCAGGTAGAGGAGATGTTTAGGAGATTGTACTGGGACTGCAGATAATCCTTTGTAGCTGCAGCTATGCTGTATGAATGTGATGGGCAACCCTGCTCACGTTGAAAACAAGAGGAGTTTTGCCATTGATTTCCCTGGGCTCACCATTCGAGGCATGGAGCTGACCGCTAATCAGCACACCGCAGAGCAAGCGAGACGTCTCGTTAGTTTTCTATTGGAATCAATTGTGAGGTTTAGTTTTCAGCCATGGCTTGTCTCTTCACAGTCCCAGCTGCTCCAGACGGGCTTCACAAGGCAAACACTTGGGTCCACAGCCTCTGTTGAACATCCTTCTTCTCCATTTCTAGCCATGCTTGAGAAGGGGACACAGCAGTCCCTCAGAACCCCTGTTCCTTTCGGTCTGATACTGCCATGCATAAACAGATACAGAAGATTAAGGCGATGACCTTTCTTTTGGGTATGGTATAAGGTATGACATTTCTTTTATTTGTGCACCCTTAATATTATGTATTAATTTTTTTGATATATTTTACATAATGTATCTGTAATCTATTTTATCTAATATGTCTGTGCTCATTATTTTTCCACATACATGTTTAGTTCTTGTTGCTATTCTGGTCTCACATGTTCCTGAGTGCCTCTGCAACCTATTAACTAGAAATGGAAGGGGGAAAAGTAGGATTTGGCTTGGGGGAGAGAACAAAAATATAATAATGTTCTTTCTGTGCTTATTTTAACAATAAATGTTTTTGCATTTAATCAAATTATTTTCATTTTTAACAGTTCCATTTTCCTTCTCTCTCTTCTCTGGATGTTGTACGTGTCATGGAAGCCACACCGGTTTATATAACCTATTTTACTAAAAAAACCCCGACAATATGTATTTTAATAAAAATATATTTTTTGTTAACTCTGTTTTTAACTTGGGCTGCATTTAACTATTTGGTAGGTCCTGTAGCATGGGGATGAGGGTTTGATCTTTGTTTGGTTACTCCTTTTTTGTGACTGTTATTCTTCAGATACTTTACTGCCTTAAGCACTTTATCAGTGGTGCTGCTTTCATGTTATAAGAAGCTGTTCTCCTCATGTTTATATACTGTGGGTTTCTTATCTGCTTCTGTTTTTACACACCCTTTCATCAGACAGCCAAGCAGTCTCCTTGCTTAGAACAAGGTTCATATCTCCCAATAACACTTACACAGCTGAGAGGGTTACTACTCGAAAACGAATAGAAAACTGTGCCAGATGGCTTCATCTTTTTCACATTCTCCATTAAAAAGGATACCCAAATTTGCTGTAGAAAAGCATGGTATGTGAAAAATGACGACTGTAAATCATAAATAATAGCAGACATATAGGCCAAGGAGAAAGAGTGTTCCTGCTTGAAAGCGGGGTGAAATGCAGGGTGGGTAGGGTAGCGGGAATCCGGGCAGCACTTCCAGGTGGAGCTGCAGAGGAGGAGGGCTGCAGAGGATTTCTGAGCCCCGGAGACAGCCTCTCGAAGGAGAGCGTTGGCAGGGTTTCCTTTTTCAGCTTCCTTCTGAGCTTCTAGGGGGGAATGGCAGATTTACATTTCACTGGGGAGTGAGAAGCCCAGTTTACAGAAAATGCCGAAGAAATAAATTGGATCAGAACATACCGTGGCTCGCGACATGACTTTCCTGGCCAGCTCTGTCCATTTCAAATCCCATAGGCGGAATGGGCAATAAATGCACATATGGTAGCACATGACGTTTTTTCATCAAGGCATCTGTGCTGCCTGTAGTTTATGTAAGCTTTGGTTGATTTAGACTCCAGATATGAATCTGACTCTAAAATTAATGGGAGAAGGATGAATTTCTTTGGGGATGAATTAGCCAGGTTCAGCAGTTGTTTTTAGTAACTGAATTTGAACAGCTGGAACTTGGGGAATATTGAAAAGAAGAAAATTACTGTAATTCAGAAAGAAAGGTAGTAAGGGGATACAGGGGTTTCACAAAGAAACAGTGGTGAAGAGACAGAAGTGCTTCCCTAAAAATGCAGAGGTACAAGTTTTCGGGTACAGGTGACTAGGGGAACGCCTGGCGAGGTGTTTCTGAATGAGCATATGCCCGGACAGCTGACCACCTCATTTTTTTGTCAGTGGTAATACCTGACTGTGCCAGCCTATGCCCCAGTGGGCATCATGCAGGATGAGCGAGGACCTTAACAGAGGGACATGCAGGCAGGTTTTCAGAAGTTAGGAAATCAAGAGCTGAATACGTGAAAATCATATTATGATGGTGTTACAGATAGTAGAGTAACAAGGCTAAATTGGAAGATGGAGACATCAAACATTTCTTCAGGTTTATTCAGTACTCTTCTACTCTGTTATGTGGGGTGGAGTAACTCTTACCTGACCATTGAGAGATATTCCATTCACTATAAATATTCAAGATCTTCAACAGTGTAGTCTGCTATTCTACCAAAACGATTTCATTGATAAAATTTGATGGGGAAAAAAAGACAGCACAAAGATGACTTGTGCATTTGAGAAGAGATGCAAGAATAATTGGTGATATTATTTCTGAGACAGTGAGAAGTGATTATCACTAGATAATTTGAAAAGCACTACTAGCATTTATTTGGCAATAGTATAAATATTGCATATCTTAATCTCATTACATCATAGATTATTTTTATTTCTTAAAAATCAGTAGTTATTTGCTGAACATAATATGACAACTTTGATACTTATTTAAAGTTTTTTGACAGAAAGGTTTTAACTGTAGATAAGGTTTCAAAGGTTGACAATTTAATCTCCCCAGCTGTACTCGGGGATTTTGAGCAGGATAAAATCTTAAATGAATTCTAATGGAATCAGGTGGCATCTTGAAGCTTTTCTTGGGTAAGTCCATTTAAAATGTTTTTCTCAGTTTGGCCTTGTTTCATGAAAGCAAATACCTGTGTGTTTTGGTTTAAGCTTATATACGATTTGAAGTCAGTAGGAACAAAAGAAATGTTTAAGTGCTTTGTTGACTAACAAAAACCTAATCACATACTCAACAGTAAGTGCTTTACTAGATTGAAACTCTTATAATTTAAATGTTTTCTCCAGTTTCTCCAAATTACCTTTGATCTCACTGAACTGTTTAAATTATAGGCATGGGTCTCTACGAACCATTTGTACCAAATCAGGCCAATTCAGCAGAATGAAGCTTCAAACTACATATTCTTATTACATGTAACACTAATTTCACTGGATGTGAAATTGTTTTCTGCTAATCCAAAAGCATGAAATCAGCACAAAGCAAGGAATACCTCATAAAAATAAAGTACCACACTGATGGCTTCTGACAGTGGGTAAAGATTTGATAGAGGGAGAAGGTGCGCTCATGGCATAGGTTTGCTGGAAACTCAAAAATTCACTTTCAAGTATTTGTTTAGCACCCCAATTTATTCTTTTCCGAAGACGTGCTAAATTTTAGTTTCACAAAGCAGTAAAAGTATCAAAAGTGGAACTATTGATGCAAAGGAAATATGGTATTAGAAATGTACATATTTGTGTTTTTATACATTTGCTGAAAATATGAAGTCATTTCTTGCCAAATGAACCCTACAGTGCAGTGCAGAAATAAAAGACTAGCAAATGTTACATCATTGACACATGTAAACCTTTGTGCTAAGGCCTTCCAAAGAATTAAAATATTTTCTATTAGTCCATACATGTTAATATGATCTAAAGATCTGGGTTCCCCCATATTACAGAAATACCACAAGTTGTCTTTAGAAATTATTATGCACTAGACATCTCAAAATAAGACTGCAATGATATAAATACCCTGAAAAGATTATTCGTTACACGAGAGGAAGGTCTGCCTCTATTCTGAGAAGTGTTCCTGCTGAAGCTGTGACAATCATTCAAGGCCATGAGAATACCTCCTCTGCAGTGAAGCCTGGTAAGGTGTAAGTAGGGAACTATTTTAAGATGGGGAAAACTATATGATCTCTGTAGCCCTTCAAGACCTTCTGCTATATACCACAGAAAGATTTCTGGTGGTATCTATTTGTCCTTACTTAGCAAAGTTTCATATCATTACAGTAAGGAAGGGTTCATACAAAAACTTTTAGGAGAATTTTATATGTTGCCTCTAAAAAACAACTCAAATTATTAACTCACTATTTTATTCTTTAGGTTTTGCTTTTGTAACATGTAAACATGAACATAAAGTAGTCTACCATTTCTACTTATTTCAGTCTATTTCAGTATTCGTGTTTTTATCTAGGTTTATGCTAATGAAAATCAGACATTTTCTGAGTAGTTCATTTACCTGACGCACGGAACTTTAAAACTAGGTTAGAACCAGAATTTATATTGCCATATTTTAGTTTGAAACAAAATGTTTCATATTTAAACCAAACATTGCTTAAGGTTCTAACATTTTTCTTCTAGAGACACATTTGATAATTACTTGAGTGCCTCTATGACAGTCATGCTTTGCACTTTCTCAAAAGCATATAATGACAATGTAAAATGCCATGCTGTATCTTTGGTTCTCTTTTAGAAATGTCATCTAAAATTGAGGTTTTTCACTGTTTAAATTTTGAAAACAGGCACATTTATTCAAGATAGCACACAGCTTTCTGGACAAAATTCTATTTCTGTGAGTGTAGGGGAATTATCTGTTTTTTATTTTCACTCTGCAAAATTCTCTTTGCTTCTCCCTGAAGGACTGGATTATTTATGTGAAGAAGAAAGAATGAGCACTGTTAACTACACTAATATGATACTGAAACCAGAGTTGCAGAGCCCAGTGTACTGAGTAGGAACTAGTAGTCATCCATGAGTGAGTGGAGGCGAGAGGAGGCAAGGGCAAGTGCGGTGTTGGCAAAGCTTTACCTTTGATATGCAGATTAGTAGTATACAAAATCAAGACGGAAATGCAGGTGCCTTATCACCTCAGCCATTGGGGCGAAATGGGATTCAGGCCAAGTTAAGCAGCCCTCAGCTGATTGTTTCTTTTTCCCCCAGCCCCTTCCATTTGTCCCCTCAGTTGCAAAACCATGCAGTGAAATGTCCTGGCAAAGTCATCAGGCTGAAAACGGATGTGCTAAAAAGAGATGGCTTTTTTCAGCCTCACCAGTTCCATGGTTTGTGCCACCACACAGTTGCAAAAATAGCTCTCCCAGAAAAATGGAAAAGGGGGTCAGGAATAGAGGATGTATGTAAGCCATGTGCGATGGTGCTGCAGCTGAAGAAACCCACATAAGATGATGACCTCACAGATGTATTTTTGTCAAACTATTTCTTGCCATTGACTCACTACAGAATATAGCGGAGTCACAACACCTGTGTTTCCTCCTGAATCTAGATATCACCTAAAACTGTTTTATAAGACTGCTGTTCTTAAAAAAAACAGCTTACATTTGCTTATCTACATTTAATTATGAAATTGGTTGTTTTGCCTAAGAAATAATCTGGCTCATCAAAATTAATGAGAATAGTCAGAAAAGACACAAAGATAGTGAAACCTGTCTTTAGTGATTTCTAGCATTCTTTGGACTGCATTCACATTTGAATCTTAAACTGTAGTCCTTGACAATATACTCCATGAGTTGATTCCAAGTGCAGTGATTTCTTTTGTATTCCTACTTTTGCATTCCTATAGTCCATTATCTACCTTTTATAACATAGATGTGTCTTTTGTTGTTGTCTTTTTTTCTTATTTTGGCCTTATCCTCACAAGTATTTGGGAAGAACCCATCTTCATGCAGTTGAAAAAGAAATCTGACATTCTAATGTCTATTTGTTTTGCTGTAATCCTATTACTGCAGTTTCTCATCAGAGCCAAATTCAACCCAAGATCTTACCAATCTTGACTTTTTTTTATCATTCATAGTTCTTTACTATCTTCCTTTGAAACACATTGCCACAAATATTGGACAGGTCCCCATATGAATTTCTCAACAGTTATTATCAAAGTACTATTATCTTTTCTGATTTTTGACATTTTTTCATTCCTTTTTCCATTATTTCACATCTCTGTTTTTCCTGTCTTTAACAATCTCTTTTCTTTCTTCTGTAATTGCATCTCACCATTTATAATATAAAATATGTGAAATCTGTCATCGCTGTTAGTTTGAAGACTAGACCCTGCACTACTGTAAAATACGTCTTAACTTACCTGTGTTAGCTTTTATTCTTCCTCATGATGTATTTAACATTTCTATTTCTCTATATTTCTCCCTATCTTTCATCTATTTCATCATTCTGGAATACAAACAATCTGTTTTGGAGCTCTCGCTACTTTTTGTTGTTTAGTAGCCTACAAACTTACCCTCCATTCTATCTAATTTTCATTTCTGTAAAACATGTAGCAATTTTTGGCATATTTCACTCATTCTCACTCACAACTGTCTTCCCCTCTGCTGTTTTCGATTTATTTCACCTTCCATAGTGGCAGTTCTATCTATGTCTTGCATACCTGTCTTTAAAAATGTATTGATCTCTAATGATTCAATTTTTTATTATTTTGCAGGAATATAAATATTTAACAGATTTCCTATGCCATTGTCCTTCTCTGTCCTTCTCATCCATTTCACATATATTTATTTTACCAGCTGAACCCTTTTTTTTTTTTTTCAAAATCTGTTTGGCAAAAATTCCCTTTGAGTGATTAATGGGTTGATTAATTGTTGCTATGATTGGTGATAAATGAGCATAAGGTAAATATAGCAGCTGTATTTCCCTAAAAAGGATAGCAAATCAGGAAAAAGTTAGAATTTGTTTTCACTGTGGAGTGAGGGGTAGACCAGAGTCTGTAGTTATCCTCACTTGGGATTTTGGAAGCAGTGAAGTCATGCAAGTACCCAGCTGACAAGGCTTTTACCTCAGGTGCAATGATAGCTAATACAGCAATGCTGCTTCTATGTTGTACCAGGTGAATATATTAACGCTGTTGGGCCCTGTAGTTGGGACCTTAGTGTGGGAACGTTTTTAAGAAAACATCAGTGAGGACCATATGGAAATAAAAATTCAGCTGAAGAGGAGAAACATGCTGATGGAATATGATGTAAGCTATGTAAGTCATTACAAAGTCTGCTGCTTTAACTGCACCTCGCAGGCCAAGGTATCTATTTCCACCTCTGGCCTCACCTCTTCACAGCAATACTGGAGTCGCTTCACTCTTAAGCTTTGTCTGGCAAAAGGCCCTAGAGAAAAGCCCTACAGAGAAGGTGTAAAATATTAGCACAAAATGAAAAGAAATAGCCTCAGGCTTCCTAATCGTTTTTTTTTTTTTGAGGTTGAGAACAACCTGGTTTTGATCCCTGCAATCACTAGCTCCAGAAAATGGGCTACTCAATAACCATTTCTTCTCCTCTGTGTGATTTCTAGGCCCATGACTTTTCTGTACCAGCTTAAGGAGGCTGGATGGTGCCAGAGGGGCAACCCAGCCAGTCTTCTGCACTGAGGGGGAAGAACTGCACATGCCAGGTCTCCTCCCAAGCTGACTCTCAAAAGAAATCTGTCAGTCCTAGAGTTTCAGAAATAAATCCTGCCTTGAGTAATGGAAGATTCACAGATCAAATGATATATGTCCTGATTCTATAAGTGCTCTTCACAGTTTATGAGAACTGCTAATTGATAAGCAGAATTCAGCCTTTGTGTAAGAAAGACTTTCTGAAGCATCTTCCATAGGGCTAAGCAGCACTGGACAGTTTCATGTTCTCTAGCACATTCCCAGGTCCTTATTAATATGAGAATGTCAAATTGTTCACTTCAGAACAAGTCTTTTGATCTTGTTTAGCATTTATAACTAGAACTTAAGTCAAGCTGGTTTAGGCAGCTACAAGAGTATGGTCCACACTCTTTTCATGTTATTTCTCATTAGATGTTCTTTCTCCCACACTTTATTCTTTTTACTAGCGTTTAACTTTTCCATTCTTCTAATTACATTATGCTGAGTGTATGCTCTGTTCCACTACTTCCCTTGCTCTCTTTTCATGCCTGTTCCAGAGTCTCTATCGATTTTAAAGGTAATTGTTGTTGTTTTGGATTGCAATAGAAAGCAGATGTTGATAAATTAAGGAGTGGATATGGCAGTGGCTGTACAAATGTTCTCCTCTATTGCCCAGAAATTACCCACTCTTCTAATTTTCCCAGGAAATAAATTATCATTGTTTTAAAATAATCATACTAAAATAGTGTTTTATGGTAATTTCTTCTGAGGATTGTTTTTAAGCCTGTCTAAACTTACGACTGAAAGTTCACTTTTAGCTCCTAAATTAAGGTCTGAATTTCATTAATGCTTAGTCTCTGGTAGTTTCACCCAAGACAGTTGCTGCATACCCTGCCACATCAGAAAATAATACTATTGGTGTCCCTAGTGGTCGCAGGAAGCCAGTTTTATATTTGGTTGAATTAGAAAATCTCATAAATTTTATTTTTACATTTTCAGGAAGAATTCACATTGTTTTTAAGTTCTTAAGGTGTGCTTTCATTTGGAAGGACAGAGATTGTCCTATACATTGCTCACTAGAATTAATTAGGAGTGACAGTCACAAAAATCCCATGTGTCTATCATACTGCTTAGGCTTTCAAATTTTCTCTGAATTGTCCTCTTTCAAAATTATTGAAACTGATACAGATATTTTTATGGTCACAGTCATTCAATAAATCATGAAAAACATTTTCTACTACATCCTGTGCTGATAACCTACATTGTGTTTTTTCAAAACTATTACTTAAATGCCTTGTTTTTCATTATTTTGAAGAAATGGGTAAATAATGAAAAATATTCTGTTATATTTATATCAATGTTTGATCATGTATACAATTCTGGGACATGCTACACCTTTAATTTATGTACTTTTTGCCAGATGATCCCATGGTCATTAGCATGCTTTCAGATTGCTACTGTAATTAGTCACCATGTAATCTAGAGCCTAATAATCATATATAAATTCCCTACTAATTACCCTGTAATCTACTATTTGTTGATTAGAAGAGCATGGGATGAGTATTTCTGCTATTATTAATCTCAATTTACATGATAATTACAGGGCTGTTACAGATTTTTCTTGTTTACTCGCTTGGCTATGTTGTGCGGCATTTTGTTGTGTTAATAAAATACTGCCTTTTTATGTTCATACATTTTAATCCCTACTCAGCCAGCTTCTCCTTACATGCACTTCTTGTCTGCATTGTTCTTGGGCTGGTACACATGCAGGTCACTACAATAGGTCACCCTTTGTTTTCTCTGAAAAGTACCCAGACAAGTTTTGAGGCTTCAGGATATAAGTCAACGTTTATGTGAAATAGTTACAATGCTCATGTCTAGTTTAAATATAGGGTGAAACCCTGCCCATGCTGAAGGAAAAACACAGGGAACTGTGGATCAAGAATGTACACATACCTGCTCTGAAGTTCAGGAGGAGGCAGTGTGGTTGGATACTTGGGTGAAGATGAAAGGGGAAAAGAATAAGGTTAATTTAATGGTAGGGATTTACTGTAAACTGCCAAACAGAAGGAGTAGGTGGATGAGGCTATTTTTGTGTAGCTATGTAATGCATTGAAATAGCAGGGTTGTAATAGATGGTTTTAATTAAGTTTGTATCTTTGGAAGACTAATTTTGCTTTTCACACAAGGAATAACAACTTGTCAGGTGGACACAATATTTTTATTTGAATAAATGGTTAGTACTAGCAGTTTTAGATGTGAGTCTAACTAGCCAGACAATACCACTTGAAAATCCAGACAGAAGAGATGTTGATGTAAGTGGTAATGAAGTATCTGGGATTCTAGGAAGAGGATGCATGGATGGAAGATGAGGATAAAGACTGACAGAAGTATATTTCTACAAAGGAGACTCAGCAAATTCAAAGTGTTGTTAGGTAGGGTCTTTGGGATGATAGAATGAAAGAAGGTAAACTATCAGGGTAGAAAGTTATAACTCAGCTAAAGAGTTAATTAAATTTTGCAACAGCAAAATATCTCAATACAAAAAAAAAAGCGTGAGAATTTAATGATATGATAAATTAGAGAAATGATCTGAAGTCAATAACATGAAATCCAATAAAGAAAAAAATGCATATTAAGGCACTTGGGGATCAAAAAAATTACACAAGTACAAAATGGGGAATCACTCCTTAGGCAGAAGAATTATAGAAAAGGATTTTGGAGCTATAGCATACAGCAACAAAATAAATGTAAATCAACAGTGTGATGTGGCTTAAAAAAATGTAAATTTCATTCTGGGGGGTATTAGCAGCTGTGTTACACATAACACAGGTAGTAATTATTCTGCTTTTTCCAGGTTTAGTGAGGCCTTGGCTAAAGTGATGCTTCTAATTTTAGGAATTACTCTGTATGAAAGATGTAGGCAAGTTAGAGTGAGTTCAGAGTAGAGCTAAAAACGCTAAAAGGTTTAGACAATATGATCTCTGAGGAGAATTTGAAAGCACTGAGTTAACTTAGTCTAGAAAAACAAGACTGTTAAAGGACACATCCTCCAGTATATACAGTCTGTTACACAGTGGTATTCAGTTATCTTCCACGTCCACTGGAGGACAAGGACAATATTGGCTGAATTTGCAACAAGAGAGGTTTAAGTTAAATGGAAAAAGATAATATTCAAAACACATTGATAATTAATAACAGGAACAAGCTGCCTAGTGTAAAAATAGTATTTCTATTATTGGAGGCTTTGAAAGAGAGGCTAGGTGAACATCTATTAAGAATGGTCTAGCCTTCCTCAGTAGAGGGAGATGGACTCGGTAACTTTTTTGTTCTTATGCCATTCCAGTATTTCCAGGGTTCTTTTAAATTAGCCATTGGAGAGGATTTGGACTTTGGAGAGGATTTTATGCCCTGAATGAGTTGGATGTGGCTAAGAGTGGAGCTACAACTGGTATAAAAACTGGTATCCTATGGCGACTAGGAAGCTAGGGATTTGGTTCAATACATGGAAGATGTAATGGCAGAATACATGAGTGAGCTTTATGCCTCCTTACCTCTTACCAGTTTTTATACTGGATCACTGGATCACAGGATTTAGTGTATGATCCCCAGAAACTAGTGAATTAGGTGGAAAATACACTGAGTGTGTAGTATGAAATCGCATAGCTCAGCTACATCATGGTATTTGAAAATTTTCAAAATTATAAGAGTTCAGATTGATGCTAACAATTTAAAATAAAATAATTTTCACTTGAGTGCCTTCTCCCAGATTCAAATTATAAATTCTCATTATAATTGGCTCATTCTAATAAACTTTTATTCCTGTGGGTGATATGTTATCAATCTTACTTGAATCATTGGGAACAAATGCAGAAATTAACATAAATAAATGAATAAATCCAAATGAAACTATACCTTTGGTAATCAGATAATGTTCTAAATAAAAACACCTCACCCACCTTAAATATTGAAGGGAGACTGACTTTTGAGAAAATGCTTGGAAAATTTGAATGCTAGAGCCTTCCTCATCTTAATTTTTTTCAGTGTAAAAAGAAAATTTTGTTTACATCTCCCTATCAAGTCAATGTCAGTCATGAATTACGAGAAGTCATCACTCATGAGCTAACCTTGTACAATGGAAGCCAGCACATAACCAGTGTTATAATTAATACAATGATTTAATAGCCCATTCAGATCATCTGCTTTTAGAGAGATCAGAGCTGCTACCCAGGAATTTTCTATTAGCAATTTTTATGGTTCTGAGATCGAGTGTTCAGCGATGGTGTGTGACTACAAGATATTTTAGAACTTTGTGCCTGAAAAATAGGTGTCACCCAAATGCATTTCAAATTACAACACTTCTTATGAAAAAAAAAAAAAGCCAACATAAACCAACAGTAAACATTGCATTACTAGTGGAAAACAAAACTGCAAAGTTTAATACCACAGAAATTGCTGATTTGCTCTGAATAAATAGAAAAATGATACTTCTACACAGTGGCAGTTTTTATGCAAGTAGTGATATATTAATGTATTCTTATTGTATATAGTGTTGTGAATGATCACACTAAGATACCTATCTAGAATAGGTTTCCCATTAACTTTTGTTATGTAGAAGAAAACATTAGGGATATTTATTTTTATGATAACAAAACAGCGTCTCTTTAAAAGCAACGCACTCCTCAGTACTAGGGTGTGAAAGGAGTAAGAAGAGATGTATCCTTAAATTGCTGTAAAATCTATTTCTTACAGGCAATTCAATCCGTATGTATGGTTGATTGTTCAGATACAACAGCAATATTCAGAATGTTCCTTCTTTTTGAACATTTGCCCATGAAAATAGAGGTAGCCCACTGTACTAAGTTTCCACCATCTTTTGCCGTCCCTTTTGAAATCCAGCCATGCTAGGTTTTTAAGAACTGTCATATACAACCACTGGGTAAATTTCTTAGATTTCATCAGTAAAAAACTTAAGATTATGTCCCGGGATAAATAAGGAAACTCCCATCACTGCTGTCACTGCCCAGGGACTATAGACGATATACGTACCACCTAAAATTAAGCTTGCAAGTTACAAAGCCATTTTGCTTTAAAATCCTGTAGAGCTCATGAAAAGAGAGAGGCTTCTAAATTAGGCCTCTTTGAACTGGTGGATCGTTTTATGAACATCTCTCCGAGTTCCTGCCTCAAATATAGAGGTGGAAAATCCTGGATTGCCAGCTGAAAGCAAAGGAGGAGGACGTGATACACAGCTCAGCAGAACTGGGACAGGGAGGGAGGAACCCAAGCTTGGCAGCTGGGATCATCAGGGACAAATCTGGTTATTAGTCAAGTATTGAGACAAGATGGACAAACTGTGGGAGTGAGATGCTGAAAGGGGGAAATCATCATTGTGCAGTTAAGAACAACGGAAAAAGGAAAAAATAGGTAACCCACAGGGAAAAACCTGGTGTGGAACAAATTGGAGAAGATGGAAAAGAGAGGGTAAAGACTGCAAAAGGCTGTGCGACCACAGTCACATGCTCCTATTCAGAAATTAGGGTTGAAGTAGATACTTCTTGAGTGTCATCAACTCTCTGTTGTAGTTCATGATTTCACTGATGACCTATACAGACCATCACCATGATACAACATTTTCTGTTTTATTTTGTTTTACTTCAGTTTACATTTTAGAAAATACATACAGAGAAAGGCACATTAAGGAAATACAAAGTTTCCGAGTACTCAAAATTAAGAAATGCCAGACAGAGGCTTGCCTCTTATGCTATAGTGTTACCTTTATTTGCATGATCACGGGACCTGGTCCCATGGGCCTGCTCTTACAATGAAAGTGATTGCAATCACTGTACCTGAGGTTTAAATTTCACTGCAGCTGGAGCCTTTGAAAAATTAGTGTCTCGCTTTCTATTAAATAAACACCATCTACGCTATGTACTGCAGATATTCACTGAATGTAGCAAAAGAATAATGAATATGTAGTAACATCCATTCTAATGCAGATGATATAGTGGGAGCCTGAATCAAGGTGGCATAGGTAACCTTAATTTAGTTGCTTGATTTTTTTCAAGAGCTTGATTTTGTCCATCGAGGAGTTCTAGTCTGGGCTGTTCTTTGCCTTGACCTTAGATTCAGCACTCTAAAATTGCCTGTGAAAAGTATGAATTATCATGGGTAAATATCTCTCTGCAATCTAACTGTTTTTTGTTTATCCTAAGGAGTAAAAATTTCTTTTAAAAGCTGCTTTCTCATCCAAGTTTCACTGGAGCTTGTTATACTCATCCTCATTTCTAGGCAATTTTATACCAACATTTTTCATCTATTTGTGATTATTTCTTCTTCTGTTTATGTTTATCCCTGCTTGATAGTATGATGATTCTAGACAGTTCCATTTTTACGATATATGTATTTTTTCAGTCAGGTTTTCAGATTTCTTTCGCAGTGCATTGTCTCCTTGGTATTGTGACATGAGAATATTTTTCTCCAAATACAAAAAGTTTTATTATTTCTCTTTTGATATTTGTTGCTCTTTCCCTTCTCTCTATTCCAAACCAACCTACAGTAAAGCTTTTCAAGAAAGCTATAAACACTTTATCTGGCAGAGTCATTTTGCCTTGCTGCTTGATTTGTATTGTTCTTGCAGCTTTATTGCTGTGGTCATAGAATTTTTACTAGTCACAGTTGGGATGTGCATCTTGATTGTAACTAGACAATCAGTGGCAAGATTTTATTCTTATAAACAGTTCATGAATGCAAAGCAGAATTTTTGATTCAATTGTGTTCTTTATCCTTTATATTTTCTTTGACCTGCCCTCCTAACATAATGGGAGTGAGAAGCAATCTATTTTTACACCTAGGGAAAAAAGCCCCTCACGATTCCCCCAAAATTTGAAAAAAAAATAGTTGATTGAAGGAAGAAGTAGCAGCAATTGAATGAAAATTTCCTTAAAATGATAGTAAGAACAAGTAGAAAGTGAGAGTATAGATGAAGAAAGGAAGATGGAAGAAACCTGGTGAAAAGATGAAGGTGTCTGAGGAGGAAGGGAGAAAAATGGGAAAAGAAGAGTTTGATGGACTCTGTCTCAATGTCTAGAGGACTCAAAATCTGCAGCATGCAACTTTACCTTTTCCTGAACATTCCTTCTTGTACATAAGTGGAGGAAAAGCTGTCATGACACATATTTTTGAAGCTGTTGTGACAGTACAGGTAAATGAGAAACAGTTTAGCAAAAAAGAACTGGTCCCTGGAAGATATATAAAGTCATCCTTTCCAAGGCTCATTGCCCTCTTCTTTCAGTTGAACGTCTCTCTGCCCTCTGGGAATGCTGCTGCCCCAGGACTATAACTGTAATCTCAGAAGTTTGCTCCCATCGTGAGCAAGACCTTCATTTAGTGGTGCCTATATCTAGCTCATAAACTAGTTTGTTCAACTCATCCTCCACAAGTATAAGAGTTGCAAAGGATGTGACAGGGCAAATGTTCAAAATGCTCTATGTAATGCAATTTCACCCATGTTACAAAAATAGCTACATGTGAACCCTGAGGACAATAAAAAAATGAATTATTAAATAGTGCCAGAATAATTAATCCACTGGTAGATTTGCTGTGTGGGAAGAAAGAAGATGACCAGAACTACTGTGATAACAAAACACAACTGAATAGGAGACTGACAAACAAACAGAAGCTGACTTGCTAATTATCACTGCTAAGAAACTGTTAGTGAGTTGTCTGTGTGCCAAATGCTGCTTTCAGAGGATAGGGTACAGTTTATTCTACATTGCTTGTTCCTTCCTTTTCCCCCTCTTTCCCTTATGCTAACCAAGTGAAACCAAATGATCTTCAAGAAAAAGGCAGCATATGTTTTTAGTAAATAAAACTATTTCTGGCTTTTTTCTCCCACAGGCACGGTAACACATTATAGAGTATTCAAATGTTCTTGAGGAAAGTGAGGTCATAAATTTGTCAGAAAACAGAAAGGTGGCTGTGGCACATTCATGGCATGCTGCAGTATTCGCTGCTTATTAGAAAACTGGAAAGTTTTCTGGGGAGATGGGAAGGTTTAGATGTGTCTCTGTGGACCCAGCAATAACTTCTCCTTGGAGCAGTATCTATCCATGGATATCACCAACAATTTAGGTACAATAGGTAAACAGTGACTTCTGACACATGTTGGATTTGAAATGTATGGTAGGCACCATGAAATTAAGTAGCTGGGTCACTCAGTGTGCTTTCTTTCTTGTTTTCCACTTTCTTGCACAGCCCTGTTGAACAGATATCTGCTCCTCTGGTATTACATTTATATTAAATATCATTTAATTAAATTCAACAATGCAAGACATTTGAGAAGCTAAAAGACAACTGAAGGTTGTCTTCCTAGAGAAAGGATAATTAGGTCCTCAGGCACCTAAAACAGTGTAAGACAATGTTTGGTTTTCAATATCAAGGGACCAGTTTGATTTGGAAGAGACATATTTCTTCATTCCCTGACTTTGCCGGCCAGGTAGGGAATTACTTTAAACATGCAGTGAAAAAATGTGAATGTCTTTAACCTCACCTGGCAACCATTTGCCAAAAGCTCTATGTACGTCCAGCGTGGGTTATTACCTAGTAGTGATCTAGTAGAATCAGTAGTGAATAATTGATGTTAAGAGAATTGTCATCAAACTTCAGCAATGACATCCTGCCAGGAAGTACGAGGCAATTTATGCCATTTCAAGCCATTGTTCCAAACTATAAACTCAGAGAGACATCGCTGCACTGATTACACACTCATTTTATGTTTTAAAGCACTGGGACTAGAGGTGTTTTAAATATAAATCATGAATCTGGAAAATGGCAGTTTAAAAAAGCATCTGACATAGTACAGCAATGTGCTCAGGTCTGTAATCATATTATACACATTCCCTGGCAGTAAGACTTAGGCAAAGTGGATGGGATATACCTGGCAGTCGTTAACCTTGGCTTTATGTGGGCAATAGAAAAATGAATGTCATTATGACCGGTCTCTCTGGTCCCAATGACATTGTGGAGCTCGTGGCTAATTATTGTCAGGTCACTGATGACTTTTTTAATAAACTATATAACGTTTTGAAAAACTTCTTTACATTTGGACAGTGCTCTGGCAACCAGAAACCAAATCTGCAAAATCAGATGCTTGGCTCAGTGGAGGTCCTGTGACCTCAGTAACTGGTCATCAGGTTTGTTAGCTGTCTGAGCATGGATTTAAATCACTAGTGTTAGATGTACAAGCTTGACATTTTAGAGCTGCTTTTTTTTTTTTCCTGATTTTGCATTTTGCTATGGTATAATTTTGCTCCGGTGGATCAGAACTATAGCAGTGGCCAAATACCAGATGACTTTTTCATTCCATTCATTTTCTGCAACCAGGAGAGAGCAGGCCAGTATACCAAAGCTTATTATCACCTCCGATTACTCCTAAAGTTATCTGGTTTGTAGAAAGATTTAATGGTAGACCTACACTATTAAACAACATTTAATAGTTAGATATAAATCATGCTAAATCTTGTATTGAGATCTGTTGCTTGCAAGTAAGGTAGGGACAGCATGTACCAAGCTGGAAGGTATTTTGGACTAGGAGCTCCCAAAGTGTTTTGTGCACCTGCAGGCCTGGAGCAAAGTAAAATCAAGTCTGATAGCTAATACGAAAGAACAGGAGGCACTGTGTTTTGATGCATACCACATGTCAGTGTCACTCTTACTAGCCCTTTGAAGGAGCACAAAGTGAGTTGCTTCCACGTCTTTGCTGGGCTGGTTCTTCTGGCCAAAGAAGAGGCGGGCAGAGCCAGGATCCTGACCTTTATTTTTACATCTGTTTCTTTGTGAGAAGGCTCTGGCTGTTTTCAGTATTAGCTTTAAACAAGCTTCATGAGGAGGAAAACCACCTTGTATTCTGACCTCTATGTCTTTTATAGGATTGCTGTAACTTAAGGTATGGCGATAGGTTTATGATTCAAAAGAGGAACACTGTCAATCTCAGAAGCACGTGTCAGAATTTAGGATGAGGATATGTTATTATTAGATATTTTTTTATTCTCATAACTGCAAGTATGTTGTCTTTCAAGGCCAATGTTTACATTAAAACTCTTATCGGTGCCAAGAAAAGCAAGGCTTGCCTCTCCAACAATAGGAACCCTGTTATTAGATCTCGATGAGTGCTAGGAGAAAAAATGTCTCCCTGCTGCCATTGCTCAATTGGGCAGGAACAAGCAGTGTGAAAGGAAAACATGTGACCCATCAGAGCTTGTCTCTGAATCTGACTGTATCAAGAAAGCGGGGATGTTTTTTGCAGCCTGTCACACAGAAATACTCCAGCGTCTCTGCCTATTGTTAAGGAGCTGTCAGTGCCGTGGTAGCCTGGCTCCACCAGACTGCTGCCCAGAGAATGTTAGCAGTAAAGGGTTAATGCAAAATAAAAGAGATGGAAAATGGAAAACAAGATGAAAGAAATGAAAGTAATTAGTCAGCACAAATAATGCTGAGCCCTTTTCCAAAAATAGCAGATTTAACATTTCTTACGAGCAAGAGCAGAAGTATCTCAGTGACACTGGCTTTGTGGTAGGAGAAATATAAATAGAAGCAGGCAGTTATGAAACCTGTTGAAAGAAGAACTAGAAAACACATGAAAGACCTTGGAATCACTTAATCTGATTACAAAGAAGTAGGAACCTTAACATTAAAGCTAATGTTAATATTCTCAAAATTAATTAACAAAATAAAAATAATTAAGATGAAATAGGAAACAGGCAGCCTCACTAGTCTGTTGACCTGATTTGGTTAGAAGTTGTTTGGGGTTTTTATTTCTTTTTTAAATGGACAAGTTATAAAAACCAGAAGGATAGATGGACTTGACTTCTTTCTTCATTTGTTTGATGTGGACTATGAACTAGTTGTCTGCTTACCATTTCTCATTTGGATCACTTCTTTGTTCAATGGGAAATGGGTTAAAAAACTGCTCCCTTATTTTCTTTCTTTCCTAATGGATTGTATCACTGCAATTTTCCTTTATTTAGGAAAAAATAGAACAAGGAGGAAGATGGTAGACAGAATGCAGCGTCTTATTTTTAGGTCACTGGTTTGTTTTGGCACAGTTCAAAACCAACAGTCAAGTCTTTGGCTGTGAACCAGCTCTTTGAAACTTTTGCTGAGGTTTAAATCTGATGAATCCCACCCTTAAACATTACTCACCCTGTTCACGTTGTGCCCACATTTCTCACATTATATCTTGAGGCAAGATCCAGTGACTTTCTGGGAAGAAAAGAGGCTTACACAGAGCCGCTAGCTTCCCCACCATATGAAGAGGTAATGCATTTTTATCGGTCTTTTTTGAACAGAGTCTGAGGTTTGAAAAGTCATTTAACTTCAGATGCAAAGCAACAAAAACACTTCGAGTTGACATGCTTTTGGCTGAATCTTTGGCCATAGATTACTTTGGCACAAAAGCAAGTGGCTCAGATACACTAATTAGGTTGAAGGGAGAGTGTTCAGCTGATCAGCATTTGTGGACGTGGGTGTGGTATGTTCACAGGAGGTATGGTTTTGGGTTTTTTATAAGGTACTCTTGGGGTTTGGACTAATAAATTATTCAAAATAAAGGATGATGAGCACATCAGTTTTTAATGCAAGAAATCCAGCCTCTTTTGCCAACAATAAACTCGCTGGTAACATTTAAAAGGCTTACATTAAAAAAAGGAGAACCTAATAAGTGGTATGAAAAAACCTACATAAAAATGGGGAAAAAAAATACCCACCCCAAAACCCATGGTAGAAAGAAGTATTAATACAAGTAGCAGAGCAAAGAATGCAGAGATGTCCGATGGATGGAAAGTCTCCATAGTCACCGCAGTCACCATGTCATAGAAAAAGAGCTCTAGTTTTCTCCAGTGATGAAGGACTGGCAGGCGAGTGCAACCTTAGACAGGAATGGAACCTAATATGAGGGGTGTGCTCTATGTATCATGTTGCAGAGAAGCCACGATATTTTACCATAGCCTAGATTTACTGAGAGTCAAGCAAGGGTCAGCCTAAGGTCATGTAAGGACTCCTGCATTCACAGTGCTTACACTTGCCTAAAGCTCCTCAAGACTACAGGCAGCCAGCTAACTTCTGAAGATAGCTTCTCCTGGCTAGAAATGCGGGGAAAATGCAAGTGCTTACAATTGCAGAGAGATGTAAAAAAACTAAACATTGATTAATTCAAATTATCAAGTAATAAGTACTGAATTATAGTAAGATGATCCAGGAAAAGTTCCAAGATTTTCCATTAGAAGTGCTGTTTGTGATAGACAAAAGGAAGCAGGCAAATGTAGGCTCTATATACTTCTGCTCAGGTAAACCTCATTCTGCACCTTATTCTGGATTTGCAGTGCCTTCCGATTGTTCTGACTAGGGCTGAGTTTACACCTTGTGCTGGGTGACTGAGGCAGTTAAAACTTGCTGCTGGGACAGGCCCATGAGTTCAGAAGGCAAAACTTTTAGGTTTTATGCTCTGCTTCCTGTCTTTCCATAGAAAACTCAGGAAAAAATATGGGTGACAGGGAAATCAGTGCAACAAGTTGATGTTTAATAAGTTGCTGTTCACTTGAATGAAATGGAACAATTAGCATCACTAGGGTGATTTGCATTTTGTCTCATTCATTCTGTAGTCAATGCAAAGTAATGCATTTTCGCTATTTAGATAAAATTAGTTCTGCTAAACTAAAATAGAATTTAGTTCTCCTAAAATGACATAGAACAGTGCTGCTAGGATATAATACTTTAAATTTTCATATATAGTTAATAAGCAATTTTCAGCTGCAAATAGTACAAATTTCACTATACTGTAATTGCACTTTCAAAAGGAAGTAAATGATGCTCATGGACGTCTTTGACTGTTGCTGCCTTCTGACAGAGCTACAATGCCCTGCAATGTGGATTGCAAAGAACACAGCCCATTTACAGTAAATATTTTGCTGATCAGGATATGTCCACTGTATCCAAATGGATCTTTCTTTCTTCTCAGATAAATGTTTGAGGTATGACCTCCGAACTAAGTGACAAACACTTTAAAACACTGAAGCCTTAAAAGAAAAAAAGAGAAAACCAGATTTGTTTTGGACTTTTGCCTCCTGTTTCCATTGCTAGAAATAGTCATAGCATCAGTACATGAAAAGCCACCTTTGCATTCAAGGGATTATCGGTTCAAATCCAATTGCAAGTTTCTAAGCCATTTTCCTGTTAAAAACTATCATGGCCATGTAATCGCATTACTTGTTGACTGGCTTCTATCTGGGCAAGGCAGAATGTCATGATTGATGCGGAAACTTGGCACATGCTAGCTCAGGCCAAAGAGCATTTTTAAATGGATTATCCACAGAACAGCTCTTGATACAGGATCACAGAGGAATCCACAGCTGTGTTTGCCCATCTCTATGCCTAATGCTTTTTCATGGCTATTCAGGGGAGAATTACTGAAAAGCATTTTGTAGAGCTATTCTCCATCTCTTGTGTATGTGTTTTGGCTTTAGGCTTTTTTTGTAAATTTACAGTGGATCTGCTATACCACCAGATACTCTTTTTCAGGTCTAACTATCATTGCATAGCTTAAAGCAGGCAGGGCTAAGAAACTGTATATTTAAAATATGTAAACGTTTATGCAAAATATAATTATGTATTCACAAAATAGAGGAAAAGTTGAATTCATGATGCTGTGTAGATTACCGTCTAGAAAATAGCTGCACGGTATAGGCTAACCCACATCAAAGATACAGAATAGATCAATTTGTGGTCATCCTGTTAAGATACGAGGGTGACTGTTAATTACATACCTGTTTCCATACATTATTCCTTCCAGCTTAGTACCAGAACAAACTCTATTAGCATATATTAGCATATTCTAATACACCTCACACCAGCCTAACTCTAGCATTCCTTTGTAACATCGACACTTCCCAGGGGACTGAATCCTGATGGCATCAGTTCTCTGATTTTTATGGTGGTGGCCTACATTTGAGAACATCTGCAAGCTTCCTTCTCCTTTTAGGGTTCTGCATTAGTATAGCTTTACCTGTGGTCTTCATGTGGGTTAAGCTAAATTACATATCTTGATCCTGGCAGCGCCAGATACGTTCACTTCCCAGGCCACACCTGTAGATCTGGAACTATAATGAGAGTGCTCCACCAGCTCAAAATTGCCTGCATATGACTTGTACTTCAGAAGTGCGGTATCAGGAGAGTCCTTTTTATTCGAAGGAGCTCTAACAGAAATCAGGATGCAGCCTGTCAGAATGGATGACCCTCTTTTCTCCAAGGCATGGCATGGAGAAGAGCAAAACTACACAGGAGACACACACAAAAAAGAAAAAAGCAGGCCAGGAGAACATATGGAGCAGAGTAGCAGGCATACAGAACATCACAGGGACACAGAAAGCCAGTATGCTGGCAGGGTCTTGGCACTACATTTATGCTTCAAGAGAAGTGTGTGAGAAGAAGGGCATTTTTAGTTCCTTTACCAGTTTACTTATTGAAAGAGCCTTTATTATGCTAACTCTGTGATCACTGCCCTCTGAAAAATTACCCAAAGAATGTATTTGGAATTACCCGGTGAACTTTGTTCTGTGTTGCCAGCATATTTTGTTTGAACTTCATGCATGAACATGCCCATTTCTCAATATAACACAATTTTCTTTCTCTTCTCGTGTAATTCTGCAGCTGCTTAAAAGAAAAATCAAAAAGAGCCATTTGGTCTTGACACTTATGAATGCCTTGTTCAGTCACAAGGAGAAAAAAAAATCAGTGATAGGACACTCAGACTCTCTTTAAGGCATCCAAGTCTAACTAGATCTTGCACTAAAAATAGCATCAAAACTAGTGTGTGTTTATATGAATAATTTACATTACTCTGTGTGTGTATAAAAGAAAACACTTAAATCACTGATTTTACAAGAATAGAAAACTTATTTTCCGTCCAACATTGCACTAAATTTATATCTTTGGCATAAAAATCAGAGAACAAAATTAGGTGAAAGGATGAGGGAAACTTGACTCATGCAGTAATGTGATTTTTCAAGGTTCAGCATGTGGATGCTCTGGCAGACAGAATTAGATTAACTTTGTCTTTTGAAATGCTTTCCAAAGTATTTTGAAAACATTTATGTTACAATATAATACAAATCCAAATAATTCAGAATTATACGATAAACATGATTAACTTTGTAGTGGAAGCTGTTCAGAATGTGCTAGGCGAAAACTGTTGCCATCCTGCTGAATTAACTGTATGTAATGCCATCACTGTAATGGATATTTTTGTATTAGTGTATGTCATAAGGGTTTGTAATTAAACAGTTTATGATGAAATTGCATATGCCTGTTTTGACAACATGTTGTTTTAAAAATAAATTCCCTTTCATCATTATCTTCAGACACCTACACACTGATAATCTGTGGGTAAGTTTCCCCTCTGCCCCTCCAAAAAGACCATGCAAAAAACATATGTTTTCCTCTATCTCCTGGATCAAGACCATATTTTATCTGCCAAATTACCTTTTAGATAACTGTTCTTTTTTTCTTCTGAATTATTTCTGTTTTCTTTTAATATGCACACAAATAGACAGGTAAGGAATTTGATCAAAGATAGCCTCCATTTAAACCATGAATGTGAATCAGTGTCAGATTATCCCAGACCTTTGCCTGTATATATATCTGAACTATTGTTACAGATTACACCTAGTAAAACTGTAGCGACTTCTTTGCCCCAGAGGTACGTAGATTTCAAGGTGCCCTTGTGAGATTGGAGACCAATCTTGCAATGAATGTGATATTATCTAGTACTAGTAAAAAGAGCTGATTATGAGCTTGTCTATACCACTGGGAAAATAGCAGTACAGCCTCATGTGGCCAAACCCTTCCACTCTTAACTGCAGAAAGAAAGATTTTCCTTTATAGCATCTGTTGGTTTCTTCAGTTTATATCACAGGTAGTTAGGTACTCTCTATATGAATACACAAAGCAGAATAAAGTGAATACCAATGACAAGTGTGACTGGGTTTCTTTGCCATGAAGATGTTATACTTCAATAATGGATGAATAATAAATAAATGACCATGGATTCAGAGTGGCTAAGAATGTGAGGCTGGATCAGCTGCCCAGAGAGGCTCTGGAGTCTCCAGCCATGGAGCTGTTCTAACCTGGGCTGGACGAAGCCAGAGCAACATCACCTGCCTTGGAAGTTCACTCTGATTTGGGACCTCCGGAGTTCCCTTTCATCCTATATACATTTATGCTCCTATATATGTATGTATGTGTATTTCTCAAATGTTCATCTTGGCAAAATCAGAAATCTAATGATCAAACTTTTCACCTTTCCTCTTTTCAATGATGTATACGTCTGGATATTTGTAATGAATACAGTATTTGATAATAATTTTTATGAACTATTTGTGATCACTTTTTTTCTTTTTTTTTTTTGCTACTACTGTATTTGCTCCTTACTGCTGTTCAGCTAGCAGTCTGTGCTAACAAATAATTCCATGCTAGTTTTGCTGACCATTTTTTCCAACTATTCCTGCAGCTTTAAGGATGGTGCTGCCTATGTTCAGTTATAGAAGAACACAGGGACATTTTGGCCATGCAGTTCAAAAGACTATTTCAAAGAAGTTATAGTTGGGGACTTAACTGTGTAGCAAAGGTGTTCCTCTTACAAAATTCAGCACTCAGGCAATGTTGCTATCCCTCCTGAGCTCTGTAACAGGAGTGCCATAAGACCATCCTTAAATGGGGTTTGACCCAAAACTTGTGCGTGTAACAGGAATCGTCCCAAGCTGTTCAATAGCTTTTGTATACAGCCTAACGCCAAGCTGGTAGTTTATCTCTTTGTTGTAGTTCTTTTTCTGTGCAAGGTGGTGGAGTTACAGCAGAGGCACGACTGCCTTTTGGATGACAAAATATTAGCCTGCTGACTTGGCCATCACAGAGAAAAATATTCAAAGAGAAAACTGATGTTCGTGTGGTAATGTGAAGTCCTTGGGTAGAAGAGGACTGCTTCATTATTATGTCAGCTTTTATGAGATGACATTTGATTTATACTACCTCTCTAAATTGCTTTAGGCACAGAATAAACTGGATGCAGCGCTCCACATTGGTGCAAAACAATTTTGGGAAAAAAAAAATTATTGACAGAGAATAAGAGATGAAAATAAAGCACAAAAGTAGAAATGGCAGTGATGAAGGTAGACTGTTACTTCAATTTTCTGCCTACATGTGCAATATAATACTGTCTCTAGTGAAATAAACACGCAGAGCAATATTTCTTAACAAGGCAAATACTAATTCTGTTTTATTACAAATACAAAGTTTAATGCAGAAGTCTTCTCCCTCACTCCCTTCCTCCCTCCTTTCTCCCTTCCTCCCTCCCGCTCTCCTGCAGCCCTCACGGCCCGTGCCTCCGTCTCCCCCATGCAGGACCTACCTTTGCTGCCTCCCTACCAGGGCCGGCATCTCCGATGCTGTTCCCGAGCTCCCCGGGCCTCCGGTGGCTTCCCTGAGGGGCTGCCCCGTCCCACTGGCAGGGGCCGGCCTCCCCCACCAGCCTCCCCGGCGGCCCCCACTGCCCGGCCTCCCTGGTGGCGTGGCCTGTATGAAGTAACAGCAAAAATCCATTTGACCAATCCAAGTACACAATATGGTGACCGTGGCCACCTCTCACGCTGGTGTTCCTCACCCCAGCACCCTCCCCGGGCCTCCCGGCGGGCCTCCACCTTGCCCTCCAGCCAGGGCTTCCCTCGCCGGCCGGCCCCACCGCTCGCCAGGAGCCATTTTGGCAGTGGGGTTGCATGAGGACGCGCCAGGTTGGACGTTTGGTTCCCCCTGCGCCTCTGGCACGCTCAGGGCCCTGGGGACGGCTGTCACGCCGGGGGTGGCAGCGTGCGGCGCTGGGCCTGTAACCCAGCCGGAGCGGGGATAAACACCTTTGCCTTGTGCTTGCTTTGACCAGTTAAATGGTCAAGGAAGGAAACTGATTCTGCTAATTCATTTCCCCGATTTTCTTAAATAACTAGTGCTAGACAAACGATACATTTCCGCAACTTACCACTTGTAGTAGGTGTGTATAAACTGGGTGGGACAAAAGTAATTACATATCAAAGTTTCTAGCTACTGAATAAAAACTCTGCTTAAATTTGTTCTATTGAAGGCATTGAAAAACACATATTGTAGCTTAAAAAAACAACCTCTTTAATAAAATAAAAGATGAAATTTAAGATTGGGACAATCAATTCTGTCTGACAGGTGAAAGAAAGTAGCTGTTGGGCTTGCTGTCCTTCATCACCAGCCTGGGCCTCCACGGACAGGTATTGGCCGATGTTGCATAAATGATGTTGCATTATTTTAGATATTGCATAAAAAAAGGATGACTTCAGCCTAATATTTAGGGATGAATGTCCATGTTGCTTGAAATTTAAGCTAAAATGATATGTATTGTTGCATTCATTAGAGGACAGTTACATCCCAGTTGGATATTTCAGTTACAGTGATACAGTGATACTGATTATTTGGTGCCATCATTACTGTGTTCTTGCTTTATCTTCCTCTGAAAGTATTTAAGATAAATATTTCACTGTCACTCTTTATTATGAAATACAGATACCAGACAATTTTCAGTTCTGCAATCCTTATGACTGAATTGAGATATTCTGGCCTCTAAAGATAAAAACAAAGCAAAAAAAAGTAGATTATATTTGGAGCTGTTCAGGAGGGAATCACCTACTCACAAGTAATGAAAATGAATCTGACATTCTGACTACCCATCCCCAACCTTGTGGTAGCCTTCTGGCAACAGCTAGCAATATCAGTTTAATGAGTTTGAATTGCATGAATACAGAGAGAATTTACAAACTTGACCCTTGCCAAGGGACCAAGAGGCAATAATCTGCGACTGCTGCGTTAAATGAGGTTGTCATTGGCAAAGCAGAACTATGTCTTTCCATCTTAGTCTGAAGAAATTTTTCAGAGGAAAAGAATACAAGTGCAGCATCTTTCCTCCTGCTGTGAACCAGCATATGCACGTTTTAATAATTTTGTAGGAAATTAATATTATATTGAATATGCTTACTTGTGAATCTACCTCTATTTGAGTCATAGAATCATAGAATCATAGAATCATTAAGGTTGGAAAAGACCTCTAAGATCATTGTGTCCAACCGTCAACCCAACACACCATGTCCACTAAACCATTTCCCTAAGGGCCTCATCTACACGCCTTTTAAATACTTCCAGGGATGGGGACTCCACCACTTCCCTGGGCAGCCTGTTCCAAGGCCTGATCACTCTTTCAGTAAAGAAATTTCTCCTAATATCCAATCTAAACCTCCCTTGGCGCAACTTGAGGCCGTTTCCTCTTGTCCTATTGCTAGTTACTTGGCAGAAGAGACCAACACCCACCTCACTACAACCTCCTTTCAGGTAGTTGTAGAGCGCGATGAGGTCTCCCCTCAGCCTCCTCTTCTCCAGACTAAACAACCCCAGATCCCTCAGCCACTCCTCATAAGGCTTGTGCTCCAGGCCCTTCACCAGCTTCGTTGCCCTTCTCTGGACATGCTCCAGCACCTCCATGTCCTTCTTGTAGTGAGGGGCCCAAAACTGAACACAGGATTCGAGGTGCGGCCTCACCAGTGCTGAGTACAGGGGCACGATCACCTCCCTGCTCCTGCTGGCCACACTATTCCTAATACAGGCCAGGATGCCCTTGGCCTTCTTGGCCACCTGAGCACACTACCGGCTCATGTTCAGCCGGCTGTCAATCAGCACCCCCAGGTCCTTTTCCTCCGGGCAGCTTTCCAGCCACTCCTCCCCAAGCCTGTAGCGTTGCCTGGGGTTGTTGTGGCCGAAGTGCAGGACCCAGCACTTGGCCTTGTTGAACCTCTTACAGTTGGCCTCGGCCAACTATTTCTTCTTTTCACTATGTCAAAATCTTCATTCAGTGAAATTTGGATGAAGTAACAGCAAAAATCCATTTGACCAATCCAAGTATACAATATGATGCCAGACCCTGCTTTATTTTCTGGTCTTCTGTGCTTTGAAATAGGCTTTGCTCTTCATTTCATTGGCACAACAGACAACGCAACTCCTCACAGCTGTTACATTTTCATGGCAATGCGTATTAGTATGGACCCATAATCTGTGCCTTATGTGCATGACAGATTTTTTTAAAAATCCTCCATCAATAGGATTTTATCTACTTTACACAAAAGATCACCTTTAGTCCATGCACAGTAGGTATAAACATGCCTAACATTTTAATAAAAAATGGTGTCTGCACAGTGACCTTATTGTTTCCTTTAAACACTGAAAAACTTTGCTCTCAGGTTTTTATTCGTGTTCTGAAAAAATTTGCATTCCATTCTGCTGGCTTGCTGTTCCTTATGTTCATTTTCCACAGAATTTAATATGGAATTGCATTCTTTCATACAGGAATCTTAAATCATCCCACAAAATTTTCTGTCTGAGGCAATTATCTACTAAATCTTAATTGATTTAATAATCACTACAAAATAGGTTTAATATTAATAGAAACGTATATACTTAATTTCTAATACATTTTATTGGGTTTTGCTGTACGGCACAGTACACAAGGGAATAAATAAACAAATAGATTTGTTTATTTATAAACAATAAAGTCTAAAACAAACACCTAAATGAAACATTGATTAATTATTCCCTTCCACGTATTCTAAGAACTCCCATAGGAATATATGCAGCTGTGAGGCATTTCTGAACAGAGACATGCAAATGATTGTTTGGGTTTTCTCCTTGTTTATTTGTTTGCTTTGGAGTCAAAAAGCTCATTTCAGGCTCTGCGCTGCTCCAGTAGAACCCTCTGTGTTTGTTTGTTTTTAATGGAAGCAAAATGGTGGCCTCCATATTTCAAAAAACTAACCTACTCCTAAAAACTACCCTTTCTAAATCTGTTTAGCTGTTCTTGGGTTAATATGTAAATTCTTTTTTAAGAGATGCTTTAAAATAGTTGATATGACCTGTTTATGACTGGAGCTGTATTTCATGAACTATAAAAGCCCACAAACAAATCTCTAAGAGGAAACAAGTGTCGCAATGGTAGTACCTTTATTTTGGCTTACTGGATATTAATTCAAGTACTTTGCCTTGTGCATGCTCTAATAATTGGGCACATAAAAAAAGAAGGTTTCAGCAGCAGAAATATATATCCATACTGCTGTCTGACACAAATATGTGCAGCAGTGATTATTTTTGTTTGCTCATCCATGAAGCTTCACAGATTTGAAATATGCAAATATTTTGCACTTCTGTAGATACAATGCAGCTTACACCTCCTCAACAGGCTGGTTTGTAGGGAAAATGAATCTACAGTGTTACAGTACTAGTGAAGGTATATTTCATTTTCCTTAAATAAAAAAGCCCCAAACTTTGGGTAGCTGCGTACATTATGCAATTATATATTTAGCTGATCAAACAGCTATTGATACCATGAATTTAAACAGGGAGAGATAAAATGTGTTCTACTGGAATAAGCAGCTATCTACAACAGTTCCATAGATGAGAAAATACTTTAAGGAAGATATAAACAATTTTTTGTTTTGTTTGCCCCTTTTCTCTTATCCAAATAATTTAAGCATTTGTTACTGGAAGAGCTTGAAAAATTAATGGGACAGCCTAATAAATTGTAAAATAGCAGAAACTGTTATATTTGGATAACATATTTGTCCATCAGCAATCTTTGAGGAGGTTAAGAGTTGCATTATTTACACATTGGAGTGCCACATATAGACCTTTGCGTATTATTTTTCACTGTGTGACTCTGACTTCATGAAAGCAAAATTGCTTTTTACTTTGGCCAAGTTAACTGGTTTAAAACTACATTCATACAGAGGGGATGCAAGTACACCATTTTGTATTGCTGAAACACGGGATAACCATACCCAGTTTTTGCTAAGAGCAGCGGTCAGCTTTGCTACTGTCCAGCAGAAAGTTCGTAGGAATAGATCCATAATCCATGGATTTTTTACATGCTCATTTTCTCTTCTCTGTTCATGACTCTGCAGAAATAAAGTATGAAGCACATCCATACAACACTTCATGGGGAAGCTGTAAAACATTGGCTTAAAAGTTAATGCAACCAAAAACATATTTCTTTTTAAAGGAAACCTGGATTTAATAGTACATTTTGAGACCAACTGGAACCATATTGACACTGAAGCAATAAGGAAAATTGTCTGTAAAAATGTTTGTAATTCATAGCTTCTGTAGAACATACTCTGTTATATCAAAAAGCTCATTCAAAAATCAGAATTATCAATACTTTGATACAAAACATGGGTGCTGGACATATTTTCTTCCACAAGTTTTTCAGATATATCAGAGAAAACTTGGGAGAAATTTTAAGTTATGAGTTTGCTTAACAGATTCAAGTGTTACCGTACTGCAGAACTGTTCACTGGGTATTTGACAGAAAAATTCTATTATTTGTGTGTGTGAATATCTGTGTAGTCAGCTGTGGTTGCCATAAACGGTAAAATTGTTTGCACTGATGTTCGAGTAGTCTTTTTTATACCTGAAGGTATAAGAATTCAAGCAAAAAGGGGCTATGAACTCTTCCATTCACAATGCGTACACCATACTGCATGGCTAAAAGAAGTACCGCAGATTGGACAGTGACTATTTCCACTGAAGTTTTCACAGTCAGCTCCAAGAATTAGCAAAATCTACCCCCCACACCCCCTACTCCCCCACCAGCTGGAGTGATAGAGGGTAATAAAACATTTGAGGAAAAAATTGTATTTTGAGAATGTGGGTGTATTTCATAAGCAGCAGAGTTTTTTTGAGAAATAGTTTATTAAGTGTTAGTTTCCCAGTTGTGTTACTAAAATATTTTATATCTATGTGATGTGTGAATATTCAGAGTACGGGTCTTGGCTTATCACTGGGGCATTATGTTTAATCAGTCAAAGTCTAGTTAAAATGCTAAATTCTCTGGATATATAAATATGTAAGTCTTATAAATATAAATGACTGTGTTCCCACTGTGTCTTACTTTGGTAGTGGTCAGAAAAGAACAGATTATTTTTCTTTATACAGATTAGTATTTATTGTATTCTTTCCTCTGATTAATGATAACTGACGCTGTGATTCCCAAGGCTGTATACAAAAATGACAGGACTTAATTGCATTGGTACTGCAAAATAAGCACATTCATTTCAGTATCTATATGTGTATGAGATATTTTTTATAAACTATATTTTCTATAGGACTCATTTATTTGACATATGATAAGCAATTTTTCTATGACTGCATAGAGGCATTTCAGAATGCATTTGATGAAGAAAGAACAAAGAATGGAGGTAGACTGACTAGTAGATTTAGTCAATTATACATTAGTGTACTTAAAATGTAATGTAGTTTTTATTATGAATAATAATAGAGTGATCTAGAAGAAATATTTGTGAAGAAAAGTAACTACCCTTATTTCTTGGCTATATAGTGGTCCAGCTACAACACAGAGGTGAAGTGTGTTCCCTCTTAGTCAATTCTATATTCGAGTAGCTGGACACTTTCCTAGAAGAAGACGTCACTGAGAAAAGAGAAGAATCTCACACCTCGTCTGAATACATTAACCACTAGGGTATTAGAAAAGCTGGATGGTGACATGCATGGCTAAACGACATCTTCCTTCTGTTTACAAAGCACGACCTCTGCTAGTTTGGGGGCAAAGGCCAAGAGATGACTCTGGTTTGAATTCCCCACAGGAGATGGGCTTAACGTGTCCTATCAGGCAGCTTCAGGCAGTTTCCTTGTTAGTGTGCATAAATGTAGATGTGCCCCATCAGAGATATTTAGCTTATTTTATGTATTGTGTCCTATCTATGTTTGAAGTCCTAACTACATGGGTGGGTACAGACATATTCGGCCTACTTTGCCCCTTCTCTGGAGTGTATGGACACACACAGGGACAGGCCCATGTCTAAACCAGCAGTCAGTTTTTCTGCTGACTAACTCAGAAAGCAAGCAGAGGGGCTCTCAGGATGATTTGTAATGTTAAAAAAAAAATCTAAAAAGTCCTGCATGTTGAATGGTATCAGGACTCACCTTACTAAGGACAGATGTCCATGTTTTAGGTATTACAATAGTTGTCTGCTGCCTAGTGCAGCCATTCAAACATTTGCCCAACGCTGAAACGGGTTTGAGCTAATCTTTGTGATACATGAAGTTGAATTGGGACTTTTCGGGGATCTCGTCAATGTGTATAAATATCTGAAGGGAGGTTATAAAGATGACAGAACCAGGCTCTTTTCAGTGGTGCCCAGTGACAGGGCAAGAGGCAATGGGCACAACGTGAAACACAGGAGGTTCCCTCTGACCATCAGGAAACACTTTTTTACCGTGAGGGTGGCCGAGCACTGGCACAGGCTGCCCAGAGAGGTTGTGGAGTCTCCATCCTTGGAGATATTCAAAAGTTGTCTGGACACAGTCCTGGGCAACTGACTCTAGGTGGCCCTGCCTGAGCAGAGGGGTTGCAGCAGATGACCACAAGATGTCTCTTCCAACCTCAACCATTCTGTGATTCTGTGACCGTATAATATGTGTTTTCTCAACAGGATTTTAGAGTTATGGCTTGTTTCACTGAATCATTGTTACAGAGATTGATATCTGGCTCTTAATACCATGGGGCAGGGAGAAGTACTACCCAAAAATATGCATGTGGCACTATTTTTATCTTATAATTTAAATAAAGATATAATCTCAACACTTGGCGGGGTTTCTTGGGCAGGAATGTATCTGCTAAGTAGTGCAATCACTGGAACTGAATATGCTGTGCAAGTTGGAACAGGGATTAGGACAGGAAATGGCATGGGGTTTTCCCCTTCTGAAGGTGTGGCAAAGAAATGGTTTTCTAACCAGTAAATTCCAAATTCATGAGATTTTCCATTCTACATTTATTTTAATTCAACATTTGAAAAAAATATTTACATTAAATTCTTAGACATATTTGTGTTGTATGACCAACTTGAGCTTTACATTAACTGTACTTCATTGACAGAAATCCTTTAATGCTAATCCATTGGAGCATCATTAGAAGAGGCACACTGTGAAGCTAGTGTTTGGTTATTGCTGAGTTGCAAACATGCAACATCATCTCTACATTGCAAATGTCTGTGGGTTTTGCATATAAGTATATGGCAGTTAAATTGTATTGCATATTTCCATCCCTTTTTAATTTCTTTTAAGTATTTTTCATTGCTGAAAGTTCTGACCTCAAATACTCTCTGCAATTTCCTTGAAATGTCTTTGATCTTAAATTGCTTGCATATATTCTTAGTCCTAATTCTGTTTTGCCATTAAAGTCAATAGATTATGACTGTTTTCTTCAACGAGGATCAGTTGCATAGTCTTTTCTTAAAAATACCAGTAAACAGCACAGAGCTTTCAGACCAGTCCTTGGCTGACAGACGGGTGATCTACCACACTGAAGGCACAGACAGACCCTGCTAAACAAAGGACAGGGCTCAGGTAGAAAATGTCATTCGGCATATACTTTGCTCCTTGTTTTTTGTATATATACCGATTTTAGTAATGTGGATCACAGTTTCCTCCCAGCCATAATTTTCCATTACTGTGTTTTGTAATTTCATGTTTTGTGAAGACTGCAATACTCTGATTTTAAGAGAGCATATGACTGTCTAAACAGTGCTTATTGGCTTTGGTGAAGTTATTTACAACTCTGCAACATGACCACAAAATGGGAGTGATTCATGATAGTTCTGCTTGGGTAGCGTTTAGCATCCTATCCCACCTGCTTCAAAGAGGCATAGGTGATCACATAGGAAGAGACTTATAGGCACTAGGGGATTAAGAAAATCACAGAATATTCAATTCTTTTTTATTTAAATAAGACTTATACCAAATAGGTGGAGAGGAAAAATAAAGCACTGTAACAATAAAAAAAAGTTCCATTATACATACAATTTATCACTAATAATCACAATTGTACAATGGTGATTTAAATAGTATTAAGGCATATTATCACTCTATGCACTCCTTACATACATACACGTGCATACCTGTCTGGGAATCATAGAATCATAGAATCATTAAGGTTGGAAAAGACCTCTAAGATCATCGAGTCCAACCGTCAACCCAACACCACCATGCCAACTAAACCATGTCCCTAAGGGCCTCATCTACACGTCCTTTAAATACCTCTAGGGATGGTGACTCAACCACTTCCCTGGGCAGCCTGGTCCAAGGCCTGACCACTCTTTCAGTAAAGAAATTTTTCCTAATGTCCAATCTAAACCTCCCTTGTGCAACTTGAGGCCATTTCCTCTCGTCCTATCGCTAGTTACTTGGCAGAAGAGACCAACACCCACCTCGCTACAACCTCCTTTCAGGTAGTTGTAGAGCGCGATGAGGTCTCCCCTCAGCCTCCTCTTCTCCAGACTAAACAACCCCAGTTCCCTCAGCCGCTCCTCATAGGACTTGTTCTCCAGACCTTTCACGAGCTTCGTTGCCCTTCTCTGGACACGCTCCAGCACCTCCATGTCCTTCTTGTAGTAAAGGGCCCAAAACTGAACACAGTATTCAAGGTGCGACCTCACCAGTGCCGAGTACAGGGGCACGATCACTTCCCTAGTCCTGCTAGCCACACTATTTCTGATACAAGCCAGGATGCCATTGGAATCAGAGAAAAATACCGGCTATGACAGGGTGTACTGAACATACAACAGAGGCTGAGAGGAACACAGTTCTTCTACTACATGAGAATGCATAAGAAAACAATGTTCCTTAATACAGTTCAAAATCTGACCAAGCATCAGGCTCCCCTGAAGCGATGCTTTTGTCTGCATGGTATTCAGGATTTGCTGAATTACTTCACAATTAAGTTATTCATGAGCAGCTGGGCTTGTGGGTGAGCATGGTGTGTGTTTGTATGTGCATGTGATTTACACAAAATGTGATGCAACACAGAAAAACAAAATAACCCCTCATTAAAAGTAACTAGCCTGACAGAACAGGGTTGGTGTGACTTTACAAGAAATGCACCTAATGCAAAAGTATATGTTTCAACAGTAAGAGCATTTCAAAACATTTGGCTGTGGTTTGGCATACTTGTTAATGAGATCCAAAGAGAAAACTCTGGGTTTCTGGGTTTTTTTGTTTTGTTGGTTGGGGTATTTTTTTGGTTTTCGACTCCTTGCCTTGGTCTTAACAGAGCCAATTGCAATACTGACATTGGACATGTGAGATTTTCACTTTACGTGAAAATGTGTAAAGATGCAAAAGAAAAGGAATAGCTATTGTTTCCCAATAATAACATAATTTTAAGCAGTTGATTTTTGTCTGTATTCCCTGGAAGGGAAGGAGGTATGATGAAGTAGCGACAAAATTATTTCTGCGTAGGGTGTGCTGTGGAGACTTAATGGGTAATGGGCAGTGAGGTGAAAGCAGAGCTGCTGCAGGTGTGCAGCTTTGTAAGGTGGTAATTAGAAAGCAGGTGAACATAAATAAGGATAGTACTTATAGAGGTGTTTGGGAATGAAGGTACAGTGCAAACTCAATGTCTTGTAACTTACAATGATAAAAGGGTCCTGATTCTTCCCTGTTTTACCTGAGTTAGCCACAGCTGAACAAATCGAGTCCAGAGTACATGTTCAATTATAGATCTTAGAAATTAGCAACCCTGTTATAAAATTCTAGCAAGAAACAAAGAAAAACCTCTCCTGTTAACTCACAGGTGGGAAAGACTGTCAGAGTTTAAAATCTGTTGTGGAAAAGGGAATGTTGACAAAGATAGAGAGGTTACTTTTCCAAAATTTGTGCAATAGACTGTTTAAACTTAAACTGTCATTTGAATGCCAGCTGCCAAACAAATCCAACCTGATATTTCCTGGGAAAAAAGCATTAACTTTATCTATTATTAGGAAAGCTAAATAGGAAGAAATTATCTCCCATAATATGAGTATTCAAGTCTAAAATAAAGGTTGCCACTGAGACAATAAATCAAAGTTCCAGACATTTTCCTGATCCAGTAATCAAACAGAAAATTGTTATTGACCAATCAAATACTTCATTTTGATTGTCTGAAAATCCTGAATTCCAATTTTGATAGCTATTTATTTATTTTTCATAGAAATAAAATTGACATTTAAAAATCATATTCTGAATCAGAAAAATGAACTCTTTATTGAAGATATGAATTCTGAACTATAAAGTTCAAAAAATGTGGAAACACGGCATTATGTCTTCTTTTGAAACTTCATGTTTGGCAGCATCTGTCTTGCTTTTACAGAGATCACTTTTGAAAAGAATGCTATCACTGTGCCTTGATGAGTAGGCAGAGTGTATTCCTTTGGGGTGTATTCTTTGCATATAGTATTTTCACATTCAACTTCTGTATAACAATTGGTGAAATAACACAATGAAATAAAGCAATTATTTAGTCCTTTGTTTCTTAAAATAACTATGGAGGAATATAATCTATTATATTTTACAAAAATGTATTTGTTGCTGTCCACAGAATTTGATTTACTCAAAAACCTGTGTAGCTTGGCTATGTTTGAATGTTTCAGATTGTTATTTTGTGTAGATTGTAAATTTGCCAAATTGCAGTGCTTAGTTTTGATTAGTTATTCAAGTAAGCTGTTAAAGTGTGGAGCACATTGATTTCAGCACCTAAACTTGATTAATATAATTTTCTCAGATGAAAGTATTTTTACTCGTGCAACAGTTCAGTTAAATAATAAAAGTCACCCCATTTTTTAAGTGAAGAAATGAGGCATGGAATGATGGAAACATAGAAAACCGTTTAAGGATACTGGAATAGCTTTTCAAGGGAAATCAAGGAATTTCCTTAATGGACTATGTACAAAAGCAGGTCAAACAGGTGGCAATACCAAGCAAACATCTGTAAGTAATGCAATAGATATAGATGGTCTTCTTAAGTAGAGTAGGGAATATTCTGAAATATCATAAATCCCTGGTTCTTTTCACAGGGTTATTTTTAGTTCCGACTGAGATTGAATGAGATTTTAATGGCAGATAATGAAATACCTTTCAGAATCTGGGTACATGCGATTCACACAAAGTCACAGAGGAGGTACCGGGAAAAGCAAGGAGCTGAGTGGCGGTCTCCTGAGGCCCAGATTAATGCTCACTCCATTGCACAGCCTTTCCTCCTTCAGGTAAATTAACAGAACTGGTCATGTTTCTAATTAGAGGGACATTAAATCCTTGCCTTGTGATTGAGTAAGTGTACATTTCACCTTCAAGGTCTTGTATGTAAGGATTTGAAATAAAACCCTGTGAAAATTTTGTCTATTAAATCTATATATTGTTAGAGTCCGATTCAGATATATGCTGCAAGTGATCTCAAAAGATCATGGCTGAGGTAAACTCATATTTAAGGGACAATTATTTTCCAATTGCCCGTACAAAATAATAGCATTAACAGTACATTATGCTAACATGGAGTCTTCCACCACAGGACCTCACAGAGTTAATGCTAACTAATTAGCTTAATGATAACGCTGAGAAAACCAAGGCAGAGTTTGGTGCCCAATGTTAAAATCAGCAGAACCACGTAGTAAGCAGGAACACAAATGTGGCCCAGAGAGCAGAAATTTCTACGTGAACGTCTATTGCAATCAATGGGAAGACCACCATGAAATCCCAAGTCTTTCTACTGACTCCCAGGGAAATCAATTCAGGCTCATGCAAAACTGATTTTTCCTTTCAGTGTTGGCTGACTGATTACAGCAAAAATATTTCTTTTTTATTTATGTTATTTAAAAGACTTTTTCTCAATAGCAATTAGCACAATCACATATATAAGCAAGGCAGAGCTACCCTGAACTCAGAGAATTTCCCTGAAGACAGTGTCAGTTGTATGTACTCCATAAGTCTCAGGATAGGGGCATTAATCAGTGACTTGATTCACAACTCTCCTAAGCCAGTAAAAAGAACTCTAAAATATAAGATTTTGAATCAAGACCTATTTTCCAAAATCAGGAACATTCTTTATCTCTTTGGAGTACAGATATTTTCTTCTTACTTTTGAGATTTAAAACAGAATGATTTTGGTATAAATGCATGTGTATGCACAAAGTCTATGAAAATTGGTCATTAAAACATGACATTTATCCTGCAGGGATTTAAAGGGAATTAAAATGCAGTAATTTAAAAAAAAAAAAAAAAGATGCAAAGGTAGGATACACAAACCGCCAGAACCAGTTCCTCTTGTGCTTTTGAACTTTCAGTGTTTTTAAGATACAATAATTTTGCAACGAAAAATCAAACCAGTCCCACTGACATTTAAGTGGTTTCTACAAAACAGGTGATAAATGAATCAACCATACATATGTAATGGTTTGCCTGTTAAGGTAGATATCTCATGCTGAAACTCACTGGAGGTTTTCACTCTCTGGAGCCACAGTTCTGCTTTCTCCCATGACCCAGTGGGGATTAACAAATTGTATTCCACTACCATTAGTTAAACATGTGATAGCTACCGTTTATTTGTAGAGCTTGTGAACCTTCAAAAAAGTGACAAGTTTTTAATTCCCATCCATGCAACCAGTATAGTGTGCCATTTTATAATCTGTGAAAGCTGAGGATCCTGTTGTATTTTACTCTATTCTCAGCTTCTCGGGAGTGTGTGTGTTTGCATGTGTCTTTAAGAAAGTCAGAATGCAAGACTGTAAGGTGTTTCATTTTTAATGGGCTAGAAATTGAAGAAAAATAAAGGACCATGGTGCAGAGATCCATCCAGGTGGTCAGTAGCTGATTGTGAATTGTACATATTGGGAGGTATGGATTGCTTTATGAACTTACATGCTGTTTCTACAGGAGGGTCAATATTGTGTAGCATTCCTCCTAGTTGGGATGGGAATACCTACCTCTGATCTAAATTAACATTCAATTCTTAAAAGTAATGTACCATGCAGTAGTGGAGCCTTTGGTTAGTGTGGTAATAAAAAGAAGCTTAATTGGAAATTCTTTTGAGAACTTGCATGTACTGTACATTATTAGCCTGGGGTAGGTCATTCTCACCTCCATTAGTTTTCTGACTGATAGAACACATTTACATTCTGCAATCTCTGTAGGTAGAGGATATGGGTTTTTTTCCCCCTGCTATTTTCCTCAATACCCTTGCACTTTTTTCTTGCTCCAGTAAAACAGGCTGATGTAACAATCTGGTATGTATTGCTTAAAACTACTTCCATTGTCTTTAGACAGGTTGGCTGCCAGTTCAAAAGGATTTGTTGAAACAACGTGCTTTTACCAGGCTACACTCACTTCTTCTCTTAGCAACAAGAAGTTCTGACGTTAGCAAGCTTATTTTGGAAAGCTCTGCTCTGTTCAGTGTGGGATCAGAGCACCCCAAGGGCTTGAACTCAAACTTTGTAACTTGTAAATTAATTGACAAACTGCAGAATCCTCCTAGAGACAAAGCAAAGATTTGTTTCTCTACTTAAAAAAAATAAAACTGCAAATACGGTAAATAAAAGACTTAGGGTAATAATTAAGATGCACTAATGGGTCAAATATCCAGCTTGCTATTGATTTACACTGTCACATTAAAATCAAAATAGTATTAAATTACCTAACAGCATTGAGAAGCCTGTAGCTGAAATTAAGCAGTGTATGTTAAAAAAATCAGTAGGAGATTCTGGTAAAAATAGAACAGAACAGTTGTACAAAAAGAATTTATTTGAAAAAACAAGGAAAAAAAAAAGAAAATTAAAAAAATGGGAAACTGTATCTTGCCACTTTTTTCCCCCAAGAATCAGGTAAGTAAGATTTTATTTGTAAAAATGTTTACAGGAGGGACAAAGCTAGAAATGCAGATAAATATTTCTGAGAATTCTCAGCCTGGGAAAGCTCCCAAGGGCTTTCAAACTTCTTCTGTGGATCTCAGGGGAGGGGAAGGAGAATTTACCTAAGAAAGGACAGAGGAGAGAATAAATCCTAATAATAAGGGACAGTAATAGTACACATTTCAATGCGATTTGAGCGTGAATATTCACACACCTAAATTTAAGCACTTGCCTCAATTGTTTTGCTGAGCTAGGGCCTGAAGACAGCCTTGAACAACTGAGAACTGGCAGACTGTACACGAAGGAAAATACTCACGTTCTGTGTCTGAAACTGTTTTGGCTGCACCTCTAGCTTTCATAGATATTATTCATGTCTGAGTCTTAATAATGACTCTGACCATCAGTTTGGGCCTCCCTTTGGCCAGGCTTTGATCACTCTTAGAAGCAAAGTGCACCTCAGTTCCCACTGACTTCAGCAGGACTTGAAAGCACCCAGCATTTTAAAGGCATGCACAGCACCATGAAAAGACCAAACCCATATAGTGCTTATGCAAGAGGTGGTTTCTCAGAATTGGAAAGAGGTGGTCATTCTTTGGGAAGAGGAATTTGAAACAATCAGATGTTGCCTCTGGTGTGCCATCAGAGGTGTTTCCCTTTTATCTCCAGAGCGTGTATACGTCAGCATCAGCACTAGAGAGGGAACGGACTTGATAAACCCTTGAGGACTCTATGCTTACAGGACAAATATTGCTATGGAAGAGACTTACAGTCACTGCCTGCAAACAAAGAAATTTCGAGGGGAAAATCCTTCTGAGCTAACCTTTTTAAAGTAATCCTTTTAAGATTTAGTGTTACTTCTGTTCTACTCAATTTCTTTTTTAAACATGGAAGACTGTAGTTCTGAGAAAGTTATTTTAGAATAAAATGAATGGCAACAGGTATTTCCAGGGTTTTTAATGTGTGAGCTACTGCACAAACCTACAGCTCCAGCTGCTGGCAGATTTTCCTGGATTTTCTCAGCCATACGAGTAAGAGAAAACATGAAGGTGAAAGAGCCCTAAGAAAACATCCTTTTCTGCATAGAAAAAAAAAAAATACATAAACAATAGTAATAAATGTTCCTAATTTTTCCTATACCCCTGTATGTTTAGAGACCAGCCAGTTCCCTTTGCAAGACCAGCCTTGCGTAATGTAGCCAATGGATCAACAGGATGTATTACCAGTGTGGCACAAATCAGAGACTAGGCTGATACACTGAGTCACAACGCTGATGTGCACAAGCTATGTATATGAGTTATCTAGATATCACTGAAGTCTCTTGATTCATCTTTGTGCCTGGCTGCCCAGAGGAATGAGTGGATTACAGGTTTCAACTAAAAGATAAAACAAAGCTTCTAATTTAGATAGAACTCATTGCTTTTATTGTCTCTTGACAAAATAAAAATGCAAATAAAGTCTTGCATATTGGAGGACTGGACTCATGGCATCTGTCCACATGATAAATCAAAACCATAATTACATCAGGAGTTGTTAGAGATAACAAGAACAGTGACAAGGAATAAAATACCTTCCTTAAGGAATAAATTAGCAAATAATCAGAAACATTTTTTTTCTTATATACTTATTATTTCTTTTGTGATCTATGTTGTTTTTTATAAAAGACTAGTATGAATCTATAAACAAATGAAATATATTTCAGTACACAGAACAAATATATAGTCTTTGTATGCAGGTAGATAATTGTTGCAATTAATTTTAGACTAGCCCTATATCATTGCTTTGTTAGCCTGGTATTGTTTGGTAATAAAGAAAAAAAAGATACAGCAATTAACCCCAATTGTGTTAAGCACTACTAGTAGAATATGTGCTACAATAATATTGCAGATCATGCGACACTAACTTTTTGAACTCGTTTTTCATCAACAGATTGCTGACGAGCACTTCATTTTGCTTCCTCAAGAGCAGATATTTCTTTGTCTATAGAAGTTAATTCAAAAGTATTCCCAGTAGACTTCTCTTCAGGGAATATAATGCTGAGTCCTAGGAAAAAAGAGCAGTGGGTAATGTATGTGCTTTGCCAAATGTACAACAGGTAGTGAGTTCTTGAGAAATGTGTAATTTGTCCCAATGTGGAGCAAAGCCTTCCATAATTCAACACATATAAAGGACTTATTTTCTCAAATGTTCTGTTTCCTAAATGAACTAGCTTTCCCTGTAACAGGTTAATCCTATAAATTACTCACTTAAGCAAACAATCTCTGTTTCTACAAGAAGATTAATTAGATTAATAAACAGTTTTATTAAAGGCAAGCCTAGCAATTGTTGGGCTTGCCTCGCTCTTCCATTTTTCTGTGTTTTAATTTTTTCTAGATTTGCCAAATATGAATCATTTGGGTACATATTTCTGAAGCTGGGCTGATCCTGGAATGGGATTATTTTTTAAATTGAAGCCACGAAAGTTTATTGTGACAAAAGCTAATGAAAAAAATATGGCCCCCAGTCTGCCTATAAATACTAATAGTGCTTGAAAAGCCTTATGTTTAACAGATTGTTATTATAGCTGTACATATCTACATAGCAATAAATGCTGTTGACCTTTCTACCTTATGCTTGGAGAATGAGCTCAGTATGAGAACTGGGTATATAATGTTGCCATGCACATGTCTTCTGAAACCCAGGTTAGAATTTGCAGACATTTGGCCATGTTCAAAACCTAAGAAAGAGAAGTGGAGTGGACACCTCTTCTACTTTCCTGTGGACTTCCTTGAATGTTCCATATGTGGTGAACCTGTGGCCTTGGATCCACCTTCCTGCAGCTATAAGTTTTCTTCAGTAGGTATCCTGACTTTGATACTTGAAATGAGGGAGGGGGTTTTACCTGTTTCCCTTGAGTTCTGAAGTAGATGCAGGATCTGTGTAGGAAGAAACAGATCTGAATGAAGATGGGATGGGAACCAGACCCTCTTTAATCTGTGGCTGAGTGTGTTGAGGTCGAATAAGGAAAGGTACGGGTAAAGAAAGGTGTGGGTGAGGAGGTTGGAGACAATGGAGCTGATGATAAAGAATCTGAGGAAAGGGTATGAAGGAAGTCCCTGGGAATAGATAAGTTATGAAAGGAGTAGGCATTGAGTTGAAGACTGAGGCTGGTTACTCAAGAAAATGATCAGGCCAGGATAAAAAATTTGGAAGGCTGAATAGAAGTGGCAGTAGGAAAGGAAGAGCTATATCAATAAAAAAAAGGAAAAATGGGAACTTGCTAAGTGAAACTGAAACTGAATAAGATGTTCAGGGAATGAGACTGCGACTGGAATCCAGTGAGCTGAAGAAATGTAGGCACGTGAGTGACTGTCCAGATAACAGAAGCAAGCACTTGGAAATGGATGGAAAAAGATATGAAGGGTAAGTACCTGAGGAGGGGTAAAGGTCAAGGAAAATGTCCATTGGAGTGGGAGCAAACTGAGATTAGGCGAATCATGAGCCTGATGGGACACTATGTAGCACATAACTACATTTATATTTCCTTTCCAGTTTACTTTTAACTGTATTTCTTCAGTCTCCTGTCTTTGATGCCTTTATCACTTATACAGTGAGATCTGGCAATTCTCTTTTTTTTAGACCAAGTTCTGGAGTACACTACTGGAGTAGACTAATTGTGATTGCCTAGTAGATCTAACAACGTGCAAGATATGGGTTTTTCCTTTAGGAATCTGCAGGCAATATAGTACTGTTTTCACTATACTTAACTACAAGCATAAGCAAAGAAGGAGGAGAAATGTCTTAAAATAGATCAATTTCTGTGTGTTGATCTCGCACGTATAGGAGCCCCAGACCTTCATTTTGGGTTTCAGTATTTCCTGCTTTATACGTCTCCACAAAAGGGTATTGCTCCAAGACATCCTGCAACTTTTGAAATAGGACATTTAATCCTTTGAAAAGCTGGTGAGCCACCCCAGCAGAAGGACCCGGCCAAGTCTTCAAATTAAAAGGATCTATGAACTGTTTCTCTGAGAAATTGCCAGAAGATTAAATCCAAATCTAACCACCTTAACTCTCCTTCCCGTATGCATTACCTGAGAATTCTGCTTTTCAATTTAATGAATTACAAATAGAGAAAGCACTCTGCAGTATTTTATTAAGACGTTATTACAAGCAGCTCAAAATGTACATGATCAACAGAGCCCAAGGTGCAAGTGGAACATCAAGGGTCATTTGGGAGACTGAGAAAATCCATACCTTTCCCTTCAAAGCTGGAAATAAAACTGACCATATCTGAGTCTCTGATGTTTTAAAAAATCCTGTGAAACCTGCTGATAAAACAGTATCTCTGGAACTAATGCTCATCCACAAAAAGTATAACAACTTACTGCCACTACTTTATGTTGTGGTTTCATAGCACCTATCTTCTGTGAGTGCTCATTGACCCTTCACTGATAATCCAGAAAAGAAACTGCGCATTTTCTTTCCTCTCGAATTGCCGTTTAGCGAGCAGCAGGTGGGTCTAGACCTCCACAGAAGCGCAGCCTGTGGCAGCCTAGGTGTTGCAGGGCTATACCATGCGCCTGCAGGCTCACACCCTTCTGGTGACTTGTATGAAAATCAGGATAATGAGATCTAATGAAATTTCTTTTTTTCTGATTTTGTGGAGGGTTAATCCTACAAATATTAGCTCTATTTAAATAACATAATTAAGGACCAGAAATTAAGCTTGAAAGATTAGGAAATGTCAGAATTACATCTGATTGAGTAACCTTCTTTTGACCCTATCGGGCACCTGTGGTATGACTTAGTCTTTAATTACATGATCGCATACTGTTTTTCCACAGTAACCCTACCTCATTTAGTTAATAGGTCAGCCCTATTCCAAGAATGGTCCAAGCTTGTGTAGTTAAAGATTCTGATAGCTTACACGTGGAACCACAGTTTCTCATACCTTAGTTCTCCACATCTAAATTGGGTATAATAATACCTTGTTGTCTCACTGGTGTGTTGTGAAAATAACTTAATTGGTGTTTGTGCATCACTTGGCGACTACAGCAGGCTACAGGAAAGCCCAGGAGGAAAATAATAATTTTGTATCTAGGGAAGGCCTTGAGTCACGTGCATTATACAGGGTGTGGGCCACATTTTAGACAATGAATAATAAACAAAATGTGGAAAGAGAACAGATCAGCAGTGGCATCAGATATCACATGTTGGCTGCACCTGATTTTGGCAGGTAAGCGGATCCTGGCTCGTCTACTTGGAAGGTAGAGCAGAGGAAAGAGCAGGAGCACAAGAAATAAAACAGTTCAGTCTGTGCACTGAAAAAGACAAACATTTACTGGAGGGAGAAAAAAGCATATATGGCCAGGGAAGTAGAAACTGCAGTGTAGTCCAAGATTTGCACAGGATACATTACTTTGCCATTCTCTAGCTTTTGAGTGCTAGAGCTTATAACCTAACCACACTTCTTTGAACATGTCTTTCTTTCTGTTGTATATACTTACTTAGGTTCTATGTACTCAAAGAAACATCTTAACTCTGCTCTAGATTCTTTTTTGGCAATCCTTAAATAAACAGCTGTGAAATACAAACCTCATTCCACAGAAACCACCGATAACCACAAGCATTCAAGATCTATATCATAATCCATCCCCGCTAACGGAAACCTAGCTGGTCTTGCAGCACTCCTTGGAGTTTCTCAGCTAAGTCTTTAGTCAATTATGCAGATGAGACGGCTGATGAAAGAAAACCTCTGCAAAAGCTGAAAAGCCCTACGAAAGATTAGGGTGTCTAACTGAAACATCTTTGTGATCATAACTGGCAGGATGGTTTCAGGTAAGTCTCACTCTTAGGAAGTTCGGGATTGTAGAAGACAAACCAAATCCCTGAAAATCCACTTGTTTTTCAGAAAGCCAGAGGCAAAGTCAAAGGCCATGTCCGAAATGATAGCGTAAATGCTCAAAATAAAATATGCCCAGGCAAACTGTTAAATTTTGCACCACTTTTAGGAATCAGTTGGAGATAAAACGTAGTCCAACAGTCCAAATGTAGTTCCATAGAAGAAATTACAGTTCTCAGTCTAGAAATGTAAAGTATACGAATCACAGCTGTAAATTCTCTATTGTAAAGGAACCGGCAAAACCTCATTGACATTTTGGTGAAGAAAACATACTTCTGCAGCTGCTATGTGATTTGATAGTAGTTGGCAATTAAATCAAAGAAAAATCACTGCAAATAGCAACAACTGTGTAAAAAAAGGCAGGCTCATTAGCTCATAACAAGCGCAGAGAGAGAGAAAATCCGCTAAATATGTTTAAAAGCATTATCAATATCATCTCAGTTCTCTGTGTTTTTATGTAACCTTTATTTAACTACATTTAATCCTACCTATTTCTCAATAATTGTGAGAAACACCTAAGCTGACTATCTGAAAGGTAAGAGCTTTATTTCACCTCTTCATTGTAGTTCTGTCCAAGTCCATAGTGAATTCTATACTTTCCATTCCATTTCCATATTTCCATAGTAACAGCTAAAAAGACTATTTAGAAATGAAAGTATAAGACTACCATCACTGCCATATATTAAAGGTACTTTTATAATTATGTGTAGCAACTCTGTTGTGTCATAAACATCAGTTACAGTGCTGAGAGTGGCTGGAGGAGATTCAGGTGACAGTATTTTCTTCATACCGTGTACCAGAGCCTACGTCAACCCCTTTACACTGTTGCTAAAGGGGCAAATCCTGTGTTTCAAAGCTGTATGTGTCAGGTACAGCATGTACAGATCCTAGGATGGCTTTTCCAGGAAAAAAACACCAAAACCAAAACAAAAAAAGGAAACATCCAGTAATTTTCCATTCTCTATTTTGTAGAGAAAAGGAAAAAGTCATTGTGAAGCTGCTATAGCTTTGCCTCTGTGTTCTAGCAAGCATTTCTGCATAGCAAACGGGTCAGGGTTTCTTTTGTGTTCACTGTGTCTCTGGCCCTTCTCCCCCTCTCCAGCACAGGGAAATACCAAAACTGAGGAGGAATTCTTTGCTGTGAGAACTGTGTCACCCCAGATGTGAGCCGGGTGAGGACGACCGCGGGCGAGATCCAAGCTAGATGGAAACTACACGGAAAGCTCCGGGGGAGCCAGGCTGATGGACTCTGGCCACGGCAGAGGGAGAAGCGGTGCCAGCGAAGAGCCCTTCTCCAGGAGCAGCGCTCCGGGCAGGAGTCACAACCTCAGGTCCTCGTAACGACACAGCGGCCAGCATCCCTTTCCAGTATCCCAGTGCAAGCAAAGCCAGCCAAGGAGACACAGCTCTTTTGTGTCTCTGCCAGTTCGTCTGTCTGCCTCTGCCTAAAGATGGGGCTGCGTCTAGCCTGAGCCTGCCTTGAGTTACAGACGGGATGAGTAGGGGAATTTTTTTGTTTCTCTGCTCTCTGCTTAAGGCAATAGAGTTTAAGCAAAGTCATTTTAGTTTTGTTTCCCAACTTCTCACATCTGAGTTCTGCTTTTAATTTTTAAACTTCTATTAATAACAAGGCAGAAGGCAGGGGAAATCCAACAACAGCAACCCAAGGTTTAATAAAGTCATTCACACCCTAAAAAATGATCTCTTTCAAATGATTTATATTAACACTTTTCTTCTGCTATGTATTTTGCTTACCATTGTATTTCAGAAAGAAAATCAGTTTGTCAGATGTTACATAGTGGGTTTAAATTCACATTACTGCACACTTAAAGGAGGTGTGTATTTATTGGCTGAGGTGGAGGGGATTTCAACGTTCAACTATTAGATCTCAGAAGCCCAACCTGGGCAAAATATCTTCCCCATTTCCTCCCCAAGTAGATCAGGCTACAGCCCAACGTATAGTAAGTAAAAATACATCTGAAAAAATGCCTGCTCATTCACCCATCCAAGTTGTCTTTGCATTTTGAACCTCATATCTAAAGGATTATCCTGTATTTCAGAGGATGCATGTGGAAATGCAGATCAGAGTGCCTGAAAGGAGATTCTGGTCTAAGAGAATTGCATGGCAAATAACTGAACTTTAAGCTTACATGTCTTACAAAAATACCCTCACATTTATTCTTTCCCAGCACTGCTTCAGCTGTTTGTTTGCATTTTTATTCATCTATAAGGAACTGGAAAGTTACATCACACCATGATTTTCTTACTCAAGTAAAAGTACAGCAGTATAAATTTAGCATTCTTCCCCCTCCCCCATTAAATGGGAAGAGTAATGAATAGGAATTAGTTCTCTTTACACCATCAAGTATGTAAATATACTACAGAATGTAAAATGATTCCTCTCCTATATCCTGTGCCTGACAGCATTATTTTCCCTGTATTTCATAGAATCATAGAATCATAGAAACATTTAGGTCGGAAAAGACCCTTAAGATCATCGAGTCCAACCATTAACCTAACATTGCCAAGTCCACCACTAAACCATGTCCCTAAGCACCACATCTACACATCTTTTAAATACCTCCAGGGATGGTGACTCCACCACTTCCCTGGGCAGCCTGGTCCAATGCTTGACAACCCTTTCAGTAAAGAAATTTTTCCGAATACACAATCTAAACCTCCCTTGGCACAACTTGAGGCCATTTCCTCTCGTCCTATCACTTGTTACTTGGGAAAAGAGACCGGCCCCCACCTCGCTACAACCTCCTTCCAGGTAGTTGTAGAGCGCAATGAGGTCTCCCCTCAGCCTCCTCTTCTCCAGACTAAACAACCCCAGTTCTCTCAGCTGCTCCTCATAAGCCTTGTGCTCCAGGCCCTTCACCAGCTTCGTTGCCCTTCTCTGGACACGCTCCAGCACCTCCATGTCCTTCTTGTGGTGAGGGGCCCAAAACTGAACACAGGATTCGAGGTGCGGCCTCACCAGTGCCGAGTACAGGGGGACAATCACTTCCCTACTCCTGCTGGCCACACTGTTTCTGATACAGGCCAGGACGCCGTTGGCCTTCTTGGCCACCTGGGCACACTGCTGGCTCATGTTCAGCCGGCTGTCAACCAAAACCCCCAGGTACTTTTCCTCCGGGCAGCTTTCCAACCTCTCTTCCCCAAGCCTGTAGCGTTGCCTGGGGTTGTTGTTGCTGAAGTGCAGGACCCAGCACTTGGCCTTGTTGAACCTCATACAGTTGGCCTCGGCCCATCGATCCAGCCTGTCCAGGTCCCTCTGCAGAGCCTTCCTACCCTCAAGCAGATTTCCACCTATTCTTTCTTCCACCTCTATTTTCTCTGACTTTACATTTCAGAGAAGAGGCAGACATGCTACAGAGGAAGAGACCCCCGAGATCCCCAGTGTCACCAGCCGTGAAGTTAGCTATGTGTCAAGAGTATGAGGAGTTACTTTGCTCCTATAAAAAGAGGGACCCATAAGAGCTATAGGCTGACTAGCTGGGTAAGAAAAGTGATGAGAAAACGTGGTCTCCAGCCTTTAACTCCACTCCCTTGTGATGACTGAAATAGAGATGCCCTCCCAAACACGTCTCTCCCTTAATCTCCTGCAGATTTCTGTTGCTTCTCCTCCCCTCTCTCTTGTTCCAAGTTTCCTTTAACCACGCCAATGTCTTACTCTTTTTTTAAAAAAAAAACAAATCCAACTTACTTTAATTTTCTATTTGGTGTTTGTTTACTTTGTGCCTTATGTATAATCCTCTGTGGTCTTCAACTCTCCCACTACTTTCCTTTTATGAAGCTTGTTTGTAGGGACTGTCCTATTAGGATGTGTGGGCTAAAAGGTAATGATGCTTGGGACACTGTGTGTGAGAATACTGGGCTCTGTCCATTTTGAGCACCCAAAAGTAACCTTGCTACCAAGGGTGATGAGAGGAAGAGTGGCCCTGTGTGCACCTCCAAACCCAAAATGGGGGTTGCACTTCAAGGTATATGTGTATCTGTGGGCTGCTCCTGTTCCACGTCAAGCCCTCTGACCCCAGAACTGCTTCCCATCCTCTTGACCTTTCCATCCAGAGACCCCTTACTTATGCCACGTCCCCCTGCCCACATTTAGCCACTTTCTCCAAATTGCTGCCAGTGACCTTTCATTCCTATCCCTACCTGAGCAAAGTCCCCTGTTCTGGGGAGAGTTACCCCTTCCTCTAGAGCTAGGGTCCTCTCTCCAGTCTTTGCAGCCCCCAAGCTCCTTCAGCTCTTTTTCGCTTATCCTGTAACAGCTACCACCACTCTCTTTTAGCCTTTCTGTGCTCCCGTTGGTTGCAAGCCACCATATTTGCCTGTCTCTGCTCTTGGAAGCAAAACAGTAGACCTTACTTTGGCAACCCCCTAAAAATGTAGACATAGACTTCGCTGAAAACCAATCTGTCCATATGGGATCGATTCTGGAAAAGGATAGAGAAGCAGATATTCTATCTTCTTTTTGTCTTCTGTTCCATAACGGCTTCCCTTTCCATTTGCCCTTTCCCTTTTCCCTTTTCCCCTTCTTTCTTCTGCCTTTTTCCTTGTCCCTTTTACTTTCTCCCTTTCCCTTTCTTTTGTTTTTGAAGGTATTTTCTGTTATTTTAAAGCCACTCCCAGCTTAGAGTTTTCTTTAGACATTACAGCTTTGTCTTTTGACTCCCAGGAGAATCGCTAGAAACTTGATTGGGCCAACATGTATGAAATTAAAGACTTACTGGTAATTTGAATGAAACACTCTCACAAGCTCACCCAGAGCAGGGAGATTGGATTGGCTTTCCACATGCTTTTACGGCTGGTTATGAAGCAGCCTTAGCTTATTAGTTCTGCTAGGTATATCAAATGTGTTTCTGTATCTTTCCTGACAATTTGTGAGTTTTTCTAGTTCTCAACAGTGAAAAGCTTAATAGGAGTGAACATTTGTAATATGATACAGTGCTCCTCTACCAATGATAGCATTTTCCTCTCTCTTGCTAGAAGGATTGCTTTGAAAGTGAAATTTTACAGTGAATAGAAGTGACATTCTCCAAAGGCATCAGATGCAAAAAATGCTTTATAGAAATAGAATGGCAGGAAAGATTAATAAAACAAAATAAAAACACATTTAGCAGGGCTTTGACAGATTTAGGCAAAATTCAATCACTTTTTTTTTTCTTTTTTTTTTAAAACAAAAAATGGGTTTATAATCTCAGAAATCATTTTTAACAAAATATCCTAGTGCAGCTTGTCCAAAAGCAAAAAAAAAAAAAAAAAATTTGAAAACTATAGAAATATTTTGCAGATGTACTCAAAAAGTTTCCCCATTTCTATTTCTGGCTGAGTGAAACTGAAGGAAAAAAATTCATAGAGTTTGGGTTTTTTTTAATTAATTTTCTCATGCACTATTTGATTAATATTATTCATCCAGTTCTACCAAAAAGTTAATGAGAATACTGGTGATAGTGTTGACATGGTGCTAAGAAACATGTTTTTGAAAAGCATATCACCTTTTACGGCTATAAGTCAAATGAACAACACAAAGCCAAAGGAACAGTCTTGGTTCAAAGAGAAACCGAAATACGAATAAATGTTTTCAGTTAGTCCAAATTTTATTTTGCCCTGAATTCTTTTAAAATAGATTTTTAAAAATAACTGAAATAACAGAAGTAAAACCCAGAAACTACAAATGAAATGTTTCAGCTTTTCACAATTCCCCCCCACTTCTGCTGAAGCAGTCCCAAATCTGTGAATAAACATTTCAGACAGTCCACGTCCATCCTTTTTTTTTTTGTTTGTTTTTAGTAAAATAGATGCAATATTTGTCACAAAATTATAGAGTTGCAAACAACACTCACATGCACAGGCGACTCTGAAGTCCTCCTCCTGGGAACCCCTACTCGTCTAGGCATTGGGGGAATCGTGTGCTGCAGGGAAAGCCCATACGGCATAACCTGAGACCTGACCCGCTCCCCACGTTCACCAGAAGACCACCGCTCCCAGCTGCACCTGCCCCCCCGCCTCCCGCTCTCAGCTCGCTGGAGTTGAGCTGTTCATGCGAGAGAAAGCTGGCAGGTTTGCAGCACAGTCGAGCTCAGTACTGCACAGGGAGAAAGAACAATGGCAGATGGGCAGGACAGAGGTTTGGATGGGAAGAAGGAAAGAGCAATGGCAGGCGGGAAGAGTATGGCGGTGAACCAGCAGAACGGCCCGACTCTGCAGGAGATATCCACCGGGCGGAGGGAGAGAGCTGTTGTCCCCTTCTTGATCCTACAGGACCCAGACTCGATTTACAACAATTTAAGAACTTCTCTTCATCTTGGCAGAGATAAGCTAAATCCCCCTGCACCTATGGCTGAGCAATAAGGGAAGCAGCGAGTTAATAGCTCTAAAACAGTGCTGACAGCACGTGCTGAAAGACTATCAGTTTTGGTGTGTGAGATTTGAGTGGTTTAAGAGGCCAAGCATCTATCAGATGGCCAGAAAGAGGAAGAATAGGATGCAGAAAAAGACCTGGGGTCTGATGAAAATCATCATAATGTATTTTTCTGCGAAACGTTCAGCTGCTAGCTCTGGAGAGGTTTTTGCTACAGCAATTTCTTATTTTGAGGAACTCATCACACAGGCATGGGGAAGTGGCAATGCACTGGCTGTTGAGGACAGTAGCAAGGGCCCTGCTCCCAGGTAGCTGCCATAGAGCCGGCTGAGGCGGAGAGCACTGAGCAGCAGTCTGTACAGATAATGGAAAGCAAAGATGAACCCTATAAGCCCATTAGGTCTTTTCCATTTCTTGCGCTAGGGTACTTATCAGCCAGCATACCCCGTTTGTAGGGAGCCAGGACTGAACCCTTTTTTTCCTCTTTCAGTTGGCGTGGACTCACTTCCTTGGAATAACTTAAGCCACTGACTACCAAGTGTATCATCTGCCTGAATATTTCATTTATAGCCCCACCCAAGTTTCACAACTCTGAACATAACCTCTTGTTTTGTAAGGAGAACTCCCACCAACTGAATTGTCTGGAGTTTCGTAACAAGGACTTTACATTTGCATAGTTTTCCCCATAATCCAGCCTGCATAATCAGGACCTAAAGCCTTATCATATTAAATCCTGCAGTGTTTCTGTCCCATCAAACCCTGCTACAGGCTAAACAAATCAATACACTATTTTTTTTAATAATGTCAAAGAGCCTGGGAATTTTGACTTGCCTTTTTGGTCTTGAGATCAATGTAACACAAAAAGATATAACCTGTTCCTTAAAATCATGTTTATTTCTTGCATGGACTAATTGCAAGTTTGTCCTGCATCATCAGGGAATTTGTAAAGGAAAAATTGACTTTTTTCTTCCTTTTGGAGAACCATTGTTACTGTCCCCAGATGAAAATGAGTTTCTCAAGGGAGTTAACTATCAAAGTAATCTGTAATATATTAACCCTTGATTCACTTGTGCTGCACAATTGTTACGGAGAAATATCAGCTGATGTTAATGTATAGTTTTATTGTTTGATCAGCCAAGAGTTTGATGCAATTCTGAAGTATAGACAAATTCTTTATTTTGGTAACAAAGTACAATAGTGCTTTGTCTGCAATTACAGAAGTAGGAAAAGTGGGAGAGGAGTTTTGGGTGGGTGGTGGGGTGGTGGCAGTGGTGGCGGTGTGCACTGCAAGAAGTAACAACGTAAAGGGCTGGAACTGGGAAAGTTCTCTGAACTACATGGCATAATGTAAATGTTGTGTAATGGTAGGCAAATACTAAAAAATTAACAAAGAGTGTTTGAAAGCCACTGATCTTTTCATGTTGCTGCTTTTTTAGACATAGTTACTGCTTTTGTTTTGATACCACCGTGTGAGTGAAAGAGGCTGCAGGCAATGGCTAATTAAAGCTATAGCATCCTTCATGCTGGCAAGTATATGTTTTGTCCATGACAAGTCATACTTTTAATGTATTGAGTTTCAAATAAAAGAATAATAATAAAGGAGTATAGGAACGGTCTCGGAGAAACAGAACAAAAGCCATCTACTCTGCTATGCTCTTTCTCTTAGTAGTTAATGCTGGATATTTCACAGCAAGAAAAAAAGAGAAAAGCAACTGCTCCTGACTCATAAATAGGCTGATCACCTCTGTATTTTTATGCTATAAGGGGTAATTTAGAATCTGATGATTCAGGTCAACATGATACATAATGTGGTATGAATAAAATGAAAATGGGTTTGAATCTGCTGTTTGATATCCAGCGTCAACAAATGTGGCAAAATTATTTGTGAGTCAGAAGCTGTGTAAACAAGCAAAATAGTTGTGACATCTGTCTCCTGATTGATTACAGGAGAGGTACTTCCTGTTCTGGTACCTAGACAAGGAATTAGTACTATAATACAACATTAAGATATCAGGCAGCAGATTTAACACAAACAAAGGAAGTAATTTTTCTTTCGACAGATAGCTAACTGATGGAACTCATTGCCGCAGGATGTTGTGAAGTCCAAAAGCTTAAGTGGCTTAAAAGGAGTTGGAAAATTTTGCTGAGAATAGATCCATCAGAGGCTGTTTAATAAGCTAGTACAGTCACAGCCCCTGGCTCAGAAATTCCCTGAACAGCTGACTGCTCAGAAATGGTAGACAAAGTGATAGGAAGAGTCCCCTGTGCTTTCTGTGTTTTAAAATTTTCAATGTTTTGGCATCTGCTACTGTTCATTGGTGGAAAAAATTATACTGGGCTAGATGGACTTTTGGTCTGACGCAGTGCAATAGGTAATTTTTGTGCTCTTATTATGAAGTGAGGGAGCACACAGCTGCAAAATCCCAAGCCTGACTAGCAATATTGTTTGCCCAAGCTTATCACACTTAAAAGTCTCTGAGTTTTGTGCAGAAGTACTTTGTCGACCTTCTCCAGCAAGTGGATTGGAGACTTGGGGTTGGATTCAGGAGGATTCGGTGTCTTCCCGCCACTAACAACATCTTGCTGAGTGACAGGTAGAAGACGTTTTCCATCTTTGTATCTCAGTTTCTCTATGTCTTCACATGAGGGAACAGAACACTGACCTGCAATTAGACATCTTCTTGTTAAAAATATGTGCAACCCCCCCCTCTACACTAGTGTGAACTATTTGCAGTAAGCTACTTAACCTGTCTCTTTTTGGAAAAAGTCATGCCTGTGTAGAAAACTCTAGTTTATTTTGCGCTTCAAGCTCACCAAATATTCACAAATACTTTATTTTAGTGCCCACTCTGTATTGCTGGGATCACATCTGTGGACCATAAAGGCACTCAGGCATCTCTCTCTTCCGTAATCTGGTTGGTTTTTGTCTTGTATCTCAGATTTTTGTTATAAAACTGCTATTTTGCTGCTATAAAAGACGTTACCTCCATCACGACACGACGTTACTCTGCCTAGAGCGAGCGGCTCCGTCCGGCTGCAGGCCCGGGTCCCGCTGTGAAGGTGGGCAGGGCTCCCCGCGCTCGGGCCGGCCCGGAGCCGCAGGCTTGTCCGCCCGCCGGCTCCGCAGGAGCAGCAGCCCCCTCTGCCGGGACCAGTCTCTGGGTCTTGGCACAGTGCAAAGAAAACCTTGAGAGGGGACTTCCTCCTAAAAGGTGGGCGCTTTCCCTTCCGTGCGTGCCTCTTCTCTGTTACCCCGAGGGCGTATTACAGAAACGGGGAAGCCTGGGTCCCCTTCCATCGCTTACCACGGAGCGGGAGGAGGACCAGCAGCGTGCTGCGTAGTTGGGCTTTACGGGCTGCTTCTGGGTTAGATCCCTGCTGAGGAGCAGAAGGTTTTTCAGCGTTTCTGTAGGAAAACTCAGAGAAAGAAGCAGCAAACCTCAAGGAAGTACGCGGTGTAAAACTGACTTTGAGAGTCTTTCTTTGTCTTTGGAGATTATATGAAAATATTTTCCCACATAAAAAGAAAACCAAGCAGGATAGAAATGAGTCTGAAAGGTTACTTGCCTGTATAATATCAAAGACTTCGGATTTGCATGGAGGATTAAAAAAGGAAGATGTATCCAGCTAAAGCAGATAAAGCTTTTAAAAATCCTAAAGAAATTATTTAATTGAAAACGCATAGTGAATTGAAAAGACACATTAAGGCTTTGTAAGGGCCACGTTGTTCAGCAATTAGTGATTGCTAAGGGGTGGTTTGTGAAGTTGCAGAGGTTAACACAGTAAAGTATGGTGTAACCTAGGATATCAAAAACCCAGTTATATTGCAAGCATATATTCTTTTCCCTAGCTCAAGCGAAAGACACTCCCTGTGGTCTCCATGGTAAGAGCCCCAAGAGGGGCGCACAGACTAATGTCACCTCAGAATATTTTTCTACTAATGCGGTAAAGCAGTTCGTCTTGCAGGAAGTGTCAATCATGACAGCCATGAAAGGGGAGGGGAAGAGGGAATCAGGATTAAAGATTTAATAATGGGTTCTCTCAGTCTTGGCAGAGGTGTCTCTCCTGTGCTGTCCAGAGGCCAGACCTGTGGCTGGAATGAGGGATGAAGATAAACTGGGTGGCTGAAAAAGAGGAAAGTAGTAAATGGAAAAGAAGTGGGAAATTGCTATGCGAAAAGTGATGGATCAATGGCATAAAAAGGCTTTTAAGCAGCCATTATTTGTGACAAAGTACCAGACCTTATAAGTGATGAACTGAGATGTTGCCAAAAACTTTTTTCAGAGACTGACAGGGCTGCTGAATCCCTACAGCTTCTAGTGACTTTGGTAGGAATTTTGAGTCTTCAGTTTCTGAAAATCAGTCAAAAAAGCATGTTCCTTAATTAACCCCAAAATACCTTGAGAAGAGGAAATTAGGTTCTGTAAAGCTGAAGATTCACAAGGAAGTGATACATGTAGCTTTTTAAAATCTGACTCCAAGAAAGTATGTTCAAAGTCAGACGAGGCATGCATATCATTTATTAAAACTATGGAAAAGACAGAATAAGACCACTGCGTGTGCAGAATACTGTCTGCCATAAACAGAAGGAGTTAGACAAGTAAGTGTTGGAGAAGGAGTGTCTGAGTGTTGCAAAAGGTCTTCAGAGGGCAGACTTGATTTGATACTAGAAAGATGCATACTATTGTGTGAAGACAAGAAAAAAAATGTATTAAGAAAAGCAAGTTAAATATAATAACAGGTATCAAATAAGGTTCATAAAATATCACAACCAATTATGCAAGGACTCCCATTTGGGATTATTAAAGCTTATCCAGGGGAAAAAAAAAATCTAAGAAATGATAGAAAACTGTACATGTTTACAGAACTTAAGTTAGAGAGGAAGAAAGAAAATGAACAGAATTATCTAAGTAAGAAGGAAACAAGAAAGTAGCAATAAGTTGAGTAAAAGGACAAATGAAAAGTAGAAGAGCAGACCACTTGAAGATGTTTAATTTGTTTAATGAAGTGGTTTGGTAAAAATACTAGAATATTTGGATGAAATATTCAAATGGTAATTTGAATGGTGCCAAATGGTGCATGTGGTCTTTAGTCTTTTAATTAACTTCAAGGCGTGAGTAGCAGAATAGCACTTATTTGCCAGGAATATATGTACAGCCTACCATGTATTTACCGAAGAGTGGTTTTGATCAGTGTCCTGCAAATACTGTTCAAATGAATAACCTTCAGAAATTGCAGAACTGCCTTCTGGGCAAATTACAGATATACTACCAGACAACTGGTGTACTTCAGTCTATGCTAATAATGTGAAAGTTCCTGAAATGGTTTATTTCAGAAAGCTTTTACTTCATGGAAGATATGTGGCTCATTCAGATGAGATCAAATTACTTATTCACCCTGATGAAAAACCGATGAGTCAAAGACAGTGTTTCAGTCAGCCAATGTTCACCAATAAAATGAAAGGTTCCACTTTCTAACTCCGACCTTCAAAGGCTGCCTGTTCCTGTGCACATCACTGCATAAAAACATTTATAAAGGAAACATCTCAAGGTTTGCAAATCTACTTCAAATGTTTTTAGCATTTGAATTTTCTGAAATCTCTCTTGGAGTACATTTGTGCTTTCAGTTTCTTCTGGGAAGCAATTTCTGGTAATTGCACTAGTCTGATTTCTAAAAAGACATTTTGGACTGCTGGTACCATGGCTATCAGAGTTGGATAGAAATATTGAAAGGAAAGGAAAATGTATTTTCAATTCTGCATAGCTATTTTATTCTAAACCCATTACAAAACTTTCTGCATGTAACACACAAATTATGATACAACACCTGAGGGAGCTCTAGCTGGAATGCTTCATTTACCTTTGGGAAGATGTTCCAAAGCTGGGAAGGAGACAACTTCGACCAGGGATGGATTTTTCATCTTGATTATGCATTTAATAAAAAAGCACACAAATGTCACAGTGTTTCATAGAATAGATGGCTGGTTATTTATCTCCACTAAGCAGCAGATCATCTATCATAATGCATAATTTGTGTTTGTCTCTTTCTTTTTAATAAATATGAGCTTCACAGATTCAGAACTGTGTATCATTTTCAGACTCTCTCAGGTTACTGTGTCCAATACCTTGGCAATAAGAATTCTACCACTTCTTTCTACAAAGTATATTATTTTTCAGCAGACGAGAACAGAAGAGAGCATCCTGACACAGTATAGAGATGCATAACTCTGCAAACTCACCCCACTGCTGGGAGAGCTGTGATTCACCAGAGTTTCTGTATGTCTGGGTCACCCAAGAGAGAAGCACTCCAGGTGTTCCAGGCATGAACTCCCAAACCTCTTGCCATTCTTGAAGCAGTTCTCCAGCTTAGATACCACAGCGCTGTTGTCAATGGGACTGACGTAAGTGGAAGGTAAACATATTCTGGGAAGAACAGCTTTATTGGGCTAGTAGCCTAATCCATAGGGTAGGTCACCTCAGAAGCTTGAAGAAAACGGAGATCTCACTTTAAACAGATTTGTGCTGTTCTTCTGAGTGCTCTGGGGGCCCCTGGCCATAATATAAAGTGTCTAAGTACCATCCACAGCTTTCTAGCAGTTGCAGTGATAAGGCCAAATGGATTAATCTTAAGTAGTCCCCCCCGACATTATTGCCATTTGAAAGGTTTTGCCACTTGAGCTTACTGTATCTGTTTTTGCCACCATGGATTATTATCAGGTATGAAAGCCTAATATTACTGAGACACAAGGCCTCCTGCTGAGAGAAGTATCAGGGACAGTATTTTTCTGTCTGGATAGTCATCTAAAACTGCTGGTAAGTGACAAAATAATTCAGTCATATGCTGAAGGGTCATAACTTTTTCTGGCTGAAAGCAGCAGAACATGGGAGAGGGCCGAAGGAAACCTTCAAGGAAACCTTCATATGTTCTGTAACCAAGATACAAAGGACCAAAGAGTTTGAATGTCTTAAATTTCCCTGTGTCAGGGAATTCTCCCTGATAGTCAAGAAACTTGTCATCCCTGTATCATTGTCTGTGACTCCATCTGCTGGCCCATGCCAGCTTCTCAAGGTAAGCATCTCATGGAGGGAAGAGAAGCAGCTGCTTATGATGTCATTGCTCAGACAACAGTTACTGGAGAGCCCTTGTGTGTCCTTCATGCAGATTGAAAGGAATGAGCTAGGAGCAGGAAAAAGGAAACTGGTTAAGGTCAGTAAGAAGTGTGTGGAGCTCATGTAATACCCAGCAGATGCACGGCCAGAATCTATAAAGACTAAAATAAAAGACCATCATGGGCATCAGTGAGCTCTATGGCCCTGGTGTTGAGAGATTTAGAGCTTGAACATCTGTCTCTGCTATCTGTCCATCTTGTGCCATCATCAATTGTGGAGTCAGTTGTGGAGAAAGGAGAGTTAATGTGTCTTTATCGATCCATCATTGTTTATTTGATCTGGTGAGTGGGGGTGGGAAACCCAACTGTTTGTAAAGAAAAGCTCTTATCTGAAGTTACTGCCATTCTGAGCCTATGCCAAGCCTGTTGCTGTGGCACGGACACTCCTCCCCTTTCTTCCCCTATATCACTTTTGCTGTTTCTTGGCTAGACTCCAAAAAGGAAAAGACAGTTAGAGCAAAATGTTTTTCCGAGAGCTGTAACTTGAAGGGAGAAGATAATGTTAATTATCTTGAGCAGTGTCATGACTTCCCTAAGAGAGGCTGCAGAAACATTAACAGGGAGTTGCAAACTCCTAGAAGAGGCTTGTAGCAGTGTAGCTTGTTCAGTGCGAGACAACGAAAACAGGCTGTAATTACTGGCTACAGGTTTAAAAACTCAATCTGCCCTGGAGGAAATGCACTGCCGCCAGAAATAAAATATAATTAGTAATTCTCTGATAGTTTTAAACACTTTTAGCCAGTAGTTCTGGCCTGCTTTCATTCCTCTGTCCTGGACGATGTGAACTGATGATGACTTCCAGGCCTCTTCAAACCAAAAGCTCAGTGGTTTAACAGATCACCCAGGAGACCCGAGTTCAAATTCCTCCTTTTTGCAGGAGGAATGTTTATATGTCGAAAACATTCATGGCTGTTTGATCTGCAGGATTCATTATTACACTGTGCCCCATGAACTGCATTCTGGGTGAAAGCAAGAGGCAAGTCCATGCTGGAAAAACACAAACCATTTCTTCTTTAGGAAAATTACAGGTGCCATGGACTATCCTGATGTATGCAGAATTGGCTACTTGGTTTCTCTTTCAGATGCTTTCTTTCTACTACCCAGATTTCACTCTTCGAACATCACAATGATTTCTCCGTTTCATATTGACAACTATTGTTTTTAGTAAGGTTTGTTTGCAAACAGTTAGTTACTTTTGGGAGGGCAGAGGTTGCTAGGTATGTAGGGGATGTTAGTCTGCTGCACAGTCCTTTATCTATGCTGTTTTTTCTAACCAGTAAGCGCACTCCTGCTTGCTGATGTCAGACACAGACTTAGTCTGCCCTGTTACTGCTTACACTCGTACTGAGTGAGATCTTGCTGAATCAACCTTGCTGTAGTTCATGTATATCGGTTCTGATCTCCTATCATCCCACCTGTGTTCTAAGAGTTCTAGCTTTAGCTTTGCTTATCCGTGTACACCAGGCATGTGCTTTTATCTATGAAGTCTTTGGTTTTATTTCCATTATTGCTTGTGACTCTGTAGCTACCTCATACAAGATATCTCAAAAAAGCTTTGTGTTTGTGCTCTTTCGTATTTATAGACCTGCTTGATAGTTAGACCCACACTTGCTCATCTATGTATAGCCTCTGATACTTCTTTTCTTCTTTGTGTTGTTAGAGGAAGCTGCTTACTCTGGGATTATCTTAACCGCTTCTTGGTCTTGCCTGTTACTGCTCTGCTGGTCTGATTTTCATGGGTAGCAGACACTAATCCTTCATTCAGCCTAGCGGTGTGCTGCTGCTGGCTCCGGGAAGATATAGTATAGTGGCCAAACATTACCAGGTATGCAGCGTCTCATTTTATCAATCATCTTTTGGATGTTTATACAGGTAACACTGTTTTCCTGGAAGAGACGCAAAAGCAGGTTCTCACTAAAAGGAAGATGCCTTATTTATAAAGCAGTAACATTAACATGTTGCTTAATTATTTTGGTCCTTTTGCAGCGCTTGCAGTTGACCTGTTGTCCGAGCAGAGTGTATTACTATACTATATTTTTCAAAATTTGTCTTCTGTTTCCATCTGTCACCTAACTATCCCTCGGAAAACCTGCCTAATACACAAATACACATTGAAGAGTGCTGATTTACTGTCATCACATGGTTCCTCTCCTTAAGTCTTTTCCGGTGTTTAGCTGTTACATCAGAGTTTCAGGAGGTTGAACAGTGAATCTGTTGTATCTCACTACATCATTTGTACCTTTTCTTTTGTTTAACCTTTCTTTTGCATTGTGTTTTTGCACTTGGCTGAACTCTCTTGGCTTGGTTTAGAAAAAGCCTTTTTACTCAAAATTCAATCTCATGGGGTGGGATTTACCTAATCAGATGCAGATGTCTTCCATGTAGACCTATGTGTCTGAGGAACTCACCCAAGACTCCTTTAATAGCTGTTAAAGAAAAATGCACTCTCAGGGTGCTCTTCATCTCGTATCATCTCACCTAGGCATGCATTTAAAACAGCTTAGATGAATTGCACCCTTGGAGTGCGTATTTCCCTCATGTTGACATCTGAAGTTAGGTAGAATAAAATTTGCTCATGATGTCACACCTTGAATCTATTAGAATAACTCCTGTCTTTCCTTTAAGCAAAATCTCATCTTTCACAGACTGCTGTAGTAGCGAATAATCTCCTGTGGCACTTGCTTCTTGTGATTGGATTAGCCAGGGAACATTTATTATTTCAATGTCTTCAGAAGCCTGCGCTGTCCAACACTCTATTAGATTTTGTGAGGTCTTCCACTGCAAGTGCAAAGGTATTTTTGCATTTTGTCAGACTGTATCAGTTGTTCCAAAGATCTATATGTTATACTCAAGTGGCTGCATTCAGCAATGGCTCTTTCCAGATGTGTTTGGTCAGACATCATGGCCAAAGGTGACCTGATGGCACTGTGCCGCTCCAAAAACATTTCCTGGTAATGCCTTTTCTATGCATAAACACAATCTGTTTCTCAGGGTTGTCCTCAGAAGTGCTGTCACATGTTGGGTTTGCATTATTGCTACTCTTAAGTTACTTTTATTCATTTCTATTTCAGCAGCAGTTCAGCTCCAGTAAAGTTGCAGTACTGTAGGACTGATGTGTTGCTTATGGGTTTTTTGTCCCTTTCAAAAACCTGTCCTTGCATGTCTCTACATTGACCACCATTACACTACAGGTACTACGTAGTAAATAGCAACAGAAATAGACTGTTTGTGAAAGAAGTTTGTGTTTTCTTTCTTTTTTTTTTTTTTTGACGGAGTATGTATTATTCTTTTTTGTTTTTTTTAAGACCACTCAGCACATTCATGCCCCTTCCAAACTCTAACTGCTCATAATTTCTTCTCACTTTAACTTTCATGCAAGCTGCTTGATGCAGGTAGAACTTCTAGACCTTCTGCCTGGATAGATCCGAGTCAGTCAATACGCTAGTGTGGCCTTCTAGTTACTGCATGCACAGCTCTCAGAAAGCCTGCCTGCTCTGTTGTAGTTGGAAGGTGTGATCTACTACAGTCATACAGTAATCTCTATCAAGTTATACTTTAATAACAAGTAACATTTAGCTTTTCCTAACACTCTTCTGTAGAAAAGATATAGGTATATTTCAGAGAAGGTAAATATTATGCCTCTTTTATGAAGAGAGAAAGTAAAAGACAGAAAAATGAGGAAATTGTCTAAGACCAGTCAAGGAGGGATGGAGTAGTAGAGCTGGGAACTGAATTCACAGTCTTGGTCCAGTGGTCTATCTATTAGACCTCAGTGCCTCCACATTATTTCATTAAAATTTATAAGGTCTTAGTGCTCAGTCATAGCATGGGCAAATCTCACAGTAATTAAAATCCATCGTATTCTATAAAATCACCAGAGTAATTCTGAATAGTCCATAGAAGGGTAGAGTAGGTTGTTGCAAGTCTGTTAAGAATGTCTTATCGTAAAAAGTATGTGTGCATTTACCAGGCATAATTACTGTGTTGAAAATAATGGTCTCTCTTTCGTTTGTGTTACCTAACTTTTTTAGCGGATATGTTTGTTCCAGTAGCTGTTAACATCAATGGTGATAGACAGATTATTGCCCGTCAGTTTTTCTTTACGTTAAACAGACTGCAATGTGTTTTGCCCAGCTATCCTATAGCTGGTAGCAGGCCATACATTAGATGCATTATTACGAATACTCAGCTTTCTTTTCGAAGTCTTTTCAAGAGTAGATATTGATCTTGTATCTGTTAACAAACCAGCCCAGCAAGATGAGCTACGCACTTCTTGTTCTCTCCTGCCAGAGAGGGAATAAAGTTATCTGGCAGCCACCCCAGTGATTTTCTCTGTGGCTGCCCAGGGCACATCTTTTCTCAAGAAGGCTTTTACCATATTGAGTGGAGCAAACGTTGGTGGTGATTCATGCGATCTTGCCGCTTCCACAATATGGGACCAGAAGGTTAACTAGCAAGCCTGACTCAGCAGGACCAAAGCTGGTGTTCATTGTGATAAAGGGGAGGAAGGGCAATGGCACAGAATATGAAATGAAATAGAGAATAACGGTGAAATAAACAAATAATAACTAATATGGGTCAAAAACTGACCGCTGAATGAGCTACCTACACTAAATGGTAGGATGAGCTACTTACACAGAAGGGTAGGTAAGTCCTAGGCAGTGATGAATGTAATATATATTAATTAAAAATATGGGAAGCTTTGGAATGACTACAAAAACTCCTGCTTCAGGTTTGGGAAAATCTCAGATGTAAAAGATCAGGAAGAGATCAGTTCTATGCAGTAAGTGTATTTCTATATATACCTATGGAGATAACTAAATGGAGAGATGAGTAGACTGTAATATTTTCACACTACTGCTAATGAAGTAAATTTGATACTATGCTACTGTGCTTCATCTCCACCTGAGACTGTCACAAGGATAAATTAGTCTTACTGTGTCATGCTGTTTTTAGGGACTCTTGAATGTGAAATAGTCTCGAAAGAAATGTTTGGATAAATTGAGTGTATATGAAGATACCTTCCTCAATGGCAGGATAGAGTGAGTGTACTGGTGGGAAAAAAAAAAGGTAGAGATTGTCACAGGGTTCAGTGTCGCAGGAGAATGCTGTGTTGGCAGGGGAACTGCTTGCATTAGTGTTACATCCAAAGTGAGAAACCTCTCAACTTTGAAACAGCTTAGCAGAAGCTAAGGTGAGGACAGTTCAAAGCACTGAGCACATGGGAGAGACACAAGCAACTGGTCTGCATAAAGCACCTGCTTATATACCCAGAGGGCAGATGGAGGCTGTTACAACAACTCTTCTTTCCTTTCACCATGGAAAGCTTCCAGAAGTAGCAGCAGCAGCAGTTCTGTGACTCGGTGTCGCAAGGTTCACCTTTCAAATTTGTACTCCTTTTGTGCATTGTGATGATGTCTTAATGAAGGAATTAAAGACAATGAGACATCCCTGCATGGCTCACTGGAAGTCTGAATCAAAACATTGCTCCTACCCTTGTTGAAGTAGCCCGGATTATTGCCTATCAGGGGAGTTTATGTTCTGAATGCTTTTCGCGGCACGGCAGGAAATGTTGCAGTCAAGCGGTGGACCAGGGATTGATTTTTTTAAATCATTAATATTTTTAGCAAAAAAAGTCAAATGACTAGAGACACCTGAGAGGGGGCTAACCATGGCTGAATGAGATGGAAATGCGCAGGAGTGTGCTGATCTAATGAATGGCATGATGAGGAAGCCAGTATGAATCAGACCTCCCTGACTACGAAGTCCTTACAATTTATTGCATGCTCTATGCTGTCCATCTCTTCCACAATGATGTTATCACCTCTGTAAGGAATGCACAGCCATTTCTGATATGCTCTTCTGCTCCATCCCATTTTTCTTTCTTAAGGGAATACAGTGATAATTTGAGAGAATTAGGTTTACTGATTATTTTACCACCACTGATGATTTTACTGCCAAGAGTGAATGGTATACTTTTTTCCCAGAGTTACAGCTCCTAGTTAAACTTAAATCCAACTATTACCAGCCCTCTCTGCCAACTACCACAGGCTGTTATAGTAAAGAAATAAATGAAACTCCCGGTCAGAAAAGTGACCTTCTGATACCAACCATGGGACCTGAATAATTCTTTTTAACCTGAATAATCAAACAATAAAACAATGGTTATGGTATAATAATGGAGTAAGAGAAGATAATTTCCTGATCTTTCACCCCAAGCTTCCCAGGGTGTATCTGTAGTGGAGTGCAGGTGAAGGAAAGGTACGTCCTGCTCCTGGGAAGAGATGGAGAGAGAGACCCATCAAGGAATAGGAGAGAGCAGGAAGGAAAAGGAGTTGAAGAGAGTAGGGAAGAAAAGAAGTCCTCTCCACATAGAGTGCGCAAGGAAAGAGCTGTAATGTCTAATCAAAGAATTTGAAAGAGACTCTATAATTCATTCCCATGCTATGCTGACATGAGTGTTTACACTACAGCTAGTGCTAGAACAGGAGAAAAATGCACATGGTACTATGACAGAGTACTTGATGGCTATGATTTTTAAGGTGAACTTCCTTAGTAAATGGCATAGTTTACCCTGGTAAAGAAAAATTATTTTAGAAAATTTGAACATGATTTTTGTAACCTTACAGTTCAATTTTGAAAAACTGGGGACCAGCAGCCTGAGTTTTTATATTCTTTTAGTATGTTTGAGCTGGTTTCGTTATTACACTTCCTAATGATTCCATCTCAGGATTTTTTTTTTTATCTTGCAAACTTTTTATAAAGAGTAATTTGTGCTCACTTTTCAGTTTAAGCAGGTTCACAATTACAAGGGGACATGCAAATTTGGGAGCTAGGGATTAGTTTGTGAAATAATTAGGCAAGTGGTCGGAATTCGATAACGTTGCACTGCAGTCTCTCATGAAACTAGGAACAGAATACAGATTTTCATTCGGAAGACATGCAAATATAATTCTGTCCACTAGAGGTCACCAAACACTGTGAAATTTCTTTAAAAAAGAAAATCTGCTTCAAACCAAAAGAACCCTCAGAATCTTTCAGTTTCTTTTTTCTCAGTTTCTGCAAGTTTATTGTTACAAACACCAAACAGCGGCTGATAATATCTCAAGGCTGGAATTAAGCTGGTCAAAGCTGCTCCTTTCCTTGACTGTGTCCTGTGATCAAATGATTCAGCTCTACACGCTGAAAGCTGCAGCTTGGTCTCTTCAGCCTTTCTTCAGTGTGTGATGACGTAAGGAAATTTGATTCATATAGGAGTTACTTGCTCTGTCTGACTGGATTATTTTCAGGAAACATTGTTCCCTGTGGGAGGCACAAAATGCACGTGATTTAAAAATGAGCACGCCAGCTACACACAGGTGTGCGCTGCTGCGGGTTCAGCTTTAACTGTAGGGCACAGTTGGCACCGGAGAGGGAAGCCAGGGAGGCCCTCCTTGCCTCTGGAAAGGCTGATCATACCGCTCACAGCTGGAAGTCGTAAGGGGCTTTATTGAAATAGAGCTACAACAGCTACCTTCTGTTTCCAAACTAATAAAACAGGGGCTGTGAAGAGACCTGTCAAATAGTATCAGTTCTCTCTCTCTTTTATGCTTGCCTTTCTTCTATATGAGAGAAAAAATGCAATAAACAGTAATGGGAAACAAGAACTTAGGTGACTAGTGTTTGTGTTTTTACTGGCGATCAAACACAAATGTGTATGACTGTCGTTTTTATACCTTCTTCACGAATAGAGGCTATAATAGCAATGTCAGGGCAGTTTTAGTACATTTTCCTTATATGTGTTGCTTTGTGAAGTGTTCTAAGAAATTCTTCTCATGACAAACACATTTGTATTTGTGAGATTTAATACAGGGCAAAATATTGAGTATTCAGGCTTGAGTCTAGAAACAAAAAGACTTGTTATATTTCTTTTCTTTCTTACTCATGTACATTTTAAAATTTGAGTATTTGGGCTCTGAAGTATCTACCTAGGCCATATCTAAGGGTATAAGACAAAGAAGCAATGTGTAATTCAGTAAGAACTTCGGGGCTTTAGAAAAAGAAAGTCACAAATTCAAACAATTTATTCTTTTTTTTTGTTGTTGTTGTTAAAATTGACGAGAAGAATGAAAATAATTTTATTAATCAATTACTATAGCACTTGGAAATCAATGGAAGGTGGGTGATAAATGTACCCCTCTCTAGCCAAGCACGGTGACAAGAGAATCAAAATGTATAAATGCTTTCACTGATCCAGGAGAGAAAAGGAAGCAAATACCTCCCAAGCAGCAAGAGAATAAGATCCTTAATGAACTGAATACTGCCTTTTGATCTCACTTTAACTGAAACATATGACAAAACTTTGGATGTGGAAATGATCCAGTTCATGAATTTACCCTACTAGATTATTCCAAAGTAGAGTGGAATTCTATGCTTTATATAAGTAAGTACAGATACACAAACAAACCTTTTTATTAAATGGAAGTGTTTTAATTAATACATCACATGAAGGCGATAACAGCCACTTTCTATTTTCTGCACTATCAAAATGGCAATTGTAAAGAGTTTTGTCAAATATTATCTCTTTTTGCCGTGACAGATGGTGACAGCTAGAACTATAAGGAATGCCTAAATTGCATAGCACAAGCCTGTATGAGTAACAGAGTCAAATTTCAAAGCTTCTTGGTCTCATCTGCTCTGATAAAGCTTAGCACGCATGGAGGAAAGCTAACCTTTATGTGCCTGATCATCTGTCTCCCAGGGATGCCAGGCATTAGCTTTCTGCTAGATGTTTACCTAAGTCTCAAAAATCTGGTGCAAAGCTTAAGTGCTGAAGATTTTTGGAGATGGGAAAGAAACTGCAGAAGTCCCTGGATTTGGGCTGAGGGGTGAGGGGACAGGGGGAAAAAAAAGGAAAAAAAAAAGAAAAGGAAAAAAAAAGAAAAAAAAAAGGAAAAAAAAAGAAGTGAAACTTTAAGTTCCAGTTTGTCATTCTCACTTTTGAAGAAATAGAACCAAAGTCCTGAAGGAGATGAAATTAAATTGAATGCTTGAGAACTGACCCGCAGGTACTGTCTGAGGGGGATGCGAACAAATCGTACCTCAGGACCATTCTGTTGACCTGCTTGATTAATGAAGCTGCAAAAACATCATTGAGAGACAAGTCTACTACCCACCTCCAAAAGAAAACACCATTTGATAGCTGGAAAGAATATGTAAGTTCAAGTACTTTAAATTTAAAGTCAAGAGTTTCAGTTTCTTCTGAAGCAGAAAGCTCCTCGCTCTCACCAGTATTGCTAAACCACGAACAATTCAGTTAATCCACCTTATTTCTTGTTACATTGAATCAGACATTTTTTCCAATGGAAGCTTGACAGAAAGTCAAATCTACTCTTCTTACCTCTTGTCCTACTGCTACACACCTCTAAGAATAAATGAATATTTAGGCCACTAGAATATTTAAGCCACAAGGCTGTTATTCAAAATAAGAATCAAAGCCTACAGCAGGCTTAGGTGCAATGATACTTAGTCTTAAATATCTTTGGGTGAATTTAATTTTACACAGAAGGCTTAAAATCTTCTCTTTTTTTTGGCTACAATTGCCTGAGAAGGATTTATAGCTGATCCTACAGAAGTGTGTAAGCACAACAGCTTCTATTATTTCTTTTATTAATATTAAATTAATTTATCTATTATTTTCCTGCTGCTATCTGTATATATTTTTAAAGTATATGATTAAATTTCATGTAAAATATGCCTTTATTTTAACAGGAATAATTCTCTCTTTTGAAGTATATAATCACTATTTGTGTTATTCTTGGTGAAGTATTTTTTAACATCCTACCTATTTTAGTTGCACATCAAAGAAAAATTATTTCATTTTTAAACGTTTCCATTGGATCACGCCTTTAAAGTGGCTAACTTTGAAAGGATGGCTGGGGATGGAAGGCACTTCTGGAAGTCCCTACTCCCACCTCCTGCCCAGAGCAGGATGCTCAGGGCTGTGTCCAGTCAAGGTTGACTCCAGCCACAAAGATGGAGACTCCATGATCTCCCGGGCCAACCTGGTCCAGTGTTTGACCACTCTTACAGTAATAGGGTCTTTCTACTATATTAAAGGAATTTCCCTTATTTCAGTTTGTGCCTACTGTCTCTAATAAAGGCATGCCTTTATTATTTACTATTATGTAAATAAAATCTGAAACATTACAGGCTCTTTGAATATAGATTTAGATTATCGTTTTTCCTTCTGATAATCCTGTGAAGGAGCTAATACCTGTTGGAAGAGTACCATAACATATGGCCTGATTTCTGTAAATCGGCCCCCAAGTTACTTTTATCCTATCCAACATTAATAATGCAATTTACCGGTCTGAAGGAAATTTTAATTCCCTGCAGAACTTCTTAAATTTACCACGCAGTATCCTGCATGCCCCTTTGTGGTAGGATAGACTGCCTACAGTAACTAAATGACAAGAAGTTGCAGCAGATTCATGCACAAGGTTGCAGTTTGGGTCAGTCCTGAGCCATAGGGAAGTGCTAAGATTTAGCGTTTGCTATTTTAGAGGGCTGCAGATAGATGATAAAAAACTAAAAACAATAAATTTGCATGACTACTCATGAAACTGTTTTAGGAAGTTCGGTAGCACAGAAGCATATATGTCCAATATGTTTATTTTTCCCTAAGGAGAAGTCAGAATTTCACTAAAATCTCCTTGAATTTAAAATAACAAAGGATGTATTTATCTGAATATCAAAGCTGAAGTCCCTTGATGTACCAGCTCCTAACTGCACATGCAAAAAAATACTTAGCTAGATTGTGGGAGAACTCAGATCTGGTCTATATGACATGGACCTTTTTCTCACTCCTTGTAGGTATTTTCTTTCACTTTCCAAGAAAAGTATGCAGAAAGAATAAACCTAGTTATGCAAATTCAGCAGAGGATTTTTGCATCTGTACAAAAGGAACTGATTTTTTGATGCTCAGTATTCAGCTAAATTTGAACGAAAAGCTATAAAACAGTGCAGATTATGAAAATCCTTAACTATTCCAAATTTAAAAAACGTAAGTTCAAGATATATTTCAAGTGTATGGTTTCTTATTTTAGACAAGATCCACTGATTACTCAGCTTCATCTATTGCAAACCAACTGCCAAATTTCAAAAAAAATCATTGACGTCAGTGATCTTAATTTTCTCAGCAAAAGCTAACTTCTGCAGTTTTTTGGAAAGGTTGAGTTGATAAAAGTGATTTTGGTGGTACTAGCCAGCAATGCTCTAAGTTATCTTAGTTCTAGTCCTTTCTTTCATATTAATGTATGGCTTTGTTCCATGTCACGAACCTGATTCCAGACCTGTTTGCCAGATCTGTACAAAAGCTTAGGCATAATTCATTCCAAACAATGAAAAAGTCCATAGTACAAGCTTCTTTTAAAATTTCTTCACATTTGTAAATTTTAAAATTTTACTTCAAAAAACTTTGATTTAATAAATAATTTTTTGTTGAGACTGAATGTGCCCTCTTTTATCCAGGACATAAAAATCAGTTTTCATTTTAAACTCAGCATTTCCTTTATTCGGGATGTATTCCTAATTTGTGTGTTTAGAGGAAGGAAGTGGCATTTAGGGGGGCAGAGGTAAAGTGCCATGACTCCCTGCTATTGTGTGGAGAAACACTGAACAACCTTGGGGGAAGCAATAAAAATTGAAGCTAAATTTGTTTATACGCTGCATTATATTTAGAAAGTAATTCTCTGATGTGCTGCCAGAACATACTTGGTAAAAAGTCTTTAATGCACAGCAAGGGTTAGCTGTCTAATGAGGTATGAGACAATTATATTAAACAACTATGTCTCTTCTTATTCTCTCAGGGTAAATAGCTGCACACTGGTTATGCCTGATTTTTATTGGGTCTGCCATACTTAACCGCAAGTTAAGAGTCCAGGAAGCTCCTAGAGATATCTGTCTGACATTTGTCTTGCTACAGCTGCTGTTTAATTTCTCCGGTGGAGCAAAACATTTATACCTGGTATTAGGCGGCTTCCCTTGCTCTTTCTTAATTCCTAGGTTATGGCAGTTACAGTTATCTTTATTCTTCAAACACATATGAAATTACCTTGAAACCATCCTGACATTATGTTTTTCCCGTATATATCCCAGTTCTGACACCGTTAATAGGCATCCACAAACAATCTGAAACACACCCCGAAACTATCGGTATGTATTGGTTTCTGTGGCAAGGTTTTGGTAGCAGGGGGGCTACAGGGGTGGCTTCTAGAGAAGCTGCTAGAAGCTTACCCTATGTCCAATAGAGCCAATGCCAGCTGGCTCCAAGATGGGCCTGCTGCTGGCCAAGGCCGAGCCCATCAGCGACGGTGGTAGCACCTCTGGGATAACATAGTTAAGAAGGGGGAAAAAAACCCTGCACAACTGCAGCTGGAGAGAGGAGTGAGAATACGTGAGAGAAACAGCTCTGCAGACACCGAGGTCAGTGAAGAAGGAGGGGGAGGAGGTGCTCCACGTGCTGGAGCAGAGATTCCCCTGCAGCCCCTGGTGAAGACCATGGTGAGGCAGGCTGTCGCCCTGCAGCCCATGAAGGTCCACGATGGAGCAGATACCCACCTGCAGCCCGTGGAGGACCCCACACCGGAGCAGGTGGATGCCTGAAGGGGGCTGTGACCCCGTGGGAAGCCCATGCTGGAGCAGGCTCCTGGCAGGACCTGTGGACCCATGGAGAGACGAGCCCATGGTGGAGCAGGTTTGCTGGCAGAATTTGTGACCCTGTGGCAGACCCACGCTGGAGCACTCCGTTCTTGAGGGGCAGCACCCCACGGAAAGGACCCATGCTGAAGCAGTTCGTGAAGAACTGCAGCGCATGGGCAGGACTCACACTGGAGAAGTTCATGAAGGACTGTGTCCCCTGGGAGGAACCCCACGTTGGAGCAGGGGAAGAGTGTGAGGAGTCCTCCCCAAGGAGGAAGAAGCGGCAGAGACAACATGTGATGTTGTCTGACGGCAACCCCCATTCCCCATCCCGCTGTGCCGCTTGGGGGGAGGAGGTAGAGAAAACTGTGAGTGAAGTCAAACCTAGAAAGAAGGGAGGGCTAGGGAGAAGATGTTTTAAGATTTAGTTAATATTTCTCATTATCCTACTCTGATTTGAAGGGTAATAAATTAAACTAATTTCCCCGAGTCAAGTCTGTTTTGTCCGTGACGGTAATTGGTGAGTTCTCTCTCCCTGTCCTTATCTCGACCCATGAGCCTTTCATTGTGTTTTCTCTCCCCTGTCCAGCTGAGGAGAGGAGTGGTAGGGTGGCTTTGGTGGGCACTTGGCATCCAGCCAGGGTCAACCCACCACATGGTTATACAAAGTTTAATGTTAATGCTGTACATTCTGATGCTGTTTTCACTAGCGCAGTGTTTATTAGCTACTTGTTCACACACCGATGTCTTCCTTTTACAGATCATTTTTGTAGATATCATTTTTGCTTGTTTGTACTGGGTCCAATAGTCCCACTTGGGCTTGCCTTCAGTGCTTGCCTACTGTGAGATGAAGGGAGAAACGTGCATCTGTGTGAAGCATGCAGGGGTGCCTTAATATCACTTACACCGTTTTTCACTGTGTACTGGTTTATCTTACTCGTTTCCTTGCAGTAGTCCATTTCTCATAAGTAGTACACAGAGTCCCACCTTCAGAAAATACTCAAGGTAGCTTGTCAGCAGAAAGCTTCTTATTTAAGTGTAGCAGTAATTATTATTTTTGTTATGATGTAGAGAACGCAATGAGTGTACGTGGAACTGCTGCAATACAGATGCTGCCGTGCCCTCCTCGGCTGTCTGAAGAAACAATGTGTTTGAGAACCAGAAGCGAGAGCTTTTTTGGTCCTTTGACCTCCATGGGAACATGTACAATTAAACTCAAGCAGGTAGAAAGGAACCGTGCTGCAGAGAGCCCCATCAGACGATAACACCACCTTTATTTCAGCAGCAGCATTAGCAACAATAGGAGCCAGCTGTCTAAAACCTCCCTCTATTCAGCTCATACTGGATGTTGTCTGAAGCGGGATTTGGAGAATACTACATTCAGAGAATAGCAAGTTTAGAGGGATTTTGTTTATATCAGATTTGAACCAGAGCTGATGTGGTATGCTTTTCTGTCTTCCAGCTGACAGCTAATGCAGGTATCCATGGCCAGATATAACGGAGTGTTAATGTATCTACAGTGTAAAGAACGATAATACCTCGCTTATGTTTTAGGCACATTTATGTGTGACAAGTATTATCTAGAAGTTGCAGAATATGATGCCAATGAGTAAGTCAATAGGCTACAAAAAAAAAGAGAGGGGACGAAAAATAAGTATTTTCATCCTGATTGAACAGTAGGTCCCTCACAGAGCTCAGGAAGGATACTTACAGCATCAACTTTGGGCATCTGGTTTAAGTTCCTAAATTAAGAAAGTCAGCATATAGTTTCCACCAATGGGACAAGGAGACAGAATAATGTCTTTTTCTTTCCTTTCCCTAATCTGGTCATTTAAACATTAGCATTGTAGTTTGGGTCAGCAGAGTGCTTTTGAAATAAATTTCCTCATCACTCCTGCTTGCCATGCTTTTGCAGAAAGGAGAGGGCTTGGGGTTTCAGCTAAGACTATCCCAAAAGATGGGGTCCAGGAGTGCTCCAGCTGCCAGGAGGTATTCAGTCTACAGAAGCACAGCAGAAATGATCTGAAGTAAAGCCTCTGAACTGCAGGTGGTATGGACACTTTTGCCTTCCAGATCTTGCTATGCTGCCCTGCATGCTGTTGCAGACACCGCCCAAAATAGCTGCCTAATGGTAGTCACTGTAAATACCCCCACCAGCATTTGCTCACGGTGGCAGAGAAACCTGCACTAGTGCCAGAACCGAACCCATGTGGCTGAGATGCAGTTTAGAGAAGTCCAAAATCATTTTGAAATCAGATCTCAGTGAGAGCTACTTCATGATTACTGGTTTCCTTAGAGTCTGTTTGTGGGGAAAGGTATTAATGATTTATGCTTAAACAATTTCTCTGAAGCATACTCTTCACAATTGTCAGGCTCTCTTGAACCTTGGTATTGTCCAGAAACTTTCCTACAAATCCTTCTTGCAGTACTTTGCACAACGTTGCCTATAGCCAGAACACCTTTCCAAACGTGGAGTTGCAAGCAAGCCTGTTGTGTTGGTTTGCTTAGGTGGTCTGAGACTCACATCAGGTGTCAGCATCACCATTTATGCTGGCTGCAGCAGGTTGTAAATTCAACAGTTGAACATTTTTCCCATTGCAGAAAATGCTGATTCATAAAAAGATTGTGCCAAAGTTCAAGTCAAGAAAAAAGTGCAATTCATTAAAAAAAAAAAAATTAAGAAAAATCTGGCTCCCGTTGAACTCCAACATAGATACCTTTTCCTTACTGCAAGATTATTACTGTCTAATAGATTAAGCACTGAATGAAGAAATTAGTCTGTCTGTTAACTTGCTCAGACATCTTGGATCGTATTCTGCCTGTATCGCATTTTCACATACTGATGTAAAATGTTTTCTTCCAACGCAATATGGGAGAAAAGAAAAGAAGATATATCTCTCTACAAAGTAAGGGCAAAGGCAGCCATTTTTATTTCACTCATACACCTAAGCTTAGTATTACAGTGCTTATTGAAAAGGTTGAGGCAGCTCTGTGAAAAAGAATACAAACAAAATCTGCTCAGGAAAGGAGAGCTGTTGGATCTTCAAAGGCTCACTTCACACAATAACAGTTCCCCCCCCAAATAGGAATGTGGTTCCTCTGTTAAAGCTTTGAGGATGCAAACTATTAAATATTGACACAGAGCTGCTGAAGCCAGTAGCTTGGCAGAGGGGAGGCTGCTGCAGCCCCACTCCTCAGGTCCAGCCAACATCAAGGCTGAGCATGTATTCTCAACAGCAATACACACAGACACGATTTATATCTATACACATATATAAGTATATACAGCTGGCCACACAGCGTGCACATAGGCGGCATTGGGGGGCTCCCCCACCCCTGGGTTTCCTGCCCCAGTCACGCTGCATGGGGATCAGCCTTTTACCACACAACCTGACAGATGCAATGTGAGGTGCTGAGGGAACTGGCTTCCTGTGTAATTAAAATGTGTGAACTGAAGTTGTACTTCCAGCATGCAGCTAAGCAGGTGAGAAACCCGAAGACGTGAACAGGAACTGATAAGCGTACTTGTCCCCGGGTGAGAGCAGAGACTTGGCTGACACAGAAACACAAGCCCCGCATAGCACAGAATATATAGAGGGATTTTTTTTTTCTGTTCACCGTAACACAGAGCCTCACAAAACCAAATTAAGCAGGTGATAGAAAAATAAGCTTTATTCAAACCAAAATTGTTTAACAGGAAACTAACTAGAAATGAGGCTTAAATTATTTAACACTCTGAAAACATCAGTAACACAGGCTCAGGATGGTGTACGAAGAATTAATACTACACGGCCGTCTTCAGAAATGAGGATCCAAAGTGCGGACGATCACTCACCCATGTCAGATGAGGGCTCTCAATCTCGAGGAGCTACCTCAGGCGGCGTCCCGGCCCACGGGGAGCGTCCCCGGCCGCAGACCCGCTGCCCCGAGCCCGATGGGCCCCGCGGGCCCTCCGGCGGGGCTCCATTTATACCCAGTCGAACCTGGCCTGTGCTCAGCTCCGCTTGGCTGAGGGCCTTACTCGCCACTTTTCGCCCGAGGTGCACACGCCACCAAGGCGTGCACGCGACGATCGGCACACGCCACCTAAAGGCGCGAAAGTAAGGGCGCGAAAAGTGAGGACGCGGCGGTCCTAATGCCCCCGGACTTTCGTCAGGGCGGGTGCACCTGCCACACTCCGCTAAAATACAACCAACAATATTCATCTTTTTTTCCTGTAAGTTTATATTCACCGCTCTAAAATGGCTACAAATATCCGCGTCTTTTCTTATGGCTTTGAAGTGAGGTCTAAATTGAAGCTGTTAGTCAATATAAACTCTCACTTCGGGGTATATTCCTTACTCGGAGCTTGGAGAGGTGGAAGAGGCAATGCAAGGCATTGATAAGGCTCGTCCCGGGTGCGGGCAGTCGCCCACTTGCCCTGCCAGCACCAACGGTGTCTCGGTACCACGTTGCCCACAGGCCAACAGAGCTGGCAACCTTGGAGCTCTGAGGGAGACTGAAAAACCCCAGATGTGCCCCTTGTTGCAGTCAGATTCCTTCTCACAAAAATGTGGGTTGAATTTCCCTCCTCTGCATTAGAGCAGATGTGCCTTCAAACACAGTCGCCTTCCCTTTTTCTACTGTTTCAAAGCACAGAAGGACCAGCAAGTTGCTTGCCAAAGACTTCGTGTTCCAGCAGGGTACTCCAGAAGATAGGGTGCTACCAGATGCTGAAAACCTAGTTGCGTCCACCATCAGGAACTTTTCTCTTTAACTTCATGTCCTCTAAACACAATTTCCCTGCGTTTCAAGGAATTTTTTTGTTTTTACTTTTTAGTTTACAGTTGTACTTACCCTAAAATGATTGTCCTGAGATGTGTCTGTGTCCATATATTTTTTTTTTTTTGGAGACTGCATCTTTGAGAGGCAGTTAGTTATGTTTACCTATGCATGACGGCCAGAAATTTCATTTCAAAGACTGGGATGTAGCTGTCTCCAAACACTCATGTGGATTTTTGTTCAGCTTAATGTTAAAATGTCATACTGACATCACAAAATCTGACAACATTGACATGAATGAAACTGTCAGCATATATGATGGTGGGAGTTTGTAAAAGTAAGTAGTTGCTTTGGCAATTGAGAAACTTGTGGAGCTCGATTTAATAAAAGCTTTTATTTTCCACAATTAAAATAAGTTATTTTATTAAAATGCACTAGTCATTAGCTTTCTTTTTACCTAGCAGTTAAAATATCCCCAACATTTCAAACTGAGGTTCCTAAAAGTAGCCCAAAAAAAAAAGGCAGTAAGAAATTTTGGCCATAATTCATAAACACTGACTTCCAGTGAAAATGAAGCGCTTTTTACATTTTTTAAAGATTATTTTAAATTTGAGAAACTGTCGCAGATAGAGCGAGAGTGCACTTCGCCCGTAAGAGAGAAGCAACAATATACCTTATTGATATAAAACAGCGAGTTAACGAAGTTCAATGGCAAATGCGACAGTGGTTTAACAAGATTCGATGGCAAGGTACACTTGATTGTTTACTGCATAGAGGACAGGGTCAGGCGAAACTGTCAAGGAGACCCTCCCATTGAGTCACAAGGTTCAGAGGGGACCCCCTGGAGTGCTAAACACCTTCCCTTAGAGGGGTCTAGGTGCAGCCACATCCAAACTTAGCCCTGGACTTGGTCAACAGTTTATATTTGCGCAATCAGTCCTTTGTATCACTTAGCTAAGATTACAAAGTTTCAGCGCGCTTCTTCCCAATTCACTTACCGAGTATCTGACACGATAAGGAGTCTCTCAACCTCGAGGAGTAACCTTGAGAGGTGTCCCCACTCAAGGGGTGATGCTGGCGTGCAGCCCGCTGCCGCGCAGGAGAGCTCAACGGGCCCTGGGCTGTCCACTATTTATGGAGTAAGATGATTGACTTATAGTCATATTTGCATACCAGCAAGACGTCTGGGTCGCTATGCCAGACAGCCCTTGGCTACTGTGTTGCCATCCATCTCCAAAGTCCTGCATAAGCTGGATGCATCCATCACGGCCCCCCCTGGGGTGCATTGCTTACCCAGGGGGCAGGGGCAGGGGCAGGCACAGAAACTCTTCCTAAGGCTATTTTTTCTGATAACACACTTGAAAAGTAAATGCAAAAAAAGATTAAATATGAATTGAAACAAATTAATGTAAAACTTGGTCCTTCAGGTCCAACAAATTTTAGAGATCTGTATCAAGTTTTTTTAATGAGAATGCTAATTAATCGCTAAGTGCTGTGGTGGTTTTGAACTTTGATCGTTATTCTGCTGTAACTATTTGCTCATGTTGAGTGGTCCTTGAAACAGCCTTCACACTGAATGGCCAAATGTTAACTGGGTTTTGTGACACTTCTGGGGATGAAAAGGCTTCTCGCCCTGAAATCAGAGATTGGATGTCATTACATTGAGTGTGCACAATCACCGGTTTTCGAACAGCAGTGTTTGTTTGAAAACAACCACAACCATGGTATTTGGGAGCTCCGTATCTGGGGAGAAGAAATCCATCTCCTTCAGATGTAAGCCGTACACTGTGCAGGAGACTAACCTGGGTAATGGCAGTGACCTCCTTGCTTTTAAAGTCCATTGATCCAATTGATCATTCATTTCCTAACCCTTTGCTTCACATACCCACTGTTTTGTCTGTCTTCCTCTCTTTTACAGTTCTTCCTAAATTCATTTTCCCGTACCTGTATGGCCTGTCTTGTTTCTGTTACTCTGTAGTTTGATTGCTGTTACTCAATGACCCCAGTAATTGGTATGTTTGTGCCTGGGTTTTGTTTTTTTATTTTTTTTCGATCCAACACTTCGCTATTAACAGGCTTCTCAAAGAGAGGTCAGAACAGCGTATCTGCTTATCCATGAACCAATCTGGTCAAGCAACATTTAGTCAGTTTAGATATTTACATACTCAGAGATGGCTGTTATTGGAACAAGGCTGTTACTGGAACAAATAAATAAATTACTAGTAAGTCAGTCTCTACCATCAAATCACATATAAATCTTTGAAAAGCGCCAAATGAGTCTGTTGAAGGGAGTCAAGTTTTGGTCATGTTTATGGTCTTTTGAATCACATTGTAATTGTTTGGTACTGTTGATAAGGCCTATTCTTTGGATGAATATAAAGACTCTAGATATAATTCTTGTCAGGTTGAGCTTTAGTATTCACGTATTCACAACACAGAAAAATGGCCAAAGAAACCCCTTTCATCAAATTGTAAGTATAACTTGAAGGTTTTTTTTTCTCCATCAGGAAATAGAGGGGAAAAAAGAGAGAGAACATTAGAGGGAGCTGTTGCACAAAGGAAAAAAACAGATAGCCGTATTCCAGAAACCTTTCCTTTCTCATAGGCAAAATAATAATAATAATAAATATAATGCAGAAGAAGAAGAGAGGGGAGTGAGCATGTAGGAAAGAAGCCATGGCCGTTATAAGAGGAAATATGATTACGCTCAGTGATTTGATGAACATGTCCCGTAATGCTGATTTTTGGGATGGCACGGCAGGGCTGCTGTGCTACAGACAGTCTGCTTAAAAATGTCAGTGTAACACCTGAGTCCTCGACCTAATTAATTTTGCATGGCTTGGCAGAGCATCCTTCAGGTTCATTCATTCCTTCTAAGAATAAAGCTTGTGCTGATCTTCGTGCTGGGGAGAAAGCGTGAGAGGGAAATGCTGAGGAAGACGGTGTCGTTTGGGGAACTCCCCCTGGGCAATGAACGTTCAAAAGCAGAATGGTGTCACCTGGCAGATGTTTATTGACCTTATATTTTTGTGGCTTGTTCTTTCTGTGTGCCATACTACCCTGAGCAGTGGGTCTGGTTTCAAAGGATGCACCCACTGATGAGGAAAGAGTGACTCACACTTTTTGGAGGAACTGGGCTTTATTATCATTTACTAAAACACCATGAAACTGCTTGTTACTTTCCCTTTCAGGCATGCAAAATGCAAAGCTTTGGGCTTCGTCCCCTGCAAGAACATCCTTTTTTTCCCTCCCTTCATGCACATGAAGAATTCACGCCATAAGAATGGGACAATTTTGGGCTGGGCTTGATAATTTATGACTGGTTTCCAGATCCTGTAGATTATTAATACATAAAGGACTGAGCGAACAATTAAGAACCAAGATCCTTAGCTGACTCCACAGTTAGGTTTCAGAGTAGTAAATGAGACTTTTTTTAACACAGGATTCTGTGAAATTGGGTCTCAGCAGAGAACGGTAAAGGAAATAACTTTTACGTTCCATGTATTTGTGGTTTTGGTTTTTCTTTCCTTTAAAAACTGTAACTTACGAAGCACAGTAGGGACCTGCACTGATATTTTTCTGGCTCGGGATGTTATTTCCTGGAAAACGAAGAGAACGCATTTGCTAGGTTGAGATGAATTCAATCTCACCTTTTTTTGAATGGTCCAGTATCCAGTATTTTCCTAAATTTTCATTAAATTGTTCAGAATATCAGGCAGTTGTGAACTTCTGAGATTTTTTATTTTTGTCTGTTGTCAATATTTTCATATACACAAAAGACAGCTCTGTATTTTGGAATTTACTTAGATTGTGAAATGTACTTTTTCATCAAACCCCTTCTTTTGGTGTAAATTTGCTTTTCACTTATCTTGGAGACACTCCCTCAGTCCACACACTCATTTTGAAACAGGAGAATCTATAGAATCGGGATTCCTTAGCATTACAATCCTGACAAACTTCAAGATATGTTGAACTCTTAGAAACAATAATAGATAAGGAACTACAGAAAATTCTGTTCATTCAGGGCTGCAGCTTGAAGGCCTACACACAGACCTTTTAAGGACAGAAAATAAGATGGCGAACAGTGTTTCCATCCTTACGTCACAGTGACTAACTATTCCATTCTGTCCATTCTGGGCGTGCTTCCTTGCTACATAGGCTTTCAAAATGAATTTCAGATAAGGATTGGTCTCAATGATTTTTTATTTTTTGCTAGTAAAATAAAAGCAGAAGTAAAAACACTAAAATAAAACCATTTCAAGGAAGAACACAAAGTCTCCCTCAATCTGTAAATCCCTCTATTTTGAATTCTCTCACAGCTTTAATCTTCCTGTACATGGTATTCAGATTACTTAATTTTACATTCTCTCTGTAAAAGTGTATCAGTAGCTGCATTTACCATACTGCTGAATACATGAAAGAAACTTATTCAAACAAAATTAAAAATTATCTCAAAACTAGAATGTGTAAGTATGCCTTTTCGGTATTCAAAGGAGTGGCCCATTCAGTACCTCTGATAAAGATATGACATTGTCAGAAATTTTTGATTTATTGGTGATTTTGTACCTTGCTGGAATCACAATTTCTATTCAATGCAGTGGATTTAAGATTTTTTGTATTTAAATATAGTAAAATTTAATTAGAACTTGGATATTTATATTATGGATACTAGCTTTCTTGAAACATAATGGCATTCTATACTATTCACTTCCAGAATCTGAATTCTTTTACAACTCAGGAAACAAACGGAATAATGCAAAACTATAATAATAAATAAGCTCATTTTTGTGTATTCAATAGCATTAAAATATTGGGGGTTTTGTAGCCAAATGATGAACCTTCTGGTAAGATACCTAAGCCTATGGGGAATTTGATTTTAAAATATTGATAATGAACTGGAATCTCTGCATGTTACTTTGAAGTAAGGGCCTCTGCTGGTCCTTACTACCTTTGCGTTCTAATATTTAATACAATGCCTGAGACACACGTGAGAATATCATTATGTGCGTGGAAGAAATGTCTTTTGTTTAATTGCCTTTATTTCTTGCACCTTGGGTGGAGACTCAATTGCCAGGCATGGATTGTTCGAACAGCAATTAGGAACCATGAGACTAACGCAGTCTTGCTGACTTAATTAGCCCTACCTTGCCACTTCTGTCAGAAGTATTAGACTAGGATACAGGAGACAGAATGGAAAACCCTCAGCCTCATTGATGGTGGTCTGGGGGAGCAGCTCTGTCCTCACCCCTAGGCAAAGGCTCACTGAAATTGAGCTCACTGAGCTCAGCACTTCTGGAAAGAAACAAATTGTGCTAATGTCTGGAGCTGCAGTCAACAGAGATTCTCTGAAGTAGGAATCCTACCTTGATCTTTATTGTTTTATCCTCTTTGGATTACCTTTTGAGAACTGACAAAGCACAAAACCCTTGCAACCAAGTGTGAGCTTTAGATATATCTTTGGAAGAATGGGGTATATTGGTTTGGGAATAGGAAAACTGAAGCAACATTTTCCTCTTGTCTTCCTTCATACCATTCTATCAGATGAAGAAGACAGACTGAGTGGAATAGGCTTATAATAGATTAGTCGGAAGATGATGAATTTCAAAATGTAAGAATGAAGATTACATGATGTGCATAGAGTCTTTCCCTTCCGACTAATCTAGTCCCACTTTTCTTACAGGGTTGTAGACATGCCCACTTTTAGACAGTTCTGTCTGGGACATGCAAATTATTATTACCTAGCAGCTTTGGGCATATGTCAGAAAACCACTTATTACACAAGGCTAAATGCAGGTCAAACATAGACTCATTTTATAATGACCATGTTGCTGAAGTGCATTTAGGAGAATTTTGTTGGACAGGCATAATCAGATAAGATATGCTATTTGCAGGGCTTCATAAATAACTTTGACTAGATAGATGAAGATAACTTCACTTTGTCTTTAGCAGGACTAGAGTTATTAGTTATACATTGCGGAATACAAACCATCTGAAATACTGTACAATTATGAAATAGCGATCAGAAATATGGGTATCTCTAAATCCCAAAGCTATCAGTCTGGCTTGCTGCTGAGGCTTGCCTTTCTCTCTCCAGCAGAAGGAGAGGTAGGTAGTGCCTAAAGCTTGCTTTGACCTCTTTATCCTATCTACAGGGGATCTTCTTCTACAGTGATATACCAACATCCTTTCTGAAATAGGTTATCTCATCTTTTCTTAAGCAATTTACCTGATTTTTCCCAAATAATGCTATATTATCCCATTATATATCTCTGTTCAGCCCTCCTGTTTGTAAGTCCTGCTCTTGTATATTCTTCTTTCAACCTTTATCACAGCTTGTTTTACATGATTTCTGCATACTGCTTCTATGGACTGGAGAGTCCATTTGAGATCCACATGTCAGGCTGTAGGGAGAAAAAGGTGGGAAGCATAGCTGCAGCCCTTATAGAAAAAGTTTTGTTTGTGTAACCAAGTTAGGAGTAAGTATGACATGAGGCTTCATCTTGATTAGAGTCAAGATGAAAACTTGACTGCAGTATGTAAAGCCAGGTCAGGATAATCATTCTTGGATTTGTGTGGGTCCTGAACTACCCTGCACAATGAGGTAAGGAGAGTATACTGAACTCAGAGCGTATGCAGTTCTTTCTGAAACCCCTCTGAGGGAAATGAGTTAAGCTCCTATGAAGGTAAATGAGGAGTATGTCAAGTGAATTAAGATTCTTAGACAAAAAAAACCCCAAACCCTTTCTTCAGTGTCGTGGTTTAACCTGGCAGGCAGCCAAATACCACGCAGCCACTCACTCACTCCCCTTCCCCCCCCCCCCAGCGGGAAGGGGAGAGAATCGGAAGGGTAAGAGTGAGAAAAACTCGTGGATTGAGATAAAGACAATTTAATAGAACAAAAAAGGGAAAATAATAATGATAATGATAAAATATACAAAATGAGTGATGCACAATGCAATTGCTCACCACCCGCGCTGACCGATAACCAAGTAGCGATCGCTACTTCCTGGATCACGCCTACCCTTCATATACTGAGCATGACGTCACATGGTATGGAATACCCCATTGGCCAGCTGGTCTGGCTGTCCTGATTATGTTCCCTCCCATCTTGTGTACCTAGCTCAGTCAGTAGGCACGGGAGCTGTCCTTGGACTAGGAGGGCACTTAGCAACAACTGAAAACATCAGTGCGTTATCACCATTCTCCTCGTACTAAATCCAAAACACAGCACTAGGAAGAAATTTAACCCTATCCCAGCCGAAACCAGGACATTCAGGGAAAGATTATCAGCTGAGAGCAGAAAGTAAGAAAGAGATGACAGCAGACCTCTATGTTACTGGCGAAACATTCGCTATGCCAAGAGCGCCAAAGTCAGTGACACACCGGGTCTGTGGACTATGCTGTCACTGAATAACCCTGTCCAGGTATTCAAGCTGCTCTTACTGAAATAGATGTTACCTAGCAGTAAAATGCTGTATCTAGTGCATGCCAACTTGTTTTATATGGGAGCACGGCCAACATATTGTTCCATTGATGGTTTCCTCTGTTCCTCATTTGGAAGAATTTTGATCTTTATTTTCATTACTGTAACTTTTTGATTCTTCATAACTTATTTGCTCTAGGTCTAGGAAGATCATGATCTTCAGTAAATGAAGCCCTAAATATACAAGAATATTGTGAAATGACATGAGAGACTGATGGATTCTTTGAACTAAAATTATGTCAGAATGTGTTTGAAACACTGAGAAAAAATGATAATTTTAAACACTTCTGGCAGGAAGAATTACTCTAGTACTCTATGGGCTACATTTGTAGTATTTTTTATTCAGCAATCACTGTCACTACTACTGTAATCAATAATATAATCAGTATTACTTAATAATCAAAATCAGTTAAGTATTGATTACTCTTGCTGCTGACTAGCATGGAATTTTAGATGGTAATTATTTACCATTTGTTTGAAATAAAGAGTAAAAATCAATATCACATAATAAAGTAATAGAACAACAGAAAGAAATGAGGATATACTACTGGAACTTATAGAAGCAGATGAAATCTGGCACACTGCCAGCAGATGGAAACATCTACAATAATATTATTACCCATGCGTGGCTGCAAGTATGTGAACTAATGCTACATCTTGACAAAGATTTGGCAGTAAGTCTCATGATCCCAAATTTTTGTTCCTCTGATTCACCAGAAGAGAGATATTTGAGACAGTGAAGCCAGACCTCTTCCAGTTATGCAGGTACCTCTGCAATATCAGCTACCTATGTGAAATTCTGTGTTCCAGTCAGTACCCAGTTTAGCTCTTTTCACAGAATCATAGAATCATTAAGGTTGGAAGAGACCTCTAAGATCATCGAGTCCAACCATCAACCCAACACACCATGCCCACTAAACCATGTCTCTAAGTGCCACATCTACACGTCTTTTAAATACCTCCAGGGATGGTGACTCAACCACTTCCGTGGGCAGCCTGGTCCAAGGCTTGACCACTCTTTCAGTAAAGAAATTTTTCCTAATACCCAACCTAAACCTCCCTTGGCGCAACTTGAGGCCATTTCCTCTCGTCCTATCACTAGTTATTTGGGAGAAGAGACTAACACCCACCTCACTACAACCTCCTTTCAGGTAGTTGTAGAGCGCGATGAGGTCTCCCCTCAGCCTCCTCTTCTCCAGGCTAAACAACCCCAGTTCCCGCAGCCGCTCCTCATAGGACTTGTTCTCCAGACCCTTCACCAGCTTCGTTGCCCTTCTCTGGACATTCTCCAGCACCTCAATGTCCTTCTTGTAGTGAGGGGCCCAAAACTGAACATAGTATTCGAGGTGCGGCCTCACCAGTGCCGAGTACAGGGGCACCATCACCTCCCTACTCCTGCTGGCCACACTGTTTCTGATACAGGCCAGGATGCCGTTGGCCTTCTTGGCCACCTGGGCACACTGCTGGCTCATGTTCAGCCGGCTGTCAACCAGCACCCCCAGGTCCTTTTCCTCTGGGCAGCTTTCCAGCCACACCTTGGATTACTATGTTAGTAATCCTACGTCAGTAAGCAGGAAAGACATATTATTTGACCTCAAAGGATAGTCTACCACCTTCTGAAAGCTAGTTCAGTGAGGTTCATTTGCCTAAATCAAGACATCTAAATTTTAAACACCGAATCTGAATTGATCACCTTGGTTTCCTCTGCAGTCATGAGGAGAAATCTTGGCAGAAAAGTCTTTGCAGACAAAAAGATGGCATTCCTCTGACGGTGGGTATTCACATCTGGAGCAGCCAGTCTAGGCACCCTTTGCAAGTACTGCTGAAGTTTGATTTATCTGATCTGTGTTAGGATAACAGATAGCACTTCAGAAATTTTTACTGCTGCTCTTTATTGACTGCAAGGTAACTGTAACTGATTATTTTTCAAGGAGATGTATTGTGCCTTAAATACCACCTGTGCTGAATTCAGCTAAAGGCTGATTTTTTTGAAAGACTTTATTCTCCAAGCATAGTGTAATGCTGGAAAAATTCACCAAATATTTGCCTGTGGATATCATGGGCATTGGGAAAGGCAAAACTGGGATGGGGAAGAGTGATTGATCCAGGGTTAATGAGCTGCCATGCACTCAGCCTGTGAGTGAAGCATGTTAGACTTTGAGAGAAAAGTAATAAAGGGAAATCACAAACCAGCTGAGGTCAGACTAAAGAAAAGGAGCAGACCTTTGGTCTCCAATGAGGTCTTGCCTGAAAGCAGGAACTTATTAGATTGTTTCTACCAGCTGATTCATCCCTTTGGGTGAGGGTCTGATTCTGAAGTGGCATTTTGAGATTCCTGGCCCTGACAGCAGTTACTGCACTCCTATGCATGCAAAAAGATAACTCTATCCCAGCTGTCAGCTTACGTCTGTCTGGTGGGCTTCTAAACCTCCAAAAGCTTCCTTGGCTACATGAAGGTAACTGTCCTTGTGGCACTGTAGAAGGGAGACATGTCTCATTGGTAGGCTGCCCTACCAGGAGGAGAAGAAATGACTCTTTATTACTCAACTTCACAAAATTTTAATCATGGTAATGTATTTCTTTTCAAGGTAAGGAAAGGTTATTCCTTTCATTCAGAAGCTCGTGGCTTTAGCTTTTAGGATGTGCTACATATAACATCTTTATTGATACATTTTCAGTATCAACACCAGTTCCAGCTCTCCAGAGCTCCAGGGTGTCACTCCAAAATGGAATTTCAAAGAGCACCTCCTGTGGCCAAACACCATGGCAGGCCCAGTACTTCAGTGTTGTTAATTTTTGTTCTTAAAAAAAAAAAAAAGAAAAAAAAAAGGAAAAAAGAAAAAAAAAGAAGAGCACTTTTAATACCTTTATTTTCTTTGATAATGCCTCTCATAACATACCATGTTCTTCTGGCATAGCTCTTTTTAAATGCTTCAGTTCAATTTCACAGAAAAGTTTGAAGCCTATTTTTGTATAATTTTTGTTTCTCAGTCATTATCCAGTGCAAATAATTCTTCTACTTCCTTACATTGAAGCTGTAATGCGTAACCTTTTCCCCGAAATGTTCTCTAGTTATCCAAGGCTAGAAAGCAATGATATTGTTTCCAAGCCAAATATTTACCACTAGATTAGATTATTACAAAACATCATTATCATTAAATACATGCAAAAAGGAAGAACAGCATAACAACTAACTTAGTAGAAAGTAACTTGCAAAAAGGAAATAAGCGGGGATAAATATGTGGTATGGAAAAAAATCTTCCAGACAGACCAAAAGACCGATTATCATTCAAAATAATGGCTGACAAATTACTTGCATCTAAAATATTACTCCAGAGTAGGACACTGTAGTCTAGTAATGACAATGGTGATGCAGCCTACTGTGAAAATGCCACATCTTTACTATTACTTAATTCCCTGATTATACACGTAATTATTCATTATTTTAAGTGCCAAGAAGCATTGGAAAAACATGTTAAAGTGGCTATTTACTAAGGCCTTATGTCTTCTCTGAAGTCCAAAATACCTTCCTCATGGAATCAATTTGTGGTGAAAAAACCTAGCTAAGGAAATAAATATTAAGAGATCATTCATGTTGATATGCTCAGTCACAGTGGTCCAGTCCTGACTAGACTTCACCCAGGAGGCCCTGGTAAAAGCCAGAGTATGACTAAAGGTCAGCAGCAGAGCGAGACAAAATGGTGTTGAACTCGGGTGTCAGGAAACTGAATTGCCCGAGTATGGTTCTGCTGTTTTGACCATGTAAAGCTTGTCTATCTGGTGCACAGTTTAATACCATAGATTGCCCTATAAAATACTGAGTCTATGAACCCATTTCAATTTCAACAGGAAGATTCACCCAGAGCAAAGACCCACTTTTGAAAGGAATAATGTGACGGTGCTGCAATGACATCTTGTGCAGCTTATCTGGGCTAAAGAAACACGCTTAATATGTGAATCATAGAATTCAATATTAGTCTAATTGAAATATTTTAGAATATAATAAATGTACAGCAAACAGTTATTGTTAGTTCGGTGACAATGACACTCAAAATCATAGTCTAAATTGTCTATCGAATACAGAAAAGTCTAATAACACAATACAATATCTATCAACCTTTTCATTATATTCTCACTTTCTCTGAGTCTTAAGGTTGATAGCTTTGGCCTGGATGAGGGGGTTACAGAAAGCCATCAGTGTCCCAAGTCCCTCAGCTGGAGGAGTATGATTTTAGAAGTGAGGGACTTCTTCCTCCTTGATGTTGATGATGGTTATTTCCTCTTCACACTGGCATCCACACACGGCTATTTTTAATACATGCTTTAGCACAGTTTGTACCTTGCTTTTTTCTTCATTGGTCTCCAATTCCATGTTATATTCAAATTTACTGTATATTTACTATATATCCATTACATATAGTGTAATGTACTTGTTCTTTGTTTTCTTTGTCACCCTTAAAACTGGTTTTATCTAACTCCCAAGGATGCATTAGTTTAATGATCAGGAATTGACCACTGATTTGATTATAGCCCTTGTGCCTGTGTTCACACTTTCAAGGCCTTTGCTAGCATTGCATGCTTGTACTCTATGCCACATCCTTATTCCAGGGTCATCAGCAGTTCATTCTATATAAAGTAACTACATGTTGTCACCATCTATTACTTTCAGAAATATATCAAAATTATTTTAACAATAGGCATTGCATGTTACAATTGCACAAAGCTAAGCAAGATTAAAAATAATTGGGTGACAGCCACCTTGTCATTAGACAACTGATGTAACAGATAAAACAAGCAAGCTCTGGGCAAACCTAAGATAAGTCCAGGCTAAGCAAGCCTGACAAGACCTGGTCCTGACGCCTCACAGAGCCAGTAAAATTCCTTTAGCTTTTTATTAGCAAAAGCAATGCCATATTTACTGGGCTACACAAAACTACCCTTTTCTGGTTTAGTCTTCCTCAGTTCGTAGTAATGATCTCAAATCAAACGCTCAGGATCTTAGCACTGCTGCAGGGTTTGCAAGTACTTTTCTTGCATACTTCAAGGGGCAACAAGTCCCAGGAGAATCAAGGCCTTTCTTTCCTGGATTTGTGTTTTTCATATTGTATACTCATGTCAATTTTTAAGCACACTAGTATGCTCAGAAGAATACCTTCAGCATGCTTCTGAATTATCCATTTTTCCACTGTGGCAGCATTTCAGAATACATAATAGAACAGAAATATGTTGCAGCAGTAGTTATGAAAGTGCAAAAATATCAGCTACTCAGCTGTGTTCCACTTTTGTGTAAAAAACTGCTTCAAGGGAATTCCATCCTCTGTTTCAAAGTTTCTTGCAGTGGTTGAAAGCAAATTTTCTCTATGTTGATATATATAGGATGAAATGTTAGTTGTAGGGCTAGTTGTAAGAGGCTGTAGATCACCCTCTGTGGACCTGTTTTTATGATTCAATTAAAATTCAAACAAACAACAAATTCCCTGCCTGGAATAAACCTAGGGCAAGACTCAATTGTCCTGACTTAGATGTTACACCCAGGCTAGGGAATTTGGTGTAATTAAGTCAGATGTGAAAGTCTAAAATTAAGGATGGGATTCATCTCACCTGCTTTCCCTAGGAAGTCATGATGGAATGAACGAATCTCAGAAGTGTCTGTCTCCTCTGACTGTAGAAGGGGGCTAAATAATTTCCCTGATGTACACAGCCATATCTGGTCTAATAAATCCATCTGCAAAGGAAGTTTTAGGTGATGAAATATCAATAACCTAAACATCTAAGTCTAAGAAAATTTAGATGAGGTGAATGCCTAGGAATAACCACATAGATTATTGAAACAAATCTAAATGCACTGATTTAGCATGACACTTTGACTCAGAATGTTTATGTACACAAGTCACATTTTTTCCACCCAGGAAGGCAGGAAAAGGATATATGTCACTAATAAAGCATAACCTAGATGTGGTGGTTGTCACCTGCACTCTGAAGAGAACTTTCTGTGTTTAACTCTTCTGTACTGAGCACTTCTATGCCCATAAATCCTATCACACCTCTTAATTCCATACTTTGTCACAAGTCTCCTTGTGTAATCTGATTGTGCTGCAGATATTTACAAAGGGATGCATGATCATGAGGAAAGTGACACAAATTGAAGTCAAACTTTGAAAGGCCAGTAATGATCAAAAAGATTTTACTGAAACAAACAAAATCTCACCATGATGAAACAAGTCCAGGAAGTAAAGTAAGCAAATAAGATTCTTAGAGATAGAAGTTGTGTTTATTTGCAGTAAAGTAGAAATATGCTTGTCTTATCAAAGTAAAATTATACTTCATAGAAGGTGACACTGCAGTTTGGGCTTTAAGGCAGGCAGGCAGGCAGGCAATCCAAATGTCACAAGACAGGACAATATAATATATCTTAGATTAGAAGAAAAATGGATCTGAAAGAGTTCAGGCAAAGCAGGAATTTTCTCACTTGCAGGGCACAGTGCCTGGCAATTCCTCCTGTCCAATCAGCGCAAAAATCCTCAGATTTTTGAGGAATATTCACTTTCCTTCTTAATATATTGAGCAGCTGGGTGGGCGTCTGGCTGTTTGACAAGGTTAACAAACCACATTCATTTATTTATGTAAGGGTTGTCAGGTTGTTTCATTGTTATATTATGTTGAATATAAGAAAATTGTATTTGGCATTTAGGGAAGGCAGGGAAGGCAGGGAAGACCATCACAGTAGAAGGTTTTCTGTATATTATTATTCAGTAATCCTTGCTATTGGTTGCTCTTACAGAAGATAGTCCTTCTAAACAAGTGAAGCCATTTCTCTCTTACTTTTTGTAATCACTCACATATTTTTTTTGGTTGTTTAGAAAAAAGCAAGAATTATTTAACAACTAAAAAATTGAAATATTTCAAAGTTTACTCAAAAACATCAGCTTACAGAAAGTTACTGCCCGACCTGTTCTTGACCTCCACTGTTGAATGTTTTGCAAATCATTGTGGAGAGTATAGGTAGTACAGCTAATCCTATCTTTGAGGGAAGAGAATGAACTGTGATTCTCATTTCTTTTGCTTTCTATGTTTTTCTCAAAAATTTTCATTTGATATTTAAAAAAAAAAGAAAAAAAAACCCAAAATAATATAATCAGAGTATTTCCATAGCTTATTTACAGTGCCTGTTCATTCTATTTAGATGGAGACTGAATCACCATATGATTACAGTCTGTGGTATAGTCTGCAATGGTTTACTTTGCACCTGCCAGTACTAAGGGAGTGAAGGGAAGTGTTTGAGCTCTCTGTTGCATTAAAGTACTGCCTAATAAAATGAACATATCAATTCATGCCTCAGATAACTTTTTTTTTCCAGTACTGCTGTCCTAAGACCATGCTTAAATTTTGGAACATTGGATATAGTATTGGATATAGTGGTGGTATGTTAAGCAATAAGCACATTTGGCAAGCTAATATTACGCAGCTTTTTTGTGTGAGATTGATGCAACTGAATTTACATGTCTGCACTATAAGTGGCTGAATGCAACAAAAAGTACTAGCAATGTTCACATCAGTGAATATTATAATTTTTTTTTAAAATTGTAAATTTTTTTAGCTTTTTGTAATTTTTTTTAGCTTTCTACAAACAGGCACATTTGACTACATTTATTTTGTGTCATGAGTACAACAGAATTATATTTGAAATTGAAACAACAACCTAAAAGATAGTTGTGCTTTTAGGAGGCATATTAGTCCAGAACCATTACTTGCCTAAACTGATCTACTGTACAACAAAATTTGCAAGCAGTGTGTGCACAGTTTGGTGACCTTAAAAACATAAGAAGTGCTCTACTGGGTTAGATCAATTTTGTTTCTGATAATGGCTTTACAAGACTTAAAGAGGGTTGCTTTATTCTTTGTGCTTTCCAAACATGTTGTGTTAAGGATATCAGAGGATATATACTCCTGTAGATTTTTACTGTGCATTTAAGGACCTGTTGCCCATGAATTGTCTAAACTTTTTTTGGACATGCTGAATTGCCTGCCTCTACAGCTGCCTGTAGCAACAAGTTCCAGAAGTTTAATACATACTCAGTAAACTCTATTTCCTTCTATTGCTGAAACAATTTTGAACAATACAAAAATTACAGTATTTAGCTTCTGTCCACATATTTCATGAACAGAATGGAAATCCATATTTATCATACAAATTGTTTATAGGATATAATTTTCCCATTCTTCATTGTTGTGCTAGGATGTGACTCAGTAGATTATCAGAACATGACACACAATTTTCCTGGTATGTCCTGATAACCTCTCTTTCAGCGTCAAGTCTTTCAGTAACCATGAAAAGACTTGAGAATTCCCAGCTCCAGCTCTATTCCTGCAGAATATCTAAATATCTTATGCTTGTAGGAAAATAGCTCTTTTTAAGTGGGAGAATGTATTCTACTTTATTTTATTTATTTATTTTCATTACTGAGAATTTCCTGTGAAGATTTGGGTTTGTAGTACTATGCTTTATGAAATAGAAGGGTAGATCATTTACCCAAAATATGTACTGTGCCTAAAATACATGCTCTCTTTGAGTGAGAGAATTTAAGACGTGTGATGTTTTGGTTTCAAAATACAGATGTGAAGAAATTCATTATAACAGGTTGTTAGGAGTAAGGCAAGGATTCCCAACTGAAAATGTAAGCACATTTAGAAAACGTACTTTTAAACCCACTTTAGGCACACCAACTTTAACTTTTCAATTCTGTAGTATTTTCATCAGCACTGAATTTGTTGAAAAGAGGAGGAAAAATGAAGGAGTATGGCAAAACCTGTGTGTTCAGAAATCATGCTACTTTTCTGAGGGAGCTGTGAATAAATAACTGATATTAAAGCAACCAGGATGGCTTTAAGACCTTTCTAGAAGCCTCTGAATTTCGAATTACAAAGAGCACTCAAAAGACAGCAGAGCAATAGTGCTGAAAAGGGCACTTAGTGAGAAGATCTGGCCCTTTTTGAGCTCACCTTTTTGTGGTGTTATTTCTATCTTTGTGAATTTTTTTGTAAGGTGAAAACATTCATCTTCATAACAACTCTGATGACAGATTCAAAATGTATTGACCTTGAAGAAAGACATTTTTAATGTTGCAGTTGAAATGAAAATACTGCATTTCATAACATTTAGGTTGTAAACGCCAAGGAACAAATTTGTACTTGTATGCATCACCCCGTTCTTCCTTATAACATGTCGTGATGCTAAATAATATTCCTGGTTTTTTTTTTTTATTCTCATGAAACACTTTGGATGTGGGATATCAGATTGCATTACCTTTTTTCTTTCTGGGCAGAAGAAACTATTTTTTCATCAGTTAAAGTGGAAAATGTGGAAACAGAAAACCTGTTACTTTATAGTAAATACAAAAAAATCTGAAAACTTAATGCTGAAAATCTCTAAATGCCTTTGTCATTACTTTTCTTCCATTCACTGTCAAGAGGTTGCTACAGCAGCCTCTGCTAATTCCTTTTACAGCATTTTTCTGCAGAAATTCTGTGAAACTTTCTGTTGGGGAAATTTGGTGAATATATACAACAGAAAGATGAAAGCCAAAACTTTATTTTTTTATTCCAGATAAGAAATGCATAAGCCTAAACACACTGGCAATTGCTGCAGTGTTTTTGCTGTTTCCTAGCCAATCCCAAGCATTATTCAGCTCCTCTGGGAACTATTTTTGCTTTGCCAGCAGAAGATACACTATCACGAAATTACAGCTTATATCACTTCTTGGTCTGTTGGCCTGTTATGACTACATTTCATTTCCAGATCGTAAAATTTGATGTTTGTAAATGGCAAACACATCATTTCTTATCAGAGTATGTCCAGCATAACTGCTATTAATTATAAAACCCTCCATCATCCCAGGTCACTCTACTGAAATATCATGAGAAGAAATTGCTGCTGGGACTTCTGTCATCAATTGGACATATATTTTCAACTTGTTCCTCAAAACATAATGTAGATTGTGCCTCTGGTCATGGCTTGGTGAATGTTATTTTAATAATAGATTCTCTGATTCTATTATTACCGATTCTCTGAACAATTTTTAAAGTTAGTAACAGAAAATTTTATCCAGAGGTGAGGCAGGCACATAGGAACAACTGTTTACAGCTCTGCAGCATCTTTGTTCTGACCTGTATCTGGAAATTAACTTGCTCCTTCCTTTGGATTTAAATAAACAAACTGTTCTGTTCCTTAAATAAATGATACTCACGTAAACATAAGTTGTGAAAATTCCTTATTGTTCAAGGGTATCCCCTCACTTTGTCTCACACACACACATGTGTGTGTGCATGTGCGCACACACTATCATGGGACTGTAAGTGGAAAAACATAGATATATGGTCCTGACAATTTGCTTAAATAAAGATCAGTTATTTGGTTATCAATTATAACTGCTCTTTGAAATCATTGAAGATGGATCATTATTTACCTGCTGAAGGTTATCCTGAATTTAGTCTACACATCCGAAGGAAAATAATTTTGGATGCCAATGCACAATAAACTTGTTATAAAACATAATTGAACAACAATGTCACCAGAAAACTGATGAGAGTAGTAGAGTCTTTGGATTATTACCCATTCCTGCTCTTTCATGTGGTTACCAAAGATAAAGCATCAAGAAGCCCAAGGTCAATCAAAAGAGATTTCAGAGCTCCGGGAAGAATGCTAAAAGATTCAGAGCACAGGCAGGTAGTGTTTTCCTCAGTCCTCCCAGTAATGGGGAGAGACACTGGGTGAAACAGGCGAGCCCAGGAGATCAACACGTGGCTCCAAGACTAATGCTTCTACCAGAACTTTGGTTTTTATAATCATGGAAGAGTCTTTGAGACACAAAATATGCTGGGGCCTGTCAGGATCCACCTGTCCCAACAGGGGAAATGCTTCTTTGCTCATAAGCTGGCAGGGCTGATTGAGAGGGCTTCAAACTAGGAATGATGGGGAGAGGGATACCAACAGGAGATCCGAAGGTAAGCCAAGAGTTGGCATGGCATAACCTGAGGGTGGCAATGCCAATGGGAGCATTTACGCTGCTCCTGGGAGCACTGAGTTTTTAGGAGCACATCTGAAATGCTTGTGTCCTGGTTTCGGCTGGGATAGAGTTAATTGTCTTCCTAGTAGCTGATATAGTGCTGTGTTTTGGGTTTAGTGTGAGAATAATGTTGATAATACACTGATGTTTTACTTGTTGCTAAGTAGTGCTTACATAATCAAGGACTTTTCACCTTCCCATGCTCTACCAGGTGCACAAGAAGCTGGGAGGGGGCATAGCCAGGACAGCTGACCCAAACTGGCCAAAGGGGTATTCCATACCATATGACATCATGCTCAGTATATAAGCTGGGGGGAGTTGTCCGGGAAGCAGCAATCGCTGCTCGGGGACTGGCTGGGCATTGGTTGGCGGGTGGTGAGCAATTGCATCATGCATCACTTGCTTTGTATATTCTTCTTCTTCTTCTTCTTCTTCTTCTTCTTCTTCTTCTTCTTCTTCTTCTTCTTCTTCTTCTTCTTCTCTTAATTTATTTCAATTATTAAACTGTTGTTATCTCAACCCACAAGTTTTCTTACTTTTACTCTCCTGATTCTCTCCCCCATACCACCAGAGGTGGAGGGAGTGAGCGAGCAGCTGTGTGGTGTTTAGTTGCTGGCTAGGGTTAAACAACAACAGTCCTTTTTGATGCCCACTGTGGGGCAGGAAGGGTTTGAGATAATAAAAGATTAACCAGAGCATATTAAAGGAATTTATATCTGTTAACAGTTGCTGGTCACAGTTGCTGGTCACAATATTGATTCACCTGTTCTTGGTATTAGTTAATCTGATCTGCACCATGCTCTTGTTTTTGCTGTACATGTTAAAGATTGGTGTTGGGTTTTGCAGTTTGCTGTGCTCTGCAGTGATTAGTGATGTTTTGTCTGGGAGATTTGTTATTTAAACACTGGTCTTGAGCGTTATCTGGTATTTAAGTTTTGTGCTGAAGCCGTTACTGTACTTTGGGTACCACCTCATGGAAAAAATTAGCAATTGGACCTCTTCCTCTGAGAGATTTTTTATGGAGGAAATACAGAATGGCACCTTCACTATCTTCTTCTATGATGTTTCCTCCCTCATTACAATAACTTTTCAGTATCTTGAACATCCTTGGGTAGTTAAGATGCTTCTATTGGTATTTCTTGGGAATATTGTTTTGTCTAAGGTTTATAAGCAATTTAAGAATATGATCCAGAGATCTGTCCCAAGGCTGGATATTTATGAGTGGCAGGGTGTGTGGGATAGTATGGACAAGTGCCTAGGACAGTGGTCACCTCCAACGTTTTGGAATTTCACCCCTGAACAAGTGCAGAATCCTGAAAAACTAGTGAAGTATTTGGAAAAAGTATGTTGTCACCTTGGCAATTCCAGAGAGACACAGATCACTGCAATGTTCTGGGGCCTGGCCCATGCCTACCGAGCCCTGTTCAACACTATTCAGAACCCTCGAGGGGAAGAGAACGTCTCTGGATCTGACGACAAAATGACAGGCACTGCGGCTACTCCAACCCCCACGACAGGCACTGCAGCTACTCCAACTCCCATAACAGAGAACCAAACCATGCCAGTATCAGTCGCCCCTATACAGAAGAAGAAATACACAAAAAAATCAGCTCATTTTGTAAGGGATGAATATGAAACAGGGCCATCACGAGACCAGGAGAAGGAAGAGGCAGAACCCGTAAGTGAGACAGAAACCACCTGATCCCTATCCCTGAGTGAGCTGCAAGATGTGCAAAAAGATTTCAGCCATTTTCCAGGCGAGCACATTGTCACCTGGCTGCTCTGATGCTGGGATAACGGGGCCAGTAGCCTGGCATTAGTGGGTAGGGAAGCAGCTGGGATCCCTTTCTATGGAAGGGGGCATTGACAAAGCAATTGGAAAAGGGGCACAAGCCCTCAGCCTCTGGAGGTGACTCCTATCAGGAGTGAAGGAAAGGTATCCCTTCAAGGAAGATGTTATATGCCACCCAGGCAAGTGGACCACCATGGAGAGAGGTATCCAGTACCTGAGGGAATTAGCCATGCGAAGGTGGTTTATGGTAACCTGAACAACGAGCAGTTATCCAAAGATCCAGATGAAGTCAAGTGCACCCGACTCATGTGGTGGAAGTTTGTACTTGAAGCGCACCATTGTCGCATGCAAACTTATTGGCAGTAGTGACTTGGAAAGATGGAGAGGAACAAACGGTGGATGAATTGGCTGGCCAACTCCAGCAATACAAAGAAAGGCTCTCTTCCTCCCTACGAGCCTGCGTCTTGGCTGTGGAGAAACTGCTGGACATGATAGCCAAGAAACTGTTCCGGGAGTTCCAGCGATTCAAAGAGGATATGTCCTACTCCCCACCTGTGTGAACCAGTATCTCAGCCATTAGGAGTAAGCATCCCTTTGCTCAAGAGAGAGGATATAGTGGATACACACCCCGGGGCACCCTGTGGTTTTACCTGCGTGACCACGGAGAGGACATGAGGAAGTGGGATGGAAAATCTACCTCAACCCTAGAGGCATGGGTACGTGAGTTGCAAGGAAAAACAATGACACAAGGGGGTTCTTCCAGGAAAACTGCTGCTCCAGTCTCCAGTGAGCAGTTCCCCAGAGAGAGCAGAAGAGCTGATTTTACTTCTGATCTTAATAAAGGGACTTCTGATTCATGTTTACAAGTGAGTAATGAATACTATGACCAGGACTAGAGGGGTCCTGCCTATAGCCAGGTGGAGGAAAGGGACAACTGGGTTTATTGGACTGGGTTTATTCGATGGCCTGGCACATCAGTCCCACAAGAGTATAAGGCTCTTGTAGACACCGGTGCACAGTGTACCCTGATGCCATCAAGCTATGAAGGGGCAGAACCCATCTGTATTTCTGGAGTGACAGGGGGATCCCAAGAGATAACTGTATTGGAGGCCGAAGTGAGCCTGACTGGGAATGAGTGGCAGAAGCACCCCATTGTGACTGGCCCAGAGGCTCCGTGCATACTTGGCATAGACTACCTCAGGAGAGGGTATTTCAAGGACCCAAAAGGGTATTGGTGGGCTTTTGGTATAGCTGCCCTGGAGACGGAGGAAATTAAACAGCTGTCCACCTTGCCTGGTCTCTTGAAGGACCCTTCTGTTGTGGGGTTGCTGAGGGTTCAAGAACAGCAGGTACCAATCGCTACCACAACAGTGCACCGGCGGCAATATCGCACCAACCGAGATTCCCTCATTCCCATCCATGAGCTGATTCGTCGACTGGAGAGCCAAGGAGTGATCAGCAAGACCCACTCACCATTTAACAGTCCCATATGGCCAGTGCGAAAGTCTAATGGAGAGTGGAGACTAACAGTAGACTACCGTGGCCTGAACGAAGTCACGCCACCACTGCGTGCTGCCGTGCCGGACGTGCTAGAACTCCAATATGAACTGGAGTCAAAGGCAGCGAAGTGGTACGCCACAACTGATATCGCCAATGCCTTCTTCTCAATCCCTTTGGCGGCGGAGTGCAGGCCACAGTTTGCTTTCACTTGGAGGGGCGTCCAGTACACCTGGAACCGACTGCCCCAGGGGTGGAAACACAGCCCTACCATTTGCCATGGACTGATCCACACTGCACTGGAACACGGTGAGGCTCCAGAACACCTGCAATACATTGATGACATCATTGTATGGGGCAACACAGCAGAGGAGGTTTTTGAGAAAGGGGAGAGAATAGTCCAAATCCTTCTGAAGGCAGGTTTTGCCATAAAAAAAGTAAGGTCAAGGGACCTGCACAGGAGATCCAGTTTTTAGGAATAAAACGTCAAGCTGGATGTTGTCAGATCCCAATGGATGTGATCAACAAAGTAACAGCCATGTCCCCACCAACTAGCAAAAAGGAAACACAAGCTTTCTTAGGCGTTGTGGGCTTTTGGAGAATGCATATTCCAAATTACAGCCTGATTGTAAGCCCCCTCTATCAACCAACGCACGCACTATGAGAAACAAACAGGAGAAACTGGACCAGAGCTATATCATTGTTATTAGTGAGATTTGATGGAATGAGTCCCATAGCTGGAGTGCTGGGATGGAGGGCTGTAGGCTGTTCAGGAGGGATAGGTAGGGCAAGTGAGGTGGAGGAGTTGCACTGTGTGTAAGGGAGATGTTCGACTGTACAGCTCTTACAGTTAGGGATGATGTGGTTGAGAGCCTCTGAGTGAGGATTAAGGGGATGGAAAACAAAGCAGATGTTGTTGTGAGTGTCTAATATCAATCGCCCCACCAGGACGATAGCACTGATGAGTTATTCTATAGGCAATTAGGAGAAAACTCTGGATCGGTGGCCCCCGTCCTTATGGGAGATGTCAGCTTCCCAGACATCAACTGGGAATACCATACAGACGTGACAAGCAAGTCTGGGAAATTCCTGAATTTTGTGGAAGATAATTTCATGTCACAAGTACTCAGTGAGCCAACAGAGAAAGATGCCCTTCTGGACTTGTTTGTGAATAGAGAAGGACTCAGAGAAGATGTGATAGTACGTGGCTGTCTTGCCTACAGTGATCACAAAATAGTTCAGTTTAAGTTTTTTGGTGTAATGAGAAAAAAGGTCAGCAGAGTTGCTACCCTGGATTTCAAGAGAGCAAACTTTAAGGTACTCAGGGAACTACTTAGCAGTGTTCCCTGGGAATCTGCCTTTGAGGCCTTAGGGGTCCATGACAGCTGGTCAGCTTTTAGGAACCACCTTTTTGAAGCACAGGAGCAGGCAATCCCATTGTGTCAAAAGTCAAGCAAGTGGGGCAGAAGACCAGCTTGGCTGAACAGGGAACTCCTCATGGAGCTCAGGCAGTAAAATAAATCATAAGATCTCTGGAAGTGAGATCAGGCTTTGCAGGAAGATTACAGCACTGTGGTTCGTATATGCAGGGAGAAGACATGAAAGGCCAAAGCTCAACTAGAGTTAAAACTGGTCAGTGTTGGGTGAGACAACAGAAAAGGCTTTTTTAAGTATGTTAATAGCAAGAGGAGGTTTAAGGAAAATATTGGGCCAATACTTGATGAAGATGGTCATCTGACTAATAGGGATGAAGAAAAGGCAGAGGCATTCAACGGTGTTTTGTTTTTTTTTTTCTGCAGTCTTTAACATTAATGATAGTCTTTGGGCTGCCCAGTCCCCTGAGCTGGAGGACCATGAGTATGGGAACAGTGACTTTCCATTTGTGGACACTGAAATTGTAAGGGACCAGCTGTGTCAGCTGAATGTTCACAAGCCCACAGGGCCTGATGGGATTCATCCCAGAGTGCTGAAGGAGCTAGCGGATGTTATGGCAGGACCCCTCTTGATCATCCCAACTTGCTTCACTCAGTAATCCCATTTATACCCTATTTTGTGAAACCCTGAACAATTATGGTTGAAAAGCACTGAGATAGAGCTAATACTTGTTAGACAACAAACATTTAACTTTTTGCTACGGCACACATCTCAAAGGTGACTGTGAAGGTGCAGCGTGCTTGCTTTTGCATCCTTGAGGCAGGTCAATGACTCCCAGGACACACACCGGGCATGGGACATGACCAGCTCAGCAGGGCCAGGGGCAGCTCCTGCAATCTCTAAGAGCGGCAGCTACCCTGCGCTCCTGCCTCCTACTGACCTGGGAGTGGGACGTAGGAGTCACTGCCTCACACAGACACAAGAAACTATTAGCAACAGGTTTGCTTAGCTTCTTCGAGCTATGCCTAAATTGTGAAAGCACTTTGAAGAGTCTGGAGCTTGGCTTCATCTTATTCGCACTGGGTCAGGGTCAGAATCAGCAAGGTACCTGGCTGGGCAGAGGCATACCTACAGCGCAGCACAGCCAAGGATCAATGGTGATGGCCTGAACTTAAATGCAGCTCTGGACCCGAAACCTCTGAGCATCAGGGCCCTGACAGCTAGCACGATAGCATGGAACAAGAGAGGGAGTTTTCTCCCTTAGTCCTAGCTGGGATGACTGAAGACCAGAGCTGCACAAGACAAAAGACATGACTGCAGAGGGCACTCTCCCTGCGCAGGAGTCTCAAATACTACACAACGCCGGAAAGAAAAAATACAATTTAGAACACAAACATTTGTGAGCCCTGAAAAGAGCCCTGAAAGGCTAAGCTAAAACAAAATGTTGTTTAAGGTAAGCATAACGAAAAAGGATGCTCAGCAGTTGGAACCTGGAGATACTGGGTCTGACGAGATACTAGTTGGAGAGTGATGTTTTGTGCTTATAGTTGTTGCCATGTAAGCATATGGGTGATGACTGTAGAGGATAAGAAGAAGGGAGGACAGGATTACGGCACTCAACAGACACCTGCAGTTAATGAGAGACTACTTTATGCTGTGTTGGATTTCCAAAACACCTGAATAAAGAATGCAATTTGTCAAATGTAAGCGCTCCCTTCTTTAAGTAAACACAGACACAGCAGGCAAATTAGAGATTAAAACTCATTTCTGTTGCAGACAGGGTAAAATAGGGGCCACATAGGCACTTTCATTAATTCAGGCTCAAGTCCCTTTCTAAGCTTGTTTTGGTCATTTTTTGTCACCTTGTATTTGTACGCATGACAGTTCTCTCTACTACAGAACAGAATCCAGCCCTGAGTATGTTTATTTCACTGAAATAAACAGTGAAAGATTTTCATCCAATAATCTCTAATTCAGCTGCCTTCATAGAAGCAATTGCCAGAAATGAAGAGGAAATTTGTTTAGTCATTCCTTCAGATATTTCCTGAAACCATTTCTCTCTGTCTCTTAGTGTATTTGACTTTCAAACATTTATTAAAAAAACAAACAACACCCTCCCCCCGCCCTTCATTTTGGTGCAAGGTAATAAAAAATAATTTGGAGTTAATGTTGCCTCTTTTTTCCATGGCATTAAGGCATCCCAGAACAGACTAGGATAATGTTCAGATAAGTGTATTAGGAAACATGAGCAGAATGTTTGGGAAAATCCTGGCCTAGAATTTTTTTCAGAAAGTGATGTTTTGGATATACGTCATGAGCTGCAGTTCAGCTTTTCTGATTAAATAGCAAGATCTTATGAATGGGTGATTATTTTCTAATCTGATGGTAACGAGAGAAACAGGTTCCTTGGTCAAAAACTCACGATTATGGATAGAGATAAGCTATCTGCATTATTTTATACTGTCTATTAATGTGCTTCATTTAAGGGAAGCTTAATTGAAAATAAGGCCAATTTAAAAGTCTGGGTTTATTTCAAAGATAACATTCTAAATTCAGAAGCTTCATGTCTTCAGACCATTTGATAGTATAGATAAAAAAGAGAAGTAATATCTACACACTGAATCTTGCAGAGGGAAAAATACCTCTTCTAGATAAATACAGCTATATCAAAAGTATCTATCACAAATCAAGTGGGGAACTGAACTGAGCAAATATGTTTTGAGAAGCTGCTCTTGAAAAAAGTAATTTATGAAGCATTGCCAACAATAAATATGCTTTGAGGTCTGGTGTTAATACATATTTCAGTTATCACTATGGAAACTCAGAGTAACGACTTAGCTAAAGATCTATAAATACGTGAGTAAAAACAGAAACAGATTTCCAAGCAGCAGCTGAAGGCAGAAACAAATGTATCTGTCTTTGCTTATGGCAGCAATTGCCGGAGTAGAAGTACCAAAAGGTTTCCACTGGCATTTCTGGGTTTCAGTTCTTTTTCAAAACAGTAAATTTGCAATAACAATTCAGAACACTTCAGCATATCTTTCAACTAAATGTTTCAATGTACACACAAATGTCTAGCTCAGCTGGGGAGACGCACAGCCTAAAAAACTAGATAAGTCTTAAAATGTTCATTTTCTATAATATATTTCAACTGATAATTGAGAAAAAATAGGTAGATATTGACTAAGGTAATACTTGAAGGAAACTAGATGGTTCTCTGCTTTAAAAGTGTTGGTCAGATGCATACATATAAATATAAACTGGAAAATTTGGTTATTAAGCTGAGTTGTTTACGATCAATGTCTAACCTTCCTTCCCTCTGCCCAGCATTGCTTCAGAACTTGTTATAGTTTGGGATATCAAATGATAACATACACAACCAGTGATAAAACATTGAGCTTAAGAGCTGTACTTTGATTAACACTCTCTGAAAATTTCTGTAATTCCTTGATTTTTAAAAAAATACATCAGTATTGTACATCAGGAATGAAGTTATAGATTACAAATCACATTAGGCCTTGAACAAAAAAGGGTTTTTTGAATACCTGTCACTCAGTTATATCTACTTTAAAAAAGAATCTTTGGGTATATTCTTTATAACACACACATCGATGTATCGTTGTTTAAGACGTTGTGAAGAACTGATGGTTTTACAAGAAAATTCTGAAACATACATATTCAAGGATGTTCAGACAAGAATACTACAAAGATAAATTCTGTAGGGAAAAGTAGCATCTTTTATTAGAACAGCTGATATAGAAGGGAAAAACAGGACTTGCAGACCTCTTACGAAAGCCCTCTGTGTGTTAAAATCCTTTATCTACTCTTTTTCCAGTTGGTTCTGGAAATCTCCAGGAGAGATTACATGTCCCTTTAAACTTTGCCTCTTATGCTTTGTTGCTATACTGGTTTAACACCACTACTTCTAAAATAATACTCAGATGTTTTCTAGTAACATATAAAAAAAAAGATTGATTTTTTTTTTCCTAAGTTGCTCCTATAATATACAGAGAGTGCCAGCCTCATTTTATTTGCTTCTAGGAGCAGCAGCTACCCGGCTTGTTTCCCATCTGATTAATGCTTCAGACTGGTGTTTTTAGTTCCTAACCCCTTCGGTTTCTCTGACTTCATTTCCCTTCAGTTCCCAGCTTTTTCTCCCACATTATCAGGTGACAGCTGATGTCCTGACTTCTGTTCTCATTTCTAAGCTTGCCTCCTAGTTTGTACTCTGAGGCTGACTTCTCTGCTGGTCATATTATTATGTGTAGATAGGTTTTTTTTTTTGTAAACATTACAAATTATTATAAGTTTAATGCACATTCACTAAAGCTCTAATTCTAATTTCTAGAAACCTGAAATACAGTGCTGTAGAATCATAGAGGAGTTTAGAGGATTTTTACAGTTTTTGTTTCCTCCTTGCCATTCTTAAAATATATGACTCGCTCAGGTCGGCCTAGAAATAAGTGAATTGAACAATTCACTTACTCAGATCTGGCAGAGCTTGAGGAGGTTTCTATTTTAAGAGCAAGCTGGCCTTAAATTAGAAATCACGTGTCTGGCTTGAATGCTCCTTAGAAATATACATATTGACATTCTGATTTTCTCATAATGTAGCTACCAGCTATTCTAAGATCAGAAACTAAGAGCAGCTGAAGGTTAAGCTATTCATAGATCCAAAATGAAAGATGAAACATATGAATTTAGAAGGGAAATCTTGCCCTTGACAGTATCTTCCGGGCAGAGCAAATTTAAGAAACAGAAACATACATATACATACACACACACAGGCCTCTTCAGAGCACACAGAGTATCTATTTAGTGGGTCCTTTTGCTATAATATGGCTTCTCAACCACTTCTTCGCTGAGCCTGCAAAGAACTGAACTGCTTTGAAAATAAAATACTGACTCAGACTATAGAAAACAAGTAGGGCTGGATCTAAAGGATGTCTGGATGTCTAAAAAGACCTTTTTTTTAATGTAGGTATTTAAGTCTAAACCTGAAATCCAGCCATCCTGGCAATGTTCAACAATGATTCCTGGCTCAGTAGATGATCTTTCTGGTCTTGAATGGTATCATCAGTTCTGTTTTCTGTGTGGCCGTAAGTGGTTTTACTGCTGCAGACAGTAGTGGTCTGGAAAGGATCTCTGTTAACGCTAGAGCTTCTGAACAATGGGAGCCCTCACTATTCCTTTCCGTGATCAGAAGGTCAGACTGATCTTTTACGTTTTCCTTGTAGTCTCTTGTAGGTAGCTATAGTTATATTCCAGAAAACCTAGTGGTTTGCCAATGCCCCCTTTGGCATTTGGTACTTTCCTTTCTTGCCCTTACCTATTTCTCTAAGAAATGACTCGGCCTGTGACAGAATGCAATTATCACCAGTCACTGATTCAAGGCAGTACTTCCCTGCTTTTTTCCTTAATTTCCATGTAATAAAAAATATTTTACAAGTTTTTTTCTTCTACTTTTTCACATTTTACTAATGGTAACTGATAATATGAGAAGCAAATAATATCTACAAGTAAATGCCATATACATTCTGGCTGTTTTTCTGTTTCACTTGTTCTTTAAAGCATTTCTCATCTAGATTAACGTATTCAAAACCTCATTTCAATTATTTTTATTATGCCTGGCTTCAGCTTTCTGCCATTAAAAATGTGAGTATACAGTTCATTTAAGGATTCAATATCCCTGTTAGACAGTAATTCATATCAGCTTCCGCACTTACATTCCAGCAATTCATGGGATTTAGTTGATTTATAGAAGTATTTGGAACTGGAACCCTGCCTCTGCTACTGAATATGGTTTTGTGTAGGGACTATTTTACATGCTAAAGCAGAACAATTAGTTATAAGCCATTTCTGTTTTGGCCAGCTGCTCATGATATTGTGTTTTCTGCTTATCCAAAGGCAACTTTCTTTCTCTTTCACCTCCACTTTTTAAATATTTATTTAGGTACTAAACTGTCTGCTTCTCAATGCTGGAGTTATTAGCTGCTTGGCCAGTTTTGGCATGAGTCCGAAAAATTAGAAGTGAAAGAACTGAGACAGGTACAGGTGGAAGGTGGAAGTAACATTTTTAGTATTTATATAAAAATTTCCTTTTGCAGGTCTAGTGAAATGTGTCTTTAGCTTTCACCACGTCAGTTTGATGAAATTAAACGAAACATTTTCTGCAGCAGGGCAAGACAAAATCCTTATATGCCTGAATTGGAAGCTTTTACTCTAGAATGTATCCTAGTTTTGAAGAGCTGAATTGAGATTTAGAGGAAAAAAATAAGAGCAAGACACAAATGGGCTTAGAAGTGAGTGCCAGGAGTGGTTTCACCTAATGACCACTTGTGACTGAATGAAGTGGAGCAGGCAGTGCAAATGCAGGGCCAGAAGGCACTGGCTGCATAGTCATTCAATTCCATTGGATTCCTGCTGAATAATTTACAATATATTATCTCGGGGAAGGAAGAGACTTCTCATGACTAGGCATGAGCATGTACATTGGTGAGCCATACTTGGAGCTCAGAAGATATCTTTGCCTCAGGATGTCTGTCATCATTTCTCTTTCACTGTTCCAAATAATCACTCTTTTTCTGAAGAGTGAAGCTTTCAAGAATGTACTGTATTACCTCTAATGGGCTTCCCTGAACCAAAGTATGGAGATGCTTGCTAGCAAGCAAATCAGTTGGGCAGACACCATTTATAAGAACTGCAGCATAATAAATCAGAACCAACCTGTACTTGTTTTTGCCACTCATTTAAATGTCTTTCTTATTCTCATCTCTATGAACCTGCAGCTATCTGGAGAGTAATGTATTGAAGTGACAGAGATAAAGCAATAGTAAAATGCAAACACAGTAAACTGAAACTTTTTTAACAGGTCAGGATGTGGCTGATTATCAGTACAATCTCTTCTGAAGTACCATGTTTTGAGGAGATCAGCTCCCCATGTTTCGTAGCAATCTCAAAAAGATCTTGAAGTTTGGGCTTCTCTGAAAATACAAACAGTAATCAGACATATGAAGATGGATGGAAATTGTAATTTTATATACCTTGATGGCATTAAAGGAAAGCTGATGGCATGACGTGTTCGTGGCATGAGGTTGCTTTGGCATACTGTGATTGTCTAACACTAACAAAGCTGAATGAGACAATATGCCTGGCCACCAGAACCCTTGTCAAATATGGGCCTGACATTTGGTGGTGCATTGATATTAAACAATCTTTTGATTGTTTCAACCTATATACACTCAAGATCAGAAGATACATCTGCAACTGCAGGAAAATTTGCTGGTGGTATTCCCAGTACATGGGGTACACCTTGCTGAGGAAGACAAGCCTCCCAGCCTGGCAATCTGAGGCATGCTGGATCATTTTTTTGTGTTAATCACATTTCAGCCTGAGTATAGTGATAAGCAATAGTACTATTGCTTACATGTACATATTTTTTTCTTTAGTCATCTTTCAATCTCTTGTTTTAGGCAGAGGGTATCTTGTCAGTGCACCTGCTGTGAGGTGGATCCTATAAAGGACGTGAAAGACTCTACCAAATACCTCTAAACACAAATTTAAACTTGTAACAATAACTGTCAAGACATACTGAAGATAAAGTAGTACCAGTGGTTATAGACTACTTTGCTTAGTACTTCAAAGCTTGGGCTGAAATTTTAAGCTTGATTGTTTTGGACTCTTTTAGTTTTCTCAGTCTGTGCAGCAACTTTGGGAACAATTTATTTTCACACTTGAAATGTCAATGTGTCTCAGCCTCAGAATAAAACTTAATTCTTTGCTTGCCTCACAGCTTCACAGTGAGTTCTTAAGTGTTTGTCTATACAATGCTTTCCCCTATAAATATCAACCTGAGCAGCAGACAGCCCTGTAGTATTACAGGTTGTTTTTTAGGGATTTTTTTCTAAAACCTGTGAAGTTTTTTGTTAGATCATGACATGGGGCAAGGCAGACCTGTATAGTTTCTCATCATAATGGTGATACCAGATACCATGTCAGTCCTGGTGCACCTTGAAGCATTTTAGAGCATAATATCTGCACTCTAAAGGCTCTGCTTACCTATGAGAACTAAAACCTTACAGCTGAGAAGTTTTCTCATCATTATTGACCTCACCTAGATTTTCTGTGGGAGATTTGCACCCTGGATGGATTTTCTGCATAAATGGCATACTTATGCTATCTGCCACTCATCTTTCTTAATGGAAAATTAATCATGTGAATGCCTACAGTTGTTCAAATACAGTTCATGCACTGACTCTGCTTTGAACTCATCATTAGCATTTTTCTCCCTCTCAGATGGTTTGTGAAGTTCTTGTGGACTAGGAAAAATGGCTGTACTTTCCTTAAAGGCAGTATCGCACCATAACTTATTTACTGTTGAGTGTGGGAGCTGCAGCACAGCTTATATTGCTTTCTTTGCTACTCTTGGCTTATCTACCTGTTGCTTTCTTGGGTGCCAAATCACTGTTGAGCTTCAGTCTGAGTGTCATTCAGCAGGCTCCCTTACCCTAAATAATAACCTTCTATCATTAAACCTGTTTATGAAGCTATAGAGTTGTGCAAGATTGTGGAGGGCTGTGCCAATATTTTCTGCAGATTCCTTCCTCATGAAATGATGAAAAACACCTCTCTCATAAATAACATTTCAGAGGGAATTAAAGAGCTATCAGATTTCGCGATGATGGCATTATATGATTTCTTGGGTTTTGATTTTTTTTTAGTTGCATACCTGAAAGACACCATGATTGCTTCAGCCTACAGGTTTTTCAGGTACAGATCAATTTTTTTCCTCTTCTACCTTACATTTTAGGTTAGGCAATGTGAAATAGGTCTGATGATAAGTTAAACATATCTTCTCATCCACTCATCATCTGCACTGAAAGAAAATTTGTGCCTAAGGAAAGACAGTGGAGTAGTAAGGAAGTCAAACTTTGCTCACATCAGCAGTAGTGGGGGAGGCCACAGAGCTGAACAGTGATGAAGAATCAGATGACCCTTGTACATAAAACAGTTGAGGAACATAAAAAGTAGATGATCTGTTAGAATGAGAAAGAGTCATGCTAAATAATTCAAACTTCTGCTCTTCTACTGTCTGCAAAATGTTAATAAGTAATAATAATAATAAAAAAAATCCTCATTCACTTTTTTGGAACAATTCTTTGAAAAGATCCCAGTAATGTGAATTAACATAATATTAAAAAAATATTGTTCACGAATGGTATAAGTAAATGCTTAACATCCATACACATGGTTTCAGTTTGGAGTTTGATTTTCCTTTCTGTTGCTCCTGTGTTAAACTAGGAGGATTTTGCATGAAGCTAGTTAAATCACAAGGATGAAAACTGAAGTAAATGAGAGGAGAATTAGGTCCTACATTCATGTATTTTGACTACTTAAGATTAACTGTTCATGGAAAGTGATCCCAAAAGAATCTCAAACAAGTTCTACTTGAAATTAGTTTTCAGACTCCAATGAATTACGACAATTCGCTATTGCTTCAGCTCTCCTTCTAGCAACTAAGTGATAGTGACATTTATATTAAGGTCACCTAATGCTTCTTATTAAAATCTCTCATATCTTAGCTATCAGTGGCTTATATTGTGGGCAAAGCTTGCCACTCATGATAAAATATTCTGCCTTTTATCCCTGTCTCAAGCTGTTCTTTCTCCTCCCTGCCACTCCAAAAAAGTTTTGGTGATAACAGATTAGTCTCTTTTGAGTGTAAAGTACAGAATACATGGGCAGACTCAACATCTTTGAATATCTTTTTTATTTTATTAGGTTAGGACTTTGGAAACAGATGGTGGATTATGGCAGAAGCAATCAGCACCCTGTGTGAACATGAAATAGTGTCTCATTTTCTTTTGCAGTTTAGTTTGCTTCAAATTCAAAATAATAGGTTAATGGAACAGCCTCCTGGGCGAAGGAAATACTTAAAGCTAACATAGTGATAAAAACTTTCTTCCAATCTGAGAAGAGGTTGTTGATTTATAATATTACCTAAAGGTGAACTGCAGTCTACATCTTATTGAAGACCTGCCTATCTATAATTCTTCTTTTTTTATGTGCATTAGAAGACTGGGATTTCCAGTTCTAAAGAACTGAGTTTTGCATAACCACTTTTATACACAAATTATTTAGAAACGTAAACATTTCCTTCATGTCAACTGACGTGCAAGAACAGTGTAATTAATAATACATTATCGCAAAATTGTTTAAAGCAGCTGGAACACTAACATAGAAATAAACATCTATTTATTTTTCAAATTAGTATGAAGTCATTCTGCTCAGCAATTCTAATTATATATGCTATATTGTAAGTGCTATATTCCTATTCTTTCTAAAAAACATTTCTAAAATGCCACTGAAACTGGTATCATTTTCTTTCCATTTTGTGTAGAAAAGGTTTTTTTTCTTAATTGTATTGTGTAAGATAAGGAAAAAAGTTGGAACTAGACTGAGAGAAAAAGATGTTGTTATATCTTTCAGTGGTTTTATTAATGTATATCTCTCTGTATAATGAAAGTAAGCTTATTTCTCTTGTTCATTCATTTCTTCATCAACTTTGTATGGTGGGCCATCATATACCATTTTACATGTCATGCAACCACAGACTGAAACTAACAGCTTCATCACATATGAGCAGATGCTCCCTACTCATTCTGCAGGGATGGGACACATTTAAATACTGTTGACTGATCCCTGCTACACAAAGGCTTGCTATGTTGGCAAGGGAGAGGGTTGGGCACTGGACAATACACTGCTTAATACCTTGCTGTAATTTCACCATTAAAGATGTACATGGAACAGGTAAAGTGCACAGATCATAGCTTTCACTCTGTGAGGGAAGTAAAAGCTTATAGTGGATAATTATAGTTGAACCACTATGTATTGACTTCTGAGGGTGAAAGGGATGGTGATACAGGTAATAGTTTGTAATGCCCACCCATGCTCCACCACAGGCGTCTTTCAAGAATCATGATCTCTGCATTTGTGGGTCCATTTTCTATTTCACAGAATTACTCAAGGATTAGTAATGTGTGCAAGGCAGTGGTGCTGGGACACTGAGGTGTTGCAGGTACACAAAGCAGGCTATTTTGATTCACTCTCCTGTAACAGACAAAATAAATTGACAAGAGAGATGTTTCATACAGGCTGAAAACAGGCTAGCTCTGTGAATTGCTAAAAGCAGGAAGAAATTCAGAGATTCCTGGGACGTTCAAATGCGGTGGCTCTGATCCTGGCTCTGCACAGCATGCACAGCAAATGGGTACATGAGCTGACTTTTCTGAGCCAGTTTACGTGATAAAACAGATCATCCTTGCCAAATCTCTGTCTGTCAGGCTAAAAGTAAAATAAAATAATTCCTATGGTGCACCATGCTACCACATGTATCTTGGGTGTGTGCAGAAGCAGCCCTCATTAATGAAATGGTACAGTAAGATATTACCATTCATCTCCTTGAACGTGTAAGCCTCACTTTTTAAGATGCAGAATAAGAAGTGTTTACTTATATCAAACCAGATGAGCAATTATTTATGCTTTAGTTGTGACTCTCCAAAATGTTAAAACTCTTGGTAATAAAAGTTGTATTAAAACTGTCCGCTACATAGAGATCCAATGCCTTCTTAACAAATGCAGGTGCGTATTTGTTTTCAACTATTTCTGATCAACCTCAGCTTTCCTAAGACCATGTAGCACAGCAGAGACATACAAGCTTCAGAGAAAATTCTCGTTCTGATTTCAAAAGACTTATGATTTGCCAGCCTTCCAAAGTCCAAATGCAAAACTCTAAGTTAAATCAGTGCTAGAAAGAAAACATGTTTGGGGGAAACCAGCATGAGGCTTACGAATCAGTTCTCAAATCCTATGCTCCTGTTTCACTCAGAATAGGTCCTTTCAGTACTTATTATTTCAATAAATAAAAATTATATTTCCTTACTGTACCTTCATTTAACATTTTAATGAACCAAACAGTAAGCATTATAAGAGCATTTGAGAATTATATATGTATATTTTTCCTTTATTATTGTGTGGTTGTAAAAAACAAGTATGTACCGGGAATTATAGCCTCACAGTCTTGAGCAAATTTGAATGCAGTAGGCTGCTATAGATATAAAATATTAATATGATATATGATCTTTTTTTTTTTCAGTGAGAACAGGCATTTGTGAAGCTGGTAAGCAAGGAAATAACAGTTCATTTAATCCTTTCTGTCTAGTCCGAGTCTTCTTCAATCAGAAAACTGGGACATATATCTCAGGATGAGAAACCTAACATTGAAGTCCTCTATCATTACGATTCCCGGTAAGATTTATTTACATCTGCAGGCTTATTTTAAGTGTGGAGCTAACTTTCTAAAAAATAATATAAGCCATTTGGAAAGTATGACCGGAAGCCAAGGTATTATATTTTGATTGAAACATTGTCCCTTCATTTTAAGACCTAAAAAAGACAATGCAATAGTAAAAATGATCAAATGTGGTCTCCAGACTTCCTTTCTATCCCCAAACAGCCTACTGTTTTCTAAATTGGGTGATCTGAAAAATTCTACCACACGGAAATGTTGCTTCCCATCTAAATTTCTTTAATATTAATTCATCACTTCTACTTTCTCTCTGAAACAGGCCAAATTCACAGAATCACAGGATGGTTGGGGTTGGAAGGGACCTCTGGATGCCATTTTGTCCAACCCCCCTGCTAAAGCAGGGCCACCTAGAGCCAGTTGGCCCGGACTAGGCTTTTGAATGTCTCAAAGGAGGGAGACTCCACAACCTCTCTGGGCAACCTGTGCCAGTTCTCGGTCTCCCTTACAGTGAAAAACTGTTTCCTGATGTTCAGAGGGAACCTCCTGTGTTTCAATGTGTGCTCATTGCCTCTGGTCCTGTCACTGGGCACCACTGAAAAGAACCTGGCTCCATCCTCTTTGTACCCTCCCTTCAGGTATTTATATACATTGATGAGATCTCCCCTCAGCCTTCTCTTCTCTAGGCTGAACAGTCCCAGCTGTCTCAGCCTTTCCTCATAGAAGAGATGCCCCAGTCCCCTAATCATCTTCGTGCCCCTTTGCTGGAGTCTCTCCAGTATGTCCATGTCTCTCTTGTCCTGGGGAGCCCAGCACTGGACACAGTACTGGTTAGGTGTGGCCTCACCAGTGCTGAGTAGAGGGGAAGGATCACCTCCCTCAACCTGCTGGCAGCACTTAGTCTAATGCAGCCCAGGATACCATTAGCCTTCTTTGCAGCAAGGAAACATCGCTGGCTCATGTTCAACTTGGTGTCCAGGACCCCCAGGGCTTTTTTTACCAAGCTACTTTCCAGCTGGGTTGCCCCCAACATGCATTGGTGCATGGGGTTGTTCCTCCCCAGGTGCAGGACTCTGCACTTCCCCTTGTTGACCTTCATGATGTTCCTGTCAGCCCGTTTCTCCAGCCTGTCAGGGTCCCTCTGGATGGCAGCACAACCCTCTGGCGTATCAACCACTCCTCCCAGTTTAGCGTCATCAGCAAACTTGCTGCAGGTACACTCTGCCCCATCATTGACCCCTGGGGTACATAGCTAGTTACTGGCCTCCAGCTAGACTTCATGCCACTGATCACCACCCTCTGGGCCCAGCCATTCAGTTTTCAATCCACATCAGAATATAGCCCTGATATGGATAAAATGTGATAACCCAGGCAGTTTGTTGCACTTATAATGCTAGGACTGCACTTACAACACTAAAAATACCAATGGATTTAATTCCTTCTTGTTTTCCAAGGTTCTCCCTGGAATAATTTATCATTTCTGTAAATTCAAAATTAGCGGACATATCCATGTGCTGACTTAAGTATTTGCATAGGTATTTTTCTGAATATACTTCTCAGACTGGATATTAAAGTTTCAATTTGTCTCTTGCTTGTATTGATTTTACCTATTGACAACTCCTTGAAAGGAGGATTGGGTCCTCAGTATGGATAATTTTTTATTTTGTAGAAAAAAACTATAAGCAAGTTATCTAGTTGAAATTTCCTAATCTACACGTAAGTGTATTTCAAAAAGTCGTCTTGTATATGTTGATTGTTTCTGTAATACTAATCTATGTTCATAGCTGTATACTGTTTTAAACTAAAGTGGAAATAGTAGAATACCTAATAAAATCTTTTACTTAAAATGTTGAATCCCATAATTTTGTAACTTCAATTTCCAACATCCAGATTGTGAATGACGTGACATTCAAGAGGTCTTCTGACATTTCTGGAGGAATTTATAAACTTTAAACAGAGATCACGAAGAAAAGCAAAGCATCACATTGCGCACAGCATATTACTCATTGTTCTTGCCCGTGGTCAGAGAACAATACCTAACAGATGTCTTGCATAATAGCCCCAATCTTGATTTAAGACAACAAATGATAGCTTATCTACAGCTTCCTATAGTATTATTCTTCAAACCTGTTCATCATAATTTCTTATTTGAATCTTTTCTCCTCATAGTCTCCCTCCCACCTCTGGCTAGTTTTTGGTCCCCTTCCCATTCCAAATTCCACTTCTGTTTCCCTCCAACCTTCTCCCTCCTTCTCCCTTTCTGGAGCTCCTCTGCCTCACTTTCCTCACATCCTCTACTGTCCCAAGTCTTCACATTCAAGTCTTCATAAAAATCTTTCTTCTTCTTTTTCCTTCTGGCTCTCTTGCCCTAACTTTTAATATTTAAGAACAAGCTTTCTGACTCTTAGATGTGAGGCAATAGGGGAAGACAGCCTCTGCTTTCGGTGCTTTTTTTTCCTGAAAAAAGAAGAATTTAACATGGTTGGTTAGCAGGGCATGTAGAAAAATATCATAGTAAGAAAAGTGCTCATTGCGGTTTCTGTTTTTCACAAGAAGTTATTCAAAATCTGTGTAGTGAATGACTCAATGAAAGAGTTAAAGTCTGGCTTGACAGAAGCATCTGTCAAAGATAGATAAAGGGTGTGAATAGAACAGCTACTTTTATGATAAACAAGTGTGTTTTCCCTAAGAATAATAAAAAACTTGGGTGATATGATCTGGTACTGTATCACGTTGCACTCAAATCTAGACAGTGGTCTCATGTGGCTGTCCCTCACACCAAATGTGAGGTTTGTCACAGCAGTGAAACAGAAGGAAAGTTGAATGCTGCAGAATGACCCGTCTAAGCAATCTTTATAACCTTGGACATCTTCAAATATAAACAAGAAATGCAATGCAGACTGCAAGATATGTCTTCATTCCAAAAATCTTATTTAATCAATACCTAAAGACAGATATCATTTCCTCATATATATTATCAGCTACCACATATAAAATAAAGATTATAGCTGCAAATTGATAAGTCTGTTAAACAACTAAACCGGTCAAATTTAGGCAAAAATATATCTGACATAAATGACCTCTCTACCATATTCCAAAGCCCAAAGCAAGCGACAGAAAACAACTCGGGAAAGGTCATCAAAATTTGTTGTTTTACTGAATATAGGCAAGAGTTCGTACTGCTCTCTAATCCCTTTCTTGAACACCTGAAATATTTCATTTACAGTATTCCTCTGATTTTATCTGGAATGTGGAAACCCAGGATAAATAATCCTAGTCTGAGTGATGTAAACTTGATAAGAGCAATATTCAATTGAAAACAAGGTCTATATAATACTTTCTATATGACACACCCTTAGTCACTTTAACAACATTGACAGGCCAGGCTATCGCTGGTATTCAAAATAGAATTCCCATTAAAAGTAACTGGAATTTTAAACATGGATCAACGATGCAGCCCATGAAATCACAAAAATATTCAGTAGGAGTAAGATCTCTGAACTTGATCTTTGTTGCCCAAAGGACAACTTATAACCATCTTTACAACCTGAACTGAGAACAATTCCATAAGCTAGTCTTGAAATTAAGACTATAGTAGATGATCATCACAGTAAATGGCACAGTATGAGTCACTGTTTTTTGATAAAAATCTGAGAAAATACAGGATTTATTCCTTTTTGTTTCCTTCATGTTTCAAAACTGCATTATGCTGACATTTTTGTCAAATGTTTACTGAGAAATCTGTGGACTTCTAATCCTTTCATCTCACATAGCTTTTCCAGTTAGAAAGACTATTATCTTTGCATTTTCTATTACATGATACATGTTTCTTAGCCCAGAAATGCCTTCTTTTGTTCAACATGTAATTTTTCTTCCCACTTCATTATTATATTACTTATTTTCCTCCCCATTTGTAATATCTATCCATAGCCTCCCAGCATTTCAGGTAATTTCTCTGTTATGTTCTTAATAATAGTCCAAAATGGCAATATCAGAAATCAAGGACTATGATTTTTAGTATCAATCTTGATCAGCTTAATAATAAGCATTGCTGCCAAAAGGTGGTTTCAGGATGAGAAAGTTCAAGTGCCAAGAGATAATGGCTTATGATATAAATTACCCCTCAGTTTAACAAGAATTTTATCAGATTGTAACAGTCTTTTTCATGCTTGATTTCTCCTGTAATCAAAGCACCCTGAAGGAAACACCACATTTTGTTCTGCACTAACAAACGGATGATAAGAAAAACAAAACAGAGAAAAGGAAAAGAAGGGAGCACAAAGCAAACTTTGATGCATTATTTTTAGAGATCTCTGTTTCAGTTTTTCAGATAATCTCCATTCATCTTCCTCAACGGCTTTCAAAAAGGGAAATCTACGATTTGCACATTTTTGCTCCCATATGGAACAGTCACAGAGTGACCACCAGAAATGCACTCACTGGAGGAGGCTGGTGCTGCACTGCTGTAAGGTAAATGGATTTACATTTGCAAGGATACAATGCACTGCTGTAACTGTAAAAGGTGATAAAAAATTAACTTTAAAGGAGGTAAATAGCACCACACATTATTGGGTTTCTAATGGGAAGACTGCATAAAGATATCAGCATTTTAAAAACATTTATCCTTAATGGACCATTGATATGCTGGATGAATTTCTGCTATCAACAACTCTTGTGCAATCCCATTATGACTAATAGGGTTGCAATACTTTAACCTAAACGCAGATTTGAGGCAGTATGGTAAGGAAGATTTCGCTCTTTTTTTCATTTAACAAGATACCATGGCAATCTAATCTAGCTCCACTTGTTCCAGTGAAGAAGGTCCTGATTTTCACCAGTCTGATAGACGAAATGAAGGCAATTTGCATAACTGTCATTCTGTGCAATTTTGTAATTTGAAAAGAACACTTTTTTTACATAAATTATCAAGGAAGTATGTTTCTCCACTGAGTATCCTGACTCTGAAATACGTATTGGAAAAATTACAACAATAAGTTGTAATTAAACAAGTTATTACCTTAAAAAGTGGTTTTAAGTTCAGACATTTATGAATATTGGTTGAACTTTGTCGTGGTTTAACCCCAGCCAGCAAAAATAAACCCCACGCAGCCGCTCGCTCACCCCGACCCCCCGGTGGGATGAGGGAGAGAATCGGGAGGGCACAAGTAGGAAAGCTCCCAGGTTGAGATAAAAACAGTTTAATAATTGAAATAAAACGAAGTAGAACAGTAATAATAACAGTGAGAACAACAACAATAACAGAATACACAAAGCAGGCGATGCACAACGCAACTGCTCACCAACCGCGTGTCACGAACGGTGGGCGAGCCGCCCCCCCCCCCCGGCTTTTATACTGAGCATGATGTCACATGGTATAGAATACCCCATTGGCCAGCTGGGTCCACCACCCTGGCTGTGCTCCCCCGTCCCGGTGCAAGCACCACCCAGCAACAGCCAAAGCATCAATGGGCCATCAACGCTCCTTTCACACCGAACCCAAAACACAGCACACCCCCAGAAGCTACTGGGAAGAAAGTTAACCCTGTCCCAGCCGGAACCAGGACAAACTTATTGGCTTGTTTCAAACAAGTGAAAAAGAGACAAACTTCAGAGTAGTTGATATGGTTTACTTAAAAATTTTCCTAAAAGTGAGGCATTTTAAATCTAGCTCCTGAATACCCTGGGGATGTTGACAAGTTCCGCAAGATAGAGCGGGGATTGATATATACCCACCTCACTTGTTATTGGGACAGTATCCAAAACACAGACCTTTGCATTTACTAAATATTCCAGGGGCAAACCAGTTAAGTTTGGCTGAAATAGTTCTTCTGGATTTTCATAGTACTGCCACTGATTTAAAAAAAAAAAAAAAAATTACATTTTTAAGGAGCCTACTGAGAAGCTCTGAAAGCAAGCTGAAACTGTATAAAAAATTATGAACAGATTATCCATCTCTGTCACCGTGTTTTGGGAGCACCATTTAGAAATGAACTATTATATAGCCAGTTGCAGTTTTGGATCTTACGTTCGGAAGCCTGACCTGGAAATACCTGAATCTAAATCAAGTCACTGAAATAAAAAGGAATAAACCAATAGAAATCTTGAGGTAGGCTCAGAGAGATTTACAGCCAGTTTTCCATAAATCAAGTTAACATTTTATATTTGCTTATAGTAACAGAGAATCTTCTTATCAAAAGTATACAATAATCACATGATATGCATGATATTTACGACGTATAACATATTGAAAGATATTTATGTACAGTTGTAATAATCTTGTTTCCCTGGACACTTTGAGAGGCTGTAGAGGTCCAGGTGACTAACAGCGTATCTGAATACATGAGAAGATTATATCTACAGCAGTAAGCGAGAAGGCTTTCTGTGAATAACAAGCAAGCTTTTCTATCACAGATTTTGATCACCAGATGTAGCTCCCTTGTCATAAGGGAAACAAAGAGAATGCAACACTGTGCTAGGTACTAGCTATGAGGGCTTGGAGAATCTACACAAGAGCGCAGTTCAATATGTTGATAAATGACCTGGAAGGAGGAGTGAATAGAATGATGAAAAATCTTGCAAAAGATACAATATTTTTCAGGATAGTCAAGTCTAAAGCTGAGTGAAGAATCTCATGATATTGAGTGGCAAAATGAGCAGACAACAGTCATTGTTAAGAAGCAAACTTGAATAAATGTATTCCAAGTAGATCTATTCAGTGATATGTTCTCAGCTATCATGTTGTTGCCAGATCTCTGAGAACATCAGCTCAGTGTTGCATGACAGTCAAAATGGCAAAGAGATTATGAGGTGTTATTAAAAACGGAAAAGATAAATAGAAAATATCATGCTGCTCCTGTGTAAATGCATGGTACACCATTTCCTTTAACATAGTATGTGGTCTTTCAGAAGATACACCAAAATGTGAACGGGGATAAAAGAGGCAAAGACGCTGCTCAGAATCACAGCTACTGTGAGAATTGTAGAGCCTTTTTCAGCATGGAAAACAGGAGGAAGGCTAAGGCATCATGAATAGCATATCAGATATGGATAGTAAGGTTCACATAAGATTGACTTGGTGGTGCACTACACAATTGTCAGGTAGCAGATTCAATACAAACTTGAGGAAGTACCTTTTCATACAACTCATAATTTAATTGTGGACTTTCTTGCAGTAGGATTCTGTGGGGACCAAAACAGGGTCCCCAAACACCCCCCCAACACTCAAAAGGAGATTGGGTAAATTAGCAGATATGTAGCTATTAAGCAAGCAGTTTGAACAGTCTCTGGCTCAGGCAGGATCTAAACTACTACCTGTGGGGAAATTTTAAGAGGGAAGAGATCAGTCTGTTCATGTAATCCTAAATGACTCACTGATGGTCAGAGAAAAGACATTTCAAGTCATCTGAAACAGGACTCCAGGTTATATAAACCAGTATTCTGCATGTAGTAAATCAGCTCACATTGCTATGCCTGTATAAAAGATATCTATGTACTTAGCATAATAAAATTAAGAGGGTTGTTTGGTGTTGGTTGGGGTTATGTTTTTGTTGTTGTTGTTGTTGTTGGTTGTTGTTGTTGTTGTTATTAATGTTGCCACCTGAATAGAAAGTCAGCATTTCTGACAGGGACCTAGACCATAGTGTTGTAAAATTAGTGTTTGTTCTATTTTGAGGGTGCTCACAAGCCATGTCCGGGACAACCAGGGGATCAGGCCCAGCCAGCACGGGTTCATGGAAGGCAGGTCCTGCTTGACCAACCTGATCTCCTTCTATGACCAGGTGACCCGCCTAGTGGATGAGGGAAAGGCAGTGGATGTGGTCTACTTGGACTTCAGTAAGGCCTTTGACACTGTCTCCCACAGCATTCTCCTAGAGAAGCTGGCGGCTCACGGCCTAGACAGGTGCACTCTTCGCTGGGTAAAAAACTGGCTGGACGGCCGAGCCCAGGGAGTTGTGGTGAACGGAGTTAAATCCAGTTGGCGGCCGGTCACGAGCGGTGTTCCCCAGGGCTCAGTACTGGGGCCGGTCCTGTTCAATATCTTTATCAATGATCTGGACGAGGGGATCGAGTGCTCCCTCAGTAAGTTTGCAGACGACACCAAGCTGGGCGGGAGTGTTGATCTGCTGGAGGGCAGGAAGGCTCTGCAGAGGGACCTGGACAGGCTGGATCGATGGGCCGAGGCCAACTGTATGAGATTCAACAAGGCCAAGTGCCGGGTCCTGCACTTCGGCCACAACAACCCCAGGCAACGCTACAGGCTTGGGGAAGAGTGGCTGGAAAGCTGCCCAGAGGAAAAGGACCTGGGGGTGCTGGTTGACAGCTGGCTGAACATGAGCCGGCAGTGTGCCCAGGTGGCCAAGAAGGCCAACGGCATTCTGGCCTGTATCAGAAATAGTGTGGCCAGCAGGAGCAGGGAGGTGATCGTGCCCCTGTACTCGGCACTGGTGAGGCCGCACCTCGAATCCTGTGTTCAGTTTTGGGCCCCTCACTACAAGAAGGACATGGAGGTGCTGGAGTGTGTCCAGAGGAGGGCAACGAAGCTGGTGAAGGGCCTGGAGCACAAGCCTTATGAGGAGCGGCTGAGGGAACTGGGGTTGTTTAGCCTGGAGAAGAGGAGGCTGAGGGGAGACCTCATCGCGCTCTATAACTACCTGAAAGGAGGTTGTAGCGAGGTGGGTGTTGGTCTCTTCTGCCAAGTAACTAACGATAGGACAAGAGGAAATGGCCTCAAGTTGCGCCAAGGGAGGTTTAGATTGAACATTAGGAAAAATTTCTTTACTGAAAGAGTGGTCAGGCCTTGGAACAGGCTGCCCAGGGAAGTGGTGGAGTCACCATCCCTGGAGGTATTTAAAAGACGTGTAGATGAGGCCCTTAGGGACATGGTGTAGTGGGCATGGTGGTGTTGGGTTGACGGTTGGACACGATGATCTTAGAGGTCTTTTCCAACCTGTATGATTCTATGATTCTATGATTCTATGATTTAGGGAAGTTTGGGTGTTTGGTACAGCTGAAACCCTGCAGAATGAGTTTTCTCTCATTTGTCTCCATTAAGTGGGCTTGGAATAATGGAAATGACCATATACAGAAAGAAGAAATTCAGGCAGGAGAGAGTCATATTAGTTGTGGAAGCCAATATGGCACAGTTTGGGGATGGAAAAGGAAAGAAAGGACAATATAGTTTTGTGGAAGGGGAGGAGAAGACAATATCCATTAGTGTTGTGCTGGTTTTGGCTGGAATACAGTTAGTAGCTAGTATGGGGCTATGTTTTGGATTTGTGCTGGAAACAGTGTTGATAACACAGGGATGTTTTCGTTACTGCTGAGCGGTGCTTACACAGAGTCAAGGCCTTTTCTGCTTCTCACCCCACCCCACCAGCGAGGAGGCTGGGGGTGCAGAAGAAGTTAGGAGGGGACACAGCCGGGACAGCTGACCCCAACTGACCACATGACGTCATGCTCAGCATATAAAGCTGGGGGAAGGAGGAGGAAGGGAGGGACATTTGGAATGATGGTGTTTGTCTTCCCAAGTAACCGTTAGGCATGATGGAGCCCTGCTTTCCTGGAAATGGCTGAATGCCTTCCTGCCGAAGGGAAGTAGTGAATGAATTGCTTGCTTGCATGGCTTTTGCTTTACCTATTAAACTGTCTTTATCTCAGCCTATGAGTTTTCTCACTTTTACTCTTCAGATTCTCTCCCCCATCCCACCAGGGGCGAGTGAGCGAGCGGCTGGGTGGTGCTTAGTTGCCAGCTGGGGTTAAACCATGACAGTGTAGAACCAATCACAAAGAAAGTCAAAGATGTGAACTGAGCCAGAAAGTCTCCAGGATTGATAAGCAAGCTTGATTAGGCCAGAAAACTTAAGTCCAGCTTTTAGGACAGTAGTCCAGAAACAATATTAAAACTCAGACAAAGGAATGTGTGTAGTGTTTGCTTATTTTTGTTTTAATTTGTGTGTCTGCAGGGTGAGATACACCATCTCTTTAGAATTCAGTGCAATGATAACAAAACTATGCATGCACAGGCCTGGGGCACTCACCTCCAGCAATGACTTTGAGAGTTGTGGAACGTTGCAAACTCAATGACAACATCCAAGCTCTTGGGGAGGGAGGATCCAAACCTAAAGAATATGCCTACTGATATGAAACCTCATTCTGTTCCTAGAGACCTATGATCTCAACACATACTGATCCCACTGGACTGACTAACATGGCAATTAGATGAGGGTATATACTGACAACTTGGATCTGAGCACCTCTTTTGGTTAAGCAAATGCTAAACTTAACTGGCATGACAAAAACCAAAGAAGTTTACCTGCAGTCTATTATGTCAACTTAAAGAAGTTTAGTTATTCCAAATTATATAGCACCATTATCAAGTTATTAACTGTATCTGTGCTAAAAAGAGTTATTACTTATTGTTATTCAGCTCCACTTCTATTGCATTACTTCCAAAAAAAACCCCAAACCAAAACCTACCCAACAAAAATATCCACTATACGGATATTAGAGGAAAAAGAGCAAATATGCTGTTTTCCTCAGACACACACTTTGTAGGATCTTTTAACCCAGTTTGCCCAGTTTCTAAATAGCAAGCATTGATCCGTATACTATTACAACCCATGACCTCACCCATGTTTCAGCCCATTGGCTTACAATGAGCAAACCAAGTAATTGAACACAATCTCAGTGGCAAAACAGCATGAAGAACATTAGAAAAACTGACCCCTTCTCTCCACTCTCACCTCAACAGTCTATAAAATTTATAGGAAAGTTCATCAGTTTCTGCAATGCATTCCTCAAGGAGCACGAGGGTTACTGAACTCTGTCTTTAGCCACTTGGTGAATTCTACAGTACTCTCCATGAGAGCTCCTCTCTTCTGTCCTACTTGTTGAAGCATGCAACCTGCCTTACTCTGCAGGGGTTTATGATGTTACTGAGCCACTGCTGTGTAGTGGAGCATTCTGAAGATCTAAAGTGCAGCATTAAAAGAAAAAAAGAAAGAAGGCAAATAAAAAAATCCCCTGATTCAGAAAGCTTTAGGCTGAATTCACTTACTTTTCCATGGCACATGTGGAACACAGGCACATATACAATAAAAACTCCATATAGTCAAAATGGGAAGAAAAATGTTAGCACAAAGAAGCTCAATTTTTTTCTAAACGAGCAACAAAGGTTAGCCAACATAATTATTATTATTTCTTCGTACCTGCTATGGACAGTGTCCCCATGCACATCTCTGTAATATTAACTAAGTTTTATTGTGATATTCCAAAAGATTATTTATACTGGTGAGCTACATGCACTGTATTTTAAAAGTGATACTAAGTAAAATACTTGTATATAGTTAACTTTTTTCTGCCAAGTTATTGCTGGGAATGAAGAATCAAAAGGGGAAAAGAAAAGTCAGAAATCTTTAGGTTGGACCTGCTCTTCTGACATAAATTATTTTGTTATTCTCTCCAGCTTATAAGGATTCCCAAACAGCGTCTTTGGTGGGTGAGTGCAGGGAGACAGAGAAAGAAGGATCTTGCTGTTTTTTTTTTTTTTCTCCTTTTCTCAGCGATAGTAGCAGCTTCTCTCAGCTCCACAAGGAATGATGTACATGTATATATGAAGAAATATAACCTTCTCTGCTCCCCCCCACCCCCTATTTTATTCCCTATTGTCAGACTCATATTCTAATACTCTAAAATCACTTCACAACCACCAAACACACACTCACATGCATTGCCACCAGACCTCCCTACATACAAGCTGTTCCTGCCCAGACTTGGAGCAGGATGAGGAGCTACTAGGATTTGCATGTGGCAAAAAGTCACATCTAGTCAGGTAATTGTTGTTAACTACCCAGCAGACCCCTCTGGTCAAGTGCTCTGGCCTGTGCCTTCTCCGCAAATGGGTTGTGACAGGGTAGCTGTGTAAATGGTATGTATATATTTGATGTTCATGGAAGACTATATTTCCCTATTTTCTCTGCCTGTGGTTGTCTGGGTTTCTTTGAGAAACAGCCAGGTAGGCTGAGCTGGTAATTAGTCTGAGAGACAAAGGCTAATTGCCCAATTATCTTAAGGAAGACAGCTGGGAAAGTTAGCATCCAGAGCCAATTGGAACAGGTTTGTGTTTAAGAACAGATTCCAGACTGTTATGCTGCATAAATGCTCTTCCCTTGACAAAAGTTCTTTCAAGTTATAATAAAATCTCTCTCTTTAAAAAAATAAAGAACAAAAAACCCACAAAACTAAAATATTGTATTTTGTATAGGTCAGTTATTCAGCCTACATGTGATGTTATTAAACTATTCCCTTAGCTATCTAACCAAAATACACTTTTGAGAAATTCAAAGTGCATCTACAAAAATGTTTTAGTGAGAATTAAGAGTTTGCTTTTGAAATGAATGTCCTGATTGTTCTCCCTTGTAACACTTTGTGGCGCACTCTCGGAGCATGCAGACTGGATGTGTTTCAGATTAAACTAAATTGAAAGATTATCTATGGAATTGTGCTTAATACCCTCCAACTACTAACAGGCATTCAACCTACAAGACCAGACTAGAGATACTGTGAAATAAAAACCTTATAAATGTACATACCGTGAATATCAGGTCCTCAGCACCAATTGTTTTGCTGCACAAATCTACTTATATATGTAAGAGCAAATAGTGTTGCTATTTGCAAATGTATGCATAACATCAGAGCCTCTGACTTGGTTTCCTGTTCTTAATTGTACTCTAGAGTAATCTTTTATTTCTATTGAGAGTAGATACTACATAGGGAGATAAACCTTAGTAGGTTAAAATAAACCTTTGTGGATATCCCTATTGCTTTTTATTCTTAAAAATAAACTTCTACATTTTAGAAAGTTTTATCTCTTTTCATCTTAATTTTCATCACCAAATTGCTGTTAATTATGCATTAATGCATTGTTACATTAATATATAAATATATCTGTATTTTATATATCCAGTATAGCAGACATACCAAGCTTATTTTAGATCATACAAGACTTTCAAGCTCTTCTGCAGTTTTCAGCAAGAACATCCTGCACATTTTTTTCTGGTGAGAAAGCAAGAGATGCACAAGGTAAAAACAGGATTGTAGAAGCTGTTTTCAGTAGCTGAGCCCTAAGATGATATTTTTTAGTGGTAAGTTTAAAAACAGAAACGACATTCACTAGCCTAGTATACATTTTTTTAATTGGGTTTGCAAGAACACACTACTAAATTTTATTAGATAGTTACTTTTCACGTTGCCAGCAGGAGATCTTTATGAAATATTACAATAAAAATGTGTTTCGTCAAGAAGCAGTAATGTAATAAAATGCATCACTAGTTTTGATTGCATTGATAGCTTGTAGGAAGAAAAGTCCCTTTAGGGAGATGTGCTTTGTGTTCATAAGGAGTAAGAAAGACTCTATTTTGCAGTGCATTAAAATCATGGGAGCCATTAGGTTTGTATAATAAAAATCTTGTAAACACTGATAGTTTTATGGTTAGTCTTTTCAACAGCTGTTTTGTATAAGAATCTATGGATGCTTGAAGTCATAACACTTTTTGAAAGGACTATATTAGCTATTTATTAACTCAACCTATATTTTCACTCCCCTAACTTAGATAACCATGAATAGTGTTCCAATTTCAATCAATTGTAATAAAAAGTTATTTTCAATTGTGTAATAAGAAACAATTTTGGAGGGTCCATTGACTTTAGAACATGGATATTATTTTCTAGTGAGGATACAGAAACAAAGAGACAAGCAGAATGTGAAAAAAAACTTTAAACAAGCAAAAAAAAAAAATTAGTGTCAGTTGAAAGAAGCAAATATATATGATTGCTCAAGACAGTAGGACAGATTAAATGCAGATGGATACAGTTAAAATAAATTGTATCATAGTTTTGTTTAAAGTGTCTTACTGTCCATCTGCAGTAATTCCTATAAATCTATGGACTCAAGTTGAAGGACAGCATTCAGTTTATCTGGAAATAGTTACCTGATTTGGTTAGAAGGCCTCTTTTGTGTGATATTAATAGACTTTGAGGGTTTAAATAGCATGAGAGGGATGGGATAATTGTACTGGAGAGAAGACAGAGATTTATGAAAAACTTGAATGGAAATCTAATTCAATGGATTTAGTTAATCCAGTAAAGGATAAAACTCCACAGTGGGACTGCAAGGACATAGCTGTAGGAATGTTTACATTTTCATATTTTTTAACAATGATTGATGACAATTTTAAGAGTTTTATTCTTTTCTTCCTTCTGCCCATACAATGATATTTAAAAGTAAAGCCATTAAAGAAAATGAAGAATCCTTCCTATTCTTCAACAGCAAAGACAAATCAGTATTAATTAAATGGAACATGTGGGACTGAAGTTTCTCTGTAGAGAAGAACTGCAATTTGAGTCTGTGTTAACTCCCATTAGCCAATGAATATGTTTGAGTTCTGTAGTCAAACATATTTTCTTTCCTAACTTTCCCCAGGGTAAACATTCATTTAGTTTAATTTTTGTAATCATTTCACCTAGACCTTCCTTGGTCCTTGTGCCTTCACTAGGTACAAATGAACAATCTCATCTCTCTACTACGTGCAACTTTATGCTAATTTTTCCTCCAAAAAAAACCCCAAAGAGAAAAGAGAGGGTTTTGTGACCAGGAAGTTCTCCTAAGAGAAAAACAGATCCAAGTGCTGAGGATGCTTAATGAAAAGCATTTGTAAAACTTTTGTCTAAGCTCTAGCAGTTGATCCCGCTGGTGTCTGCTCAAGTTCTAAAGCTGGTGGTAGCCAAGTTCTGATGCACCAGATTTCTTCTCTTACTTTTCCTTTTTCATCAGCCACCATAAAAATAAAGAAGTTTTCTCTCCCTGCTCTTTAAAAAAAATCCATAGAAACAGGCAAACAAAAAGCAAATGAAGCTTCTACACCAATGTTTAAAAGAAAGGACAGAAAGAGAAGGCAGCTGTATCAAAATGTTTCAAAGTTTGTTTTCTAATAAGGTTTTTTCTTCAGAATCCTAGTAGAGAAACAAAAAGACTTCAGTAAAGAGGCCTGTAAATTGTCTTTTGAGTAAAAGGCCTGTGTTTACAGATGTGGTGTTGACAGCATCGGAAAATTCATGTTGGGGAAGAAGCTGCCTGGGCGTTGAACCTTTTCTCCTACGTGCTGAGAAAACCTCTGCTCCTTAGTATCTCAGCTACGAATATGGCCAATGAATGCCCTTAGCCCAATGAATGCTTTTGAATGCCCCTAGAGGGAGATACTCACCTAAGTTTCAAACTCAAACTAAATGAACACACAAAATCTCCTTCTGGAGGTGTTCAAAACCACCAGCTTGTTCTCATCAGCTCTACAGGTAATACAATACTCTAGAAGAAAACAAAAGTCCTTCACTGGACACCAAGACTGTAGGTGTAAGTTGACTGTTCAATGCACATGAACTCAAATCCACTTAAATAATGAATTTTACCTGAAAAATTATCAGCGATACACATTCTTGTGGCTTAGATTTTACTGTTGTAGGTAAAAATAATTTAAAATGTGTGAGATCATTAGTTTTAAAATCACAGTTTTATTACAGCTACTTTCCTTTTTTTTTCCCCTTTCATTCACCTCCTTATTTCTTTACGTCTCTACTAATTTACTCTTGTTGAAGATTAAATGTTGTTTTTCACCATGTTCTCATTTTAAACCCTACATTCTAATACCACTAAAAGGAGACTTCATGAAGCAAGCCCCCACATAAAACATTCACTCTATTTGCTGGTGTTTCAAGCATTAAATTAATATTCTTGAAGTTCATTCATTAAGTCCCTAACCTGTAATTAGGATTCAGGCCATGCTGCTGCTTAGACAGGAAAAAGAAATCAGTCCACAGAGAAAGGCACCTTTTCATTTGCATCCAATCAGGGAGAGCAAACACACTCCAAAAAGGGTTTCTGTAGCATATAGATATAATTATTATGAAAGAAAAGGGAAAAAGAACTTGGAACCTTAATGAACGTGAAATAGGGTGTTTTAGCCTTGAGAACTCTCTGCAGCAATGTTACTTTTCTTAGTATGAATCCTATTGACCAAAACTTGGCAATAGAGGACAAAAACGTTTTTCCATAATTTATCTAGTGTGCTTCATTATATTCTAAAATGTCTAAATGTTCTAGTTTATTACAGCTGGTAGATCCATGCAAGTGAAGGGCAAGATAGTATTTCCTACCAACATGCAAGCAAGCAACAAGATCACGGCAGCCATATTAGAAACAAACCAAACCAAACCAAACCCAAAACAACAAACCAACCCTTTGAAGTATTACAGGGATGAAGAACATTATTAGAATGGCAGTCACTAGCACCCTTGGAGGTAAGATCATCCAAATATTTCCAATATACAACATGGAAAAATGAAAAATTTTATTTGCTGCAGGGAATGCTATTAAACTAAGTTACATCTGAATAGGCTGAATCCTGCTCTTAGTTAACATTCCTGAAGTTCTGTGAGCTCTACTGATATCTGATGGTTGTTCAAGTGTTTTTATAAATCAGATCACTTAAATAGTTTTAGTGATCTAATTTTAGACTTCTGGAAATCTTGGTTAGAATATAATAGTGAAGATTGCTCAGCTGCTGTTAGCTTATGAATTGCTTTTTGTCAATAGGTTTTGTCAATAAACAGCAGGGTGGTGTTAATTTTAACAGAAGAAGGTGATGTGCAAAACTAAGTCTTCATAGTAGTGACCAATCCAAATAGCTAAGTCTTGCTTAACAGATCTTAAAATATATATTGGCAATTTCTCTTAGCTAGTTGGTTTACTAGCTGAAGTAGTAACTTTTATGTCTTGTATATTGTAAAACAGAACTGAATACCTTAGATCCTGCGGAACAATTAGTTTTCCCAACAATGTTGCCCTTAGGGATTCACATCTTCTGCCTTTTCCAGGGAACTCCACACAGGTTCCCTCTTAAATCCATCTGCTACCCTGCTCAGTAGGACCATAGACATTCAAATGATAAGGTTATTATCCTTTCTGAGAAGAACCCACAATAGAGCTAAAATCAAAGAAATTTATCTCAGCACTTTATCTACTTTTAGATCTATAGGCCATTCTGGTAAATTATTATTGCTTAATACTGAAATGACGACGAAAGGGCCAACTCCAATGTTTGCAAAAAGCAATGGTATTAAAATGTAGTCCATATAATGTTGTTCCAGAACTTCCCATACATACTCATGAATAATTTTGTTGTGTTTATATAGCTCAATTTTCAGAAGAAGTTAACCTTAAGAAGCAGATCTGTAAAATCTATAGCCAACACTAACATATTTCTAGTTCTAGGCCAGTGCCTGTATTAGGAACCTGTGGACCAGTAAATAAGCCTTTGCATTACTAGTAAAGGCCACAGACTTTCTGTTGACCTCACTGTCAGGGGTCTTACAACTTGTCTAAGCTTGCCATAGCCTGAACTGGTCTTAGCTTATTCTAACAGTCATCTAATAGTAGTCACATAACTATTGCCTAACCTGTTTTAGTTCAAGTAGATTAACAAAAGTGAAAACCTGCCCCTACTGAAGTTGCTGGGAATTTTACAAGCTGTATCAGTATGACTGAAAAACAGTAAGGACAGAAGAAAGGTGGTGCGACTATTTGGTCCAATATGTAGTATAATCTATAACATAAGTAACGTAAAAAATATAAGCATAGTATAACATTCTGTACTGCCCTAGTCAGTTACAGTCTCACACTACAGTTATAGGGCGTGACCCTGAGTCCTTCCAACACATGAGATTCCCATAAACATCCAAAGGAATTCTGAAAGTCAAAGGAAGTATATCTAATCTGCCAAAGCAGACAATTTTCCTTCAGATCTGTATGCAAAGCCAATGTACCACAGGGGGGAAAAAAATAGTAATAAAACTGACTGGAAGAGCTGAATTCACAATACGGGAATGGGAAGAAAAAAAGAAAGGAGATGGAAAGACAGTACAGGACAACAAATAAAAGCTTCGTTGATGGGAAAGGAATAAGAGAAAGACAATTTTTCATCTACAAGAGAACAGATGTTATGCCAAATTAACTGCCTAAGAGTGGGAGACTATGCCTTTGAAGAGGTTAAACCTTCAATAACAGCTGGTGTGTATAATAGCAGATAAACTGAAGTTTTGTTATGATACAGAAACTGATGGCCCTTGCCTACCTGTGGGAGAAAATATACTTAGAAAAGTCAAGTGCCTATGAAACTAAAATTTTGAGTTTGGGGAATCAAATGCCAAAAAACATTGAGGATGAAAACAACGCAACTTGAGCAATTATTTAGAACCTGCCTTTTCAAATGTGTCTGAAGTCTGTGTAACATTAACTCTTTTGTTCAGGCTAGACACACTGTTATGAAAATCTAAGGAGAAACAGACACAACTTAAAGACTATCTAGGCATGCACTAAATCAAAAAAAGTGTGAAAGGTATAAATGATACAGTAATGTTCTTTTGTTCCTTCCTTGGGATCATAGACACACCAGAGACATGGTCTATTTATAAATTTTAACATGGAGTCATTATCTGACCATAAAAGAAAAGGGGTTCCTTTGTTCTATCCTAGTTTTTTAGGTTTTTGTACGTGTTTAGAAATGAAATTGTTCTAAAAGCTTAACATTTGTCTGAGAAAGCTTAGGTGGTTTTGATTTCTATCATTGTTAACATTCAAGCAATTTCAGAAACAAACAAAAAAAGCTGTGTTTGTAACTTGCTTCTCTTGAAGAAACACAGATAGATAATTGATTGGTTTATCAATTAGTAAAGGTGCCTGAGTATTTTCTTTCTAAAAATACTGGTTTGGTTAATAATTTCTTCAAGGTTTCACATTTGTGACTGATACCTTACTGAACTAGAGTATTTGCCTTATCAGCACATACTTCTTTCTGGAAGCTACCATGGAAGCTAAAATCATCAAGGCAACTCCTAAAGGAGTTTCACTGATCCTTTGAGAGCACATACAATCCTTTGAGAGGCAAGGACACTGACAAACTAGAAAATTAAAAAAAAAAAAAAGAGGAAAGATTAATAATTTGAGGTGATCAAGAAATGAGTCCTAAATTTTGTCAAATTTGTCTAAATGATGACAGGGAGAAGGACATGTAGTAGCAATTTGAAATCATAGAAGGGTATAAATAGCAAAGAGAAATTATTTAAAGGGAAAAGGAAGAGCAAGTATGAGAAATGGAAAACAATTACAAAAGGAGAAGGTGATTCATAATTTCAGAAATCACTTCTGGCCGAGGATCTGTTAAACGTTGCTGGGTGATGAAGCAAAGGAGCCATAGCTTGTGATATTTATGAGACCAGAAAATCTCCTAGGGAGTACTGCTTTGGATGAGTGGGGCAAATTAGAAAGAAAGTAGCAGAATTCTAGAGATTGGAAATAGGAAAGTTCTGTGATTAATTACTCTATTTCATTCCCTGCTGAATTCTACTCAAAGCTGTACCAAAGCTGAATGATGCATTGTGAGTATAAAAAAAGACTTCTGTAATTTTTTTAATTTTTTTTTTTTTAAGTATAGTGAGACAAACTAGAACACAGAGATATTTTAGAATAGCACACCACATTCTGTGGGAGAGAGAGGGCACTTACATAGGTAGGACAAAATTTATATCTCCGCGAATTGAGTCCATGACTCCTCTTTAGATTGACAATGGTCCCCGAGTTCTTGATAAGGATTGTAACTTGTAATCATATCATCATAAGTTTTACCTGAGCCACTGAACTGCGTGGTGCTGAGGAGCTCTACGTTTTACTGTAAGTATCCATATGCACTAAAATGATCATTTTAAGTTACCTGTGTTCATGATAGAGACATTTGTACTGAAGTAATCAAGATACAATTTTTTGAAAACCTAATGAAAAAATGTTTTATTTCCTGAGAAGGAAAATCATTGCATGAAGAATATCTTAGAGAAGGAATCCTGAAGTGTTAGACCTTGTATGAGTGTCTGTGCAGAGACCCAGCTGAGCAGGATGCTACTGAAATAAAGGCCTGGTGACATGTAGAATCCATTGCCCAGAATAATCAAGAAAAAAACAGAAAAACAAACAAACAAAAAACCCAACAATGGCCAGACTTGAAAGGGAAAGAATGAAAACCTGAGTCATTTATGCGTGAAAGCTTGCTATGTTTTTTCTTTTATTGAAGTTTACGGCAGCCTCCTGTAGACATGCTTTGATATAGCAATACCTTTTAGTAGTTCTTTAACCTTCCCAACAATCTCCATTTCCAGTGTCTTATCCCTTTATTTCAGTTGGGCATTCAATTATTTACCTGAAATCTTTGATAAAAGAATTTTTTTGTTGTTTTGAAAATAAGTCTATTTTTGGCCCTAAGCAAGCATTTGATCAGGCTGAGCCTGTCAGTGCAAATTTAGCATTCCAGAAAGGCAACATGTTGCAATTATTTACAGAATATATTTAGCAGTTACATTTGGAGTTCATAGCTTTAGTGGTAAGAGCAATTAACTATAATAATAATTCCGATTTCTTTTCAAATGTGAGTATGATTGTAACTGTGTTTAACAGAGTTATATATGCAGTCTTCATATAGGCTGTACCAGCAGGCTCTTGCACCTTAGTCTTCGTAGAAAAGCTAGAAACTGGGGATATATGTAGGAGAGGCTGAAAGGCTGACCTCGACAGAGTTAAAGGAAGAATTCACAGTCCCAGAGTCCCCATGAGCATTACGAAGTGCCTCCTCTCTTTTTTGGTTCCCTCTTCCAACAGTAGGGACTGCGCAGGTTTTCTGCAATCATAAATATGCACTTGAAGCTGTAATTCTGGCAGCTACTGGCTAAGGAGTTTAAATAGTTCATATTGGGAACTCTTAGAAGTGCAATGTATATAGGACTGTGGTTTCTCCAAGGGCTTATTGCACAAAGTGACAGTAGTATGAAGGGGCCTAGGGAGAAGTTTAACTCTTTCAGGTGGTTTCAGAATTCAAAAGAAGGCTATTGAGCATCCTGATACTACTGAAAGTCATATGTAGTAGAATTAAATCTTACCCAGTTAATATAAATAGTATGAGAGTTTCTTCTATGTAGTTAAAGCCTAATTTAAAAATTAATCGATAACTGTACTTACAATATATCACTCTTCGGTATAATATGATTACCTCCCATACCGTGTTCTTCATAAACAGCTGTTCAGAGGATTCAAACACCCTTCATATCTCATCTCACTGGGATGTTCTCTTCACCTCCTTATTTCCCTTTAAATCACATCACACATGACTTTTCATTTAATGAAATTGATCAGCTTGAAATAAAAGTATGAGGCTCAGAAAACAGAGATTTTTTAAATTACATTTTAAATGCATAAATCTGAACATTGCAGCCTCTTCTTCCTCCCCTGCTCCTTCATATGCAAGACATGCAGGATTGTCAACAAGTGCAGCTGCAATGCTAGCACACTCTTGTAATGTTGAACCCCTATAGTGTGTTGCTGGAGAAAAGGACTAAAATTTAGCTTGTTTTTCTACCTCCACCTCCAGATTAAATAGCCTTCAAAAGACTGTTGTAGGCTTGCACCAAAAAAAAAAAGGTTTTCTTCCTTTGATCATTTTTTCCCTTCTAATTCTTGGGTAAATTTAGCTGCTCTTTTCACCTGTGGAAGCCTTTGTTTCAAACAACAGATCTGCTTTTAGACTTGGTATTTAATTTATTCCTTTGTCTTTTTTTCTTGCTCTCTCTTGGTCACACATTTGTAGATTAGAGATTAAAATAAAAGAGAAACAAATGAACAGAGGAGATGTATAATGTATTCTATTACACCCTCAAAGCATCAAACAGCCGTTGTATGAAGGCACTTTAAAGAGGCATGTTAGGTTTCAAAGAATATGGAGATTTTTCAGAAAAAAAGAATCTGGAAAGACTGAGTGCAGAAAAAGAAACAACCGATCACCTGTGTTATAAGGAAAATTATTAGGCAGGTGAGATTAGTGAGCAAATATGGATTATTCATTATTATTTTAAAGTTTTCACTCTTGGTTTTCATCCTTTTCAGCTGCAACAGAGTTAACAATATATTAATGACCTTATTTTCCCTTAATCAGTCATAGAGATAATTTGATTGATCGTTCCTTTGTTGAACAAGATGAAGTGCATCCATAATAGCTAAAGAACTGTGCTGCAGTGTGCATATTTATTCCATATAAAAAAAAAGGCCGTATGTTGAAACAACAGAACACTCAGAAGTTAACAATGGTCTGTTATGCCATAATTTGACCCTTTTGTTACTGTAATACAAACCTTATTTATAGGATCTCATACTAATTCTTTTGCTGTTCTATACGTCATAGATGCAGAGAAAGAGGGAGGTATCTTCTTCCTGCATCTTATACTAGGTATGCTGCCAACAACTGGCATGTTTTACTCATGTATTTTTTGGAGTACACAAGTCAACTGATTTGGGAAATATCACAAGGTATTTTTATGATCTCAGTTAGCCTCTACCAAATTTCAGTTTCTAGTACCCTGAGACATTAAAACAAGGAAGTGGTAGGGTCCAACAAACTCTGTCTTTCACTTGTGTAAGTTTTCATTACTGCTTCTAAATTTAATCTCCAAATACCAGGGAGGCATCTTTGTCTATTTAAACAGCATCTCTTGCTATCGTAGATATCGCAAATGCAAAGTTATCTGTCTTAGAATTGGCATAGGAACATGGGACCAACCACCCTCTATCAGATTTTAATTTACTTTCAGTTCAAGATAATCAGTCAGATGGTTAGTTCAGAAAAATGCATAGAACTCCATCTCTTTACCTTTAAAATGCAATATATGACAAACCTGGGACCCAGAGAGATCAAAGTCTGTGATCACAGAGTCACCAAATGGCTGAGGCTGGAAGGCACTTCTAGAGATCATCTAGACCAACCCCCTGCTCAAACTAAGGTCAACTAGAGCAGGTTGCTCATAGCTGTGTCAAGCTTGGAATATCTCCAAGGATGGAGACTCTACAATTTCTCTGGGAGACCTGTTCCAGTGTTTGACCACCCTCACTGTAAAAAATGAAATAAATAAAAAAAAAACCCTCTTCCATTCAGATGGCTTTTCTTCTATTTCCGTTTGCATCCATTGCTTCTTGTTCTCTCAGTGGGTACCACTGAGCGAAGTCTGGCTCAATCTTCCTCACTCCCCCCATCAGTTATTTGTACACACTGGTAAGTTTTCCCCTGAGGTTTCTCTTCTCCAGGCTGAACAGTCCCAGTTCTCCCAGCCTCTCCTCCTATGTCAAACACTCCAGTCCCTTGATCAGCTCTGTGGCCCTTTGCTGTACTCAACTCCAATATGTCCATGTTTTTCATATACTGGAGAGCCCAGCACAGGACCCACCACTCCAGATGTGTCTCACCAGGGTTGACTAGAAAGATCACTTTCCTTTGCTTGCTGTCAATGCTCTGCCTAATGCAACCCAGGAGGCTGTTGGCCCTCTCTGTCATGAGGGCACATTGCTGGCTTGTGGTCAGCTTGTTGTCCATAGGGACTTCCAGGTCTTTGTCTGCAGAGCTGCTTTCTAGCCAGTCAGCCCCCAAGCCTATGCTAGTGCATGGGGTTATTTCTTCCCAGATGCAGGACTTGGCATTTACCTTTGCTGAACTTCATGAGGTTCTTGTTTAACCATTTCTCTAGCCTGTCAAAGTACCTCTGAATAGCAGCACAGCCAACTGGCATATCAGTACTCCTTCTAGTTTTGTGTCATCTGCAAACTTGCTGAGGGTGCACTTACTCCCATCATCCAAGTCATCAATGAAGACATTAAACAATATCGGCCCTAGTATCCACCCTTGGAGTATAACACTAGTTACTGACCTCCAGCTGGACTTTGTGCTGCTGATCGCAACACTTTGAGCCCAGCAACTCTCCAACTTATCTAACCCATACTTCATCAGCTTATCTATACGAATGTTATGAAAGACAGTGTCAAAAGCTTTGCTAAAGTCAAGACAAACAATATCCACTGTTCTTCCCTCATCCGCTCTCCTTTTCATCATCTCATGTGATGTGCAGCTTGCTGACATCCTCCCAAATCTCCTTTCCTTCACAACAGAGTGTCCCCTAATGCACACCTCCTGCAGGTGAGGAGCTTACCTGCTCCAATCCCAGACTCAGCAAGGGGCACCAGGTACCCCCACAGGTCCGGACATGCATTCTCCCTTGGGAACTCACTCCGAGTGGAGATCTCTGATGGGCCAGGGCCAGTTTCTTCAGGGTTGGTGCTGGGGACTGTGCACTGTGACATGTCACCACTGGTGCCCAGCCTGTGGGCACTGCCCTCAGCAGAACTTCTGGCCACCTTCTGTGCTGCCTGTGTTGGCTGCCTCCGTCTGCCAGTGTGACAGACCCATGTCACTGACAGTGTCCTGGGATACTGCAATAGCAGGATGCTTGTTAGAGGCCCTTCCCAGAGATCTTAAGTGTAAGATCACACCCCTGCTGCAGAGGAGATGCTATTCTGTTGCTTGGGGCACATGGGAAGAAAACTCCTTCCCACTTCTAATTCTGAAGACAAGATAAACTCTGAATACAAAGAGCTTTCATAGCCACAAGAGCCTTATCCCCTAAATAGAAGCTGCAGCATGTGGTAACACTTCAGAAGTTAACTAGAACACTCAGAAGCCAAGTTTTATGTAAAGCTGAAAAAAGTTGTTTTCCTGGTTCCCCAAAGAAGCCTGAGATTAAAACGCATAGATACAAATAGAGCACAAGCAGAATTAACCATTTTCCTTTACAGTGCCTCTGGATAGATATTACAGTGTTCATCCAAGGATTCTTGTCACAAACTTCTCCTTTTTATTGGTATTATTTCTAGGATTTCTCTTGACTATTCCTTAGGCTGATGAAACTCCACTGTAGAGCAGCTTAGATCTTCATGGTATAGTATTATTAAAAATAATTAAAAAAATCAAAACCATGCAAATAGATATAAACACAGGGTACTTACCTCAGCATTTCCCCAAAAGCTTGAAGTTCAGGACTGGTTCAGAAGATATGCCTGTATCTTTACTTGAAGGATTACATTATTATCCTCATTTATATGTAGAAGTCACACATGTACCTGACTGATGCTGTATGCGTATGGGCAAAGCTAGAAGTACCTTACTATCAACTGTAAAGCTTTTTTGTGTTTTGTTTTTTTTTTTCTCTCTTTGAAAATTTTAGCCAAAATACTTCACCTGTTTTACAAGAAGAGATGATGAAACAGAGGCAAGGAAAGCAGCTTGCCGAAGGTCACCTAGTCAGCAGTGATATTGGTCTAGAAACGACTTTATTACTGCTTCTTCCTAAGAAATAGCTGTTGCTTAAACCAAACAGGTGGTTGCTAATTTCATACCCTTCATTTTCCTGATACCTGATTTAAGATGTTAGGGTCTGTTTTGCAGAAATACTAAACACTTACAGCTGCTTCTGAGGCCAGTGGCATCTGAGCTTTGATCATATAAGATGCCATAGAATGTTTAAGTATTTCATTTTAGATATTTGTAAATACTTCTCATTTGATTCCAGTTATGGTGTTTTGTTTTGTTTGTTTTTTTTTTCTTCCCCTTTATAAAATGAGATAACCTTATTTCCCCTGTAATTTGGCAGGTACATTGTGAAGCTGATGCCTGAGAAACCTTTCAGTGTTAGAGAGGGGAGTACTATTAAAAAACTTGAGAGGAAATTAATTACTTCCTTTTCAAAGATGAACGTGAATAGTGTAAAATCTTCAGGAGCCACACTCTACTGTGCTACAAAAAACAAATAGTAACTCAGTACATGAACACTATTTACTGAGGACAATGGATGATACAACTAAATCTGTAGGGGAAAAAGAATTATCTGTGATGCTGTAATTAAAAACATACTTACAAAACAGGTGAACATAAAACATGTCAATTTTAATAATTTCCAAGTTCTGAATGTTTGACTTGCAGCTTGCTAAGTGTTTTTTATTATTTTTCAAATATTTTCCCATATTTAATAGCTATTTCTACAAGCATTCCATGACATATGACATATTGCTGATATAAAGATTTAAAAAACGGAGAGTCAGATTCCATAACACTATGTAACTCATTCAAAAATAAGAGAGAAACCAAAATAGCATCTTATTTCCTTTTTAGCTTTAGATCTTTCTGTTTTGTGCGGGGTCATGATTTACAGTTCTGCCTTTAATTGAAGGTTATACTCCGACACTTACTTGGGTAATAAAATTTCTTGTAGCATGCAGCAAATCTGGAAGGACGAGGACGAGGGCGAGTGCCTGCATTCAGGAAACAAGTGCCAGTCTCTCAGAGCGTACCTCTGCTGCTGCGTACAGTTTTATTCATTTCATGATATTTGCTCTTGACATGTGCTGAGGGTTATTTCAGATTTAGTGTTGGTTTTTCTTTTGTACATAATAATGGAATATATAATTGTAACATATCTTAACAGACTTTTTTGTTTTTTTACACGCTTTTCTTCACAGTGAAGGTAACTGGTGGGGGTGGCTGGTTTTGGTCCCTTGGACCAACAGTGTTAGCAAATTCATATATTCCTTTGTCAGACTTTTCACTCTTTACCACAGCACAATGCAGGGCAACATATACACATGAATACCAGAAGCATGTGGTCTCAACAGTTCTACTGTTGGTATATGGGGATTTAAAAAGCAAAACAAAACAAAAAGGTCAGAATAAATTGTATATGCCTAATTAAATACAAATTTATAACCTGTTTAATTCTGACTTCTTATCTCTATGATATAAAAAATGTACTCAGTTGTAAACCCAAAGCATTGATTTCCTTCAGAAACTTTAGGCCAACTCCTTTCTTTCTTTTCTTAGTCTGGCAGCCAATTCTCATTGAGTTTAATTGTGTGAGATCAGGATGCTATAAAAGTTTCAGCTTTCTCCACGTTTTTTGCTGGCTTGTTTTCATTTTATTTCTTTCTATCTTCAACCTGTTCCATTTTTTCCTCTTTTAGATTAATTAGATACAGATTTTGGGGTAAATTAGGAATTGTAAAAGGAAATCCATTGAGTAAAAGTGAGTTACATTTAGATAGTCTACACAAAAGGGATCTTTTGCATTCAAAGATTCTGAATGTACCTTAGAATACTATAACATTTTTTTTTTCTTGGGGTAGCATATGAAGGATCATATTTCTTAAAATTTAAAAATGAGAAAATATTTGGAATTCTTTCATCTTGGTGACACTTGCAATGGAAGCTACAAATTATTTTTACTTCATCTGAAATTTTCTTTTAATTAGCCTTGGAAAGATTTTTAAAGACTCTATTTTTTTTTGTTTTTCCATCTCCCCCTGACAACATGTGCTTAACCTGTAAACCAATGAGGAAATCTGTTTTTTTCTCAAACTCAACTGTAGTGTTTCCTTACCACTCTGGAGCACTTCACTGTGCGTACAACATGCTACATACTGACATTAAACAGTCAGCAACAAAACCAAAGACAAAAGAAGAATTTTGAATAGGTAGATTTTTTTTTTTCTTTTCTTGAGTTGTTATTTTACTACTTTTTTTTTTTTTTTGTTTGTTTGTTTCTCATGACACTAATATCTGCCTAGCTAGAACTGGCATTTCTAAGTGAGAAAGAAAAACAAATACACCCTCTTTGTCTTTTGGGGAGAATAAAATGAGATGGCTTTATTTTTCATAAAGTGAGTGGATGTATATAGGAGTTCTCTCCTCTGACTTTTCAATAAGGCTATTTGTAGTAGTATTTGCAGAACTCAAAAGTGCCATTTTTCTCAGGGATACAGGAGCTACTAAGTAGCTTTCTAAACTGTATCTTGTACATTCAGCTACTGTGCTGCAAGTACTAGGCAGCTGGTTCCATTTGCAAAGACAAATTTTGCCTGTTACCATACCACATCCATACATTGTGAATCTAAGTTTAATTACAAATCAAAATGAAGATGCTGCTACACTTTTTTTTTTTTTAACAAATACAAGACTATGAATTTTGTATAAATTAGGCAATGCCATGTTTTATGAAACTGTGGATAATGTGAAAAAAAAACCTTCAAGGGAGAAAGATGGCCATCTCTACTTAGGATATCAACTCAGGTTACTTCGGATATCAGCTCCAAAATGTTTGGTGTGGTAAGCTATTAGGAATTTTGCCTTTAAATGCAGACAAATTTCTGTGACAGAAGTTTGTGCACATGCAAATGTAAAAAGAATGTTATATCTCTCAAATCTCTCTAGACCATGTATTGTAAAATTTCTCATCTCTTGCTTTAATTTACACATGTGTCTGAAGTCAGGATATACTTCAGTTATTGTCAGTTGGGCATTCGTGTTTGCCATCATGAAAATTAGAAGGAACAAGTCCGCTTCTTTAAAACCAAAGTGAAGGATGTTTCCTATTTTTTGTGAATGCACACAAATTTACACAAAAAGTAAGGAAAATGATGTTGTACAAAGAAAAATCCCCTCTAGGAGCTTGAACTCTTAGTATTTGTTAATTTGGTGATTTCACCCCCACCTCACCAAGATATTCATATATAGCCCCGACAGAATTCCAAGCCCCTGACTTGTGCTGAATAGGGTAGGTAGAATTAACTAAACTGGGAGACGATATTTTTAATAGTATGACTGTATTGGTTACATTGAAATGGGAATGGTGACAACCACACAAATAAAAATAAAACATATTAGTAATTATGAAAATATAGCGTGTTTCAGTAGCTGGTTGTTGGTGGCTTCAGTGGTTGGTAGCTTCAGACTGCTGGAAAGGGCAACACTGTAGATCAGCAGCCTCTGGAGTACTTTGTTGTCAGGAATACGATGGGTGTTGCGACTGCTGTTTTCTTCTTTATCCCTCTAGGTTCTACTTGGGGTCACTTTTATGTTTCCTAACATGCTTTTACATCTCTCTGTTGGTCTATAGCTCCAGGCTATATCAGAATTTACTATTTATAGTGCCTTTTATGTATGTTAGATACTATTTATTTATACTTTGTTACCCTGAGAACAGTTTTTGTTCACTTCTGTGTCTTCTCTTTTTTAAAAAAACATGAAACCAAAAAGACCCCAAACAAACCCCCCTCAATCATTAGTAAATGGTTTATAGCTGTGAGCGCAAGCCAGTACCTCATCACTTAAGATGCCATGTCCATACTCCTCTCCCCTGCACACTGTGTCTCTACTTTTCAGGGCCTCCACTATTGCACCTGGCCTGTATTTCTGTCCTACGTCATTATGTTAGTCATAAAACCATAGTGGTACCGTACAAAGATTTTTTTGAAAAATTAAAATGCATGAGCTACAGGACCTAGTCAACTAGAGAAATGGCTGTCACAGATAAACCAGGTAAGAGCAAACTGCAGGCAGGTCAAGAGCAGGTGAGTCAGAGGGGGCCTGGCAGGCATCCCCCCCAGGTCTTGCACACCCAGCACAGAGCTCGCAGCCATGGCAGCACCATGCTACAGGGCTACACGACTGCAGAGCAAAGGCTGAAACGGGCATTGCCTGGAAGTGGAAGGGTGACAAACCCTTGGGAAGCCAACGGAGCCAGGGCTCGGGCCACACGCTGGCTCTGGTGCGGCCGTGTGCGCTTGCTGCCAGCTGTGGGTCTCTGAGGGACATGTTGTGCAGCTCCTGTTACAGCAGAGTCTGAGGGTGGAGAAGAAAATATTGCTGGATAGTCAGCTTAAGCTTCTGCAAGTCCATTCATCTCTCAGACACAAATGCTCTCTAAAGGAAGCTCTTTGTGATCCTGTTGTCTCTGGTCATCATACTGGTACCAAAGCAGTTGCTGAGATGATAATATGGGAAAATTGCCACCAGATGCTCCCATAAAGCCCTTTATGGGATCAAACACGAAGAGAAAGCTCACAAAGCAGTGGCAGTTGACACTGATTGATAGCTGATTAACTTCTTGGGCACCAGGATGTTGCTCTTAGAAGGGTGTACTTGCAGAAAGTGTGTAAAGTAATGCAGGAATTGAGACTGTTCTCCTCTTTCCATATCTCTACAGAAGAAGGGCAGCCATCTTTCAGTACCCATTTCTAGACCTTCCTGATCAGGCAGGTGAATCTGAGGCAAAAAAAGAAAGAGGATAAAATACTTGTCTGGTACTAAAGAGCAGCTGAAAACAATTCTGAAAAGAAATTATATTTTCTATGTTTTGCAGCAATATGCATTTGAAGTCAAAACCAATTGTAACAAAAAAGTCCTATGTGTCTGCTCTTAAACACTTCGCATTTGATCAGAAAAACAGCATCTTCCTACAAGTGCCCATAGGCATCCTTTCCATTATGGAGATTTCTATATTCACTTATTCACATAAGTTATGAGTTTGTTCATCATGTAAAGATTACTTGAGAATGTAGTTTTGAACAACAGTGAATGGTGTAGTAAGCAAGTTACAATATCCATGCTACAAAAGTTGTAAGCGGGAACATTTAAGAGCAAGTACTAGATGGATGTGGGGAAGCAAAAAGGATATCTGACTTCTTGCTGAATCTGAACATTATTCCACTTAAAAATCTGTAATTGAATTATGGAGAAAAATACTTTCAGTGATGGAGAGATTAAAGATTTAGCCTAATGGGCAACATTTTTCTCATTGTCACAGTGGGAGCATAATTGTATTCTATATTACCTACCTTCTATAAATCTAGATTCAGACTTTGATTTAGGGATTTTGAACAAATGACTGTGGCAGGGTCATTGGGGTCTTTGCAAAAATGTCCTGATAGCCTTGCAAAGTATTGCCCTCTGCTCAGGGGAAAATACAAATTTTAGTTTGCCTAGAAAAGAAGGAAAACTGAGGATGTTTCACATGCTTTCTTTTTAGCTCCATTAACACAGAGACTTATTAAGACATAGACAATAACACAGAGCTGAAAGCATGTTATCTTACAAGATTCCTAACAAACTTGTGCTTGTTTGAATCCCCTGACCTAGAATATCCAACCTGAGAATAGCTCGGTGTGGTTCCACTGCCGCAAGAGTCCTTAACTACTGGCGTGACATGATTTCTGGTTTTACTTCTGACTGCCATCTCTACCTTCCACTAATTTCCTCTTCTTTTCTAAAATTTCTCCATTGTTTCCTTACTTCTTTCCTTGTTATTCCATATATGTCTCCTCTTTACATTCCTTAGGCATTCATTTCTCTTCCGGAGCCAAGAAGAATGTAACACATACAGTAAACTGTTTGCCAAGGCAATGAAAAATAGCTGGATGGGAGGTGGAACAGGCTTTTCCTCTTTTTTTTGTGTCTTCTTTCCATGATTGTTCAGGTACACAGAAAACTGGTTATGCTAGCTAATCTTATTCCCTTTCAGGGAAAGTGTGTACATAAACTTTTGCAATCCTAGTATTGATTTTGCTGCTTTAGTTTTTTGGCATTAAAGAAGGAGTCACACATGACTACTTAGCTTTATAGTTCTGCAGTGGGAAAATGAAGAGAATTTCTTTCAGTATTCAATAATAACAGCAAAGACGAGAATAAAGAAGCTGTGATGCTTTCTGGAGAATGGACAGCTGACAGTGAATTTTTGTTAATGCTATTTTTTATTCTCAAATTACTAATGTAATGCTGCAGCTTCTTTGTCCTTTAAACATTAAATTGTTCATGTTACCATAATTCTTTTGTTCAGCCAGGTGATGAGAAACTGTGTGAATAAATAAAGCATGAGGGCTGTATCAGATGTTTTAATTCAGATATAGCAGGAGGATGCTGAGCAGCTGTTGTTATTTGTCAGGTTGTGCACAGAGTTTTCTGGGCCTTAATCTTACAGTGACTAGCCGCCTCCATAAAAGGTTTTGTGCTCTGAAAATACAGAGATTGGATGAAAGAAAATGGAATAACATACCAGCAAAGCGAGAAAGGTAGGGATGAATTCCAGCAAATTTTAAGATGTTCCCTTAAGAGCTGTTTCAATTGCTGTCTTGAATCTCAGTTTGAGAGAGCTAACATGTGGTGATGCTCTCATTTAACAGTTCACCAAATGGATGGTTCGAAGAGAAGAAACTGCATTTTTTGATCAGCAGGAGGCTTTAAGTTTTGTGAATGTGCTAACTACTTTCCCTATTCCACCTGAATTTGAAACTGAAGCTTGGTATCCTCTCAGTTAAATGAATAAATCCATAAATTAGATGAAGTTAAACACTTACCCAAAATCTGGTTATATCAGGTCTTGCACAGAACTGATCCAGTCTTGCTTTTTCTTCATTCTGTGCAGAAAGCCACCACTTCTAATTACTTAGTTGCTATTCAGTATGAGTAGCACTTTTTTTAAAGCCAGAAGACTGAATGCTACTTTCATAATTATTTCAGTAAAATCCTCATTTGATTCAATTCAAATATTATGCTATTAATTAAAACCTCTTAGTCTATCTAAAACAAAACTATTCTTTTAATGAGGAAATGTCATTTTACATTTCAACCAAAGTTTATATTTGTGAAACCAGCATTTCTAATAAAATTCTTTTGAGTGAGTTTACATCTCTCTGTTACAGTACTGGGACAATTTTATCTCATCTCAGAGAGCATTTTAGTTTTCTTGATATGATGCTTGTTTATTGTCAGATATTGATGTCAAGAAAAGCCAATAATTTCAAATGGGAATGACTGGAATGGCTAGTGTTTTCAGAAACAATATTGCGATGAGGTCCCCTAAAACAGATGCAGAGGAAGATCAGTCCTTCTAAGGATCTCATTCCTAATTTCCCAATCTGTTGCTTCATTTTTTTATCTTTGTGGGACCTAATAACAACAGTAATGAAATTAGTCTAGCCAGGTGATTATAAAACTATAAGAATGTCAGGGAATATAAAGTTTTATTATTGTGGGCTTCAAGAAAAAGAATGCTCAAGTTTGTCTACCTATCAAAAATGTTTATCTTGGAGAACTGGGGAAAGGAAGCATATTACTTAAAATCACGATGTTGTTATGTGAAACACTGCCACCAGCTGTGAAAAATGAGAAGTTTTACAAACAATGAGAAAAGCAAAAAAATGGAAATTCCTATGCAGGAAAGGTGCAAACAGGTAATGTTCTCACCACTGCCCTCCACTCCAGAAGGGGTATCCATCTTTTAATAATGTTTTCAGTATTCTCTGAATCAGTAAGTCGTGGGTGAAGGTGAGGAGGCTTAGTGCCAGTCTCACAGGCTAGATAAGGTGCAGAACGTAATACAGAAAAAAAATCTCATAAATTAAAAAAAAAGGTCTCAGTTTGGGTTTTTTTAACTCTTACCTAAATTAAAGAAAACAATTAATCAATTTTTTCCCCCCCCCCTAATAAAGGTGATCCTAAAAAAATAGTTTGAGTCCTCCACTCTCAGGAAGGGTTATATATATATATATATATATATATATATATATATATATATATATATTTAGCTTGCTCTCAGCTATTTTTGAGATGACATACTACCTTGAGCAAGTTTAAGACACCCCAGCAGTATTAGAATGTTTCTTTGTTAAGCTGCAAGAGTTTATCATTAGACCCGTATTCTCATGCTCAACATACATGCATCCACCACCCAGAAATTAGAGCAGTTCACATTCCTCTGGTAGAACGATCAAAGATTATGTTTTACTTTATGAATAGCATTTGAGTAATGCCTATACTGAGGCATTGCACTTAAGCAATAAATAGAAAGTAAAATCTGAGGTTATTTTTTTGTTCCCCATATGTCTCAAAGGTAACTAATTTCCTCTCCTTCCATTCACCAGCTTTCAGAAACACCTAAAGCTGGTTATTGGAATGAGATGCACCCTGGTTAAACAGACATTTTGACAGTTTCTGTTTTGGCTACAGGCAAAAGAAAGGCCTGTCTGCAAATTCGTACTATTAATAACAAGAGAATCTGGAAATATTCCTAGAATTAGCCAAGATGACTGGTATACTCCTGTATACTTTGAAGATTTAAGATACATAGTTCTCAAATTGTAATGTAGAAAATCTAGGTAGTTGTTGTAACTATAAAAACCTAAGCAGAAACAAATCACATTTTGATAAGCACTGGGGAAAAAAGAACTCGTTATAATCTTTCTTTACAGAAAGGCTTTCCAAGTGTTTCAGGGAAGAAAGATGACAGTCTAATACCCTTTTTAAAGAAAGAAGGGAAAAATGACACAACTTCAGGACATGTGTGTAGGACTAATACTCTAAGTTGAAGACAAGCAATGATCACATCAACAATGGAGTCTTTGCATGACCAGATATTAGGTGTGATTCCAGTATTTCCCATATACAGCCAATATAGATCACCATAAGGAACTACAAAAAGACAGATGTGCTTTTCTGTTACAGAGCTCGACTTTGTGCAGAAATAATCTTTGAGTACATCTTAAGTTATTAGGGCTTGTAAGAATTGAGTTGTTTACAATGTGTTTGAAAATGAGCGTGGTTGATCTGTTTGAGCTCCTCTTGTTTTCCCCTCTGTAATCAATCCTACTTCTCTCATCTGTTCAGCCTAACTCAAAGCAATTCTTCTTTGTTTCACCACATCAAACTCTTGAGTATCCTGCTTCCTCTTCCTTTATTCCCATCCTCATTTCATTTCTGCAGAGATTGCATGTTGAATTATACTCCTTACCCAACAGTGAACCTGAAATCTAGTTGCAGATGTAAAGCTCTCCATCCCTCCTTTCCCCATGTTCCACCATCTCCAATTCTCAGCTTCTATCTCCTCTCAAGATCGAGTTCTGGGATTTGTCTTTTGTTCTTACGCTAATGCATCACCAGGAAAGCCGCATCCTAGTTGCCATGTGCTCTTGTACATAGACTGTGATATACCAAGAACTCTTTCATGTATCCTCACTGTACAGAAATTGCAGACTGAATGCTTTTTCAAGGTTGGTGTTATATGACAGACTAAGACTGCATACTTTTTTGACTAAATCACAGCCATGTGCTGCAACGATAAAGCATCGCAGTGTAAACATAGTGCATAATATAATTTTGCTAGCCTAGTTTACGCCAGGGCATATGTAGTTTTTCTGAAACAATTGTATCTATGATAAAGATTTTTGCTTATGCTGATTGTGCTTCAAACATCTTCATCCTATGATTGACAGGGTTTCACCTGTGAAACTTGCTTGTGGGAAATTGGTTTCATTCAGCAAATGACAACATGTAACTGGATGAAGAAAAGAGAGGAGGAACTTTCAGTTTCTGGAGAGTATTGATCTGGAAAATGCTGATAGGAACAAAACTGAATCTTTATCAAGGACTTGTTTTGCTCTTTGAAAATAACTTTGCATTTTAAGCAGCTCAAGCAGTATTGGCTGAAGGTTATAATGTACAACGTAAGTGATTGCCACCTACTCTTTTGCATCTGTTTCTCTGCTCTGAAATTTTTCTGTAACTTCTTAAATAGTTTCTAAATCATTATGCTTTTTCAAGTCAAGATGGGTTGTAGGCTGCTTTCTGTTTACAGACTAGTAACAGCATTAGTTGCAAGGTCATTTTAAAGGTCATTTTCAAGGCCTTTTTTAAAAGATAGGTGTTAGCTTGCTCTAAGTTTTGCACAAGATCTAGAGTTATGATACTTAAGATGGAGATAGCAAGAAAATTAAAATTACAGCTCATTTTTCATTAGATTTTGAGAAGCCTATTGCACAAATGTTATTTTGAGCGGATATAACGTTGAGTTTGATCTTACAAAGACTTCAAATCTAATTTGTTTTTAAGGTTTCTAGGCTTCTGCTGCATCATCTGTCTTTCTATCTAATATCTCTCTCCATGGAGAACATTGCTGCTAAATCATTTTGCAGCAGTAATTTGCTGTAATGTTAAGGAGCCACAACATGGAGAGGAGATGGTCTCTGTGCTGCTTATACTTGTGAAAGGTAATATGTCAAACCACGTGTAGGTGTTTGGCAAAAGCAGAGCTGCAGGTCTTTTGCTTGTTCTTAAGTGGGCAGGAGGTCACTGAATTTTTCACTGCAAGAAGAACAGCGTGCACAAATCAGGCCATTTTGGGAAGGTGTTGAACTCTGATTGTACTAGTTGCTAGTGTTGTGCAAATATTATTGGATGATCAAAGTCTGTCCTGTAGCATGTTCAGGAACCACTGGCTACTCTTTGTGTTCTGATATGCAGGGAACAGTCAGTTCATGCAGGTGGTATTTTCTGCTCTTTCCACAAAGGGTCACTTTCAACTATTTGTGCAACAAATCCTCTGTATGCATGTAAGCAATTAGTGAATGGTAAGCTTGGAAAACTTTTGGTGATCTGAGAGACTTCATAGAATCTGTTTTTGCAGTTCTGTTAGTTACCCAAATTAAGTTACTGAAGTTTTCTGATTCTTTTAAAACGTGTAGCGCTTGGTTATTCTTCCATTCTCATCCCAGTGGTGTTTTGGGGACTGATTGAAGATTCTATAATAACTTGAGCATGTCCTTCTGAAGGGGGCTCATGAGGAAAGGAATAACTTTCCTGATTGTTCTGCTTTGAAGTTTTATGTTTCTGTGGTGGTATTTGCTAACAATAAAACTGAGATAGTCTCTGATATTTTCTTAGGTAGGGGAAAGAGGAGGCACACTTGGGAATGCTGCCTTTGCAGATTGTTTCTCAGCAAAGGAGGTATTTCTGAATATGATTCAATAAAGAATTAAGTTTCACCAAAACAGAAGAAAGATTTTAATTAAACATTACCAGCTGTGTTATCTACATTGCATTTTAGGAATTTTAAACCGTGGCCAAAGGCTTGATGAATGAATTAACAAACAGAATATGTATTGCGCTGGGTGTCTATTTTTGTACCGTGCTTAGGCTTTAATGTACTAGCTATCTTAACATATATTTTAAGACAAGTTTTTGTTGTCTTTCATCCACTACTGTCTATTTCAGAGTAACCAGATGTGGCTCCTGCTTGACCAACCTGATCTCCTTCTATGACCAGGTGACCCGCCTCGTGGATGAGGGAAAGGCTGTGGATGTGATCTACCTGGACTTCAGTAAAGCCTTTGACACTGTCTCCCACAGCATTCTCCTGTGAGAAGCTGGCGGCTCACGGCCTAGACAGGTGCACTCTTCGCTGGGTAAAAAACTGGCTGGACGGCCGAGCCCAGAGAGTTGTGGTCAACGGAGTTAAATCCAGTTGGCGGCCGGTCATGAGCGGTGTTCCCCAGGGCTCAGTACTGGGGCCGGTCCTGTTCAATATCTTTATTAATGATCTAGACGAGGGGATCGAGTGCTCCCTCAGTAAGTTTGCAGACGACACCAAGTTGGGCGGGAGTGTTGATCTGCTCGAGGGTAGGAATGCTCTGCAGAGGGACCTGGACAGGCTGGATCGATGGGCCGAGGCCAACTGTATGAGGTTCAACAAGGCCAAGTGCCGGGTCCTGCACTTCGGCCACAACAACCCCAGGCAACGCTACAGGCTTGGGGAAGAGTGGCTGGAAAGCTGCCCGGAGGAAAAGGACCTGGGGGTGCTGATTGACAGCCGGCTGAACATGAGCCGGCAGTGTGCTCAGGTGGCCAAGAAGGCCAACAGCATCCTGGCCTGTATCAGAAATAGTGTGGCCAGCAGGAGTAGGGAAATGGTCGTGCCCCTGTATTCGACACTGGTGAGGCCGCACCTCGAATACTGTTCAGTTTTGGGCCCCTCACTACAAGAAGGACATGGAGGTGTTGGAGCATGTCCAGAGGAGGGCAACGAAGCTGGTGAAGGGTCTGGAGCACAAGTCTTATGAGGAGCGGCTGAGGGAACTGGGGTTGTTTAGTCTGGAGAAGAGGAGGCTGAGGGGAGACCTCATCGCGCTCTACAACTACCTGAAAGGAGGTTGTAGCGAGGTGGGTGTTGGTCTCTTCTGCCAAGTAACTAGCAATAGGACAAGAGGAAATGGCCTCAAGTTGCGCCAAGGGAGGTTTAGATTGGATATTAGGAGAAATTTCTTTCCTGAAAGAGTGGTCAGGCCTTGGAACAGGCTGCCCAGGGAAGTGGTGGAGTCACCATCCCTGGAAGTATTTAAAAGATGTGTAGATGAGGCGCTTAGGGACATGGCGTAGTGGCCATGGTGTGTTGGGTTGACGGTTGGACACGATGATCTTAGAGGTCTTTTCCAACCTTAATGATTCTACGATGCTATGATTCTATGATTCTATAATGAACCTAAGTACAGTCATACACACTTACTGGCTTTTGTTTCTCACTTCATGGTTGTCCATGAGAATTCTCCACTAGCTGGGTATCTACTGAAGGTTTTGCAACATGACAAGACTTCCCCTTTTTATGAAGAATGGATGTGGAAACCCTCTGATTGTGGGTAAAGAAATACTAACTCAACCTGGTAATCTCCTTGTGAGGCACTCATATTTCATATTCTGTAGTAACAGACAGTAAAGGGGACTACATATCTTGGGGATGAATGAGGCTCTTATGCTCTCCGTTTGGTTATTCTTCCATTCTCATCCCAGTGGTGCTTTGGGGACTGATTGAAGATTCTACAATAACTTGAGCATGTCCTTCTGAAGGGGGCTCATGAGGAAAGGAATAACTTCCCTGATTGTTCTGTCCATATGGCCTAGAAGTAGTTTACATGTGCTCAGGTTAATAGTGATATCGTTATACAGCCCTTCAATTCAAATCAGATCTCTGTTCACTCACTTCTGACCAGACATAAAACTGTATCGCTGTTTTGTCTTCTCCCCCTGCCCCTTACTTTCTCTAGTAATTAATCTACGCTGTAAATTCTCTATTGGCTACTGTTTAAAACCAGATACTTGTATTGGTCCTTAATCACTGCATAAAGGAAGTTGAACTTAGGTAGCAAACTGAAATAGGGGTGGAAAATGCCTTTTTGTTTAGAATTAATGGAATTGGAAGAGGTCTCCATCAATTTACTCCCCTAGAAGGACCACTTCTCACCAAACGTTTGTGTGATGTGCTAAAGAAGCAACTGCATTTTATTTCTAACCTTAAAAAACTGAGGGGAAATCCATGAAAGTGATTTGTGTGGTGCTATTTTTTTCCATGATAATCCTAAACACATACCCATCACTAAAATTAGGTGGAATATTCAAAAATCAAAGCATGAACTTGGTAAAATGCCAATTTGGGAATTGCTTCTGCTCTGTTGTCACAGTTCAGTGATGCAGAGAGCACTATAATGCCATAACATAATATATTCCAAGGCTTAAATAGATTTGATATTAAATAATGACTAGTGTACAAGATACCTGAAAATATATGAAATTCTAGGGCTAGTTTTTAAAAAGCCACATTTAAAAAAACTTTAATTGAAACTTTGAACAAATTAAGAACTCTTTAAAAGATGGATCAGCTTCTTTTAAGCCTACAAATTAGTCATATTAATCACAGTTTCCAAGAGTGACAAGCAAAATCTTTCTGCAATTCATGTAACCACCCACAACAGTATTAATAGTCATAACATAAAAGCAGAATTGCTTATTATGGAAAGGCTCTGTTATGCTAGTGTTATAAGGTGATCTGCGGTAAGCCAGTTGCCCATAATTATGTATGCTTTTGTGCTTCTTGCTGTGCAATCATGTCAGATGTAAATTTCCATCTAAATATGAGGTGGACTGCTTGTTTTTAAACCCATTTCAATCAAGGCCTAGAGCTGCTAGTTTTAATGCTGAAAAATCTATCAGCAAAATATAAGGGTTTTTTTGACTTCTTAATTTAAACTTCAATGTGTGTTGTAAATGAACATTGTTAAAAACCCTTTACAGTTCAAAGTCAAACATATTAATGTAGAGCATTTTTTGTTTGTTTGTTGTTTTTTTTTCCATTTAAATGATCCTACACGTAGAATACAAAACACGCATAGACGTGATGTTAAGACGTGAGTAGAGGAGGAAGAGCCAATTCTGAGACAGTCTACTGCCTCAGTTAAACAGTTCTGTCTACTGTCTACTGTTAAACAGTTATATTAAACAGTGATTGTAAAGGAAGAAGGCTGAAATGTCATGCAACTTTGGAAGATTCTGGATCAGATCAGTTTTTGCTTGTTAAGAGACTTAGATACTCAAGAGATGCAGATCTTTCCTCTCTCTCCTGCAGGTTCCATTCTCACTCAACTAAGTTAACTTCCCTGTTCTGTTAAAAAGTTATTATCTCTGATTCTCGTTCTTGGGTCCTCAGAGGCAGAAGACATGGAGCAACTTTTGAAGTTACATGTAGAACAGATCTTCTGATAGTTCTGCCAAAATGTATAGGATTCCACAAACGTAGAAAGCAGTGGTCAAAGTTTACATTTTGCTTGTTTAAGGACCCCAAAAAAAACCCTTTAAAAAAAACCAAACACAACACTTTTGAAAACAGGAAAATTCAAGGGCAATCATGAAAACAAATCTGTAGAATTTCAGTTTGTGTCTTGCTCCAGATTAATAATTATAAATTACAGTTGGCGCTATTAAAACAATTCTTTGCAATTGACTTATTTTTTAATTTCCTTGTCTAAACACTCTTGTTAAATAAAATTTGTCAAAACTATGTTTTTCTGAATCTTAGAAATTTATGCTTGTTACAGAAAGCTAGTGCTGAATTTTAGATCAGGCTGGCATTTTCAGCATTAACTCATTCCAAATACATTTTACTAGGCAGACATACTACTTTAGGGAACTTTTTTTTATGTGTTCAGGAATGTGTGATAAATATGTCTGTTGAGAGCAAGAAGATAAAATTGGAAATACTAATAAATAAAAAAGAAAACATTACTCAAATTTTGAGACTTACTAATTTCCTTGATAATTATGTTTATATTGATATATTTTTTTAAGAGAATGCTAGCAGTGCAACATGAATCACCAAACTTGCTATAAGAAGCCACATCATGCACAAAAATAAGAGGTGAAGCTGGCTTCAGCTACGTTAGTGTTTTGGTTTAGATTAGAATTACGTTTTTGCAGCAAATCTGATTCTGTCTGCTGGCTGAGTTTGGCTCAATCATATTAAAACCTTAAACTGTGCAAAATGGATTGCTTTCAGATGAAACTGAACCAGAAGATGTACTCAAAGAGTTAACGTGATATTAATGGGTTTTTAGTCCACAGGACCAGACTGCAGCCAGTCTGAAGTAACATGCCCGAAATGCAGATAATATGGATATTGGGTCGTTGGCATCAACTGTTTTGCTGTACAGAACTGCTTTGATTGTCCTGCAATATTTACTAATGTAGGTATAGCTGGTTTTCTATGGCATTATTTTACTTTTAGGCTGACCTTTTATATATACACGCATTCAGTAAATGATGCAAAATAGTGAATAGTAGGAATGGATCGTTTAAGAAGCTGCATAGCAGACAATTGGGGTGATTTGGGAATATGGTCATGAAATATGGACTCTTCCACCTTAAGCTTAGCAGAAGCTTTCAACTTGCTGGCACTTTAGTGAATTTTATGAAAAGAATTTCATGGCCCCCATGAACATGTATTCATCTCTGCAATAAAGAAATTGCAAAAACTTTGGTACTAACCAGTGTGTTGAGGGGCAGAACAAGTCAAAGGCTGAATAGGAATGGAAAGAGAAATTACTTGGCTTTATCATCACAAACATCAATCCAGGAATATACTGAAAAGCAAAGCACTTGCTTTTGTTGTACTTGTCTTTTTTCCTGTCTTTGAGTGAGCATGGACAGTGCTGAGACTTCAGGAAGCTGCAAGCCAGCTAACTCATGCATTTTATTTTCTTTCTTTGTCTCAGACAAAAGAATTCATAGAGACTTAATATGACTGGTTAAGGTAAGACACAAAGTGAAAGAAAATGTGGCATGAAGGGTCACATGATGACAAGAGGAATGAAGAATGGCTATAGGAAGAAAAAAAAAAGAAAAAAGAAAAAAGGTGTGGTCTTTTATTTAGTTCTATTTTTTTACTGATAGATTAATCCTGTTTGACATTAACAGACATTTCTTCCCATAAAACTGCCAGATTGGTGTCAATTTAAAGGAAAAAAATCAGTAACACTATTTAAACCCATATAAATATTAAAATAAATAAAATGCTTTTGGAGTTAGATAGCTTTGGTATTTACATGTATGTTATACATATGCAATTACATGCAATTTTTCATTGTTCATCTTCTCCACAGCCTCCTCAGATCATGTTTTCAAATGCTTGATGATTTAGTAAAATCTTGCCTTACTGTGTCCACATTCTATAGGGTTTTTATGGCTACAGAGAAAATTAGCGTCAAGAGAAATTAATGTTACCTTTTATTCGTGAACTTTTCATTTAAGATGTATTGCTCTTAATATTACATGGAAGTATGTGTAGCATTTTAAAGTACAAATGTATTTACTCCCTGTAGCTTTAAATGTTAGGCACTCCATGTTTAATGCTTGGTTTCCTACAGAGAGTTTGAAAGGCATGGTCTTGTGACAGAGAAATCTGCTGGACCGTAACTTCCACATTACCAAAGCTGAACTGATATTTCAGCTTCAGTTGCATTACTACTGTAAACGAGGCTAGTGAAATCTAGTTATAAGCTGAAAAAGACAAGAATTTTTTATTTTCCTTCAATCATCCTCTTCTGTGAAGTTGCAAACAGATGTGAGAATCACAGCCTTACTTCACTAAATGAGCCAGTGTTTCTGGCTAGATCCTGTGTAGAGGAGAAATCCTATCTGTCAGTGTATAGGAAAGAATCAGAAACCCGGCTTGCTATTGCGGCAAAGAATAAAGATATTAGGAATTTTTTTAATTTTTAATTTTTAATTTTCTAGACAGCAGGACGAGAGAAGATTATTACCGAATACATTGTGAGAAGAAAATTTGGGTGATGAGTTATGCAGTGCCTATATGATCCTTCTGGACCTTATCTGGACAGCCCTTTTAGAAACTTTTACTTATCCAGCTCTTTTTTATTAAGTACAACCTCTCTCAAGAGAGGTAACTGTTTCCAGTTCTAGCTACAGTTGAGAGGCACTGGGGGAAGATTAAAAAAGAAAGAAAAGTGTTAATTATAAAGCAAATAAATAGTTAAAGTCCAGAAAGTTTCCAGCATTCAGTAATCTTTTATAAAACATGAAGTAGGTTTTCGTGTCATTTTCACTAATAAAAGTTTACATATATTTGACTGAGTAGTAGAAATCGGCAAATAATATTATTTTTTTTTTAACCACCAAATGAATGATGCACCATCTAGCCTTATGTGGTCAAACAGAATTCAATTATAGTGTTTATGTTAATGAATCCAATTTCACTGTACTTGTAAATTTATACCTTCATAGTCATGAAATATTGTTGAGTTTTCTACACTGCTAAGTTAGGAAAATGCATTGCTCTATATTTTGTCTGCTGTTCTCCCTTTTCATAAAAGCATGTTTTCCTATCTGTGGAACAGAGTACTTAATCCTGAGATTTCATCAAAATCACAGATGAGCAAAGTGTTGGCTTCTTCTGGGGGGTTAAATCTTGACTCAATGGAAGTCAGTTGTAAACCTCTCATTGACCTTAGTAGTATTAGGATTTCAGAGTTTTGAAATTTCCTAGGCCAGTATTTCCAGGCTAAATACAGGCTGAACAAAAGAAATATGTGTGCACTTGTTCACTGGTGTAGACAGTCAAGAAATACATTAGACTCCCAGAGTTTGAGCACAACCTTTTAAAATATTTTCTTCATGCAGGTGCTGTGGAGAGGTGCGAGACACAACAGTGCGGAGCTCTTTTCCCAATGGATCACAGTAAGAGCATGAACTGGGGTGATGGAGGTTGAGGTTCAAATCCAGCTTCTGCTTGAGGCACTCTTTCACCTTCCCATGGAGCGTTTTAACTGTCAGAGCATCCTGCTGTCTGAACTGTTAGAGAGAACTGCAAAGATTTCAAAACAGAACCCTCTAGTCACTGGGGTTTTACCAAACCTAATTACACTGAAGAGCATAATGAAGTATACTGTATTTTTTTCAGAGCTACTTGGAAATCCTTAGTGAGGCTTTGTACAAGGAAGCATGAACATACTCTACATCTTTCTTTAAGGTGCCTTAATTTTGTGGGGGATACTCTGTCATTAATTGTAGAAGTATGTCCCCCTTCTGTTCTTCCTTGTGGCTGACAAATCACAGTAGTATGCTTGTACCTGTTTGCTGTTCTGCCCACTGAACATTTTACTTTTTCCAGATGGACTTTCCCAGTTAAATGCCACAGTCCAAAATGACTTGCAGTAAAACATCCTTCTGGATGACAGGGGCTCAGGTTGCTTCAGGCAGGAAGGATTCAAATCTGATTTGCCACACTTCAATTTAGAAATTTTACTCAAAACCCTACAGGTCTTCAAGCATCATTTTTTCCTGTTCTGTGACTTGCGAAGGAAAGGATTGACCTAACTGACCTTATTCATCAGATATTTCATGCGTCAACCATCTGACACCCCACGGCCTTTTAGGATGAGTCTGTATGGTTCAGTACAGCACTGAGCACAGAGAAATATACTACCATTCATAGAAGAAGCAATATAGCTCTATTGATGTGTCTTCTTCTGTCCAAGTTATTTTTAAAACACCACTGTCAAAGAAGAAAACTTTAAACATAATGTTATTCCTGGTTATATTGAGGTATCAGAGAAGACGTTTTTATCTAAAACAACATAACCAAATTGAAAATATTGACCTTCCTGTCTTTGAGGAACTCGCTTTCCAGGTAGCATGAATTCAGAAAACAGTCTCATAGTCCAGGTTTTCCTTAAAAACACTTGAATGCCCACAATGACCAATAATGTTCTCTGTCTGGGATTGGATAAGACCAATTGGTTAACAGAGTCGAGATTTCTTCAATAAGAAGTAAGATTGAAATATGAGATTTAATCTGGAATTGCCCATAAATCTTCTATTCTTAAATAGTCCAAGAAAGTAGACAAAATACTGTATTGCAGATAATGGCAAAGACCTCACCAACAAACATCAGACAAACATCCTTCAGTCTGTCCTAGAGGAAAGCGTTTTATCAGCTTTGAATCTAGTATTGGATTAATTCAGAGTAGCAGGGGGTTAGCAAGTCATAGCAAAAGACTTTTTGTTAGGAATAATTTCTGATCTTTTGTTTAATATATCTTTAAACCACATTGTAGTTGCATAATAAAACTGTTGATGGAGGTGTATAGGACATCTTGCAGCAGTACTAAGCACTGCAGTGCCTGAGCAATGGCCATCTCCTGATAAAAAAGCGCTATGATGAAAGTGATTTATTTTCAGAAGTTTTGTTTTGTGCTCTGTCTAATGGGTACCTTGTAAGAGGACAAGATACATGAGGAGGAAAGCACACGTTAAATCTAACAATGCAAAGTTCTTCAAGCTGTTCAATGTTTTGGTTTTGTTTTTTTTTGTTGTGATGAAAGTTTGAAATATCACTTTCATACAGAAGGCAGAAAATATTCATACAGACCCTTTTGTCTACCATTTCTCCCTTCTTTTCCTGCATTTCATGGAACCTACATAAGTGTAATAATTGTGAAGCGTAATGCTCCATTTTTTAGGTATTGACTTGTGAAGAGCGTTACTAGTTTTTACAAGTATTTAGTGTTTCATAACAGAAGTTGCAGTCTGCTGCCATCCCCGGGAAAAGTTAAGAAACTGCTTTACTTGTTAACACAGGGAGATACAGACCATCCTACAAGTATCTTTGTCACAAATATTCTATACTCCATTGTGCATATTCTTTCCTTGCTTAATTACTAAGATATCTTGAAATGATAGATTCAGTTTCCATTATAGATTTTTCCAGTAAGCTCATTATTGTGGGTTGGCTAGTTGCAGTGCTGATGGATATGGAGCTTGTTGGCTCTGGTACAGAACCAGAGGAGTGTTGTTAGCCCAAACCATTCCCCTGACTGTGATGTGTTGTTTCCAGGGCAGAAACACTGGTTGGGAGATAGTTTTGAATTGTTTTATTATAATGGTGTCTTTCACAAGGAATTAATTATATGCAAGTAGAGCAATGATAATACGTGGCAGTCGTGGCTGCTGCTATGCTGCTCCATTACATCTTGTTTACAGCAATGAACATGAATTGTGTTTGTGCCAGTTGTTCTGCGAGGCATGCAACATTGGCTTTGGCAATGGGAATAGTCTGCATTTTTTAAAATAAAACTCAACAGTTTTGAGTGTCCTGAAGTTTCAAAGTTTTCTGGGGAGAAGAGAGCAGAAACGAAAGATTTTCTTATTGATAGCTCTATAGGAAATCTCTGACGAGCCAGGGTGCACTGAGGCAGCAGATAAAACACATATGTTTACAGAATGTGAATTAACCTAAGGAAGACAAATGGCCTTGTGAACTGGACATCTGGCTCAGATTTAAGAGATCTGGGTTCAGTTCTGCCATGGATTTCCTTGAGCAAATTGTTTAATCTCTGTACTTTGGTACCTCATCTGTTAAACAAGGTAGAACAATCCTTTTGCCTGTCGCAGCTAATAGCTATTTAGGGCTGAGATTGATCCTTGCTCTCTGTTCCTACAGCTCTAAGCACAATAAGGCCCTGGTCCCGGTGGGGCCTATCAGGTTCTGCTACAATGCAAATGAGTGCTAATTTTAAAGCTATGCAGAATATAGTGATAATTAAAAGTGGTCTCTCTTTTTTTTTTTTTTTTTACAATTAATTAGCAGAGAATATTGCACTTTAGAAAAGGGAAGTCTGTGGCTGTGAGTAATTTATTAGAGGGAATAAAGAGGAAAAGACTAGCAGAAAAGATGGAGACAGAGTATGCAGTCTTTTATGCTGAAGCTATTTGAGAATTGAAATTCAGAGTGTTTTTTGGTGCAGTAAGGATATCTGAAATTTGGAGGTGATTAAAGCCCTGGACTTGGAATCTCTGCCCGATGACATAAAAAACCAGCTATGACAGAAAAACAGAGGCAAGGAAGCTGGATAGAGAAGAATAGAGTATTGCACACTGATATCCCTGCTGGATAGATCATGGGCCTGCTGGCAAACTCAATTGAGGAACTGTTAAAAACAAACAAAAAACCCAACAGTCAAGAGCAGGGGAACTGTTTGTCTTACAGGGAGAAGTTTTGACACAGTATTTATCAAGTGAGGTAGGAGGCTTGGAAGAACCTCGGGGCATAATCTGCTGCTTTTTTGGCCTTTTTTTAGGATGATTTCTAAGAACCATTGTTTATAAACTGCCACAACAGAACATCGGGATTCAATTTCAGCAGGCTTTATTGAAATTAGGAAGTCAACACAGAATAACAAAAATTGCTTAAAACTTTTGTGGATTAAACTTCACAAAGTCTCATTTTAATTTACCAAGTAATGAAACATTGAGAGGAAAAAATAAAAAAGGCAAAAAACTGCAGGGCCATCTCTGTGTGTAATAGAAATCAGTGCTGAACCATTAGAATTGGGGGAGTATTACTGGTTTTACGGGAGCTGATGATGCCATCTGAAGTGAAAAGAGCTTCTGCATTTCCACTTTTTCTGTACTCTTAGGGCAAATCCAGGCAATGCAAACTAATGGGATGTGGTAACCACCAGTAAAACTAAAGGAGCAAACTGATTTACCACAGTCTTGGAGATGCAGAATAATTGTAATAAAGTCTTCCCTCTGTAACCATCCATCTTTCAGGTAGAACACTGAAACCATAGGTACTTTTTTAAGAAAATGTTGTTATAGTACAAATGAAGATGGGTGGATCCATTTTTCTATCTTTTACTTTGCTTTGTGTAATATTAGCTTCTAGCTTTTGGTGAGAGAGAAGAATCAAGATTTTCTAAATTTAATAATTAAGTTTTTCCTGCCTTTTATGCTTCAATTTAATTACTTATGTTTTGAGCAGAAGCAATGCAGGAAGAGTATTTGTTTAGCAGGGAAGGAGAAGATGCATGTTTTTTTCAGACATTTCCATGTGAAAAGAAATATTCCTTCAGTTATTAATAAAGGAACAAGAATGTAGGGCAGAAGGTTTGGGGTTGGTTTGTTTTAAAATTTTAATAAGTTTTTACTGTTTTTAATTTTAAATAGGAACATAAGAACAACTCCATCTGTCAATCTGGAATCACAAAGAAAAAGAGAGAAAAGTTAAAAAAAGAATCTTTAAAACCTAAGCAGTGCAAGGCATTGCTGACTTTCTAGTTGTCTCTGTTCTAGAAGATACATAAGTTAAGATTTAAAGTTTGTTCGGGAAGTTTATGCCATTAGAAACCATTTTCACATACGGCAGTTGAAAGAAGAGGGGGACATGGATGACTTCAGCATAGTAAATCACTTAGGCCAGTATCTCTGAAACGCTGTTTGTCTACACCAAATATCTTGAGCATGTAAGCAGATAGGAAGAGAAAATATATGTATCCAATATACACGTAACATATTATGCGTCAGGGGAGCTTTTATTTTCAGGCTGTATTTTAGCTAACATAGATAACACGAATGTATAGTTGGAGAGATCTAGCAGCGGTTTGGTTGAAATGCCAGGCCCCTGCCCAGACCTACCTTGTTACTCTGTTAGCTAAACACTGTGCAGTATTTCATAAAAAAGTTTTTGGAGTACAGGCTAAGCCTAAAGTGCCAAATTCTTACTAATGCACAATAAATCCTGCTCTTTATCTCTTTTGTAATGCTAGTGAGAAATATTGTTAGTACTTACAAGATTTAAAACCCTCTCTGAAACCCTCTGTGATGTAAGTCTCAGTTTCTCTGCCTGCCCACGTTCAGGGTAAGAAAGCCTGAGCAGGTTTTGAGATGACAGACCTAGCAAATGCAGGTGGGCAATGCTACCTGCCTATAGGGCTAAATACAACCCTGGAAAACCCATCTCAATTGGGAATTTGGGCTCTCAGTTCAAGATTCAGACAATAATCAAGAGCATCTACTTCTAACGCTGCCAAGGTCTCTAGTTCCTTGAGGCGGAAATTGCCTGAGTGCTCAAACACGGATTTAGCTGCCCTGCTGAGGAGATAATGTTCGTCTTCCAGCTGAGTTCTCTTGCTATATGACTTTAGACAGATAGCTGCCTGATTCTGCTTAAATCCCTAAAGAAATCTACAGTGCAGGTCATTGTGCTGATCCACACAGACAGCTGCATCAGACAGTGGGTGGTAGAAAGCAGCAGAACAAAGTGACTTTTACAAATATCCCAGTGTCATTTTTTCCCAGCAGACCCTTCTCGTTCTGAAAGAATTTGACTCCCATGTATCAGGAGAAAGGCTTCAGCATCAGGATTGTGGCATATCATAGACATGTAAATTCACAGCCTGCATCTTGAAGTTACACTATCATACATTGAAGAAAGTAGGTCCTAAGTAAGGAGGGCTAGCCAAAGAGATGCAGATGTAAAATACAACCAGCCATGAGGTCTCGAGCTGAGTTCTTCTCTCTTCCAGGAGAAAAGCAAGTTGTCCTTGCTCGCTTGCCTTCTTTCCCTGTGACTTTTAAATTCCGAGTTCCAATTTTGCTCAGATTCAACCAGAGAGATGAAGAGTCTTTTCCATTTTTTCCTGCATGTGTTACAGCCTTGTACTAAGGGCATGCAGGACACGTAAGGTCAATCACCTGCTGGGTAAGGAAAGCCCACAATCTAATTCTCCCTTAATATTTTTCCAGTATAGCAGTGGATTAAATATAGGAAGAGATCTCATTTGGAGGCAGTGACCCTGCTTAATGGCTGAGCTAGCCATATTTACTTCAAATAAGTTCAGAGAAACTTTTTAAACTTTCAGGTAAGTCAACCAGGGAAGAAAAAAAAAAAGCAGAGAAACCATTTCAAATGTTGCAATGACAAGCAAAAGGAGCTGCCCTTAAGAAAATGCTGCATTATACCTTCTGGAAAAAATATCTTACTGATCTGTCGTCAGAGCACAGCAACATGGCATTTATTTCCTCTCTCTAAAGTGTCAGGGACAGAGCATCAGATGTGAACGTCAAAATCAGTGGAAGTATATCAGTTTAAAATTCATCTAAGAATCTGGCCCTTTATTAAAAGTATTATTAGAGCTCTTTTTTTGCAGTTATCTTTCAGAAAAGCTGGCAACTTGGGGTTAACATTCTGTCAAAACTCTATCATTTTCCTGCTCCCACCATCCTCCTTTGCAGAAGCAGCTTGACTTGCTGTACAAATGTCATTAGTTCCACAGGGAGCTCCAGACCTTTGAATGTCGCAGAACAGTCTATTATTTAGTACTGCTATAAGATAATCTTTTCAACTGCTGTTTTCTAGTGAGAATTCTCAAAGACGAACCTATAAAGAACAGATGCCAGTTTTCAGTCACTCAGAAATTTTGTCAGTTAAGTGACTTTTACCTTTATCCATTGGGACTTTGATTTTTGGACACAGGTATCAAGCTAACAAAACGTGCTATCACTGACAAGCTTCATAAAGGTTTGTTTCTTTTCCCCTTTCTTTCCATATTTTACAATTCAAAAACCACCTAGTACCTTCATCTGTCTATTGTTTCTGGGAAGAGTGTTACCAAGAACTGTTTTAAATACATTCTTAACACAGAGCTGTAAGAAATTAAATATGTAAGCTGAAACAGAAGGATTTCAAAGTATAGTCACACTTCCTTTTCTCCTTAAATAATGCCATCTATGTGTGAAAGTTTTAAGACTCATTCTGTCTGCAGCAAATGTTCTTTCTGCAGGATATGAGTTATAGTAACTTGCTGAGCTGAAGTTGCCTTTTTCAGACAATAAACCCTGGATATATGCATGCATGTGCCGTTTTCCTCAGAGAAGTTCCCCAAAAGGCGTATCAAAGCAAAAAATAATGAATAATGTTACTAGGTCATGGTTTGTAGGGCTCTCTCAGGTGTAACTGGTTTGGGTGCAAGAGAAGTGAGAAACAGAGTAGAACATGACAGCTCAGACGTATATGGGTCTTTTTCCTGATGCTGGGCTGAACAGAGAATGTCGTACCTCCAAGCACAATCCAGAATAAACGAAACTTGTTTTGAAGTTACAGGCTACATGAGAGCTTAGAGTGGGTCAACATGCACATTGTATCATATTTCCATCTCTCTAGCTGCCACGATTTGTGTTGCTGCTGCCCATAACACACTCTGTCAGTGTCCAATATTCTCAGTGGAGTCAAAGAGGCAGCAGCAAAACCAAGAGCAGAAGCGGACGGTGGACTGTGTCCTCATCACTTCTCATATCAGCACAACTTCTCATAGCAATATGGATATTTACAGGAGTTAGCCATTAGAGGATACCATATATGCAATCTTCTCTATTGAGGACCAGGAAACCATGTTTTCTCCAGTGAAGATCTTTCTTTTTATTCCAAATGGGAGTTTTAATAGATGGTTGAGCAAAGAAAACACAGGAGAATGCTACACTTGTTATTAGGCTCAGTGGTATCAATAGGGTGCAGTCTCCCTCAGTATGATTTGCGTTAAATGATTGCATTTTTCTGAAGAACCTTAAATTTTGCCACATAGGAAGTTACAATGCTTATTTAAGAGACCATGATCCCACACAGAAAGATCATCTACAGAAAATTATAATTTCAAATAGGCGGGCCAGGTTATCATCCATTCTATTGATTTCATTATTCTTTATCTCTCTGTGATCTTGTTATTATAAGTGGAAAAGCATCTCTGTACAAACTCTTTATTGTATTTGGGAAAAATAGAAGTCAATGCTTAATGCAGTTCATAAATCAAAAACGTTGTTAGTGATATATTCTCTTTTAAATCTTAGTATTGAAAAGTCCAGCTACTATTTTAAAAATAGAAGAAAAATATTACTTTAATAGTTCAATGATCTCATAATGAAAGTTAAAAAACAATGTACATGAACTTATTTTTATTATTTTCCTTAAGGAATTTAAGAAAATTATGGAAATTATTCCAGTCAAAGAGAGGAACTATTGATTTTGTTTGTTTGTTTAACTATGACAAAACAATTTTGCTAATTTAATTTCTGTAGTATGTTTCTAGGAAAAAAAAATAGTTGCATGTTTTACTTTAAGCTCTCACATGGCACTCTGCTGGATTGGGAAGTAGCTTTTCTGAATACATCAAATGAACAAATAATTAACCACTGACCCTATAATTTGACAAAACTAGAAAGCTCACTTTAAGTAAATTGATTTTCATACAAAGATGAGTTTCCTCACTTGAGATATCAGGAGATATATAGCTATATGAATCTCTGCTTCTTCCATTTGAAAATCACTTGGTTTCTATTGCTTTACATAATGGCAATCAGAAAGCAATGCTATCTCAAATGCAAAAATGCCATGACAATGCATCGCAAATTTAATTTAATTTAGTGATACATTTGTCCTGCTTATAGCCAAAATATACTTGCTGGCGTCAGCAGTTTCCACAAGTGGACACTCTTACAATAATATACAAAATTTGAATAAGCCTCTTAATATCTAGGTCCTGGTAGTTTTGATGCATTTACTGAGCAGTGCGGACAGGGAGTGAATTATGCCATCAGACTAGATTTTCTAGGAGGTCTACAGTGCCCTGGAAAGATATATTTTTTTTAATGGAAAAAAAAAAAAGGAAGAGGAAATTCTCTTCCTTACAGCTGCTCAGACAAAATTGCCTTAACTATTTTTCCAGACATTTTTTATCGCACAGCTTACCCCCAGATATATTTCATATGTCCACTTGAAGATAAAGTTTCTTTAGAGATAATAGATCATGTTTAACTGTATGAAAATCAGAAAAACTAAGAGTTAATGTGTGACAGTTCACAGCCTTGTGGTCTTAAAATGAATTATTGTGGTGCATTTAGCAGGCTTGAAACACAAGTTATGTTTTATTCAGCATGAAACAACAATCAATTTGAATGACGATGAAAACTCAGTGGAAACTTGTTGCCACTCATAAAGTGTCAGTTTGACTTTAAATTGATGTTATATGCTTTTAAAGAGCTAAATGACTATCAGTTTCATATGATCCTGATTGTGATTTTTTTCTTTTTTTCTAGGAGTGAGCCATTGTCAGGTTTATTCATTTTTGAGATGCTCACTAAACAGACATTTGTTGCTGAATGACAGAATGACAGGGAAGACAACTTCAAACATGCAACTCAGCTTCTGTCTTTTTAGATTTACTAATGAGTACATTTTACCATTCTATCTCCTTTTAATTGTGGAGTTGCTGAAGACCGTATCTGCTTCTGCATTGATTACTTTGTATGTCGCATTTTCCATTATCCTTCATTATTCCATTGTAACCTCTTATTTATGCTCCCTTGTTTGTAATTTAGCATTTTTAGAGGCTGCACTTTGATTTTCTCAAAGTCACCAGGACATAATATGTTCAGTTGGTATTCTCAATTTTTACAAAATGTGTTCCTAAATTATTCTGCCTCAGATTACTTTTCACAGATGTCTGTAGAAGTAATTATCTCATATATAGAGCAGCTTAGTTAATCAGACAGACTGGTTCTGTTTGAGTTTTACCGTTAAGTTCATTCAACTATCTATGCATTTTGAAATTCTGAGGTACACAAAAACTGCTACATATTATAAAGGCTAAATATGTATTACAAATGAGATTAAATTTAAAAAGGAAAAAAAAAAAGAAAAAAAGAAAATTAAATATTTCCTAAATCCCTATAAATAGAAAGCAAATTTCTGTATCACAAAAGTCCTTAATTTTGCCAAATTTTCTCTTTGGAGTGAGCTAGGGAGATTTATCTCATGAACTCTTCAGTTTGATTTGCAATAAATTTGCTGTAATTTACCACTGTACCTGGAGCCAAGAGGAGGTAGGTGATGTGTTCCAAATACAGAAGCAGAAAAGTATTTTCCAAAGAAGGAATAACAAAGTCATTTGAATAAATCAAAACTTTTGTGTCTAATACTCTCAAGAGAGGGACTCCATACTTCAGTGTTGTTGTTCTGTGTTCTTGGACATACAGGTTGTCCAAAAATCGTTACCTTCCACTTTAAAAGTTTTCTTTCCCAAGAGAAATATTTTGTAATGGAATTTTGTAATGAGTATTTGGTAATGATTTTAAAGGTAGCTGTTTATTTTCCAGATTTTTGTTTTCTATAAAAATGTCCCATGAATCCAGCCAGTCTTAAATAAATATCTAGAATGAAAGATTTGGGTTAAAAACCTTCCAAGGCATTTTGAGTTTAAAAGGCACGATAACTTGGTACATATCCTGAGAAAAATGATACTCAATGTTCAGGAAGCCAATGTTTTCTAGTGTCAGTCGGGGTGAGAATCCTTTCTGAACCTCTATAGGCTCAGTTGTATATTAATTCTGTCTAGTTTCCCTATTTGTTTCTTATTGAGGAGAAATTCTCCTGGTTTGTTTGTAACATCTTGTTACCTGGACACAGTCTACAGTCATTCTTCTTGCAAAATAAGAATACGACATAAGCGTATTTGTTTTTCTATCCAGTCTTTCTCTTAATTCAATATGTTACTGATGCTTTTGGAAGATATAAGACAGTACGGGAAAATGCTGATGTTATAACTACTGTTACAAATTCTTTGCTTGCTTATAACATGCCATTTACAGACAGAATATTACACTGATGGTGTATCAGTCCATATGCAATGCACATACAACAAAATATGTCATATGCTACCTTTATTCTACACCTATCAATTGATAGGTTGACCCAAAAGGAAGTCAGTGACATAGTCTTATCAGACAAAATCAGAATATTTTGGTTTACAGTTCCAAGAGAAGCTGGAAAAAGTAAAACAAAAGGTCCACTGCCTATCAATCTGGACCCATAAAGGACTGACAGCAACATTAACTGTCTCAGGCTCTGCGTCTCCTTTCTCAACATCCATGTTGCCACTTTCTATGCAACTGCCCATGAGGGCTCCATTCAGCTATCTCATGACCTCAGCAATGTGACTTCACCCAACTTTCATGTGAAAAATAAAAAAACCCACCCAACTAACAAACAAAAAAATATGGTTTTAATAGTGAAGACGTTGTTACATTCCTTTTTTTTTTTCCTTCCAACAATAATTCAATTAAATTCTGTAATATTTCTATTAATTGTCTTCCAGGCTATATTTGTTTCTTCTTTCCCACTCTTGTCCCACTAAGTAAGTCTTCTTGTCCATGGTAATTTAAAGCTAGTTTAAGTATACCTGTTCTAAACTGCATTCTGCAGTGAAAACATTTACATTCTACCCCACCCCACCCACAAGCATCTTTCTCCTCATCTGCTTTGGTACCTATTTCCAGAATTAAGCATATGATGGTTCATTTATAGCTCTTACACCCTTGAGATATAAACAGGGGAAAGTATAATTGGCAGTGAGAATTTTGAAGTACCTTTATAATGTAGGAACATGAGTCCAATTGAGCTTCAGGGACACTTTGGTTTCCTTAGTCACGGAGGCAGTTATAAATCAAAGTAATTTATGTGTTTGTAAGCTTATAAACAAAACCAGATGAAATGGTTACTGCAGTAGCAAGGGATTTGGTTTGATGAACCAGGAGGACTTTTTCAGTCCTAAGTTCCTAAAATATAGAGACATAAATGAAGAAGTGAACATGATTACATTAAGACTCTCCACATCTTATCTTGAAATAAAGCCACTTGTGTTCTCAAGAATCTCTTCCAGACCTATTCTCCATAAGAAAGCAACACAGTTCTCTGCGATCTCTTAGTAATGCAAAAAAAAAATCACATATAAGTCAGTAAAGAGTTTGCAGGAAGACCTCTAGATGCATGACCTCTTTCTGGTTTTGTTCTTAAATGACAGTGCAAAACAGCATCCCATGCAATATCTCAGAGATGGTCATGCTTATGGACAGGATTACAAAAGGATTACATCCCCAAGCAGGTGAAATACCAGTTCTTTGCCATGCCAATACCAAGTGTGTGGGCTTTCCATTATGTTTCTGAACATGAAGAAAGAAAAGCAAGAAATTAATAAGAGTAACTATGTCCATACAAGGAAGTATCTTAGATGTCGTGTAGCGATTATGCATTTCATAATGGACAGGACAAATATTTTACATTTTTGATAAAAAGGTATCATTGAATATGGTGAGATGAATGCCTCAAGGAAGTTCCTTAGCAACTTCCTGATAAGCAGTTTTCTACTGCATAGGACTAGAAAACTTAGTAGATTGATCTGACGAGTCAGCTAATATATAAAAGTTTCTTCCTGTAATGGAAAGAAAGAATAAATTTGGATTCTTTAAGATTATTCCTGATGTGAAAAGGTGTCTTAGGTAGCTACAGGAGACAGAAATAGGGGTGCTGAAGAACTAGAGTGCCTTCGTAGTTACTTGCTAGAGGTTAAGGAGAAAAGTCCTCTGACAGATTGAGTAACATGGAGACACAGGATTTTTTTCAGAAAGCACTGCTTTCTGTATCAAAAGTCATGACATCTAGGGAGTGGAAACTGTTGGATCACCTTTACTGAAACAATAACATGGCAGGTCTTTGGGGGGATTATTTTTTTTGTTCTCCAAATATAAAATTAGGAAGCATTGCACTCATAGATATTTCTGTTCCCAATTGAGGAGTAGAGATACAGATCACAGTACCCCAAAATTTTTGAAGTCTTTAGGAGGACCAGATGAAGTGAAAGTGAGAAACAGCAAACACACAAATCTATCATTCACTGCAAAGTTGAATGCATTTGACTAAATCTTAGTGATGTCTACCCAACATGCAGACATCAAGAAAAATTTCCTCTTGTAGAGGCCATGTATATAGAATCGTAGAATCATAGAATAATTTAGGTTGGAAAAGACCCCCAAGGTCATCGAGTCCAACTGCAAACCTAACACTGCCAAGTCTGCCACTAAACCATGTCCCTAAGCGCTACATCTGCATGTCTTTTAAGTACCTCCAGGGATGGTGACTCAGCCATTTCCCTTGGCAGCCTGTTCCAATGCTTGATAACCCTTTCAGTGAAGAATTTTTTCCTAATATCCAATCTAAACTCCCCTGGCGCATCTTGAGGCCATTTCCTCTTGTCCTATCACTTTCTACTTCGGAAAAGTATATAACAGTTCCCCTAGATTTCTAGTGGGACCAGAAGTAGTCATCTTCTGATCTCCTACTTACAGATGCTCTTTTTCCCTGTTTGGCAGTATGATCCATCTTCTGTGATGATAACTCAGGCAAAGCCATTTAGACGTCAGTGGTCGTGCTGGCACAGTCACAAAATGGTACAAATGGAAGCCTTGCAAGCTTTAAACAGAAAAGTAAATCAAGTTATCAATAAAGAGATGACAGAATAAAAATGATGATGCACCAGCACATGGAATATTGATTAAAGATTTGGGTGTTTCAAGACAGCTATGGCAGAAATGGAAAGGTCAAGGGAAAGGCAATTAAAATGGTTAGAAATATCTCACTTTCAAAGGGATGCCAGCCTACAAGACTGTGATGCTTGTAATACTCTCAGGCTTGCTTGGGGCTAGAGATCACACAAACTAATCTGTAAAAGAACAGATGAATGAGTGGCAACTAGCTAGCATTAATTTTCCTAACATCACAAGCAATCTTCAGTCAGGAGCTGATCTGGTTTCATTCCTCTTCTATAAGACCCCTGAGCCCAGAGTTTCAAGGCCCCAAAGCAGCCGTAGGCATCTGTACAGACACATGCAGAAAAAATGTGTTTTTCAGATGACTGCAGTTGGAAATGTTTAGTTCTAATCAAACAGGGTTATTATTTTTATGAACAAAGAACACTAAGGAATCACAGAGATTAGATGATACAAGTAACGATTTATTCTGTCCAAACAAGTAGTGTTACATGTGGGAAATATTCATAAATCAGTATTGATTACATTTCTGCTTCTGACTAATTAGCTTTACACACTTTCAGTTAAAATGTCATGAGTGTAACAGATACAAGTGCCCTGCAGGAATTCAGGAATAACCTTTACTTTATTATGTTTCCTGTCCAATGATAATTTCTTTCTTTGGAGAAATGAACCCTACTGCCTCAGGTGACAAAGCAACATTACCATACTCCATTTTGTATTACACAGACCATTATTCAAATGGAATTATTTGAATGGAGAAAAAACATCAATATTATTAAACATTAAAATATTACTGGGGTGCCCAGGTGTGAAAAGGAGAGTAATAGGAAAAAATGAAAAACAGGAAACCTTTACTTGTAGTGAGCTGTGCCTGACCCAGCACATCTTTGATGGGTTTCTTTGATTAGGGAGGGAGGTTGATTTAAGATATCTAGCTGAACAAAACATTTCTTTTTCTAATGGTTGTGAGATAAGGTTTTAGTGTCTTTGCTGTCCCGTCTTTGATTTGCTGGTTCACTTAATTAACTCTGACTGCTCTAAACTAGTCTTTCTAGTTACCATTTGAACTTGAGTGTTTCTTTTTCATGGAAAAAATATGTATGTATTGATGTATTTGAGGCATAAATTTCCAAATACCTTAAGGGATTCATTATTTTTTTTATAGGGATAAAGAACTTGTCACTATCATGAAGAGAAAAAGGATGTGTCACTGTTACCAAAAAGGAAAAGTTGCAGGCTAGAAGAAAGGAAGAGAGTAAATTACCATGGTTTAGGACAGGGAAAGAAAGAAAAGAGAAAGGATAGGGAATACACAGAAGATTCATTAAATGATAGGGAATAAAACGTGGCTGTTCAGATGGCAGCTAGCAGAAGTAACTTTAACAGCTAAAGCTAGGGAGGCTACAAAAAGGTGTGTAGTTTTAAACTCAGTTACAGCAAAGTATTTACCTTGCATTTAATGAGGTGAATATTCTAAACTTAAAATACCTATGAGCATTATAACGTAAGTTAGAATAGAAAGTGTAAACAGAAAAATATGAATGAAAACTAGTAGCTTTTTAAGATGGGAGGACAGCTCCTTCTGTTCAGTGCTATTCAATGGATTCCAACAATAACTTGGCTGAGAGTTTGTAAAGGGACAAAAGCAGGTGGCTTTGTTTTCATGATTCAAATGAGATATTTGATCTAAATTATTGACTTTTAATATCAAAGCAAGAGCAAAAGAAAAATATTGGTTTTAAGCATGAAAAAACAGTCACTGTAGGACGTACAGAAAAAGACTTGGGCCACCGCATAGTTAACCAGTTAGTGTGATCTGCTCGTGTGATGTCATGGCAAAAATGTCTGACATTATGTACGAGTTTAGTGATGCAAAGTCATGAAGTCAGAGCTGCCTGTTACCTTAGAGTGTCAGGTAACAAGATGAAGGGGGGCTGGAGGTTGACATTAGCAAGCACAAATGGGAAAATATCATACAATTTTAACAAAAATTGACTTCAATAGGTGAAGCACTTTATCACAGGGTGTGGTAAAGCCCCCCCACCCCGCTCGCCCTTCCTTCCCCTCCCCTTCTTGAAGTTGTTGAACTTCAGAGAAATTGTGTCTCTCTGAATACACCATTTATTTCAGCTGCAGTTCTTAGGCCACATGCAGGAATTACTGGATGAATTTTATGCCTTGTGACAGAATCAGTCACACAGATGTGTGTTCAATAGCTGTTCATACAGCCAATGGACTGAAAATACTTTTTTTTGCAGTTGGGAAATAATAGTTCAATTTAATGAGAGATGCTTAAAGCGATTGTTTAAAAATATTTGATCCAAATGGTGCAGTTTTCACAAAAACTGAAGTCTAAGGAAATCCGACAACTGTTGCTGAGACTGCATTTTCCCAGTGTCTTGTGAAAAGCATCCTTCAGACCACAAGTCATTCAGAAGAATTATACTGTTCCATAATTGTAAACTATGGAAACTACCACAAGATAGTCTCCGTAGTAGTTACAGTGGTTAACAACTAGTGGTTAGCAATCAGGAGAGAGGATGTACTTTAGTTTGTACTTATTATTTATTTAGATTAAAGTGTTACATACCCATTACTTAAAGCATAAAATATTATTAAAGGTGATGCTGCTTTCTTCATCTTCACCTTTGATAATACCTATTTTAAAGATGTAATGCCTCTACCCCTAATCTCTGTAGACCAAATCTGTATTTGTATAGGAAAAATACATAACGTTTTTCTTAGTTCTAGATCGGTTAAAAGGATTTGGTATGTCAGAATTCTATTGTCACTTCCCGTAGCATGTTCCTGGTCAATGAATAAACCAGGTTACTCAATTAAAAAAGGTATTTAGTCATAAATTCTTATTTATTCTCCTAACTCAATTTCTTTTCAGTAGAGTACCTAAACAGAAGTTCTGTGCTTAATAATTTTATGGATATAGACTGAAACAACCATTTGAAAGTTATTTTTAGGTTACTTTTGGTGGTTGTCACTGAAAGTCTTTAATTTCTTTTGGGAAATATGAGCCATTACTTTCCTCCCCTCATGTGTATTTCATTATGCTACTCTGACATTCTAGGAGAAACATTTAATATTTCACATTACATACTCTTGAGAAGAGATGGGTTGAATTTTTGCAGGAAGTGAACAGTACCAACAATATAAAGTTGTTTTTATTTTACTTTGAAAGGTTAGTCCAGTTTAGCAATTTTCAGTAATATTATGTGACTTCATGAGAAGGAAATCCCTAATCTCTTTGGAAGATGAAAAGTTTTTCCTATTTTCTCTCTTTCATTCATGATCATTGGACCCTCTCTTGACATTTAGAAAATTATAGTTTCTCACCAACCAATAGTTTCAGAACAATTGCATTTCATGTCTTAGTAGAGATGGTCTGTCTGGAATCATGCCATAATGAGAATGATATCCACCATCAAGAAAACCATATTTTTTTTTTCCCCAATAAAACTATCTATTTCAAAATCCTGTTTGATTTTCTCTGCATATAAATTTTAATATATCAGCATAACAGTTAACAGTATTGATTAGTATTTTTTTAGGTTTTGCTTTCTTGAGAATCCATATACCATTACAGTACAATATTGATCTCTGCCTAAAGTAAAATCAAGCAAATTGATTTCACAAACTACAAAATCTATCATGATGTTAATATATTACTAATTGAAAAAGTGACTAAATAAATGAACCTCACAGTAAACATGAGAGCTCAATACACTTAAAATCTAAAAGTCTGGCAAAAGAAATTACACCAGAAAATTTAGCTTTAATACAGGGACTGCATTATCCATATATGAGCTCGGTCAGTGTAGAGAACACAGTGTTGTCTCAATGTCAGAAATGCTCTCCCCCAAAGTGAGTGGAAATATGCAGAGAATATTGTGCTGACATTCCTAAAATTTGATCATAAATAGTTGGAAACTTAAGTGACAGGGCCTATAAAATCCTACCAGCTTCTCAGATTACATGTGGAGGTGCAACCTGTCTTTCCCCTCCTGCTGTGTAACTCATCTTTGCCACCAGGTCTTGAGACCTCTCTTGCATAAGCACTGACCCTGCTTACTCACACCAATGTCCAAGCAGAAATTGCCTTCCCTCCACCCTCGTTGATCCCATGAAATTAAAATCATGGGAATCAACATTAAACAATGTTTGATACAGAATGATGGTTTAACAGATTTTTTCCCTTGTTCTAATCCAATAGATTCCATTGAAAACTTCTTCCGAAGATCCCCACACTTTCTGTTCTGCCACATGCCAATATGTTAACTTACCTAATATGTGATAAGTATTGACAAAATATGAGAACCTAAGTAGGTTCTCATAGCTGCTTTAACATAAAAAAATGTGTAAACTAACATGTAAAGCCTGTGATGGTGGAAGAGTAACTTGTGTGTCTTTCCTGGTCTCTTTGTCTGCATGCTAATTCTATCACTTGGGCAAAAAATCAGAAAGTTTGTTTTTAAAGATCTTGTAACCTTCATTGTTGCCTTGAGTAGCAGTAAAGAAGTTGACGGATTGCTGGTTCCTATTTGTAGTCAGCAAAACTCCTTTTATGTCTCATTCTCTGCCAGAAAAGAAAAGGAAGCTACTCAGTCAAGAAGATATAGTACTCCATTCAGGAAAGCAGAAAAAGAAGTTGGAGACAAAGGGAGTTGATTGCAGGAGTTTGTTACTCCCAAGGAAGTGAGTACAGGCAGAAGTAAGTTAGAGCTCAGAATAGTCAGGGCATGTGAAGGAGAATCACAAAAAGCACTACTTATATTGATAAAAAAACCTCTGCAATTTCTCTTGCTGCAAAAGTGGATCTATTTTTGTCTTCTAAATATAGTGTGATTTTTTAAATCAAAGTCTCATTTAAATTTTTAAAATTCTTTCTCTTTTTTTTTCATTTTTACTACCAAATGAAAAAAAAAAAAATCTGGTAGCATCACTTTCATGCCTTCCTGACTTCTTCCATTTGTCTTTCCTTTTTGTGCCCCATAACTTTTCAAATATCTTCCCTAACTTCAGAAGCATTAGATACTGTCAAAATTACAGCTCTTCACTAGATTCTTTGTCACAGAAATACAATAGAGAATTTCAGTCCTTGTTTAATAAAACCTCAGTTTCTATTCAGGACAGAAATTGGCAAGGAATAGTCTTCACATCCTAAGGAACCTTGGACAGATGTAGGAAGGCCCCCTCTAAACTTAGGAGGTGACAAAGTTGTTTGTAGAACTAAAGAGAAGAGAAGAAACACAAGTGAAATGAGGTTAAAGGAATTTATGCACTTCTGTGTATGGACCATCACTTGTGTTAGGAAAAATCTCTTCACTGAAAAGGTTGTCAAGCATTGGACCAGGCTGCCCAGGGAGGTGGTTGAGTCACCATCCCTGGAGGTATTTAAAAGACATGTAGGTGTGGTGTTTAGGGACATTGTTTAGTGGCGGACTTGACAGTGTTAGGTTTACAGTTGGACTCGACGATCTTGGGGGTCTTTTCCAACCTAAATGATTCTATGATTCTATTTCCTGTCTCCTTGTGTGGACTGCTTGCTTCACCAAGATCTCTACTGAAGTGACCTTGTCAATAAAAAGGTACAAAATTTCTGTAAGTGGCCAAGCCACTACATGACAACAGCTTTGCCTCTTCAGCTCCTGCTTTAGCTAATTACCTCAGTGTCCTTGAGAGGCTGTCATAGCCAGGTAACCCAAATCTATTTATTTATCATTTTCTTCTTCCTTTCTCTCTTCCCCCTTCCATAGGCCGCAAATTTTTTTTGATGTATCTTGAACGTTAGATACATTCCTGAATGTAACACACATGTTATTACTATGACTGAATTTCATGAAATGTATGTATTTTCTGGAGAAAACAATCCAAGTTTGAAACATTTATAGATTAATACTGTTATCAATGTAACTTGTGCTATAATCTGTCTTCTGCTCAGATATAGATAGAACTATTATCTTTCTTTAATATACATGCTAATGTTTAGCAGTTTATAACATAAATTAATATGAAAGGAAGATTTAAAAAATTGAGCTGTTTAGGTTAAAATAGAGAAGATTCAGAAGGGATATACAACAAAATCTCCAAATGTATAAAAGGCTCTTTAAAGAAGGAACATCTATCTGTTCACTGAATCTGTGGAAGAGAGAACAAACAGTAAGCTGCTTAAATTGCATTAAGTCAGATTTAGTTTAGATATCAGGGAACCTTTTAGTAATTATAAGATTAGGGAAGCAATGGAATAGGTTGCCTGGGGAAGTTGTGAAATCTTACTCACAAGAGTCTTCAGAGGCTGCATCTTAAGCATCTGTTAGAAATTACATAGATACCATTGTTCATTCCTTGAGGCAAACTGTGCACTAATGACCTCCTGAAGTCCCTACCAGTTCTGTGTTATTCATGTCCTATTTGGGGGGCTAGGGGGGAAGAGGGGAAGGGGGCTACAGGGATGGCTTCTGTGAAAAACTGCTAGAAGCTTCCCCCATGTCCCATAGAGCCAATGCCAGCTGGCTCCAAGAGGAACCTGCTGGCCAAGGCTGAGCCCACCAGCGATGTTGATAGCACCTCTGTGATAATGTATTTAAGAAAGGATAAAAATGCTGCACAACGGCAGTTGGGGGAGAGGAGTGAGAATATGTGAGAGAAACAGCCCTGCAGACACCAAGGTCTCCTCCAAGAAGGAGGGGAAGGAGATGCTCCAGGTACCAGAGCAGAGATTGCCCTGCAGCCCATGGTGAAGACCATGGTGATGTAGGTTGTCCCCTTGCAGCCCATAGAGGGCTACGGTGGAGCAGATATCTACCCTGCAGGCCCATGGAGGACCCCATGCCACATCAGGTGGATGTGCCCTGAAGGAAGCTGCAGCCCGGGGAGAGCCCAGGCGAGAGCAGGCTGCTGACAGGACCTGTGACCCCGTGGAGAGGAGCCCATGCAGGAACAGGTTTTTTGGCAGGACCTGTGACCCTGTGGGAGACCCGTGCCAGAGCAGTCCATTCCTGAAGGACTGCACCCCATGGAAAGGACCCATGCTGGAGCAGTCTGTGAAGACCTCCAGCCTGGGGGAAGGACCCATATTGGAGAAATTTACAGAGGAATACCTGTGAAAATTATTTTTTTTTTTTCCCTCTTCAGTTCTGACTAAGGCTGTCCTTTTCCATTTCTTTACTTTTTGGTTAATTTTATTTAATAAGGTACCCTTTTGCAAAATATTTAAGAGATTCTCTTCAGCAGTTCTTAGCTGTTTTTTGCCTCAAATATCTGCCAGGCTGAATAACTTTAAATCATGACATAATGCAAGGAAATTTTCTGTAAAAAATTATAGAAGCATGTTTACTTTGAAAATTGTACACAATTTACTTGGTGTCCAGCATTTTACAGCTACTACAGGATAGATAAAGTCTACTTGACATACCATGGGGCAGAACAATTTGGTGGGGGGAGGAGAATTGCAGTCTTGGAGGATACATTTTTTGCCAGATTGCTATAACCCCCAAAACTGGCTGAATAATGCTGTTCACCTTTAGCCATATTAAAATATGCTCAGAGTGATGAATTAATCATCATGTAAGACAATCAAAATTGCAATTTTTCACTTCAATGGCACCAACACAAATGTCAGGGATGCTTAGCTAGCCATGAGGAATAAACATTTATGAATGAAATCTATTCGCTAGAAACAAGGCAGTATAGACATTCCCTGTGAATTAACTGAATTGCATCCAAGGACTATCTGGCTCTTTTGGCATGAGTTTCTGTTTCCAGCAGAAACAACCCAGCAAAGCTCCTAGTAACATTGTTAACTAATTGCTTAGTTTTCTAATTATCAATATTAACTAATTGCTTTGGCCTACAGCCAATAGTAGTTGTTTTTTTTCATTCTTTAGTGTTGTGAATTGAATTGTATTCTTTCAAAACTGCCTAGCGTATCAAATTCCCATGAGAAGAGCAATGCATTAGTTTCCTTTATCCTGCTCAGCTTCACCTCAGAAACAAATATATTTTGTCTGTGTGCTTAAAACAGTGTAAGAGTGTATATCTATGAAATGGCGTCAAAGCTGTGCACATGATAATATTTTGTTATTTTCAGTTGAAGCACATGCCATGTATTATTTTTCTCTGCTTTTTGTATTGACTATATACCTCTTCTAGGCCACCTGGGAAAACAGTAAATATCTTTGAACAATCTTATCAATTCTTTTCACAACTCCAGTGTGCTGCATAGCTGAAGGAATTCCAAACACCTTTCAGTTTCAAAATGAGATCTTCTTCCAACTTTGAAAGGAAGAGGATTTTAATATCTTAGTGTAATTGCTTGCATGATTGAAAAGTTGAATACATGTCTTCTTGTTTTATTGTCAGCTAAAGTATCCAAGTATCCTAAAGTATCCAAGACATTCTATTAATCCTCTGTAGTATAGTGTAATGTACTATTAAATTTAAGGTAGGCAGTTTTAGATAATTTACTGATAGTGTTTAATTTAAAAATTATTTTTTATTATTTTGACCTTTTGGGCTACAGCTCAAATGTAATCTTTTCCTTAATGTACATTGGTTACATTTTTTGTGATCATTTCCTATATGGATAAACTTGGTTATGTAAACCCTATAATGGACAAATTCCCACAAAGTTTATCATTAAAAGTTTAATGACATATCTGCTTAAGCCATTGTGTCTTTTCCCCACGTATGGGTCTCTCATATACATTTATTTGACATATTTTGGCTGCGTAAATTTTTACTTAGATTTTTTTGAAGAAGAGTAACTTCTTTCTTGTTCCAACGTTCTTTCACACTCCATATAGTCACTATTTTTAATATTGTTGGACAAATAGCAGAGTATCAGCAGAAGTAAATCAGAGAGTTGCTAATTATCATGAAGCACTGGTGATCCTGATGACATATTACTTGGAAATACTAGTCTGGAAAATTCCTTAATGACAGAAATTTATAGAGAGAGTTGTCTTCATCTGATTTAAACATGCCAGTCCTGTTGGTTTCCTTGGTTAGATTTAATATAGTGTTGCCTACCTAGTATTTTTGTTGCTTTATATATATGAAATATCTTTTTTTCTTGTGTTTTTTTTTTTTTTTAATATATATATTTATATAAAGCAACAACAACAAAAAAAAATATAGACAGATGTTCCCAGTTCAATGGTTTCCTTCCAATACTTGAATTGGAGCTGTTGTGAACTTCTGTATCACATCTTCAGTGAAGGTCTGAAATGGACACGTGGGTTTTTTTCCTTTCCAGGCCTGCCTTTGAGCATTTAAGGTAGGATTCATTTCATGTAGTATTAGTGTTTAATATACAGATGTCTACTTCCAAGTGAATCAGTTGGAATTCACTTTATAGTCAAAGAGAAAATTGTCTTAGCTAACGTTTCCTCCAGTCTGCTTTAAGGAAACATTTCCTTAAGGTGAGACAATACATGCTCTACCAGTGTTCATCTCTTTCCATGGACTAGAGGGGGACCTCTGGTTCATTAATTGGACAAATTCTTCATCTAACATTTCTTTTTGGTCTTTCTAAGCCGGTGAATTCCTGCTTAAAAAATGTCACAAACACCTGAAAGAGAGTTTCACAAGCTTTCTTTATCGTCTTTAAAATTTCTAAAGATGATTCAAATTCTATCAATGATCCAAGTTCTTGCATTTGACCATTATTAGTTCTTTAAATATTTTCTTCAAATGTAATATGATTGCAATTTTTTTTTGTGAGGTCAGAGAAACAAGGGCTGTATTTGGATTTAAATGGATTGCTAATAAAACACTGCTCCACATAGGAACCTGGAAATCTAGGAAAAAATAAACTAAATATTCAATAGTGCTTAGTGAGCTAATTTTTCCCACACAAAAAGGCCAACCAGTTGATGTAACAATATTTTACTAAAAGTGAAAAGAAGAAAACTTGACCAAATAGATGTACCAGATAGTACAAAACACTTCCCTTACCACTCTCTGCACTAGTGAGGTAACTGCTGGCAAAATGCCTGCTTCTTTTCTTTGCAGCGATACCCCCCTTAGCCCTGGACTGTACGACCTTTCAAGGCAACAAAGCCTGATCCAGACCGACAGTGCTACTGAGACAGGAGCTGCTTCCCCTCGTCTGCCTCTTCTCTGCTTGCTCCACCAAACCCTTCCATGACCTGATCCTCATCCTGGTCTGCGTCCGCCTTGACTAGCTGCTCGGTACTTGCTGCATTCCCACTAGCAGCTGTAGCTAACTGCTGCAATGTTTCTAACCATCTTTCTTATGCTTTTTCTTAGGTTACAATAAATGTATTATTTATGACTAACACAGTTTCTTGGAAACAGGAGAGTTTTAGCAGACTTGACTCTCTTGTAGCTCAAAGGAAACTAAATGCCTGTCCCTCTTCAGAGCTCACCAAGACCTCTAAAAAAAGTCTCTGATCTGTTTTCTTTCTGCTCCAGACTCTCACTTCTCTATTCCTCAGAAGCTATTGCTTTATATTAGGAAGGCCTCAGACATAAATACCTGCCCAGACTTTCACACACTAAGACAATTACAATTTTTTTATACTTTATGATATGCTTCCCTTTTTAACAGAAATGCCTCCAAATGTAATGAAAAGAACATATGTAAAACAATATTTCAGCCCTACCCATTGGTCTTTTTCAGTTTATTTGCCTTTCTCTCCAATGGATATCACCAGAGCTGAATTTCTTGATGTAAGGAATAGAGAAGGGGCGTATGGGCAATCTACTTTGTCTTCTGGACTTTCATCACAGGACTTACATTTTCTCACTACTTTACTCAAAGTTAAACCAAAAATTCCTAGAAAAATCTCTAGGTAGATGGTAGCTATTTTAACCAAAAGTTATGGATTAGCAAATTTTCTTTCTTTTAAAAATTTTTTTGCCCTGCTGCTGTTGCACGATGGCAGGAAATATAACCTTCCCATTCAGCACAGATTAATATTTTCAGTGATCCTTGAAAAACAGCTGTTACATTGGCTGAGGCTGGGTGCATTTCTAAAACTACCAATGTGCAAACAGCTATTAACCTGTTAAAATTGTGTTCCACACATAATGGCATTTCTGTTTGAATCAGATTATATCTTTAGAGGCTAGAGTTAGAATCTAAAAAAAAAAAAAAAAAAAAGAAAAACAGAACCATTACAGAGCAAATTAAAAAAAAAAAAAAAACAAAAAACCCACAACAAATAAACAAACACAGGATTCAGTAGTTTAGAGGCTATAGCGGGTACCTGTTCTTTTTTACATGGTTTAACCATTGGGAAGGGGTCAAAATAATAGTAAACATGGGTTATACTAAATCTATATTTAGAATATATTTGGCTATACTTTACAGAATAAAAGAGGCAGATGGTGTATTTCCCCTATGATCAACCTTGTCTTTAATGACACTTACATGCCAGAATCAGGAAACTTTATAGAATCCACCAATGTTGTATTTTCAGATTGGCTGATATCTTTTACCCAGAAGGTGAGTTCTGCCTGAAGATAAAACCTTGTATACATTTATAGCGAAAAAACTTTGAGTTATACTTTCTTTCCAAACGTAGCACTCTGAAAATGCAGAGTAATGAACATAGAAATACAAACATGAAATAATAATTAGATATGCTTTTATTGTATGTTTTATCCTGTGCTACCAAGCTGTGGAAGGTAGCCTTTAAGACCTCTAAGTGCAGTAAGACCTTACATTCCACAGGATCTTACCTTCATTTGAAATCAACAAATCTGTTTCAAATGCCCTGCATTTTTCTTCAGGCTAATGATGTTTTTCTTCAACAGCACAGCAGTCACTGCTGCATTGAATCAGTGTAAGTGTAGGAAAACCAGTCACATTTGGGTTGTAAAATAGCCAGATGAGACCTGATTGGGATATTGAATTATCTGAAGATTGCTCTGGATGACAAGAGAACAGTTAATCTTGTCATAGAAGAATAAATCTTTATTTCTTTGCATCTCTGGGATCCTATCCTGAGGGGAGAATCACTGGCCATTTTGTGGGAGAAAAAATATTCAGTGTTCAAGGACAGTTTGCTTTTATCAGACAGGAGCTGGCAGAATGACTCACAAACTGCAGTCATGATGACGCTTGCTGTCAACATATTTGACACTGCAGAGGACTTGACAGTGATTCTTTGAGAAAGATATGTCACCCAAGTGAATTTTCCCGAAGTAAAGGCACTTATATACATTTGTATTTATGCATCTATGTCTTTTTTTTTATATTATTCCTTCTTGGAAAGAGAGATGAATAAGACTAAAAGAGAAAGGGAATAATTGTTCCCCCGCCACCACCCCTAGACATTTTGCTTAGCCCTTGAAATCATCCTCAGTTAGGTTCCAGAGCCATGCTGAATCTTGAGAAATATTAAATTTTTGTTTAAGTAATGTTTCTTTGTTACAGCTAATTACAGCCAAGCAGTCATCTTTCAGAACAGTCTTCCTATGCTGGTTTCCTAAAATGTTTTCTATTAGGTTTGTAACGTCACAGCTACTTTTCCCAGAAATACAGTAAGAAAAATCTAGCCTTTGAAGAGTTAGAATAAGCCCTCAATTTTTATTGACTTTCAACCTTCAAACCTAGATCTAGAAATACAAGGAGGACACATTCCCTTTCCCCCCAGTAGCTTAACATATTTTCCTGTTTGGAAGACGCTAGCTGAACTAAGTTGAACTAGCCTGTTCTGCGGTACAAAATACTGGGGATCTACATTATGTTCTTCTTAAACAGAATTAAAACTAATGCTAATATTAATTTTTTACTTCATATTAAGTTTTAGGTCTTAGCAGCATTTGAGAACATATCTCGTGCCCTTCTCTTTCCCTCTCTCCAAAAAGAAAAAGCTATGCATGGTACCCGAAGCCATTCAAGGAGTACACTAAAGGGTTTATTTCGGCTCCCAGTTTCTGAGGTGAAAGAACTTGTACAAATCTTGCTGGAAAAATAGGTAAGGTGAAAAACACAGGACAAATATATATGCTATTACTGCAAAAACCACGGTGATCCTACAATGTGCATAATCACAATTAGCATAAATTAATAAATGTAATTGCATAAGAAGAGGAAAAATAATGATCAGTTCTGATATTGGCAGACTTTGGTTGAAATCAGCCTTTTGTACTGATTTACACAGAAGGTGATTCTTGATCAGAGTGCCTTACAAGGCTTAGTAAATATAACATGATCCTGTTTTTTGCCTTGCTCTTCCCTCTGCCTCTTCTTTTATTTTATTGTTGAATAGTCTATATTTTCCAGTTATTGCAAAGGATACAGTGCTCATTTGAAATAGGAATATATTTGTGCTAACTTGTTGGCTACCAGTTTCAATATTGGTTTAATCTCATAATTAGCACATTTTTTTTCTAAGGGCTTGTTTAATATGCTCCCCTGGAAACAGGTAAACATGGTTAAAAGCTACAGCAGGTGGACAAAATTGATTATTTCTAATGTTTTAATGGATTGGTGCAGTGAAAAGCTGCATTATATAAACTCCTATGTTTTTCCTCTCCCTCAGACTTTAAACGTATTTAATTTACAGTGTTTAAAATTCTTCCCATGCCACTCTTGACAGTCAAACAGAGTCTATTAAAGCCATTCCAAGAAGCACACGGGGGGAAATGCAAAACAAAAAACCCAAAATGGTTTGTGACATACAACAGGAGGACACAAACCCAGTCTTCTTGTACTTATTCAACATTTGTAGTGTGTTCAAAATGATATAAAGAAAATGCTGCTAATGAAAAATGCTTCAGAACAACTGTCCGGAGTATGCTCTTTTTTTTGTCCCAAGCTGTTTTTTTATAGAGGATATGGGGCATGGGGGGTAGTTTATAACATGTGTTAGCTTTTATTTCCAAATTTTATCTTGTACATATGAGGTATCAAATATTTGGTATATTTAAATGTGTGGGTTTTTATGATACTGCAGTAATGGGGCCTATGAAAGTGATGGAATGAATGAACCATTCACAGCTGAGTCATAGCTGACTCAGCTCAGGCCAATGGCAAGCCTGCCACTAGGATTTGTGCCATTGCTCTTATCTTTATGCACATAATTGCCCATTTAGATTGGGATGACATGTCCCAGTTTTCCTGAAATCTGTTACTTCAAAACACTTCAGTATTGTGCAATGAGTACTACCTACTGCATTTCCACTTATTTTTTCCATATCTTTCCTACTGGGAAGGAGTGTGTCTAAAATCTGTTGCCCTCCATATTTGATGCTTGGCATCATGAGAGGCTGGGAACATGAGAAGGACAGACATTCGTAACAGTGAATTTAAACTCTCTGTCAGAGAAGGACTACCCTTGGCATCAAAGAAGAAACACCATAGAAGATAGATCAGGTTGAGAGAGCTGTTAATCATTTTGCTGGCCTGTACAGAGTTCTCTTAACTCTCAAAATATTTAATTCCCTCTAAGCACTGTCAATTTGATATAGTATCAACTACTTTAGCATTGCTGAGAGGGTAAAATCTAACAAGATTTTTCTAAGAAAATAATCTTGTAGTAGTGAGTCAACCCAATGGAATTGTCATTAAAAAAGCAAGTAAGCAATTTGTATTTGGGGGGGGCGAATACGTAATCATCAAGCTGTGTGTCTCACTGTCCTTGTCACAGTCCAGAAAAGAAGAAAGGTGGATATAGTGACATACAAGAACAGCTTTCAGGTAAAGGCAGTCCAATCATATTTTTTGTTATACTAACCACTTCAGTTAATGATATTTGCAAACAGTGTCCTTTGAAGTAGAATATTTCAGTAAAACCTTTCAGAATAGTATTCCAGGAAGCACTGCCTACAAGAAAAGAAAAATATTTCTTTTTCAAGGGAACTCTAAAGAATCCACATTATTTTTCACTATCATAGCACTCCCCTGAAGAGTTCTGACATTTTAAGGAAGCATGCTCCATTCTTTCTTAGGCTTTTCTTCCTGGGCCTAATTTATAGCTTGCTTATTCCCTGAGTGACTGTCAACAAATCCTGTTGTGATCACTACGGCCTTACACAGGATTCGGTCAGTCTACCTAGTCTGCTTTCCAATGCTCTTACAGCAACCTCAAGACTTGCCTCACTATGTGTTCATGGAACAACCCTAGCAGTATGTCCCTGGGCATAGGCAGAGGCCAAAGTGCCTGCCTAGGTAGACTGGTAGGCATATTATGCATTTTTTAATTCATCAACTGCTAGGCAGTTTGGAAAATTAAGTAAAATAAAATAACAAGAACATGTTCTGAAACAGCCATTATTTTTCTTATGCTGTCTTCATATGATACTTTTAAGCAAAAGAAATTTGTAGTGAATGAAATTTTTTCATTTGGGAAAAAAACTCACCATTTTCAGGTTTTCTTGGTTTTGGTTATTTTTTTGAGGGGTGTTTGTCAGTTGTTTTTTTGTTGTTGGTGTTTTTTTCTTGGGTTTTTTTTTAGGGTTTTTTGTTGTGTTTTTTTTTTTTTAAATTTATTTTCTCTTTCTCTATATTTAACGAGAATATTCCTTGACCTCAATGACCTGGTGGCAAATTTATCAAACCTGTTAAATCACCACAACCTTTTCTAATGAAACAATGTGTTTGGTCAGATGTGTTCCAGCAAAATGGTTTTAACAACGTGACATTTAAAAACTGTTCACCCAAGAAACCCCTATCAAATGGAAAAAGAACATCATTATCTTCTCGCTCACTCACCCCTTTTCTACCTTTGATCATGTCATGGTTGCTATCACTACATTGCTATCTGGTTCTGGTCTGAGTGGCTCACACTCTGCAACTTGACATCCATCAATACTGTTTTGAGACTGGGAACTTCTGCTAGCTCCATTTACAATAAAGAACTAAATCAGATGTCTGTCAGCAGCCTGAAAATCCATGGTCTAGCTGTAATGATTCACCTACATGTGCATATGAGACTCTGGAAGAGGTCTTATGCAAAAGCTATGACAAACTACTTCAGTGGACCGTAGTTCCCCAGCTAAACTGAAAAAGAAGTTAGGCTCCGAAATATAATCAATTCCAGAATAACGAATGTGTGGAAGTGTAATTGGTGTTCAAGTCAAATATGGAAGAATTGTTTCTTTTGGTGATTGTTCAGTTTAATCTTCATAGCTTATTCCAATCTTGGTCTCCTGAGATGAGACTTCCTTCAGAGCTGCCAAATGAGGTGGAGATTGCTTGCAATTTATTTAGAAGGTAACATGTACCACTGACTTGGGTTGGATTTGAACGGGAGCAGACACACTGAAAATAAATACAAAGATGTTCTATTAACAGCAATTTCCTGAAACAAAAGTACCCGCACTTATTATACATATATTATGTATACGTATATTAAATGTATTTATCTATTTGCTCTTGGGACTAGACAATAAGGTTATGTATATTTCTGGGATTTGTGAAGTAAATTCTAATGCATAATATCCAAACCTCAGCAAAATATTAAGCTGAGTGTTTTGCAGCAGTGTGCTGACCAGTATCAGCTGTAATAAAATAAATCCCACTGAATGAAATCTGGTAGGTTCTAAATTATGTCTATTTTTCTAAACAGTTTGAAAGGCAGTGTCGTCAAGTCTATTAACTGCAAACCCCATGTTTTACCATGTCATTATCCCTCAAATATCCCTCAAATTTGCAAAAGCAAAACCAATCAACCTTCTCTTTTTCTGGGAGTCCACCAATATCCATGCCTTTCAGATCAACAGCTTCCCTTACTGGAAAAATGTAATAGAAAAGAAAATTGGCAAGCAGCTACCTCTTTTGACTGAGCAACTCAGTGACCACACTGTTAGGCATGCTTCCTTGAAAACGTATATAGCCTTTATCGTGCAATTGGTTCCGCATGGACAGGTTCCACTTCTGTGTAGTGCTCTGCTGGAATTTCTGTTGCTTTCTAGGATTTTAGAGATAATGGGCTCAGCCAAGGCCCATGAATCTGCTATCAGAGTTGTAATTGCAGGATTGGGCCTTTTATTGCTCTTTCTTTCACGCTCTATGTCTATACATACATAAAGGCGCTTGAAACAGTTGTAAGCCAGGAAGCTTATCTGCTCTGCTTTAACAGTACAGCACAGACATTACTACAAGAGGCAAGCTGCAAAGCTGGTTGGGATAACTTGGAAAACACTCAAGTTGCTGAGACACAGTAAAACCTGTAATTCCATGTCCATATCATTAGTCGTATCTGAGATAGTTAGCTACAAACTTGCTGGGACATTTTCCCATTAACTTTTTTTTTTTTCTTGAAAGAAATATTTCATGTTTAAACAAATGCAAGGATGGAAATTCCAGAAATTTTTCCAGAAGTAATAATACATACCAGGTAGCGACAATGCAGTGAAGGCTCATTTTGAGTTTAATGCTCAGTAAGTAGCTCTCTAACATATCTCCATTAAAAGATATCTTTAAAAAGCTGATTGTGTTAAATATATGATGGATAATATTCTCTATCTAAATAATTATTTTACAGATTATTTTCTCCTAATTAATTTTCATAAGGAAGGTTCCACACCTATCCCTTCACAGGAGAAAGAAATAGATATGGATTTACAAAAGACAGGAATACTTTCAATAGTGGAATTACAGAGCAAGGAATCATTACTTTAGGTCATAGTACTAGCCAGAGCTCTGGAACTCAAAAACTTTCACCTGCTTTTCTGCTTCTTTTTGTCCTTGCTTGGAAAAGACTCAGGCTGTAGTAAGGACATATCTTTCATCCCAATTCTATCTTGCTTTCTGCATTATACTTCATTGCAGAGTACGTCCAAAGAAGAGTTGCAATAATTTGAAGGGAAGAAAAAAAAAACAGAGTAAGTGGTACCACATTTTTGAATGACTTTTAGGGTTACATAAGTGCTAGTGCTTGTAGTAAATTAGAACAGCTTTTGTGCATTTACAGTTTGTGCCCTCAGCCAGTGACTCCAACAATGCATTTTAGCAGCCACAAACTAGTGAAAAACAGGGAAGTCAGAATTATGTTTTCCACATGTACATTCTCTATATCAAAAGGATATGGGGAGGCAAATACATTACTATGGCAGCTCTCCATCATCAGAGAATCCCCCTTGACTGAAATAATCCTACAGCGTCTGTTAAAATGGCTTTATGCCTTTAATATACTGGAGAATTAAGACCAATGTGAGTCTGGAGATTTGGAACAGTAAAACCTTTCCAGATGGAAAAGCTTCTAAGATTTATCAGCTTCCCTCAGGCAACAAACACTACTTTTTCAAGAAAAAAAAAACACAAGTAAGGGAAAAGAACAGCAAAAGGAAAAACAAAAGAAAACACAACAAAACATTTTGTGTCTTGATTTTTCATTTAAATCTTCATTTCACATTTTTATTTTTGGGTATGTGATTTAAAGCTTCAGTTCAGAACAAGAGGTCATTAGGGAGAAGGGTTTTTTCAGAGATGCTCAGACTGGCTGGATCATCATTCAAATACTGATGAACTAAGAGTGTTTGCTTGCCCACGAAGAAAATATTTGGCATTCGCCTTGCTCTTAAAAATAAAATAAAAATAGAACCCTTTGAACATAGAAATCAGTGCAGCAAGGATAGCAAACAAAATGCTAGTTTGCATTCTAAAAGTAACTAATTTAGATGAGACACATCTTTGAATTGTTTTGAATAGATTGAAATTTGAATTTTGGATTTGAAACTTGAAATTTCTTTTAATTTCTTCCATGGGATGAACCTACACTCCTCTGAGGAATGTAATACTGAAATGTACCCACTTACATCCAAAGTTATTACAAATTAAATTTAGCAGGAGTCAGTCCTGGGTGAATCATACATGTTACAGCATATATGCATGCATTTGTGTGTGTCTGTAAAATCTTATATTTCTATTTTTCACTGCGATTCTGTTGTGAATCAACACATCTTAAAAATTATATGTTTTGATGGATGCTTTGGAGAAATATTGAATTCAACTCATCTAATAGACCGAAGTTCAAGATATTGTTCTGTAGACAGAGAAAGAAATCCCACCATGTGTTCCTCTTTATTATTTAGTAGGGAGTTTCAAACTTCTTGGACTTAAAGCATATTTAGAATCATTTTAACAGATTTAAGCAGTGCCATGATTTGTGTCAGTAAGAACTAATACTGTAAACCTAAAGTACATTTCAGGAAAAGTACATTAGTCACCAAAAAATAGAGAGGGGCTAAGCCTCACTCACATTACTAGTTGTGGGTGAGTGTCGTGGTTTAACCTGGCAGGCAGCCAAATACCACGCAGCCGCTCACTCACTCCCCCCGCCCCCCCAGTGGGACGGGGAGAGAATCGGAAGGGTAAGAGTGAGAAAAACTCGTGGGTTGAGATAAAGACAGTTTAATAGAACAGAAAAGGGAGAATAATGATAATAAATAATGATAGAATATACAAAATGAGTGATGCACAATGCAATTGCTCACCACCCGCGCTGACCGATAACCAAGTAGCAATCGGCACTTCCTGGATCACGCCTACCGTTCATATACTGAGCATGACGTCACATGGTATGGAATACCCCATTGGCCAGCTGGACTGGCTGTCCTGATTATGTTCCCTCCCATCTTGTGTACCTAGCTCAGTCAGTAGGCACGGGAGCTGTCCTTGGACTAGGAGGGCACTTAGCAACAACTGAAAACATCAGTGTGTTATCAACATTCTCCTCATACTAAATCCAAAACACAGCACTAGGAAGAAATTTAACCCTATCCCTGCCGAAACTAGGACAGTGAGTTGCCATATGGGTGATTTGTTGCTCATCTTCCCTACTGTTTCAATAAAGCTTCATTTTATAATGGGTTGTCAGACTCCATCACTATTTGCATCACACCACACTGAACGCAGCCTGTGTCTTATCAAGCTAGGTTTAGCCCAGGCAACAGTCACACTAGAGAAGCAACCATCACAGTGAAGACTGAGGCTTCAAACACATCACAAGCCTTCAAAAAAATCACCGCACAACCTCAGGACCTTAGGCAAGTATTCGTGGTTCCTGCAGTTTTACTCAAACCCTAACTGCTAGTTAACACAGGCAGCAGGTCAGTAAATATAGGTGTTTGTGTGTCCTGAATCACTCATATCTGACTATATTTTTGAAATAAAGAAATACTGAGCCTCTTGGAACCAAAAAAAGATTTACTGAGAACGTACCTACATATTAAAAGACTTTCTCTTTCCATGATGTACATACTGTTTAAATGGAGGCAAATGCTGGGAGAGAGTAATCTTCAAATCTAGAAACCCCATATTCTCTTTGTAGGGAATGTTATTTTACCTTGCTATGGTAATACACTGTATGCATTTATGGTAATCAGCTAGCTATGCATATATAACTTCTTCACTTTCCATTCATGTTTAGACCGCTGCTACAGTTACTGCTGTGGGTTGATTATGATGGAAGGGTAACTTAGACATATCTGTGATAACTTTGCACTAAAAGTTGGCTAAGGACTCAAATAACAAAACTGTAATCTCTTTAAAATTACTGAAATTAGAGTAGGTAGTTTAACATCAGCTTGGATACATTGACACAATGCTTCAGACACGGTGGTGTAGGCACGTCCTTTATACATAGTTCATGATCACAACCACTCTTATTGATCTGATGAAAATGAGATGAAAGCCTTGGGAAGAAGAAGATGAATGTTTCCAAATGAAATATGACCCCGTTACAAAGTTGCGGATCAAAAGTGTTAAGTTTAAAGGGCTTTTAAATATTTCTTTCCGGAAAAAGTACATACAGAAACAGTAGAAAAATTGGAGAAATTAGGTATGTGATTTAGGTTATTAAAAGGGGGCTAGCAAGAGTCATAGAATGTAAAACTATACTGCAAAGCTTACCAATACACTGAAATAACCTATAAAAAACATGACTATAGCTATTTGTGTTTCTCTCCTATAGTGTTAACAAATACAGATTGATGCATTCTATTTCTTGTGATAAAAACAACTGTAATGGCTGCAATGGTCAATCATTAAAAGCACAATTCATCAGATTTGAATTCTAAGGGCCAGTTGCCTTTATACCTGACAGAGAGATTCTGTCATTTCTCTCCTTGGGAGAGAAATGAGGATGCAGTCAGCAGGAGGAGCCGCGGCATAGGGAGGGAGATTGGTACCCAGTGGAAGTAAAATACGCCTGCAGGCTGTGGTAGCTGTTGTCCAGAAAGAGCGGTGGCAGCAGCACTGGCGATAGGTGAGAGGGAGAAATAAGCTGCAGTGGCCACAAAAAGCCTGACTTGTGGAGAGTCTGACAGACATTTTGTTTTCAGATTCATTCTTTTTCAAGAGAGAGAGAGAAAGAGGGAGGAAAGTGAAATGAAATTTCAAATTTCTCTCTTCAAGGAAATTTGGATGTAACGACGTTTGTTTTCCTCACAGTTGAGTGTTGTGGGAGTGAAAGAAAGGGGCAGAAGGAAAAGAACAGAAAACTGGGTGTATTACTGGTGTCGCTCATTCCTGTATAGTGGAGGTGTATCAGTGGAGAAAAGCAATCCTTTCAGTGGAGCAATGGAATTTCAATGTGATTATAGAGCAGGCAAAATGCAGTTAATAACTATGCCAGATGGAGCTTCATCTACTGGGGATTCGCTTTAGAAATGGAGAAATTATTGGTAAATATGGGCTCTGTCTTTTTAAATTTAAGATCTTGGGAAATACTGACATCCAGTTTTGATGTTTAGCCAGGAGAAACAGTTATCTTGAGGGATAAAGGTGATAGGAATGTTAATTTGAGCAGAGACATCAAGAGCTATTTGCATGTTAATCAAGTCAGCATCAGCAAAGCCTCCAAATGCAGTGTACATCAGTTGAAGTTCTCACATAAACAGAAACAGGTTTCTGCCTCATGAATGCTGGAGTGCAGATCCATACAGAACTGAATCTTTTTGAAATATAATCTTGGGCTATGGCATTGATGAATGAGAGAGAGATGAGTTGTTGAGTAAAAGATGGATCCTATCCTTAGATATGATTGTGTTTTTCCAAAAAAACAGTCCAAAGTTAAACAGAGAGAAGTTAGCTTTTCTTGACAATAAAGTATAGCAATAGATATTAGTATGTTGACAGACACAAGCACCAGAAAAAGGGAAAAAAACCAAAAGTCATTACATGACCAGTAGGGTTGGATTGTTTGCTAGTTTCATACAGTCTGAAGAATTATAAATCTACCACTGACTTCAACTCAAAGGGCCTGGGAGAAGCTGTGGAGTAAGGGAGGTTTAGGCTGGAAAAATTTCTTCACTGAAAGGGTTGTCAAGCATTGGAACAGGCTGCCAAGGGAAGTGGTTGAATCACCATCCCTGGAGGTATTTAAAAGATGTGTAGATGTGGTGCTTAGGGACATGGTTTAGTGGTGGACTTGGCAGTGTTAGGTTTACAGTTGGACTCGTTGATCTTAAGGGTCTTTTCTAACATAAATGATTCTATGATTCTATGATGCTAATTTGCTTGGTGTAATACACACAGCCAGACGTATCCTGGGCTGCATTGAAAGAAGCGTGGCCAGCAAGTCAAGGGAGGTGATTCTGCCCCTCTACTCTGCTCTGGTGAGACCCCACCTGGAGTACTGTGTCCAGCTATGGAGCCCTCAGCACAAGAAAGACATAGACCTGTTGGAGCGGGTCCAGAGGAGGGCCACAAAAATGATCAGGGGGATGGAATGCCTCTCCTATGAAGAAAGGCTGAGAGAGCTGGGTTTGTTCAGTCTGGAGAAGAGAAGGCTCCGGGGGGACCTTATTGCGGCCTTTCAATATATGAAGGGGGCTTATAAGAAAGTTGGGGACAGACTTTTTAGCAGGTTTTATTTCTGAGGTGTGTATGGGACGCTGGAATCGTTGAAAAAAGGTAGGATAAAATTTGCTTGGTGTGACAGGTATAGTGGGTGGATAGCAATTCCTCTTCTACAAAGCACTACCTGTAGTGATGCTCTGAACATACTTTGTATTTTCCTATCTGAAATATAAAATTTGTATTATTAGAATTTCCTATGACCTTTGAACTCCATATTTATTTAATAGTTTCTGTCTCTCTCTCTTTGCACATGCATATGTATCCGTATCTATGTTTATATCTATATCTGTACTTATATAGAAATATCTGGAAGGAGAGTTTCTTCAAGATGAAAACAATAACTAAAACCAGGCCTATAATTACATTTTCTTATACATGTTTTAAATTCTGTTATTGTCCTATGAATGATCTTGGGAACTACGATAGTCCAGATGTTTTAAAGGATACTACCAATTGTATGGGGCTTCTACATGGCTTCACTGGTTTGAAAAACTGAGGAAGATATTAGCTCTCTTACTTTTACTAAGACAAGTACCTAATTTTTTCATAAATACAGAGAGATGTTAGGAGAAATGGGAATCTGTGCAAGCTGGTTCATGAGTTAGTCATTAAATATTTGCAGGCATATTAAGGCTTCAACTCTTTGTACATGAACAGAAATTCAGTCAAGATATAGAAGTTAATAAGAAATTTTTGCGTAGTTCAAAAGATTTTTGATTAGTTATTAATAGCTATTGGTGAGAGCCTAAAAGGAATATACAATGCATCAAAACATACGTACTCTGTCTCACCATGATAAAGTTTAGTCTTTCAGAAAATATATGAATGCAATTTGGCTAAAGCATAATCAGGTGGAAATGTTCCCATACGTTAAGAAGAGATAATGATGGTCTATAAGTTAGTGTTAAGAAACATTAAATATATATATTTTAAGACAAATACAGTTAACAGTAAAGAAAAAAAGGTTCTTATTAACTGTGATAAATAATTCATGCTCCTATATCTTTCTTCATTTCTTTTTAATTTCCTATTTCTCCCTGTATATAATCCAAAAAATAGATTCTGTATCTTTTTGAAATATCCCGAACTTGTTAAAATGGGAACCAAGAGAATTGATGATGCACATGTCTGTAGGGAAGCAAAATAAGGGTCTATCCTGGGGTACTGAGAGAAGTGGATATAGAATCATAGCATCGTAGAATCATTAAGGTTGGAAAAGATCTCTAAGATCATCGAGTCCAACCGTCAACCCAACACCACCATGCCGACTAAACCATGTCCCTAAGTGCCTCATCTACACGTCTTTTAAATACTTCCAGAGATGGTGAATCAACCACTTCCCTGGGCAGCCTGGTCCAAGGCCCGACCACTCTTTCAGGAAAGAAATTTCTCCTAACGTCCAATCTAAACCTCCCCTGGTGCAACTTGAGGCCATTTCCTCTTGTCCTATCACTTGTTACTTGGGAGAAGAGACCAACATCCACCTCGCTACAACCTCCTTTCAGGTAGTTGTAGAGCGCGATGAGGTCTCCCCTCAGCCTCCTCTTCTCCAGGCTAAACAACCCCAGATCCCTCAGCCGCTCCTCATAAGACTTGTGCTCCAGACCCTTCACCAGCTTCGTTGCCCTCCTCTGGACACGCTCCAGCACCTCCATGTCCTTCTTGTAGTGAGGGGCCCAAAACTGAACACAGGATTCGAGGTGCGGCCTCACCAGTGCCGAGTACAGGGACACGATCACCTCCCTACTCCTGCTGGCCACATTATTTCTGATACAGGCCAGGATGCCGTTGGCTTTCTTGGCCACCTGGGCACACTGCCGGCTCATGTTCACTGGCTGTCAACCAGCACCCCCAGGTCCTTTTCCTCTGGGCAGCTTTCCAGCCACTCTTCCCCAAGCCTGTAGCGTTGCCTGGGGTTGTTGTGGCTGAAGTGCAGGACCCGGCACTTGGCCTTGTTGAACCTCATACAGAATAAGGCATACAGATGCCTTAGGGAAAAATATATGAAGAAGGAGTTACAAATCTGAATACTGCCAGTTTGCAGATTTAGGATGTTTTCCGTAAAAAAAACCCTATAAACTAATTTTTCCCTTACAAGAAAAAAGGACTTCAGATACCACTGAGATTTTGAGCCAGACTGGGACATAAACAGAGGTGCCAAGTATATTGTCAAGTCTAGGCCATATGCCAAATTTTACTTTTTTACTTATTCACCAAAAAGTAGAAAGTGTCTCTTCTTAAGCATTTCTTAATTCTCAATGCTTCATCTAAAATGGCTTGTCAATATCTGTGCCATAGTGTACCTTGGGTCTTGCGTATCAGCCAATGAGATTGGAGGTTTTTGCATGTTCCCAGCCTGTATCCAGACAATGTTGTCAAAAGGCACATCTGTGTATAAAAAAGAAATGCCTTGAATGTCCTCCTTCCATTGTCTGCCCATAATTTAGATATTTATTTTTTTTTTTTAAATCTCTTGAAATGACACAGAATATAAACAGGAAACTGGACAGACTAAGTAGGAAACTAGGAAGGAAGAAATGCATGTGAAGCACTTTTGTGGGAACAGATGGATTAGTGTACAGTGACATAGATGCCCGTTGATGTAAGGCTGCGTTGTGATGTGTTGTATCCTCACCCCAGATGTTTCCCAACTGACTATAGAAATATACCACTTACATTCAGTCCCTGTCTTAACAGAGCTGGGAGAATGGTGCTAAACCCAACTTTCTGAACTTTTGAAGGTTTGCAAGTGGGTAACTCCCCTCCAGCGATCAGTTGCTTCAAGCCATTCTGTTTTTTTCTCAGAAACAGAGTGGTGAATTCTCTCAGAAAAGCTCTTAAGTGCATGAAGATAACGCATTTCAAGAAGTGTGTGTGTCACATATGCCCATTCCCTCACAGCAGAGGAAGGAAATGAAATGGGCTTATATTCAAAGATACAGAAAAAAAAGTGCTTACTCATACCTTTAAATTTTCTTCCTGTAATAAAATGCACAGATAAGGTCTATAAAAATGTTATGCACATTGTATGTGAATTAGGCTAGAACAGATACATTGGAAGAGACAAAAGGTTCACAGGTGTGAGAGGATTTTCCCCTTTTCTCATTGTTGTGGTTTAACCTGGCAGGCAGCCAAATGCCACGCAGCCGCTCGCTCACTCCTCCCCCCTTCCAGTGGGACGGGGGAAGAATTGGAAGGGTAAGAATGAGGAAAACTTGTGGGTTGAGATAAAGACAGTTTAATAGAACAGAAAAGGGATAATAATAATAATAATAATAATAATAATAATAATAACGATATAATATACAAAATGATTGATGCACAATGCAATTGCTCACCACCTGCGCTGACCGATAACCAAGTAGTGATCGCTACTTCCTGGAACATGCCTACCATTCATATACTGAGCATGACATCGCATGGTATGGAATACCCCGTTGGCCAGCTGGACTAGCTGTCCTGGCTATGCTCCCTCCCAATGCTTGGGTTTTTTTTGTTTTTGTTTTTGTTTTTTGTTTGTTTGTTTTTGTTTTTTTTTGTTTTTGGTTTTTGGGGTTTTTTTAAGCTGAATGTCCTTGACTAGCAGGGTAATTAGCAACAACTGAAAACATCAGTGTGTTATCAACATTCTTCTCATACTAAATCCAAAACACAGCACTAGGAAGAATTTTAACTCTATCCCAGCCAAAACCAAGACACTCATTCCAATTTCTAATTTCTAATTTTTGATCCTAATTTTCTAACTTCCATTTTTCATAGTTCCATGGGCTGGCTTTTACCTCTGCATTTCATGAAAACTTCCAAGAGTTAATTAATATTTTCAGCATTTGGAAAGCCTTGAAAAAGGTAAAATATTTTAGCTAGTATTTCTGAGCATATGGTCAGCATATGCTGACTCCCTCTTCAGATCAGGCATTCACAGAAACAAGTCTTATATCTTTTTCCCAAAGTAATATGTACTGTGTTCTTAAAATATAATGCCCAGGGCATATATATTTGCTTATCTCATAGCAGTAGCATCCAATTCATGGGTTAAAAAGAATAGAAGTCTTTGACAGAGAAAACAGTAGTAAAGAATAAATGAGAAACTATGTTTTTTGAAAGATCACTTTTATAAAACATGGAATTTTCTTCTTGTTTCTGCATACTTAGACTTTGATATTTGGTACTTAAGAATAACCTTGGAATCATTGTTTGAGAATGGAGAGTTAATCCAAAACTGTTCAGGCATTAAATAGGTCTCCAACCCTGTTAATATTTCTACATGTGCAATATTGTAAGGCTGGAGCCTAAATATATTGCAGAAGCTCTGTAAAAGTTCCCAAAAGTATAGGTATATCAAAGAAGGTACAAAAGCGAAAATCTGCACAGTAGCAAGTCAGTTTGCTTATGTATATACAAACTGCAAGATTTCAGACCATGCAAAGATATTCTTAGTGAAACCTCATATGCTTGTCTTTTATGACAGAAGTTGTGAAACCTTTACAAACTGAAGTGGAAAATTGGTGCGCATTCTGTTTAATTTTTAATGTACTGTACTATTACATGGTGGTTTATTGAGAATAAAAAAATAAAATACTTCAAGCAAGTCAAAATAGTCCACTCTTTCGTGCAAAACCTGATTGATTCCTGGTGAACCTCTTTAAGTGGGCCAACAGTCATCACAGTCAGCCTTCAGGAGTCAGGAAAGGGGAACTTAGGTTTCTCTTCTTTTTAGTATGACAATATTTGGATGAGAAAGAAGAGACCGATGGCTGATTACTTCATTTGTTTATGAGTTTTACATGTCAGTGCTAGCCATGCCTTTCAAATGTGAATGGCCACAGGAAAGAAAACAGTTTTTGAGCCCACACCTGCGAGAGGCAGTGTTTCACCGCGTTTGGATGCATGCTACCCCAGCACAGGCTCCACTCTTGAAGAGCCAGCCGCCTGCCAGTAAGATGCAGCCCATGTCGCTCAGCCTCTCACCACTTCATAAGTCCTTTTGAGACTTATGAGCATTAAAGCAGGTCTCATACTGATAAGAAGGGTTAAGGCAATCATCTCTTTCCCTTTGCAGATAAGGACTTGAAAACTGCCTTTGCAGTCTCTTCTGTGCCACACAGAAAGATTTCTGCAGCCTGCAATTTCTCTTGGTTTAAACAGTATTTGTCAAATGGAAACACATATATACAGTAGGTAAGTAAACATTTGCTGCACTTCTTTGAAGAAGAGCTTGCTTCCCTTTTGTTTTGATGCTGGTATTCCTTAAGAGAAGTACTTTTAAAATATACAGGAATGGAAATATGATAAAGGAGCTTAATCATTTCAGCTCCTATTGAAGCATAAAACAAATGCATTCTTAATCATATTGCTTTATGCTTACTTGTAGTCCCTACTGAGGGAAGGATTGAACAGCCTGCATTTAACAGTGTTGCATTATTCTTAATTACTCTTTACTATACTGAGATTGTAAAATCTCTTGGGAATAGCTTTTAAAAAATTAGGAAAACTTAAGTAAATCTTCAAAGAAGAGTGAACTTGGTCCCAATTGACTTTGGCACATGTTGTGGTTTAACCTTACAGGCAGCCAAATACCATGCAGCCGCTCACTCACTCCCCCCACCCCCAGCGGGACGGGGAGAGAATCGGAAGGGTAAGAGTGAGAAAAACTCGTGGGTTGAGATAAAGACAGTTTAATAGAACAGAAAAAGGGAAAATAATAATGATAATGATAAAATATACAAAATGAGTGAAGCACAATGCAATTGCTCACCACCTGCGCTGACCGATAACCAAGTAGCGATCGGTACTTCCTGGATCACGTCTACCATTCATATACTGAGCATGACGTCACATGGTATGGAATACCCCATTAGCCAGCTGGACTGGCTGTCCTGATTATGTTCCCTCCCATCTTGTGTACCTAGCTCAGTCAGTAGCTCATGGGAGCTGTCCTTGGACTAGGAAGGGCACTTAGCAACAACTGAAAACATCAGTGTGTTATCAACATTCTCCTCATGCTAAATCCAAAACACAACACTAGGAAGAAATTTAACCCTATCCCAGCCGAAACCAGGACAGCACGTTTAACTTAAACTTTGGAAACCACCCATGTTTGACAAAAGGTTTGGTTTTTTTTTTAATGTGATGCATATGATTGTTCAAGAGCTTTTCCCACAATTTGTGATCACACTTGTGGTACTATGCTTTTGTTCTTCTCTGACTTTCCCTCCAGCATATTGTTCTTTTCTGTCTTCCCCTCCTGAACCATGGATTATTTTTAGAACTTCATCTCGACCACCAAGCACCAAGCTCCGGTTAAAATAAAAGGAGTAAATCAAGTAAATAACAAGGATAAATAATTTCATCTGTATTAACCTTAAAATGAGGGACTGGATCCTCAGATCCCATTTTTTCAACTGACTAAGCTCCACTGAAATGAACTACAGTGTTTTAAATTATTACCATATATATGACTTAATAATGAGTGTTAATCACTGTTCCATTATTCACCTCAAATAGTGGTTGAATGCTACATTGTAACGTTGCAAAGTTAGCAGTGTCTACTGCTTTTTGGACACTTCATCTCTAATCCATCTTGCTCCAAACCTTAGTCTTCCTTGCAAGCTTTGGAAAATCCTATCCTGTATAGTACATAGAAAACCAGGAGTGATTTGAAGGAAGATGGATTTGATATTAGATTATACCAATTTTGTCCCAACAGGTAAAGGGTCAGCCTAATTTATTTAAGATGGTAGAATTTTTCCCAGCATGCCAATTTTAGTACATTTTTATGTATAAAATCAAAGGAGCCCTAACTAACCCTTTGCTTTAGAAGGAAATTAGGATTCCTTTTGCATAATTTATTTATGCATTGTGTTAAGATGAAAAATGGAAAAGATTCTCTAATTTCATAGAAATGTCATTAAATTCTGGGAAAATATAAAAAAAAAAAAAATATTATACTAATTTTCCCTTAAGGAAGCAAACTACTTCATCTCTGAACCTTTTTCCCCTGCTGCAGTTCCTAGCAAATCTCAAAAATACAACCTCTCGTGATCTTCCATTTACTCCCTAAAGTAAATTTTTGAAGTTGCCATCAGGGCTGTTTCTGTGCATGCTTGCAGAGTTGCTTTAAATAGTAAAAAATGTGATGTTAGGAGTTCTTTATCCTCAACATTACCATGCAAAAGTGCTCAGGTCTGAATATTATCAGATCCACCTTGGTTGGATTCAGCAGGAAAGCTTTCTTCCTGTTTGTTTCTCTGTAGTATTTGCTACAACAACTTTGCATTTCACTTTTAATCTTTTCATCCTGGTTAGTTAGACTTGCATGGTAGAGTTATAAGCTAATGTAAACTCCTTGTCAAAGATCTATACTTAGTGTTTAAGATAAACATTGATATTTAAATATTCCTTTGTATAAAATTAAGGCTTCAATCAAAATAAATATTAAATAAATAAACAATAAAAGAAGGGCTATAATGCTGTCTTTGCCAAAATAGAATCATAGAATCATACAGGTTGGAAAAGACCTCTAATATCATCGTGTCCAACCGTCAACCCAACACCACCATGCCCACTACACCATGTCCCTAAGGGCCTCATCTACACGTCTTTTAAATACCTCCAGGGATGGTGACTCCACCACTTCCCTGGGCAGCCTGTTCCAAGGCCTGACCACTCTTTCAGTAAAGAAATTTTTCCTAATGTTCAATCTAAACCTCCCTTGGCGCAACTTGAGGCCATTTCCTCTTGTCCTATCACTAGTTACTTGGCAGAAGAGACCAACACCCACCTCGCTACAACCTCCTTTCAGGTAGTTGTAGAGCGTGATGAGGTCTCCCCTCAGCCTCCTCTTCTCCAGGCTAAACAACCCCAGTTCCCTCAGCCGCTCCTCATAAGACTTGTGCTCCAGACCCTTCACCAGCTTCGTTGCCCTCCTCTGGACACGCTCCAGCACCTCCATGTCCTTCTTGTAGTGAGGGGCCCAAAACTGAACACAGTATTCGAGGTGCGGCCTCACCAGTGCCGAGTACAGGGGCACGATCACCTCCCTACTCCTGCTGGCCACACTATTTCTGATACAGGCCAGGATGCCGTTGGCCTTCTTGGCCACCTGGGCACACTGCCGGCTCATGTTCAGCCGGCTGTCAACCAGCACCCCCAGGTCCTTTTCCTCTGGGCAGCCTTCCAGCCACTCTTCCCCAAGCCTGTAGCATTGCATGGGGTTGTTGTGGCCGAAGCGCAGGACCCGGCACTTGGCCTTGTTGAATCTCATAAGTAAATATAAGTAAAAATATAAGTAAAAATATAAGTAAATATAAGTAAAAAAATATAAGTAAATAAAATATAAGTAAATATAAGTAAAAATAAGTAAAGTTTTTACCATTCAGTTCTGTGGGACTAGGTTTTCATCCAACTGTTATGAATCCACGTATCCTGAAACCCAAAATAAATATTTGCATAAATCCCTGAATACAGAATTTTACCTAAGCAATATTTATTTTATAATCCCAATTTGTTCTTTTTTTTTTTGGAAGGCATTTAAATCTAACTAGCAGTGTACATGAGGTCTACAGTTCAATAACAAAACATGTTTCTTATCCATTGAATTGATTAAAAAGCCGATGTCTACATGACTGGTACCCATTTATGGAAACTCAAGAGTCCTTCTGTGACACATTTTAATAGGGTGATTGTATCACTGCCTGTCTTGCTGAGGTCATATTAGATGTTGTCTATCCTCTTGCTGCCTCTCCAATCTCTGTAACACATAAAGAATTTCCTATGGGAAATAAATAGTTTATTAAACTAATATTTTTAGTGTGAAGCAGTGACTTGTAGCAGGAAGGACAGTCAGCATCATCTGATCAGACAGACTACAGACCACAATTGTTAACTAAGAATTTAACTTGTGATGAAGCAGAAAGAAAAAGTACATGATTTTCAAGACCCATAAACAAGTAATGTCAGCCAAGCTCTTTGATTCAGACACACAGATTTCTAGTTTCAATCAGAGAATTTTGTGTAGCTGGATTAATTATTTCAGTACTGTAACATTCAGGTTGGTTATCTAATGTCTGAAAATCCTATTTAATAATAAAAGCTAATATTTAGATCTCATTTAAAGTTGTGTAATTCTATCTTAATAGGTCTTGTTAATGTCAATCTCAACATATTCTTTGCCTGGTAAGAACAAGCAAATGATAATTTCACAGTAAATCTAAATATTACATCATATACAAAATAGTCTGAATAAGAAAAATATAATTTAAATATTAAAATATTAAAATATAATATGCTTTAGGATTCTCCCTTGTAATTTCTCAGAAGGAATAACTGATATGGTTTTTTTTTCCAAATAATTGTTCATTCCAAAGCATATCAAGTCTCTAAGGCATGTAGTGCATTACAAAACCTCTGTGAAAATGCAAAGACTCTAAACAGAAGCAAAACAAAAATCCAAATACTGTAGGAAAAACTTTTTTTTGCTGTGAATAGCATGTGCAGGTTTTAAATAGTCAACACTTGTCAGTCAGCTACCTCTCTATAACGTCTGTAGATTAAAAACAAAGAACTTGATGTATAACCTATCTTGGTACTGACCTTGCTGCCACTGAAATCAACTTCGGTTTAGTCTTAACATATATTAAAAAGTTGTCAGTGCTGTCATGGTCTTTGCAATCCAAACTCAAGTTCAGTCCTCAACAGTTTGGAGAAAATGGACTGTGATGACAAAACAAACAAACAAACAAAAAAGTATAGGGTTTTTTTTAGTCGTTTTATTCATAACTAAATAACCCAGTCATTGGGTTATTGAGCTTGCCAATAATTTTTATTTTTTCTTTGGCTTTATCTTAGGAGAGAGGTATAAACATCAATATAGCCAAGTATGAACAGTTGGACTATTATGTTATAATATAGAAAAGCCTGACTATGTTGAACACATAAGTCAGATTTTATTGTGTATTTACACAGCACAAATATCTTTGCAAGATCCTTTTTCTTTTATTTCTAAAGATCTAGATTCCTAGTACTATAATTCAGTTCAAGAAATATATGTTAATGTTTACATAGCTAAAACCTTTATTACTATGTATTCCCTTTAGACCATGTAATGAACTGAGTAGTATGTAACCATTTCTGGAATAGTGAAATGCAAAGTTGTTGTAGCAAATACTACAGAGAAACTGTGTGTTAAAAACAGTTAATCACCTCTTAAGCCATCGAGTAACAAAAGGAAGTTTTTTTTACTAAAAGCAATTTCTTATACGGTAGCTATGTTAAAATCTCCAAAATGTAGACTGTGGGAGAACAAGCTTCATGAATTTCCTTACTAATTCCCTTCCCAGGCATTCTATTGCAGGAATGACCTGCCAAGGCCATCTTCCCACACTGCCAGTCCAAGGATATACATGTACCCTACACAGCTACCTGCAGGCTGGAGGCCTCAAAGGAACAGCCATATCCACAGCTCTGTGCAAAACAGAGATTGATAGGTCTATTGGATATATCGATAGTACCATCTAATAAGAAACTACATTCTCATATATATAGCGTGTAAGTCAGATATTTAGAGGAGTGACAAATAAATGAGTGCTACAAAGGAATTCAGTGTTGAAGGCTGCCCCTCTCCTATCTCATGGTGCTTTCATGCAGATGTTACCACTACTTAGCAATATAAGCCTCCAAGATTTAAGACCCTCTCAGGGACTGACTGCTTCAGTTGAGGTCCTCTCAAAATGTTATTTTTTCTCCGCAGCATCTCCCTCTTTGTGTCTTGGGCACTCATTTCCATCTTAGCTCTGGTGGTTGTCTGGGTAGCAGTCATCCTGTGTAGTCTTGATCTTCTGCGTGAAGGGAATTAACACACTTGCTAAAGCTATAAAGTGTTTCCTGGGTCTTGTGGTGAGCTCTTTTCAACTCAGACTCTTCCCTCATACAGATACCATACAGTCTTGGAGCTACTACATTTTAATTGCAGTTTCCTTTTAAGTATATTTTGATATTGTGAGTGAGAGACTAAAATGATGATGATTTTTTTTTTTTACTAGAAACAAAGTCTCATAACTAAAGTATAAAAGACTTGTACTATAATATTACTGCCTTCTCTCAGGGATAATGATTTGCCACATGATGTATAAAGAAGTAATGGAAAGGCATGAGAGAGTTCCACCGACTCACTGACACCATGGGTTTTATGACATTATCTCTATTGTTGACTTGTCCAGATTGCCCTTTTTGGGCTATGGAGCATACATACAGGTTGTACGCATAGAGGCACCAAGCAGCACCAGCGAGTGAGCACAAGTCTGGCCTGGGTTAGTCTATGCAGTTCTGTGCGGTTAGCTTTATCACTGGGATGTTTTTAGTGGATGCCAAAAAGCTCTTTCCAGATCAATTCTGCTATAGAGGAAGTTATTCCCAACTGTTTAAATATACCATTTATTAAACAGTGCAGACATAGCAGCGCAGAGCTCTTTATTTTTCGATTTTCTGATGCAAGGAACATCTATATCCCAGCTCCTGTGGTGGAGTTTCTGGTTGGCGCATTTAACAACACTATGAATGATGGGCTGGAGGATCTCATGCATTCTTTTGGAAGGCATTGACTTCAGTAGGACAGGGATTTCACCTCAGATTTTATAAGTTTGTCAATACTTACGTCTCAAATTATGAAAAAAAAAGAAATTTCTGTCACCTAGAAATTATTTATATCACAGAAAAAATAAAAACATTTTAAACATTGTTTTTTTATTTTTAAATGCAATATGAAGTTGCTTTGATATCTGCACATAAGACTTGTAAGAATTCATACAGGAGTCTCTTAAAATTAAATAGTAAAGACATACAGCTACTTAGAAGATTTTTATTCCCATTAAAAATCTGTATTTAATGCAGAAAAAAATATCCGGAAAAAAACCCAAAAAGTAAACCCCATGTCTGTTGAAAATTTCCACAGGAAAAGATTATAAAGTGAATCTGGTGCATTTGCTTGAGTAGTAATGATTGATTAACCAAAGATAAGAAAAAGTAGAATATGTCCTGAAATTAACTTCCTTGTCCATACCACTAAATTGTTTATTTATCTTCTGTCCTGGGATTATTTTGATGATAGATTTTCCCCCGTAAATAGCCCATTAGTGCCTGGTATTTTAGATGGAATGAATGTTTCTCTCCTTACCACAGAATAATATCTTTTTGCTCTATTTGGAAGTGGTAGGCAAAAGCAGATATGCTTATATTCGTCATATAGATGACATTACTCGCAAAGATCAATAGAGGCAAAAGTGTGTTGTTGTTTTGTTTGGTTTTTTTTTTACCCAAATTGCAATATCCCCAATCTAGGCTTTAATGATGAGAAAACTACATTCTGTATTGTTGGAAAATGCAACTGAAGGTAAAATTAATCAGACATACACAGAATGATGTCACCAGTTTTGTAATGAAGTTCTAGCAAAAAGCATGTAAAAACTGCAAATAATAGGAAGATGTAGTAAAGTATGCAGTTCGTTTCAATTGACTATGTGCAAACGGTAAGTCAGAATTATTTAATGAAATATTTTAGGGTTTGGTTCCTTTGCTGAACATAACATTTTCTTAAACGCATTCAAAAAGTCCTAACATTTTAGAAGTGTTATGGTATATTTTTTTCTGTTTTCTTTTTTTTTTTCCCAACAGAACACTATGAAGGTATACTCTGCCATTATGATATCAGTGTAATCTCAAAAAGGAAAACTATCATATAATCTCTTAATAAAAGAATCAGTTTAACATCTGCCCCCACACATATCAGTTTATTCAAAACTTAGAGGAAATTCGTTAATCTTGCAGGGAATTTTTTTCCCTAGGATGTTGGTTATTTATTTTTGTGCTGTATTAAAAAAAAAAAAAGTTAGCAAGTGGAACTTACTTGTTTTCTTCAACATCTTGTGTGTCCTGAAGTGCCTCTACTTTCTTAGATCCCTCAGCTGTCACAAATTCTATTTCATTCATGTAATCCCAGAGCTTCAGTATGGGAAATCATTTGTAAATGGATACACTTTAAACAATGGATTTATTATCAGTGCCAAGATTTACTAGGTCTTTTTCTACTTCTGAAATAAAGTCTAGAATTCTGTAGATAGCCTTTTTCTACACGGTATGATGTTTAATAAATGAAACACAATGATATTCTTAGAGCAGCCCCACAGAGAGTTAGCAAAAGCCATACATTAATTTAACAAATAAAAGAACCTTAAGTAAACTCCTTTTTTTCTTGATTCTTAGACATTCTATCCTATCTTTAGTATTTATTTTATCTCTAGGATAAAGAAAAAGAAAATCTTTGTACGGAAAGGCCATAAACCTTATGGATGAATAAACATCACCAGAAAAACATTAAAAGTAAACACAGAGGTTAGCATGCTAATAGAGGGACTAATAAACAACAAAAAAAATTTGTAGCTTCTAATAGAAGCTTAAAATAAGAATTGCCAAGTTGCAAGTTGAGTTAGATCTTGGAAGGAAAGTTAACAGAAAAAATAAGAATACTTTATTTGAATAAAAAGTAGTGGCTACAATATGTGGGTTGGAGTCAATAAAGATAGAAATATGGCTGAAAACCAACATTAGTAGTTGATCTCAGTTTTTACTAAGGAGATTTATGAATTTATAGAACACAAGCTGGAAGGAACTGGAAGAGGTCCCTACCTCAGCAATAACTATATATGGGTCGTTGTTGACATGCAATTGTACACCCTTTCATTAAAAACATAATAAAACAAAACAAGCAACCAGAAAAGTATCTATGATGACAGAGATTTCACAACCTTTTCATGAAAACTTTTTAAGTGATTAACAATTCCTACAACAAGACTGCATTTTTTGATGTATTTTTAGCCAATTACTTCATCCCTTATCTGCAATACACTGGGATAATAATTTGTTTTCATTTTGGATCTGCTTGATATATGAAGTATTCATAATAGTTATATGTTTCAGATCTATGAAGGCTTTTATCACGTATCCTTCCAGTTTTTCTTCTGCTGACTTATCTTCCTAATTCTTTTTTCTTTTATTAAAGTTTATTTTACCATCTCCTTGTAATTCTCAGCGAAGTGCTCTTTGAAATGATGCACATCTTTGTTGCTGAGAATGCTTAAAATTTAACCCAGCAATCCTGCTGTACAGGCTTCCAGCATTATCTAGATATTTGCAAGAGCTCTACCTCAACTTTCATTCTGGGCCTCAAAGATAGTGCGTATGTCCTTTACATGCCTGTCAACGTTTCTTTCTTTCCCCCTCTATTTTGAGCAAACCATGCCTTTCTTTCTTAATATTCCTGCCACATGAGTTACCATGTCTTTTAACCGCATAAAGAAATAGTTTTCTCTTATTCTCCATTTGTTTGACATTGTGTTACAGCTCTGCGCAGAAGCACAGGAAGGATGGAGATTGAGAATGAGGCCATTACTAGATTTGAGGGAAAACCTGCAATGAGAAGAGCTAAAAATGGTTCAAAACCTTGGTTCTGGCTAATCTTCACAGAATTTTGAAAAAAAAGGAACGCCTGAAGCAGAGATCCTGTAGCAAGAACTGACTGTGTAAAGGATGACATCTTACCAGTGGAGACTAGACTTGTATGGATGCTCCAGAAAGAAGAAAGAACAGCTTAGGCCACAGAGATCCATAAATTTGACATCAAGCATATGTAGTTAAACAAACAAATTTTGATGCATGATTTTAGACCTAGAGGTAATCTGAAAACAGGAAAAAAGGCAAAATGCCTAATTATAGTTGCCTGTAGTAGCAATGCCATTGGGGCTGAAAGTATCCTGCTAGCTTTAACTTTATAATAGGGGGGAACAGTGTGACCACATGTAAATTTTTAGAAACACATAGCTTTTAGAAAAAACAAAAAGCGTGGTTCATTTTATAAATATTACTCAAGAGAAAAATTAACTCAGAGGAATATTGAACAGAAGACAGTGTGCATGGATACTGTAGAAATAAGGTTAAATTAGCTGTTGTTACTCTTACTCTTAAAATTGAATGTAATGGGAATACATTATCAATATACAAGCTCTTCAGAAATTTGTTCAGTGTTTTTACTTTTAAATTTTTCAAAATTATCCTTACATATGAAGAAAATGCAATCATCTCATGAAAGTAAATCCAGTGGGGAAAAAAATAATTTACTATTGTCCCAGTTAATTATTTCTCTGTGACTGAGATGTTTGTTAGGTGTACATGTAAGTGTCTCTTTTGCACTGCATAAATGTTGGGCTGTTTGTTTTGTATAATTGATTATTGCCTTCTTCATGCCCCCCGTGCTCTTAAGAGCAAAACTACTTTATTCTTTTTATGGTGATTGACTTCAACTTCCTACTTGTAAACATTGAACCAGTACAGTGAAGACTCAGTCTGTGACACCTGTCAAGTTCACTGTCTTAGAAGACTACTTTTGGTATGTTAAGTACCCTGTCATTTCTTTTAATTTTTAACCCTAGAGAATGTTTAACTCACAGGTAGTCTCATGAAAACATAACTCTGTTTTGCAAGATCTGATCACATGCTTATCAAAGTGAAAAATTAATAAAATCTGTCCCTAAAATAATAAAATTGGTAAACTGAGAGTATCCTACAAAAGATGGTAGGAAAAAATATACTGTGAATTTTTTAATACTCGTCAGAAAGTGCATCAAGATTGCTAGTGATTAGAAAATCAATCATAATGGCGAAGGCCTTAGGCTAAGGTAAAGTTTGACAACTCTAGCACAGTCAGGAGTGTGTAAATCTCACAAAATCTCTATATTTTTAATTATGAAATGTATCCTACTTGTCTATATAAGGAAAAAAAAAAAGAAAAAAGGAGGGCAGAGTTGATTATAGTTTCTACTAACTAAGTGTCTGTGCTCATACTTTTTTCTTGGACATGTAATTTATGATTTTGCTATATAGGACTATCTGAGTAAGCTTGTAAATTCACTCTTTTCAGCCAACTGTACTATTTTCTTGTGAAATCCACTTCTGTTCTTTGAACAACATTTCTTATTTCTACTTCAGTAACTTCTTGAAAGCCATACGCTATGACTCGTATAGAGAAAGCTGAATAAACACAGAACAGAAACAAGGTGGCCATTTTAAATAGCTTCTTAGCATCATGAGTGATGTAAGAGTAATCTGATGATTCTGTCTTCACAGGGCATAGCTTCCTTCCTAAATGTAATTGATGCAATAGACTCACTTAACCAGTAAGCAATTCAGATTTGCTTGAAATGAAGAACAATCTATTTAAAATCAATTTTGGTTCAAACCAATGACTCCACAAATTTATCTGGAGGAGGCAATGGTGTGCATGTTTTCTTAATTTGCAGGTGACACCAAAGTAGGGGTAACAGTCAATATACTGGAGGGCAGGGCTGCTATCCAGAGGATGGAGGAGTGGGCCTGCATAACCTCATGGAATTCAACACAGAAAAATGCTAAGTCCTGTCTCAGGGAGGAAAGAGCTCTTGTAACCGCATGGGCTGGGAATGGGTGGGTCAAAGAGTAGCTCTGCAGGAAAAGCCCTGGGTTGGTGGTAGGCAGTGAGTTGAATGTATGCCCATGGTGTGCTCTGGCAGCAAAGGTGCCCAACAGCTCTTGGACTGTATGGGCAGGGGTCCAGCTCACAGATCAAGGGAAGGGATTATCTCCCTCCACGCAGCACTCGTCAGATGATGTGTAGATACTGCATCCAATTTTGGGCCCCTACCAGAGGAAAGACATGGACAAACTGCAGCTACCTCAACAGGGGGCCCCCAAGGCAGCTGGGGTTGGGGCACTTATCCTTCCAGCCTGGTTACCTTCTAGTCCTATGAAAAGAAATAAGGGGAAAAAATAGAAGTTCAAGGAGAGCTTTGAAGTACAAATTGATTGAAGGGAGTAAGATCGAATAATTGTTCTGTTCTTGTAGCCTTCCCTAGACATCTGCTATAAGCCAGTTTCTGACATAGCTCTTATGTTAGGTTATTACTGTTTAAAGCAGTGGTAAACATACATAAGCTGAGACACTTTGTAAAGCCTTCTCATAATGCAAATAAAACAATAGAATAAATATAAAATAAAATTATATTTAGGAATTAAATATTTCATTAAAAATAATAACATGCCCCCTCTGTTTATCCCCTGTTTTCTTTTCTGGTTACTTGACTGTCAGAAGATAATCTGTTGCGTGTTTAAATCTATTTCTGTAGGACTTTACCTCATCGTTCCACCTTTTCTGTGAGTTAAGGTAAATACTAATTTAGTTTGCAGTCACTGTCAGATTTTCATCTGTAGCACAACCTAACTCCATAATAATACACTTTTCCTGTTCTCCTTTTTTTATCATCTGGGAAAACAAATAAGCAAACATAAATATCATGCAAGATCTGCCTACCAAACTTTAATTTGTTGACACGTCCTTTTAACCCTTCCTTCGTGTTTTCTCCTACTGATTGATCTAAAATGGTTGTTCATTGTTCCAGCTCTGAAGCCTTATTTGGCAGATTTTAAACTTCAGTGTAAGATTCATATTTGTCACTTCTGGATAAGGAAGTAATAAATCTTATATATATAGTCCTTGAGAGCTTCAATCTAGTTTCCATTGTTTCTTAAAAGTGACCTTTTTGGAATTGCAAATGTTTATTACAGGACTATTTTTATAATTTCCTTTAATCTGAAAAGAACCATCTTGAGATTTCTCTGGCCAAGATTATTTTTCACAGCCAGTTCTTCTATAATGTCTTCACCACCTACCAGAAACAACAGTAAAATACAATTTCCTTTGCTTATTTTAAATTATCATGGAAAGAAGAAAAAAAAAAAAAAAGAAGGAACTATCTTATCTCAAAATATCTGGTCAATGGAACTAGGAATGGTGATGCCCAATTTTTTTTTTTTGAGGATTACCTCTGAATAATTTAAAGGAAATAATTCATGTGACCAAAATACCCTGCATATTAGTTTAAGAAAAATTTGACAGAGAACTTCAGTGGCTAAGTTTTTAACGTTGATATTCAACTTCAGATTCAGTGTTGATTCAGTTATCATAAAGTAGGCTCCAATATTTAGACAGCTAAATTGCCCTCTATATCGCAGTGACTACCCTGACAAAGGTGAAATGCAGTTACTTTATCATAATGGCCTGATGCTGTTTGAAATGCTTTGGAGTACCCTGCCTGGTTTTTATCTTCTGTTTCAGAAGTCTTTAGGACTTGGCAATTATTTGCCAACCTCTTTAGATGTTTCAGATATGTTAGGGCATCTCAAATAACACTAAATGCCTGTATTTAGGAAAATACTTCCCATCTCTGATCTCTACTGAGGATAATGAGAGAACCTAACCCACACATTGATACTTTATTCAAAGATATAAAGATAAACAGAATATAGGCTGAAACAAACTATGATTTTACCAAAATTAAAAGACAAATGTGTCTTCAGTAAGACAGAATGTTTTCTCTTGGAATATAGAAGACCTGGCCTATCTGGCCTTCAGGTACAGTAGGTGATCTTGTAACAGCTGGCAATTTTGTAGTTAAATTGGGAAAGACAGAGAACTAATAAAAGATGAAAGCATTTTGTTTTGAGAGGAAAGTTCATGGGTTTTGAGGAGGTTCAAAAAGAGTTTTTGATATTTTGTTTTTAGGGCCAATCTTATTTACTACTTTCTTCACTGACCTTGGAAAAAAACCAGTTTGTCCTAATGATACTACCTATGATACATTTTGCTATTAAATTTCTCCCTCATTCTATCATACATGATATGAAGACAATTAAGTCTTTTTATGCATAAGATCATGAATGTATGGGTTTACAGAGGGGATTTCTGATATTATGTGGGAGCTCTTCAGATGGAAACAAATGCCAGATGAGTGTAAATTATCTCAGAATGACTGAGCCGCCATTGTGCGCTGATCACAGCCGATGCTGTCCCTGGAAAAGTAATTAATTAGTAAATGAATACTACTGGTGTCATTGTAAAAGGTAGTAGAAAATCTTTATTTATATTATAAAATATATATTTCTATTGACCTTCATTTGAGAAAGATACATGCAAATTTGAAGCGGCACTGAAGACGTCTTAAAACAATGCAGAAAACAAAGAATTTTTTTACAAAAAGGACAAAACAGCACCTTGTAGAAATGACGTTTTATCCCACAAGCTGGGCATTTGTTTAGCATTCTAGCCTGGGTTAATTAGTAGTTGATATAGCAATAAAGATATAGCTAATTCTGTTCTGTAAAGAAAAGATATATCTTGAAAGATATGAACTGAACAACAGTTCATATCAGCAAACATGAACTTAAAAAGGACGTGACTGCTGTATTTGACTGTATATTTAACAACAATAAAAGAAAAGAATCATTTAAGAAAACAGGTATTATTGATACAGGAATAAATGAAATAAACTTGTCAGGAATACATTTAATTTGGAAATTGAAAGGTTGTCTGACCAAAAGGATTGTAAAATTCTAAACATCCTCCCTATGGTGTCATGTAGGTGGTGGGGAGGGAGAAAAGCAAAACTACCTATGGAGTTTTAGGATAAAATCTCGTGAGTTTTGAAAACAGAAATATTGAATTCAATCAGCTGGTGGTTGCAGCTGGTAATCTAGAAAGTCTTTTATTTTTTTAAATTCGTCAGGGGCTTAGTGATTACATCTGATCAATTTAGATGAAGGGGTGTGTCTGTGGTTTTTTCCTTCCCTAAACTTGTGCTTAAGGAAGTATCCTAAATTTGAATTATTTTTTACATAAACTCAATTTGTCTTTGCTTACTATAAAGAAAAAAAAAAGCTGCAGAATCTCTGGAGTCAGGTAACTACCTAACTTTATTAAAAAAATGCAGTTGTCCAAAGTAATCTGATTAAAAAAAATCTTTTTTTCCTGTAAGGCAATTTCACATAATGTCATTCCATAGTAATGATTCCTTTTTTCACAGACTGTTACAATGGTACACAGCTTTTCAAACAGAAATCGAGGTGCACATCATTAAAAAATATTTGCCAATTAAAACAATGGACTGAATCCTTTATAAGATGGTAGTAAGGTTGAGGGGATGGTATGTGTCTTTAATTAAAATGCTTTTTCTTTTACTCTGGAACTACAGATCCTAAACTACCCTTTGTTTCTCGGAATCTTAAGATTCCTTTGTTTCTCAGAATCTTAAAGACCTCCATGAAGATTAAAGGATGCCCCTGGACTGCCGAGATAATGCCAGCATCCTAGCTTCTCCAACACCTCTGTGAAACCTTTCCATTATCTGGCATCATAGATAAGTAACTGTAGCAAGACCGACTTCAGGGACATCTAGATTCAGAAAGAAGCAGATGGATGATGACACCATAGGATTATAATTGCTTTTCAAAACAGTAGTATGTGTGTGTTAAATAGTGATTAGTCAAATCACGTTGTACCTGGACACTTGAAAGTTATAAGAACCATGTGTAAAACTGCATTTGGTGTGCCGCAATTTAAATGGGACACCTCATGTGCATGAATAACAAATTACTCTTGTAATTCTATACTTTGTGTCCTAACCTCTCTTCTAGGTCTGCAGGGGCCAGTTGTGAAATTTTTGTAAAACATAGCTCTTGGGACTTTGAAGTGGTCTTCTCCAGGCAGTTTATGAATTTTATGCTTGTGGGTGAATAGAGGAAATGAAGGAATAATCCAGGCATGAGGGACCAAAACCACAAGACTTCTTATGCTTTCATGAGTGATCATTAGGCTCCCTTCTGGTCTTTTTAGGTCCTATTTTGCATATAGTTTCTGTGGTTTCACTGCAGAGGGTGAGAAAGAAGAGAAAAATAGAAGGAATTAGTCCCAAATCCAAATCGAAGTTGCAACATGCTTCTGGGATATAGAAGATAAATGTTGATCTAGAAAATTAAATCCCTTTAGGTTGCAAAGGTTTATAAATATAAGTTCATCACTTCCCGGGCAAGTATTTTAATTAGTATTATTACCAGTTTAAATTGCTTTTGTAATTATGCAAGACATTGGCGATGCCATCCCCTTAAAACACAGTCACAAAAGAAGAAAGTCTCTCATTTTCAGGTACACAAGTAAACACCTAATCCCAGGAAAGGGTCCAAATAAAAGCTCAGTATTCCCTTGCAAGAGGTTGCAAAAACACTGCACACCACATCCTTTAGTGTCTCCTGTTGAACTACTTGGATATCTTAGCCTTGAAACTGACTCATGTGAATTCAATGTAGATGCCTACTTGGCTCCTTCTGGGGGAACAGGGAATGTACATATTTAAATCCACCTTTTGAATTATTGTTTTCAAGTCAGGTACCTGAATAGCACAGTAAACAAGTTCACTTACAGATATGGTCCAAAGAGCTGGCCTGAACACAGTTTCACTACCTGCAGTCCCAATGTAAACTAGCTTACGTTGAACATAAGCTATGACATTATTTCAAAAGTAATAATTAAAATTCTCATTTTAAAGAGTACAGATTGGTATTGGATCCCACAATCTGGAAAAGCTGAAAGCTCGAAGAAACACTGGACCGTACAAACTCAGAAGGCATGGGGATAAAGTGGTCTGCAGCTGAAATACATGATGGGTTTTAATGTGAGAACATCAAGAGTGAGGCCAGGTAGGGAGCAGGAAAAAGAAAAACCGTGAATAAAACTGCAACAAATTGCTATGAGGAGTGAAAAAGCACAATTTTGAGTCTTTCTTAGACAAGCTGTGTAGGAGAAATGATCACTCTAATTTTTGGTTAGATTATAAGCCAACCAGATTTATTTATCGTGTCCTTGGAGAAACCGGGTGCAAGCAGACACACACCTCCCATACTTGTGAGAACCTGACAGTAGTCAGTGGATAGTCTTAAATCAAGTTTCAATATTTAGTACATTATATAATATTTAGAAGCCCAAATAACTTTCAAACAACATTCTATTTGATTTATTGGTTTGAATGACCCAGATTAAAAATTGCTGTGTCACGGTATGCAAATTGTATCTAACATCTGTAGGGGTTTACCTGAAAAAAAAAAAAAACGTATTGCATGATTACTTTAAAAACCAAACTGAATCAAACAAAACCAACCAATCAACCAAATGAAACAAAACAAAAAAAAGAGACAAATCCTTGCAGGTTCTCATAAAACTGTTTCAGAGGATCAAGAACACCTTGCTAAATGAAATTTCCATGCATAAACAGCATGTTCATTTTTCATAACTCAGTATTTAATTACTCTGTGATAATAGTGCAAACAACGGGAGAGGATAACAATACTTTCTGCAAGACAAAGACAGCATTTTTCATTAAAAATAAAATGTCCATTCTGCACAGGAAAATATTTTTTGTTTATCACACTGATTTAATTAAAACACCACTAGCAATTTTTAACATTGATCATAAGTGGATCTAACAGTTGGTTTATAGAACATGGAACGACTCATTAAAATGAGCAAGATGCACCTGCAAATCTGTTAATTTAATTTTTTTGACTTATCACCCTTTTCCTGTTGCTTCTTTAATTTTTAGCAGTACTGAGCATGATATTTTATCTGCTTTGCCACTGGCACTTACTCAGAGCAGGAATGGAATCCAAACAGCCTCATCTTCCTATTGCTGGCACTAACAACATGTGTTTACCTAACATCAGATCTTCAACAATAACAATAATATTACATTTATTTTATCTTCAGAGCTTGCCTGCTTTCCTGGTTCTTGAAAGTTTATTTTTTATTCTGCATCTTTAATTTTATAGCCAGTCATTTTCATGTCTGCAAATATTCTTTTTCTTCAGCATTTTTAGTTGATCGGTGTTATGATGTTGTGTGATTTACTTCTTTTTATTGCTTGAATTGCATTCCTTAGAACTTCTCACCTTATCTCTATGGTTATGGCATCCTACTGTGTTTGCAGCCCTTCACTATTTAAAATACACTGGCTGATGTATTGTGGTCTGGTACTCTGTCTGAAAACTTTCCCTGCTTTGGAACGAGTTGTAAGACCAACTTTTTAGTAACAATAAAATTTGTTTATTTTTCTTTTAATTACAATATATGCTTTTCCCTCTGAACAGATTTGTTGAATATAATTAAAATAAAGAGCAATCTAACTCCAAGCAAACTGAAAGCTCATTTATATTTTAGTGTTATTTGCTGTTTCTTTGAAGGGAGTGGGGGAAGGAAAAAAGAAGCAGGGTAATTAGCAGGGGGGAGTGAGAGGAATAACTGACTAAGACATAAAAGACAATGGAGACAATTAAGTTGTTAACAACAAATCACCCACCTATCAACCTACTAGGTCTATTTCTCCAGTACTTACTACTTAAAAACAAAAACCAAACCAAACCAACCAACCAAACAAAAAACCCCAACAGACTGGTTTTATCAAACCTGACTTCAAAAATAACAAAAGCTACTGGATCAGACAATGTGGTATTAAAATATATTCCATAAAATGTTTAAACCAGAGGTCTAATGTCTTTGACAGGACCAGTAGACATTGGCAGTGGGAGCAGACAGAAGGGATCAAGAGGCAAACGATAAGAGGGTCTGAAAGGGACTGGGGTGTCCTCCTGTGAGAGTGGTGGTGGCTCCATGAGTTGACCTCGGCAAATGAAAAGAGGATGCCACCTGCCAAACTGTGGACAGGCAGATCCTCTCAGAGGAGAGCTGGAAAAGGGTGTGGAGACCGGATTTCTCTCAAGGCACGTAGTAATTTGTGGTTCAGGAAATGGATAAGATTTCTCCAACCTGTTTGACTGAACTGCCCTGGTTCAAACGGCTCTGCCCAAGTAACCTTTCTTTATGCAGCATGTTCTTTATGGCAATGACAGACAGAGAAACTCTGTTGCTTTAGTGAAGTTCTTTGTTCAGCGTTAGGAGACATGAACTGCTTGATGGCCCTTAGCAGCACATAATTGAAATCCAAAATATATAGATAATACAGGGGAAAAAACTAAACTACTTCATTAACTTAATAGGAATTTGTCCCTTGATTGCAAATAATGCAGCTGTCTTGTCAAACCTCTGAATGAGTTTGAAGAAGGGTATATAGTAAGGCACTTTTTCACTGACCATGGCAACTGTCTGTAAAAGTGCAGTTTATTTTTTGTTTAAAAGACAATGGGCCACAGATGTACAGATGCTGGTATCTCCCCAGGGACATGGTTAAGGACATATAGCTTGCTATGAGGAGTTACTACAATTAAAGATAAAAATTTAGTTCCAGACACATAGCTTCCCAGGTTGTAAGGCCTCCAGCATAATACAAAATGTTAGACTTCCCTAATTAAATACTGCTTAAACTAGGACCTATCTTATATATTTAAAAAAAAACAAATTTGAAGGAAAAAACCCATCCAGTACAACTACCACAATATTTTGTATTTAGTCCCCATGTGCCGCAAGAAGAACGGGCGGGGAAGGCGACCGGCCTGGCTGAACGGGGAGCTCTGGCTGGGACTCAGGGAAAAAAGGAGAGTTTATCACTTGTGGAGGAAGGGTCAGGCAACTCAGGAAGAGTACAGGGATCGCGTTAGGTCGTGCAGAGAGGAAATTAGAAAGGCAAAAGCCCAGCTAGAACTCAACCTGGCCACTGTCGTGAGAGACAACAAAAAATGCTTTTATAAGTATGTTAATGACAAAAGGAGAGCCAAGGAGAATCTCCATCCTCTATTGGATGCGGGGGGGAACGTTGCCACCAAGGACGAGGAAAAGGCTGAGGTACTCAACGCCTTCTTTGCCTCAGTCTTTAGTAGTCAGAGCAGTTATCCTCAGGGTACTCAGCCCCCTGAGCTGGAAGACAGGGACGACGAGCAGGATAAACCCCCCATAATTCAAGAGGATGAAGTTCATGACCTGCTATGCCACCTGGACGTTCACAAGTCTATGGGGCCGGATGGGATCCACCCGAGGGTTCTGAGGGAGCTGGCGGAGGAGCTTGCCGAGCCGCTCTCCATCATTTACCAGCAGTCCTGGTTAACTGGGGAGGTCCCGGACGACTGGAGGCTCGCCAATGTGACTCCCATCTACAAGAAGGGCCGGAGGGAGGATCCGGGGAACTACAGACCGGTCAGCCTGACCTCGGTGCCGGGGAAGATCATGGAGCGGTTCATTTTGAGGGCGCTCATGAGCCATGTCCGGGACAACCAGGGGATCAGGCCCAGCCAGCACGGGTTCATGGAAGGCAGGTCCTGCTTGACCAACCTGATCTCCTTCTATGAGCAGGTGACCCGCCTAGTGGATGAGGGAAAGGCAGTGGGTGTGGTCTACTTGGACTTCAGTAAGGCCTTTGACACTGTCTCCCACAGCATTCTCCTAGAGAAGCTGGCGGCTCACGGCCTAGACAGGTGCACTCTTCGCTGGGTAAAAAACTGGCTGGACGGCCGAGCCCAGAGAGTTGTGGTGAACGGAGTTAAATCCAGTTGGCGGCCGGTCACGAGCGGTGTTCCCCAGGGCTCAGTACTGGGGCTGGTCCTGTTCAATATCTTCATCAATGATCTGGACGAGGGGATCAAGTGCTCCCTCAGTAAGTTTGCAGACGACACCAAGTTGGGCGGGAGTGTTGATCTGCTGGAGGGTAGGAAGGCTCTGCAGAGGGACCTGGATAGGCTGGATCGATGGGCCGAGGCCAACTGTATGAGATTCAACAAGGCCAAGTGCCGAGTCCTGCACTTCGGCCACAACAACCCCAGGCAACGCTACAGGCTTGGGGAAGAGTGGCTGGAAAGCTGCCCAGAGGAAAAGGACCTGGGGGTACTGGTTGACAGCTGGCTGAACATGAGCCGGCAGTGTGCTCAGGTGGCCAAGAAGGCCAACGGCATCCTGGCCTGTATCAGAAATAGTGTGGCCAGCAGGAATAGGGAGGTGATCGTGCCCCTGTACTCGGCACTGGTGAGGCCGCACCTCGAATCCTGTGTTCAGTTTTGGGCCCCTCACTACAAGAAGGACATGGAGGTGCTGGAGCGCGTCCAGAGGAGGGCAACGAAGCTGGTGAAGGGCCTGGAGCACAAGTCTTATGAGGAGCGGCTGAGGGAACTGGGGTTGTTTAGTCTGGAGAAGAGGAGGCTGAGGGGAGACCTCATCGCGCTCTACAACTACCTGAAAGGAGGTTGTAGCGAGGTGGGTGTTGGTCTCTTCTGCCAAGTAACTAGCGATAGGACAAGAGGAAATGGCCTCAAGTTGCGCCAAGGGAGGTTTAGATTGAACATTAGGAAAAATTTCTTTACTGAAAGAGTGGTCAGGCCTTGGAACAGGCTGCCCAGGGAAGTGGTGGAGTCACCATCCCTGGAGGTATTTAAAAGACGTGTAGATGAGGCCCTTAGGGACATGGTGTAGTGGGCATGGTGGTGTTGGGTTGACGGTTGGACACGATGATCTTAGAGGTCTTTTCCAACCTGTATGATTCTATGATTCTATGATTCTATGATTCTATGATTCTAGTTCCAGTGGTTAATTACATTGATGATAAAAGAATGCCTATAAATGTTAAATCTAGTCAAACTTTGTCTGACTGTAAATCCTAATACATTATATTGTATCTTTAACTATGAAAATAAATATCCTTCATTGTCCAACATTTGTTTTCTGTACAGGTACTTCTAGATAAGGATCAAGTTATCCCCTGCTTTTCTCCTGGCTCAGGTTGCTTGTATATAGTGATGTTCCTGACTGTCATCAATAGGAAAGTAAAAGATAAAACTGTAAAGCCTAAAGAAGATGACCAAGTTTTATGGGGAAAAAGTCCTTTAACTGAAGGATTGGATAAGAAACCTTAGAAAGTTGCAGGCCTTGAATGTGATTGAGACCAGAGATTGTTCTGAATTGGCAAATTAACCTGATATTTCTCATATACACAGTTTTATAAAGATCTTATTTAGATGAAATAAGAATAGATCATTTTAATCAGAAGATATTGGAGAAAAGCTGGTTAATGAGGAAGAGCTCATGAAGACTCCTTAATGAAATTAGGGTAAGCAATAGAATATAATACTCTGAATTCATTGTACAGTAGCTCACACTCCGAATTCATTGGGCAGCTTAGGCCCACCGAGCCACCCGCTCACTCCTCCACAGCGGGATGGGGGAGAGAATAAGAAGGGTAAAAATTAGAAAACTCATAAAGACCATTTAATAGGTGAAGCAAGAGCTGCGCACGCAAGCAAATCAAAACAGGGAATTCATTCATTGCTTCCCATTGGCAGGCAGGTGTTCAGCCATCTCCAGGAAAGCAGGTGTCCTGGTTCCAGCTGGGACAGGGTTAACTTTCTTCCCAGTAGCTTGGGGGGTGTGCTGTGTTTTGGGTTCGGTGTGAAAGGAGCGTTGATGGCCCATTGATGCTTTGGCTGTTGCTGGATGATGCTTGCACCGGGAGGAGGGAGCACAGCCAGGGTGGTGGACCCAACTGGCCAATGGGGTATTCTATACCATGTGACATCATGCTCAGTATAAAAACCAGGTGTGTGGGGGGGCTCGCCCCCGTTCGTGACACGCGGTCGGCGGTCGGTGAGCGGTTGTGTTGTGCATTGCCTGCTTTGTGTATTCTGTTACGGTTGTTGTTCTCATTATTATTACTGTTCTTAGTTTTATTTCAATTATTAAACTGTTTTTATCTCAACCCGGGAGCTTTCCTACTTGTGCCCTCCCGATTCTCTCCCCCATCCCACCGGGAGGGGGTGTGATCGAGCGGCTGCGTGGCGTTTATTTTTGCTGGCTGGGGTTAAACCACGACAGCAGGGCTCCATCATGCGTAATGGTTACTTGGGAAGACAAACTGCCATTACTCTGAACATCCCCCGATACCTCCTTCTTCCCCCAGCTTTTATTGCTGACCAGATATTATATAGTATGGAATACCCCATTGGCCAGTTGGGGCCAGCTGTGTTCCCTCCAAATTCCTTGTGCACCCCCAGCCTCCTCACTGGTGGGGTGGTGTGAGAAGCAGAAAAGGCCTTGACACTGTGCAAGAACTGCTCAGCAATAACGAAAACATCCCTGTGTTATAAACATTGTTTATGGTCACAAATCCAAAACACAGCACCATACGACCTACTATGAAGAAAAATTAACTCTATCCCAGCCAAAACTAGTACATGTTTATAGATACTCACAGAACAGGATAATTGAGGCTGGGAGGGGCCTCCGGAGGTCTCTTGTCCAGCGCCTTGCCCAAAACAGGGCTAGCTTTTGGGATCAGACCAGGTTGCTCAGGACTTGGTCCGGACGGGTCTTGAAACCCTCCAAGGGCAGAGGTGGCACAGCCTCTTGAGACAACCTGCTCTACTGTCTCACAGATAAAAGTTTCTCCTTATACGCAGCCTGAACCTCTCTTGCTGCAACATGTTGTGCCTATTAACTCTGACCCTCCCAGAAGCCTAGCTCTATCTCCTTGATGACCCCTCGTAGGTGCTGGAGATCTGTTAGATGCCCCAAAGCTGACCTAGTCCAGCTCACCCAGGTGCTCGTCACAGGGCAAGTGCTCCAGCCCCCTCCACCCTGGGGGCTCCCCACTGAGCTCCAGTTTGTCTGTGTGTCTTTACTGTGCTGGGGGGCCCGAAACTGTAGGCAGTATCTAGACTTGCTGAATGAGCACTGCTGCACTTCTTTTCATGCAGCCTGGGATACGGTTGGTCACCTTCTCTGCCAAAGCACACTGCTGGCTCATGTCCAGCCTGCCGTATGCTGGGACCCCCATGCCCTTTTCAGCAGATCTGTGCCCCAGCTTGTCAGTCATGTGTATGTATCATGTATAGTTATAATTTATGAGTATATAAATTGGTTATTGTGAGATAAAAGGGTGCTAAAGAATAACTTTTTTGGATTGTTTCCCAAGTGACATTGCATCTTGCCAGCTTTCATCTTGTTTCTGATGTAGTTATTTTGAGCTTGGAACCTGTCCTTGTGAGGACTAATCTGTAGTGCTTTTAACAGAGAGCTATAACTCATCATTTGTTCAGTTCTATTCAAAAGAAGTCTGTATAATAGCTTTGATAATAAAGTCAAAATTAAAGACAAACCAAATTTCACTAAACAGATAGAAACTAGTGAGGTAGTCATGAGTGTGTTTTGATCTAAGCCAAAATCCTTACAACATTGTCTTTCCTAGACAATTTTTTCTTTCTGACTTATTGGTTCCTTTAAGTGCATTTGAAAATTAAGAATTGTGGGTAGGGATGTTTTAATACACATTTTTTATATTTATTGAGGATTTTTTTAGTTATTGTGCTGGTTTTGACTGGAATAGAGTTAATTTTCTTCATAGTAGCTAGTATGGGGCTATGTTTTGGATTTGTGCTGGAAACAGTGTCGATAACACAGGGATGTTTTTGTTACTGCTGAGCAGTGCTTACACAGAGTCAAGGCCTTTTCTGCCTCTCACCCCACCCTATCAGCGAGGAGGCTGGGGGTACACAAGAAGTTAGGAGGGGACACAACCGGGACAGCTGACCCCAACTGACCAAAGGGATATTCCATACCATATGACGTCATGCTCAGCAATAAAAGCTGGGGGAAGAAGAAGGAAGGGGGGGACGTTCGGAGTGATGGCATTTGTCTTCCCAAGTAACTGTTCCGCATGATGGAGCCCTGCTTTCCTGGAGATGGCTGAACACCTGCCTGCGATGGGAAGTACTGAATGAATTCCTTGTTTTGCTTTGCTTGTGTGCACGGCTTTTGCTTGACTTATTAAACTGTCTTTATCTCAACCCACGAGTTTTCTCACTTTTACTCTTCCGATTCTCTCCCTCATCCCACAGCGGGGGAGTGAGTGAGTGGCCGTGTGGTGTTTAGTTGCTGGCTGAGGTTACGACAGTTATTTAGCAGTTGTATGTGTTTGCTTTTGGATTACAAGGTTTAGACAGTTTCCTCTTGGACTGTACTTCAGCTATTCATGACCTGCTTTTCTTGTTACATTGCTCACTGAGATTTGAGTTTGTTTTCTTTTCTTCTGCTAGGTAATGAAACAAGTTTTTACCTTCACATCATTTCTGAGATAGACTTCCACGTTTGCAAGTGGAACAGAATTGTGGTGTCGGTGGGGTTTTTTTGTATGATTGAACATAGGTTTCCCTATGCTCTCTTCTAACTTCCTCTATTGTGTCTTCCCAGACTATACCATTCAGTTGTTATCGCTTTGTGATTTGTGAAAAACTTGCGGTGAAAGTGTTTGTCACTTTGTGGATTGTCATATCAATGCCAACAACTACAACAACCAAGTCTTTAAACCACTGAGATACAAGGAAATATATTTGCCATGTACTTGAAGTACAGCAGTAGAGCACAAAGCCTTTGGAAAGCACAGACCTTGCAAACTAATGCATGTTAGTCGGTTGCATTATTTTGAATCACAAACTACATCACCAATTCTTGCAAGCTCATAGTAACCAGAAACAGTTGGCTGAACTATAGGAAAAGGACTATACATTTTAAGCTTACCCCCAAAACTATTGCACATATGTGAAAGTTACAAAATGTTATGCCACACAGCATGTTGCCTGAGGCTACCTCACTGAAACATGCCCTCCTTCCACCCCAAAAACTTATAGATGCCAAAAGGTCACCCACAGGGGAGTCATCTGATTTGCAGTCTCCAATACAGCATGGTGAAACTGAGATAGTGGTCATGTGGGATGATTCTCCCCTGCAGTTACTCACCAAATGTTCGTAATAGTGCAAACTCAACAGTGAGAGGCAGTGTATTCTGCTGCAAATGTTACTATTTTTGAGACACCCAGCACATTTCAAGTTACTTTAACATTCACTACCAATCTCTGCTCTAATGTGATCCTTACATGATGCTTGTAGCACTCATATAGCTTGTTAAGGTGCTATTGGCAATCTAGGCACTCTTGTCAGATGACACTAGCATTTCCTAGCTCATAGACAAAGACCCATCACATCTGTAGTCTTAGCATCCTTCCTTTTCCTCAGTTCTTTAATCTTAAAGACATTTCCTCATCATAGAATAATTTCTCTGATTACAGTACTCAGAGGATGAGTCCTACTCATCAACTTCACTCCTCTTTAACAGAATTGTCAAGCCTCCAGTTGCATTTATGACTGGTATCCAGATTTTAGATGTTCAAACTAAAATGCAGAGTCTGTGAAGAAAAATGATCTGATAGCTGTACAAGTGGTACTTGTTAAAACCTTGTCCCAGTTTTCATGTTATTGTTGATACTGATAGTTTGATTAACTTGTTTCACTTGACAGTTCATCAGCATTTGCTGAGTTCTTACCCTGCTGTTTTACACCAGGGGCTTTAAAAGCCCACTGTAAAGACATTGAAAAAAATGTAGCATCCAGCTATCAGCCATTCGTCACAGCAATAGATGTGGAATTTCAAGTATTAATATGCCTTGCGCTCCTGGAAATTCTGGGTTTATTAACTTATTTGTTAACAACTCTCCTCACAAAAGGGAAAAGGAAGAACTACTCCTGAGAGTCTTGATTAAGTACTTGACTTCCTTTTTCATGTTGAAGAGGCAGTGGCATAATAAAATTTATGGTTCTCTTCCCCTTAAGAATCAGAAATTGAGAGCCCTTGCTGCAGAAGTACTATCAACATGTGAAAAGAAGTTTACTACTCTCCTAGCCCTTTAATCCTAACACTTGCTCAAATATTCTGAACCTGCCACAAGCGTTACTGCAGAGAATAAAGGAGCTCTAGTGAATAATTGTGCACAGTGATGCCATTGACAAAATAAGCTTTGCAATTTTCCACAGAAGCTTATGTTCCCTAAGCACCAGTGGTCTCTTAGAGAATAATACCAATCCATCACACCAACACCTCTGCAAGTGCAGCTTTGGATTTTCTCTCTCACGGTCATTTTGAATTTATGTCCCTGCTCCTGAGATGTTACAAAACCACACAGTATAAAATCCTGACACAGAAGAAATGTAGCCAACTTGGGTTACCCAGCATGTGTTCGGTGTTCATGCAGGATGCTTATAGGTAACCACCAAAGAGAGGAGGAGTATGAAAGGAGGAGATACGAGTGTGAAACATATGGGGGCAGGCGGTGGGATGCCAGCAGAAAGCATGCAGTGTCACGGTGTACGACCAGTGGAGTTTGTAAAGAAGGGTCATTACGGGGTGTTTAGGGTAAGGAATGAAGGCAACAAAGGGAGTTATCAAGGTGGTTTGGGGAGGAACAAGTGTGGGAAAACAGAGGGAAAGGGGATAAAAGGAGCTGGTGGGGTGTGAGCAGAGGCAGGTCAGTCCACGTGCCTGGCCATGCCTGTGCCAGCCAGCGCAACCTCTCCTGTCTTCTCATTAAACTCCATTTTGGACAGTTTTCCTGGGCAAGGGCTCCCTGTCCCATGCACTCAGGTGTGGGAGGGCTGAGTGTCTGCCCTGCCACGGGGCCAGGACTGTGGGACACGGGCTGGCACCAGAGAGAATCATAGAATCATAGAATCATAGATTCATACAGGTTGGAAAAGACCTCTAAGATCATCGTGTCCAACCGTCAACCCAACACACCATGTCCACTAAACTATGTCCCTAAGCACCTCATCTACACGTCTTTTAAATACTTCCAGGGATGGTGACTCCACCACTTCCCTGGGCAACCTGTTCCAAGGCCTGATCACTCTTTCAGTAAAGAAATTTCTCCTAATGTCCAATCTAAACCTCCCTTGGCGCAACTTGAGGCCATTTCCTCTTGTCCTATCGCTAGTTACTTGGCAGAAGAGACCAACACCCACCTCGCTACAACCTCCTTTCAGGTAGTTGTAGAGCGCGATGAGGTCTCCCCTCAGCCTCCTCTTCTCCTGGCTAAACAACCCCAGTTCCCTCAGCCAGGACCTGGGACGTGCAGGGTGTGGGTGCACGTGTGGGAGTGCACTTTTGTGTGTGTGTGTAAGGGGGGCTGTGCCAGCAGCTGGAGTGGGACTGCAGCTGGATAAGTTTGTTTGTAGAGGTGCCAGTGACTTGGGGTACCAGGGCCAGCTACTGGGTAGACTGGGTGTCAAGTCCAGCTACTGGAGAGACCCATATTGTATATATGTATATACATGCATTTGTTTTCCACTAACAGATCTTCATCCTGATCAGCCAGCGAGGGGAACAGGAAGAGACCTTTGGTGTGTTCATGTCCGTGTGAGCGTGCCTGCCTGTGTTGCTCTGTGTGGCTGGCCGTGCATCTGTGTATATGTGCCACATAGTGTGTGCGCGTGTGCCTGCTGGCAATACACGCTCAGCGCTGGTACCCTGGGTGCTGGCCCAGCCCCACTGCTGGTGGGACCCAGGGGCATGGAGCTGTGGAGCCTCACTTTTGTCACGCTACCTGATTTAGCCACTTATAACAAAAATAGTTTGAAAATGTTTTTCAGTCACTAATTTCACAGTTTAACCAATAGGAAAAACAGGCAGTTCATGGTGTTTTACAGCTGATTACTGAAAATTGAACCAAGTCACACCTACATGTGTTACAACCATGGTTAAGACGCCTGATCTAAATACGGTTTTAGATCTCATAGTTGAGTGATTTTCACCCCTACACACAAGCAATGATTTTTTTCTCCATTCATCTGGCTGAAGATGCTAACAAAATTATATCTCTGCTTCCTTGGGTATTGAGTACATATTTTACTTGTTTACCCAGGGGTTTTCTGAATATTTCTTCCATTTCCATTGTCAAATGAAACAAGCACAAATGAAATTGCCAAAATTCATGAAGCTTAGCCATAGAAGTAAAGGAGGACAAGCTAGAGAAATTGAAAAATCTACCAGGGTCACGAAAACAAACAGGCCTCAAGTGAAATTCAGCAAAAGTGCAGCTGATAGTGAAGGGTTTTTTTGGTATGCCACCTTGTAAAGGTGGCCAGAACACCAATCCTGTGAAAGATAAATGTACTGGTGGTTGAATGTAAAAAATAATGTACTGGTGGTTGAATGAGAGTTGTTTCACCATGCTTTCATTCAATCACCAGTACATTATTTTTGGATGTCAATAGGTACTATTGAGAATTAATTCCCAATGGCACTGCCTCAGTGGAACCTCTGCACTGGTTACAGGAAAAGCAGATTAAATGGCTAGGGAAGGAGAGGCACACAAACGCTCTAAACAACTTCAGCTGCAAGTACAGCCTAGGACAGGCGTGGAAGTTTAGACTTGAAATTAAGGCTTTTTTCCTATTGACCAGTGTGGAAAGTAAGTTTTCTCAGTGTGGGATATGACACATTGATCATCAAACATTTTTCATTTCTGAGTGGTCCAAACCAGACTGTGTAGCGTAACACCCACAGAGCCATGCAGTTTTTGCTATGAAATAAAAGATGGAGAAGAGTGAACCGGTACTTTGATTCACTACTCTCACAAGAGATGTGCCTGCAAACTAATGTTTTATAATGGCTCCAGTTATTGCATTCAAGAAAAGACATACTGGATTTGACAGCCACACAATTTCACCCACACATCTGGAAGCACTTGAAGCATGCGTTATGCAGCTGTCCCACGCTCAGCTCACTGTAGAATTGCTTTCCATCACCTGCACTTGAATATTTTCATAGCAGTTGAATACATACTTTGTTTTCAGACTGTGCTTGGAAATGCAGTTCACTCACACAATTCTTGTCAACACAGGATTCTCATAAGCCCGCTTCTGATGAGTCATTTCTATAAATTTATTCCTTTGTTGCAGTATATTTGTGACCTTACTAAACTGAAGAAACATTCCACGGTGAAATAGTTAAAAGCTCATGGTACTGTATTCTGCTTAGAATAGATGACAGATCAGCTGGTAAAACAAGGACTTGGGAAAATTTTAAACAAAAATTTAAAATCCATAAAAGAGGCTATAGTGTTAGAAACTCTCATGAAGGAACCACATGAAAATGAAACACCTAATTTAAAGACTGGGAAAAAGACAAAATAAAACATCTCCTCCTATGTTTGAAGATGATAGCAGAGGAAAGTAAAAAGACCTGGTAAAGATACTCCTTAGGTAAAATACAAACAATGCTTGAGTTACTGTTATTTGAAGGAAGTAAGATTCCTATATAGATAGTATCAACTCAGTTTAGAAATGAAATGTGGTACACTGATGACACCTTTACTGGAGGGCATCTAGGAAAAGACTTTTCAAATGCTTTCTGTCTGGGCTTCTGGCTTGAAAAGTGTATGTGCAAAGGTATGCTTGAATGGTTCTCCAAGCAAACCATCAAGTTTAAAGAAAAAGTCCCTTCAGGTTCTCAGAGATATGAAGAATGACGGAATGTGTTCAGATTTATTTTGTGGGTCCATTGGTAGAAAACCCTAAAGGAAATTAATTTTGACTTGTAATTGTAGGTTCCCTCCCTCAGTACTCTGAAGTAAGCTAGAAACATTTCTTTTGCAGTGGACTGCTGAGCAAGCCACAGTTGCAGTCATGGTGGAAAAAACTTTTTTCTCTCTAGATAGTCCCAGCTAAGATTGAATTTGACAGCTGTTCTGAGAATATTCAAAGATGTTAAGCATTCAACAACAAAAAAATATATTTCTTATGAACTCAACCATCAGGCATAGAATAAATGAAACAGAAGATTAAAACAATACTGAGGAAGTTACCAGATAACAAAGGAATAATTGGGATTTGATAATTCCCTTAGTTCCAACAGTTCTTCAAACCTCCCTAGCTTCTAACAGAAATTCCCTTTGAGGTAATAATAGGCTGAAGTATACACATGCCAGAACATCTGATGTTGAATACTAGTGCGCTCAGACACAGGGGATAAATCATTATGCAAACATTATGTAGAGTTCTGAATCAGGTACATTTGTAAGTAGCTACTAAATTACAGAAATCCAAAACTAGAGCAAAAGCTTGTTTTGACAAATTTCAGAGAGAGAATACCTAGGAGGGTGGAGATCTGGGAATGCAATTAGCCTATGCAAATCCTGAACATAGGCTGTGTCACAAATGCAATGGGCTGTAACCAAACTACAGGCAGGGTCAACTCTTTTGCAAATTAAAGTTACTGGAGAGAAGAAAGCAATAGATAAATTTTACCATTCAAGTCAGCTGAAATTGTGCAAGCAAGGAAATTTTTCAGAACTGTGCAGACCCATCTCTGGTGTATTCATGCAAAGATTGAACTGGGAAGAAAGGTTAATTTTTGCCTCTTCCTTCTCAGTGATTTTTAGAGAGCTGATTTTGTCTCCATAGCAGTTCTTGCAAAAATGGAGACTAAAATTTAGAATTACTGCAATGACCACCATCCATAAGAAGAAAAAGAACAGAAGTTTTTAATTCATAATGATACTATTTTGAGAGTGCACTCTTTAATTAAATTTATAACATTAAAGGCTTAAGTCCCATTATAAAGGTGATTTAAAGTAAGAAACCCATATTGACCCCAAGATATGAGCTGAGAACAAAAGAAGGCCAAATCCTCGATCCAGAGAGACCAAAGTATTCCAGAGCATTGACTTTAAAATAACTCCACTGAAAATATTAATCATAGAATTCTAGGAACTATTCAGCGATGTAACTGAAAAAAATTACAGAAGTAATATAACCTTAGAAACATAATAGAAATAAAAGAGCCTGAAGACTGAAATTCTCTTAGTTTTCAGGACGTTAAGAAATATTAATAAGTGCCTGGCCTTTTAGGGCTAACTGACCTCAAGATGCAGCTGCTGAGTTGAAAAGGTGTGAAGGTCTCGTTGCCGCTGCAGCTGGGAACCTCAGTCTGAGTTCAATGCCAGAATACTTTTCCAGGGAAGAGCTCATCTCTTACTGTGTAATTGCTAACAAGAACCTGAATTGATAGCTATACTACAAGTGGATGTACTTAATTTACTGCCATGTTTCTGGGCAGCCCAAGGTTAACCCTTACGCTAATGTACAGGTTTTGTTGTTACCTAAGCCACTCTGCTCTTATTCTGTGGTCAGCTCTCACTATCATTTCTTCTCCTGATTCTTGCCTACAACCTGATCCTTGATTCCTCTTCTATGCAATCTCTTTAGTTTGGATTATAAGCAGAAAGGAAACTTATCCTGAAGAATACAAATTAGAAGTTCCAAGAACTGAATATATACGTGGGACTGGGAGACATTAATCATTATTCTTCTGGAAGAAGACTATCTGTAGTACTTTCTATGATTGAAGGAATTACAGGGCCAACTACAAAACGAGTTTGAAATGTTATGGTATCCTCTTCAAATGTGATGGTATCCTTCTTCTTACAGGAACTTGAACCCGTAAATATAATTTTCTGGATGACTAAAACAGTGTATCCTGGAACAGCCCAATTTGCATTTGAAGTGACAGTGCCTACCTGTGGTCTGCAGGAAGACAAGGGCAGGAGAAAACCAAAGAATCTCTGCCATCATCACTTGTAATGTGCCCCACAAAAATAAGTGCATTACTTCAATAGGAAAGTAATATGTAACGGAAACAAACAGTGTTTGCTGGTTACTAAAGTTTTCATAATTTTTTAAAGGCTAAGCTCTGCCTTATGTTCCTTCCAGTTTTCAACTTGTTTCCTATAAACCTAACAAAGAGAAAAGGACGAGCTTAAAATGGAAAAATGCTAGCTTAAATGGAAAGAGGTTAGCTCTGCTGGAAAGAAAGAAAAAAAAAAAAGGTAAATTAACCTTAAAGCAGTCTATTAACTGGAATAAGTCAAGAAATCCTGGAAAGTTGCAAACCTGAAATGTGGTACAAAACAGTGTTTATTTTGACCGGACAAAATTAAATCATAAGCATAAAACATTGGCATTAGATTTTAGCTTAACTATGAAGGTGTTAATAAAATTATAATACGTAGTAATATAATAGTGTGAGTGATTGGCACCCTAACCATTCAATGAGTTAATATGAAATTCAGTATTCTAAGCTAAAAGAGCATTAAAGAATAGCTTTTTATAAGTTTCCCAAGGTGACGTTGACTCCTGCTTGCTGCACACCTTGTTTCCAACAGGGGATCTGATCACTGTTGTAGCAATCACTTATCTGTATTATATAATTTGGATTCTTTTAACAGAAAAATGAAGTATGATAGCTCATAGCTTGACTTTTTCAAAACACATTTTAACTTTGATAACTTTTCCTATGAATGTTTAGAGAGATTAATCTAACAACAAACAAGCTGAGAAAAGAAATACTTTGAACTTTATTAAATGGAAAACTACAGGGATTTGTCTCCATGAGATGTACTCTCCAACCTTCCAAGTAATCTCTTCTCTCTTTTTGGATTCTTCCTGGGTGATCACAATTCTCCTAGAAGTGTTGAAATGAGACAAGGGATTAGACTTTCCATTCATGGGGACACCAGCACGAAGTCAGCAGTAAGTAATCTCAATTTTTCCCCAGTAGTCTCTCTTGTTCTTACGTGCATGGAGTTATCCATCATGCAGCCTAAAGCCCTGTTCAGAGTCACTGCTCCCCAGATGATCTCCTCCAAGCTCTGAGCACACTCTAGTCTTTGACTGAAGATATATAACTTTTTTTTGCCTGTATTAAGCAAATACTATTTGCTTGTAACCCACTTACCAAGTGAGCCATGTCCTTCCTTGAGAGGAATGTTTGACCTGCTACACTCATTTGAAATCTAGCTTCTGCAAAATGAGTTGTATTTAATCATGATGCCAACAAGCAATAGGAAACTGATGACACACTGTTTCCTAGGATCTTGTGCAGCTGGATATAAGTTCAGCCAAAGTCAACAAGCCTTAAATAAAAAGGGTAAGACATTCTTCATTTAAATGAATTCTGCTTCATATTTTCTTGCCTTTTTGGCCTTTGTGAACTCCTGAGCCTCAAGAATAATGCTGTAAACCTGTGTGCACTTAGTGTTATTACCACTCGTGAACCATAGGCATGTTCCTCACATACTCCCCTTAGCTTTCCCACAATTACAAAAATGGTTGCCAGTCAGCTCCTGATCAAAGCTGATTGAAGAAAAAAAAACAATTTTTAAAAAAATGTTTAATTTCAGAGATAACTGCACATTTTACAGATGAGAGAGAAGCCTTTGACTGCAGACTAATTTGTTTATTTAGTTAAGCCAGCATTGTTATGCAGGTACATTTGATGGGATATAACTACAGCAGTTCAGTGTCTTGAGTCTGTGTATTTTAGCAGTCCATGCACATCTCTTTCTGCCTGACAATCTTGCAGTGTCTGCTTAGATTAAGTAGGTGCTCCCTATTCCTTGTTCCTTTCTTCTTTTTGGCAGAGAGCTCCTTCTTGAAACCTCTATGTTCTTGTGGATTCTTTTGTTGTTTTGGTTTTGGTTTATTTTGTTGTTTTGTTTTGTTTTTCTCTGTAGTTCTTAAGGCCTGGAAACATGTTTTATCAATTGACAATAAAACTAAATAAATGGGTTTCTTCCTTTGATGTGGTAAGAAAGGACTAACCCAAGCTCAATATATTGGAGTGAAATCTTTGTTCTTGGGTACATAGGAGTGCAGTGTATTTCTTTGTTGCACAAGTAATCAGCTAGATAAGGTGAATTTCACACAATACTATTCCCCATTCCATCTTGGCTTCAGACAAATTCCTGTTACTTTTCTTATTGTAGTGGTCAAAAGAAGCATTATGTATATGCAATGATATAAAATAATCATGGAAGGAATCAAAATCCATTATTTTTCACAAAATCAAAAAGCAGAGGAAAGTCAGAAATAACAGATGCCAGAAAGCAACTTGTCTGTGCAGTCTACACTCAGCTCTCTTTATTGCATCCCTGTCATACTTGCACAGTTGCATTTACACAGGATCTGCCTCGTGCAGGGCCCAGAAAAGGTAGCACTCACTAATAAGCAGCTATTTGCATTCCTGCTTCTTCCTGATTGTTCCATGTGTTTTCTCAAGTCTTAGTTACTGATTACCATTAAAACCTGTATAACATTAGCCCTTGGCCCTTTGCTTAAGGCCTTTTTCTTATAGTGCCCAGAACTAGTATATTTAATTGTTTCACAGAATGAGTTTTTATTATATAAAATGATAGAACAATATACATGTTCTGTATTTAAACATTAATTAATTCTAATTACCTGTGTTTGCACACTAACTTTTTGCCTTACTAAAACTGGGTGTCCAAGCTGAGATAGGATACGTGTCAAATATTGATGAGAGGTTCCATTTAAGATGCTCTAGGCTACCATGACTCGTCTTCAGATGCTGTTTCAGAGTGGGAGCAAGTCTCGCATAGGTCCTATGTCCTGTCTACTAGCCCACTGTGGATTTCTTGGATACCTTATGGCACCACAAATGCCATAGACACGAATGTTTAAGCAAATGGTGTCAAACACCTAGTCAATATATTCATTTCAATCTTAAAACTATTCAGCGTATCCCAATGTTGACACTGGCACAAATATCTTCCTTCCATAAATAAGTATTTTTGTACCAAGCCTATATAATACACTAGAGAAGCTCTATCAATGAATTAAATTCAGTGCTGGACACACTCAGACATGTCATGTCATCATGTGATACAATTGTTGGCAATTTCCATATGCTTTTTTGCCCCATATGTGATTCATTCTGTTCCTTCCAGTCTATATGGGTGCAACTTCAGTATCTTCTCCATTAAAACTTCCAACCTCATTATCATTATACGATCAGTTTTGCTTTCTGTTTCTCACACTTTTTTTATCTCAAGAGTCCTTGGCTCTTTGCCCCTCCTGTACTAGTTTCCTATAACTGACATATCATTCCTAATCCAATCTCTGTCTCTGATGTCATTCCCATTTTCTCAGTTCGCTTCCCACTCAAATCCATTTTCTCTCTCCTCGTGTTCTACCTGACCTTGCCTCCAAATATCCTTTTTTCTCACTACCTTCTAGTATTAGACTAATTTCTAGATTCCTCTTTAATCTCTCTGTCTTTCTTTAGATTTCCATGAGTCTGTTATTAAATCCTGTCCTCAGTTATTGCCGGTTTTGCTGTCATCTTTTTTCTTTGTTCCTCACCATCTCTAACTTTATCCTCTTTCAGATTACTTTTGCTTTTATCTGCCCTAATTCCCAGTGTTTTCATTTGGTCTTTCTTAATCTCTTCCCAGTACGTATGTTCTTTCCTCAAGAAACTTATAATCAACCTGCCTCCACCAACTACATGTTCTTTGCCCAACTGCTCTCAGCATTTCAGCAACCTCTTTTATATTTTCATGCTGAGTACTGTCTCCACTTTTCTATTGGTTTATTTGGTTTCTGACCTGCATCTTGTCATCTTGTTATTCAAATCAATAGCCTCTTCTTCCTCATATGCTGATGACAGAATGATGGCTGCTGTGAAAACACAGTAGGAACAATACTTTTAGTTGTTTTGTCTGCTGTTGGATTCCAGACCTTTAAGACCAGAGCATAAAAAGCTGTACTTAGACAAAAGGTGAAACCTACACAGTGTGAATGAACTCTTTCAAATGTATGAATGAGATTAAGCAAACCTTCATTAAGCACAGGAAATTTGATTTTTCAAGACTTTGTAAATTAGCTAGATTTGTGTAGGTTTCCATAGATTTACAGTAACATAAATTAACTCCCCCGCCAAAAGTCAAACTCTTTTTCTGAAGGCAAGGCACTTGAGGACAGGAGTTTCCTGCATAATATAATTTCTGTGCAGCAAAATTTGAGAACTAATAGGACTCCAGATTTTTATAAAAGCAATTTTACCAGACTAACTCAGACTATTCTGTATAAAGCTAAAAATGTAAACATTTTCTACACCTCAGACTTTGTGCAATGCAGTAAGCCTGATGCAGGATGCAGATATCTAACCATTCAGAATAAAGAAGAATCTTTCAGACTCTCATTAAATACTATGGCCCAACACCGTTTCAGTTATGACTTATTTCACATGCTACAGACACAATGGAAAATTTAAACTTGGTCACAGTTCAGATGGCAGAATATCAAGGAGAATTCTTAATCAATGGGAAGACTTGTAGTGACTAGGCTGATCAAAATTTTATTTGTATGCCCTTATCCAAAGTTCATTGACTTTGTTAAGAGTCTGTTGACTTCTGTGCCCTTTAAAAGGGGTTAAGTGCCTCTTTCTGAGAGATTACTACAGGGTATTGAGCTCCCTCATGGTAAACTGTTCGATCTTTCATTGAACAGAGCATTGTTCTGTTTGATATATAACATTTCAATTGAAAATGAAAATCTCAAGCTCCTAAAATATAGCAGCATTATTTTAAAGCAAAAGCATTATTCAGATTAATTCATTAATGCAAAACCTAAATTTTAATTTGTGCATAGGCATTTTGAAAGAACTTGGTCAATGTTAATATCTGTCAATTTTAGCTAGATAAATAATTTCTGAATTCCACATTTTCACCTGGGAGCTTTTTAATGATTGTCATATTACACATGACAGCTCATTTCAAGATGAACTTATTACATTTCTATTTAACTATTATATTCAAGACTGTACAGACATGGCTCAGCTAGCTGAAATAAATTTGTATGTATAGGGCTTTATACAAATTCCATATAAGCATTCTACATAAATGGATTTGTATGTTGGCAAGCAGAAGATAAATATAGTTCAGCTGATAGGATCAGTTGCCACAGCTCCCATTGGCCTTCTGACCTTAAGATACAGCTGAGTTAAGAGGCCCTAGCTACTGCCACTCCTGTTCATCTATATTCCTTACATCAACAAAATAGATACATATAATCAAAGAGCTCCTACACCGCTGACTAGATATGAGGTATTCTTTTTGTGATTCTGTGTGATAGACTAAAAGCCAAATCCACCATGAAAAAACAGTTGAAACACTAAAAAAAAGGCCACAATCTATAAACATTTAATAATAATATTAAGCATTTTTATAAATGAAATTCCAAACATCTATTTCCTCTGACTTCTCCTTTTTATTTTTATCTTTGCACTTCCAGTAGGCAAGTCAATGAGGAGTTAATCTTAATGACAGGGTAGGTAGTGTGCACTACAATAAATAATTTTTCAGGTTGATTAGATATCTGAGAGATAATACTAAGACATTGGGAAGACAAACACCATAACTCCGAACGTCTCCCCCTTCCTTCTTCTTCGCCCAGCCTTATACGCTGAGCATGACGTCATATGGTATGGAATACCCCATTGGCCAGCTGGCCAGCCGTCCCAGCCATGCTCTCTCTCAGCCCCGCGCACGCCTGGCAGAGCATGGGAAGCGGAAAAGTCCTTGACCAGTGTAAGCACTGCTTAGCAACAACTAAAACATCAGTGTGTTATCAACATTATTCTCATACTAAATTCAAAACACAACACTATAGCAGTTAATAGGAAGAAAATCAACTCTATTCCAGCTGAAACTAGGACAAGCCTCATTCTTCTTATTATAAAATTATAATTTTCTTATTGTATGATACATGATAGAATGATAATATTTTAAAGTACTGTAGTTCCCAAGAACCGTTTATATATAAAAACAACTGAATTATTCAACCTTGATTGAAAATCATCCTTCAGCCCAGAAGTAGAAGATTCTTGAAACTAAATACGCACACCTAAATGCTATCTTTATATTGTGTAACATAAAGGCAAAATTAGCATTTACATAATTCTGACCTTATTTTGGCATGAATGGATGGACTATTGGGTATTGCGCTATATGGAATTTTTTCTGAATTGGTGTTGCCATCCTCGTGATGTTGAAAGACCGAAGTTGTTATAGCCTTTCAAAAAGAACATGCAGGGGGACATGTGTGAGAAACACATAAATTGAGGGTAATACGTGAATTAGAGAGGCTTGAGCTGGGGAGGCACAAAGGAATGAATGTGTAACAGCCTGCACACTTGAGAGCAATTCCTCCAAAATGAAGGGTTGACCTAAGGTCCTGCAGGGTGAGATTTCAGCAAGAAGTGAACACATTCTGTTCAGAAGCTCCAGCGTGCACTCAAGCAGCACTACTGCTGACATACAGACATAGTGTGCTGGCTGAGAAAGTATTTTCTGCTGTTCGGCATACTGGGCTGGGTTCACCAGTTTAGGCACAATGCTCAGTTGATGAGCTATGCTGCATCTGGTTTTTGAGAAACTTTGTCACATGTAAATCCTTGCAGAAATGAGCACTTTTATATGATAATAGTATAAGATAATTTTAAATGCGCAAAAATAATGTTAAAAAAAAATATTTTCCATCAGCTAGACACAAAGTGAATCATTCTGAACTAGCACAATTTAACACTTGGTGTGCTTAGAAACTGGAGAAATAGGAAACTTCAGCAGCATCTAGGTAAATTAGATTACAATTCCAAGCTACTCAGTCTTAAACATGAACTTTCTGAATGTGGAGGCTTAAATGAAATTTTCAGTGTTAACTTTGCATGGGTTTTCTTTTTTAATATAGATAAAAGACCACAATTTCCAAGGTTGTTATATAACCTTGAAGTCTTTTTTACCTTTTTCCCCAGAATCTCGATATGTTCTAGCTATATCAACCTTTAGTATTTAAATTAAAATTTGAAAAGCAGCTAGGTTGCAAGTGTGAGTAAATAAATTGTGCAGAAATTAAAAAATGCTACTCATACAGTGTTCACCTACCTAAGCAAAAGTGCAAAAAAACTGAGCCCAAAAATTTATGTATGTATTCAGAAACGTTTCCCCTCTAAAGCATAAATGATAATATTTTGCTAGCTCATTTTTAAACTCATTTTTCACAACAAGCACCAGCTTCTATCTATGCACATACAGAAGAATACATGCACTGAGCCTGACTACATTAGACCATATGAGCATTTCTGATAACTGTGCTGTCACTGACGTGCTTGTGAAGGTTTCTAAGTCCACACACACATTATAACCATAACATTACAGTCCTGGGTTTTGGCCCATCTGGTAGTAACTTGGCAACTTGCATGCATTTCCATGTAGCTCAAAGGAGTTCACTGAGCAATAATTAATTTTCTCAACTACAACTTGGCAGTTTCAGTTCCTAACTTTCTGACAGTAATATGTCCATGTTTCCATGACTGAGAAGAGCAACAATGGTCTTGCACAGGTAAAGGCTTACAAGATGAAGAGGAAAAGCTGAAGATAAAAAACCATGAAATATAGAAAGATACAAATAAAATGAACTTCTGTGAAGAATTTAGTTCAATTGGGAGCCCATTTGTCATGCAGGGATTTTATCCTCTTACTAGAGGTCAAAAGATCTTCTGTCAGGAATAACTTTTTTGTGATTCTGTTATGGGCTTGTTCTGTGACCATGACCAATTCTTTTGGCCTTACTGACATAATCTCCCCATCAGTACAGTGGGGATAATGTAATTATCTAGCAGAAATATCCTAAGCATTCATGAATTTATTGCACAATGGATAGAGGTAAGAAATGATACCTGGATGCTAAATATTACCCACATCACATTTAATCTCTATTTGATTGCAACAGTGAACATTTAAGTACTACACTTGGAAGTACACTACTCTTTCCTTCTTCATTTAAGTCAAATGGTATAGTGAAGGTAAAACTTCACTCTCAAAGTGGTGTATTAGTTTTGCACACAGGGAAAGCAGGAATTCTGTCCTCCTCAGCTGTGATCCGATTGTGTTAAAAAGTTAATGTCAGATACACTCTGGAAAAGGGCTGAGAAGCACATGTATTTAACTGCTTGCAACTGGGTCATGGAGGGCTGGGATAACCGAAACAAAGTTCAACCTAGGTGCATCACACCAGGATATGTGTGGTCTCACATCACCCATGTGACGCATAGTGTACCATGAGAATATTCAAACCGTAAAATGTTCAACATAGAGTCTGAGATGTATAATTGGTACACGTACTGACTACAAGACATTAATAAAGACATTTCAGTGTGTGCCTAGCACCTGGGCAAGGTAATTAAGCACTTGAGAAAGGCATTCTAGACACTAGGCAAAGGTTGGTAACCTGTATGGGAAGAGTTTGTCTGCAGAGTTTTAAAACAAGTGGTGTTTTACAGGATCAAGATGATAATGGAAAATATAGGCAGGGACACAAAAAAACTTTATTAATGAACATATATCATATAGAAACACAGCAAAACATCAAGATGTAAGCAGATTGACACAACACATGATGATTAGTATACTTGTTCACTGACTCACCGGAATGGAGCAAGTCACTGTTCAGGTGCTGTCCTCTTTGATAGCAGAAGAGAATTTTGGTACTTGGTCTTCTTGGTCCTCTCACTCTCTTAAAGTGTGTGTCTGGGTAACAACTATCTTATTTACTATCTACTGTCCTTAACTTCCACATGGCCAATGCATGACAGGCAAGACAATGAAATCATCTTAATTTCAGGTTACCCTTTCCCGGTTTTGAATCAAAACTTTTCATATCAACAGCAGTTTCAATTTAATATGAATAATATAAGAAATTAATATAGCAAAATTCAGTCTGAGATCTTAGTGTAGAGGAAGCTGATATTTATTTATAAAATCTTTAAGTGAGTTAATTTCACCTAGTCACACTCATTCTCACATAGATTTTGTCCATTCATATTTTCACACCTACATACTCATGAGCATCAAGATGTGCATATCCAAGTGGTCTGGCCAGGATCACCTATGTGCATTAGAGAGGGTTGTCTTGGGTTCTTCTTGATTGACAACAATGAACTGTTTTTTTAACAGAAGCTTACATACTCTTTAAAAGTCAACAGGTGTTATGAGGTGGTCTTTGCTTCAGTATGTTACTTATTCCACCCTCCATAAACCTTAGGCAAGGTTGTTGTTCAAAGGGTTTGTTGTTTTTTTCTTTTTCTTTTGAATATAAGTTTGGAATATACACCTATTTATGGCTATAGCTTGTTTTCCTGGTAGACTAACAGGAAAGTGTAAGACACATGAGGTGCTGTAACCTTGCTTTCATCTTTCTGCTGTTTAGGGTGCATGATTTTCTGCTGATGTGTCGTTTGCGGTGTTGTCTATTCAAAAAGCAGACCTTCTGATCTTGGTGGAAAAAAAGATGTTTTGGTTAGTTTTATTGCTTCTGATGGCATTGCTTAGAACAGCACTGCATTAGAGTGGCTGCTGCCTGTGGAAGTCTAAGTAGATCTATGGCAAGGCTTTAGCAGTGTTACAGCTGGTTCTGGCAGTGTATGTAGATTGGATATCAAGGAGAATTATATTCATATCTTTTCATTTTTTCAGTTGAATTAATTAGACTCATATTAATGATTATGATTTATAATAACAGCTGGATTCTATTAATAATAACAGCTTAATAAATGGAAGATGTTCTAAGACATATTGGTTGTGACCTGTGTCTTCCCCAGCTTGATCCCCAAGGAAAATGGAATTTACAACAGCAACCATTTGTGGACAGTTGAAAATGACTGTGTCTTGAAATGCCCCAAATGACCAAATTCTCTAATTGGCTTTTGAATTACAGTAGTTCTGAAATCTGATTGCAGTCTGTGCTACAGAGCAGCTAGTGGCTAATGGGAGAAGAAACTCTGGAAAGAGCAGCCAGCAGCTCATTCCCCTGCTAACTTTCTTTTGTAAAAATTGACTTTGTGCTCTTTTTTCACCTAATCTCTTTATCTATCAAACATTGAGTGTAAAGCCACAACTTATATACAAATTCAAACTAGCAAGTCTGGACCAGTTCCATACAAGAGCACTGGGAATTATCTGGAAAGATCTTGGAATAAGTCCTGGACAATATTGGAGACAAACTGATACAAAATTTAAACCATAATGAATTAAATGGTGAGAATATAATTATTGATAGTCAACATGATTTACTGGAATATAAATCTTGTCAAGGAAATCTGATTTTACTGTCAGCCTTGATAAGATTATGGATTTGGTAAATAGAGCTGAAATTACATAAAGTATTTGACTTAATACCATATGACATCCTAATGAAAGGATTGAATCACACAACAGGCAGATCATGAGTTGCTTAATGGACAGGTGAGTTATTACTGAATTTTCTTTTATATGGTGTTCCACAGAGATCCACATTGGGCACGGTTCTGTTCAACATGACTTGGTAATAAATATAAATCACTACTGATAAAATGCACTGGAAATAAAGTGCACAAACCATACGTGTGGAATTATTAAAAAAGCACCTCTGACTGAACTTAAAACAATGTCTCAGAGCAAAATAGGAGTAAAAAGTACTAATTGTACTAGTAAATGTATAAACAGTAGCAGTGGAATAGTAAATACAGCTGTGAGACATTAGTTTAGATTTGTGTGATTAATATTGTCATTTCATAAGATAAAACTATAAACTTCTTTTAGGGGGAAAGGTAATCTTTTAGTTGAATGTGTGATACATTTGAAAAAAAACCCCAAACCCTAACAAGAATGTCTCTGAAACATAGTATTCATTTTTTCTTTCTTTAAAATGGTGTTGAACAACTAGGCCAAGAAAAGGCACAGAAACTGCATCTGCATTAATGTTTAGTTTGCATTAGGACAGCAGTTTTAAAGTAAATGTTCCAATTCTGCCCCGTCACTGTGCTTTGGTTGGCACCACAGGGCCGTCTCAGAGTGCATGGGCAGGGCTGTGTGTGGATGTAGGGCAAGATGTGTGCTGGGAGTGCAGCAAGTGTGCCAGATGCTGATGCGCACACATCCAGCTTAGAGCTTGCTGAGAGTAAAACTCCCCCAAATACATGTAGAGCATATGTTGGACCCTTAAGCAACAGTTTACCTACAAATCTAATCCTACGGTCTGTCATATGCCAATAATGCCAATGCAGCCATAGTTAGAAATTACTCAAGGACTTCTTTCTGTTTTATCAGACCTCGTTTTCCTCCCCCCAAACCAAAACACACTGAAAAACCTTCCCCCCAAATGGTCTATTACCCCAAATTTCAAAGCTTTTATTTTCATACCAAAGCAAAAAAAAAATTCCATTGTTACAGGACAGGAGTATCATTGATTGTGAATAGTTGCCGGACTGAAATGTGGAGTGGATGTGGAATGTTAAATTTTCTACCTGTAGAAATGAGCACCTTTTTGGAAGATTCACTTTAGGATTGTGCTTTAACCATTTACAAATTCTTTGACTCAGTTTTTGTAAAACTGGTTAATTGGTATATATATGATTCCAAGGTTTCTGGATAAATGGGTGGTTTTCTTGCAAAAAAAAAAGAATGTTTCTATTGGAGTTGGTTTTGTGGAGATAAACCACTATTTAAGGCTAAGGACCTTCAAGGTTACACTTTTTGGTGGATATTGCTACCCTGCAATATGACTTTTTAACCACCAAAATTATTCTAAAATTCCACATATGTTTACTGAAACATGTTTGAAAATATATACTTAACTGACACTCAGAGCCTGCATTTTTTTTTTATCTCTTGCAAGTGGAGTACTATAAAAATGTATTGTTTAAAAGGAATTCAATAGGTTTGTTTCAGTTTTTCTTTGGCTAGGATCTCTCATCACACTTGAATATAAGCTTACAGGATGCTAAAGCAGGGGAAAAAAACCCCACCTTTTCTAAAGCTATTTAATGTTCTGGACAGCAAGTGGTGCTGCTGCACATAGAACAAATAATGGTTAAAAAACAAAGAGAAAGAAGAAAATCCATATTGAGAAATTGTTGTCCTCTGTCTCAGGTAGAATGCATGTCTGAAACATAGTTATAGTGATATATATCTAGAATACCACTAGAATAGCAGTATGTAAACTCCTTGTATATCAAGCACTTAGAGGTATTAAGGAAACTCTGACTGGAAAAACAAAAAGAAATTAACTTTTTTGTCTGAGTTACTTCAAAATTTTAAGTTATCCACAACTGACCTGTTAATTTTTAGTGTTTCTTACGTTAATCCATGATATATATAAAATCTTAAGCAGCAACTAGAGATTTTAATTAAAATCACCAATGAATTAAAATGAAGCTTACAGTTTCATTTGACAGAAAACCTGCTTCAATGGTGAAAAATTATTATTATTATTATAAATATTATCTATATTTAAAAATTTTGCTAGATTTTAGTAGTAATAGTTCAAATTATTACTTGTACTTGACTACTTTTAATATTGGTTTTTTTTTTCTGGTACTTGCATAAATGATTGATTAAGATCTGAAACAGCTTTGTCTTCTCTTTTATTGTATGCTAACTTCTTATGGTCATAGAACATTAGATCAAGAATTAAATGTGTGTGTGTATATACTGAGTTACCCAGGGGAACTGCTTCAGTGGCATCAAAAACATTTTCAAACAAAAATATGTCCTATTAATAATCCATGTTACTTTGATGTCTTGCTATTCCATATATTTACATGGTAAGATATCAGGTTCCTACCTGCAAGAGTTGTTATTTGTCTGTTATTTGATATAGATACAGCTAAAAGGAAACAACACTTTTTTTTGGTTATACTGCCTGGCCAAATAATGAACTGCATGATATCATTCCCAACTGTCTAAAAATGGCATTTCTGCACTTTCACATGTATTTTGTCTATGTTATTTCCACACAGTAAGTTTTGGGGTTTTTTTAATCTACCTTTTTTTTAAATCTACCAAAAATAACAAATTACTGGGGAATGGAACATAAAGCATAGACAAAAGCTGTGCCCCTTACATTTTAGTATGTTCTTCAGATCCATGTTGTCTGCTGTGTAAGGCCATCATAATGAATTTTTTACCCCTGCAAGTTTGTACAGATGGAGTCCTTTCAAAAACTGGTGAAAGAAAGGTGAGTAGGATTTCATTTTTTTATGGAGACTTGATTCAGAGCCATCGGGCACTGAAAGTTCAAACGGAAAACAACAACAGTGAAATTTCAGGGAAGATTACAACCTAACAATGTGGGAATCTTCCTGTTTTCTTTTCCATTGGACTGGGCACTGGTTACCAGAGCAACAGCTAGGAAAAGCTGTATGGTACCAGTTTCCAAGCCAGAGATCATAACCCTTATATAACTCCAAAACTTATAAATAGAAATGGAAAAAAGATTATTGTCTTTGAACTGTGACCAGAGATGCATAGAAAAGTGTAACACTGAACCTGTAAGAGCAAAAAAGATTAGGAATCACTTCTGTAAAGCCTGATAATTAGCTCCTAGATCTGCCCCTCTGCACTATTTCTTTGCATAGCAAAACAGTTTCTTAACTGGGAGTTGTGCATTGTCCTTGTGTGGTGTAGAGCAGGTATAGAAGAAGCTGTCCTTATTGAATACTTCCTAAACTTCAGCTTTTGGGCCATTCTCCTGAGGATGTACTCATATATTCTGCCTGACTGACCACCTTATAGGACTCTCCTGACTTATTGTTCTACCAGAGTCTGAAAAAGGGATGTAGCCCCAACTGCTCTGCAAGTACTGCTTTCCTTCCACTCTTCCCGATTTTCCCCTTTAGGATTGCTTTCATGATTGTATGCCAGTCTAGCAGGGCAAGAGGCCAAAGTGAATCCTTCAGGTTAAGTCCTTTATCTGTTAGTTATTCATTCAATTATGACACAGATCCCTGTCTTTTCTTGGTTGTAACCCTCTTGGGTTACAGTAGGAGGGACTGGTTAAAAGAGAAGAATACACAAAAGAAAGACAGCATCAACAGATCAGACCTGCAAGAAAAAATACAAAACTATATAGAATTGCTGCATTACAGATAGATTGGGCTTATTGTTAATACTTAATGCTCTTTCATTTCTAGATGATTTTCTATATTATATTTTTAGAGAAGGGTGAAATATCCCACTTTGTCAAGATGCAAGGGTTTGAACAGAAAGTATCTCCCAGGCATGTTTAGGTATGTTGATTGAATGAGCAGATAATAAAATGGAAGAAACATCCCATAACCAAAATATAAACAGAAATGACCAAAGTTCACTGCTGAGTTTTTTTCATGAATAAATTACAATCAAAGTGAATTTTTTAGTGAGGAGGCAATCCTTAATCAGTTTTCACTATACTAGCTTGTGCCTTATTTCATTTGCTGAATTCTGCTTGTCTTCCTTTTGAATTTGGACTATGAACCCTCCCACTAAGAAATAAATATGGAAATTGGTAATGAATAGCGGGAGTGTCTCCTGTTCAGTATTTACTCTTATTGAATTGTTGTCACAATATGACTATGTTTTTTCCAAGTACTTTTTTGGGAGTAAGAAAAACAACTATTCTAGTGTTAGTGGTCGTCTCCCTCTCTTTCTAATACATTGCTAATATGTTGCAGGATACTATACCTCACAAAACTCTGTCCTGAGACAGAAAGTGCCTCATTCAAAGTTATTTTGACCGTTGATGGCTAAGGTAGACCCTACCTATAATTTACCACAGAAAACTCCAAGGAGTAACAGTATCTCAGTTTGGCCAACATTTATGTGTTGGAAGCTTCTGCTTTTCCTCCAACCCACTCCCAAATTGCCAGAAGGAACAAATTCCTCTGGAATGAAATAGCAAGAAACTTATGCATGACTCCTTCACTTGCTTCCTTCAGATGGGTTAATCATTTCTCTGTTGTTAAGGGAGAAATAGCACACAACGGTCAGCATAAAAATAGAAAACAGTTTCAGTCTCAGGGGGAAACTCCTTTCAACTTATGTACTAAGAAGTAGGAACCATTAATGCAGTAGGTTAGAGGAAGCAACACAAAAGCCCCTGAGCATCACCGTGAAAGGCTTCAGACAAACACCATGTTTCATACGACTGCCCAACGGATATTCCCATAACTCAGACTATGAGAATCATAGTCTATCTTTTCTCCCTTTGAAAGGAATATATATAGGACTCATAGCCCAGGCTTAGGTCAAAGAACCTCATTAGCTTCCTCCCTCTTCATCTCCTTTCCTCCACTGCCCCTCTTACCCAAAGATATATGGATACCTATATGCTTTGGCTATTCCTGCCACTAGCCTAAGGATCAGGCTGGGTAGATTTACCTAACCTTTCTTAAATGATGTTTGGAAGAGATGGAGTATTGAATAAAGGCAAAATTGTCATTGCAAGATCAACAAACAGTCATAGTGATAGATTGCAGTAGTTTACAGGATAAGGAGAAAGCTAAAAAACAATTTAAATCAAATTCTTTAAGCTCGGCCCTCAAAGGAAAAAGAGAAAAAGAATGAGAGAAAGCATTAATATTACCCTATCTTGGGACTAAAACTTGTTAATTAAAGGGAAAAGAAAATGGGGTGAAAATGGGAGAGACTAACTGAAACTGAGCCAGAGTTCCACATGAAGAAGGGTAAAATAATATATTTAATTGTTGTTATAGCTTGAAAGACTATTGAAAGACTGCTATCCATAACCATACTGTGTATCTGTTGTGAAGATATCTGTCCTACTGACTTGCAGGATTAATGCTTCTCAAATCTCTCCACTCTTTATCTTTTTGAGTAGTGTAGATATTAACAACATAGAAATTGCACACAGAATGATGCTGTCTCCTCAGAAAGTATTGAGTTGTGAGTGACTAACATGTTCTAATCTAAGGTAGCCACAAGTTACATTCCTTACTGTAGTTTGTTTTAGTAATCACATATGCACAGATGCACAGACCACAGATGCACTATTCACTATAGCTAAATTCCAAAAAATCTGAAGATGAAAGAGGGCACTTGATCACCTAACATGAGCACCTGCACCATACAGACTATGGAACTTCACTCAAAAGTTTAGGAATTAGATTCATTATTTCTGGTGTAGCTAGTGTGGACCATATGATTTGCTGTGGAGATCTGAAGGAGTGGAAAAGTGAATGAACCTTTTGATAAAGTATTCTGTGGTAAAGGTACCTCCATGATTTACCATTTATAGCTTCATTTCAGAATTCAAATAGAGTCACTCTTTGATGACAGATGGAAATAATACTATTTATTATTGTTGTTTGTTTGTTTGTTTTTAGCCTCTGGCTCCCAAACAGATCTTTGAGAAGATGCTGAGGACTCTGAGGACCAGTCTGACAGCTGAAGGACAGGTCTCCTTAATAAATAGCGAAGAAGTGTTATAGATCAGTTCTAACCACTATTATTTCTGTCTGACCTTATTTTGAGTTGTGCCTCATCTTTCTTTTGAGTCTTTACATGTCACAGGAGTTTACATAATTACAGGTATTTCTCATATTACATTTTTATATTGCAGTAGGACCTTGATGTTTCAGCTAACACATGACCCAGTATGGTAGGTGCTATACAAACATACAGTGCTAAATATTAACATATACATCAAAGATCCCTGAGAGGTCTGCTTTGACAGACAAAAAAATCATTATTTCAGAAATACGGTTTTCATGAATTATTTTAAATTGTTCTTTATAATTGAGGCACTTCAATAGTGCACTGCTTTCTAAACTAACAATGGATTGTAATGAAAGGAGTTCTTATAAGGTCACCTGTTATATGAAGTCAGTCCTAAATATCAAAGACTTTGAAAAATGTTGTAAATGCACAATTCTGTGTAACAAATTCCAGCTCTGTCTTGTTTCATATACCTGTCTAAAGCAATTACTTGGTGTAAAAGGTCATCAGCAAAAGAAGCCTTTACTTGTGATTTTTGTCATGTTTGTTTTAGTTTTTATATATAAACATGAGAGTTGAGAGGGAAAACCATATTTCACCTCTCTAACTTTCAGATTCAGTCTGATTTATAAAACTTAAGGTGGACTTATTTTCTCTTTGCAACTGCAATTAAACTTGAACAACAATCATAAAAATACACAAAATGCTTAAGGTCTTAATTCCAGATACCGTGTGTCCTGAGATGCAGAGATGCTTCTAGTAAGGCTCTTTAGTTTTATGCATATGTACATATGCATATGCAGTACAGTATTTGTGCAAAAGCTCACAGAATTTTATAAAAGGTAAACTTTCTTTCAGTTCACACTAAGTGAGCACTTATTTGTTCGGTGTATTTCCCTGAACTAGAAATACTTTAAAAATAATCAAGTGGGGGTTCCAGGTTCAACTTTTGTATTAGACAGGGGTTGCAGGGTGCTCAGTGCAGGAGGACGGCATGACCTGTCCTTTGTCAGTTGCAGCCAAGTCCAGCCAGCGCTGGCATCACTGCAGATGTCCCAGCACATGCCAAAGCTGCAGCCCACCACGGGAGCACCCACGGTGCAGCCACAGGACCACACAGCACATGGCTGGAACCACACTGCTGCATTAACTCGCTCAACTTTTCTCATGGACCACATCATAGTCTCCTCAGTAAGATAGGGAAATTGTGCAGTTCATAAAATTACAATATGTACATGATTAAAGTGTTTTGGAATCTGAGTCCATTCAGTCTCTGCTCTACCAATTTGGTCTTTAATTGCAACAGCTTCAGATGCTGAGCCTTGATTCAGTGTTCTCAATATAGGTAGCCAATGCCATTTAAGATACTTCATAGTATCCTGTTGGCCATCAGCTGCTGCTTCAGTAGCTGCCACAGTTATCTTGAGAGCCTGCACAGGATGCTCTGCTTCTGTGAATACACCAAGTCCTGGTATTTTTGGGGTCTAAGTACAAACAAGTCGTCAAACCTTCTGCTACAGTCACTGAAATTGAATCAATGTAGCTAGCGGAATCTGGAGAGCTCTTCAACTTACCCTGAAGTAGATGCAGAGTGCTTGATCCAGTTTCCCAATACAGGCTACTGGCACTATTCTGTGATGCAACAGGACACAGATGCTCACTGGGCTGGCAGATATCACAGAGACCACAAGAAACCTGTAGCCATCTAGACCAACAACGAGAAGCCAGGCAGTATATGGCACTGGAGGAGTCTGTTTAGGAAACTGCATCAAATCCCTACAATGTTTTTGTCTGAATCCCTCTTTAGGCATGTTGACTATGTTCACTAGATCTCTACTATTAATAATGGGAGGATATAGATCTTTCTCACAAGCAGGCATCTATATGTAAACAAATGTATTTAAGTGTTTGAATCTAGAATAAGATGGTAAGTATGAGAATGTCTCTGATACTTTAATTTACTATATTTTTATATTTTATATGAACTAACAAACACATGAAGAGTAGGTTCATTGTTGATTATATCTTTTTAACTTTTCATAAAATTATTAAGATTTCAATAAAAGTTCAGATCATGCAGATAAAGTCGTGTTTAACCCTGGATTTAGCAAATCATTACAAATAAATGTTATTCAGGTCAGTATCTTAGAATACTTCCAAAAACATAACTTCACTGCAAAGACACATGTAGCATGTAAACAAATAATTTTTTTTTTAGAATCACTTTTATATTTTGACTATACCTTCTCTGATTTTTATACTGTTATTATGTTTTATATTTCTTAAATGAATTTTAAAAACACCCTAAAATAATCTGATATTTACAAGCCTGCCCATGTCCATTTAATTGACCAGAGGATGCTCTGTACTCTGGGGCTAAGGCTGCAGTGCAGCTGGAAAGGGTCAAGCCTTTAGGAACTTGGAACCTTGGAATTATCCATTTTTTGGTGCCAGTTTCCTAACTGTTTAACCTTATGCATCTGAATAAGTTGTGGCTGATTCTGATTGTGCCTCTCAACTTAAAATTTGACACTGAGATGTCTTTTTTGGAAAAGCAAATGGCTGTAGATGAAAGGTTATCACACATGTAGATCAGCAAACATCACGATGCTGCTGGTCTTCCCTACTAGCACAACCTGGCACTCAGTTTCTTCTGGAAACCCTAAACTTCTGGAGATCCTGAGCATCTCATCTTGCTTCAGGATATCCCCATAATCATTACCCTGAACATAATAACATTTTGGATATCCAAATATTCTGATTAAATTTTATCAAAGTATTTTTTACTCTATAACTTACTTGGTTGATACTTGCCCAGAAATTGATACAGCTTTCTGGGTTCTAGTACATGGTAGAACTCATTAAAAAAAACATACAAATGATCAAACAAGTATGCCTTGCTTGCATAAACACACACAACACAGAAATAACATTAACACCACCATTAACACCAGCAGTAAAGGCAAGAGATGGAAATTTTGAAACGCGCATACATGTGCTCACTCCATAGTTGTGTATAAAGTCAAGTTTTCTAACTTATTTTTTTCCTCATTCCCAAGGAGACAGAGTGAAAGGAAGTGACAGACTTCGCCGTGAAAAAAAAAAAAAACCTCTTGGTTTTCTACACTGCCACAGTCAACTGCATGATTTGTGCCTGTGGTGCACTATCATAACTCCTTTCCAAGTCTCTGAAATAAAAAGAAAAGATACAGTGCTGTGCAGCCATTGACAAGTACGCCTGCCTTTCCAGCTCCAGTTCTTTTTTGTGTTCCTACCCTTACCACATAAGCCCATGTCAGACAATTGGCCTAACACAAGACTATTGGGGAGGGGAAAAAGTGGGGAGGAGAAGAAGGCGCACAGCACCTCAGGCACATTCAAGGCTGTCCTTGGATGCAGACAAGTTTGTTCTATGCCCACAACATTCATAAATATCAGTTCAGGAGATTTGAACATCATGACGTACAGAATAACTAATTTATATTCTTTTCTTCCTTGGAGGCCTTTAGCTGTGGATAAATTTTGTGTAAGGCAGACTAGTTCAGACTAGTTTTACAGATGACTCTATTCAGAGAACAGCACCAATAACACTTCTAAAAACTCTCTGAAGCATTTCTATAATAGCTTTACTTTGTTATATGTGGAATCTTTTCTACAGAATATGCAGTTCTGTAGTATAAAGATTTTATTACTGCAGGTTTGGTATGAACTGTATAACTCACAGCTTCACTGTTCATGCTGAATTTACTAACCTCTCTATGTACACAGCCTAGGAAATGTTTGGGGTTGAAAGATGCCTTAAAAACAAATGCTATAAATTTTACTTGATCGTATAAATCACAAAGATAGCAGGTAAAGCAAAAGAGTTACTGAAGATTTGCCTTTTGCAAGGGTTTGACCAGTGCAGAACGGCTTCATGTCAAATAGCTTGGAATAAAGAGTTCAGTTCTGTTGTTTCAAAGAACAAACAACCAACCAACAAAAAAATCAAAGGGAGGTTGTTCAGGAGAAATTAAGAAGACAGCCACCTTTATGATGCATCCCATGCATCTGGCAACCGTATATAAATCTCTGCACATATGTACTTTTTAGACAAGTAAGGTAAATATTTATCTCCTACTTCCAGTCATATTGGTTTATACATGCATTTTCCACATGTACAGGTGTAGGAGGGATGGAGTTTTCAGCTATAGCACACTACTTACAAATGATCCATGCTCTTCTGGGCAGCAGCTGGAGGCTGGCAAGGTAGTGTAGGAAATCGAAAATAGCATGAAATACAGTTGAGGCAACTGAGTTCAAACATGTATCTCCATTGACAAGAATTTGATGTTAGGCAGCTAGTTCACATATACATGCTTTTGTGTTTTCACCTGAAAACACGTTAAGATTCTTAATCTAGATTTGAGAGTCTACCAAAACTGCAGATAGAATGTGGGGAGAGGGTATGTGGTGGTGTCAGTTTACTTTAGTTTATGCTAATTTCCCTATACTGTTAAAGTTATTCAAGATTAATCAGGACATTTCAGCAACATCACTGCTTGGACCCAGAGGTTGCATTACATCCTGAAATTAGTAGTGTCTTTCTAGTGGGAATGCTCAGTGCTCATATACTGAAGGTTATGATTAACCACTGCATTACCACAAAACTCTCAACAGTTACATTTTATCTGGGGCATTGGACAGAATATCCCTTTTTTATGCGAACTTGAAGGATGTGCAGAAACAAACACCAAAGACACATAGAACTGCTTCTTGTACTTACATATGCCAGTAACAAGAAGCATGCGTCGTTAAAAATGTTAACTCATTGATGTCTGGCATAAAACCATGAGTAACAGCTTGGGCTGTTACTCAGAAAAGTTACTTACACAGAAAAGTTACTTTTACACAGAAAAGTTACTCAGAGCTTATGCTGTACTGCATTGCAAAACTGATGCTTTAAAAGCTAATTGTGAACTTAGTAAGGCTGGAACGCCAATGACAAAGGTACTGGAAATACTCATTGAGGCTGCTGACTTTCTAAGTTTAGAAAGTTTAGTCTATATCATTCCTCCCTATGGAGAGTGTAATACGTGCATTGTTGTTTTTACTTTGTTTCATAGGGCCTATTCCACAGGTTTGGAATAGACAGCAGTGAAGCAAAACACAGGAAATTCTGTCATTCCTCTTCTCTGCTCCTCAGTTATTCACTCCAACGATGGAAAATGCCTGACAGTACAACTTGACTGTTGTCAATACGATGATGTGATGAAGCATAACTCCACAAAAAAGGACCAAAACTCTTATTTTGGTTGTTGAATTGGACTCACACCAATTCTTGTTGCATGTTCTTATCATTTGAAACATGAAAGTATATTCAAAGTGTATTCAGGGAAGTTTAATTTCAGATTTTACTTTATTAAAGCTTCCTCATTATTCCAGTAGGAATATATCTCAAAGGAGCTATTCCAAGCCCCTTTGCATTTTTCTTACCTCATGTATAGCCCTTGTCCTATTTTATTTCATACTGTTCAGATATTAAAAATAGAATTAATAATTATCTCAGTAACTTCTCTACTGTGATGTCACTATGGAACTTCACAGCTTCATAGCCATTTACTAAAGTTGCTTTCACAATGAATATGGAGATAGAATTAATGAAGAATAAAAACTCAAAAAATTAGCACCAAAGCTGTTCACTAAGTTTAAATGTCCAGTCTCTCATTTTTAGCTGATTCTTTTGGCACTTTCCCTTCCCAATGTACAACCCTACTAGATGACAGTTGTAGCTACTAAGCATACAGCATGTCTGCTAATTTGATCCTCAGTTTTCAGTGGTGTTCAGAACATGAGAAATATACAGTTAGTGTGCATCCGAGATAATGTTCATTTACATGACTTGCCCTACATCACAGAGGCAGATGTGAACTGAATTCACCAGAGTGCTGTTCATCTGCATTATCTGGGCAAAGATCCTTTTCCCTTCTGCAACGTCCTCGCTCATTCACTGCACAAAATCCAATTTCTGCAGCTGTTGAGGCAAAGATCCTAATTTATTTCACAGTCCTGTTTTGTTTTAGTAACAACTACTTTGTGCACTAAAAGAGGCATAATGTGTGTAAAAATACCATGTCACAAGGTAATTAAAGGCTGAATCTGAGTGCATATACAAAGGATGCTAAATTAGATTGTCACCCTTTGTTACCAGTATGGGTAGATTCAGACTACAGTCTGTGGTTTCCTTTTCACTGCTTGGATGCCATCAAATGTCATGAAATAGAAAATTACAGCCTGTATTGTTAAATTTTGGCCAAATTACAATAAGCTGTGATGTATTATGTTAAACTAAAAGTGAAAGGCCCACCACCTGGAATACTAGAGTTTCTCCAAGAACACAAAATAAAAGGACTTTTTTCCCACAATTTGTCTCCCTCAAAAAAAATCTGATCCTATAAATATACTACTTCTAGTTTACATTTGGGAAGATGTTTTTTCTCACTGCCTGGGGAAAACACTATTCACTTTTCATTCTGATGTTGTCCTCTATGCTCTCTGGTTTTGCCTGACAGTCTTTATTCCTATATCAGTTCTTTGAAAGTTTTGCATAGAGTGCGCTGATCTGGGATCTGGGGTGCAAGCTTCCTGTGGTGGTGTGTACCTTAAGGAACACACTTGGGATTAGTGAATTAATGCTATCTTAGTACTCACAAATTGGTTTCTATTTCTAGAAGAGTCTTTTCTCCCCCTCCCGCCCCCCCACCTAGAAAAGAAGGTGTTGGACTTATCTTCTAAAGTGCTTGCAGATATCCCAACAAAAATATTACGGCAAACTGAGGTATGTTTTTGAAATATAGCTTGGGTATAGATATTGCTAAAACTTTTGCATGTGGCATCATTCAAATGTACGTACTAAAGAGAAGAATCAGCTCCTTTTCTAAGGTACACTATCTCAAATTAAACAAGCTGAAAAATTAAATAGCTGTAACTTTTGTCCCAGTAAAGGACTTTATTTCAGTAAAGCCTTTGACACTGTCTCCCACAGCATTCTCCTAGAGAACCTGGCGGCTCACGGCCTAGACAGGTACACTCTTTGCTGGGTAAAAAAACTGGCTGGGCAGCCGAGCCCAGAGAGTTGTGGTGAACGGAGTTAAATCCAGTTGGCGGCCAGTCACGAGTGGTGTTCCCCAGAGCTCAGTACTGGGGCCAGTTCTGTTCAATATCTTTATCAACGATCTGGACGAGGGGATCGAGTGTTCCCTCAGTAAGTTTGCAGACAACATTAAGCTGGGCAGGAATGTTGATCTGCTGGAGGGTAGGAAGGCTCTGCAGAGGAACCTGGACAGGCTGGATCGATGGGCCGAGGCCAACTGTATGAGGTTCAACAAGGCCAAGTGCCGGGTCCTGCACTTCGGCCACAACAACCCCAGGCAACGCTACAGGCTTGGGGAAGAGTGGCTGGAAAGCTGCCCGGAGGAAAAGGACCTGGGGGTGCTGATTGACAGCTGGCTGAACATGAGCCGGCAGTGTGCCCAGGTGGCCAAGAAGGCCAATGGCATCCTGGCCTGTATTAGAAATAGTGTGGCCAGCAGGAGCAGGGAGGTGATTGTCCCCCTGTACTTGGCACTGGTAAGGCCGCACCTCGAATCCTGTGTTCAGTTTTGGGCCCCTCACTACAAGAAGGACATGGAGGTGCTGGAGCGTGTCCAGAGGAGGGCAACAAAGCTGGTGAAGGGTCTGGAGCACAAGTCTTATGAGGAGCGGCTGAGGGAACTGGGGTTGTTTGGTCTGGAGAAGAGGAGGCTGAGAGGAGACCTCATCGCACTCTACAACTACCTGAAAGGAGGTTGTAGTGAGGTGGGTGTTGGTCTCTTCTCCCAAGTAACAAGTGATAGGACGAGAGGAAATGGCCTCAAGTTGCACCAAGGGAGGTTTAGATTGGACGTTAGGAGAAATTTCTTTCCTGAAAGAGTGGTCAGGCCTTGGAACAGGCTGCCCAGGGAAGTGGTGGAGTCACCATCTCTGGAGGTATTTAAAAGACGTGTAGATGAGGTGCTTAGGGACATGGTGTAGTGGGCATGGTGTGTTGGGTTGACGGTTGGACTCGATGATCTTAGAGGTCTTTTCCAACCTTAATGATTCTATGATTCTATGATTCTATATGTGTATACACGTATGTATTTAATTGAAATACAAATGCATTGACATATATAAGTATGTAAGCACATTAAAGAATACATCTGACTTCAAATCCATCCAGAAAGGTCAGTATAGTTATCATTCACTTTACTGCTAAATGTTTATAATGATACTGTGGGGGCATCTGCATTTGATTAGTCCATGATTAATGACCTTGTTGTTGTACCTCTTGTCTAGCCAGGTCCACCTAGTTCTTTTTGGTTTTTTGTTTGTTTTCTTTCTTATATTTGTTTTATTTCTCTTATTCTTCTAAGTTTAGATGTAGAAGTTCCCTAGAAACAATCTGGTGACTACTTTTCTACTTTTTATGAAGGAATGCATATGCATGTGTAAGTGTAGTACCATTTTAAAAGAGTGAAAGACTTGGCGAAATGTTAACTTTTCATGAAGGAGCTCAGTATACATGTGCCTTTATAAGACTGAGTGCTTTGAACTCCTCATTGTGTACCTTTTTCTTCTTTCTTCTTTCTTTAATTGAGAATCTATAAGTAAATTCTGCCTACTTGTTCAAAACACACTTTTTCTACAACTGAATTTAAATTACAGTTAATTAATTGAAAGAAAATTTCTAATATCAGCAAAAGCAAAATGAAATTGCCATCATTATAGACTGGAGATAGCACAGACTAAGGAATAATTGGCCATTAATCCCATGTAGTTTCATTGGGAGGAGGCAATAGAAACAACATTTCTAGGTCTTAGTGTCCAAGAGTTTGCTTAACAGCCAGAATTCCTGAGGCTGAAATGTATATATTTAAGAACAAATCAGAGTATTATTTGGTGTGAGAACAAATCCAGATGCTTGTTCACCATTGATCATTGTCTTTTAGCTACAGTTGCCTTCCTTTTTCAAGCTGGTTCCTTCCAGCCTCACAGAAATACATTCCATTAGGCCTGTCTCACAATTCCTTGCTATTGTCAGTTGTAGGAAAATAGCATTTGACTTTTGCATTTTGCTGGAGCTTACATGATGTACAACACTGGTCTTCTCATCAGAAGAACCAACCTCGCTTTGCTGCAATCTAAAGGTACTGTAATCTAAAGGTACTGAGGTCTCTTGACTCACAAGATATCTGTGTTTCCATTGAGCTGTTCTCATTTGTATGTCCATGGATGTCTTTTTTGATCTCTACTCTCTGAATTGCTTAGAGAGCACAGGGATAGTAAATTTGGGGCCAATTCTTCTTTATCCAAATGAATGGTGAGGTGTTTTTGCAGAAAGTACACTATGCTTGAGGGGAAGCTCCCATTTTCATACGTTATTTTCTAGGAAAATAAGTTACAGTCATAGGAAAAAAAACCCAACTTATTAATATCTTCCACTGTAGTTCTGCCCTGCAGGTATCTGCTGGAGACCAACAAAATCTTTTATATTGCTCTATTAACTCATTTTATAGGAAGATCTGCTGTGGCACTAAAGAAAGATTTGTTCTTCAAAAAGAAAGAAGAATGTTGAAAAAGCTGTAGTTTAGCGAGACACAGACAATGCACATTGCATTGCTCTGCTCTCTAGTATAAACAACAAATGTTCAAACATATTGGCAATTTGTGGTTACACTGGTCATAGGAAGCAAATTTATTACTTAGGTCAATAAATCAACTGGTAAAAAAGTAACAGGCAGAAAAGCAGATGAGCCAACATTTATTCAGTGCATGGGGCATCATTATGCATTATTAAGTATTTAATATGCTTTGATGGAACTACAAGGGAGTCCCGTGGAAAGGCAGGTTTATTTTCTGTTATTAGTTTAGAGTTTCAAGTTTGAATCTGTTGACCTTTTCCACTTTCGTATTTTTGGAGAGTTTAGCAAAGGCCTATGTTTTTCACATCACTCCTGTGATGGTCAGAAATAAAGAATAGTTTTGTACTGGTTTTACATTTTTAAATTTTGTTCGACAGGGCTTTTTTCACTGCACTCCAAAAGGCAGTATATTCTGTAATAGTCACTACACGCTACTGAACAGGTAAGATTTGAAGAGGGGTGGTGGTGTTTTCGTGAAATATAACAGTAACAAACTGTGAGTAGAAGTGATGCAAAGGTAATAGGACAACTCTTTAACTCATCAGAGTCATTGCTAAGCATTACCTCACTGTTGTTCCTTTAAGGGGAGTTATGCCTTTCTTGGCAAAAGTAGCAGAGAAATAGTAGATCCTTCTCTTTGTGTTATTAGCTTGCTCTCTGTGTCTCTGCCTCGCTCTCACTGTCTGTATCACTGTCTCTCCTTCTCTCCGCCAAATATAGATATATATCTGTAATGTAACTTTTTGAGATGCTGCACCTGCTGTAGAAGGAAGCCCAGAACATCTACAGAAAGTAACTTGGGAGGAAAATCAATTTTATGTAAAAGAGGGGCTTTTGGTTTATCTGAGTGCATATAAAGACAACAGAAAAAATAGCAGATTCTGATACTGCATACAGAGCAGTGTGTTTCCCAACAGTTTGCTAACCCAGTTACTGCTAGCTATTGACATTCCTACACTGTCTGATGGAGCATGATGAAGAGAAAGGTGTGCCGTCTGTGAGCAAGTTTACTGAAGAACCCCAAGTAATAGCTCTCTATGAGCACAGAAAACTTAATCAGGTTTTTCTAGACCAGAGGTTATTGCTCCAAACAGAGCTCCTTGACCTGGTTTTTAAAGTGTTGTGTTACAGGTGCCAGATTTGATCAATAACTCGCACACATTTTCAGTTCCACTGGCAAAAGCCTCAGGTTTAGATGATCAGTACTTGCAAAACTTGCCTACACGCTAATTATATTGCTTCTACCAGAATTGCTATGCATCGCAAACCCTTTCCATGAATGAAAACATTGCATAGAATTGCATGGAGCTTTACCCTCGTATTAGGATAATGTGAGACTCTGAAAGGTGTTCTGTTTGCCTTTTCCTTTAAATAAAGAAGGAGGGGAGCTGAACAGAGAAACCTGCACTCAGAAATGTGGAGCGGAATATGTACTTCCTTTTGTCTAATGGCTTCTTGGGTTCCTAAGACTATTTATAATGCAATGAGTATTTTAAAAATCAAGAGGCAAATTTGCAGTTTTAAGAAATACAGGGCATTAGGGTTTTTTTTTTTAAGACCAATGGACTAAATATAGCATCAATGCATTCAAGTCTTATTGGCAAGGAGTCATATCTACTTCAGTGAATGGATGAACAATTAAATTAAACTGTTCAGCCTCTGAGATTAATTAATTTTAAAGATGTGCTTAGAATTGCTTTGGAGGAAGAAGAGAAAAGAAGAAACTAGAAAACATAGAAAGGAACTAGAAACTTGGTAGGTTTTTGAGCAACATGAAATTCAAGTTAAAGAGAAGGTTGCTGCTCTGCTCAACATTGAGAGAGAGTGAGAAGGCTGATTAAAGAAAAGACTGAGCCATGACAACATGATCAGCAGTGTGATAATCGTTCGTTAAGACTAGCAAAAAATGGTCTGGACTTCAACGTGTGGCTGATGATATCCTAATACATCAAATAAGAGAGTGGTGTTTTATTATAGCATTTTATAATTACATTCTTAAGTCTATAACCCAATATGCACCCAAAATCTCCACCTTGTATAGTAAGAAAATATAGATGTACTGAAAGCAAAGAGAGTACATGCCTCACTTAGGTAAGAAGACGGGATTCTGAGGACGTTCAATAACCCTTACCATTGCCAACGTTATTTTCCCTCTTCAAAAGCATACACTGAAAAATTAAACACTTTCGTATTACCTGAAAGAAAAGACATCATTGACTGTTTCATCCATGAAGGGTGATGGCATAGCTTTCACTTGATGGAAAAATAAAGTTTTCATACCTCATCAATCTTTCACATTTCAGAAGGAAACATACTGCAGCAGCCAACCTTCACAGGTGAAGTACACCAGAGTTTAAAGTCTGTGTAGCAGACAGTCTTCATAAAAACACTGGTTCACCAAGACAGAGCAATCTTATTCACATCTGAGTAGCTCTCTATTACTTCCTAGGCATCTTTCTTTTGCACCGTGGGACACTTAGTTGCAATAATCTGAGAAATCCTCAGTCTGCAAGCAATATAAGCTCTTGGGATGGAAATGAAAATTTGTACAAGATTTGAGAAGCAGCCTTTAGTGATACTTTGGCTGTGTGCAACACTCTGCTTGTAGACAAAAATTCTGCGCAAAAGGTCAGTAGTGGAGGTTCGGATCAATTGATCAATATTGGGGATCAACATCTGCCATAGATAGCTAGAGAATGCTTCTTTCCACATAGGGTGGCATATAAACAGAAATCTATGCTACTTCTCCTTCTTTCCTCAATAGGAGGTCAGCTGAGGAAATCTGGGGAAGAAAGAAGTACACAAATGTATTAAAGAGTAGTAAAATTCTGGATTCCTCTTTCTCATGTGTATACACATTTAAACTGATATTATTAATATAGCTAAAACATAAATCTATGTTTCACTGCAGAGTATCACAGTCTCCACACACACATACAAACCTAAACAAAGCTACAAACATGCAGTGTTCAAAATCGTGTTAAACATAAACATTATAGGATTTTTTTTCCTCCTGTTTTAGTATTTTAAAAATTTTCCTACCCCATACTTATTCTGTAATTTACTGGCTTGCTACAAAAAGTCACTGAAGTTTAGCCATTAGAAGTCATGTTCCACTCTGTGATAATGAACATACAGTATTTCTGAAAATCAGCCTTTAACTGTTTTCTGCAATTGTTAATGGCTCCATTACTTGACGGTTGGTAGTTGTCGTAATACTATTGGCTGCTCATTATTTTCCTTTGATAACAGTATTGACATTTTTCTCTGATCATTGTGTATATATCCCTGCATTTCAATCTGACTGAATTATACATAATCCTTCATTGTATTTTCTGATTAAGTGATTCATGTTTTCTCCGCATATGAGGGTCCAGCCATTCATCAGGTATATTAAATAATAATATTACATTTTGAAAGGTATTCCCCGTTTTAAACACGCTACCGAGTTTTGTTCCTCTGCAGAACGGCTTCTGTGAATCTAGATTGGTAACTGCTTTAGTTCTTATCCTGCTTCAGTTTTTTTATTATTAAAATAATTAATAAAATAATTTATTATTAAAAAAAAAGGAAGATAACTTAAAGTGCACACTGTTTTTTTCGAAATTACCAAAACTTGGATTTTTACTTGTTAAATTTGTTTAGAGCCTTTGAAATTTTTTTGAACTTTTTGTTTAAGACTTGACTGTAAGAATCCTGTATTTTTAATCCTCGTTTTATGTGAGATTTAGAAAAGTTATCCTCCTTCTCACTTAGCTTATTACAAGAAAAAAGGAGAAAGATACATGAGAGAATATATATTTATATAGAAAGTATATATTTATATATAGATCTTTGTGAGCAGAATCAAGTCCTCTTTAGAAACAATTGTAATACAGATTTCAAAGCACTGACTTGGGATATATCAATGTAGATTCATCACCGCTAGCTCAGGTGTGGCATTATTCAAGTCAGACTCCTGAGGTTCATGGTGGACTTAGGTTGAAAGCAGACTGCATTTGTGTTTGCTTGGGATGCAGCCAGAATAACCTTATGTCAGCCTACAAAATGTGTTAGATGTGCTGTCTTCTATACACTGTAAGAGGACATGTTTTCAATACTCTAAGGAGTATTTGCTAAGGTAAATTTTTCTGTCATATATGGTGTGTCATCTGTGGGGTGTTGTAAACAACTGATGTAAATACTTCTATGGAATAAATTTATAGTAGTATTGTCAGACAGGGACTTGGGTCTGGACAAATTTTCTTCTTCTCCTTCTGCATTTGCAATGATTTCAGCAGCTACAATATCAAGAATGAGTTAAGGATCCAGCAGCAGAAAATGAGCAAGTGTTTGTCTCTATTCTTTGCATCTAGCTGAGTCAGATGGAGGTGAAAATAGAGATGATTTCAGCTGAATTAGCTGCAAATGGAAAATTGATCACTGGATTCTGAAATCCAATAAATCATTGTATTGGGTGTGCATAGCAAGGTTTTGGTAGCAGGGGGGGCTACAGGGGTGGCTTCTGTGAGAAGCTGCTAGAAGCTTACCCTGTGTCCAATAGAGCCAATGCCAGCCGGCTCCAAGACGGACCCACCGCTGGCCAAGGCCGAGCCCATCAACAATGGTGGTAACGCCTCTGGGATAACATATTTAAGAACAGGAAAAAACTGCTGCACAACAGCAATTGCAGCTGAAGAGGGGAGTGAGAATACGTGAGAGAAACAACTCTGCAGACACCGAGGTCAGTGAAGGAGGGGGAGGAGGTGCTCCAGGCGCCGGAGCAGAGATTCCCCTGCAGCCTGCAGGTGAAGACCATGGTGAGGCAGGCTGTCGCCTTGCAGCCCATGGAGGTCCACGATGGAGCAGATATCCACCTGCAGCCCATGGAGGACCCCACGCTGGAGCAGGTGGATGCCTGAAGGAGGCCGTGATCCTGTGGGAAGCCCACGCTGGAGCAGGCTCCTGGCAGGACCTGTGGACCCGTGGAGGGAGGAGCCCATGGTGGAGCAGGTTTGCTGGCAGGACTTGTGACCCCATGGAGGACCTATGCTGGAGCACTCTGTTCTTGAGGGGCTGCACCCCGTGGAAAGGACCCACGCTGGAGCAGTTCATGAAGAACTGCAGCCCGTGGGAAGGACTCACGTTGGAGAAGTTCTTGGAGGACTGTGACGCGTGGGAGGGACCCCATGCTGGAGCAGGGCAAGGGTGTGAGGAGTCCTCCCACTGACGAGGAAGGAGTGGCAGAGACAACGTGTGATGAACTGATGACAACCCCCATTCCCCGTCCCCCTGCACCACTGGGGGAGAGGAGGGAGAGCAAATCAGGAGTAAAGTTAAGCCCAGGAAGAAGGGAGGCGTGGAGGGAAGGTGTTTTAAGATTCGGTTTTATTTCTTATTATCCTACTCTGCTTTGATTGGTAATAAATTAAGTTAATTTTCCCCAAGTCGAGTCTGTTTTGCCCGTGACAGTAACTGGTGAGTGGTCTCTCCGTGTCCTTATCTCGACCCATGAGCCTTTCATTATGTTTTCTCTCCCCTGCCCAGCTGAGGAGGGGAGTGACAGAGCAGCTTTGGTGGGGACCTGGCATCCAGCCAGCATCAACCCACCACAATCATAGTCACTGTAGTTATTTAGTCTCTATGAAGCTATACAATGATGCATTACTAGCACCTGAATATTATGTATGTGAGAAGCTTTCTTGCTCTACACACTAGTTAGAACTTTGCTTTACTCTTTGAAAAGAAGTTGGTGGTATTCTTCCTTGCCTTTTTTTCTGAATTTGAGAGAGTTGGCAAGTTTGGAATACATAATTTCTGACTGCACACCTTCTGAAGAGGGAGGGATGTCAGACTATCTAAGCAGTGGTAAAGTATCTTGAGGTGGCTCTAAATGGTTTGAGAAAAGGGCTTGAGAAAGTCATTATTTAAATATTACCTTTAAAAAAAGGATTGAGAAACAGAAGATCATTTCTACCTTAAATATCCTTAAACTCTATGGCAAAAAGGTAGAGGTGTATTATATAACTTCTGACATTAGAAGAGCCTGCATATGGTCCTCCTTATCTGGACTAAAATTATTCTGCTGACTTCTCAGATTTTTCTTGTGAAAAGGTCTGTGAAACTCTACCCTTTCACAGCTGAAAAACTGGAAAAGTCTTAATGTACACTAAGATACTTTAATCATCTTTGATCTTTCCTTCCTGTTTTCAAAGATTTTTCTTAGTTTACAGGGTCTATTTGCAAAGTTTGCTTCACTGAAATGAATTGGGTATTGTTCTCTTTAAAGTTAAAAAAGACTATCCAGCAGAACATTAGGTGAAAAAATGAGGATAGAGTTCAAAGTCTGGTGAGTTAAATACAAAGCATGGAACTCTTTTAAACCATAAGAGTCAAGTCATAAAAAAGAAAACAGTGGAAATGTCTTGTAATCCTTTTACACAAAACATATTCTTAAGCCACTCAAACGTATCTGTTGGAATTAATTATTTTATTCAGGTGAAATCCAAGTGTTCAAGTGAAATCAATATAGGCAGCACATTATTCATAGAATCATAGAATCATAGAATCATTTAGGTTGGAAAAGACCTTTAAGAACATTTATATATAAAAAATATTTTAATATATATAATTAGTAATATATTCATCTAACGGTCACAATTGTGGGATCACAAATTAGATAGATATTAATTTCTAATATTATTCCTTTCCAGCAAAGAATTTGGAAAAGGACATGAATTAACTAAGTGGGCCTGATTTCAGTGTAACTTCTATCATGAAATCCTTAGATTTAAAATTTAATCTCAGAATGTGAGATGTTAGGAATTACCACAACTCATTGATCTAATCTGGGGGAGGAGGTACTTCTGGGGAGTGTGGATTCCCTTCCAGTGGACTGACTATGTGTGTGTGAATACTTCTACTACATTAAAATGTCTTTAAGCCAGTAAACAGCTTCTATGTTTACAGTGTAAATATACCAGATAAATCTTTTCTATTATCAGATTAGTGTGTACCTATTCTTTTTGGCCTTTACTTATTATGAGCCTGGGCATATTTATTGTATTTCAAATTTTAAGCTGGTCCTATTTCTTTAACTTATTAGGACCTTTGAAGCTGAACATAGGTAACAAACTCCTGCAACAACTATTTTCAGGGAAAATTTGCCAGAGGATTGCCCATTCCCAATTTGGAAGCTATAAAATTGTGAATTAAGAGAAAACCATTAGTTTAATCAAAATCTGCTAGTTTTGAAGAAGAAACATTTCTTTTAAAGAAGTGTTTGGATATTAAAATACCATGAAAATTTGTATTAGGCTCATGGAAGAAAAACAGATGACTACGCTAGTCAAAACTGATATAATTTGGATTGTTTCAAAGGGAGATTTTCATATTAGACGAAGAATTTTAAATATGTGAGCTGTTTTAGAAAGAAATATAAAAATTTCTGACTACAAAAGTATATGAAAAGTATTTTTAAAATTTGAGTTTGCTACATAAAGAAAAAGTATTGCCTCTGGATTGAAAGTTATTATCACTGAATGGTAAAAATATTTACAGGTATAATTATGTCTCGATTGTCTTGCAGGTTGGTCAACCAATATTATTATTTCACTCTGTATAGAAGATGGCTGAAATAAGGGTAGATATTATTTACCATTTGGTCTTTAAGTTTTAGTCTGTTTGTTTATGTAACTGTATTGAACAGTCTTAGTGATCAGAGAATGGGCAAAAAGCTGCAACTTTATTTTCTGAAAATCAAACCTATTTCAGAGGTTTTGTACAATATTGCACTGAAAATATTTTGGCCTTTCTCATGTGATTTATAAGTTTTGCTTCCTATAGGAAGCAAGATTTACATGATCTGAATCATTTGGATTCCGGTTTAAAAGAACATTTGTGAGAGAAATATTCAAAAGCTGTAGGTTCAGGCAAGATCTCATGTTTTCCACTTATCCTCTGGCCAAAGTCAGCTCAGGAGGATGCAGAGTTTGTGTTTCTAAAATAAAGATCCTTGACTTCTGAGTGTAATTTTTCTCTTCTTGCTAAGTTTGTTGACTTTGAGAATCTGTTGTAGGCAACACATATTGAATGGAAACAAACATTAAGACAGGTTTTCATGGCTTTACATGGAGTATGGCACATAGGTTAATTAGAAAGATTAACTGCTGTGCATTTTATACTGCATTTATTTCCCTTTTCCACTCCATTCCTTTCTTGTTAGTAGGAAAAACAAAATGTATGCCAGCAATATTTTAGAGTCATAGAAAGATCAGAGTACTGCCATTACTATTGTCAAATAGGAGATTCATCAATGTTGTCATTTTATATTGACCACTTTTTTTTTTAATATCTCTATTCATACTTACTACAAAGACTTCACTATTTCTTTTTTGTTTCTTTCCTGGTTTTGACTCTTTTTTGACAAGGAAGGTTTCAATTGTTGCTGTTCCCTAGCTTTCGTTCTCACCTTATATTTTAGGATGAAAAAAAAACCAATGAAAGAAAATATGATTAAAGAAAACTGTTTTCCTGTGTGAAATGCACGTAGAAAATGCACAACCTTATTGAGAGCTGTTCTCCATAATCACAGGTTTTGGAGAAGTCAACAAGCAACAGAAATGTAAGGAATTACTTTGTGACAAATGAAAATATAAATATAACGAAGATTTATAAAAGCTCTGGTCTACTTTTATCTTTTGTTGTTACCCAGAATTTTAATTCTTCTCACCTGTGAAACACTTTCTACCTCAGTCTTTAAAATAGACTAGACCTTAGTCTTTAAAATAGACTTGTATTCACTTTCTGGGCCCCATTTCTGGCTGCAGATTTGGGGAGCTATTGCACCTTCTAGTTCTCAGGCTGGCAGCTACAGCATCCCTATCATCATCCAAGAGAGTTTAACCCACAGTGTTTCTACTATGGAGAGCACAGCATATTTTAAGTAAGACTGAATAAAATATTTCCTGGTGACAGTTCACAAATAGCATAGGTTAGATACTATTCCTATAGGCCATCTGCGGACAGCCACCTAGCTTTAAAGTGTATGAGGGTTTAAGAGTGTGGAAGCGGGGCATTCAGTGCCGGCTGTTCTCAATGCCAGAAAACAGCCCTGAGCATGTTTAATTTACTAATGTAGGCATAGCGTATGGCTCTCGCTTTCTAGCTGAGCTTTCTCATTATGCTACTGTCAGGTTCTCTTCTGTATTCAGAAACATTACACTCTTGGCTATAAAGCAGCCCTGATTAATACAAGGAGTGCATTGGGAGTAAGAGGCATTTGGACAATGCCTTTAGCAACATGCTTTAACTTTTGGTCAGCCCTGAAGTGGTCAGGCAGTTGGACTAGATGATCATTGTAGGTCTCTTCCAACTGAAATATTCTATTCTATTCTATTCTATTCTATTCTATTCTATTCTATTCTATTCTATTCTATTCTATTCTATTCTATTCAGATAGTCTTCAGACTTACCCTTTTTTCATGTTTCTAGTCAATTACTGTCACTGTTTCACTATTTACCAATCTGGCTCCTATGAGTCCCAGGAGGGCCATAAATCTTGTATTTTATATCAAAAGACACTTGCGGTGTTCGACATGTCAATTACAGTCTTGTATTTCTTATGAGTGCATTGCCAAGCACTCGGAATCTTTTAAATTTTCTGTCAGAGTCCTTTGAAATAAACAATGGAAAGCTTTTATATAAGAATTTGGCCATAACAACAGCTCATGCTGAATTCATGGAAGCAGTATTTATGGCCCATGTCAATAGATATGTTTTTATTTTATTTTTCCACTTTGAATGATCCCCATTCTTCTTAACTAATATTCGATATGAGGTACATAATCAATGAGCTATGACATAATTATAAACTTGAGAGGATCTACATGTTAAGTGTAAGATATCATGGTAATATGTCAATATCTAGATATGTCAATATCTATGAATATATCTACTAGATTCACCAGTGAATTTGAACAGTTTAATTCCTTGCAAAAATCCAATACTATCTGCCATTATTCTGTCTGGATTCTTCCCAGTTTCCCTTTTTTCTTTAAATTTGTAAAAAATTTTCTCCCTCTCTGAGCATATATATAGAATAACGCTCAATTTAGTTGTCTTGACATGTGTAGGCTTTTATAGCTCTCTTTTAAATGCCAGCACATTCATGCTCTTGTAAAGGATACAATGCAGGAAAATTGACTGTGAAGGTCATAGCAACATTTCAATAATACTTTGAAGAGTATTTAGTCATACGATAAAAACTAATACACATTCAGAGAAAAAAACATCCCCAGGGGTTTTAACATAAAAAAAAAAAAGGTATATCTGTACAGTAAATAAAATTTCTCTGTTGTCATCCTTTATAATTAGACAATCTAAGTATGATACTCTCTGTGGAAGTAAAGGCAAAGATGTCCTCCAGATAGGGTTGTTGTTTTGGATCTGTTTTAGAAAAAACAGAGATGAAATAGCTATACTGCTGGTCAGAAAAGACTCAGTCCTCATGTTCCTACTTAACTTCAGAGGGGCAACATGTGAGAAAAAGAGTTAGAAGCTCAGGCCAAAAGGCATCTTCCTAGGATTGACCTACTTTCAAGGAATGGGTGTTAATACAGTAGGAGTTTTAGATACTCTCTCCCTCTATATCATAATTTTAACAGTGGGACAGTTGCTGCTTGCTTTAATGAATGAACTATAGAATTTATAAAACTGCTTTTTAGCAGGATTTTAATGAACAAATGTATGTCAGACAATATTTGGCTAGAAAATTATGCCTGAAAGTTTTTCTTTTTCTTTTAGAAACAATAATTGTTGAATACCTAGAAGAAAAAATGTCCGGAAGGTGCTGGCAGGTAGTTGACTTCATTATTTTCAGAAAGACTTCTTAAGTAGAATGTGATATACTGTCCGGGATCCATGGAATTGGATTAAGCTGCTACATCAACTGACTTCAACATTGCTAATCTCTTTTTCAGTGTTAACTCAGACTTATATGTACAGGATAGATATGTGCATTACAAGCATAGTCTTTAAATTGTGATGGGCCTTTGGGTTTAAGGTCTGGTTCACGAAATCTGTGAGTACTAAGTCTAACCTAAACATTTACCTTTTCGCACCATCTTATATGGAAGTTCTTTTCCAAGTAGTTCCCCAAAGTTACGTATGAATCTTTAAGGCCATAATATAAGTCCAAATAGGAGAGGATGGATTGACTTGTTCAGGCATATTTTTTTTCCCATCTTTAAAACTTCTGTCACTCTCAAGAATTTATCATATCTTGCTTTTCTGCTACTGTTGTTTTGGTGGTGGACAACCGTGCACTGAGGAATTTTCCATAGTTTTCTAAAAATTTCCTGAAGAAATGAGAAAAGAGAAAAAGTGAATGTTATTAGCAAAAGTGGAAAGGAATCGCATAGATGAAAATTTATTTCTCCAGTGTAATGCTTATCTCTGTCAAGTATTAGAAAATGGCTGCAGGAAATGGTGTTTCTTAGGCCAGTGTTTTTTATAATGGAATAACTGAAAAATCTAAATATAGAAGTCAATTAACTCTAAGTGTAACACGCATATATTGCCTGACCTTGTCTCAGTGAGTTAGATGATATATTTTGGTCACAGAGGAGAGTTCTCAGAAGGCACTTAGCAGCAGTATAGGGCCATGGTGAATTGTCTTCTGCAGAGATTGACTGAAAATCTATGCCACTTGAATTAAAGCATATAGCTGATAGATTGATTTCCCGAGTATTGTGAAAAACCTTAAAAATACCATTCTGTTTTCTAAATTCTGACCTGCACAGCAGCATACAGCTCTGAGTACCCTGTGCATTAGATTTTCATTTTGGTTAAGGGGTGAGGTATGTCGGCTTTGATGTAGCTATGAATATATCCATTTATGGTTATAGACAAGTTAAGCCTTTTATCAATAGTAAGATCTTTATTTTGCAATGGTTGTCTGTAACAGGAGGTGAGAAGGTCTGAGTTCAACCTTTTATCATGCCATTTAGTATGTCTTTGGATTCCTCACTGCTAGGGCTTAGTAACAATAATGTGCATTGACTGTTCCAAATTTTCATCTTATCTTTAAAATAGGACAAAGCAGAGTTATTGATTTTTCTCAAGACATATTGTACCTTTAGAGCTTGCTTTCTAATTGATCAGAAGTTCACGACATGATCAAAAGTAAAAGCTTGATATCAAATTTCTGAACAGTAATCTGACATGAACTACTAAGCCTATTGCATAAGCACTGTATTTTTTCTATGCCATTTCTCTAATGTTGATGTGCTTTTTCAAATCCATTGACATTGTAATAGACAGTTTTAACCACAACAGGCACCCCTTCAGAATTCCTGAAAGAATCAAAACTAGAGTGTATTTACCTATCTTGCTAATATAATTCCTTCAATACTGACTATTTAAATATATGTATAGTTGATAGATATATTCTTCTAACTACAATAATTTTGATCAAATAAACAAAATATAGAAAAATATTCTTTATTTATTTCTCTCACCTAGTATGTCAATATTTTGAAATAGTGTTCACTTTTTTGCATTTGAGAAGTTAAAACTTAAAAAGCTCATTAAGTTTCTTGCTTATTTAGGGCATATATTCACCACTGACTTCTGTTTTCTAGAGGTAGATTGTTAGCTAGATAAAACCAATCTTGCAGGCCCCAAAGCTGCCAAAAGATCAAAATCAGACCAATAGACATGACAATATCCAAAGGGAAATGGTCTAGTCTAAACAAATTTGATTCAAAGGACTTGTTCTTGCTTTACCAAAGCTTATTAAACAGGTTACCTAGCTGTGCACCCATAGGTCATCTACACCCCCATCCAAAAATTTTATTCACTTAGATCTGTTGACATGAAAACTATGCAATATTATATAGACCAGTTCAACCAAAGCAATAGAAATCAGCACAGTAAATTTGAATATGTCTTTGCTAACCTTGATGATTATAACTAAGTTTCTTGATAATTTTATTTTCTGAAGTACAGGAAAAAAAACAACCAAACAACCAACAAAAACTTAGAAAAAGCCATTCTATATCTTGTAAGTTAACTTTTATCCTTGGGAACTTAAGCAACCATTCACACTTGTCTAGTACTTCATCACATTAAAGAGAAACTAGTCAAATTGCCTTTCAAGTATATTGTATCTATCCACAGTTATGAAGAAAGAGAATAAGTTTTTTACATGCACATTTTAATTAATGGCTTATTATTAAAATCATTTGTGGCTTAATTCTAAAAGTTACCATTTCAGCCAATGAAACATTGCCCATCAAAGTAACATGTTTTTCACACTTAATATATTATATTTTTTCAAATACTGAATTCCTTTTTTTTTCAGGAGTAATATTTACAGGGAACTGTAGAGAAAAATTGGAGAAGAAATACAGAAACATTGGAAAAAATGAAGAATAGTGTAATGATTATTTCTATAAATAAATCTGAGCAGCAAATTACGTAGTCAACAAAACAAAATGGAGTAAAAAAACCAATCAAATGAAAGTAAATGTTAAAAAGTCTTTCTTGATTAGTTTCTGTTAGGCACTGCTGCACTAGTCAGTCTTGAGAAAGAATTCGGTTAGACAGTGCTTTTATGAATTCATGTAGTGGTGAAGGGGTCCTCCATGTGTGTCAGCATAGCAGAAAGATTAAATAGCACTGAGTTATGGGATGTTATTGCAGGACTGATTTTAGAGAAAATAAAGATAAAGGCAAGACTGAATGAAATGGAAGTGAATCAGCTGAAAGCCGTGTTTCCAGCTTTAAACTTCAAAAATAGCTTGAGGTCATCCAAATCTGAGTTTCACTCTATACAAAGTATTTGTGCATTTGTGTATACACCTGTATTCCCTTCCATTTTATTTTGTATTTCTGGCATCAAGCACCTATAAAGACTTTTAGAAAGTAATTTCTATAACCAAAGGAAAACATTGAGGTTTTACAATGAGGATTGGGTTTAGATCCATGTGTCTGTATTATATTTTCACACTTGCAAAAGAATAAAAATGAATCTGTTTTATATTAAGCAGGAATCATTTAAAAAAAACCCAGACACCATAAAAACTGAGCACTGTCAATTTCAGACTTAGTAATTGCCTGATGATTGCTTCAACAGCATTTTGCTCAGTACAATCACTGGTTTACTGGAGTAATTGAGATTAATCTGATTAATAAAGTGATTTCTTGCAGCAGGATTTTGTTTTGTTTTTTTTTTTTTTTTTCTTTTTCCATTCAGATTGAATATGGAACAAGCTAATGTAGGTTTCATTGGACTACCAATTACATTTTCTTTCCAAATTAAATTATGAAGGAAAGGATTTGATTTACTAACTTGAAAGATGAGACATTATGTACAATTTATATGTTCCAAGATAACAGCTTTATGGGTACAAATAATTGAAAATATAAATGTTCTGATAGTGATGTGTGGAGACTATACAATGGAAGGAGATCAATAACATACCTCTTTCAGTAATTTCTACAAAAACTAGCTGAAGAAATATACAATCATAAACACTTAAATTAGGAAAATTAAGCAAGATAATCACCATTACTAAGTGGGTGAAACACAAAAGAAATTAGTTGTTCTTAAGTTGTTGTTTTGAGTTCTGAAGGAGTAAAACACCAAAGAAACAATGCATGGCTTGTCATGAGAATCTTAAGCACCAACATCTGCGAATGTTTTTTGGGGACAAAGAGTTCATCAAACACACACCTTTTTCATCCCATAGCTCTGGCTTCACTTCACACATTCCTTTTATTTCTATTTGCCCCACTTCCAGGTTCCTTTCCTTTCCTCAGAAGTCCTTCCAAACATCATTGGACACCTCTGTAGGGGCTCATCCACTCATTTTAGCTTGTGATTTTTCTGCATTTTTTCTGTACTGGGGGTTGTATGTTGTTAAAATGATAGAATTTAAACATTGCCTGCTGTAGAAATTTTCTTGTAAAAGGCAGGAAATGCTGGACAGAAGTCAACCATTGCAAACAAAGTTTGAGTAGAATAAAAGGGTTGATCCAGCAGTCATTCACAGTTTCTCGAAAATTCATGGTTGATATGATAATGTGCTGACATATCAGAAGTGGGAGGAAACTTTCATAGCTGAAATGTTCAAATGTGCTTTCATCAACAAATATGAATAAGATACCTCTGTTCTTGAACATAGTTTTTATCCAAGAACTAGGGAATTTACACTCCCATAGGCTGAACTAGTCCCTTTGTACAGGCCTATGAGATGAGTCTGACTTCATGAAGGTCTACAAAGCTTGAGACTGTGTCCTGGTTTCAGCTACGATAGGGTTAAATTTCTTCCCAGTGCTGTGTTTTGGATTTAGTATGAGGAGAATGTTGATAACACACTGATGTTTTCAGTTGTTGCTAAGTACCGTCCTAGTCCAAGGATAGCTCCCATGCCCTACTGACTGAGCTAGGTACACAAAATGGGAGGGAACACAATCAGGACAGTCAGCTGGCCAATGGGGTATTCCATACCGTGTGACATCATGCTCAGTATATGAATGGTAGGCGTGATCCAGGAAGTAGTGATTGGTACTTGGTTATCGGTCAGTGCGGGTGGTAAGAAATTGCACTGTGCAGAATTCATTTTGTATATTCTATCATTATTATTATTTTCTCTTTTCTGTTCTATTAAATTATCTTTATCTTAGCACATGAGTTTTTCTCACTCTCACCCTTCCAATTGTCTCCCCGCCCCACTGGGGCGGGGAGTGAGCAAGCGGCTGCATGGTATTTGGCTGCCCGCCAGGTTAAACCATGACAGACTGTAATGAAATCATAACTGTCACCTGAAGAAATTCCACTAGAGGCATTTTTGTGCCATGCTTTGACTGAAGTGGTATGTCAAATTAGCCAGGGATGAGGGCATGAAACTTGCTGATTACACATTTTCTGATATGATGCTAATTAAAGCCAGCCATGCTGAGCCATGCTCATGTCATGAGCCATGCTCATGTCATCTATCTCATGACTATTCATGAGATAGATGACATGAATAGTCAGTCAGCTACTATATGGTGAGCTAGTGCATAGAAAAACTGAATTCTCTGGCTTGACAAGAAGCAGTTTTTATGTTACCCAGGTTTATTCACCTAACTGTACATATAAATCTACCAGGCTTAACTGATGCATGCCAGCACTGTCACCCTCAACTATGAAGAACTCAACATGATGGTGATGCCATATTAACACCCTGTGCTTTTGGCACAAATTTATTATTTGTTGTTTACCAGTTCTCCTGTGTAAAAGTATATTGCAGAGTAACACTGTCCACAGAATAGGAGTTTACAAGGTGTAGTGTATACATGGGGGAGCAACCCTGGACTTAAATGAAGGCAAAACCAAAACAGAGGCCTCTAAAAAAAACTGTATAGAAACTCACGGTGAAACTTCTTAATTAATACACAACACATCTTCCCAAACTCATATCAAGAACTGAGGAGAGAAGGCAATGAGACAATAGTACCTAAGAAAGCAGCCCCATAAAAATGCCTTAGATATGCATTGTTCATGAACTGGCTTCACACCACATTTTTATGGAAAACATTTCAATCAAAAAATGTATGTTTAACACATATTGGGAGCTCATATAGTGTTTAGGAGTTTTACTTTTTCTGTCCTGGGTCCAGAGGGTGTGATCAGTGGCAAAGTCTAGTTGGAGGTCAGTGACTAATGGTAGACCCATGGGATCAGTGCTGGGTACAGTCCTGTTTAACATCTTCATTAATGATCTGGGTGATGGGCTAGAGCATACCCTCAGCAAGCCTGCAGAGGACATAAAACCAGGAGGAGCGGCTGACACTCCAAAGGGTCTTGCTACCATCCAGAGGGACCTTGACAGGCTGGAGAAAGGGGCCGACAAGAACATCATTACTAACCTGATCTCCTTCTATACGAAACTGATCTCCTCCTATGAGCAGGTGACCCACCTCATGGATGAGAGAAAGGCTGTGGATGTGGTCTACCTGGACTTCAGTAAAGCCTTTGACACTGTCTCCCACAGCATTCTCCTAGGGAACCTGGCAGCTCTCGGCTTAGACAGGTACACTCTTCGCTGGGTAAAAAACTGGCTGGGCAGCCGAGCCCAGAGAGTTGTGGTGAACGGAGTTAAATCTAGTTGGCGGCCGGTCACGAGCAGTGTTCCCCAGGGCTCAGTACTGGAGCCAGTTCTGTTCAATATCTTTATCAACGATCTAGACGAGGGGATCGAGTGTTCCCTCAGTAAGTTTGCAGATGACACTAAGCTGGGCAGGAGTGTTGATCTGCTGGAGGGTAGGAAGGCTCTGCAGAGGGACCTGGACAGGCTGGATCGATGGGCTGAGGCCAACTGTATGAGGTTCAACAAGGCCAAGTGCCGGGTCCTGCACTTGGGCCACAACAACCCCAGGCAACGCTACAGGCTTGGGGAAGAGTGGCTGGAAAGCTGCCCAGAGGAAAAGGACCTGGGGGTGCTGATTGACAGCTGGCTGAACATGAGCCGGCAGTGTGCCCAGGTGGCCAAGAAGGCCAATGGCATCCTGGCCTGTATTAGAAATAGTGTGGCCAACAGGAGCAGGGAGGTGATCGTCCCCCTGTACTCGGCACTGGTGAGGCCGCACCTCGAATCCTGTGTTCAGTTTTGGGCCCCTCACTACAAGAAAGACGTTGAGGTGCTGGAGCGTGTCCAGAGGAGGGCAACAAAGCTGGTGAAGGGTCTGGAGCACAAGTCTGATGAGGAGCGGCTGAGGGAACTGGGACTGTTTAGACTGGAGAAGAGGAGGCTGAGGGGAGACCTCATCGCGCTCTACAACTACCTGAAAGGAGGTTGTAGTGAGGTGGGTGTTGGTCTCTTCTGCCAAGTAACTAGCGATAGGACGAGAGGAAATGGCCTCAAGTTGCGCCAAGGGAGGTTTAGATGGGACATTAGGGCATGGTGTGTTGGGTTGACGGTTGGACTCGATGATCTTAGAGGTCTTTTCTAACCTTAATGATTCTATGATTCTATGATTCTATGATTCTGTGATCATGAAGTTCAACAAGGAGAAGTGCAGAGTCCTGCACCTGGGGAGGAACAACCCCATGCACCAATGTATGTCGGGGGCAACCCAGCTGGAAAGCAGTTTGGTAGAAAATGCCCTGGAGGTCCTGGTGGACACGAAGTTGAACATGAGCCAGCGATGTGTCCTTGCTGCAAAGAAGGCTGATGGTATCCTGGGCTGCATTAGACTAAGTGCTGCCAGCAGGTTGAGGGAGGTGATCTTTTCCCTCTACCCAGCACTGGTGAGGACACACCTAACCAGTACTGTGTCCAGTGCTGGGCTCCCCAGGACAAGAGAGACATGGGCATACTGGAGAGAGTCCAGCAAAGGGGCACGAAGATGATTAGGGGACTGGGGCCTCTCTCCTAAGAGGAAAGGCTGAGAGAGCCGGTACTGTTCAGCCTGGAGAAGCTAGGTAGGATGTAAAGAAGGTAGGATCTGAAGGTAAGATGTAAAGAAGATGGAGCCAGGCTCTTTTCAGTGGTGCCCACTGACAGGGTAAAAGGCAATGGGCACAACCTGAAACACAGGAGATTCCCTCTGAACCTCAGGAAACACTTTTTTGTACTGTGAGGGTAACCAAGCACTGGCACAGGTTGCGCAGAGAGGTTTTAGAGTCTCCATCCTCGGACATATTCAAAAAGCCAAAAGCTGGTCCTGGACAACTGGTTCTGGATGGCCCTGCTTGAGCAGGGATGTTGGACCAGATGCCTCCAGAGGTCCCTTCCAACCTCAACTGTTCTGTCCTGTGGTTACTTTTACTTCTGTTTAATATTTTTTTTTGAGTTTATTTTCATTTTCATTTCTTGCTGTTGGTATTTAATGCCTGATAGAGATGGCTTGAATCCACAGTCATTAAAGAAGAATACATTCATTTTAGGCTTTCCCCCCTGGCTCCTTATGTTATTCACTCCAAAAGGTGCAGAATCTCCAAAGAACAGGAGAGAACATTAAGTGATATATCTGGGCTGCTCACAAGAAATTTTACTGTTCTTATACAAAGTTTGTTAAAACCAAGTTTCATCTGTACTCACTCCATCAGGTTGATGTCACTGACAAAAGATCGAAAAAGAGCAAAATATCTGTATTAAAAATTTTAAAAACAAAACCCTCATATTTTGGACAAAATTGCCAAAAGAGTGTGAATGGATAAAAGTTCTGGGACTAAGAAGTTGAAGAATAATTAACTATGTTCCTAAAGGTATGTGGATTCTTTCAAAACACTAATTGACAAGATGAAACTCTCATTTTTTCCCCAATTATTATTTTCCACACCTAAACTGATATGAAACTGAATAAGAAGATATAAGAATGAGAGAAATTACTGCACTGCCACCAAATTCAGTATTCAGTTGCTTAAATATGCAGTACAAGATAAAAAACTTATGGGTTTTTTCCCCCCCTTTTTTTTAAGTAGTGCAAATAAGGAACCAGATCTGGCTTTATTTTTCTCACATTCAGTCTTTTTGCCTTTAAGACGATACTCAAAATGGTCCTGGAAGTAACACTTGCTCAGGAAAGTATGCATTTTGAGGATATAAGTCCATGCTTATGCTATAAAACATTAAACCAAGAGAAATACTATTAATTTACAGCACAAATGTTAAAATTTTATTTCACATATCATAGCAACACTAGTTACAAACATAATAAATATTAAAGACTTCTATACAGACTAATGAGTGCATCCGCAAAAAAACAAAACAGAGAAATACAAGCCACAGCATTCCATCAAAAAACAACCATGATTCTAGACATCAATCAAAGCCTTATTGAAGTGCTTTAAAACACATGGAACAGTGACTTCTGATTCGCCATTATAAAGCATCCTTTTTTGAAAATCTCAAAGCATTTTAGGAAGGCTTTTAGTCCAGCAGTCAGTTACCAAAAAAGACAATATGCTAGAACACTGAGTCCTTAAAATCATCTTTGGAGAAGGTGAAGGTTGTATAATGGATTTTCAAAGGTGAAATCAGTACATGTAGTTATAAACCTATAGAAAAGCAAAAGACATGCATTTTTCATGAGTTTTAGTTTTTACTTTATTTTCAGCATCAAACTGGAGAAAGTTGAGGCATATGGATGGGAAATTGATATTCACATAAAGAAACACCATGAGGGATGATTGATTCTCATGAGAACATGTGTGGTGGACCTACTTTTATGCAAGGAAAAGAGAAAAGAGAACAAAAATAGAGTCATTCCAGTTCACAGAATCATCCACAGTTTTCCCCTGAGCCCCTTATCAGAGAGTGCTAGAGACTGAATCAGTCCCGCATTCCAGGTTTAAATAAACTTTTTTTTTTTCAAATCTGTCCACACATATTGACATAATTATTCTCACACTGTTGTGTGCCCTTCTTGTATTTCACAGCACTGGGACAATTCAGCTACATTGCCTGGACTGTTCTGAGGTTCACCATCATGTGTCTTTGGAAGAGAAGTTGCCAAGGGCTGTTCCTTTAGTCCAGCATTTTTACAACTGGAAGAAGAGGGTGTCTTTTCTCCACCTTTCCCATTCTTGTCTTAATTATTCCCTCTGTGGGAAGGAGATGAGGTTAGGAGGGCTGAGAAAAAGGGCATGCTTTGCAGGAATGGAACACTTCTATTTGTGGTTGGTTGGCAAATAGCCTTTTCATTTTGGAAGACAGTTATAAAGCACAGTAGCTTGGAGAATAGTGTATGAGATGGTTCAAGCCTATTCTGCTGTCACCAGCTAAATCACAAGGGTTGCAGTAAGAATCACAGCCTGAACAGAGAGGTTCCAGAGAGAATGGTCCTGGGACAAGGGTCTTTGGAGTTAGCAATTGATGTGAGCTGCCAGAAAGGTGACCTGGTTAGAAGGGGAAAATTACTGAGCAGAAGAAGATGTCTGCTCAAATACTGACAGAGAAAATGCCTGCCAGCCTGGGAACTGTTAATCTGTGAACTAGGTCTGTGAACCAGAAGAATCCTTGAGAAGCACAGCTGGCATCTTTGAAGTACAGCGGGATACTTAGAAACCGGTGACATCCTGAGATATCATTGATAAGTGCACAAAGAACTGTAGTGGCAACTTAACATCTGAAAATGTGAAAAATAGTCTGGAAAAAGGGGAAAACATCCTGAGAAAGTAGGAATTGGAAACCCTCACAGGCTGTTCTAACTGCAAGAACAGGAAAACAGCCTGGAAAAGCAAAAATTGGTCTGAAAGAAGAGAAAACACCATCATCTATTTGCTGCCCCAGGTGAAATTAACACCTGTTGACTGCTTGAAGTGGTGGTGTCCTATGCCCTCTTATATGTCTTTGATATAAAAATGGCTTAATTTTTGTCCAAAATGGAACCTCTCTTTCTGAGGACTTCCCATGCTGCATGTACTTTTCCTTTCGCAGACAGGCTGACCTCTCTGCACAAACTTTCTATGAGATCTTGGACACTTGCTGGGGACTCCTGGTTGACTCCAAAGTCTGTATGTGGATCATCTTTGAAGTGAGACTCTCTGCTACTCCACTGATCCCCTTCTGGGCTCACACTTCTGGGGTTGGTTCAGTTTGTTCTGCCACTTCTGGGATGGTTGGGTCCCCTGTTCTGGGGTTGGTTTGTCCTGCTCCTTGAGATGATTTGGTCCCTCCTGGAATCTGTCTAATGTGCTTGATACTGGTATTATATATCCATATAAGCAATCTATCATAAGTATATCCTCTGTTATATTGTTGATAAGCTTACTTCACTAGTGATCTGTTTGTAGTAACCTGTAATAGTATATACATATTTGGATATTGCTGTTACATTGATTGTTGCTATACAATTGATTGTTTCTATTATTGATTGCTGATAGTAATTTATAATAATTTGATAAATATATATCCACTTTATTAACCATAGTTATATTTGCTAGTGGTGATTTCTGTGGTAGTATATTTACTAGTGGCGATTTGTGTGGCATTTCTGGTAATCTGTAATAAAGTAGAGAAATTTAGAGGACAAAAGCTTCTGTGTTCTTGTGTATTACAGACTCCGACAAACCCACGGTCACAATCTTGAAACACCTACAGGCGGTAACCCTTTAGGTCGTGATATTAATATGATACAAAGAACAGAGCTGTTAGCTGTCTGAGAACTACAGTTTTGACCTGTATCAGTTTTGCTGGTTAGTGTCTTCAAATTTTTATTCACAGTTTTGAAGACTACAATCCTTTTTTTCTCTCCATTAAAACCTAAGATGATGACTTCATCATGTATTCTTGGACCTGATGGCCAAGGCTTCAGGCTTATGATGTACTCAAACCCCAGCTCTGGCAATCTCTTATGCTGGTACACATTTTGTACAGAAATGGATTTTATCATGTCTTAAAAAAATTTTTAATAGTGATCCTCTTTTACAATGTTTCTTATTCCCCATACTTACTCTTAGTATAGGAAGTTGAGGGTAAAAGAAAAGAAAGCAAAAAATTACTTTAAACACAGCTTTTGATAAAATCTAGCTACCCTCTATGTATCTTAAAATAACAGATGTAATGCGTTACATGTGTTAAAATAACACAAGTAAAATAACACCTAATTCATCAGCCATACATAATGGGAAAGAAATGCACTGCCTATAAGTCCTGTCCCAGACCTTAATCATAACCTCAATGTGGCTGACAGACATCTGACACAGCACAGTGCACTCTGCTATCCCAGAAACTCCCACCAAATGGGAGTAAATCTATGTGAGCTGTTTCTGTAGAGTTCACAGAATATTTTACTATCATGTGCTGCAGAAAACAACTATCAAGGTCGTGAGGTCTCTGTTTCCACTATCACTGATAAAAAGGACATATCTGAAGAGAACACAAACATATATGAACAATAGGCAACAAATATCTGTTTCAAATGAAAAATACATATCTTATGTTTCAAATTAAAAGCTTATGATACATTCATAGAGTCTGAATAACACGGAATGAAAATTCAGAGTAATACGGTTCTGCTAAGAAAATAGCTCATCTCACCTAAATTTGTGCACAAAGAAATATCAGATCAGTTTAAAATATAAACTGGCATTGGTACTTAAAGTAAAACCTGGCATTGACCACTGAAATTAAGTTTCTTTCTCATCACATTGAACATCAACAGAGATGCAATGAAAACCTAAACAGCATTTCTTAATTATGGATCTGGTAAACCAAGCAAAGAAAACAGTTTCAGAACTGTAGCTTCTTGTTGGTTTGCTGTTTTAACTTCTCAAACAACTGAACTGCAAATGTCGATGTTTTCTCATTACACACTTGAAGGAAAAATCCCAATCAATTTCTTAAAGTGAACAGTTGCCTGCACAAACATTGCATTTTAAAGTATACTTCTTTCAACTTAACAGCAAATTAGCCTTTATTAATTGCCTTGCAATTCATTTTTCAAAGCCTTTGAGCAAGATGTTTGGTTACTGTCGTTATTCTAACATTAATTTTCAGTGTAATGCAACAGCTGTCATGTTTATATTATTTATTTCAGCACATTAGATTAATATACTGATTTAATCCGCAGCCAATTTAAAAGTAAAACTAAAGTCAGTATTACAAATATTATCCCCAAGTAATATTTAATATTCTGGGCACATACAGATGATACCCATTCCATAGATTTCATGAATGTGAAGTTGAATTATAATTAATTCCCTGACTGAAATGAATTGCTGCTATTCCTCTGTACTTCCATATTTTTATTATGTAGAACTTGCAAAATAACGGCTTTAACAGAGAGAGCTAAGTGTGAGTTTTTATTTAAAAAAAAAAATCTAACAAGACAGAGTAAATACAGACAGAGTAAATCTTTCTGCTACAAAATACAATCATGAACATGATTATAGAATAGCAGGTACTGTTGCACACTGCCTGAGGTGCCTTAGTACCTTAGCCTTACTAACGCTAAGGGCATCCTATTTGCAGCTCTGGAACCTTTCACCTATGCTGCTGTAGAAGTGCTTTACTGGAGCCTCTGTGGTTTTATTTTTCCTTTTGTTCCCACACTGTTGTTCTCATCCTGTTGGTCTCATGGGCTTGCACCTGCCAACCTTAATAGTGTTGGTACAGTGGGTTCTCAGGGGAAGTGGCTACCACTGGCATGATAATCACCCCTCTTTACACCTCTGTTCTTTCCTCTTGTTTTGCAGATTTTAGGCATTTGGGTTTTTTTTCCCTATTTTCTCTAATGTAGAGAAAACCAAACACAGCGTACAATAAAATAGACAATAGTCCTTCAAATGCTTGACCAATTTTATCCAATAATACATGTGCACAGGAACTTACAGACAATCAATACACAATGCTCGCACCTGATTGGTATGCACCAACCTGCGCTAACAGCATCATGAACAGGAACAAATAATAGGGAGTTAGAGAGGGTCATGACAAAAAGTAAATAGTGCTAAGGGCTAAAGGCAAGGCAAAGAAATCATCAATACCATTGTTGTCACGTTCCTCCTCACCATCTCTTTCACTGGAGAGAACCCAGAGAATAGGATGATAGCCTGGGACCCTGTTACTGCTCTTCCAGGCCAGCCACGGGTGAGAGTCTGTGTTTTCCCTTGCTTTTGCCCTGCCCATTTTTTCTGCCTTTTCCTCTCTTGCTTCCCCTTTTTTATTCTTCCCCAAAAGTAACTTTCACTGTCAGAGTTGTTGTATTCTATCAGCTGTTGCCCCCGTTAACAAATCTGTACTTGTGAACCTGCCCCAACTTTTTTTGCACAAGTGTTGTGCTCAAGAATGTTTGTTTGAATTTGGTAAAATCATATGGCAAAATCCCATTTACATCCTGAATCAACTACAGAAAGCTGTTCTGTGAAAAGCATTAATAATCCTTGTTGTGTTCTTGCTTCCTAGCATCTCTTTGGCTCTGCATTCCTGCTCTTTAGCCCTCTCCTTGGAAATATTTAATGTCTCTTGGCAGTACACCTCCAAAAAATCAGTCTGCAAATAAAGAAGAAACTTCACAAACAGGGAAAAGAGAGGAAAAAAACCACAAGAAACATCAGAATCAGTTAGTAACTAGACAAAGCTCTGAAAAAAAACCTTAGGTTAACTTAAAGCATGTGACCTGTGGGCTAGTAAAATCTTAGATTGTTCTTATGACATACTGATTTTGAAATCAGTGGGCTGCTCAAAGAGAGAAAATAACACTACCAGATCTGCCTCCAAATGACTTTTATTTTAATCATCTTTCATTATCATACTAACTTTGATAAAACCTCTTGGTGACCATTTCTTTGAACAATAATAAATTTAGTGTTGAATTAAAGACTACAGTAATAGACTATTTTTCCCAAAAGATACACCAGAATTATGTTTCCCTTTGATAGCACTTAAAAACATCTAAACCAATAAAATTTTAGTTTCACATAAAAATAATTTGTTGATAAAGCAAATATTACTATTCATATGTTCCAAGTCAAATGTTTTCTGTTTTGCTCACTTTTTAAGGTTATTATTAGGCCTGGACAAAAACCCAAGATTATTTTCCAAGGTTAAAAAAGATGAAAAAAATTGTGCTGCTCAGTTTTGGTTGCAAACACAATCACTCAAAGATAGTATGAAGATAACCTTCATGTTATCATATGGAGGATTGTTTGGAGAAAGCTCTCAACCCTTGTTCATAGCTGGAATATTTGGTCAGGTGCCATTTCCCCCTGTTTACTTTATTCCCCTCTGTGTACTGCAGGGATATGGTATAACGCAGGAGGTCCTGGCCCACTGTTTCTAACAGCATAATCATGTAGCCTCAGTGACCCAAAAAACTGAGAATAAAATCAGTGCTATCCTGTTAAGTTTTAAAATCGGTGTACTCTGGCCCTAATAAATAACTATAGATACATGTAAATAGATACTAGGCAGAATAAATAAGTAATAGGGACATGAAGGATGAGAAAGTGATGAGGAGTAGACAGCATGAATTTATGAAGGGGGAGTCATGCTTGAACAACCTGTCTACCTTCTATGAAGAAATGACTGGCTTGGTAGATGAGGGAAGAGCAGTGGATATTGTTTACCTAGACTTCAGTAAGGCCTTTGACACTGTCTCCCATATGATTCTCATAGAGGAGCTGGTGATGTACAGGCTGGAGGAGCAGATAGTGAGGTAGGTTGAAAATTAGCTGAATGGCCGGGCCCAGAGGGTACTGATCGATGGCGATATCTAATTGGAGGCCAGTGACTAGCAGTGTACCCCACGAGTCAATACGGGTTCCAATCCTGTTTAACATCTTCATTAATGACCTGGATGGTGGGGCAGAGTGTACGCCAAACCGGGAGGAGTGGCTGACACTCCAAAGGGTCGTGCTACCATCCAGAGGGACCTTGACAGGCTGGAGAAAGGGACCGACAGGAACATCATGAAGTTCAACAAGGAGAAGTGCAGAGTTCTGCACCTGCGGAGGAACAACCCCATGCACCAATGTATGTCGGGGGCAACCCAGCTGGAAAGCAGTTTGGTAGAAAATGCCCTGGAGGTCCTGGTGGACACGAAGTTGAACATGAGCCAGCGATGTGTCCTTGCTGCAAAGAAGGCTGATGGTATCCTGGGCTGCATTAGACTAAGTGCTGCCAGCAGGTTGAGGGAGGTGATCTTTTCCCTCTACCCACCACTGGTGAGGACACACCTAACCAGTACTGTGTCCAGTGCTGGGCTCCCCAGGACAAGAGAGACATGGGCATACTGGAGAGAGTCCAGCAAAGGGGCACGAAGATGATTAGGGGACTGGGGCCTCTCTCCTAAGAGGAAAGGCTGAGAGAGCCGGTACTGTTCAGCCTGGAGAAGCTAGGTAGGATGTAAAGAAGGTAGGATCTGAAGGTAGGATGTAAAGAAGATGGAGCCAGGCTCTTTTCAGTGGTGCCCAGTGACAGGGTAAAAGGCAATGGGCACAACCTGAAACACAGGAGATTCCCTCTGAACCTCAGGAAACACTTTTTTGTACTGTGAGGGTAACCAAGCACTGGGATAGGTTGCCCAGGGCCCAGGGGTTGTGGAGTCTCTATCCTTGGAGATAATAAAAAACCACCTGGACACGATTCTGGGCAACTGGCTCTAGGTGTTCCTATTTGAGGAGGTGGTAGGACTAGATGACCTCCAGAGGTCCCTTCCAACCTCAACCTTTCTGTAATCCTGTGACAAAGTAGCAGAATCCCTAACAATTTCTGAATATAATTCAGGAATTAATGTGGGTCAGAGGCTCTTTCAAATACATAGTTTGCCTGTGGCCATCTTTTTTTGGAGGATAAGAGAATTTAATAATATTGGTGGGAATCATTCCAGGCCACCCGACCTCACTGCCTCACTGGCATTTTAGCTCACTAGCATAGATGTAGTCTTAAAATTTGTCTTATTTTAACTGAGAAACACTGTACTGTTACGCAGAATATACGGGAGGGGGGCAGGGAGAGGAGGAGAAGCTTCTCTATAGCAGATCTTTCTTCCATGAATTAATTTCTACATAGAAATACAAAATTAGTTTTTGCAGCATTGGGCAGTCCTTGTCTACTTCTATAACCACAGTCCATGAAGATAACCTATATGCTTGTCAATTTCTGCAGTGAACATACATCAGAGAGATTACTGTCCATTTCTAGACACCTTTTACCCCCACACTTCTGAGTCTTGGTAGCAGATTCTGGCACTGATACTGGACTTGCACATTCAGCAAATTCCTAATGTAATGCACTGATGCAAGCGCTCGTTGTGGATTCCGGTAAGAAAGGCACTCAGATTGTGTCAGATATTGATTAAAATACCATTTATTGGACATAACAGGAGAAGGAAAAAGGGGATAGCACAGGTAATCTTACATCCCTTCAAATGGTGGGAACCCCAAGTTCTACAACATTGGACAATACTCTAGTCAGGGTATGACATGTTGTGCAAATCCTTTCCATGCTAAGGTTTGCCAGCAGTGTAGTCTTCAGAGCTTTTATAGGATTTTCTTATTGGTAAACAACTCTATGATCATTTTTACCATCAAGCAAAGGAACATTTTATGTAAACATGCTGCTTAGCTTCAAGATAAGAAGATATGTGCATGTGGTATAAAGGCCAGGGGCAATGAGGGAGCTCCATACAGGCTTCCCTGCTACAATTAATCAGGTAAGTTCAACCGGCAGTCAACTAATATGTACAACACAGCACAGGCCTGCACCTATTCAAGTCAACTGTAATGGGGATCATTCACTACTTGATGTACAGTAGTCTTCTGGTTAGGACTACTATATACCTTAGCTTAGCTATTACCTTATCCTGTAATATTGTGATCACCACTGTCAAACAGTAGTCAAACACTGTCAAACAAAGTCAAACAATAACTTCATGCCAAGAATCAGTGTCACAGAGTGACCATTATAACTATTTGCAGTGGTGTGGGGCGCACTAAAGAGGTGGATAAAGGGAAGATTGGGGTTAAAGGCTGCAGTGACTCTGAGCAATAGCTGGGTATGTTGCATTCCTAAGATTCCTGGTCCTCCAAGACAAAGTTCACTTCCAGCTGGCTTGTCTTGACTTCCTCCCTGTGGAAAACAAACCCCAAGCAAGGGTTTGAGGAACTATTGTTTTTCTGGACTGGACATTTTGAAAGTGTTCACTTGTTCATTATTTGAGGCATAGTTCTAGCTTTTTGTGCATCCTGAGATGTTATCTAATTAAAGATTGTTCATGAGCTGGAAGAAGGGGAACATTGCATGACCAAATCCTACCAACCTTTGCAAACAAACTTCCTACTTCCTACATTTTAATGTAAGAAGGGAGTATATATTATTAAGAATTTAAATACAGAAGTGTTTAACAGTGCCACAGCATTGATCTGCACATCATATGAACTACCACAGAGAGCACCTATTGTGTAAGTGGCACAATTAAAGAAAGGAATGAGTGTAAATTATCCTCCCACATCAAGAAAGGAGTGCTGGGGTTAATAAGGTGGAAAAATGTATGAAATCTATCAAAATTAAAGGCATTCTATAATTAAAATCTTTCCTACTGCATTATTCACTATAAAAGAATTAATGGGGAAGAAATGTAGATTTCTCTACATCAAAAAAATATTTTCATTCATTTCTGTATCCATATAAAGTATATGACTTAGGAATTAGTTCATAATGTGTTACTTATCATAGCAGTCATGACATTACTGCCAGGGCCCTGAGGGCACCACCAGCCCTGACTATCCCTGCCCAACTGCCCCCTGGGGCTCCCCCTACCCCTGGTCCTACAGCCCAGGACCTGATTTCAGCCTTCCGGGGGCTCCCCTAACCCTGCCCACAGCCCAGTGTCTGAGAATGAAATACCTAGTGACTGGGTTGTACCCCAAATTCAGCTGCTCTGACTTACATCCCTTCTTTCTGCAGCACACGAACGACGTCAGTGCTCCTACAGTTGCACCTAAAAGAGAATTCTTGAGTACATCTATTTAGCTTAATGAAGTCTCTGACCGCTTTCGTATCTAGGTTTTCCTGAATTACGTTGTCATCAGCTATATCATAGCATTACCGTGCAGCTGACAGACCACTGTAATGATGTTCTGCAATGACTTTTACTTTAACATTTGCTCTTCCTTCTCAGCACTGCTACTTCTGCATTTCCTTCCCCCCATTTTTGTCATGGACAGTCATGCATAGATGGTCTGCACCAGATGAGGGAAGAGGAAAGGCAGCTGGAATGCTGGTGGCAAAACTCTTAGCTAAATTGTGTTAATAGTGTCATGGGGATTTCTGAAGCTATACTCAGTAAGTGGAAAGCATTTCCTCTCTAGAGTTCGTGCAGTTCAGCGGAACAGCATGAACTGACCGACTGCTTAGTCTGTATTGCTTGCATAACAGCTCAGCACCCAGTTCTACTTGCTTTTAGAAATTTTCATGTCGATTTGTGGGTGGGGATTCTCTAATTTGGATCTTGCAGTCTGCTACCACCGCAGAAGGAAAATATGCAGAAGCAGCTCTGACTTTGATTAACATCTGTTAAGACTATCTGATCTGGCAAGATTTGAGAATGTAGGGGATTCCTCCTCCCACATCTGCTGGGCCGCCTCTGTCAGTCTCTAGTTCCTTCTATTCCGATTCAATCCCTGGTCTCTGCAGTAGCAAGGCTGAGCATGTATTACTGATAGGCAGCTTACTCTATATGCAATATATACACATATATACCTGGCTGGCCACACAGTTAACACAGATGCACTTACAGAGCACTCATACAAACACAGGCAGCACCAGTGGCCTCATCCTGCTGCCCTCACTGGCTGAGCAGGATGGAGGTCCAGTAGTGAGTCTCACTAGTGCACCTCCATCCTGCTCAGCTGGAACATATGTGTGTGAAAAAAATGTACATGCATATGTATGTGTGTGTGTGTTTGTATATATGTACAATACAGATCCCTCCAGCAGCTAGGCTTAGGCATCCACTATGCCCAGTAGTTGCACCTGGATCCCAGTCTCTCCAGTGACTGGCACCTGGGGGAGATACGAACCCCACTCCATTTGCTGATACAGACTGTTTCACCCTGCCACACCCACACACATACAAACACATACACCCACACCAGTAGCTGGCTGGGACTCCCCTGATCCCTAACAGCAACCATGGACTTGCCCTTAGAAACACGTCTGGTGCCCGGGTCACCTCACCTACTCACCAGCTTGTCTGGCTCGATCTTCACTAGCGCTCTCACACTCACTTGCACACCCACTCTCACTCCAGGTGCTGCACCATGGGCACATGCGGCTCTGACCCACGGTCCCACTTCGGTGTCTGGTACTTGGTTTCACTCACTCAAGTCTCTCCGGTCGCTGCCACCATGGACACACAGGCCCTCTGGACCCATGGTCTGACTCCAGTTGCTGGCACTCAGACCCCCATAAACACATATGCATACAGAGTAAAGAGCCTCTCAGTGGAAAAATAACTGAAGGTTAATGAGGAGACAGGACAGGCTACACTGATCAGGTGCAGGGCATGGCCGGATTGTACCGACCAGCCCCTGCTTACACGTGACTGGAACCTTTTATTCCCTTATCCCTTCATTTTCCCACAATTGTTCCTCACCCAAATCTCCTAGATCCCTCCCTTTTCCCACCTTTGGTTCCTCCCTGATACATCCCATAACAAGTCTTGTGCGATCCCAAAATTCTGTTCCCCTGCATCCCATATTGTGTCCCACACCTGTACACAATAACTATCCCTCAGTCCAAAAAGGTGGTCCAGAGTGTTGCTCCCATCATCATGATGGGTTTCATACCTGAACAATGGATCTGATGGCCCTGGGAAAGCCCTGCGAGGAGCCTGGACAAGATGTCCCTTCTCAGGATTCTGTAATTTGGGTTTCTTTGCCTTTCATCATGCCTCTGTGCTCCTCTGTGCTTGAGGAGATGGGCCTTCGATGGTCTGGTGGCTCTCCTGTGACAGGTTATTAATTGAGTTACAGCTGCCACCGTTTCTCTTCTGCTCTCTCTGGTGTGCAGAGGAGCTTCTTATCACTTTACCTAATAATATCCTTCAACAGAGCTCTAACATTTGAATATGAAATCTTGTTTATTACTTCTGATTTCATGATATATACTGTTTATGCTATAGGCTTGTTTTAAATGTACAAGCCTCTGTGTTGTGCTTGTGGAGTACATCTGTAAAGAATGTCTCATGTACCATGTTTTCAAATCACTCTGTGTCAACTAAGAATCAGGGGGACATTCTGCATGAATACCATATGGAACAGTTTTAATTGAGGGACTAATTGACAATGGATCATTAAATAAATCTTTATTTTTTTAAGACTATTTTAGAGTATTAACCAGGAAGCACACTTAGGAAAAATATGTTCTGGAGGACAAATCCTATCTTCATCTCATTTTATCATTTGAGTTTTATATATTGCAGAACAAAACTCAAAGAATACAAACACTTATGAATACCCATACTTTTTTTCCAACACAATGGAAAGGACTACAGGGTCTATCTTTGCTTTTGTGGAGGTTTCATTCTGAGTGCAGAATCACTGAATCATTGTAGAGTAATGCATTTTTCTATATGGTCAATAGAGAAAGACTGATAACTTGACTAGGCTTTCTGAATTGCTCCCTGGAGGTACCTAATTTTCCTTACTGAGTGTATAGGCAGCATTACTACCTACTAAGAGAACTTTGACTTGGCCAAGTAGGATAGACTCTGCTGCCTAGGAATTGTAATACATCAGTTAGACACCCAAAATAGAGCATCTGACTCCAGTTCAAAATAAATAACAGCACTCAGCCTGAGCTTACTGAGCCAGGAAAAAAAAAATAAAATCCATTACATTACTTAGTATTTTACAGTTAATTTCTACCATCATCAAACTGCAGAAATTTTCCAAAGTTGTCTGGTGAAGAAACAGTGTTGCTTTGGAAGCTGCATAAATTTCAAATGTAGTCTTTAATGTATTTAAAAAAAAAAATTTCCAGTTCCTTCATCAAAGATTTCTATTGATTTGAATAGGAGCTGAGGGGAAAAAAAAAGTTAATAGAATCAGAATTTATGGGAAGTTCTTCCAAAAACAAAGAAAACAAAAAAATTCTACAGTCTTGTGCCTGTACTGAGTGAAATATTCCTCAGGTTAATGACATTTCTTTCAAGCATTATATAAGGGGAAGTGAATGTTACTTTATGTCACAAATGTGCAAACTTCCCAAACTGTATCTCCATTGTTGCTAGCTTGACTATAAATACTAAATAAATTATAGTGACTTCTGAAAATATAAAGAAAAATTCCCACAAGTGTCTTAGTATCACTTGGGAAAAATATCAAGGAAAAACTGAATATATATAATATAATATAAAAGATATATATAATATCACTCCATTATCTTCTCCACTGTTCCAGAGACTTAATAGATTTTTGGAATCCACTCCAGAGAAACCTTCATTTAATCATCCACATTAGCTAGAGTAATTACAATTTTTAGTACCTGACACTCCCAGGCCTCCAAATAGAATTACCTTGAAGTGTTATTTGTACTGGGATCTTAGTATTCAGAAGATGCTGTGTAATTTCTGACAAACTCCTGAGATTCGATAGATGTAATGTCTTTTATCTGACTTCCATTTTCTTTCAATAAAGAAACTGAAGGAGTATTTTCTTTGAAATGTATAAATCTATCAAAATGGATAACATCCGAGCGACAGAGCACTTGCACTAATAAAAATCAGAGGCTGTGTGATCAAAAATCTGCCAGACATTAATCTGTCATGTACATTACTTGTTGCAGAAACATATCTTAGGGTTAATAATTATTTCTGTCTGTAAGCCTGGGACATTACATTGCAATGTTCTTTAAGACTCTAACTCTGAGGTAACACAAATACCTTCAATATTAATGCTTATAGGAGATGGATAGGTATCTATGTTTGAAATGCTGGCACCGAAACCATAATTTAATCATGACCTTTTTCACTAATGAAATCCTTACTGTTCAGTTATTTCTAGACTGGAATATTGCGATATTTAAACTGATGAGTCTTCCATGCTGTGGATATTTCCAGATGGAGTGCTGTAACAAAAACTTTAAGAGTTGCTGTGTCTTAGAGGAATATCTGGAGAGTCAGGTCGTTCACCGCACTTAAATGGTTAATGTGAGACTGCAGGTAGGGCAGCAAAGGCAGTCGTCTCTCCTCAAAATCTCTGCTGCATTAGCTGGGATAAATTGCATTGCTCACTTTGCAGACTTCCTGTAGAGTGACTGAGATTCCCACTATTAACATTCGCTTTCCCTTATGCATTCTCTCCATTTTACAGCTCAGTCCACATTTTATGAGGTAATTAAACATCCCTCCTCAACTATCTTGGAGGTATCTAAAGGTTAGCCACAATATATCATTTAATGGCTCATCACAGGATTGCAAATTGCTTATGTGATATTGTAGGTGTTATAAGATCCTCTTTTCAGATGCTCAGAAGAGACTTAGGTGACATAATTTCTTTTCTTTTGTGGTTAACTTCCAAACTATTCTGCTTTTCCATGATAAGTTACATGGGGATTGCAATAGGGGATGACAATCTGATCCTCTGTCAAGAAGGAATGCAGATTTTCAAACCAGAGATTAGGCTTGGATTTTGACCATCCTTCTTGAGTAATGAAGTGAGTCAGGGCATTGATGAGAATGACATTGGTAATTTGCCAATACCAGTCTGATATATGTTTACATAAATTTGTATGTGCTTTAAAGTGGAGATATAGGAGCAATTGCTTTCAATTTTTGCAGTGTTTTCAGAATTAACTTTTCATTGTCCAGCTTACCTGGAGAAGATGTGTCATGGGTGAGTAGAAAACAAACATCAAATAAATTATGGAAATGGCATGTGTTTGTAGGACACGGAAGTGTTGTTTATTTACTTATCTAGCTAGTTTTATAGATGTCTGGCATCACTTATTCTGAATGTTGCATGACCACAGCTTCAGTATGTTATATTTTTAACGTTCAACATTTCTGAAAATCAACATCGAAGCACCATGAAGAGATAGAACTTCTTAATGTAAATCTGGACAGCTGTAATTCAAAGAAATATTAATATACATTCAATAAATTTGCAAAATGAAATTATTCTCTTTTTTTTGACAGCTCCAAAATGTTATGAGATGTTGCAGTGAAATTTATATCTTAGAGGAAGACCAGCAATTTGTTCTCTCTGTTTATAGTCCTGTGAGCATTTACCTTGGACTCTACAAAAACTGAATACATGAAGTAGATGTCAGATACATCTGAAACGATGAAGTTTAAGGTTCCAGTTTGAACTTCATGCACATTTGAATTAATGATATATTGGATTTGAATGTCTGCTTTATGTTGGTTTCGGCTATAACACAACATCCATGAGCAAATTTTAAGTATAAATTTTAAGCAGCTTACCATCTCAGAATTTCTCTTTTAAGGTTCATATGATTTCTTTAAGTGAACTCACTAGCTAAAATTTAAGACTCTGTAGGGACATTGTTCTGTATATCTAAGAGTAGTATAGTTGCCCACTCTTTTGAACATCACTTTTCTTTGGGAAAGTTCTAAAATGGAGGGGAAAAAAAGAAGTGTATATCTGAAACAGGAAAGGAAAATTTCCATAGCTGTGTTCTTATGCTGTGATACAGTATAATCAAACATATTTTCTGCTTGATAAGCATCACACTCCATCTTCTGTTTGCATGCTTTCATTTGCCTCCCACATATAAACTATTTCTGACAATTAGATGTTCTCATTGGTGAAAGTTTTTGTGGTTTCCGAAGTAATTTCATTTTTTGTCATAATTTTCATTTTAAAGAACAGGACCTTCTGGAACTTTTTGAGTACACTGTATGAGCAATAGAAGGAATTTCCCATTTTCTAGGTCCATAGCTATTGAATTATTGTGGTTCTTTTCATAGGGACTATCTCATTAACTCTTTGTGTATAATTGTCACAGTTACTGCCTTATGTAACAGGAACAAAGCTTTTCACACTGTAGGAATTTAATAGCCTCCAGTTTATATTAACCTTCAAGTACTTTTCCGTGAGTTTGTTTTGTTTATTGGCCAAAAAGGAAATAAAGAAAAAAAGAAGAAAAAAAAAAAGAAAAGAAAAAGAAAGGAAAGCAAAAAATCTGTCTTTAACAAAACACTGAAACATACTGACCTTGTTTTTTATAGGGAAAGGTAACAATCATTTCCATTTGAGGAAATTTATCACTGACTGCAATTAAATGAAATAAGCATATTTAGAAATCATAAGATCATACTTAAAATAAATTATACAGCATATAGAAATTCATTAATTCAATTCATTTAAATTATGTTCAATGGCTTTGATAGAAAACATAGGAAGTGTGTTACATCTTTAGGTGTATCTGTTTTTAACATAAAATCTACACATAAATGAAGACTACGTATATAGTGGAAATTAACATATTATTCTAAAGAAAAATAAGTTTCGTTTAGTTAAAGTAAATGACAGCATTTTGCAAAAAAATTAGACTCAAAATTAGTGATCACTCACCTAGGAGAAAGAGACTGAAAATGAATGGAACTGTTTCACCAAGATTACATATATTCAATGTAGCATAAAGACTGTAAAATGCTTAATTTGAAATTTTCTTTAATAACTGCCATGTTTGTTTTGGAAAAGAAACATAATTTAGTTCAATCTATTTTTGGCACATTTTTATTTTAGATGCTGACTAATAATATCAAGCGTTCATTCTATTATATTTCTCTAACCTTTCACAGAGAGAGAATGTCAGGTTATGAAATTCCCAAAGCAGATCTTTATTAGTACTCCATTATTAAATAAAGGCCTTTTTAAAAATTTAATCTGTTTTCTCTTAATTTAACTAGATGAGGGAATATTCTCTTGCTAGATTTCCCCAAAAATATTCCTTTAAATTTCTGTCATATCAAGCTGTCATTCCATTTAAACTGTGAAGCAGCTTAAGTAATTTGAAAGTCATTTGGCAAAGACTGGAAAAATCCAAGGAATGGTCTCCAATTTTCACTCTGATATTGATGTCATCAGGCCGAGTCCATTGATTTCAATGGGTTATTCAGAATTCATTCCCATGTAATTCAAATTCATAGTTGAATTTTTATCATTATTTTCTCAATATAGGATTATTAATTCAATTTGTATGGTTTATCCATTTGCAAGTACTGGATTTTGATATATTTCCTGGCATTGAGCAAGACTTCAGCCTACAAATAATCTTTCTGATGTTAATTCCACCATTTAAACAGTTAATAACACATAAGCTTACTAAAATGATCAGCCACTCCAAAATTAAACTGTAACTGATGAGAGAAAAATGCAATTTCCCAGGGGAAGGAGAGTGTGGGATGGCACTCATTTTCATGGACAGGTTGAGACAAACTAATGCCTCCTATTAACCATGAGAGCTAATGACACTTAAAGTCTTTAATTTGTTTAGGCCTATCTCATCCTCAGAATTTAAGCAAAGGGTGCTTAAAATCTGAGCTCAGCTATTTCAGGCTTTCACTGTGACAAAAAACTGAGTACTCCCGGAGGCCAGCCTGGTCTTTCTAAGGCCTGAACTGCCCTCTGGAAGTACCTGCCTTCCTCTATGAAGAGTCCATGGGTACCCACCTCAGTGAAGTCCATGGTAGCCGCTCCTCTGCTTAAAGTGTTACAGCTCAATTGTTCAGATTAGGCAGCATTAATCTGGGTCCTACTCATTTTCTTGCAAAATTAGATCTAATTTATTGGGAAGAGATTAGTAGAGATTAGTAGATTATTACAAATGATCCTATTCTCTTCTATAACTAGTAGAAATATGCTATTTCCTAGCATATTACATGAGCAATACAAAAATCTGGATGCAAATCACTGTACAGTTTTAAAATGCAACAACTGGGATAATTTCAGTAATTTAGCTCTATGATGTCCATCTATTTTACTTAATTATATTCAGATTCACATCTCATGACTAGCAGTTTTTCATGTGCCTATCATGTTCACGTATCAGTTTAAACACGTGTTAATTATACGCCAGAAAAAAAAGTAGAAAGGACAAGACAGGAGAAGGGCTGGGGTTTTCTGAATGGAGAAATGTGTAAAATTGTAAAATGTTTAAAACTGAAAGATAAAACTCCATTTTAAAATTTGTTTGGGATTTTGAAAGCACTACTATGCTTTCTGATCTTTTTCGTTTAAAGGAAGGACATAATACGTCCTCATGTATCCAATGTTCAGACATTCCTGATGTATATTATTGGTCTATATGAATAAGAAAACAGAACATAAGTAAAAAACGGGCAAAAACAAATCAAAATTAAAGTAAATAATTTCTACTTCAGTGTAAGAAATATGTTCTTGGAAGCCACTCAACCTTGCAAACAGACTGTGTTAATGTGTTCAGAATTAGCAAAGAACAAATGTACAGGTCATGTCAAACTACATTAAATTGTTTGTTATGAGCTAAATGAATGACAATAAAAGCTTTAGAACATTTAACGCTTGAGCAGCTTTTCATCTAATTTCTTTCTTACTTTTCTGTTTGGCAGAATGACAACCTAGCTCATACCTTCTTCCTCATCACCTTTGCCTTGTGATGTGAGAGCGAGCTATTTAATAAAGGTCAAACAGACTAGGAACTATGGACATGAGGTCAGAGTGTAGATTTATTTGACAAATTCACAAAATAATTCTACAGCAATCTTTTCATTGGCAAAGCTGAGATGCAAAAAAAAAAAAAAGAAAAAAATATTTATTTATCAACCCTTAAAAATCTCGTAACTTGTGACTTTCTTCAATAATTAGCATTGGTTTTAGAAGACCCCATACTGGTAGCAGTTTATTTAAATGAGTGCAAAGTGGGTTGGGCAGGCTGCACCTCTGGGTCTTCATTTCAGAAAAGTACTTTAATTGTATCTGTCACACAACCTCCTAAACACATGTTGATGCTTCATATAAAATGTTGAAACAGTGTTTTTTAATTATCTTTTTTACATTACTCTTTGCAGTTTCAGGCTTATGGGATTGTACTCTTTTTGTGTGGGAGTCTGTGTGTGTGTGTCACAGCTAGGTACTGCCCATGGAAGGTCTCCATTAAGACCACTTAAGTTGATGGTGAATATAGGCACAAGCAGAGTTACCTAGGGCCAATGTTCTGCACCACGGCACTGCTAATTTCTTCTCTGCCAGGGCCTGTCTTGTTACTGCTGTGGGAGCGGCAGAAATGTCATTCTCCGTTGCTGCTTCTGCCATTCCTTTGAAGATAGCCTCAGAAGTTCAGATGGGTCTTCATGACTCTGTCATCCGTTTTCCAGCCAAGATGCTTTGCCAGACTTTGCTTTTGTTTTGTATGAAATGCACAGCCTCTCCTATGGGAAGGCAAATTTCAGTTTTGGCTGTGCCGCTGAGAAGCCTTGAGCTGGATCTGCATGGTTCCTGTTTCTTCTAAGATGCTTGACTCTGCAGTTTCACAACTGACTTTATCCATGTTGGAGGCTCACTGATTGCCTCTGTGAAAGCAAATATCACAGGCAGTTTGCAGTTACCACACCAAAAAACTTCCACCTGCCAGATACTCCCAGCCTTCTTGCTATCAATAGTGCTGTTAAATTCAACAACTGAGTAAGGAATACACTTAGTAAAACATTGGCAGTAAAGCACTGTGCTAAGCTAAATGTTCGTTACACTCCCTGATTCCCTGCTGTGCTGGTTTTGGCTGGGATAGCGTTAATTTTGTTTGTAGTAGCTAGTATGGGGCTATGTTTTGGATTTGTGCTGAAAACAGTGTTGATAATATAGAGATGTTGTCATTATGGCCGGGAAGTGCTTACACAGAGTCAAGGCCTTTTCAGCTTCTCCTGCTCTACCGACTGAGAAGGCTGGAGATACACAAGAAGCTGGGAGGGGGCACAGCCAGGACAGCTGACGCAAACTGGCCAAAGGGATATTCCATACCATATGACGTCATGCTCAGTATATAAACTAGGGGAAAGCTGGCCGGGGGGCTGATGCTCGGGGACAGGCTGGGCATCAGTCAGTTGGTGGTGAGCAATTGTTTTCATTTGCATCACTTGCCTTTCTTGGGTTTTATTTCCCTCTCTTTTTGTTATTTTCCTTTTCATTACATATTATTAATATTATATTATTTTATTTCAATTATTAAACTGTTCTTATCTCAACCCATAAGTGTTCTCATTTTTTCTCTTACAATTCTCTCCCCCATCCCACTGGGACAAGAGTGAGAGAGCGGCTTTGCGGTGTTTAGCTGCCTGCTGGGTTAAACCATGACACCTGCAAACATTACATATTTTCTTAAAAGATATTTGCTATTCTTATTCACTACCATGTACAAGACAATGTTTATTTCATAATAATAATCAGCTGTGCTGTGCACTCTGAATGAGTTTAAGACCTTATTAAAACAGCCAGCATATGATTTACCCTGAGTTTTATATTTGTCTGTCATTTTAAGAGAAATTTCTGTAAGTACTACTCCGCCTCCCAGTGACTGATATTTTGACGATTGTTGATATGCAAGATTTTCCATCATTTAGGAACATTCATGCAGAAATAGATTCCTGGGTATTTGCAAACCTTATATTTAAACAATGTCTTGCACTAATTTAAGTTCATTGATGAAAGCTGGACTTATGTCCATGATTACCCCAACAGTATACTGTGATTTGTTAAATGCTTCACTAAATCGAGGTAGGTCGATGAACCCCTCACTGGGTACTCTCCAAATTTCCTGTAGACACCTCAACCAACAATTTTGAATGTTGCTGTAATCAAGACCTTTCCAATCAGGTGAACCTTTTAAGGGCTGTCTACTCAACAAGTTTTAACTTCTATTGCTCCTTTGTCTACCTTAATGTTATGTTAATTAGATCATCACAGTCCATTCTGAAATAGTAGAGTTCCTTCCAGGAGAGGTCCCTGTACAAGTACTATGCAAATGATATCATAACTCATTTGATAAGGCACAGTACTTCAGCTTTGTCTTTAAGGAAGTATTGAACATTTCTAATTGTTATAACATGATGAGGATGCTAAGCACTATTCTGTTATAATACTGGAGTTCATGCAATTTATAAAGGAACTTAAGATCTGCATGACAAGATTTGCCTGCTTTTTATTTAGACAGTTAAATAATAAGTTTTTAGGCACCTCAGACTGCTTTAGCAGTTTGATCTTAATTTTTACCATTGTTCTTTCACAAATTTTATGAAACAAAAGCATCTTTTCCCTCATGAGAAAATTTTGCAGACAGCAGTAACATAGCAGCAGCAGTCAGTCAGTATGTGCACAGCAAAAGCAGTGAAAGAAGATTTCATAAACTGCATCTGTTATATCATTTATCCAGTAATTTTCTACCAGACATCTTCCAGCCTGTTCTGTTCTGGGAGGACAGATGTGCAGGGTTCTTTTCTGATTCCAATAAAAAAAGCACAACAGCAAATATGCTAATAAAATTGTTTTAATAACAAGCTAGAAATAGGAAAAAAAAAGGAGATAGTAAGTAAATCTTCCATCCCTTCAGATGATGGGAACCCCACTTTCGTGCAGCATTGGATGGAACTCAGGTGGACAGCCACAGCATGCTGTGCAGAAACCATCCATGGGGAGGTTCATCTCCCCTATGCAGGGGCTCCTCATATTTAGTGTAACAAACAAAACTATACTTTTTTTTTTGACAGGTAGGAATGTTAGCTCTTTCTTAATGCCCACCAGAGCAAACCCAGCCTCACATATCCAGAAACTATATCTAGGAACAGCGTGGGTATTGCAGCACAATCTTTTACATTGTTGCATATATAGAGTTATATTGTGGTCACTTATACTAACATACGGGTTTCTCAAGCCCTAAATACAAGAGCCAGGATGGCTGACATGGCTTGCTCTACACCTCTAACTCCTCAACCCTCATATTTTCTACAAGGCTCCCAATATATAGCATCACTAAACATAGACTCTTTTCCAAGCATGAATTACATGTCCTTATTTAAAAGTAAGGTTGAGATGGTGTTTCATATAGAGTCTTTAGAACTTTTGTTAAAAGCCTAGAATTGCACACTACGGGGATATACTGACTTCTTTGGAAATGTTCCCAGTATTATTCATTTCCGCTTCTTCCTGATGGTCTGATAAAAGTACCACATGGCAGGGAATGGAGAGGAATTTTTGCACTAGAGTTCACAATAAAAGATGTCTGTTCTCAACCAGTGGAGCAGTTCATTACGGCAGCTTATTTGTTTTATAACACGGGAGTTTTATTCTGGAAAGTTGTAATGTTGATGTGCAGGATCATTCTTAGCTTATCCTGATTGTTGAATGATGTTATATGGTGGTTAAGGCTTGGAGTTCATGAAATAAGGTGTCGTCACTGGTAATTGATGATAGCTATGTCAAATGAAAAACAAAACAAGCTGCTTATATTTGTTGTAATCTTCATAAAAATCTGCAAAGTCATAGAAGAGGTTTTCTTGGTTCTGACAGATTGTGACCTTTCCCATTAATTGTGAGCGTACAGGCACAGTTGGATTTTTATTGGCAGGCAAAAGCCTGAAAAACTTTCTGGCTTGGCAGAAGAGAAGTAAGATAAATAGTGTCGACATCATCTGCTCCTGCTCTGCCTACACATGAAATCCTTGACAATGGTAAATCCTTTTCCAGAAGGATTTTCTTTAAGTATCTGCATAGCATTGTATATCCCTGTCCTAAAGGAAAACATTGTAAAAAGCTTTAAAAAGGTTCACAGATGACAGAGGATAGTAGAAAACTGCAGAGACTGGTGATAAAAGAAAATTAACCAACTAGAAGACAGGGACTGCACACATCACTTATAACACATGATTAGCTGGCTTCTGGGGCTGTACAGACAGTTTTGTCAGGGATATACCCTTGAAATTCGAGGAATTGCTCATGATGCATATTGACACATCACCAAGAATATTATGCTTCAAAATAATGAGATCAACAATTCCTAAATTGTAGAATATGCTCTTTTGAGAAATGAGAAGTTTGCATCCCAGCCAAGTAGTTAAAGAATTGTTTAAGAAGCTGGTATAGAGCAGACATTCAAAACTGACAAAGGATTATGGGGATTAATAACAGAGGGATCTGGAATATGTATTTTAAACAATACATCTATCATATATGTTGTTTATGGGTGATGAACGGTCTCTAGGAAGTGATAACAGTGACATAAGGAATATAAGCTCAATGACCACACTGAGAATATGAGAATTTTACAATGTTTTTTTCTTTTGAAATATGATGCATAAAATGTTGTATCAATGTGGCAAATCACATCACGAAACTGAGCTCTAAACAATTTACTTGTATCTTAGTGATCCTCAGTCTAAGTGCTGATGTTTTCATCTACATTGAAAGAGGGGTTGAGAAAGAAATTCCTGGAAAATAAAGAAGTCCAAAGAACAAAAAGGAAGACATTACAGTCATAGAGCTTTTTTAGAAGAGTGAGGAAAAAGCAATAGAAATAGGAAGTTCAGAGAAGGATTAGAGAGACCTTCACAGCAACAGAAAACCTCAGGTACTGCAGCACTGAATTTCTGGAAAGCACCAGGAAAATTGCAAGTTATTAATTATTATGTTTCTATTTCCAGCTCCTTTTCCAAACACACAATGAAGTATTTAACGGTTTGCTAGAAGGAAACATTTTTTTGGAGACAGGGAGAGAGAAGAAGTCATTTCAGATTTACTTAATGTTTACCATGAGACACTGAGGTGAAATATGACCTAGGGAACCTTTATATCCACAAAGATAACAAATCCAGATAGATTTGGATATTTGGATATTTGGTTACAGATCAATTTCTGTGCCTCAACATGTTTGAACCTCCGGAGTTTAACTACTTTGGAAGCTAGGAAAAAGGTGACGCTTATTTGAAGCAAAAGGGGACTTAGTCCACAGAGTCTAGTGAATTTAGTTTATTAAAATACTAGTAGATCCATCAGTAATGTTTAGAAAACACTGATGCAGAGAATCGTGCAGTCAATCACTTGAAGGAGAAAAAGGTGAATGGGAACAACTAACATAGATTTATCATGGGTAAATCCTCCTTGACAACCTGATTGACTTCTAGCATGAAATGACTGGATCTGAGGGAAAGAGGAATGCAGTGAATATTGTCAAATTTGTCTTTAGCAAGGCTTTCAACATGACCTCCAACAACATCTTTTTATGGGATGTTATAATCTAGATGGCTGGACTACTAGATCAGTGGAAAGCTGGCTGGATTATCTATCTAACCACTGCTGGCTGGGTGGTGGTTAAATGTGTATACTCTACCTGGAGGCCAGTTTCAAGTACCTCAGGAGCCTATCCTGGGATCTCCCTTGCTTCATATCTTTACCAGTGGCCTGGAAGAGGACAGGGAATGGACCTTCATCAAGTCTGGGAGGGGGGACTAGTCAATACACTTGAGGCCAGGGCCGCTATTCATTGTGATCCTGACAGGCTGGAGAGATGTGGCAAAAGGAATTTCATGACAATCAAGGAGAGTTGCAAAGTCCTGCACATGGCAAAGACTAGCGCCCTGCAGTGGTGCAGGCTGGGGTTGGAGGGGCAGGGGAGCAGCTCTGTGGGAAAGGCCTAGGGGGTGGCAGGCAGCAAGATGAATGTAAGCCCATAGTGTGCTTTGGCAGTGATGAAGGTGAACAGTATCATGGATACCCTGGGTTTAGCAACAGGAGCACAGCCAGTACATGGACGAAAATGACTATTCCTTTTTTCTCAGCACTCATTAGACCACATTTGAAGTATCATAGCCAGCTTTGGGCTCTCCAGACTCAGCTTATTCGGACACAAATGCAACCTTCAATGTCGTTGGATGAATCTACCAGTGTTTTGTACTCAGTAGGATCTCAATGGCACTGTGAGTCTAGGTAGCTGAGGTGAGCCTTTGATTTTCACTGGCTATAATAACAGTTTAGACACTTAGCTGTCACATAGACACTATGCTAAAATGTCTTAATCTGGAGCTGAGTCCCATTCTAAATTCCTTCTGAATAGATGGCATCAGACTGGGAGTTTTAAAGGCTGAAGAACCTAAAGGGGAAGACAGACAAAACCCATGTTCACATTGTGGAAGCAGTCACACATGGGGTGGGGGTGTATGTCTGTGTCCTGGTTTCGGCTGGAGTTAATTTTCTTCCTAGCAGCTGGTATAGTGCTGTGTTTTGGATTTAGTATGAGAATAACGTTGATAACACACTGATGTTTTAGTTGTTGCTAAGTAGTGCTTACACTAAGTCAAGGACTTTTCAGCTTCTCATACCCTGCCAGTGAGAAGCTGGGAGGGGGCACAGCCAGGACAGCTGATCCAAACTGGCCAAAGTGATATTCCATACCGTATGACGTCATGCTCAGTATATAAACTGGGGGAGTTGGCCGGGGGGCAGTGACTGCTGCTCAGAAACTGGCCGGGCATTGGTCGGCGAGTGGTGAGCAATTGCATTGTGCATCACATATTTTGTATATTCTTTTATCATTACTATTATTATTATTATTATTTTTTCCTTCCTTTTCTGTTCTATTAAACTGTCTTTATCTCAATCCACAAATATTACTTTTTTTTTTAAAATTATCTGGGGGGGGGGGAGTGAGAGAGTGGCTGTGTGGTGCCTGTCGTGTTAAACCACAACAGCATGTGTGAAAACTCATCATGGGAAGCCTACACAAAGAGCTGAGAACACTTAAATATCAGCCCACTTGGTCTTGTCATATTGAGGAGTAAAAGTTAAATGAGTTTGTCAATCTGAACCATGCCACTGACAGAAGGATTGAAATTTAATCTGAATTTGTTTAATAAGTTTGTGAATGTGTAGAAGAGAAGGTGGTTAGCAGTATGCAACTGATACTAAACTGCAATAAAGTGTAAAGATCAATGTTGTTTGAGAAAGATAGCCTGGAGAGGTAAAACAAATGAGTAAATTAATATTAAGGTTCATTGGGTAAAATAGATGTGATTTTTCTTCTGAGAAAATATTCAAAAATACATTAATGCAATTACTTCTGTGTAGGAGTAATTATAAATGACTCCTAACGGGCACACTGACACGGGGTTAAAATGGACATATAACAGTTAAAAGCATCCTTTCCAATGATGATAAATATATGCAAAAGCACATAGTCATAGAGAGATAATAGATAGGGAGATAATAGATAGGAAGGTAATTATGATTCATATGAACATGGAATATCACTGTAATTGCATATTACATGTTGCTGAAAGATAATTAGTCCAGTGAGAAATTTTAATATGGATTAGATGTGCTGGAAAAATTGCCTCAAAAGTAGAGAACGAAGACTGGATGCTCTTTGCTGAAATCCCATTAATCTTTTGAGAATCAGTGGATACGGACATCTACCTTTCAAAAGCTCCTCTAAGAAACTCAGCCTAAATATGTCTTGGGTGTTTAAGCAAAGGCAAAAGAGGAACATAGTTATAATCTGACACATGGGACAGAGAAAAAATTATTAACATCCACAAGTATAAAGAACTGTTAGAGGATAATGTTAAGGAAAGAAATGTTTAATCTGAAAAACAAATCCTATTTCCAGATAGTGCTTGTTGGTATGTGGAAGAGAAGGAATACTTTTAATCCTGCACCCTATTAAACATTGAAAATACAATTCCAGTAAAAAACAAACAAACAAAAACAACAAAAAAAACCCCAAACCTGCTGTAGCAATGAAATGTCTTAAATACTGTAATAGCTCTTTCCTACATCTAATCTTACATTCCTATGACTCAATACTACTTTAGAAATAACATTTTAGTTGTATTCATATCGTAGTTACTCAGTGAATGTGGACTCACTCAGGAAAAGTGAATGAAAAGCTTTCTAACTCTATAAATATGATAGTATCTGATCACATCTACAATTACAATATTACTAATTGAAAGGTGTCCATAAACCAATATTTTTCATCCAAAAGTTAAAAAATGTATTTTATTACTGATACTCTTATGGTCTGTGTTTCTGCTTTTTTTTTGAGGTTAAAACCTACATTTTTCATCATATATTCTGGCCATTTGCATGATTAAGGCCATGGAATAAGCTTTCTGTCCCAGCTTCTAAGCATTGCTGAATTTTTAAACACCACAGTCTCATGAACAGCCATCTAGTTAGGAATATGTAAAGGACTGGGTTTTTAAAGCATCACAGTAGTCAAGTTTGCCATCTAGGAGTAGGAAAATTCAGACTCTTTAGGTCAATTTATAGTCAATTGCTTCACTCTTCCCCTCTCCTTTTGAAGAACTGTGAGCCTTAAGAAATACAAGAGATAGCTGTCTGTGTTTGTACTTTTCTACGTACATAGTGTACTTAGAAATATGGTGTGGGTATTCTTTCTTTTTCTGTAGGAATAGCTTCCAAGGGAAGTTTTTTATTGACATAGTATTGCATTGTATTGTATTGACAATATATTGATATTACTCACTTTGTAGAAACCTTAAAATGAAAGCAGTTTTCTTTGTTTTTATTTTCCTTTGAAATAAATCTCATTTACCAACTGCATTAGATGGAAGCATCTCTGGTGAGACAAAGCTGTTACAAATAAACCCAGCCAGACAACTAAGTCATGTTTTTAGTTACTTTCTATCATTAACAGAGGGTATAAGACATTACAGGTAGGTCAAGTCATTTGTTGCTCAGCTGTACCACTGCTAAGAGCAACATAGAAACCCAATTTTCAGACACGTGGAGGCGTTTGGGAAGGGTCCACACCGTACGTTCCATGGCTCAAACATCCAATTTTACAAGGGATGTCAAGCAGAAGACTCTGTGTCTCAGAAATGTGAGCAGTTCCTCCTAGAGCACGTTGATTCATAGAGTCAAAGGGCAAAAGAGAACCACAGTTTCCATCCAATCTGATCATCTGTGTGCTATAGTATATTAGGCATGCCTTAGTTCTTCCTAGAAATAGAGCAGTTCTTAAAAATGTGTAAAGTCCAAACTTTGTAAAAAGATACAACAACACAATGATCAAAATTTGCTCTAGCTTTGAATAAGGTGAATAAGAATCCATCAATCAGAAGTTATTTCTCTTCTCTTAAATTTTCCAGATAAAGTAAACACTGTGAACATTTATGTCCATGTCAAATCAGCAGAAAAGACAAAGAATTAAATACCTTATCAGCTTGAAAAACACTGTATGTTAATGGCATTCCTAGAGAAAAAGTCAGGTTTGTTTTGTTTTATGTTTTTCCCAAGGAAATAATGTTTCCATGCTCTGGAAAGGAGAGTTTTGTAACACAGGAGAGAAAGCTTTGGTGCTGCTGTCAACTCTGATGAAGGAGAATAAGGGATTTCACCTTCAAAGCCAAAAGGGAGATGAATAGGTAGTGATAGCAAGGATAAATGAGAAGCCAACGCAGTCATACAAACTCTCATCCTCAGAGGCCTGACAGAAGTTATTAGGATTCACCCCACAGTTCTCATTTTCACACTAGCAGGGTGAGTGAGCACTGAAGGCTCGTGTAACAAGCTATCAATGCAGCCTCCAGGCAGGGGTTTCACCAGCAGCATATTGTGTGTTATGGATTACCATTGTGATGGCTTTGATTTGAATTCTAATAAAATGTATCATGGAAAATAACTCGAGGGTGGGGGTGTGTGTGCATCTGCTCCCTATGTTAGTCCCATATATTCATAGAATCATAGAATGGTTTGTGTTGGAAGGGACCTTAAAGCTCATCTAGTTCTAACCCCCCTGTCATGGGCAGGGACACCTTCCACTGGACCAGGTTGCTCAAAGGCCCACCCAACCTGGCCTTGAACACCTCCAGGGGTGGAGCATCCACAACTTTTCTGGGCAACCTGTTCCAGTGCCCTCACCACCCTCACAGTAAAGAATTTCTTCCTTGTAGCTAATCTAAATCTACCCTCTTTCAGTTTAAAGCCATTACCCCTTGTCCTATCACTACACGCCCTTGTAAAAAGTCCCTCTCCAGCTTTCTTGTAAGCCTCCTTCAAGTACTAGAAGGCTGCTAAAAGGTCTTCCTGGAGCCTTCTCTTCTCCAGGCTGAACAACGCCAACTCTCTCAACCTATCTTCATAGGAGAGGTGCTCCAGCCCTCTGATCACCTTTGTAGCCCTCTTCTGGACTCACTCGAACAAGTCCATGTCCTTCTTATGCTGGGGGCCCCAGAGCTGAATGTAGCACTCTGCGTGGGGTCTCATGAGAGCAGAGTGGAGGGGAAGAATCACCTCCCTTGTCCTGCTGGTCACGCTTCTTTTGATGCAGCCCAGGATAAGGTTGGCTTTCTGGGCTGCAAGCGCACGTTGCTGGGTCACGTTGAGCTTCTCATCAACCAAGACCCCCAAGTCCTTCTCCTCAGGGCTCCTCTCTCAATCCATTCTCTGCCCAGCCTATATTTGTGCTTGGGATTGCCCTGACCCATGCGCAGGGCCTTGCACGTAGCCTTGTTGAACTTCATGACATTTGCACAGGCCCACCTCTCTAGGTTGTCAAGGTCCCTCTGGATGGCATCCCTTCCCTCCGGTGTGTCAACCACACCACACAGCTTGGTGTCATCGGCAAACTTGCTGAGGGTGCACTCAACCCCATGTCCGTGTTGCCAGCAAAGATGTTAAACAGTGCCAGTCCCAATACTGACCCCTGAGGAACACCACTCATCACCGGTCTCCACTTGGACATTGAGTAGTTGACCACAACCCTTTGCGTGCGACCATCCAGCCAATTCCTTATCCACTGAGTGGCCCATCTGTCAAATCCATGTCTCTCCAATTTAGAGACAAGGTTGTCATGTGAGACAGTGCCAGATGCTTTGCACAAGTCCAGGTAGATGACGTCAGTTGCTCTTCCCTTATCCACCAATGCTGTAACCCTGTCATAGAAGGCCACCAAATTTGTCAGGCACAATTTGCCTTTAGTAAAGGCATGCTGGGTGTCACCAGTCACCTCCTTATTTTCCATGTGTCTCAGCATAGTTTCCAGGAGGATCTGCTCCATGATCTTGCCGGGCACAGAGGTGAGACTGACTGGCCTGTAGTTCCCTGGGTCTTCTTTTTTTCCCTTTTTAAAAAGGGGGTTATGTTTCCCCTTTTCCAGCCAGTGGGAACTTCACCGGTGTGCCATGACTTCTCAAATATGATGGATAGTGGCTTAGCAACTTCATCCCCCAGTTCCCTGAGGACCCATGGATGCATCTCCTCAGGTCCCATGGCCTTGTGCACCTTCAGGTTCCTTAGATGGTCCCAAATCTGATCTTCTCCTACAGTGGGCAGTTATTCAGTCTCCCAGTCCCTGCCTTTGTCTTCTGTGACTTGGGCAGAAGTCTGCTGTCAAGGATATCCCACAGCAATAAATAATTGACAAATTAGGTCATTTGATACTGCCTCTCCTCAATTTTACATCACAATCCTCTATCAATATTGCAGGAAAATGCACAAGGATATGCATTTTGGAGGCCAGCTCTCAGCAGTCAGTCATGTTAAATCAGCAGAAAACTTGACCCTTTGTTCTTTATAAATATTCTAGCTGGTTAGCTTGGCCTTCCCATGGCAATAAGGGTCTTAAGTAGCAATTCTCTTATTTGGCAAGATAGGAATCCAGAAAGATGAAGTAAAACTCCACAGAATAAAGTTATAGTAGGGGCAAGATCTCAACCCCAGTGCCATCCTACCTGGCCATTCTTTTTTTTTTCTTACTGTCAGGCTTATTTGATGAAAAAAGGAAAGTTCAGGCTTTGATTTTATTTCCTCTAGTACAATAACTGTTCTTCTCATACTATAATTACTGTGAGGTCTGTTTCATCAAAAGTTTGGTACACCATAGCTTTTGCACACATGTAGGATATTTTTGGAATCTGATTAACAGTAAGACACTGCCCTTGAAGCCCCGTTTGCCACTAATGCAATGAGAGTTATTGAGCAAGCAGTGTGCGGTCGGTCGCAACGGAGAGATGAAATGCAAGAAGTCATACACTAGTAAGAGTTTGCCTCCAAGTACCTCAACCCACTTGTCTCTATGTCTTACTACCTTTTCAGAGGAGGTTGTTGCTGCATGATTGGACTCTTAACACTTTCTTTCTATTTGTGTTTCTCCAAAGCCTGAGACTAAGTCCTAAGCAGCCTTTCTTCTTCCAGAAGGTCATTTGAACAAGATGTTACTGGGACTGGATTAAAAGAAACAGAGAACTGAGAACTAACCCTAAAGCAGTTACACCAGAAGAAAAGAAGCATACTGGGTTTACTGGAACCACAGGCACTGCTGAACAACTTGAACACCCTTTTCTAGTGTAAGATCCTTACTGTTCCTCTGCATATGTCTTTCTCCCAGATTATTGGGTCTGCTCATACAGGCTCATGCAAAGACACCTTAAAATTAGTCAGCTTCAGGGGTATCCTCTTTGAGATTTTCCCCACAAATTTGTGAGGGTTTTATTTATTTATTTATTTACTTATAAGAAAGCTGAGGTTTTAAGCTACAGTACTTAACAACATTTCAACAAAACTTCCTATTTTCTTTGGCAAAAATTGCTACGTTGGTAAAAAACATTTTCAGACATCAATAAAATCCGAGACTCTTTTTTTTCAGGAAAATTTCTTATTTCAAGCATGGAATTTTTGATTAGCAAATAAAATGAAGGTATCTCAGTCACCTAATTGCCAGACATATGGACTCAAGTCCTTCTTGCCAGTGAGGTAGAGCCTCACTAAAACTAACTAGCTAAAGGTGTCAGCACTTCATTTTGATAATTCTCAGTGTTGCTCCAACACATAACAAAATAATAGTGATAGTAATAGTAATAGTAATAGTAATAGTAATAGTAATAGTAACAGTAACAGTAATAGTAATAGTAAGTTATTTTGCAAGTAGAGTTTTAGCCAGCCTGTTTGGTAACCATAGCCACTTAGGCTGATGATATCTTTTTCTGCTAAACACTCCCCACTCAATCTGCCAATTCAGTGTTTTGTCCACATTATCCCAGTGCATACCAATAGACCCATTAATGAAAATAATATGGATGTCTTGTCGCAGCTGAATTCAAGATAACTGTGCTGGTTTTGGCTGGCATAGATTTAATTTTCTTCATAGTAGCTAGCATGGGGCTATGTTTTGGATTTGTGCTGAAAACAGTGTCAATAACACAAGGATGTTTTCATTATTGCTGAGCCGTGTTTACACAGAGTCAAGGCCTTTGCTGCTTCTCACACCACCCCACCAGTGAGGAGACTGGGGGTGCACAAGAAGTTGGGAGGGGACACAGCTGGGACAGCTGACCCCAACTGACGAAAGGGATATTCCACACCATATGACATCATGCTCAGCATAAAATCTGGGGGAAAAAGAAGGAAGGGGGGGACGTTCAGAGTGATGGCGTTTGTCTTCCCAAGTGACCATTACGCATGATGGAGCCCTGCTTTCCTGGAGATGGCTGAACACCTGCCTGCCGATGGGAAAATATTTTTATTTCTGTGAAAAAGAGGTCAGGTTTTAGATATTGTCTTCTCCAGTACGGACTGTGCTAGACACAGCATGAAATGAAGCTCATCTTGGACTTCAGTCATAAATTCTCAAGAATATTATTATGGTATAAAACAAGAAGGGATCATTTCTATAAGCTTCATCTTTTACTCCCACTGTACCCACGGCAACATGTTTATATTTCCAGAGCACTATTCCAGACCTACAAGACCTTGCCACATCCAGACTTGATACACATCTCTCTGTAATGCATTCACAACAATAGCTAGAGCTTGGCTGGCATTTGGATCACTCAGCAATTCTTACAGTTTTATAAAAACATAGGTTGTCCACTGCACCTGAAATGTCCTACCTGATATCCTAGATGGAAGTGTCCAACCATATCCCAGAATTGCCCACTCAGTGGATATGGAGAGAAAATAACTTCTTGTTTATTTATGGTTTTCCACACAGGTCTCTTAAAGAAAGATGCCTGACAGCACGTTCAGTGTAGGGTATGAGAAGAGCAGCCAACATTAATTTCTGTCCTCAGGAATATGCTATAGGAATAGTTCGCTTTCACTGAGTTTTTAGCTTCATTGCTGCCTACAATTCCTTACTGTTGTGAGCAGCTCTTTTTAATTAGATGTTTAAGTGCACTTCCATCTCATTTTTCACACAATTTCGGATATTTTCCCTTTAGTTACAACTATTTATCACACACATTTCCCCCAACACTTCAAGAGCTAGTGAGAAAGAATCTATTAAATAAAGCATTAAAGTAACACATGGTTTCCAGGTTTTTTCTTTCTACGGTGGGTGCTTTAGTGAAATGGGAAATTCAGATTTCCTCACACACAGATGATGACAGATGCAGTCTTCTAACGGTTTAAAGCTAGTATCTGAAGTAAAATTTAGGTGAAAACTATTTTCTTCTTTTATGTGAGAACATCCTATTTTTATTCACTTACTCATTCACCCACTTTCATGCACATAACACATAACACACCCAGAGTTCAGTAAAAAGGAAAACAATCCAGTTTTTGCTTATCTATAGAAGGAGTGTAGAACTTTTTGGATAAGGGGTTGGCATAGAAGTGTGCATGCATCAGGGGAATGGGTAAGGTTCTCATACTCCCTGTAAGAAGGCTGGATGCCTGGGGACCTGGGTAAACTACAGAATCAAAAGCACATAGATCCTAGGAAATAAATAAGACAAATGGGAGCAGGAGACTGTAAGTCTGTATGAAGTCTCAGATCATTGGAATTAGAGATGTGATGGGGTAGCTTGCATGACTGGAGAGCTGCAACAGGTTACAGATTCTTAAGTAAAGAATGGCAAGGAAGATGAGGAGTGGGAATGCACTAAACACAAACATGAAACTAAAGCTCATGGAGATCTGCTATGGAATGGGCAACAGTCTTTTGGAGAGTTTATTTGCCAGGATCAGCTAAGAAACCAACAAAGAGGGGTGAAGGGGGTCATGCATGGTGGGCATCTGCAACAGACAGCCAATCAAGAAGAGGCAGTAAACAAAGCCTTTTTAAAGCAACTGGAAAGAGCCACACAGTTACAGTTCTTGGCTTTCATAGAGGACTTTAGCAACCATGACATCTGCTGGGAGGGCAAGATAGCATGGCACTAACAATCCAGAAGATTTCTGAAATGTTCTGTTTTGATGCAGATTTTGCAGGAACAGATTAAAAGATGAGCTCTTCCTGACCTGGTACCCAGAAGGAAAGGAGAACTGGTTGAGAATGTGATAGTCAATGGCAGCTGGGTCCAAAGCAGATGATGGAGAGGACATTAAGATCCTGTAAAAGGTATACATTTTCCCACCAGGTACCTCAGTTATCCTTACCCTGACCTGCTTACTTGACTCCTTAGCTGGATCTCAGACCTCCCCTGTCAATACGGCCTTGCCAGGTGATCTCTGGGCTCTGGACCTGACTCCTCACTTTGCCCAGCTTGATAATTGCTGGGCAATGGCAAGGTCCTGTCCTTGCCTTGGCCCCACTGGGGTACTTTGTGAGGGTACCCTGTCAGTAGCGGCACTGCCCTGCCAGCACAGTGGGTGCCTGCAGCTCCCGGCTCATCCTCCTCTGTGAGGCAGCCCCATGTGGCTGGTCCTTGACAGCTGAAGTAACTGGCTCTGTGGGTGAGAGAAGAGCAGTGGATTTTTGTTTACTTTGACTTTAGCCAGTCTTTTGACGTGATCTACCTGTAACGTCCTTGTTGTGAAGTTAGAGAGATGTGGACTGGTTGAGTGGAAAACTGACTGGATCATCAGGCTGAAAAGATACAGGTCAACAGTGAAAATTCCACCTGGCCATTTGTTACAAGAAGAGTTCCTCAAGTGACAATAAAGGACTGATGCTGTTTAAAAGCATCATCAGTAATCAGAGTGACGGACCAGAATGTACCCTCTGCAAGCTCGAGAAAAAACATATGGGGATATGCTGAGGACAGGACTGCCATTCAGAGATACTTTGACGGGCTGCACAAATGGACCTATAAAAACCTCATGAAGCTCAGCAAAGGCAAATTAAAGTTCTGCACCTAATACATCAGAAACCATGCTTCAGTATAAGCTAGGGACTGCCTGGGTAAGAAAGGAGCTCTGTAGAAAAGGACCTGGGGTTCCCAGGGGACAGCATGTTGGAAATGAGTCAACAGCGATGATGGCTAACTGCATACCAGTCTGTATATTGCGCTGCAAGGGTGAAGCCAGGGTATTGAGGAAAATTATTATCCTCCCTTCTCAGCACTGGTAAGGCTGCACCAGCAACACTGGGCTCCTCTTGTTTTGAGTCCACAGTAAAAAAAAGATTTTGACAGAATGGAGACAGTCTGGCAGCTAAGCTGGTTGGGGGACTGAAACGTATGTCATACTGCCAGCAACTAAACACCACGCAGCCGCTCGCTCACAGCCCCGCTCCAGTGGGATGAGGGAGAGAATCGGGAGGGCACAAGTAGGAAAACTTGCGGGTTGAGATAAAAACAGTTTAATAATGGAAATAAAACAAAGTAGAACAGTAATAATAACAATGATAAAAACAATAACAGAATATACAAAGCAGGCAATGCACAATACAACTGCTCACCAACTGCTGACCGCGTGTTACAAATGGGGGGGCAAGCCTCCCACACCCCCAGTTTTTATACTGAGCATGATGTCACATGGTATAGAATACCCCATTGGCCAGCTGGGTCAACTGCCCTGGTTAAGCTCCCCTCCCCCATCTTCCCCTTCACTTGGCAGAGCATGGGAGGCCGAAAAGTCCCTGCTGTAGCACCACCCAGCAACAATCAAAGCATCAATGGGCCATCAACGCTCCTTTCACACCGAACCCAAAACACAGCACACCCCCCAAGCTACTGGGAAGAAAGTTAACTCTGTCCTAGCCAGAACCAGGACACATACATAAGCTGAGGAAGTAGGATTTGTTTAGGCTGAAGAAAAGAAAGCCCCAGGGAAGTCTAACTGCAGTTTCCCACCACACTCCAAGGGTTTTACATAGAAGAGTCTTTTGAGAAATGCCCTTTCTCACAGAAAAAGCAAGACATGAGATCCAACTTGCAAAAAAGGAAACTCATATTGGACATACCGAAAAGAACCACTCTTCCCAGTGAGGGTGGTTAAACACTGGAACAGGTTGCCCAGAGAAGATCTTAAAACACTTGGAGCTTTTCAGAACTGAATTGAACAAGATCTCAATTGAACTTTGAAGTTAAGTCCTGTTTTGAACAGGACCTTGGACTAGATGATCTCCAGACATCCCTTCTAACCCATGTTTTTCTTTGATCATATGATCAAGGTCAAATTGTCTTAACTGTAAGTACTCTTCCTTCACTTAATAAGGAAGATAATATTCCTAATAACTAATGAGCTTGTTGCCATCTAGATCTCTTCAAATAAGAGATCTAGGTGTTTGGGTGAGTGTAATAAATGTCTGACAGCTTCAGTCTAACACTGTAGAAGGGAGACAAACTTCTGCATTTAATTTTGTAGATATACAGCTCAGTAGCAGAAGTCATTGGGTTCGATTGACCAGGAAGACTCTGATGTTTGTCTGAGTATTAGTGAGTAATAAAACAGAATCCTGTAAGCACTTTCTGTACCGGAAAAACATGCCTGATTACTTAAATGCAGATAAGCAGCTATTTCGAGAAATTTATCAGCAACAAAGTGTAGATGCAATTTAGAACTGTATAAAACAGGTTTTTACAATTAAAGCTTCAGCAAGTAACCCCTTTAATTTAGAGGCAGATCCTGAACCTTCTTTGTATGTAAAGGACAATGAGTATTTCTGTAAAGATGTGACTACTAATGAATATATTTCATTTACAGTAAAACTCAAGCAATCCAGCAGGGTTGGTACCAACCCTGGGCACTTGTGAAGAGTCAGCAAGAAATAAAATTTCTTTTTATTTCTGTCTTTTTTACTGTCAGTTACTTTTTCTTTCCTCCTTTCTACAGCAAATATGAAAATAGTAGCAAAAAGGTGTTAACAGATACAGTCTGAAGTCAAATGACATTTTTTCCAATCTATTTATTCGTCACCATCCACTTAACACAGCCAAATTGTGATAGGCGGTCCCAGAACTGGATCTTAGCCTAGTAAGCAGCAAGTGCATGATGAATGAGATTTAAAGCCATGAAATAAACAGCTGCCAAAATCAAAACAGGCAGAAGAAAAAAACTAAATGCAACGAGGAAATAGCAAAACCATGTATCTCAATTCCATCATCCTGCAGCAATAATCAATTTGATAGATGAGAAATGTTTCAAAGATAATGCAGTGACAGTTTCTCAGTGGCAGCTTTGAAGTAAAATTTAGAATTAAGAATGACTTTATGATTATAAACTGCAGCAATAATCTTAATGAGGTGATCACTCAGGAAGGAACATGGCAAGAAATCAAAGTCGCATGGTTTTATGAGCCTTTAACTATGGAAAATTAACTTACATTTCTTAACATTGTAATGCAACAGTATGAAGTGGCAAGCACCCTGAATCAAAAAGCTACAGCATTGCACTGTTAATACACGTAAAGGCATTATTTGTCACATTTTTTCAAAATATTTAATTAATTATTCAAATACATTCAGCTGTGTCATCTCTTGTCATCATTCAGAAATGCATATGACATTTACTGATTCCCAAGGAAATCAGTAGGAAATGCGTTCATTTTGCTCTGTGGTTTTCCAATGAGGCTCTTGATTACATATGCACAAGATGACAAGAATAGCTTTTGATAACGTAACTGCACATTTGAAGATGCAAAACATTTTAAGTACAAGATAAATATCTAGTAGACATGGGAGACGGTGCTGTAAATGCTTACAGCCTTAGAATCGCAAACTGATAATGCACAATTTAATGTTTTCATAGGGCTGATTAATTTCTTCTGTTGAAGAAAAAAGGAACAAAGGAAGAATCCAAGAAGGAACAAAGAAAAGTGCACATTATACATAGTTAGCAATAATTACAATATTGAATTCAATTTATCTCAAAAAATTATCAGCAGACTAGTAAGTACAGCCATACCTAGACTGTCTTGTTATGAAGTCTTTGAGAAACTGTTCATTTACTCTTCATGATATCTTGGTTCCACAGAATACATATGGTGTCATGAATCTGTCCCAGTTAAAATGCCAAAGGAAAAAAAGGTAGCTTCAAGCACTCTGTATGACCCAATAGCTGAGAGTTTCCTACTCAGAATAGATCAAGTCTGTCAACACATAGATGTGTTGGGAAGACAGTATGGTAGAAGACGTGACTTCTCCATCTTTCACCCATGTCATGACTCTTCACAAGCTATATGGCTTAGGCTGAATGCTTAGCCTGATACGCTCAAAATCTTCATAAGGACAAAAGGGACACATCTTAAATGTGAAGCTAAGAATTTATTATTAGTATAATTGAAGTCTCAGGAGTTTAGTCAAAGAATGTTTATTAGTCCAGATTTAATTATTAGAATAAATAAGTAAATAAATAACCCAAAGAAGAGAATACTATTAAAGAAAAAAAAGATCAATAATAATAAATATGCAGTTGAGATTGTTACACAGACATTCTTAGAATCTACCCCTTTTTCTGGTGTTATGCTCACTCTTCTGATGCCCCTTTCAATCCTCAGCCTGACAGTGACAGTCTTCCCTGGCAAGCATAGGGATGGTTGAAGCAGGTGGTGAGTTTTCTAGGTTCTTCTTAGAAACCCTTCCTCCTCTCCTTTCTCCTTTTTTTGGGGGAGTCACCATGGTCTACTTGTATGTGTTTTCTAAAGTGCTTTTAAACCTTATTCTTTCTTCACTGATTTGCACATCAATTGCATATCAAATCTTCATTGATTTGCTACATCTAAATTTACTAGACATGATATATGTTTTACATATATTAGGTATGTTATTTGTTTTGGGTTTTTTTGTTTGGTTGGTTGGTATTTTTAACTCCTAAAACTGTTTTTGTGCAGCTCCTGGTCTGCATTTCTATAACTGACCGTTGGTGAGCTGTTGATAAACTTGGCGTTTTTAGTTTCATCCTGTGCTTTGTTCCTTACCTTCTCATTGCTGTACTTCTGTACACCACAGCCTTGTGTCCTGACTTCTCAAGGTCTCTGCTGTCAAATCAACTTGTATTTCTGTACACTGAATCATTATGTTGCAGTCATAAATAGCTAATTTACACAGAATAGCTACTTGACTGCTGTCTGTGTAAAAACTATGGTTGTACCATAAAAGATGGGGGGGAAAAGGTAAAAAGTAAAAAAACACGTGGCCCTTACAGCAACCTAGTCATTAGAAAAAAACAACCAACCAATCAACCAAAAACCAACGGAAAGCAAAGCTTCAAGAAGATCAAGAAAAATTTAGATAAAGTAAACCTGAGAAACTTCAGTCCTGAGGCCTTGCAGACTCACTCGTGTCCTGGTAGTAGTAATGGCAATGTATCACTGGGCTATAAAGGCATAAAGTTCAATGAGACATGTTGTTTTAACCACCCTCCTGTTCTCTTCTGCAGGATGCATGACCAGCTTGCCCTGACTCTTTTTCTTTCCATTCAAAGTCCAGTTCCTAGGAAGAATTATGCCATTTAGCTGACTTTTTTTTTTTTTTGCTGCAAGCATATTTCTTGGAGCATGTCCATTCTGCTTTCAAGTGAACTGGTCAAAACAGGCAGAAGGTATTGCTACTTGAATATCAAGCAGGCTTCATGCTAGAAATTCCTCTCTGACTGTTATAACCACCACTGACTGCCTCTCATTCCTCAGTACCACCTTCTTATTATTTTTTTCTGTAGTAGGTTTTGAGGTTTTTTTTGCTTTGTTTCTCTGTTAATAATTTGACACCCTGCCTCTTGATATCCTGCCCCTTGTCCAATATCAGCAGCATAGACAGACTGCTGACACAGTGCTCTTGACCAGTATTGGCGGCATGGACCGACTGCCAACACCCTGCCCCCTTACCAACATCGGCAGCATAGGCAGGATGCCACCCAGATTATTCATGTAAGGTATGATCCTCTCAAGTCACGCTGCCATTGCTGGAGCCAAGGGGTGCTGTGACTCTTACCTGCATTCAAAGGACATTTGCACAACTGGCTGTTGCTCAGAGATGCCCTGGACACCAAGTGTCCCTGGCTGTCTACCAAAGCCATGGCATTGCTTACGATGCCGTGATTGCTCTCAGTGATCGGGCGAGTTGCCGTATGGGCACGTTGTTGCTCATCTTTCCTACTGCCTCAGTAAAGCTTTGTTTTATAATGTGTTGTCAGACTCCATTACTGTTCGGACTGCATAATTATATCTGAATTAATAACGATTCTTTGATTAGACTGTTAGGATTTCAGTTATACTAACAGTAATGTCTATAAGATATGTTTCTTTTCTGCCTATAAGAATGCGTTGAACATAACAGACTATGGAGCCCATGTCTCCTTTAAGCTCTGAATGGGTTTTATCACAGAATTGTTACTTGAAAGATGATAATGGCATCACCATGAAAATCATCATATCCTAATAATGCTTATGTGCTGAAATTTAAGGATGCATTTAAATTTCCTCTTTCGCACGACCTAACGAGACCCCTGTACTCTTCTTGAGTTGCCTGCCCCTTCTTCCACAAGTGATAAACTCTCCTTTTTTTCCTGAGTCCCAGCCAGAGCTCCCCATTCAGCCAAGCCGATTGTCTTCCCCGCCCATTCTTCTTACGGTACATGGGGACAGCCTGCTCCTGCTCCTTTAAGACTTCCTTCTTGAAGAACGTCCAGCCTTCCTGGACCCCTTTGCCCTTCAGGACTGTCTCCCAAGGGACTCTCACAACCAGTGTCCTGAGCAGGCCAAAGTCTGCCCTCTGGAAGTCCATAGCCGCATTTTTGCTGGCCTCCTTCCTTACTTCACTAAGTATCAAGAATTCTATCATTTCATGGTCACTAAGCCCAAGCTGGCCTCCGACCATCACATCTCCCACCAGTCCTTCTCTGTTTGTGAACAGCAGGTCAAGTGAGGCACCTCCCCTGGTGGGCTCGCTTACCAGCTGCGTCAGGAAGTTATCTTCCACACACTCCAGGAACCTCCTCGACTGTTTCCACTCTGCCTTGTTGTATTTCCAGCAGACGTCCGGAAACGAAGTCCCCCACGAGAACAAGGGCTAGTGACTGTGAGACTTCTGCCAACCTCTGGTAGAATATTTCGTCTGCCTCTTCATCCTGGTTAGGTGGTCTATAACAGACTCCCAGCAGGATATCTGCCTTGTTGACCTTCCCCCTCATCCTTACCCACAAGCACTCGACCTTATCATCACTATCATTGAGCTCTAGACAGTCAAAGCACTCCCTAACATACAGGGCTACTCCACCGCCTCTCCTTCCTCGCCTGTCCCTTCTGAAGAGCTTATAGCCATCCATTGCAGCACTCCAATTGTGAGATTCATCCCACCATGTTTCTGTGATGACAACTGAGTCATAGCTATCCCATTGCATGATGGCTTCCAGCTCCTCCTGTTTGCCGCCCATGCTGTGTGCATTGGTGTAGATGCACTCGAGCTGGGCTATCGATTTTGTCCCCGACATTGGCGTGCCGCCCCTAGGCTCTTCTCTAGTGAGCCTGGTTTTATCCCCGTCCCCCTTCAAACCTAGTTTAAAGCCCTCTCGATGAGCCCCGCCAACTCACACGCGAGAATCCTTTTCCCCCTGTGAGACAGCTGAACTCCGTCCGTCGCCAGCAGGCCCAGTGCCGTGTAAACCTCCCCATAATCAAAGAAGCCAAAATTCCGCCGACGGCACCAGCTCCTAAGCCACATGTTGATCCGATGAGTTTTCCTGTTCCCTTCAGTATTCCTCCATGCCACTGAAGGGATCGAGTAAAACACTACCTGTGCTCCCGATCCTTCCACCAGTCGCCCAAGTGCCCTGAAGTCCCTTTTGATCCCTTTGGGACTTCTCTCTGCAACCTCCTCACTGCCAGCCTGTATAACCAACAGTGAGTAATAATCGAAGGGCTGTACCAGACCAGGGAGCTTCCTAGTAATGTCCTTAACCTGGGCCCCAGGGAGGCAGCAGACTTCCCTGTGGGATGGATCTGGCCAGCATATTGGACCCTCTGTCCCTCTCAGAAGGGAATCACCTACAACAATTACCCTCCTTTTTTTTCATAGCAGAAGCAGTCGTAATGTGTGGGGCTGGCTGCCTCGCCTCGGGCAACCCCCTGGATGGACCTTCATCTACATCCTCGTTTGTCTGGCCCTCAAGTTTCAGGGCCCCATATCTGTTGTGTAAGGGCAACTGGGAAGGTTGGGGTGAGGGAGGCCGGGTGGGGATTCGCCTGGCCCCCCGAGCAGGGACCTGTGTCCATTCCCCCTGTCTCCTGGGTCCCCTCCTTCTGCCTGGTGGTAGGAGGGCAGGGGATCCTCTGCTTCTTGTGGAGCCTCCATCTGCTGTCCTTGCCTCAGAGATGGTAGGGTGCGGCTCCACCAATCTATCTCCCTCTCACACTCCTCTTTCAGCTCTGCCACCATTGGCACATTCTGGCTTGATACACATGCCTCAGAAGGTGGAGCAGAATATAAAGGACTTAAAACAGATCCTTCTCTGGTGTGTTTCCTCTTCACCTCCTATGTCACATCAGACTTGTGAAAAATTGGTTCTGAGATACCCGCTTTGCCCTTGCTGAAAAAAGGGAACTTTGGTTCCAAAGCACCATTTTGAGTATAAAATATTAAAGGACAAGTTGACAGAGGCTGGACTTTGCAATGATCAAGTTTCTTTACCTTAAATTCTTTTTGTGTTTGTGGATGTATAGACCATAGGTAGCCTAAGGGAGTGCTTGCTTGCCAGCCAAATTATTCCTAGTTTTGCAGGTTTATTTCCCCATCTAATAGAAAAATGGAGTGAAACTGAATACTGAGTGGTAGTGTTGAGTACGAACAGAACATGAAGTAGCGGCATTCTTGGGCTAATGTGGTATGAAAGTCTTATCATAATGGCAACTTTCTATCATGTCTCATTAGTCTTGCACCATGTTGAGTTAGCTGGTATTCTTTAATATGATTTGAAAGTCAGTAATGGGATGAGACTTTTCTTTTTTCATAACAAATACCAATGTAACACAATGGTGATATGACATGATGTAAAATTGCTAATAATAAACTTTACAGACCCTTTTCCTAACTGAAGACATTTTTGGTACAAATAAACCTTTACTTTTCTAAGATCATACTTGTATGTTTCTCAATGGCAAGAAGAGAAATTATTCCCAGGGAGACAGAATTGTTTTTCCCCTTCTGACTACTTTTGAAACCTATTTCATGTCTTCTTTTTTTTTTCTGTTTTTTTTTTAAGATTGTTTTGAGAGGAAGGGTGTGAGAAAAAACATTATTCAAACTGACTGTCTTATAAAGGATATATAACTATTCATTCTTGGCAAAATAAATACAATTTAGACATATGTAAAAAGAAAAAAAGACAACTTCTCTCACACAGACTGTATTTATTAATGGCATTTTTCAACCTCAAATGAAGCCTGGATTTTTAACTGAAAAATTCTTTAACATTTGGTTTTGTTAAGCTATTAATTCCAGAACAAAATTTTATTGGGGTGGGGAACAAAAACAAAAACAAAAACAAAAAACCAAACAGCTGACCACAAACACATAATTCTTTACAGCAGAATTTTTGCTAGAATTGTATAATTTTTTATTATTATTATTATTATTATTATTATTATTATTATTATTATTATTCCTCCTCCTCCTCCTTCTCCTCCTCCTCCTCCTCCTCCTCCTCTTATTACCCAACTGATAAAGTTAAGAGCTATCATGGAATGGAATTGAATGGAATTGTCTAATGAGTTCAAATATACCTACGTTATTAAAAAAAAGTGTTGTACAGGAAGCTTGATTAAAGCTTTTCCTTAACTTTGAGCATTTGATTTTGCACCCTTATTAGAGTTTCTGTAAGTAAGACTATTTTTTGAGTGTATAACCCATAATTAACATCAAATTTTTTCCCAGTATGAGATCCTTTTGTGGGATGTATATATATCCCAGTAATCCTGCATAAAGAAGTGAATACTTTTAATTTTATTTCCACTACTTTTGATTCCAGAAATGATTAATAACTTTTACAGTATAATACTTGTAATACTAGATTTGTATAGATTTTTCTTAGAGGGTTGTCAGCCAGACATACTGGTTAATCAGCACCTTACCCATGGGATTTAAGACTGCATTTGAACTTTCAGAGCCTGTCTTTAATTTTCTTAAATTAAAACTAATTTCATGACTGTGATCACTTATTTGATTCACAAGCACCATGAGCTGATCAGAGAATTCACAATGGCATTACTGATTTGGTTATCAATCACCTAAATTAAGTCATTATCAAACACCATCCACTTCCAAGCAGCCAAACAAGGATAAAAAGAAGATATTTTAATTTCAACTATACAGGGAAAGAAGAAAAAATTGATAGAACAGGGAAAACCAGGTGATAGAAATAGTACAATGAAACAGGTTAAATAATCCACAAGATACATTCTCATGCCTTGACATTGTTTAAATATTTGCATTATTTTTGTACTCTTTATTTGTACCTGCGAGACCATGCACAGCAGCATTTCCCTGAAGCAAGTATACAACCATAAATGGAAAATATAACTAAAAAGTTGAATGAACTAAACAAAGTTCAGACAATTCGAGGAATCCTACTGATGCCTAACACCAAGTACTTAGTATGTGAAACCTCAAGAGACTTAAGAATGAGATTGTTCTGAGCCACCTGGAATTGCATCTAGCTCAGGTTTATGCAGGGTAAGCAACTTCCTTAAGGTATAGAATCAGCACCACAGCTATAGCCCTCATGCTTATTTGACCCATGGAAGAGCATTGGAACGTCAATTTATTGAGCTGCTGCTGCTGAGGAGCAAGCGGTTGGGCTGTTTATATGAAGCAATAGCTAGAGTAGGAAACAGGGAGAGGAACAATGGGACTGGAAGAATAAGCAAGGTAAGGAAAGGCAAAGCAAGACAAAAGAGGAGGAAAGCAGAGCAGAGAAATAGAAGAAAAGAGAAAAGCAGAGAAAGAGAAGAAAAGAAGTAGTAAAAAAAAAACCTTTAAAAAACTTGAAAAAACAGAGTGATTTCAAATTGCTTTTGGCTGGCAGTACCTAAAATAACAGCTAGACATCTGGTCTCTCAGACACAAAGTCCTTCTGTAATTCAAACCCATGAGTGGTTTTCAAAATCCCACTAGGCACTTACCTTCATCTTTAGCTGCCTACATACCTTTAAAACACCACTCTAAGCCTCCTTTAATTGCTCCTCTGAGTTTCCTACCTCACAACCATGCTGACTGAATAAATGTATGGAGGATTTGAAGCAGTCTGATACCTTGGTAATGAGGAAAGAAGGAGCATAGAAATATAACAAATGGACAGACTAAAGAAAGCATTCTTAACTGCTTAAATGAAGCTTCCTACTTTAGACCACCAGCAGGTTTAATCTCTCAGTGCTGTCAGAAAGACCAATAGCCCTTTTGATCTTCTAGTGTATTCTTGAGTGCAGTTACTACCTAATTAATACTGATGAAGGATAGTTTAATTTGGAACAGAAGGTTTTGTGTGAATGATATAGCCCAAAGGAATTAGTTGTGCAGGATTTATCTTATAAAAGATTTATCTTATTTAGCGTCTAAATATTTCTTGAAGGGTTTAATTATACTCTATTACTATATAAAAAGTACTAAAATATATTTTTCAAATAAAAATGCAGTTTTGATATGAATTATAACAGGGAAAAAAAAAAAAAGAAAATGGGCTTTCAACAGTCTCTGACCAGCTTTAATAATAATGACAAATGCTGTAGAACTAGAACACAAAGCCAGCAGGTCACAAAAGGCTTAGAAAGTATGGTCTAGCTCAAGTAAAATTTGACATATCTTAAAAACCAGCCACAGCAACAAGAAAATTTTAGGACCTCCAGGATCCATCCATTCTAATGCTAGGTATCTAAATCTTAGCTAGTCACTCTAGGCTCCCTTTGCTATCTATAGTAAGAAATGGGCATTCTTAAACAATATGTTATCAAAACTATTTTGCCAGTTTACATGAAAATAAGATAAACTGCACTCTGGAGGTTCACCATGACCTATTAGGGAGTCTGGGTGAAATGTCAAAACTGGGACAAATGAAACCATCTACTCTTCCCAGACTTGAGGTCCCACACTTGATCCCTACCAAAGGCTTGAACTTGTGGTAAACACCTAGGCATCCTAGGTTGTGCGCACCGTGTCTCTTTAGCTGAGTCTGAAAAAGAAAACTGGTGCAAAGATGCCTCTCTGAGTCTTTCCCAGAGAAAAGCAGAGTAGATAGAATGAGGGTTTCCAGGGAAGCATTTTCATCCACTCTGAAATCTCCTCCTGAAGAAAGGCATGGTACTGAGTTGGTGGGCAGACTGCTGTCCTTCCTCGAATAAAACAACCTTCTTAATTGGAGTAGCTGAAGACACAGAAGATATGAGGACTCAAGCCTCGTTCACCCTGAGAAGATCCAAACACCTCTTTCCTACATTCTAAGAGTCTTTCCAAGACACCCATCTACAGAATAGTCTGAGTAAGGGTCCAGGAAGAGGGTGGGTACCTTGCGTCCTTCAGACTGACCTAGGGTCACTCTGCAGCCAAGGATCTGAGACTAATAAACCCAGATGGAGAACAAGCAGAGAGGAATGAAACTACTTCTCACTGGATATCCCCCATCCTGAATTTATTTGTTTTGAATCCTGAATTTATTGTTTTGGGCCCCTCACTACAAGAAGGACATGGAGCTGCTGGAGCGTGTCCAGAGGAGGGCAACGAAGCTGGTGAAGGGCCTGGAGCACAAGCCTTGTGAGGAGCAGCTGAGGGAACTGGGGTTGTTTAGACTGGAGAAGAGGAGGCTGAGGGGAGACCTCATCGCGCTCTACAACTACCTGAAAGGAGGTTGTAGCGAGGTGGGTGTTGGTCTCTTCTGCCAAGTAACTAGCGATAGGACAAGAGGAAATGGCCTCAAGTTGCACCAAGGGAGGTTTAGATTGAACATTACGAGAAATTTCTTTACTGAAAGAGTGGTCAGGCCTTGGAACAGGCTGCCCAGGGAAGTGGTGGAGTCACCATCCCTGGAGGTATTTAAAAGACGTGTAGATGAGGCCCTTAGGGACATGGTGTAGTGGGCATGGTGTGTTGGGTTGACAGTTGGACACGATGATCTTAGAGGTCTTTTCCAACCTGTATGATTCTATGATTCTATGATTCTATGATTCTATTTGCTTTCTTAATCACCTCAATGCTTGAACAGTCCAAGGAGCAGAGATTGGCACCCAGAACTCCTGCTGTTAGCTTTGTGTTCTAGCCTGTGAGTTACAAAAGCACAGCTTCTCCTTGTAGGCTCACAAACGTTTCTTTCAATGCTAAAAAAAAAAAAATCATTCAGTATTTCATTCTGTCCTGGTTTTGGCTGGGGTGGAGTTGATTTTCTTCCTATTAACTGGTATAGTGCTGTGTTTTGGATGTAGTGTGAGAATAATGTTGATGACACGCTGATGTTTTGGTTGTTGCTAGGTATTGTTTACGCTAGTCAAGGACTTTTCATCTTCCCATGCCCTGCTAGATGTGCAGGGGGCTGGGAGGGAGCGTGGCCAGGGCGGCTGGCCCAGCTGGCCAATAGGCTATTCCATACCATATGACGTCATGCTCAGCATATAAGGCTGGGTGAAGAAGAAGGAGGGGGGGACGTTCGGAGTGATGGCGTTTGTCTTCCCAAGTAACCGTTATGCGTGATGAAGCCCTGCTTTCCTGGCGACGGCTGAACACCTGCCTGCCGATGGGAAGTGGTGGATGAATTCCTTGTTTTGCTTTGCTTGCGTGCGCGGCTTTTGCTTTCCCTATTAAACTGTCTTTATCTCAACCCACAAGTTTTTCTCACTTTTACCCTTCTGATTCTCTCCCCCATCCCACCCGACAGGGGGTGTGAGCGAGCGGCTGCGTGGTATTTGACTGCTGCCAGGTTAAACCACGACAGTCCTTTTTGGCGCCCAACGTGGGGCTCGAAGGGTTCGAGATAACGACAGGTTTGATTGGAATGTGCTAGATTGAATTTATAGCTGTTACTGCTGTTTAGCTATTAATTCGCAGGCTCTTGTGCTTGCCATGGGGCTTGCTTGCCTTAATGTGTATTAGAGTCTTGTGCTCGTTAGTGGCTGCTTTTTTGCTCTTGCTGCTTGCTGTACTGCTGCACTGCTTATCGTCTTACTGTGCTGTGCCTGGGAACGTTCTGATAACAGCAATGGGGATGCGCCTGGGCTGGCAGATGGCCAGGGCATCGCTGCAGCTTCTGTGCTGCTGTGCTGGACAGGCTGGAACTGCAGCGTGAACTCGAATTGAAGGGACTGTGGCCTGTGGTTGAGTCCATGCGGGACAGGACACCCCGAGGCGTCTGTGACCGAGGATAAGCCCATGCCCAAGCAGGTACATCTCGAAGCATCTGTGGCCGTGATTATGTCCGTGCCACAGCAGGTATACCTCTGAAGGGATTGTGGCCTAAGGATAAGTCCACGCTGGAGAAGGTACACCTCGAAGCATCTGTGGCTGTGGATAAGTCCATGCTGCAGCAGGTACACCTTGAAGAGTCAGTGGCTGTGCATGAGGCCATGCTGGAGCACCTCAAAGCATGTGGCCGTGGATAAGCCCATGACAGGGGAGGTACACCCCTGGAGAGACTGCAGCCATGGGTAAGGCCATGTTGGAGCAGGTTTACTTCTGAAGGGACTGTGGCTGTGGGTAAGGCCACGCTGGGACTGGTGCACCTCGAAGTGACTGTGGCTGTGGACAAGTCTGTGCCGCAGCAGGTATACCTCTGGAGGGACTGTGGCTCATAGGTAAGGCTCCACTTGGAGCAGGTACACCCCTAAGGGACTGCAGTCTGTGGGTAAGTCCAAGCCGGAGCAGGGGCAAGGAGAGGAGTTCATTGCAATGTTAAACCTGTGGTCTGGCCCAAAGGGGCCAGGGGTGGAGATTGTAATGGATATACCTTTAAATTGTTGTAACCCATGATTTGAGTTGCATGTTATAGGAATTACTATAGCAGGAACCACCTGATCCAACGGAGGACAAACTTTACAAGAAGCAGCGCAAGTGCAGCAGTGGCCCGACCTGAGCCGGCTTTGGTGCCCAGTAACTCCATGCAACACACCACCTCTGCTGACCTGAGTGACCACCATAACAGATGGAGCCCAAAGTCATGGACTAAATGAACGCAGTGGACATTTTGTGGACATTTATGGATATTTTATGGACATTTTACAAGGGTGGTCCATAGACTAAGGGAATGATATCTGTGTATTATATCAAAAGATGAGAAGGGGGATGGTGGGTAATGAGAATGTATTGGATAGTGTGGGACCTGAGCATGATGTAAATGGTATGGAATAAGGGGTGGATTCTGTCCTGGTTTTGGCTGGGGTGGAGTTGATTTTCTTCCTATTAACTGGTATAGTGCTGTGTTTTGGATGTAGTGTGAGAATAATGTTGATGACACGCTGATGTTTTGGTTGTTGCTAGGTATTGTTTACGCTAGTCAAGGACTTTTCATCTTCCCATGCCCTGCTAGATGTGCAGGGGGCTGGGAGGGAGTGTGGCCAGGGCGGCTGGCCCAGCTGGCCAATAGGCTATTCCATACCATATGACGTCATGCTCAGCATATAAGGCTGGGTGAAGAAGAAGGAGGGGGGGACGTTCGGAGTGATGGCGTTTGTCTTCCCAAGTAACCGTTATGCGTGATGAAGCCCTGCTTTCCTGGCGACGGCTGAACACCTGCCTGCCGATGGGAAGTGGTGAATGAATTCCTTGTTTTGCTTTGCTTGCGTGCGCGGCTTTTGCTTTCCCTATTAAACTGTCTTTATCTCAACCCACGAGTTTTTCTCACTTTTACCCTTCTGATTCTCTCCCCCATCCCACCCGGCAGGGGGTGTGAGCGAGCGGCTGCGTGGTATTTGACTGCTGCCAGGTTAAACCACGACACATTCCAGTCTCAAGAACAAAAAATTTCCTTTCCTTTTTCTTTTTCATCATGTCCCCTTTTTCCTTTCTGTTTTTTCCTTTCTTCTTTTTTTTTGGTGTTCATTTTTCCTCAATAGTTCCACTAAACAGTAAAATACAGAGGTTAAAATACAGTTATAGAAGAAATGTACATTTATAGCAAGACATATATCTGTTTCAAATCAAAGATTTTCTTTTTGTTTTTTAGGAAAAAAAAAGGCGTGTTTGAAAAAAGGGTTTTGCTCTTTTTTTGCCTGCAACATATACATTTTTTGGCTACAAAAACTCCTGCAGTAAGGAAGTCAGCTTTCATCTTTAGAAAAGTTTTATGTAATGTTCTAAGACTATAAAATAAATGAAGAAAGATTTCACACAGTATTCCAAGGTTAGTACTAAGATATTAGATCTTGCTGCTATGTTTGGTGTTGGCTAGAAGACCTCGTTACTTCTCACCTACTGCCTTACCACTTACATATTATCAAGCCATTCAAGTAAAACCTCAAGGAAAGAGAAAACACAATATTATCTTATTTCTAATTTGCTATATTGATGCCATGAATATGCAGTTTGCAGCTTCCTTTGTAAGTGGGAAGATTTTTACAAGTGATAGTATATTTTTGGGGCAGTAAATGCAGAGATGCCTTTGCGATTCTCCCCACCTCTGCAGCAGATCCAGATTGCCTCCAGTAAAAACATAGTTAATGTGATTTGCAAATACAATTTTCTAAAAGTCCTTCTCAATCATCTTTGCACAGATGGGGTATAGGACAAAGCACTTTAACCCTTTTGGTGGACACTCAACTTTACGAGAAATAATTCTCAAAGGGTGAGTACTCTTCTGAGAACAAAATATTTAGAAAATATTTAACTTCTCTATTATCTATATTATTTAAAGCTCCCATATTACCTTGCAGGAACTGCTTATATTTTTATCTATTGTTGATGCCACTCCCACTATTTTCATTCTTTCTTTCTCTCTCTCCTATATGCTTTTCCTTCGCTCTCTTTTGTAAAAGTCTATGCTTGCCAAAAGACTAAGCAGAAAGATTTGCTCTTAAAACCAAGAAGAGTATCTGGAAAGCCTGTGGACTTGGCCTTGGACATAATCTGAAGGATTACTTAATAAAATAAACCAAGAAATATTTGGAAAATGGTGATAATTCTTCATTATCAAAGCTTTTGGAAGTACCATTACAGATGAAGTACGTCTTTAATTATTTTAATGAAAAACTTTACCAGGTTAAACTGAAGCAACTAAAACTAAACTAAACTAAATATACTACTTTGAACTACTAAGCAAAACACTGGCTCTGTGTGTGTGCATACATATATATATGTATAAATAAATAAATAAATAAATGTATATTTATATATAAAGCCCACAATAATACTTTGCTGATATATGAAGTACATTTATGATTCATTTTCCAGACCACAGAAAACAATGTAAATATATACCTGTTACAAAAGTAATACCTCTGTATCTTGCACAGTGATCAGCTGTATCTAGCAAAGATGAGATTTATTAACTTGTAGATTAGTTTTCCAAAGAAAGTGAGGAAATTCATCATTGAAATATACAAAAGGACAAAGGAAACAACGTTTGAAAACAGACTATACAATCTGTCATAGGATCAGGCTGTGATCCATCTGCAGTTGTTTAGGAACTTTTCTATAATTTTCAGTCAAAAAGTGAGAAGTGCTTAAACATGAATATTTCTGTGAGAGTATATTACTTTCAAAGTAATACACATCTGTTCAAGCTGTGTACCTCCAAGAGGTCAAATATGTGATGATCCCAAGAAGGTACTTCTACCCTGTCTTATGTAACCCTGTAAGTGCCCCTGCACTGTGGCACCTTCTAAATTATTTTTCTGTGGCTTCTTTTTCTTTAAAAATCTTCAGAAGTTTTTTGTTTCTTCTTGATGTGATATGAGAGGTTTTTTGTTTTTTTTTTTTAAATCTCAGAATGTTTCAATTGCTGAAACAGTCAACAATCACCTCTAGGTACACTCATTCTTTTCCATTCCTAATGTTTCTTCGATACCTTTATTCATCTATTTAATAACTAGCGTGGCTGTAGTAGATCTCATGAAATATATTGTTCACAGACTGCTAGAGCCTTCCGGTATGTGCGGAGCACATTCAGCACCTACAGAAATCAAATACAATATCCAGCTCTCGTTTCTTATTTTTATCATTCCCAGGTCTTAGACTAGAAATGTATTTTCTGGCATACAGAATATTTTAGATTATTAAATCTCATAAAAGGCTTGTGAGGAGGTAAAAAGAATCTTTCCTTTAATTTAACATCACAATTCTGTCTGTAAAAGAACAGTGCTAAAATATCTTCAGAAGAATGGTGCCATGATCTGAAACAGAACAACCTGTCACTTGGTAATTACATTGTCATGGAGAAAACAATTTGCAAATACTGAAAGATAAGATCACATTTGAGGCTGCTGATAAATATTTTGTTCCAGTCTGAAGGAACAATAATGTTCTACTGTCCTTTAATAAGGTTAGACCTGCTGTATTTTTTTTTCCCATGTGTGCTCCACTGAGGTTTTGCTGTGAGTTTACACATAGTCATTTTGAAGAGTTATGCTTTGTTGTGTGACAGTGATGGAAAACTTGCATGAAGGTAATTGGAAAACAAGGCATTAACTCTGGGTAAATGCAATCTGAACACTGTTTAATTAATGATTGAATTTGTTTATTCTTTGTCCCCCATTTTGGATACCCTTAAAGAAAAAAAAATACGAAAATTTGAGTTTTTTAATACAAACTGTACTATAAATTCAGAACTGTCACATTTAGAAAGCAGGAAAATAGAAAAATATTTTGAAAGCTTTTTTTCCTTCTCTCTTTGATCGGATGGGATTCTGTTCATTTGGGAAATATCACGGAACCTTCAAAAATCCCCTAGTACAGGCTTGAGACCTCATTTTTCTAGAAAACCTGTAACAATATCCTTATAGCCCTTATTCTGTTATCTAATGTAGTCTCTACAGCTAGTATTTAACAGAAAGTAGAAATGTTCTCTAAGAATTTTTAGCACTCATAAAGTAGTGTTTCTTTAACCTTTTTTTGTTAAAAGGGTTTAAATTTCAAGGATTATTGAGTTTTATAGGCATGGAAAATGAAGTCAGAAAAACTTTCTTTGAACAGATGCTTACCTGCTTAGACAAACACAGTACAGACTAGGAGAAGGTGGCGTATGTCCTAAATACACAGGTTGAATTCGAAGGCTTCACACATTCATTGCTCATGAAGAGGTAGGCCTGTTCCCATATATACATTGTTTACCTTTCTTTCTAAGATTTCTTTTTTTTTTTTCTTTTGAGACTTTCTTATCTTCTAACATCTTCAAATAATTGGAAAAAAAGTAAAGACAGTGACCTTTTACTGTGCAGCTTTCTGAATCTTCTGAAAAAGAAGAAACACAACCCAGATTACTGTCATGTTCAAAATACATGAAAATACATAACATTTCAAGGTAACTGTGAAAAGGCCTTTTTTTTTTAAAAAAAAATGTGTGTGTGTGTCCTCAAAGAGCCCTCTGGTTGAGCGCCAGAAAAGTAAACTTTTTCAAGTAATGACTATGCACAATAGGCACTGAGGGAGCTACTTTCAAGTGGAATTGCTTCCCTAGAGGGTTAGGTGTGCCAGTGCATACTTCATTTTGATTTCTCTTTGGGACTAGTTCACACATATATGGTATAAGTACTTGGCGTCTGTTAGTTTGGGTGAAGTTACCCCTCTCCTGACAGGAAGAAATGATAGACATACACTATAACTGGTACAAACTCATCGCTAAAGATTCTGCAAAAGCAGAACTGAGCCACATGAGAGGGCCAGCAACATGTGCCTTAAGGCAGGTTATTAATGTTAAAGAATAAGCAATTTTTTTCTCCCATGGATGAGACCAGAATGGTTTTCAGAAGTGCATAATGTATATTTTTAGATTCCAGATGTCCAATAGCAATGTGGATTATTGAAAGAATGCTGATGAAATGTATAAACAGCTTCCTCATATATTCCTGTGCAGATGTCAATCTGTATTACAGACAGTATGAGAGAGAATGAGTCTTTCTGGCAGCCATGAGACATTTTCAATATATTTTAAATACTCTATTTCAGGGATTATTTTTTAAAGAAATGTTTTTTTTTTCTAAAATTATCTGACTACTGAAGACAAAAGAAACAGAATCATTTGCATTCACATAGTGATGCCTTTCTTATGCAGGCACCATTTATGTCTTGCAATAAAGCATTACAGACTGACTACTGTGATTTTGTTTCCCAGAAACTTAAATCCAAAATTGTAGATAGAGCACTGCTGGGGATTATCAGTGGGATGGATGTGTCTGGCATGAGTGTTATTCTTGGTTTGGCTTCATTAAATGAGCCATTACCAGGAAAGACAAGTTGTTGTATACTTTTATTGCCTTCCACTGTTTCCTCTATCAAATCAATAAGACTGTTTTGTAACTTTGGTTATAGCACTAGTTCTAACTTCATTTCATGACTATTGGAAAGAGTTCATTAGTTTTTAAAATTACAAGGAGGAAAAGTGCTCTTGAGCTGCAGAAGTGGACTGCTATTGTTTTAGAACTGTGAATATCCTTTATTCTGTGTCATGATACATAAATAAAAGTTAGTAAATAAAAAAAATAGTAATTCTATTATATAGCATTTTTCAAAGCCCTCAGATTCAAAACCAAACCAAACAAAACAAAATAATCCCCAAACCATGGGTAGGTTCTAGACAGTGACAAGATTACTATCTACAGAGTGGTCTATACATTAAATTTTCAAGAATCTCTCATTTTCCTAGTGATTTCTTATCATATTCATAATTATTATGCCACAGGTCACTATCAAGTAATGTAGATCCATGGGAAGAGATGTTTCATGTCTATTAAATAACTCAGAAAAAATGGTTAAATGAATATGATTTCTCATTTTCTTTAGCACTTAAGCTGGTGGTTTTCAGAGATGTCCTTAATGAGTGGCTAAAGAGGAACCATGTCTCCCCTCTCCTGAAGCACTAACACCATCTTGAAGAACTTATTCTCCCACCATGTGACAGGAGAGAACATGCTGTCCCTCTACCCTCTGCCACAGCAGACATCTCTAATTCACTGACTGATAACATCAGTAGTACATTAGCAGGGTTTAGTTCATGAGTGAATAATTTGAAATACTCTTCAGTATTTTTTCTTCAAATCATGTCCTGAAATTTGCTTACGAGAAAAGAATTTTTTTTCTGTAAATCAACTGTAACTAGCTGTAAAACTAGTTCTTAGAGCTTGATAACAATTCTTATTCTTTCATTAGATCTTTTTTTAAACTAAAATTTCTTTTTTTTTTCTTTTGAGACTTTATTTTCTTCTAACATCTCCAAATAATTGGGAAAAAAGTATTTCACTAAAACTCTAGAAAATGTCCACAATTTAAAAAAGCCCACCTTTTTTTTTCCTGATTACTTGACAAAATATTCTTACCATTCTTCAAGTTTAAAATATCTTAGTTAGAATAAAATATCATTTTAACACTACAGGAATGACATCATAGAAAAATTCATGCCAGGCTTATTTAGACATGATGTTTGAAATATTTTCTATTACCTCAATGTGACAGTGAGTTCTACTTTAATACTGCATAAACAATAAAACATCTCAATAAAATGTGAATGGATGTTTCCAAACTTCTTCTTTATGCTGAAGGTTAAGTTTTGTTGCTACATTGTTTAAGCTGGCAGACAATAAATGGTTGCTTTGTCAGATTCTTTGGCTTTAATATTCTTTGCCATTATTTTAAAGATGCATTTGTCATATCTGATAGTGGGGTGACTGTGAAACTGGTACTCCTAGTGTTTCACAGGATTCCTTAGTCATAAGTTTATCAGAATTCAGTCATTTGCAACAAAAAATTATTGTGCCCTAACTAAATTTTCTATAGTGTAGGTGCCATCTCAATAATAAATAAAAATTATATTAAAACTAAAAGATTCCTTATCTTTTAAAAGATAAGGGACTTTTGCTGGAGGTAGTAATAAGAAGCAGGAATCTCAGTGTGGTGGTGCATTCTTCCCCCCCCCGCCCCATCTCCTGGGCCACTCTATGATCTCAGAAACTCCCGATGAACTTTGGCCTTTGTGTAATGAGTTGGGCGGTGAAGCGTCCCTTGACCGTACCCAGCACTCTTGCATGGCTGAGGTTGGGGAACGGTACTGACCGTACCAGGAACTCCTGCTGCCTGGCCCAGATGGGGGATGAAAGTGGGATAATTCGTCATCCCCCTGACACCCTTATCCGAGTCGTAACTCGAGTGGAACGGCACCATTGTTACTGAAAACTTGAGAATTTTCACAGATGACTAAAGCCAATCATCTTGTGAACCTATAAACAGTGGTCCCAAGTGAGACTCTCTGAGCTCTCCTGCACCGCAGCGGGCTGCGCCCAGATTCTCCCTCTGAGTGGGATGCCTCTCAGAGCTCGCAATCTCTCGAGTTTGTGATATTTGGAGGACGGTTGGGACCTGGGATGAAACACTCCTCAGCCGAGACAATCCTTGGGGCTCAACCTTTTGCCCATTGAGAAGTGCCAAGATATTTAATGTGAGTATTTTACAAGACTTGAGGGGAATTTTTAACAGGTACCTTTATCTAGCTTTGGGCCCTTGAGTGCATGTGTGTGTGTGTGAATTGATTTAGATAACCAATAGTAAGCATAATCTGTAATTAAGTCACTGTCGTGATTGCAGTAGATTCTATTAACTGACTTTGTAACTGTTAAATTAGTCAATGATTAAGTGCTGCTAAAATCTTATGATCCATCTTAAAACTGTGAATAAACTTTAGACTGCTGCTGAACACATATAATCCCTTAGACACAAACCGTTGACCAAGTCTGAGACTAGGGGTAGGTACGGCCGCACCTAGCCTCCTCTCTGAGAAGGAGTTTAGAAAGCAAGGGAGTCTACTCCGAATCTCATGACTCAACGGGAGGGTCTCCTTACCCTTTTGTATTAGACTTAAACCGTTGTCCAAGTCTGAAACTAAGATTGGATCCAGCCGGGTCTTCTCTGAACCTCATGACTCAATGGGAGGGTCTCCCTTACTCTTTTTGTCCTCAGTCTCTATATAAATCATTCCAACTCAATTCTAACATGATTTTCCTTTGTATGCTTAATCCATGTAATAAGTAATAGAGTGAACATTGCAATTGAATTCTGTTAAGTCACGATTTTATAAATTTCTGTTAAAATCACTTTTTGCTAATACCTTTGATGATGATTCTTTAAGCGGCCTCCAAACCACTCATTTGCAACACTCAGCTATTCTGATTCATTCATTTTGTCCACTGCAGATGGAGATGTCACTGCAGAAATATCAGGAATGTTAACGCTGACTTCTGACCGGAGAAAGACATGTTGATTATCAGAGATATTTTTCTCTAGGCTTGCATTTTCTGCCTTCACACATCTTACAATATTGTTGCAATTTATTATTTTCACATTTTGTTTGAAATTTATGTACTATTAACTTCAGATTTCCCTTTGATATTTGTTATACTTTTTTTTCCCAGTCACTTAGCAATTAGAGCAAAGGTATGAAAGGTAGGAGCTTTTTTTTTTGTTCTTTGAAGCAACTCACTTGATTATGTCACTTCTGCAATAGTCTCTGCAGTAGTAAAGTCAGCTAAAACAGAAGAGGAATGTCTCACCCCATCATCTAAGAACTGACTTTTAACTGAAGAACTGTTAGAGTATGCTAAGCAAATAAAGATCTGTATACGAACTTGCTGCACCTATAACTACTTTATAGTTATGCAATATATGTTGATTAGCAATGTAGAAGCTAATGTTTTGGTGGTTTTTTTCATATCTCTATGTTCATCTTTCCAGGATACATTTAAATTATATATGAAAGCTTGGCAATTTTTGCAAAAAGAGAAACGCATCCCTCTGTCATGGGAAAGTTGGTGGCATATTAAGAAAAAAGGTACATTCTGTATTAAAGCATTATTTAAATAGACCCAGTGGGAAATCACAGTTTTTACACACTGACAAACATACATATATACAAATTTAATTATGTCTTACATTAGACCATGCAGAGCATACACTCTGCCCCCCCCTTCACCGTGTTCAAAATAACATCAAAAAACTTCTAAAAACTGCTAGTAAATGCCTTATAATATTTATTGACTTTTGTTTAGATTGTTCTCAAGGTTTCAATGCAAAAGGGAAGTCCCCCTGAAGAAGAAACTCCTCTCAGCTAAGAATTCTTAACATAACTTTACCCTTGAACAAGAGAGGTCAGGAGGCCAAGTTATCCCTAAGATTCATTATTTTCTGTTTAATTGAATGAATTATTACATTTATATTACAATACAATTAAGGCGAGATCTGTAACCTTATGAATAATTGGGATCATCAGAAACAGCATGGGAATGGTTTTGAGTGTAACAAAGCCACCACAGAAGCATTTTAGTTGAATGTAATGATGATGAATGTCTGGTGAAGAATGAAGGGTTATTTCCTCCAGCATTTTGAGTTTATGCCAACATTTACCTGCTTAACAAGAGCTTTGAAATTACAGTAATTGTTTGTGTACCTTTTTCAAGTGAAGAAGTGAATTCTTTCAGGTACCTTGTTTACATTTGTCAACTTTATATCATGCCATCTTATAAAGATGCTAAATTTAATGCAATTCAGAGGCAGTTTCCTTGGTCTTTGACAACTAGTGTCCAGTGAAATGCAGCTGAGAGAGATAGACAAGAGGAATTGTAGAGAGTGGAGAGTTTGACCTAGGCAGCAATTCAGTGAAAAGAAATGGAATGCCTGCACTGGACACTCACGGAACATAAAAATTTTGTTACGATGTTCAGCTTCTCCAGCTGTTAGCACATATGCTTCACTGTAACTTGTCTTTATCCATTATTTTACCAAGGATCATACATTGTGGTATCACAAAGTCATGCAAGCATAAGAACTCCCATTTTGATGGTAGTCAATGGAATACATTGTTTCAGAAGATATTCAGCTAAATAGTAGTGTGCTAGGCAAAGTTTTATGACATATCCATTAGAGTATGGCATCCCAGAAGCAGTAACAAAAGACACAGGTGTGTCTGACTTGAACAAGAAGGGAGAGTGTTGGAGAAAGTTAGCCAGACTAGGCCGCGGTGGGAAAATTCTGAGTCATGCTGACAAGGGAGAAAAGAAAGTTATGCTGACCTTGCTCTGTGCAGATAAGCAACTTTGAGAAAGTACAGTATAAGGAAAACAGGATGGAACCCGGACCACGTAGCAGTAACCGAAAGTAGGAGGAATATGATAATGTAATTTTTAGAGCTAAGCCAATGATTGTGAGACAAGTATGCATAAGGTAGAACTTTGTGTATAAATATGTGTAGGGTTTTACAATAAAGTTGAAGCTGGCCTTATCACTCACATTGAGTCGACTGCCTGCCTTCCCTCGCTCGTCGCAAGTGGTGCCCGAACAGGGACCCCCCATCCCTGTTTTCCACCGGACAGCGAGATCGGAGAAGCACTGGTAGCAGCGACCAGGGAGCAGAAGATCAGTAGACGCTGTCGCGGCGTGCCTGATCCGTGCTTGAACCCAGGATGATTAAAAGGGGTTCGCCGTCCGATAGAAGGCTACCCGTGGGAAAAGGCTGCAAACGACCGGATAATTAAGAGGGTCAAGAGAAGCGCGCAATGGAAGTAGAGGTAGCCTTCGATATTTTAAAATGCTTTTTAGAAGAGCGGGGAGTAAGCCAATTAAAAGACCTGGCTGGGTTAATTGCATTAGGGAAAGCGAAAGGGTTTTTTAAAGACCCTGAAAGTATGTTTGAAGTAGACGAGTGGCGTTTTTATGGAGATTGTTTGTGGGATCTAGTAATTGATGATGATAAATCAGCAAGAAAATTAATGAAATCTTGGAGAGATGTTATTAATTGTATAAAAAGATATAAAACTGAAAGGCGAATAGCTACAGCCGCCTCAGATCGGCTTGAGCAGTCCGATCCTGCCGCTGGACGTCTCACAGCAGGGGGTGACTACTTTTCACCTCCGCCTTCGGGAATTCCTGTTCCCGTTGTTTGCCGACCCTCTCGTCCCCCTCCTGATCCGCCGACAGAAAGGGCTTGTCCCTCTGCACCGCCGGGGGAAAGGGAGGGGGAGGGTCCAAGTGAAAATGAGAGGGTAGACGGTAGCGGACAGGAGACTGCTCAAGCTGAAAGTCTTCTAAAGGCCTCACCCCCCCCCACCCCCCCACCCCTCACCCCCTCCCCCCCCGACCCCCCCCACCCCCACCCCCCCCACCCCCCCCCGTCCCAAGCTCATCAACAGCTGCGTTTAGTGCGGGTTAGTTGGGACAAAATAGCACGAGAAGCTGTTGAACAAAAAGATTTTGATTTATTAGATCAAATTAGCCCTCAAGCCTTCCCGGTAATCTACCAGGTAGATAACGCAGGGGCTATGACTGGGGTGCATCAGGCCCTAGATTGGAAAATATTAAATCAATTGCGAAACACAGTTAATGTGCAAGGCAAATGCTAAACTATATCTGGGGTAGCGGAATGCTATGTCCAGAAGATATTAAGAACATAATGAGGCTTATTTTGAAGCAATCACAACAACTACTTTGGCAAGCTCACTGCAAAGACTTTGTGAAATATCTGCGCGCTCGCCCCGAGCCCCAAATGATCGTTTAGCTGGAGTAACTGTAGAACAACTAATGGGTATAGGTCCTTTTGCCTCTGTAGAAATGCAGATGCAAACTGGCCCAGACATGTTGTTAGAATCTATGAAATTAGCACGAGAAGCCTTGCAGAAAGTTAAAACTACACCAGCTCCTCCCTCATATATGTCAATTAAACAAGGAAGAGAGGAGCCTTTTGCATCTTTTGTAGATAGAGTCACAGACGCTATTGACCGCGCAGATATGGCAGATTTTATGAAAGGACCTTTGCTGAGACAGTGTGTATTAGAGAATTGTAATACTTATACGAAGGGCATCCTTGTCACCTTACCCTTAGACGCCACCATAGAAGTCATGTTAGAGCGAATGAGTAGAGTTCCTGTAGGAGCTCAAGCCATGTTAGTTGAAACAACCAGAGAACTAGGGGAAAAATTAGTCAAGGCGCAGGGACAGGCGTTTGCAGCTCTTGCCCCACTGAAGCCTCCGGATGCCCACCAAAGTAAGACGACTGGCTGACGAGAGTATAAGTGCTTCCGATGTGGCTACCCAGGACATCTGCGTCGACAATGTCGGGAGCTGCCAGAACTGTCAAATGAATAATCATAATACTACGGTCTGCCGGCATTCGGGAAACGGGAAACCGAGCGCCAAGAGTCACAGCGCACCGACACCAATCGCGGCTCCGGTCACCTTCAGGCCAACGGCAGCCCCCAACCAAACGACAGTGCAGAGATACCAGACGCCAGCAACCCAACTTTGACCAGCAACCAGGGGGAGCCTCGGACTGGATCTGGCAACAGCAGTAGATGTCACGCTAATTGACGACCGGCCGCGAAAAATTGCTACAGGAATTAAAGGGCCCATAGTTATCAATGGACAATCTCATGGAGCGTTGTTGTTGGGGCGATCATCCAGTGGTCTCCAAGGACTTTTTATATTACCAGGACTTATCGATTGTGATTCAAAACTCAATACCCACATCGTTGACCGAGCAGTGGATCGTATTGACCCTGACTTACCTGTGGACTTAACCGTTTTGCACGGCCCCACACATTTTATTGGTGCACTCACGCAGTGCAAAAAGAAAAAGGGGGAGACTGTGAGAGTATTAGAATGGATATTTACTGGAATGCAACCAAAGACTACAATTCAAGATAACGACACGTTTGATTGGAATGTGCTAGATTGAATTTATAGCTGTTACTGCTGTTTAACTATTAATTCGCAGGCTCTTGTGCTTGCCATGGGGCTTGCTTGCCTTAATGTGTATTAGAGTCTTGTGCTCGTTAGTGGCTGCTTTTTTGCTCTTGCTGCTTGCTGTACTGCTGCACTGCTGATCGTCTTACTGTGCTGTGCCTGGGAACATTCTGATAACAGCAATAGGGATGCGCCTGGGCTGGCAGATGGCCAGGGCATCGCTGCAGCTTCTGTGCTGCTGTGCTGGACAGGCTGGAACTGCAGCGTGAACTCGAATCAAAGGGACTGTGACCTGTGGTTGAGTCCATGCGGGACAGGACGCCCCGAGGCGTCTGTGACTGTGGATAAGCCCATGCCCAAGCAGCAGGAACCACCTGAACCAACGGAGGACAAACTTTACAAGGAGCAGCGCAAGTGCAGCAGTGACCCGACCTGAGCCAACTTTGGTGCCCAGTAACTCCACGCAACACACCACCTCTGCTGACCTGAGTGACCACCATAACAGATGGAGCCCAAAGTCATGGACTAAATGAACGCAGTGGACATTTTGTGTACATTTATGGATATTTTATGGACATTTTACAGGGGATTGTGTGGGCCTGTCCTACATGTAGCCACCATGGGCCTGGTCTCGGAATCGGCGTGAATCCCAGGGGACTCGAGGCCAGAGAATTGTGGCAAGTGGATGTGACTCACGTTGCTGACTTTGGCAGACTGAGATATATACATGTTACGATTGACACCTATAGCAAATTTATATGGGCCACGGCACAAACAGGAGAACGAGCACTCCACGTAATGCGACATTTGACTAGTTGTTTTGCAGTTATGGGAGTGCCACAAACGATAAAAACTGACAATGGCCCTGCATACACAAGCGCCAAAGTGAAACGTTTTTTCCAAACATGGGGAGTGCGACATACTGCTGGTATTCCGCACTCACCCACGGGACAAGCTATCATTGAAAGGGCACATCAAACGCTGAAACAATATTTGCAAAAATTTAGGGAAATCTCAGATGTACAAGAAAGACTTGTTAAGACTCTTTTTGTGCTAAATCATTTATGTATTTTTGCAGATCAGAAAGAGCCACCAGCATGGGTGCATGGTTATCCTAAAGAAAATAAGGATGACAAGCCAGTTTTCGTTATGTATAGAGATCCAGCAACCGGACTGTGGAAAGGTCCAGCAGAAGTGAAGTATATGGGTAGAGGTTATATGTGTGTACTTACTCCCACAGGGCCGAAGTGGATTCCAAGCCGCTGGACCAAAGCTGCTGTTGCTGATGATGATCAATGCAGCTCTGTCTGTACTGATCCCAGCGATGCCGTTGCCCAGCCGTGCGAACTTATGGGTGGCGTGGGCGAATAAAACTGGGACGACAGACTTTTGCCTGAGTTCAGCTACGGCAACTGAGCCCTTTAAAACATGTCTGATAGACTTTCCTGAAATTATTGCCAGAGATTTTGATAATTGGACGTCTGTAACAGTTAATTGTATAAATGTTACTGTAGCAGATTGCTCGGTACAACTAATAAGAGCCCTAAATCACACTCTCCCTTGGGACCCCCAAGAAATTGACCTTTTGGGGTCAGAAAAAACTGGAAATGCAACTGATAATGTTACTACTCAGACATGTTTTGTGTTTGGCAGTTTTAGCCGCTTTGCCGCACAGGCCCAGACCTTTCAGTCATTGATCAGCATAAGCAGCCGCACCGATGATAACAACCCTTTTGTTAATACCACCGGTTGGACTGTTGTTTCACCTTTTACGAAAGGATTCGAAATAGGCCAATATTGTGGGAATTATAACGCTTCCAAAACACTCAGAGCCTATGGACGGAGTATGAAGGGAACCAATAACTCTTTGTGGAACAATGATACGGCCAAAGCTCTTCCCCCCGGATATTTTTTGATCTGTGGGGATCGAGCATGGCCTGGCATTCCAAAGAACGCCTTTGGAGGGCCTTGTTATGTAGGTAAATTAACTCTGCTCACAGTTAGCCGACAAAGTTGGCTCAATATAACTACAGTAGCGACAAATCGACACAAAAGGTCTATACATCAATTGCAAGCAGATTGTAACGACAATATAGAATTATGGTCAACCACAGCCAATGTATTTGCTTCCCTAGTGCCTAACATAGGCACTGCGCAAGCGCTGGTTTGGTATTTTATTAACAATTATAGTTATAGTAAAAATAGCATATCACTGTATTTTAAATAATGTTGTAAAAATGAACCACAATGTATTGGTGGTCCAAAAAGAAAAAGGGGGAAATGTTGGAGAAAGTTAGCCAGACTAGGCCGCGGTGGGAAAATTCTGAGTCATGCTGACAAGGGAGAAAAGAAAGTTATGCTGACCTTGCTCTGTGCAGATAAGCAACTTTGAGAAAGTACAGTATAAGGAAAACAGGATGGAACCTGGACCACGTAGCAGTAACCAAAAGTAGGAGGAATATGATAATGTAATTTTTAGAGCTAAGCCAATGATTGTGAGACAAGTATGCATAAGGTAGAACTTTGTGTATAAATATGTGTAGGGTTTTACAATAAAGTTGAAGCTGGCCTTATCACTCACATTGAGTCGACTGCCTGCCTTCCCTCGCTCGTCGCAGGAGAGAACATACAGATTTCCCCAAACTGGTAAGAACATATCTTCTGTAGTACCAAAAAAGTGTGTAGCTGCGTCAGTCCAATGTTGTTGCTCAGAAGCTAGGCTTTGTAGCCTGGTTGCAGCCCTGTCTTAGCATAGCTTACATTGTTTCCAGAACACAATTTAGTGTTTCTATCTAGCTGCACCTCTCTTTAACATCACACAGCTTTGACTCCAATCAGTATTAGCTCAAGGATTTCTGTTCTGTATTGTTCTAAATAGACAGAGTTACATGCACAGCATTTTCAAAACACCAGCTGAAATTGGACTTGCTAAATACAGCACACACAAGGCAGTTGCTGCCTGAAAGTGTTTATGGCATAAAAGGCAGAGTTTTCTTCCTCAGTCCTACAGCACAGTGCAGATGTGCTCCACTGTACCTCCTCAGGTTGGAAGGGGCAGTATCTTGCGTGCCATCTTCTGCCTGCATTCTTGTGTTCACACTAAGGTGGATCTTAACATAGCTGGTGGATAGAGGGTTTGAGGATACACTTAAACTTCTTAAGCAGTGCAAACAAATGACATACATACACAATTTTTTTTTTTCAAACTTACTGAGCATGACATTAGGAAAGCAACAAATTTTGCTGATAAGACATCAATTTGACAGTTGGGCAATAATGACTACTGCCAGCCACCTAAGAAATCGGTGTACAAAAATTTCTATTGATAATAGTAATTAGATCATCACAAAGTGTATCTCTTATTAAAGATTTACAGCCTAGCTTGTGAGTCAGTCAAACTTTCATCTTATATAATAATGTTTCAACCCACAGAAAGAAATAGGAACTCAGCAAATAACCCCCAACCAACCAAACAAGAAACCCCCAAAACAAACAAACAAAAACACTCTCCAAAGCTCTTCCTCCATGTGTTGTCCAAATACAATACCATAAACAGTTTTCAAATGCCATGTAATGTAGACTTTACTGGAGTAATCTATAATGCCAATTTAAAAAAACAGTGTTTTATCACAGTAGAATAACACATCACATTGTTTAAAAAAGTATTGAACAATGATCTCTCACCTGATTCGTTTATTATTTCTGGAAACAGAAATTTTTTATTACATTTTTTAAGTAGAAAGAAGCAAGTCAAAGAGCTCAGCTAACAGCCTCATGTCCTAAGTGTTTTCAGTCAATGAAAAATGGGGCGCTACAACAATAAAAGTGTTATTTAGGGTGTGAACTCCTGGTTCTTGAATGAATTTAATTAGGTTGCATTGCAGTGTCTGATTAGTCAGTTCTGTAGCCAATTATTTTGATGAGACTTGAGTAGCTAATTCACCAGGCTCCTCAAGTAGGCAGACAAAAGTAAAAAGAGAATTTATAGTAGATGTCAATCAAGAGATTACTCATATTTGAGCAGAACGACTGGCTAGATCATAAATATCAAAAGTAGCAGATTTCTCTCTTATAAGGATAACATTTTGGTAACATTTAGTGTTTGAAATTGTGTTTCCTCTTTTTGTATAAAAAAGAAAAGGCAAAATGAGTGTAGGTAATGAAATGGAGTAAGAAGCACATTTTTCCTACTATACACAGCAATATAATTTAATTATGATTTAAGCAACAGAGAGTTGATGTAAATATTATTATTAGTAGTGTTACTATATTTTAATTATTCTTGTTATTACAATCCGTATTTGCATTTCAGGAAAGCTAAAGAGTTCCACTCATGGGACTGATTGTGCTAGCTACTCTCCTAATACAACCAGAAATTATGGCAACTGCTCCAGGGAGCTTTAAACCTAGGTATAAAACCAGTAGAACAGAAAGAGGGAAAACCAATGCATAATGTGTAGCAGCTTGATGGATTAATATTTTCTGTAGGGTGTCAATTTAATTGTTTTCAAATATAAATATGATGGACCACATAAGCAAAGGAATGAAGATGTTGGATGAGAAATCTGCCGAGGTGGAAGGAGACGGGAGTCTGGGCTGACTGAAAGGAAAGTTAATCTCTCAGTGATGAATGAAAGATGATAGAGTAGGAGTAGGCTATGAAACTGAAAACATAAGTAATGGTTGATCTGAGAGACAGAGAGAGGTGGAACAATTAAAATGATAAGCCAAGAGGAAGATCTGCAAAACAATATTGTGAATGGAAATGAAAGGGACAAGACTGCATTTTTCAGAATGAGAATAGTAAAGTTGCATTGAGAAAGATATGGCAAGATGGTCCAAATTTTAGTGAACTTTCTGGGAGTCTGATCCCTGAACCAAGCCTTAAATGATCAGATTTGAATGGCATTTTCAGCTTCAAGGAGTACTCACACCATCTAACTTTAGTAATTTTTAGGATTTTTTTAGGAATTTTAAAAATTCTTCTTTGAAGACCAATTTAGATCTGTAAGCAGGTGTTCATGTGTTTCTTACACAGTCCAGATCTGCTGCCAGAGGTTATTCAGAAGTTTTATAGCAAGCCTAGCTGCTGTCTTAAGTGCTGTAACAGTGACCTGGAAACAGGCTCCTCTCTGTTCCTTGTTTAAGAAACTGAAATTTCTGGCTTGAGGTATATGATAGGTGACTATAGCTGGGTCTATTGGATTCCATCCATATGGTCACTGATGTGCGTTAAAAACATGAGACCCAAGAAAATAATTTCAGAAGTTAAAAAAAAGGAAGAACTTTTTAGGCTAATACAAATACCTTCTAACTACCGAAACCCAGACCAATTAACTCATTAATTAAAAACTGCTCCTTCTGACTTCTCAGAACTGGGTACTACTACCCAGTTCTGAGAAGTCAGAAGGAGCAGGCTGAGGAAGAGCTAATGGTATGCTTTATTTTAGCATAAATAATTCAGAAAGTCAATATGGGTAAGGTTAAGCTTGGAATGTTTGAGTTTTTCTGAGAAATTTAATTATTTGGTCCCCAAATGTGTCCATATGCTTCTTCATGTTATTGTGGAAACACAACTTGCAAAAAAACAAAAAATCCTAAATTGTATTTTTTTGTAGTTTGGCAAGAAAATGGTGCTGCTGTGTAAATGCAATGGTCTTTCTGCCAGAGTACACAGAGTTTTGGCATTGGTACATCAATCACACAAATTGCTGAGCTGCTGATGGCTTCACAAAGCAATGTTCTATTAATGCTGATAAACTGTCATCTGTTCGTTGATATTAAATTTCCACTGGAGGGTAGAACCCAAAGTGTTGTCAGGAGGCTATAGAAAGTTCTATGATTACACTGATGCTCTCTAACATATTATTATTGGAATAAAATAGTAAAATGTATTAAAAGCATTGATAGTTTACAGTGTGCTTATATTTGCATTTTCATAGGACTGCATAGGACTGCATAGGACTGCATCCAGTGCACACTGAATAGGACAGTTGAATATTTTATACTAAAGGAAAGTAAACTAAAAATAAACCAAATGAAACAAATAAAATACATAAAGTAAGCATTTTGAAAAGAAATCTTCAAGTAGAGATGTAAGCTTGCTTGACTGAAAAGTTGTCCATTTTATGTCCAGTAAAGCAATTTTCTGTAGGAAATCAGTTCTACCTTGGCTAAGAGTTAAAAAATGACACTATAAAATGGAAGGGTTTTGCTCAATATCATAGCTGCGGTGTTTGCTCATGATGTAAGTTCTAATGACATTTTAGCATTTATTATCATATGTAGGTTCGCATACAGCTGGCTTCAAGTTCCAGAACTTTGCTTTATTTCAAAGTATAAGGCTGCATTCAATCAGAAATCTTGTTAAGTTTGAAAGAAAATAGAAATGATTTTGATTGCTAACTTAAACAGATAAGAGAAAAAAATATATTTAATCAAATCATGTGAGTTAAATATGGAATTCCAAGCAACATCTTAAAAAAAAAAGAGAAAAAATCCAAAACTCTTTGAAAATTTCCCAAATCAGATAGCTACGTTTACCGTGGAGGTTGCCATTTTTTGCTAATATCAAGAAGAAATACTGTTTCATGGGATTATTGCCAGACAGGAAGCTGTAATTTTTTTAGTGCTCACAAACACATTTATTTTTTTAAAAAAGATACTAATCTGGACTTGAAGAACTGATGGTGTACTACCTAAGAGAAGAAATCAACAAAAAAATTATCTGGGATATCCAGAGCTATAAGAAGATGAAAATGGGGAATCAATACTGCAAAATTACATTTAAACATAATCAGATGATGTTTTCTTGTGCTTGAGATCTTAATGATTCTGCTGAATATATGAATGAATGGAAACAGGCATGTAAGGATATATGGTGGAGGTTTGTGGTTATCCTCAGAAGGCGTTAAACAGGAATCTTAGTTCAGGTATTTTTTCAGTTTGTTTGTTCCTTAAACATCTGTAGAGATGGAATTAAATGCATATTTAAAGGTATTGAAAATGAACAACTGCATAATGCTAATATTTCTCATCAGGAAACATGGACACACACATAAAAACGGACACACAATAAAAACATACACACACACAAAAAACCATACACGTGCCCAGGGAACTGTCCTTGAAACATTTGGTATTTCTTAAATTCCTCCCTTTTCACCATCCTATTGGCAGTGTGGCTACATCTTAAGTCATTACTTCTTCTTCTATATTGTCTTGTCATCGAGTATAAACATTTTGGATTAGCAGATTGGAAGTAGCTTAAAGGTATGAAGAAAGTGGCTCACAGTAATTAGATTAGTTCCTTTCAGAGGAAAAGAAATCCCGCATAAAACTAAATTCTATCCTTTCTGTCTAATTCCCAGTTTTCCGAAATGAAAAATGTTCTGAAATAGCCGTGAGCTCTGGAAGACTTGACCACATAGTTACTGTGGGCAAAACGGTCACCCAGTGTTATGTGGACTCCTAGATTTTCCACCATGGCTGTAGAAAACCCCTAGCTTTCATCACTAACTCTTCTGCGAATCACAAACTAGTTATTTTGTTTGTCCTTAGAAAACATGGTTAAACTGTTGGGGAGAGTGGAAAAGAGGGGAGAGAGAAAGAGTATGTAGGCAGGTGGTGTAGGCCATGAATATTAGGTTAGTACCAAGACTCCACGGGCTTAAATTTCAAAGACTTGTCTCAGTCAGTCAGTCTGAAAGAGGAAAACCTCCTCCTCCCACTCACTTTGCCAGCAATATATCTTCCCAACGTGGTCTTATGAGGGGAAGTCTAGCTCTGCCTAAAGATTCAAAGACCTTTCAGGAAGAGTTGATTTCAGCTGCCTTTGGCTAAACAGTTCTTTCTGCCACTGGTGGAAAGCCTGCATTTTCCATAAAACTACTCTCTCCTGGCATGCCAAAGCAGCTTTGTTTCAGCGGAGTGTATGCAAATATTGTTATATTAACTGGCAGTGTTTAGCTTTCAAACAAACTGAATGCAGCATAGGAGAGTCTGTAATATGTTGTTCCAGAAACATTTTCACAGAAATGTTCTGGAGAACACGAAAAAAAAATTATATTTCCAAGGCCACATTTATACTGATGTCTTTTATCATCTTTTGGAGTGAATGGTATCACAAGAATATTATTTCACAAGATTACATGCAGCAAATGAAAGCCAACCCACTCCTACATAAAGGGCACTTCTTTTACAAGAATTATTCTACATGTTTTCAAGTATTCAGAAGTTAAATTTCTTATATCTATTGTATTGCAGTCATGGTATTGGAGAAAAGTAATTGATTGTTTAATTTTTATCAGTTCCTTATTACTGTTGTTCTCTACGGAAATGTAGGAATGGCATATATCAGATAATTCCCGTTCTCTCTTCAGTTCAGAACACAAATGGTTGTGTGTATGTTTGTCATGGTTTAACCCCAGCCTGTAACTAAGCCCCAACCAGCCGCTCGCTCACTCCCCCCCCGGTGGGATGGGGGAGAGAATCAGAAGGGTAAAAGTGAGAAAACTCATGGGTTGAGATAAAGACAGTTTAATAGGTAACGCAAAAGCCGTGCACACAAGCAAAGGAAAACAAGGAATTTATTCACTACTGCCCATCGGCAGGCAGGTGTTCAGTCATCTCCAGGAAAGCAGGGCTCCATCACCCCTAATGGTGACTTGGGAAGACAAACTCCATCACTCTGAACGTCTCCCCTTCCTTCTTCTTCCCCCAGCTTTATATACTGAGCATGACGTCATATGGTAGGGAATACCACATTGGCCAGTTGGGTTAGCTATCCTGACTATGCTCCCTCTCAGCTTCTTGTGCACCTGGCAGAGCATGGGAAGCTGAAAAGTCCTTGACTTAGTGTAAGCACTACTTAGCAACAACTGAAACATCAGTGTGTTATCAACATTATTCTCATACTAAATCCAAAACACAGCACTGTACCAATTACTAGGAAGAAAATTAACTCTATCCCAGCCGAAAGCAGGACAATGTTGCAGACACTTTGAAATCTTTGATCTGTCACAAGAACCAAGCAAGATTCATTTGAAAAGCTCCAGTGCCAATGATCTAATGTAAAGCATTTACTTCTGTCACCCTTTTACTCACTGGTCCAGATCTTCAGCTGATGTAATCTGGCAATAGCTCCACTAAAGTCAGTGGAGCTCTGCCAATTCATGCTGCTCAAGATAAGTCCTATTAAGTGTTACTCTGTGCCTTGAATTGCCCTCATCGATTTCAGCAACTCTGCATGCTGAATATGGGTCAGATGGTGAGTATTTTATTCCCATGTCAAGCAATTTTTTTTTTTTTTTACACAGATAATCTCATACTGAAGTATGAGAAGTCTCTTCTACAGCTGGCTCTCCAGTGTAAGTTGGAAGACCACAAGTATGGCCCAAACTAATACTTAAATAGATAATAACTAAAGCAGAACACGGATGTAATCAAATTTTTCACTTACAGTGAGTGAGACCAGAATTTGGCTAAGACTGTTAAATATTGAAGACCTGATGTGTAAATTAAGATTCAACAACAGTGAAAAAGTACATCATAATCTTTCTTTATAAACAGTATAGCAAGGCAGTTAAGTAAATAAAAAACCCCACAATGTTAATCAACATAAAAAAATGTAGGTAGGTAAAAAAATAGAAGGCAAAATAGAAAGTAAAATCAAAGATTAATCTGTTTAATAGAAAAATATACCATCTTAAAAAAAACCTTGAAAAAGAGGAATACAGTACCTGATAAAGTTTACTGGAAGTATATTTAAACCATTTCAGGTTTGCTAAAGTTAAAAAATGAGCTACCAAATAGGTTAATGATTTACAAATCGTTGACAGAAAATTGTCCTAAATTACAGACTTGTCAAAAATGTTTTATGGGTGTGAGTTTGTGGTAGTGTAATGGATTGTCTTGTTTATGTCTATGTTTCTGCATTAGGGCTCTGATTTAGTAGAATTTTAATTAAATTTGTTTCTAATAAGATATATTTATCACTATCACTGTTTGTAAGAAAGACCTTAGTGCCCATGTCAAAGCTCATATGCTGAAAAACATTGAACAAAAGGTGATTTGTGTGTCTTATAATACTTACCTTTCAAACAAGCACGTAGTCAATAACCTCTTTGCAGGAAAGGGAGATAAGATTTTGCTCGTACAATGTGCTAGTTGTGTAAATATTTAATGCAATACAAAAAACTGAGTGCATTGTCTAGTATTAATAATTTATAAAGAATCCTTTTAGCCATCCACAAATTGGCTGCAGATAACAACACAGAAATGGTCTCTCATACATCTGTGTGGATAAACATTTCTAATTCTAGCTTTTTGGGAGATCTCTTTTCTGTAGTTAGTAGACTTTTTGAAGGATGTTACATCTGACTCTCCTTTGATTTATAGGCAATTATCTGTTCTGAGTTAAACCAGCATGGACCCACTGGTCTGGGTGCAGCCAAAGCAGAAGGCAGTTTACTACAGCATGAAGAGGCATGAAATGTGTTCCCAGAGAGAGGGGATATTTCAGTCTGCTTGAACTAGATAGTAAACTGTTCAATCTTGTGGAATTAGAATGGTTCAAAAAATTGCTACCAGCAGCTTCAGTCTTTCCATGATTGCTGTCAGCTCGTGTTAAGGTGTGTGACTGAGCAAAGGACAGCTCCTCTTCTCCACACCACTCTCAGGTTTGGACTTGGAAGTCCTCGTTCTCACCTGAATGTGTGAATCCTATACCCAGAAAACACCATTGTTTTGCTGTTTGAAGCATCCTTGTCATCCACCCCATACTGGCAAATGGTTTAATACTGTTCTGATGGCACACTCATGCCCACAAATCTTGAGATATCTTATGGGAGTTTCAGTGCTGCTCTAGACACAATAAGTTAAAAAAAACTTTTTTGTGCTGTGCCCATTTATGTCAGGGCTTTGGCTAACACTGGAAACCAGACAAATTAATTCTTCTGTGAGAGGCCACTCTTAAAACCAGACTGACTTCTCCATATTTTTCTCAAGTTTTACAGTTTCCTCGCCTTATACTTAATCAGGGATCTTTTCCGGTTTCTGTTTTCCTCTGTTAGACTTGTTGAGCTTTTCCTCTGCTGTTAGCAAAAGTCTTCAAAGAGCAGGTGAGCCAGGAATAGCTTCCGTTATATCTAATTTTGCCTTTTGCATGTTGAACTTTCAGTACAATGTGCTAATCATCTATTTGCCCCTTCCAGTGGTGTGTTTACGAATTCTGAGGACAGTGTCATGTTATGAAGTGAAAAGATCGCGGAAAGAGTTGAAGTGTCCTGGCATGAAGCAAATATGACAGAAGGTGGGATAAAATAGTAAAAGTAGGTTGGAACACTATTTCTTTCCTTGTACCAAGAGCCATACTACCCCTGCTATATTACTAGTCCAGGCATCTTGGCTTCTGCTACCTGGACCTGAACCTGCTCAGCTCTGACAAGTAAGATGTATTTTTCCTGCAGCCACTGAAGAACATATAAGAAGCAGTGATCAGATATATAAGGATGTGCAAAACTTTTTCTTGCACTGGAAAGACTCGAAAGAGGGCAGGAGATACAAGTCATCTGAAATATCCTTATAGCCTCTACATGTCATACGACATTATTGACATTTACAAGAGTAATATGGAGAAAATTCATTGGTTCGTTAGATATTTCTTCTTCCCAGGGAACAACTGAAATACAGAAAATATTGGTGAGAACTCCTTTGGCTCTGTCTGGTTGACAGCTTTGTAGGCTGTGAGGCTGCTTATGGACCTTGTAAAGGAGAGCTGCTCCTCTCCTCTCCTGTGAGTCCAGACCCACTCACCCAGTCCCAGAACATCTGGAGGAGACTTGTGGATGTCACTGTCTCATCTCTCAACTTGTTCACTCAAGTGGAGCCTCACTTAGAAAGTTTTCTTATATGATCTCATATATAAAGTCTACAGGGTCTGAAAGTAAAAGTACTTTCCTGTGGCACTCTTGGAGTCCATCTGACTTAGGGCTGAAAAATAGAAATAGTTACTGTTTTAGATTTGGATCTTCTATTATTTAGTAGAAGAAGAAAATGTGCAGAGAACTGTTTGACCCTTTTCAGGATGACAGAGGAGCGACAGAATCATATTGTCCTCTTTAGCCTTTTATTTTAATTCTGTTTAGCAGTTGTACATCTCCATTATTTATCCAGATGAAGAAGAATTAGGAGGAAAGACAAACATTTATGGTAAACTGCTCAGTCTTTCAGAGATGTTAATGAGGTCTATGTTAACTCATGTTAGCTTTGAGGCAGACGACTCATTTATTTGCTCATCCTCAGATGACTGGCTACCTGTACAAGCACAAGCCTTTTTCAGGTCACTGACTGGGCATTTCTGGTTATCCGGGACTAGTGGCAAATCAAGACCTTGTGACGATACTGGCTCAGCAGCTCTAGTTTTCTTTAGTGAATTTTTGCTCAGCATGTCTAATTAGGAGTCTTGCTGTTAAAGAATAGAGCTATCAACAAGGTATTGGATCAGCATATCTAGTGTATTCAAACGATGGCAGAGATCAGGCCACTATGGGGTTTCTAGTTTACCATATCCTGTCACTTGAGAGAGAGCATAGTATAAAATGTGAACAGCATTTGCTACATGATATTTGTGCCCAGCATTGGCCTTACTCACAAGTTTATATTCTGCTGCACATCATATAAAGACTTGCAGAATCAAAGCCTAATTTGTTTTTTAATGACCGAGAGTGAGAGCAAGTCTGCTCAGTCTCATAAGAACTGAAAAACTTTCTCTTTTTCTCATCAGGAAGTAGACTGCAAACACCCTGGGGCAAGAATGCCTCTCTGGTCTATTCTGCACACTGCCCAGGGAAACGGGATGCTGGTCCAGGACAGCGGTTTTCAATCTATGGGACTCAGATACTGCAATTAAGAGGTGCACAGAAGGTGACCAGAATAGGAAATACTCTTTATATCAGTTGATGAACACCAAATTCATAAAGGGATCCCCGCTGAATATTTATTTTGTACATCCGAATCTGAAGTAAGCTTTAACACCACTGATTCAGGCTTGGCATCTGTGAATGTGATCTCAACACTGAAAAATAATAACATCTCAGAGACAATTCATTTTGTGTTTTGCAAGGTAGATTCCTCTAGAAAATCAGCAGTCAGATAAATTCACTATCTGATCATCAGTTAAAGTGGACAGATTTTAGAGTCTTCTAGTACTTCACTAGACTGTAAAAAAAAACAGAGAAAAATTACCAGCATACTAAAGAGGAATCTGTAGTGTTCATTGCGACAACAGCACTACAAATTAATGAGTTGAAATGCCTGGTATATCAACTTTCCTTAAATAACTTTGTAAGGATGACTTTACAGATTAATTCTAGCACTGACATCTTAGGTAAATTTCACTGCTTACAGTAGCCCTTCGAGGTTATTTAGCGAGTCACTGCTGCAGAGATACTACTTTTTTTCTTTTTCTTCTCAGAATAAACACTCAAACACTTTATTGAACTACTGCAGAACAGCTACTATAACTTTTTTTTTAACGAACAGAGATTGTGCAGCCCTCTAATTGGTGAAAATACTTCTGCAGTTATATATAAATGTTTCTTGGCTTTGAAATGATCTAAAATATATGGACACTAAAGCATTAGATTTACACTATATTCATACCTACAGCACTCAGCATAAAGGTAGACATGAAATAAGGGCTTTTCTATTGTCAAGATGAATTCTTAAACAACACTGAAATAATTTCTGGAAATAGAAATTAATTGTTCTTCTTCTTTGTGCATAATAATTTAATTCTTATATATTGATCATGATACAGAAACTAATGAAAGACCATTATAGTTATAATATATTTATTCACCTGATAGGTACTATACATCCATCTGCACTCATATTCTAGACTTCTAACTTTGGAGTTAGTGCTATAGATATACTATATAATCATTAATTTAGGATATATCCTTTCTACTTGTAACATTTTGCTCACTTTTTAGTTGTCTTATCTTCCTTACGAGGACAAGCTAAAAGATTTCAAGGGAGACATTTGTTTGGAAACACTTCAGTTTTCCACTTACAGAGCAGTGTTCTGTAAGTTCTCTTTTACAGTTCCTGCAATATCACATGGGATCTTTATGTTTGGAGGTTATCTGAAGCGCAAAATATCCAAGATGATGAGGTAGCACCAACAGTGAGATGATTCAAAGACAGCAAACAAGAATTACATACAAAAACTCAGCCAGTTTCCCTAATCTACCCAAGCTGATTAACAGGAGAATCTGTTTCCCATCTTTCTCCTCCTCCAGAGAAAACCATATACTCAGAGGATTTCTTTGCCTAGAGACAAAACTGAAAAAATTATTTTCAGGATTTTTTTTTTTTTAAGAAGAAAAACTAAAACAGTTTTAAAAATATGACTTAAAATGTCTCTTTCTTTTTCCTACTATCCTTGCAACTGCATATTGTCTATTTGCTGTCTGAAAGAAATTAAACTGCACCTAGCTTAATTATGAGTTATCATGTCTGGATATCTCATATTACCCCATGTAGTTTAGTTAAATTTTGTCCTAGCTGCTGTGGTAGAAAAGGTCAGTCGGTTCCTGATATGACCTCATTTTGTGAAATGAAGCCTGAAATGATAATTAATGAACAACAGAAATGTACTTGCATGTAGTAAACATGGTGCTTGAAAGTGTTTTATAATATTACAATGTCTGGTAATTTTTTGTATATATTATACACAAATTAAAATAACGCAGACCTCAAGAGTTGCCTTGTTATAATTTTGGTATTCAGCATTTCTCTTCAGTAATGTTGTCATGTTGTCTTCACCTTAAACAGCACAACAGTGTATAAACTCACCTGAGAATACAGATCCCAGTTTTTATCCTGTGCTGTGCATATCCTGCCTGTGATTAGTGACTCTGTTTTTCCCTTGCTAGCAAATTCTCATCACTGGCATGAATGACTTTTGGTAACAGTATTTCAAAATCCTCTCAAAAATTGTTAGCCCAAATGCACTTCAGTGTTCTACAATTTTATTTTAATAACTGAGACATCGATACTTGCAAGGCAGTTGGGTCAAGAACCATTTGGGATGAAGAAATATAGCTCAAGGGCATTCAGCACATTTCAAGTACATCTAGGAACAGATGAGAAGAAAGGGAAGAATATGGACACTAATTAAAGATTAATTTAAATGAGAAATGCCTTGACAAGCTCTTTTGTGGAAGAAAAGGGATGTTGGCATGAAGGAAGGGGAGGCTGCCTGAGGTTGAAGGCTACATTATGAAACTTCAACTGATAGCAGCTTCCGATACTTAACATCATTCACAGCGTCATCCCCACCTGCTTCAAAATGAGCAGATGCTTCTCTACAGAAAAGTAATTATCCTCAAGCTCATGCTATGTTTGTGGTGAGCTGACTGTTCAATTCACATGAACCCAAGGTTTTGTATTTTGCGCAGCTTTATTTAATCACATCCTGTGTTCACATTCAGTGCTAAATTAAGGCTGCAGAAAAGGCCTTTCTTTCCTCTCTGAGAATCTGATCATTTTTACTAGCACCAGGGAGAAGAAATGAACATAAGCATAGTTCTGACACCAAGAAATCTGTCTGTCTCTCTAATCCACATAATCTCTTTTATATCTCTATACTTTTATCATCATGGTATCCAAAGAATATCACACAAAATAACAAAAGATTCTTCAACCATATAAATTACAAAGAGAAAAAAGATGGAGAATGGAATACAGATAAAAGATAAAGGTGGCTCCCAAACGGAATTAATACTTTGCCTAATTTTCTGATAAAGGCAATGATATTGAACATGGGAGAAAGGCAGGAAGCTCATAAGAACAGGGGCAAGGAAACAGAAATAACAACAAAGGTGGAAACGAAGCTTTCATTGCTTAGTACACTTAGGGCGGGGAGCCCCGATAGGCTCTGCACATGAAAGCTCAGTTCTGATAGCAGTTATTTTTAATAAATTTATCAACTGTAGGATGATACTTCACAACTGGAAGTAGTGAGTGCAGCATTTCTTTTGAGTAAAGAGGGAGGGGAAGGAGAGGCAGGGAAAGACTGAGACAAAACACAGTAGCATGATCTCAAGGCTATACAAATATGAAATAGGAGGCTGGAATGATAGTAAAGTAAAGAACAGGAAAAGATATTTCTGTAAATGGAAAAGGAGCCTAAATACAACATGGACTTACATAGATTACACTGAAATAAACTGATGTCTTCCTTTGATAAAGTGAATGATTTTCTAGAAAAGGGAAACATAATATAATCTGCCTGGAGTTCACTAAAGTATTTGATATGGTGCTATTAGAGAAACTTGCTTAGAATGCATAAGAGGGAATTAGCACAAAAATAGTAAACTACTTTAGGAATTGGTCGAAGGGGAAGGAGTAACAAGTAACATTGAAAGGGGAAATATCTATGAAAGGATAGGTTACTCAGGGATCATTCTGTTTTCTTATTTCATATTATATTTTCAAAAATGGCCATGACTTGAAAAGTGCATGCTAATAAAATGTAGTGATGAGAAAGTCAAGGAGGATTATTAACTCAGGAGGATCAGAAAGAACTGGGTGACCTTGAGGACTGGAATTCTAAAATTGGGACTAAATGCAGTCATTAAAAGTACAAGATGGTACATCTGTAATACAATTTTTTGTTATAACCTGAGAGTTCATCTGCTGAAAATGACTGAGGAAGAGAAAGGCCAAACCGGACAAGTCCGTCCCAAAAAAACCCCACATGAGACATCAATATAATGCAGCTACAAAAAACTTACTTTTGATCCTAGAGCAAAAGGTTTCTGGAAGAGATTGAAAAGTACTAGCCAGAACTGATTTTGTCACATCTGGATTGTCCATAATCAAGAGAAATAAAAGTCTAAGTAAAATAGATGAAGCAAATTTCTATTAAGATGATTAAGGGATGGTATGTTTATGTAGCTGCATACTAGGTCTGCGTATAACCAGAGCTGAGAGGATATTCACCAATTTCAGTGAGAAAACATATACCTGTATTTATTTTTGCTTCTGTGCCTGAGAGATAGCCTGGGACTGGGTTACACCTACTGTCTCGGTGCTGGTGGAGCTAGCATGCAATTACAAAGATTTATTTTTGTAGATGTGATTTAAAAGTTCTTGGCATCAAAAGAGGAAACCCTTCTGCCTACTAACCTCCTCCCAACTCAGAAATCACAAGATAGCCAAGGGAAAGAAAATTGGCAAGATCACACAGGAAGAAGTGACAGAAGAGTAGTGGTCATTTGACAGAAGCAGGAAAGAGTTGTTTTGATGCTATTTGTAATAAATATTATTGCTTGTGGCCTTTACTGAAGAAGCACCTTTTGGTCCATCCTTCCATCCACCTCTACAACATGGTAGAATAAAAGGAAACACTCCGTGTGCCCCACAGAAACACTTGGACAAATAAGATGACACTAATTTAGGTATCTACTGTCATTCCAGGTGTCTAATAAGTCTCTTGCTGTCATGAGCAGAGAGTTTGGAAAAAGGTTAGAAATGGAAATAAACTGCATGATGCAGTTTAAAAAAAAAAAAGGCTTTGCTGGCAGTCTGTTTCTGGGAAACACCAAACTATTTGCGTTTTTTTTCTCATATTATAATTGGTTATACTTGTTCCATATCATAATATTTCCTGGTGTTATCTGAATGCATTTTAATTCAAATCTGACATTTCTTCCTTGCAAAGAGTTATGAAATATTTATGGGATTATACCTGCATGTTTCAGCTGTGATACAGGGATTTAAGAACAGGTTGGCAGATGGATGCCCTACGCTGTCCAGTGAAAGGTCATTGTCAAGCAAAATGCATCTCATTTATGCCATCTGTTTCCCTCCAACAACCAGAAAAAATAGGAATTATATTTTCACCTGTTAAAGAAATTGAAGTGCTGCAAAAACACTGTTTGCCAGTGTGATTTCCTCAGAAGATTATATCCCTCAAGGAATATATTTTTTTTGTTATCTAAAACTGGTTTCTTACCATCACTGTCTCACTTTCCACAGAGTAAGGTTTGGCCCTATAGCCTGACAAAAACAAAAAATAATTTACTTTTATCATCTGTTGTCATGCAATCTCATTTGGACTTTAAAGTCTTCCCAAGACTTAACCTTCAATTTTCCTGTTCAATTCAATCCATCACTTCAACTACTATATTATAGTCTTTACATTTGCAAAGATGGGGACATGACTGCATTGGTGAGTTCCCTTGGTCTTAGAAAGGAAACTTGAAACAATAGTTGTGTGAAATGTGCACATTCATGTTGTTCTTGTTAACTTTCTTATAGCTGATCATTTCAATAAAATAATAATAATTAAAAAAAACTCAAACCAAAGCAAAAAACTGCAACAACCAGCTCTCTGTGCTTCTATACAGCTCTAGAGCAAAGCAGGGACTTATTTCTAACCACTAAGTGGACTTCATCAGTTTTCTCTTTTTTTTTTCTGTGGCTTTTGGGACTCTATTCCCTTTTTGGGAAAAGAAGAATCAACTACTACTGTTTTATTCACCTATGACAGAAACAGCAGAAATGGGAAAGAAAGAATTTATGCCACAGGCCAATTCTACTTCCAGTAAAAGATAAATTTAGATAGCAGAAGGGGAAAACATTCCTTCCTTTAAAGGTATGTTGTGACCAGATGACTTTCTTCTAATTGTGGCTAAGAAATAAGTAAAAATCATCCTTTTTTCTCCTTTCCACTCATCAGCCAATAGAGGGGAAGCAAAAAGATACTCTTACTGTAAAACTTCCTGATTTAGTTTCTGGGACAGCAAGAGACATATCCAAAAGGAAAGAATACTCTTTGGATTCTGTGAGGGTCGAACAGTAATTAAGATATTCCTATCTGGACGTGCAGAATATGATGCTGAGTAGAACAGCAGGGATACTGCCAAGATGGATTATAGAGAAAGAGGGCTATTTTTTATGAATTCTGTCAGACTAATACCAACCCTTTGGATAATCTTGATAATGTACGAGGTGAGAAGCTACAATCTAGCAAGGAGGAAAAGACGAGTGAAAGGCAGAAAATATCTGAGCACTAGCACAGAAGGTGGCAGCTTTGATTATAATGCAAGAGAGATCTGTTTAGCTCTTAAAGTGAGCTTTTTTATACTTGGTCCTTTCACTTTCCTAGTCAAAAGTTGAAGATGAGGTCTTCCCAACCCATCCAAAGATGAGGTTATTCCCAATCCAGCCAGACTGGGTTGGAAATAACCTGAGAGTTAAGGCCTTAGAGAAGGAAGAGTTTATGTAAATTAAGGTTTATGGATGGATATAATTTTGAACTTCCAGTCACCACACATACTTATGCAATCAATTTTATCAATTGTTTCATTTAATAAATAAAAAAAAAACAAAACAAAAAAAAAACACCACAAAACCTATCATAATTAATAGCTTTTCCATTTCCAAGTAATTGGATAGATACTTTCAGGATTAAAAAAAAAAAATGTTTGTTATATACTCTAAAAACTGTTTGTCTGAAGAAAGATATTGTATATACTGCGCACCACTGGAATTTCTTAAGTGCTCTTACTGACTTCCACCCTCATTAAACTACTCAGTGTGTGCTCTCAGTTGGACAGCAACTTTACAACTTTGAAGTAAGTCAAGTGGAGCTCACACTAAGCACAAAATTCTGTTGTTTCAAAGAAAAAAAAGAGTCCAAGGAAATAAAGTCGCAGTTGCTCAAAATCATGACACTGAGTATCATTTGTTTCAATTCTCATTTCATCTTCATTGGAAAGTCTTTACATTCTTTCAGAATACACTGTTCTGGGCCTTCCTGGCTGGGCAACAACTTGTTAGGAAGCAGTTATGCAATGTGCAGTACTACATACAAATTGTGTAAATAAAGGAAAAACAGTCGAGACAGAATTAGAAGGGATTGAATTCCAGCACTGGAGAGACTGTTATTTATTTTCAATGCTTAAAGCACAGCAGTATCATTTGAATTATAAGAAAGTTTATGTAAGGATGACTACCTGAGACATGCAAATGAACCTAGCCATATAGCTGTTAATATATCTTCAGTCTAAAACTATACCCTGAAAGCATTTGGTATGCTGTGCACCAGGCAGATTTTTGTTGCGGTGGGGTACAGGAGTTCTGAGGGACTCCATACTTTTCACCAGGAAAAGGAAATTCTTGCATTCATTGTAGTACTGCAATTGTTTCCTTGTCTACTGCAAGAAGCATCTACTCTGGCTGGAAAAAGAAAGTCGGCAATGTGCACTTTATATCTTTGTAAATAGAGAGATTTGGGACATTTATGAAATAGAAGTGCTCCGACACTTTTAAAGCACTGTTTGATGTTACCTGACTAGGATTCATTAACACAGAGCTCATAGGATCAAACCATGTTTTAACGATGTTGGAGCTATAGGTCTGTTGCTCTCTACCTCCAACATGGTCATTTTGTACAATGTAGATGGGATTTAAAGAAATGTCAAAATGTCACTAATCACAGAGGATAAAGAAAGGAGGTCAGAAGCAGAAAGCAGAATGAGTAATGGAAAAGAGGGAAATTATCTGCTACAGATTTGCAAGGCACCCACTTGCTTTTTGGTTTTTGTTGTTGTTGTTGTTGTTGTTGTTGTTGTTTTTTCCCTGAACAAAATGCCTAGTTTTACTTTAAGCACAAACTTTATATTCCAGGGAACTGGATGTCAGAAAGAAAACAAAAAAGGTAAGTGGAAAACCAACATATTTTTCCAAAAGCTCCCCTGCAAATCTTTCCTTGTATATATAGGCCAAAACTTTAATTGTATTAACATGCACCAACTGATGGCTATGGGGGTGAGTTTCTATCAAGCTGAGATTCACTGATCATTTCTGTCATGACTTGGAAGCTTAAACTTGTAATCTACTTGCTGTTGTGTCCTCTCAAGATTCACATTACGACAGATCCCCAACAAACGTTCTGGGCACACGGGGAGCTGGAAGTCTACTAACTGCCATCATCTCCTAACACAGTTTTTTGGCCTTTGATACCTTTGTTTCCTTCTGTGTCTCCTGGCTATCATCTAGATTGTGACACTTCAACTCAGTTTGGCCTTTCACTTTTCTCACGTTGGATGAGACCTGTAGCATCATCTGGCAAGTGGAAAACATGGAAGAAGTAATCTTGGACTGTGATTCCCATTATTTTTATATTTTTTGTGCATAGCTCTTCAGTGTAAAATGAATAGGTGGTCCCTCCTCCAAAACATTCCCTCTTACTAAATATAATTGTCTGATTTCCTTTCTTTTTTTTTTGTATAGTTACAACAATGACAAGAAGTATGAAGAAAAATGTTCCCTTAATGCCTTGCAGTTAGGACATTCTCTTGGAAAGTGGGAGTTTTAGGTTCTAACTCCTTCTATTAGTGGAAGATGAGGAACATATTTTAGCATACACAGAGACTGGGCTCTTTAGGTATTTCCCTCCTGCCTCTAAATCACAGATTGTTAAAATGCTTCTCACCTCAGGCTGGGTAAAATCTGTGTCTTGTGAGGTAGCATTCAGACATCTAAGAAACTTTTCAGTCTGCCTAGGCTTAGACTTCTGATGATCAGATAATTGAATGGTAAGTAGGGTGAAGTAGGGTCTTAAATTTCACCTCACATTGATCTAAGCAGTCTCATTATATTTCTTAGATATTGTAGGCACTTGCTGTGACAAACTGGCAAAAAGAATATAAAATACTATTTCGATATAATAAAAGAAATTACTTTCAGAAAAAAAAATCCGACACTGGAAAATAATTTTAGGCACTTAATAAATATTTCAGAAAAAACTGAAGCATTAAGAGAGAGTAGAGATTACTTTTTTTTTTTCCACATTTAAGCTTTAATTGTTCAATATGTCATATTCTGATCTTTCAGATATTGTAATATCTGAAAGACATTTGCTTCCAGTGAGGATGTTCAGCATCTTCCAGAAATTCCCTTATACCAAGCAGGACTGAACATCAAAGTATTTTTAACTGGCAATCTTTTAATTCCTCCATCCTCTGAAAGAAAGCCTACATTTAGAAATAAAACATAAATCAATTAGTGTGCTCTTTCAATGTCTGAATTAGGAGCTTGATACTGGGAAATAAGAAATTTGAGAAAGGCAAACATATATTACTCATTTGTTTAACAATACAGAAAAAACATAGTTATTTAATTTGTACAATATGGAATCTGAAAAACAAGAATTACTGGATATCTTATGTAGTCATACTCGCAACACATGCTCTTTCTTCTCCTGTTTTCCCTTCTGCATAAATGACCTGAGCCATGATAGTGAATTCACTTAGGATTTAAATTTGAAATCATTTTACAAGAAATAGAAGTCTTGTTTATCAGTTTAGTTTAGAACAAAATAGCTTTTTCCTACTGTTCAAACATCAAATACTAGTGTTTGAAACATAGTTTAGCCCTTCTCTCACCTAATCTTTTATGCTTTCCTTCTAGAAGCTCATTTCAATTAGAGAAGATCAACTATTTTCTCTGGAGAATATTAGCTATACCCAACAATAAGAATTCCATATCGGTGACCAAAATGTCCCTGAAATTAGAGTGCCAGAACTTTAAGGTCTTGCTGCAATTTTTTAGTGTTATAATTAGTGAATCAAATGAAATACGTTGTTTCTGAGATATTAATTATGCATCTTGCTGGTACGATCTAAAGGTTATCTTATATTTTGAATTTCCTAACAGAATTTCAATACTTATTCATGGATCATAGACTTTTGATTATTCTGCCTTTAAAATTAAAACTTAAAATCACATATCTTTTTAGGTAATACTGGCTAAAAATAAGGAAATATTATCTGAAACTTCAAACAGTTCAAACAAAAAATGAGCAGATAAAGTTATTTCCTTTCACATAAACATTATGTCCAAAATCTACATAAGTAGTCCCCTTACTTTTTATGTATTTTATTACTAAAGTGTGTTTTTAGGGGGAATTTAGGTGAATAAAGAGAAGTTCATGAGCACATGGGCTTGAGGAAACTATTCCAAACTTAAAGGAAGTATTGAGTAAAATTAAAAATCAAGAAGGAAATGAAATGCATGCTGAACTTGGTTTCACTTATGGAACAGAAGTGCCTGTAATGGTTACTCAGAGAAGATTTTAGTCAGGTGTGTTTTGACAAAAGGTCTAGATGACAAGGGCAAAATTTTGCTCTGACATTTTTTGAAGAATGAGTAGTAAAAACAAATCAAGATTCATGGAAAATGTTCTCAGAATTTGTTTTATCTTTATGAATCTCACAGAAAATATTTTTTTAAAACTAATATGGACTGAGGATATATTTTTCTCTTCAGCTTTATATAATTTGAACCATATAGCTCCCACAGGATGATGTCCAAATAATTAGACTAGGAAGCAAGGACACTTTCTTTCTTTGGAGCTGTTGACTCTGCAGAAGAGAATTTAAGATTCACGGAACAGGAGAAGAACTTTCTGGTCTAAAGGGTAGAATAAAGTTAGTTCTTCAAGAAGTTTTACTAAAATGCACTGAACACTTAAACTCAGCAATTTTATCTGGCTTTCATAAGGAAATGAGGTTTTACTGTGTTATCATTAGTGTCTGTAAATAACTTTTGAACTTATTGGAGAATTGAAACCCTATGGCCAAAGGAACAGAGGTGTAAAGGATAGAAAATTTCTATTACTGGCTGTGTAGAAGAAGGAAACTGAAATTAGTGCCCTTACTGAGGAAAAGGTTGTAATATGACCTCAACAACAACCAGTTTTCTTGGACTATAGGTTAATCAATAAGCATATATCTGTTGACAAAGGAGTGCAGTAGCTCCAAATCAGTCCCTGCACAGGTTTATTGTCTGCCCAGAAGACATGGGATCAAGGTGGGGATACTGTGAGGGCTGAAAATCATGGGATTTGACAGAGAATGAGAGAGTACAGTAATAAGAAATGAGCCAGAAGGAGAAAGCCAGCATTATTGGGCTAGAAACTATAGAGATAAAGGATGCCATTCCACAGGAAACTAGGCTTCATTAATTCCATTGCACGTAGAAGCTCTTTTTTAAAACATAGTGTTAAGGATTCCTAAGGATTAATATGTTTAAGGAAAATGAAAATTTTTCTACTTTTCTGAAATGGCATAGGTTAGTATCTTATGAAGTCTTGTAATTTTCATTGTGCAGATTCAGCAGAAAGGTGGCTTTCCAAATAAGCAGAAATTGCAGAAATGATTCTTGCTTTCTGAAAATGAAATCAGTTTGAAATGGCAATTAAATTTGCTGCTGAAGCCTACTTCTCACCAAGCGCTTACAAAACAAGCTCAGAATGTGAGAACAACATTGCTGTCTATTAATTTAATGAAAAATATAAAAGCTGTAGGTGTATATTACTCTGTCTCTGTTTTGTGGGGTTTTGTTTCTAATTCTTTAAAGTAGATTTTACTGATCTGTAATATTCCTGGTACATTTCATGGGAGTAACATATCTGCATACATGATAGTTAATCAGTCTGTTAATGTTTCCAACTATCTCCTGCATGGTAAATTAGTTGTTATTTTCACAAGGTAAGGGAGCAATGATTTCATCAGATGCTGGAATTAAGAGTATATAATTAGCTTGGCAAGTGTGGCACAGAGATTAAGTTGTTGTGCTTCATTAATTGATAGTAAAATAAAATGCCAGCTACATACTAGGCTGATATAGTACTGATATTCAGGGCATCAGGACTTCCCTCTTCGGTCATTGCAGAATTTCTCTGGAGGTGGCTTCAGGATAGCTGTGCACAAGTGGAGTGAAATTGATTTTTTGTGAAACGTAGGATGCTTAAAATAAACCCTGAAGAGTTTAGAGACTTGGAGGATATTCCCTGACAGAATAATTAATAAATTCCTTTGTTCAAAACCTCACCCTAATTATTGATTGAAGGGATATTTAACTTCACATCATCTGTCAGGCAGGTGGAGTAAGTTTCAGACTGGGCTGATTTACTATTCATGCATTAGGAGTTGTGGTCTTAATATATGCAGCCACAAATGGTAGCAAAGGGAGTGTTTTTTCTCGCATCCCCCTTCACTGGGTGGAGGAGATATCAGTAGTGACTTCCAAGTAGTGCCTGGTTATTCAAAGCAGAGTTCATTTCACAGTGTTTTTGCTTTTCTTCTGTAGGTGAAGAAGAGACAGGAGTTGCTGACACCATTGCACATGAGGGTAATTTCATAGCACTAAGACTAAACATAGCACAGCTCGGCAGCCTAATCAATATAGCCACACACTGAATTGTTTCTAGGTATGCATCATATTTAAACTCAACAAACAAACATCTCATTCTGAATCCTGGAAACCAAATCCCACAACTGAACAGAAACAGTATACCGATTCTTGCTAAATCAAAGTTAGCCATCAAATTAGGGTTCATTTTGTTAAATCAAAGTTAGCCATCAAATTAGGGTTCATTTCACCTTCTTCTCCACAGGGTTGTAGAAAATTTAGAGAAGTACCTGTTTGATTAACTCCAGCTTTATGTATAAGAGGTTATCCCTCTTTATTGCATGGCATGTCATATTCTATATCATATGAAAATCACTAACTGTTCTTCTGAGTGAGAAAACTCGGAGAAGGTTAAAAACATTAGAAACCTTCCACATTTGGCCGAGCTCTCTGTGTAGAGCTGTTTTGAGGATGCTGTAGTCAGTTATTGCATTCTTTACTCTTGAACACTGAAAGTTGGGATGTCAGTTTTCTTTGGTGGTGAAAAGTTTTCTAAGTAAGTCAATCAGTATTATCTGTCAGTACGTCACCAACAGTTTTGGTTTATGGGTCAGTAATTCCTGTGTCATGAGGTATGTGGTTTAGATTTTTACATTCTAAGCTAGCATTATCCTTAATGTAAAGAAAACATATAGTTTCCCTCCAAATTGAAATTGTCTTCTTCATATGTCAAATTTGCCACTCATTACTGAAATCGTATCTATAGAGATTAATGAATAATATCGCAGTGTGGTGAAGGTTTCTTTTCTCTAAACAGGAATATGCCACTATAGATCATTTGCCCTTCAGTAATCTTCCTCTGAATAAGACCTCTTATTCTCACGTTCACATTTTTGGTTTTAGTAGAAAAGTCAAACACAACTTATCTTCATGTGAATAAAAAGGTGAAGCTTCAGTTTACTACTGTCTATCAGTAGAGTATGTATCAAATCTTGAAATATATTCAAAAGGAAGTATTGTTGAAAAATGATTAGAAAATTAATCCTTAATTAATCCTGCACTTGCATGTGTTTCAGTTGTGTTTCAGTTACAAGCAAGAGGTATAGGTATAACTCTTTTTTTCAAGAGAGCATGTAGGGTTCTAAGTTAACAATCTGTGGGCTTGGGAAAATGTATAAGACAGTGATGGAAACGTATTTGTATTCTCATAGAGTAATAAATGATCTGTCATCATTAATAGCCACAGGAAAGGGCTGGCAACTCAAGCAGAATAAGTAAGAAAAGAGCATGACAGCCTGTCATTGCTTAATGAAGCTGAGACGTTAAAGGTATTCAATCATATTATTTTACCAGTACACCTGGATTCTCTTTATTAAAAAGGCATTTATCTAATGATGCATAGCAAGGTATTTCCAGTAATTGAAGATGGTTTTCCTGATGGAAAGTGGTTTGCAAAGGACCAGAGGAAAAATAATGCTGTATTACAGTGTTGCAAGGCCCAGAGTGAGAGTGCTGGTCCTGCACATTTTTGTGCACACACTCAACTTTGTGCATATGAGTAGTTCAGTTGTAGGTTAGATGTGACTATCCACGTACATAAAATTACTAGTAAACTTAAAATAACGGAGATTGAATTTTAGCTATGTGTGATCAATCCATACAGATTTGAAAACCTGGGGGACATATTTCTCAGATAGAGTTCCACTGACAGAAAGTTTGTTGTCTTCAGTGAAAACACTTTCATGTGCTTCAGAGGGATTCTGTTCTAGACAGAAATAAATTCAAATAAATTAGGAATGGCTCATGGATTTTCCATAAGTAAAGGAGGGGGGAAATTAATCCTGTGAATGATTCACTGCAAATTACTCACTCAGCTCAACCACACTCAAGGAAATTGGTAGTCAAAATAATTGATTATAATTCCGTGAATTTCTTCTTGCTTATTCAATGTGAGAAAAATATATACCCTAGAGTAGTGCTGTTCAGAATCTCTTTATTTGGATGCAGCAGAAAATTCTGGTGTTGCATGCTCCCGAGGGGATAATGGAAAAACCTGACAAGTAGCAATAATGGGATTTTTCTGATGCTTGCACATGCACAGTGCTGAAAGGGGTGAGGAAATTCATCTTCATATAAAAAAGGAACATGTATTCAGAGAAAATGATAACTTTGGAATTCCTGTATAGAAACCTTTCTCTTTTTTTTGCAATTTAATACATAGATGAAAAAGAATAATTTTGTAATTATTATAAATTTGCTTTAATCACACTTCTGGTTTTTGAGTTATTTACCAGGAAACAGAGTACAACTGTGTTTAAAATTGAGATAATGACTGCACAAGAGAGAAAGTTGCAAAAACTGACTTGAAATTGTGTGGGTTTTGCATACATACAAAAAGTGAATGAAATATTCAGAAGAATTCTTCTAAATGCTATATAAAATGAGTTGTTTGCACATTCAAGGTCAAAAGATGGTGACATAGCATCATCCTCTTGTCCCATTTCACTAGAACATCTTAGTGCTCAGACCTAAGATGAGACGTAAAAACTGACTTGTGTTTTAGTTTTTGGACTTCTATGGATGGGCTTGTCTTGTCATTTTACCAACAAGAGACAGACAATACCTGGTTACAAAACCCATTTCCTGTCAGAAAAGAGTGATGGGAAAAAAGAAGGAAAAAAGAACACTTTCAGCTTGATTTATATAAATTCACTCCCTTTTCCCAAAACAAAAATATTTGACAATAACCAATGACATTAAGATTATGCTAATATCACCTTAATTTGAAAGTGAGTTTTGCTAATAAAGAGTTTTAAAACAAGTAGCAAGCAGTCTGAGGAGTTTAGAATAAAAATAAAATAAACAAAACTTTTTAATCTTTATCAGACATTGCTGATGGACAAGATAAGATGAAGTATTTTGTTGTACCTCTAGCCTATACATTATCATATATTTCATCACTAATAAAGTTGTCATTTTTCTCAAGCCTCTCTATTTTTTCTTTAGGAGAGCATTCTTGCTGTTTGCAGTTGTCTGCCAAATTTTATTAATTTGTAGCAGTTATTGAAGGAAGGTCAAGCTGTTGCTTTTAATCCTACTAAGACCTTTATAATAATGTAATATATTCAAAAAAACCAAACCAAAACAAAAAAACCTTGGTAAAGTAAATAGTAGATGTGAGAAAATGCAGAGGACCTATGTATTAACCAGGTGGATTGCTGACAGGAGCTCATGCTACTGGCAACTGACCTTACCCAGAATGCTTGTGAGAAGAGAGAAATACCTCTTTTCAACCTGCAGGGTTAACTCACCATATAAGTGGTACTTATTATGCCTGCTACACCAACTAAGTATAGTTTCATGAACACCACTCTTCTAACACAAACTTTATGGAACTGCAATTATTAACAAAATCTAGTAGGTAATAGTTACTTTAAAAATCTTCATACATGTTAAATTTTCAGTTCATGAACACAATAAAGGCTTAGTTGCTTAATAGCAATGTATACTACTTTGTTCAAAGTACAATATAATTTACAGCTATGGAATATATATATTTTTATTTCTTCAAACTGACTAGCAAAGTTTGGGAGAAAAGGTACTTTCAAACTAAAGAAAAATTTAAAGTATATTTGAAGAAGAAAATGTATACTATTGCTACTTTCTCCTTTGTTCTTCTGGAATGTTTGCCTTTTAAGATTTACTAGGTACTGAATTTGGAGTAATAGTATCACATCTCAAGTGTGTCTTTATGTCCTGCTATAATACTACAAATAGTCATAATAATTTCATCACATTTAGTATGATGTAGATTCTTAATAATTAATATATTACATTTTTGACCCCAGAATATCCATATCAATGGAGTTAATGTATAAGCCAAAATTCATTACTGTATTCAGAAGTAGGCTAATTAATAATCTAGCTGTAAGGAAAAGAAATCTCTTATTAAATTAGAAACCTAAATGAGAAATTCAATCAATTAATAAGGAATACAGAATACCTTTCATTTTCTTCTAATGTTACTATTTCTAGTTTTATTCATGGGTGAAACGGTTGGTTTTGTAAATTAATTATCAGTTAGGAGTTAATGAGGTTCTTTGTAGATTGGTTTATTTCTGTGCATACTGCATTGATTTTGGAAATCTTTGTTGAGGAATATGATTTCACATCATATTACCTATTGTGTATACGAACAAGTCCTCATTCATCTACTAACTGTGGATTTCGAAGTTCAAGAAATGCATTTGACATCCTGAAAGGCCAGCAAGATTTCTGGAGTACCTGACATACAAGGAGAAGTGGGACAGCTGGGACTGTTCAGCCCTAAAAAAAGATGGTGAAGGCAAGACCTTACTGCTGTCTACAATGACCTAATAAGAAAGTGTAGTGGAGATGGAGGCAGACTCTTTTTGGAGTTGCACATGAAAGGACAATAAGCAATGGACACATGTTGAAACAAAGGAAATTCTAAATGGATAGTAAGGAAAAATTTAACAAAGAGGATAATCAAATATTGGAACCAGTTGTCTAGAGAGGCTGTGGAATCTGCATCTTTTACCATATTCAGAACCCGACTGTATAAGACACTGAGCATCCTGATGTAAAATGACGGGGTTTTGAGAGGAGAGTTGGACCACATGACATTTAAAATGCCCTCCAGCCTAGATTATTTCACGACTTTTTTTTATAATTCCATGAAATGAAAAAAAATGTTTAATACTATTTTTCTTATCTTTCCACTTCAGAAAAAGAGCTGACAAAGGAAAGGGAAATTGTTCATTCATGCAGTAGTGTACACAAATGTCTGCCAGTGTTTTTTCTGTTGTTCATCTGTTCTATTTCTTCTGCTCAAAGTTCAATGATACAAAGGGTGGAGCAGTTTTCCCTGCATTTTTCTCCAGTTTTTATAATCCTTTATGTGCCTCAGCACTGAATACATCATGACTGTACTCAAAGAAGTAAAGATCTCAGAAGTATCAAGGGCAGTTTTTTCATTTACCTACTCTGCCCTGGCTCCAAAATGCCCTTTAGCATGATATTTAAAGTCTATCATTATTTCCTGTTTCAGCACAATTCATCCTCTCTTTCTATCCAGCCCGTTTTATCTTCCTCCTATTTTCTTCTATATTTCAACATGTTCCCCTTTCTGTCCTAGCTAAGGGCTCTTCCTCTCCTCAATTTTATCATTCCTTGATTTTAAAGGAATGATATTATGGCATTATTTCATGTTCTTGTAGTGGCTTTGTCTTAGTTTCTTACAGCTTAGCTACGTTTTATTATCTTCTTTTACAGTTAGTATGATCTCATCCATTTATAACTACTAAAGAGATTTGCTGTGTATAATCCTAGCCAAGTTGCAGAACCTTCACATTTGATGCTTCCCCCCCCTTCTTATAGAGATATTTTAATACCCCAAAAGAGAGGGAATATATAAGTATTTTAATTTACCATTTCAAGTAGACTGGAAAGTTCTATACACTTATTCTTTACCTTAATGTAGACTTTTATCTGATGTGCTCTGCAAATAATTATTGTTTTTATCATACAACAAACTGATGTTGATGTCGTATTGTGTTGAACACTAAATAGAAACTTGGTGCATTTTTTGCAGTTGAATGTCTGCCTGCTATATTTATCGGCGCATTCTTGATGTTCCCAATAGCCCTTGTAAAGCAGAAAGAAATAGGGTAAGAATAAACAGCTTTATCTGCAGACCCACTCCCAGAGTTTTTTTATTACAAAAAGAGAAAAAGGTGGTCTTATATAATGCAGTAAAGAATAAAAATTAAAACATGAAGAGGAAAAGCAACTTGATGAAATACGTAATTAACAATGTATAATAATGAATCATAGTATCTGGATAATAAGATATCCCTATTGGGACAATAAGGACATCCCACTGGTGTGACTTCCCAAGACAACATCAATGAGATGAATTATCAGCTGTATTTAGGATAGTTTTCTCAAGTTCATAGTAACAAAAATATACCTATTTTTAGGTTTGTTTGCATACAGTTTTAGACAGTTCATCAAAGGATAGAAGTAGAGCTGTTGAAAAATAGTACTCTGGTATTTACCTATATTTACTTTTCCTTTTTTATTTGGGAACATTTCTTGGAATTTTAAAATATAAACTGGACAATCACACAGAATAATAAAGCTAATTGTTCCATCTTAACATTTTTGTTAGGATCCCAATGGGGGCTCATGCAGGAAAGCAATGTGGAAGATGCAGTTCAGACCAGGAGCCAGGACAATTATGGGGAGGAACCATGAAGCACACACATTACATTTGTCATAAGACAGAACTGTGATTTATGTTTGAGGAATGAAAGAAATTGTTACAGGATGAAATGAGCAGTCATACAGTACAGATTTAGGAACGTTTGGATCGCGCCTTCATTCAAATACTACTGACAAGTCTGTATAGCTGAATTTCTTGCTTCTGGGTAATCTGATACACAGATATGATTAGAAGGGTATGAGAATGAAGCAGATTTCAAAGTGTTTCTGTTTTCACAAGAGCAAACTGGTAAGCTATGTTGAAGATTGTGACAATAATGAAATCACTTCTGTCAAAGACACATGGGAATATTTTTTCATATACCATTAAAAACTCCCCTGCTTCCTTTAGACCGAATGCTTGTTCACCTGAGCTATTAGCTCTGTAAAGATGTTCCATTACACAGACTTACCTTGTCTGGGTATTTGATGAGGGGGGCTGATGGGTCTCAGCATAGGTTACTGTGTTCAGCGATTTGCATGTCGTAAGCTCTCATCTCAACATGGAAATCAAGCCTATTTTTCACTGTCATTCTTTCCACTCTGTGCTCTAACCCTCTGAAAGCATCTCCCCCCAGTGCAACTCATACCAGCCACTCACATTGTAATTATCTGAGCAGCCAAAAGCCTAGTGATTTATTGGCTTTATTCTAGCTGGGATAAAATGTAAATCTGGATAATAGCTGTCATTTTCAGGTTCAGAGCTGGGAATGTGAGATAGAGATTGATTTTTAACTGTCCATTTCCTTAGATCAGAACATTATGCAGTGTTTCATTTTGGCTTGTGCTGAATGTCTGTCACTGCAGACACAACAACATCCGACCACATCAGGGTGTCTAACCCCTTTTAAAATTGTTTTGTTCTGGCACCTCCCAGAAATTCTTCATCAAAACCAATTTTCATTTGGGACTGAATGTTCTCAGGACTAGACAATATTTAGTAGGTTGTGGGTTTTTTACTTTTTCTTTTTTTTTTCTCCTCCTCTCCCTCCACCGCCCAAGACACTGAAAATTTGAAAGGACAACAAGTAGATCATAGCATTGGTCCATGAAGTTATTGTCCACAAAAATGAGAAAGCTGAGGAATATTAACACAGTTGATGACGTCTTGTCTTCATATCAGTGTTTGGTTTATGATCATGCTGGTTTACACATGGTAATCTCAGTTCATGATGGAAACCCTTCTTCTGTTTTACTACATATTAAACAGACTTCATAATGCCATACCGGTTTATTCTGCATTTGAACTGCCAATATTGAATATAGAGGATTATAGGTTGACATGATTTCTTTGCAATAGTGTATTATCCAAATTGGATTTCACATAAATGGTAGGCAACACGAAAGAAAGAAGCTGTTAATGCACTGTGTTATATTGATATCACTGTTCCCTTCTATATGAGACATGTTAGCTAATGAACTCTTCCAGTTTTTTTCTCTGAAGCAAAATTCACCAGAAGACAGTAATAAGACCTCTTCATAAACACACATCTATGAGCAGTAAAGCAAATATTTCTAAAATGGCATAGATAATATACAGTGCTCAAAAGATTACTGTCATCTTCATCGTTTCTGACAAGTCCATGTTTTACTTGAATGAGAGTGGAGACTGAGTTTAATTTTTCCAAAAGGAGTTCCCTGATGATAGGACAGCTGTATCTCAGACTATTTTATTTTGTTAAAACATTTATGTTCATGGAACTAGTGAGAAACTGACTCTGAAACAATGCCTATAGACAAGAAATAACCTATGATAATAGCCACCTGCAAATATTCAAAATCTGTGGTTTGATGTAAAAAAATATAGAGATGAAGCTACGCTTGTTTTCATTTGGTTTAAAGAAACAAAATAAAACCAAAACAATAGAGATTAGATGAAGAGTGAAAGAAGTTACAGAAATAGACCACATCTGAAAACAAACATATATTTGTGTGAATTATTAATAGAGAAAGTAGATTTTGAAAATGAGCTTCAGTGAATGCAAACATAAAAAATCTTTTTTCAGATAATAGGAAATGTCTGTATTCTTTCCTAAGTATTTTAAATTAAATGTAATCTTTACATAATAATGTGATATCTGGCTATGTTTTATAAAAGGAGCAAAGCACACCATTTCTGCAAAATAATAAAAAAAAAACCTCCTATAAATAATAGCAAATCAGAGTATACTACCTATTTAGTAGAATTTGTCTGTAATTGACAAGAAGAATTAATTTTTCATAATTAAAGCTTCCCGGTCTCCACTGAGTTATGCTACACACACATGAACAATCAAAATCCAGTAAATCCTTCTTCCTTTAAACCTACCCATTGTATTCGTACCTATCTGCATTTTGCATTATGCAGTGAAAATAACTGCTCTTGACAAGAAGTCTGTGCAGTCAATAGTATTCTAGTTGTTACCGGTTCTTTGATGAAAACGTACATGTTTAAAATACAAATAATACTTCTTTAGGCTTGTAAAACAGGAATATATTTTACATAGAAGCACATCAGCTCTCTTTTTAAAGTAAGAATTCATTTATCTTCAAAATACTTTTCTTTTTTTTTTTTAATTAAAGCCCGTTTGTGTTCTGGTTTTGAATGTGGTCTGACAAGTAACACAGTTATTATACAGTAACAGTATTAATTATTTTATTTCCCACTTACTACTAGAAGCAATTGAATTGCTAGTTACTAGGGGAATTGCTATTGTTTTAATGTGATATCATGATTATACAGAATGATGAAGTGAACATTAGCAGAAGTCAGATTAGCAGAAATTCTTTTCCATTTCATAGTGTGTGCCTTGATATGTCACAGTGACTCTTGTTCATAGACATATTGAGTTCCTCCTACATGCAACTGAATTTGGTAATTTTTCGTTGTAGGTGAAGTGGTGCTAGAGCTCACTGCATTTATGTATATCTTTATCATTTCCTTAGGACTAAGGATGTTCTGCTTGCTGACAATTCATGTTGCTCTCTGTTCATGACCTGCAGAAAATTTCAGAAAAAATAGTTTTCCCTGCCAAGTACTTTTTGTTTGGATTGTTTGTTTGTTGTAGAAGCTCATTATGTGCAATGTAATGAAAAATAATATCCTGTTAGGGTAGGGGGAGCTGACTGTAAGCCAGTAAGTCAGCTACATCAGGGGCCCAACTTAAATGCCTCTACGCAAATGCACGTAGCATGGGGGATAAACAAGAGGAGTGAGAGGCATGCGCATGCCTGCAGGGCTATGATCTTATTGGCACCTCGGAGATGTGGTGGGATGGTTTCTATGATTGGAGTGTTGGGATGGAGGGATACAGGCTCTTTAGGAAGGACAGGCAGGGGAGACGAGGAGAGGGTGTCACCCTCTATGTCAATGACCACCTGGAGTGCATGGATCTCTACCTGGGGATGGATGAGGAGCAAACCGAGGGCTTATGGGTCAGGATTAAAGGGAGGGCAGGGACAGGTGACATTACGGTGGGGGTCTGCTCCAAGCTACCCGACCAGGAAGACCAAGTGGATGAGACCTTCTATAGGTAGATAGGAGCAGCCTCACGTTCACAAGCCCTGGTCCTCATGCAGCACTTCAACCACCCCGATATCTGTTGGAGGGACAATAAGGCAGGGCATAAAAAATCCGAGAGGTTCTTGGAATGCGTCAATGATAACCTCCTTCTCCAAGTGATAGAGGAGTCAATGAGGAGAGGTGTTATGCTGGACCCTGTTCTCACGAACAAGGAGGGGCTGGTGGGGAACGTGAAGCTCAAGGGCAGCCTTGACTGCAGTGACCATGAAATGGTAGAGTTCAAGATCCTTAGGGCACCGAGGAGGGCACACAGCAAGCTCACTACCCTGGACTGCAGGAGAGCAGACTTTGGCCTCTTCAGGGATCTGCTTGGGAGAATAACATGTGTAAAGCCTAGGAGGAAAGAGGGACCCAAGAAAGCTGATTAATATTCAAGGATCGCCTCCACCAAGCTCAGGAACGATGCATCCCAAAAAAGAGGAAGTCAGGTAAAAACGCCAGGAGGCCTGCATGGATGAACAAGGAGCTCCTGGACACACTCAAACACAAAAAGGAAGCCTACAGAGGGTGGGAGCAAGGACAGGTAGCCTGGGAGGAATACGGAGAAATTGTCTAAGCAGCCAGGGATCAGGTTAGGAAAGCTAAAGCCCTGATAGCATTAAATCTGGCCAGGGACATCAAGGGCAACAAGAAAAACTTCTATAGGTATGTCAGGGATAAAAGGAAGACTAAGGAAAATGTTGGCCCTCTCTGGAAGGAAATAGGAGATCTGGTTACCTGGGATATGGAGAAGGCTGAAGTACTCAATGAATTTTTGCCACAGTCTTCAGTGGCACTGCACACTGTAGGAGAAAATCAGATTTGGGACCCTCTAAGGAACCTGAAGGTGCACAAGGCCATGGGACCTGAGGAGATGCATCTATGGGTCCTCAGGGAACTGGGGGATGAAGTTGCTAAGCCACTATCCATCATATTTGAGAAGTCATGGCACACCGGTGAAGTTCCCACTGGCTGGAAAAGGGGAAACATAACCCCCTTTTTAAAAAGGGAAAAAAAGAAGACCCAGGGAACTACAGGCCAGTCAGTCTCACCTCTGTGCCCGGCAAGATCATGGAGCAGATCCTCCTGGAAACTATGCTGAGACACATGGAAAATAAGGAGGTGACTGGTGACACCCAGCATGCCTTTACTAAAGGCAAATTGTGCCTGACAAATTTGGTGGCCTTCTATGACAGGGTTACAGCATTGGTGGATAAGGGAAGAGCAACTGACGTCATCTACCTGGACTTGTGCAAAGCATCTGGCACTGTCCCACATGACAACCTTGTCTCTAAATTGGAGAGACATGGATTTGACAGATGGGCCACTCAGTGGATAAGGAATTGGCTGGATGGTCGCACGCAAAGGCTTGTGGTCAACTACTCAATGTCCAAGTGGAGACCAGTGATGAGTGGTGTTCCTCAGGGGTCAGTATTGGGACTGGCACTGTTTAACATCTTTGCTGGCAACACGGACATGGGGTTGAGTGCACCCTCAGCAAGTTTGCCGATGACACCAAGCTGTGTGGTGTGGTTGACACACCGGAGGGAAGGGATGCCATCCAGAGGGACCTTGACAACCTAGAGAGGTGGGCCTGTGCAAATGTCATGAAGTTCAACAAGGCTACGTGCAAGGCCCTGCGCATGGGTCAGGGCAATCCCAAGCACAAATATAGGCTGGGCAGAGAATGGATTGAGAGAGGAGCCCTGAGGAGAAGGACTTGGGGGTCTTGGTTGATGAGAAGCTCAACGTGACCCAGCAATGTGCGCTTGCAGCCCAGAAAGCCAACCTTATCCTGGGCTGCATCAAAAGAAGCGTGACCAGCAGGACAAGGGAGGTGATTCTTCCCCTCCACTCTGCTCTCATGAGACCCCACGCAGAGTGCTACATTCAGCTCTGGGGCCCCCAGCATAAGAAGGACATGGACTTGTTCGAGTGAGTCCAGAGGAGGGCTACAAAGGTGATCAGAGGGCTGGAGCACCTCTCCTATGAAGACAAGTTGAGAGAGTTGGCGTTGTTCAGCCTGGAGAAGAGAAGGCTCCAGGAAGACCTTCTAGCAGCCTTCTAGTACTTGAAGGAGGCTTACAAGAAAGCTGGAGAGGGACTTTTTACAAGGGCATGTAGTGATAGGACAAGGGGTAATGGCTTTAAACTGAAAGAGGGTAGATTTAGATTAGCTACAAGGAAGAAATTCTTTACTGTGAGGGTGGTGAGGGCACTGGAACAGGTTGCCCAGAAAAGTTGTGGATGCTCCACCCCTGGAGGTGTTCAAGGCCAGGTTGGGTGGGCCTTTGAGCAACCTGGTCCAGTGGAAGGTGTCCCTGCCCATGACAGGGGGGTTAGAACTAGATGAGCTTTAAGGTCCCTTCCAACACAAACCATTCTATGATTCTTTGATTCTATGACTCTATGATTGTTTGGCCCTTTGCAACATAATAATGAATATTTTATGCTGGCTCCACTCCTCTGAATCAAAGTTTTACCTTTGCAGATTGATAACAAGTCTACAACTTTTCTTAAGGATAATCTTTGATCTTATTGAAAGAAAGGTGAAGCTATGATATTCTTAATGTCCTTGTAGAAGCTGAGAATGCCATGTATGATTTCTGTGGTGATACTGAGGAACCTATACACATAGCTGTATGGGCCATAAGACATAAAATGAAATAGATTTTGGAAACTGGCATCATCAATGTTGCTCCACAGTTCCGACTTTTTTGTCATTGAGCAGTTTCATTCCTTTCATGTGTATTTTTAGCTGCCTAAGTCTCTTCAATAAATTCTATTTTTCAGATGTAGCTTGAGCATTTCAATTGCAACAGATGAGATAGAAAGACTGTGGATAAGGCTTTCTGAACGTATTTTTTGTGAGAATTTGCAGGTTTTCAGTCCCTTCCAATCATTTGTTAGGTACATTACTTGATTTCAATCATACTTAACAAACCTAAGGTTTAATCTCTCACATTTTTGAAGTGCTTCCTAGTCATAGACAGAAATTTATATTAATTTTTTTCTTAAGAAGAACATCTCCATGAATAAATTAAAAGAATCCGTTTCAAGCTTGCAATCTCCCCTCTTTTTTTTTTCTTAATAAAACAAGATAGGAATCAGTACTGCCTAAAGTTTCACTCATTATGTTTAAATATTTCTTTTGCTAATCTTGTCTTTATTTCTCCACAAATGTTGAATTAAAGTTAATGAGGTAATTTCAATATATAGTATTATTTAAGTCAATAGAGATACGAGTATCTAAATTAAGTCTTTGGAGTTCTGCACTATGGAAGACAACAATTGCATCTGAAATGTCATAAAAAGAATGTGGTAAGCTGGTTTTAGCACTTACAGGTATACGCACTAGTTTAGTAAGAGCGACATAAAAATGCAAGGATATAAAACTCTCTCTTCCCTCTCCCCCTTCCCCCCACTCTCCCCCCTGCCCCTTCTTCCTCTCTTTCTTTCATTTATTCATTTTAATAGCAATCAGTAACTAGCATTTACTGTTGCAACTTTATTTTAGGCTTCCCTAAAGTGTCTGAGGAAAGAGAGAAACAACACAGGAAAATGGTTTCTTGCTTGTTTGGTATTGACATGTGGTCTGTGCTTTCGTCTTCCCTCCCCTCATTTTTACCAAGTTCTGTATTTTAGATTGTTAGAAATTTGAGGACACTACATATTTTAATCGGTGCTGGGTCTCTCTCAGGTGTCACACTTTACATAATGGGTGAATACGAAGTAAAATACCCAGCCACCCCAGGAGGATCCAACGTTTTCCACACATTCCATTGTAGACATGGTTTTTCATGAAATTATAAATCAGCTTCCCTCCTCATCTTTTGACTCCCTTCAGAAAAATTCTGCCTTGTTGTCTGTAAGTCCAGGCACTTAAAATCCTTTTGTCATGATGATAAAATCTGCTGTCTTAGAGCTGTGTTCTTCAACAGCATTTAGTGGGGTATCAAGCACTTGTCTTAAGCGTGTACTGAATTAAAGTTAGCCTTTAAATGTGCACATCTGAGCTTAAAATACATATTAGGAAGAAGTCTAAATGTTTTGAGAAAGCATTTGAAGATTAGGGAAGAATAAAGGCATTTTCTTGTCAAGTCATGTTTGTAAAAACTGATTTTTTGTTATCAGTTACATGAGAAATGTTTGATATAACAGTGTTTATACATTCTAGTTCACCTAAATATCTTCTAAAATTATTGTGTTTGGGGTTTTGGGGGGGGGGAATGGGGTTTTTTGGAATTTATTTGTGGGGATTTTTTTTTTTTTGTCTTTCTGCAATTTAATTTTATTCTTTTTTTCTGACTTATTTAGAATCACAGGATCGTATGGGTTGGAGGGGACCTCTGGAGGTCATCTGGCCCAACCTCCTGTCCAAATCAAAGCCAACTTAGATTAGTTCTTTCAATTCTTTCTGAAATATATCACCATTAAGTCATTTTCCTCCTTCCGTTTTTGTTATGCATTTCTAATATTTATATTTTTAACAGATGCCCTGCTGAGTGTTCTTCAAGACGTATCGGTTTTCTTCCAGCTTCCAGTTTAAATGCCTCTTATTCTCAGCAAAATCTTGTTAATTTCTTGAACCTGAAGATTGAACCTGCTTTGATTTGGTCAGAGCCAGAATTCTTTTCTTGCAGGCTTATGGTGCAGAATGAAAACTTTATCTCCCCTCAAAAACTTAGGAAGAATTTTTGTAAAAGTTAGTTGTATAATCTTTTTGCTATAAAACCAGTTCTAAATTGATAAACAAATTCACATATTTCTTTGTAAATAATATTTTTTAGTTTAGAAATGATTCATAAAACAACTGTCCTAGGACATTACTATTTCATGGTAGGATTCCATCCTATGATGATAGGGGTTTTTTACACCAATTTTCTTCAGGTAAAGAAGTCAAAGTTCAGTAAGAATAATTACAGAAATAATAAACAATGTGATAACACTGAACTTTTCTTTTTAGGTGACACGGGGCTTTTTGTACTTGGCATAATTATAGAGGAAAGCTATAGACATAACAATGTCTATAAAATATTTTCTTCACATGCAATTTCACAGATTTTTTTCCCCAGTCAGTCCCAACAAAGCTTTTCAGTTTTAAGGATAATGTTAGTTGACATAATTTCCTACATGATCTAAGACAGCATTTCTTCTGGTTTTTATCCTCCTTTTTTTGTACAAGCTCTAGATATCATGACAAGACTATTTTGAGGACTGGGAAAATCGATCAAGCAGGTAATTTGACCTTTCTTTCATTGCTTATAATAGAATTATTATGAAAGAAGAAACTCTAAAATATTTTTTCTGCAATCTGACATGCCATTAGGAAGAGAATTGTGAAGATTTTTTAAGCATTAACCTGAATTTTAATCCAGCATGGCAGAAGCTGTAGGTCTTTAATAGTCTTCATTTATTGTCATGTAACACTTGCATTAACATAGACTTTGAATGCTAATAGACTTTGTTGTGTCTTGATGATTCTTTGGGTCTGATTTAATAGAACCGTCGTAGCTCACAAAATAGATTACCAAAAGTTTCAGCAGCACAATACTAGTAACTTTTTTTTGTTTCCCTGATCGAAGTACAAATGATTACATGATAGAAGTTAGAGAAATGAGGATTATATAAACCTATCAATTTCTTTGCCATTTCAGAACTGTGTGTTCCTTGAAGTACCTAATACAGTAGCAATGAGCAAATCTAGGTCAGAGGAGATGATACAGGTTCTGTGGGGCAACAGTGATAAGATGTGGATACAAATCACATCTCAAAACTGAATAGTTGTTCAAAACTGAAAAGAAAAAGAAAAAAACGCTCATCAAAATCAAAGAATATCATTATTTTCAGCAGGTTTCTTTATGTCAGACTAAGTATAAAGGGTCAAATATCACTTTAAATGTGAAATGACATAAAAGATTTTGTTGAAGCTAATGGCAAAACTTAGAGTGAATTCTGTAAGATTAGATTGCATGTGAAGAAAAATCCTGAGTAGAAGAAAGAAAAAAAGGAATCTGAATTATCCCCTTGGTGACCTATGTGAAGGATATATTTTAGCCTGAAGAGTCAACCTAAATAGAAGAGTTAGCAAAAACTAATACACCAGATTTATTTTTCTGACTCCTGCTTTCCCTTAGCAGAAGCTTGACTTGTAAAATTACTTCCACTTTATGAACTGTTTAATGCATTAATATTTCTTTTTATGATGATTTAGAATAAACTGAAATCTTACAAACCAATATTCACACAATAAATTACTTTGTGCTGAAAAGTTTCCATTGGATGGAAACCAATTTCATATATATAGCGAGAGAGAAAAAAAGTAAGTGACATCTGCTTATAACAGGAAGCTCCCCTGATTCATTTATAGATAACTGCACTCTGTCTGACCTGGGAACAAGTATTTCTCAAAATTTGACCATTACTTATAGAATTCCTTATCTGGAAAATCTCTTAATTTCATAAAATAAACACCAAACAAGGTCTATTAACATATAATGCATTTCAAGTACAAGATAATCCATTTATGATTATATATTTCTGGAATAACTTAATGTCACGTCAATGTTGATAACATGTGAAGCATAGAGAATCAAAATGTTTTATTCATGAACACATATACATTTCTTCCCCTCCCATGACATTTTTACTAACTTCAATAATTTAAGATTAACATAAGAAAAAGTCAATCACAATTTCCAAACCTGGAAGCCTAATTTTCAGTGCTAAATATTCACCCTAGATATCTGGACCGGATCTTGAAATGTACATATCAAATGGAGTTTTAAGTGAGAAAAGTGACCATTAGGGCCTTTCATAATTGTTTGAAATACAAGCTTTCAATAAAACAAAAAGATACACATTTTAAGATTCTGTTAAGCTTTCACCTTGGAAGCTGAAATTCAATTTATCATTAAATATACCATTTTGTTCTTTACATCCATTATAACTCCATTGTGTGCTTAATTATAGGAAATTAACAGTATGGTTTTATGTCTGGGTTTTTTGGTGGTTTGATTTTGTTTTGTTTTTTTTTTTTGTATGAAAGAAACAGCCAGTAATACATAGAAAACAAAAGAAACCTTCTCTACTTTTTTGAACCTTTTCTTATTTCAGCTTTCTTCTGTGCAGTCTTATAACAGTATAGGACATTCCATATCGTATATGGGATGCTGTTACTGAGGTCAAGGGGTAATTGATGGAATTTGTCATGATTTTGTAGAAAAGAAATATGGGTTTTGGCAAAATTTACCTATTTTCTCACCCTATTCTTAAGAAAAATATTTACATACTTTAAACATTTTTTAAATAAAGGTGCATTTACTTACAATATAAAATTAATGGAAGAAGAAAAAAGAAATATATACATAATATTAAAAAATTCAGAAGTCAGATGGTTCTATTCATAGTAGTATTAACAGGTGATAAAAATGGTGGTTATGAATCCCCAACCACACCGCATGATGCAGGCAAGCATAGTACTGTTTTAGAGCTTCCATATCTCTGTATGGGAAATCTTGTGGATAGATGCATATATGCTGTAAAAGGCATGCACTACTGAAGTGCACATACTAGCCCATTGCATAGACAACCAGCACAGGAATGCTTTGTTGATGTGTTCTGGATAAGCTGAACCCACAACTTATGTAGAACTAACTCAATGAACACTCAGTAGATTCTAAATGATTCTGCTGGATTCAGAGAGCAAGTGCTGTAGAAAGTCTCTTGAATATGACTCTCAGATCTCATACATTTTTTTCCCCACATGCATGTATATTATATATAGATGTTTTACCCAATGACTTTAGTTCTGAACTTCTGGGCTCAAAACTACAAGGTTATACCATGTGCCAAGAGGATTCTTACCCTGCTGCTGACGTACTCTGCTTTCATTTTCATTACTAGAAGTTATAAAATTCAGAAGTTTGGGCATTTATAGAAAAGTTGTGTGTCTTCTCCTTTTCTTTTTGCTTCTATGAATCTTGCAGAGCAAAGGCGTTAATGTACAAAACCTCTCCTGATTATTTCATTGGGCTACATGGGTAATTACAGAATAGATGATGTAATAGTATAAAGATTGACAGAAAATTCTTAGAAGTAATCTGAGTTTGTCTTTCGTAAAGTATATGCTCATTAGTAGTTTGTCTTTTTTTTATGTGGATGTTTCTAGGATGACTCCAGGCTCCTATGAGTTCTTAGACTCATAGGGGTCCTCAGTAAACTCCAAAGTACAAACACTTTTTTCTTCCCTGCTGCATTTTCATGACTTAGACTGTTATGTTACTGTCAAATGAAATGTCTTTTCTCTTCACCATTCAAGAGGTCTAGCACCTCAAACAATTGTCTTTTTAACTTCTCCATAACCTTAATATCTGTGACTTATGGTTATTGCTTATAGAGAAAGTATATGTGCTTGTACCCATGTACCTTAGGTAGGCAACATATATTGCCCATGCATTTGCTGTTTGTTTTATATGTAAAAATAATTTTAAAAAACCACCATTTTGCCATTTCTTCTCTTGTTCCAATGATGTCTTGTATGCTTGGTAGTACACTATTTGCAGTGAGGGGTAGGATCTCATCTCCGTGCTGTCCCCTGTGGCATAGGACTTAATGCTCTTGCCTAATAAATAGGAACATCTGGGGCTCTGGTGAATATTGGGCTTTTTCTGGTTTTCTTGGAAAAGAAATATTGGAGTTTATTGAATACAATATAAGAACTTGTGGTGGGTTGACCTTGGCTGGACACCAGGTGCCCACCAAGCCTCTCTATCAATCCTCTCCTCAGCCAGACAGGGGGGAGAGAAAATAAGATGGAAAAAACCTCATGGGTCAAGACAAAGGCAGTTTAATAAAGCAAAAGCAAAGGTGGCACATGGAAGCAAAGGAAAATAAAAGATTTGTTCTCACTTCCCATCAGCAGGCGATGTCCAGCCACTTCCCGGGACGTAGGGCTTCTGTAAGCATAGCAGTTGCTCCAGAAGACAAACATCATAATAATGAATATCCCCCTCCTTCTCCTTTCTCTCAGCTTTTATTGTTGACCAGATGTCATATAGTATGGCATATCCCTTTGCTCAGTTTGGGTCAGCTGTCCTGGCTATGTCCCCTCCCAAGATCTTGCCCACCCCTAGCCTACTGGTGAGAGGGGAATGTTGGAGAGACAGCCTTGATGCTGCGCGAGCACTGCTCAGCAGTAGCCAAAACACTGGAGTGTTATCAACACCTTTCTAGCTACCGATACAAAGCACAGCACTATGAGGGATACTATGGGGAAAACTAACGCCATCTCAGCCCAACCCAATACAGAAATGCAACAGAAATAAATGCCCATTGCTGCTGTGTGTGTGGCTATGAATGAGAACATAACAATATCTACATCTCTATTCATAGTGTCATAGAGTTCAGAGTTACTTAGTCATCTTGTCAACCTCCAAAGCCCACATGGATGGTCATTTATGCATTTTCATCACAAAGGAAAATGGAAAACTTCATTGTAAATTGACTATTCAGCTGGCAATAGTTTTGAGTTCCAAGGCATTTGGAAGCTTCACGTACAGTACTTGTGCCATTCAGACCCTAATATCCTGTGGGCAAGAATGAGAGCTCAATGAGAACTGCACAGTAAGAAAACAGAGGGAAGGAAACTATATGTGACCAACAGCTTGCTATCACATTTATTGCCAGCACACAGCTGGTTTATGCACTACCCTAATGAATTAAGAAGACCCTTATCTTCGATCTCCACATACAAGATTTTTGTCAGAAAACCAAAGGGAAATTGCAAGTTCCCAAGTATGTATCTTAGTAAAGAATCCTTTGGAAAAAAAAGTCTTTGTTAAAAAAGTAGAGAACATTTTGTTTCCCCTTATACTCACAGTTTTAACATGAGGCTTTTGAACACTACATTGCTACAGGAAGTGGAAAAGTAGAATAATGTTTTTCACCTTCTTTTTGTATTATAATGCTAACTTTTGTATCGCCATAGCATCTAGCGGTCCAGGTCTCAGTGTATGCATCATTGTACAAAACCAAAGCCAGGAAAAAAGGTCCCTATTCTAAGTAATTTGCAATATAAGCAGAAAAACAGATGAGTATGACAGGCAATTGTTTCAGCACAGCAGTTCTGGAACAGTGTTAGCGGTTATGTAAGTTTTACAGAAAAGGAAAGAAAAAAAATTATACAGATTAAAAATAACTAGCCTGGAAAAAATCTATGGGATGGTATTCTGACATTCCCAGTGAGCATAAGGTGCTAAGGTAAGTGAGTACAACAAGGTGATAGAAAGAACTAATCAGAGGATAATTTCAAATGTTGAAGGTGAAAGAGATGTTGGGTAGGTTGGGGATAATCCATGTTGTGCTTGAAATTGAAGATAAGTGGTTTGCTTGATTCAATGGAGAAGTGGAAGCTAGCAGACCATCAAGAAGGATGTCACTTTGTCAAAGTGAGAAAGAAAATCTCTGCAGCTTCATTTGAAATGGAAAAAAGTTGTGTGAGACTGCAGTTGTCACAACCAGAAAGAAAAGGATGGTTCAGTAACTAACAAGTTGACAAGAGCCAGGATGAGAGTTTTAGGTATGTGGCTGGACAGAAAAGACTAGTCCTTAAAGAATTAGCAAACACAGAAATGAGGACCTAAAGTGCTTTGACCTAAGTCAAAGATACATCCAAGCAATGGTCCAGAGTAACAAGAAGAATTATGTGATTAGAAAACATGGCATCTGAGAAAAAGGAAGCTAGAGAAAATAATAAAAAATTGACAGTTTTCTGTAATTCATGCTGAACATTGATAAATTGGTGTTCCCTGAGCAACTGACCCTGGAACCGCTGATTGGAAGAGACAGCAAGGCAGAGCCTGCACCCAGTAGCAGGGGAGATTTACGTAGGCAAAACCAACCAGCCTAGCTGATTGCAACAGACCAGCATATATATTCCCAGCAGGCAGGCATGTGGCAGCGGGCAGGCGTGTGGCAGCATGGTGACCACCTGGCAAAAAACATTGTCCTCTGCTTCTCCTGAGCTTCTAGCACCTGGTAAAACCAATGCAACCATACAGACAGAGCTCCTGTTCAAGCATGAAACCATCCAGGTTTCTGGCTGTGGGATGTGTGAAGGGATATTTCTAGAGGTGGAAAGTGATTGCAAGCAAGATCGTGGGAGGTGCGACCGGACTGGTGAAGTGCTCTGCTTGGTGGCCAAGCTGCAGGAGGAAATGGACAGACTGAGGAGTATTCGAGAGTCTGAGAAAGAGAGTGATCAGCGGAGCTGTACTCTGCCATCTATGATGCATAGAAGCCAACTCAGCATGGCCACTACAGAGGCAGGTCCTGGACCTGCTTTGTGCCAGGAGGAAGGCAGTGTCACAAGGGTTAAGGAGGGGTGGAAGAAGGTTACAGCACAGAGTGGTAAGAGAAATCCCTCCTTACCCTCTAAGATACCCTTACAGAACAGGTATGAGGCCCTGGGTATGGTAGATGAAGGGCATAATGAGAAAGAGGAGGGACCTGAGCAAGCAGTCTTGCCAAGATCAGAGAAATGAACTCCTCGCAACAAAACCTGCACTAAGACCAGTGCCGAGAAGAAACAACGATGAATTATGGTCATTGGTGATTCCCTCTTGTGTGGAACGGAAGCACCTGGTTTGCAGACTGGACTCTCTTTTCAGGGAATTTTGCTGCCTCCCTAGGGCCGAATTAGGGACATCACCACAGGGCTGAAAAGCCTAGTCCAACCTTCAGACTACTATCTATTTTTGCTCTTTCATGTGGGTACAAAACCAAAAAGTCTGAGGTCAATCGAAAGAGATTTCAGAGCCCTGGGAAACATGCTAAAAAATTCGGGAGCACAGGTAGTGTTTTCCTTAATCCACCCAGAACAGGTGAGCCCAGGACATCAATACCTGGCTCCAGAACTGGTGCCTGTGCCAAAACTTTGGGTTTTTAAACCATGGAAGAGCCTTTGAGAGACGAGGTATGCTGGGACCTGACTGGATCCACCTGTCCCGATGGGGAAAACGGGTCTTTGGGCATAAGCAGGTGGGACTGATCGAGAGAGCTTTAAACTAGAATTGATGGGGGAAGGTGATAACAACAGGATTGCAGTAGGCAAGCCAAGGGTTGGCATGGCATCGCCTGAGGGTGGCAATGCTAGTGGGAATATTTATGCTGCTCCTGGGAGCATGGAGGGCTCAGGAGCGTATCTAAAATGCTTGTACACCAACACACGCAGTATGAGAAAAAAACAGGATGAACTGGAAGCGTTAGTCAGCTCCCTGAGCTACGATATCATTGGTATTAGTAAGACTTGGTGGAATGAGTCCCACAATTGGAGTGCTGGGATGGAGGGCTACAGGTTATTCAAGAGGGATAGACAGGGCAGGCGAGGTGGAGGTGTCTCACTGTACATAAGGGAGAGGTTTGATTGTACAGCCCTTGTAGTTAGTGATGATGTTGGGTTGAAATTGGGACTAATGGGTTGAAATTTAACAAGTCAAAATGCCAGATTCTGCACCTAGGATGGAGTAACACTGGGCACAAGTATAAATTGGGAGAGGAGCAGCTGGAGAGCAGCCCTGCAGAAAGGGAGCTGGGGGTGCTGGCCGACAGCAGCTCAATCTGAGTCAGCAGTGTGCCCTGGCAGCCAAGAGGGCAAACCGCATCCTGGAGTCCATCAAACACAGCATAATGAGTTGGTCAAAAGAGGTGATTATCCCGCTGTATTCAGCATTGGTGCGGCCTCACCTTGAGTACTTTGTGCAGTTCTGGGCCCCACAATTTAAGAAGGATGTGAAGGTCCTTGAATGTGTCCAGAGGAGGGCAACAAAGCTGGTGAAAGGTCTGGAAGGCATGTCCTATGAGGAGCAGCTGAGGACTTTGGGCTTGACTAGTTTGGAGAACAGGAGGCTGAGGGGGCAACCTTATTGCTCTCTACAGCTTCCTGAGGAAGGGATATGAGAAGGAGGTGCTGAGCTCTTCTCCCTGGGATCCAGTGGTAGGACATGTGGGAATGGTTCAAAGCTGTGCCAGGAGAGGTTTAGACTTGACATTAGGAAGCATTTCTTTACCGAGAGGGTGGGCAAACACTGGAACAGGTTTCCTAGGAGGTAGTTGATGCCCCAAGCCTGTCAGTGCTTAAGAGGCATTTGAACAATGCCCTTAATAACATGCTTTAACTTTTGGTGAGTCCTGAAGTAGTCAGGCAGTTGGACAAGACGATCGTCGTAGGCCCCTTCCAACAGAAACAGTCTATTCTATTCTATTCTATGCTATGCTATGCTATGCTATTCTATTCTATTCTAAATGGCCATGAGAAGATTTCTGAGGTACAATGCCATTTTTTGTACTATCTTTATAGAATACAATTACTGGGGTCAAAGTACACAATAAAGTATTTGAATATTAATGAAATAATATTTTAAAAAAATGAGCCAAGCATAATTTTTAACAGAACAAAACAAAATTGCAAGTGGTTTCATTAAAATACCAGAATACCAAAAATAATCCAAGAGCCAAGTTTTCTTTTCCACTGAAATCCTTTCAGCTCCAAACTGTCAGAACCCATCTCAGAATTGGCAAAAATAAAGTGGTATCCTTGAGGCAGTCTAATTTAGTTGGTGGTGATCACAGAGAGACAAATGTAATTCCTACTTTCTTTTGTCTTTACTTGAAGGCTGAGAATGAAGGCAACGTCTGACAGTGCTGTAATTTTTCTCTCAGAGTGGTAGTGTGCAGGGAAGGTTCACTATTCAAACTTATTTTTATTAATAATTATAAAATCGTTTTCTTGGTCTACAAGAAAGCAAGCAAGCAAACTACTTTTATTCATTTACATAACCTTAACAACACCCCAGTATCTTTATGGAATCGTTGGCTATATTGAAATGTCTTAGATTTTAGAGTTTTTCAGATGAATTGCTGAAGCACAGAATCACAGAATGGTTGAAGTTGGAAGGTACCCTCCGGCATATCAGCTACTCCTCCCAGTTTTGTGTCATCAGCAACCTTGCTGAGGATACACTCTGTCCCATCATCCAGATCATTAATGAAGATGTTAAACAGGATTAGACCTAGTATTGACCCCTAGGGTACACCACTAGTTACTGGCCTCCAACTAAACTTCATTACATTGATCACCACCCTCTGAGCTTGTTAGTTTCAGTCCACCTCACTGTCTGCTCATCCAGCCTGTACATCAACAGCTTGTCTATGGGAGACAGTGTCAAAGGACTTACTGAAGTCCAGTTAGACGATATCCACTGCTGCCTGAAACTGAAACTATGAGCCACCTGAAACCGCTTTTTCTGGTCTGTAAATCAGTGGGATCTTAAATCTGTTTTGCCTTTTGTATTAATGACTGGGAATGTTTTTTGCACTATAAAGCCTATTTACTAACAAATTGAAGCCCTTTTCTTCTCTTTCACTGTTACCTCATTTTTTGTTGGTAGGTGCTTCCTTAGCAGAATTTATTTCTTTTAACTGTCCACGTTTCTCTTAACTGTGGCTTCTGTGGAAAACTTCTAATGCAAATCCCATGACTACAATACCTAGTGGAACATAAAATATATATAAATTATAACTTAAGCATAAAGACATCTAATTATAGCTTTTTATAAAATGTAATGTATAAATAAATGTATAAAAATATATGTATAATTATATAAATAAATATGTGCAAATAAATATGTACATGTATAAAATGTATAAAATGTATAAATATATAAAATTTCGGTAAGCAACAGGTTTTTAAGCTCACTCTGCAGCAGGGTCTTGGTGATTTGTTTTTTACCTCCTAGTTTCAACACTCAGTTGGTAAAGGAACCAGTTAAACTCTCTGGGTTCTCCTCATATTTCATTATCTTCCCCCAAAGCTTCCATGTTTTCTGTTAAAATCTCCCTCACCTTCTCACTCCATGTCTGAGTCCATGAGCAATTACAGATTAGGAACTCGGTTCTACCTCCCATTATGCTAACCATGACTTATGTCAAGTTCAACTTAACATTTTTGAAATTCTGTACTCGTGGAGACAAGGAAAGTGTTGAACAATGATCAAGTCACACATTTGATGGAAAGTAGTATCTGAAACACTAGTACGTCTAAGAAAACATATCAGAAAATAGGTACAATTCTTCACTGACAATTTTTGGGACACCTGTAAAATGTTCCTTTTGATTGCCAGTCTGTCATCTTGTCAGAGCTTTCCCATACTCTCTGGACAGTCCAAGGGAAATAATACATCTCTTTGCAAGTACGATGGATTTATAAGGGTTTGTAGATTCCATCTTTCTAACTTGGTGAAGCAACTACATCACATCAGTCCAGAATCTGGCACAATGCAACATAAGAGCCCAGGTTAACACGATAAATAACTCTAGCTGAGCTTCCACACTTTGTTGGTATTCCACTAATAGTCCTGGCATTTGTGAAGTAAAATCTGTTGGTTAAACATCTTTTTATAAAGAATGCATATTTTGCATTGACTCAATATTCAATGTATTCCTAGGCTGTTTTGTATTCATGAAATGATAATAGGTTTATTTGCTAATATTGCAAAACAAACCTTAATCCAATGGATTCTCACAGTTGTCCATACTGGCCTGCGCTGTCACTTCACAAGCAGAGCCTCTGGCCATACAAGCGCTAAAATTAATTGTGCTCAAAGGCAATGTATACTTACGCTATGTTTATAGTTTCTCAGATTACCCAGTGAGTAAATATCATCTTACTAGTAAACAAACCAGTTTGTGTTTGCAGAACAGTATCAACATAAAAATAATTTAGCACTATTTAAAACCAAGAGCTTTGATGTATTCTCAAGAACATATTTAGTGGTTACTGAATTTGATGATGGACATTCTTCTGCCAGTGACTATGACTCATGATATTGTTTTACACTCTAAGACAGAAGATCATGAGATGAAATAAATAAAAAAGGTTATTGAGAAACTCAATAGTGAGGAAACTTAGAAATGGCTCTAGAAGGGAGACTTCTGTATTCCAGAAGTTTTCCTGCATGAATTATCAAGGTACCAACACTCTTGAGCAAGTTCATAGTCTTAAATCAACTCTTTATGAAGACTTTATCTTAATAAGAGAAGTTAGGCAATTAGCTGAACTGTAGCCAGACTGGTAATATTTCTCATAGAAAACAGAATGTATTAATCACTGAGATTTTAGAAAACTAAATTTCTTGGTCTCAGTGTTAAAGATAATTTTAGATATACCTCTTCCTGAAATAAATTTAAACATCTCTTATTGGCAAAATCCATATTCTCTAGACAATTATCCTATAATCATAGGAAACAGTACTGATTGATGGACTACCCTTAGGAGTGGTGAATTGTACTTAAACATTTGAAACAAATTTTTTCATATATGGAAAGTCCATAAAGAAATCAATTTCAGCACCTAACTAACTCTGACATTAGAAAGTTTTTGTCTCCTCCTTCTTTTCTTTTGCCACTCTTTTAAAAAAGTCAATCTTCATAGGATTCCTCTGAGGAATGAGAGGGAGTTCATTTTTAAAACAAAACCTCTGGTGTCTGAATTTTCCATTGTACTACAAAGGCACTTTTCCTTCTATCCATTTTTTATTAACCATTCGGAAATTTACCTTTGTTACAAAAATTACCTTTGTCCATCCTTTGGCCGAGGACTTCCCTTCCCTCATAAGTACTATACAGAAGCTGAGATATTCTCAATGATGAAAAAAAACTATTGCAAAATGTTCCACATTGTCCACAATCTTCTATTGTTTATACATTTCTCCTTAAAACATACTGAAAATTTATGTGACTCCAATCAAAGATCTTTGGTAGTTGCAGTCATCAAGCAAAAACCCTCCCCTCAGCCCCATCACTGTGATTACTAGTAAGAATCCTGTGAGGGAAAAAAAAAAAAGAGAAAAGAAAAAGTAGCAATAATCCTTGGTGGTGCAAATAGTTTCCCAGCAAGTCATTAGTTTAAATAAGATTGCATAAATTTATCTGATTGCTTCAATTAACTCACATTTATAAAATAACAGGGGTGTAACAATACAAACTCAAATTTCATAGTTTACTCATCTCTGATTGTAATCATAGAATCATAGAATCATACAGGTTGGAAAAGACCTCTAAGATCATCGTGTCCAACCGTCAACCCAACACCACCATGCCCACTACACCATGTCCCTAAGGGCCTCATCTACACATAGAATCATAGAATCATACAGGTTGGAAAAGACCTGTGGACTATAGTCATCTTGTCCATATGGGCAAGATAGAATAGATGGACATTATGTAGTGCGTCCTCAGGTAGTTTTAGAAATGTATCACCCTCCCTCACTCCTTACTGACAACAGAGATATATGCTTATATGCTTTGAGACAGACTAGAAGAATGAATTCAGACTATCCTTCATTTTTATTAACTTCTAGCAATGTTAATCAATAAAAAATTAACTGTTTATTCAGGAACTTATTGGGAACTTGTGGGACGCATCCATGTTATCTTTCAGAAAAAAATCAGGTTTTCCTTTTTTTTTTCTTTCTTTTTTTCTGACTCTTGTTCTAAGACCTATAAACTACCATGAATAACAGATGTTGGTTTTTTTTTTTTTTTTTTTTTTTTTTAAAGTCCACCTACTAAAGTACTAATTTCTGTATTGTGTAAGCTTGTTGCAGAAGTCTCACTGTCATCTCCAGGAGATCAGGTGCATTTGTATTGGTCATGTCCATGGTTCCCTTATTTTAATAGCATGATAATAAGCCTCATTGAAAATAGACACACATTTACAGTAGAAAATTCCTCTGAAAAGTGTAGGTCTAAACCAAGAAAAACTATAGCTCACATACTGAAGATATTGTAACCAAAAGTAGAAAATGACATCTTATTTCTTCACAAAAATTATTTCTTCTCTGCAGTACTATAATCTGCCTCTTTCATATAAAACATCTCTGCCTCTGGTCTTACATTTCCTGGAGGCAGCTGATTCCCTTGACATGTCTTTTTAACAGATGATTACAATCAGAGTCCCATGTAATTCAGTAGCTGTTTTCAAAGAAGAAAGCTTAATCTAATAACTTTATAAATTCTTAGTTCCTGTAGAAGTGCTTTTGAAAGATATTCAAGGTAAATAATTTCATTTTGGAACTCAGCTGCTGGTTACCCGCATCTTTCCTAATGAAAATTTATTTCAATGTAACAGTAAATTCACTATTTGTTACATTTTGATATTTTCTGAATGGGAGAATTTGTGTGTGTATATTAAATTCTCAGCAGAACCTACATGAGCTTAAACAAATTACTTTATTTATTTCATAAATCAAAAGATTAACTCTTTTCTGCCTGAATTTTACCTTTTAGAAGAGGAAAATATTTAAATGTTCTACAGTTGTTTAGTATGTCAGTGAAGTGTGAAAAGAACATTTTCATAGCAGAGAATATACATACTTATCAAGATTTCTTAAAAACCTTCATTTTAAGAAAAATATAATCTTAAGTTTGCCAAAGTTTCTTATTAAATACACCAACTCTCCTTACATAAACGGATAAAATTCCAAGGTTCCCAAGAGGAAATAACTCTCTGGGAACTAAGAACTGTACTTGCAGGAGAATTCATACTTGTATCAAGCCATTTATAATCAGAATAGATAGACAGGCCAAGAATGAGAGAAATAAATCATTATCATAAGAAAGCATTTTTCATAACTGAAATACTTAGTGACTTGATGAAGTCCCAGGGATAATGAGATAGATGGTTTTGGATCTTTCAGTAAATCCTAAAATTCTGAGAACTGCCTTTCATATTTATATGTATATTTCTTTCTTTCTTTCTTTGCTTTCATCCCCAAATTTTCACTCTGAAATAAGAGTGGATTGGCAGGAAGTCAGGATCAAGCAGCTCTGAGAGTCACTGATGTGTTGGGACCCTTGGGTCTCGGCAGCCGCTCACCCAAGGAAATGGACCAGGCAGCTCCAAAATTTTCAGAACTGGCCACTGGAGGATTCTGTAGCCTTCTGCTGCAAAATGGCACCTCCCGTCCATGGCTCCTAGTGAGCCTGTGCAGAGATTTGTGTGCCCGTAGCATCTCAGCCCCAGCCTTGTGCCCGGGGCTTCTCCCACCCTGCTCTGGAGGACTGTTGTCACCTCACCTTGCTTCCTCCATACGCTGTCCAAAGGAGCTCCCTGCAGCTGTGGAGTTTCAAATGTTGGTGTGCCCCTAACACTGCCCCATAACAGCTGGCTTTGAAACTGGCAAGCTCTCCAGTGACCTTAAGAAATCACACCAATTGTTGCCAGAATCCCGAAATTTTGTCATTAGAAGTTTGTTCAAAGAAGTATGTTTCCATGAAACATTCATTTTTATTTTTATTAAAAAACCACACACCCCTTAGACAAACAACCAAACTAACAAACAAAACCACACCAAACAAGCAAATAAAATACCTGCTGCAAACCTTGTAATCATCTGTACCCGAACAGCCTGTGTCAGAGGTCAGGACTTGGATCTGAAGTTCTGAGATCCAAGTCAGTGCTTTTGGTATAAAGACGTTGCTTCGTTTTGATGGACGTCAAACAAACAGAAAATTGCCAAGGGGAAAAGTTGTTGAGGTACTGATTGATAGTTAGTTGATGCTGACTGTCCCCACTCCTCCAGCTCTCCCCCTTTCAAGCATTTGGCTTTGTGCAAACACCTTCTTCCCCACGTTAACTTGAAAAAAAAATGCAATCAGCACAAAATTCTGATTTCATGACAAATGCTCTTCCAGTTAGGACTCATGGCCTAATTTATAAGTTAGACGTTATATACGTCTGTATTTATCGGTTCATTGCCCGTCCAGGTGAGCTTGTGCTGGCTTCTCAGGGGAAGGATACTATCTGTGTCTGCAGAGAAGTCCTTCTCAGAGCTGTGGGCATCCTCTCTGCAGTCCTGTGGCTGCTGTTACAGAGCTCTGAACTGCCAAGTGTCAAGCACACCATGGAGTACCAGAACAGGTGTCCTTGGATAAACCCACCCTCCAGAAAAAGAAAGTGTCATTGTATCAGACACACCACTTTAAATGTGACAAAGAGCTGTAACAAAACAAAATTGTACTGCACTTGTAGTTATTTTTCTAAATACTTTAAAGTCAAGAAAGTTCCAGAGGACAGCTGTCTTAGATAAACTAATGCTTTCTTTACAAAACACTTTTAGTGTTCAACTACTTATCTTTGTTAGTATATTTATCATCCTTCTATTTAAATACTTTGATGACCTTTAATCATGAAAGATATATAGAGTGATTGACTATTTAGTGTATAAACAAACTGTAATTTCCACTTTAAAATGCAATCAAAAAGAAAAAAAAATCACTTAAATTTACTTTTAAATCATAATTTTTTAAATCTGAGTTTCACAATTTGAAAAATTTGAAGAGTAATTTCTCACATACTTTACATGAAATATAGAGAGGTAGACTAACATTTTATAACACAGACTGTGTAACTGACCCAGCTATACTTTTCAGGAAAAAAAATTATGCTTTTAGACCTAAATTCTCTTTAATTGTGCAAGACTGATAGGTTACATTTGCTCTGCATCACTGTAGCAGACATTAATACAACTAATGCTTGTTGTGTAGCCATAGCTGCAGAGACCGCAGAGCGGGTTACAAAACTTTCCAAGAATTTGCACACTTTCTCACTCAGTTAAATCAGTGCGCTGAAGTCTGTGCTGCCATGATGCAACTTAAGCTTCGGGCTTTATGTACACCAGTATGAAGGGGTAAACTCCAGTATGGCCTTCGATGTCTTTCAGGACTTCCACCTTACAGGTACTGGACTGCAAGGAGCATGTATTATCTTCTTTGTTTAGAAAAAGAAAAAAAGAAAATAAATGTTTCCTTTTAAACCATAATAATGTTCTGTTGTGATCAAGTGTCTGAGCCAGTGGGGAAAAAAATCACAAAAATACCATTCATAATGACACTCTGGGAGGATTGAGATTTGTATTTGCATGTGGGTTTTCCTGATATATGATCTATTTTTAGCTGCCATGATCTCCTGTGCTGTCTTGCTCTGGGACTGGTTGTCTGATGTTGGGTCTCATTGTGCTGAATCCAGGAATGGAGTTACATCAGGTAAACAGAAAATAAAGGAAATCTTTAAATAAGATCTTTATTCTCTTTCAGATTTCATATTCTTGCCTGCTTTACGCTTTTTTTTTGCTTATGTATCTCTTTGAAGGACTGGTCCTTCTTTAATTTGTGTTATTATCCCTGTTATAAACAAATAAGATAGATAGACACGTTCTTTTAATGCATTTTTCTCCCCCAAAATTCATATCTATTTTAGTGTTTTGTTGTTTGCTTTTGCTTTTTTTTTTTTTGTTTCTCTGGAAAAAGGGTGCCATTGTCTTAGATTAAATGTTAAATGTTTACTTCCTTCTCAAGTCAAAAGCCTATGATCAACAATATTCCTGACTTGCTGAATAACAGTTTGCATTAGTTCTTAACAGTATGCTCTATGTGCTAGTAAAATATGTTTTCTGACACATTTGTCAAACTGAATCTGAATTACAGCTCCAACCTGCAGACACAGAGAGAGTGCATCCTGTTTCAGAACTGATGCACAGCAGCTGAAGGTTTGATTTGTTTTCTGAGAAGACAATAAAAAGTCTGCTGATGTCAGTTACAGAAGGGTAGAAATCTCCAGAAATTCATTATTTAGGCATTAATCACTGAAAGCCTTAAAGTAACAAAACTACATTACAAAGAGAGAGAGAAAAACATATTGTTCTGCCATGACTATGTGGGGAAAATACATAAAGAGACTTAACAGAGAAGTATAGTATGATTAAATAAATAGCATGAGTGTTTAAAACCATATTGAGGGAAGATAATTTTTTTAAAAAATTAATTTTCTGTATTTTCATGAATTTGAATAACTGGAGGAACATACATGATTCTCACCTTCTACTTAGCATTTTGAAAAAACATTAAAGAATCCTCTCCCCAGTTTCAATTATATAGCATAGCATTCCAGATATGATCACCTGTAAATAGTCCATTTACACAAAAACTACAGCTGCCCAGCCATTTTCATAGGTGTCAGTGTTGCATCCACTTTTGATCACATTATCTCAGTAAACTAAGGGAGGCAAAGGCTCAGACAGTTACAGAGCTGGTCATGAGCAGCAATGACATTGAATTCTACTGTAGGCCAGGGTTCATTTGCTGCTGCTGGAGCAAGAAGACAGCAGAGTAAGAGGGCCTTGAATCTCAGTTATAATTGCCTCCTGAGGCTGAGCATGATATGGTTGTATTCATCTTCCTCCATCAGATCATCAGAAGGAACAAGAAAACAGCAAAAACATCTCCTTGAAGAGGATTGGTCCTAAGCCCTGTATAACTAGGGAGCAGTTGTAAATAAAACTACTTGACAGTTTAATACTTGCTGACAATACTTTTCATCTTTTAAAAATTAGTGAAACTATAGTAGACATTTACTACTTATCTGCTATTAAAACATTTGCTCACAAAGACCTTTTGGATTTCCATTTCTTGATAAGTAAATAAAAATCTTCCACAGAATAAAATATAATTGAATTAACTTATTTCTCTCTTCCCTCTTTGGAGTCCTTAACTTTCTCAACCTTTGTTTTATTTATTTCATTTGCTGCCTTTTACTTTCCTTCCAAATGCATGACTTATTTGCAATTGGGTTGCACTTTAATTTTTACCTCAGTTTACATTTATGTATCTCATATATTTTTAAATAAGTTCATTTTCTTCTTTTTTTTTTTTTTGTTTACTCTTTGTTTGGTTGGGTTTTTGGTTGAGGATTTTTATTTTTTTAGGACTCTGACATTTTTAACAGGCTGAACGCCAGTGTGGTTTTATGGCATGAAAAAGAGAGAAACAGAATACCCTAAGATCAATGTATACTGTGGTATATTACTATTTAAAAGGCTGAGTCATTTCATGGATCTTGCATTTTGCCTTTTACATCTTTAACCCAGTCCTTTTCACAAGTGTCCCCATCCCTTTCTGTTTTAAAGATTCCCTGAAAACTCCAGCCCATTTCCACAAAGGAGGAGATTTGGATACTTAGTTCCTTCCTCCTTTCATTTTGTTCTCCATGTCGAGATCTGGTTAGGAACATTTCATATTTATCTTTGCTTGGCCCAAAAAAATTCTTGTATTTCTCTTTCGTCAAGCATTCTGTGTATCCTTTATTTTGCTCTGAATCTTATGAGATTCATTAAGTAGTCTATGCGGAGGAATTTGCATGCATTTTCGGTTTCTACCCTACTCCAGGTTCATTATTGCTGTTGTCACGTGCAAGTTTGAGTACACTTCTTCCTCTAGCTGTTGTGTGATTTTCCCCTTAGCCATATTCATCCATCCTCTCCCTACACATGGAGAGGACTTTTCTTTGGCTTCATTGCCCCCCCACCCATAGCCCTGCAAAGGTGTTTTCCAATCTCCTTCCTGATCTAATAATTTTTCAATGTTTATTTCCCTTCTGGGAATGGCATGACTTGAGGCATTGGTACACAATGAGTAGTATTAAATCTATGCATTACAAGAATACTTAATAGTCGAGATTCAGGACAGTACATATGTGGATGCATTAGCATATTTTTAAGGAACACAGTTTGCTACTGAATTAGTAAAGCTCAGGATAAACGACTTTTCTGACAAAATAAGGTTTCCAGGTGTCATATATCATAATGTATCATACCCAGCTTCCTCTCATTTGTCCTGTGCCTTCTGGAGTAGTAAGTAACTTTAATATACTCTGGAGATGATCTGGGTAGTTGTCCTCAGGGAGATGGCTGTGTGGGTGGTGGTGCTTGTGAACGGAAGCAAGAGGAAAAGAGAAAGGAGTCTTCTCTTACTGAGGTCAGGCTCTGACCACTGGGTTTTTCTCAAAAAAGGTGTCATGCCATGCTGCTTTCAGACCAAACCAGGCTTCCACGGATACATCACTATTTGATTACTCTACTTCCTTCTCAAAGTTGTTTCATCAGCAGAAAGGGGTACTTCCTACCTATCATATGCCATCACGAATGCTTGACTGCTATAATTTCTACCTGGTGTCACAAAGGAGATGGCACTCCTATTTCACAGCTCCTTCCTGACTGGTAAGATGCAAAAAGCCTGGTACCCATTTACTGCTTAGACTGCCCTGCTCAACATAATTACTGTGCCACTCTGGCAACTGGCCAAGAATTAAGCCATTCAGTGGCCACCTCCCTCATATCAGGGGAGTCTACAACTACTGCCTAAGCACCTGCCATCTGGGAGAGGAACATGCACCTGGATGTATCTGAACATGCACCTGAGACCTCTCAGATACTTTGTTCAAAAGTAGTTGTGCTTCAACCAAAAAAAAGACAAACATTTAAAAAAGCAGGGAAGTCCATCAGCGCTTAACAAGCTCACCTAATCGATAGTAGTTTCTATGTGCTCAGGGACTGTTTTGTTTAAGGTTTTACTTCTGCTCAGATTGTGAGATGACAGACAAAATTTCTCCTGTGACAAAACCCTAGAAAACCTTTGCCATCCTTGCCATATATATTTCACAGAAATACCACGGTTCTGATTATAGTCCAATATTACTCAGCAGTGGAAGCCCACATGGGCACAAATGAAAATTTTATACCAGCTTAAAGAGTTATTCCTGTTGTGATAACTCAGGCAGTAAAGTTAGAATTGATCTACTCTAACTGTAGCAATCAAAAGGTCACATATTTAATCAAAGACAGATTACACTCTGGTCCCATTCCCATAGTTTCCTACTGATGTCAGTGGAAAAACGAAGGCACCTCCAGAAGAAACTTTATCCCATCCTAAGACCCCTGGGATAAATCAGGCTCCAGAGTTATATTTCCTTTAACTACAGAAGAGTCTAGGCATTGATTAAACTTTTAAGATTGTACTAAGATAGTTAAAGTTAGGTAAAATATATCCCACATACAATGAAAAATTACAGATAAGAAATAATATTTTATTCATTATTATTCATTATTTTCTCAATTTTACCTATATATTAAAAAGAAATTCCATTTTATATGCTGATATAATGCAGTAATGAACTGTAATTTTACTAACTGTTTAATGGATGTAACCTTTGTCTCTGTAAATAAGTACTATAAATTAACAAGTCCAGTATAATTCATCAGTTTACTATGTAATACTTTATTTAAAGGAAAGTGTATATGTTGATTGAATATGTTTGTAGATTTTAGGATAATGCTAAATAGAAATTCTAGGAATATTTTATACTACTTTACCTTAAGTGATTTTGGAATAAAACCTGAAGTTCTTTTAAGGAAAAAAAAAAAAAAGAAAACCTGTTGTACTGACATCAATTGATCATAACACTAAAAATTTCAGCTCAATTTCCACACGTGCATGTTAACTGAGAACAGATGTTGATCCAAAGGAGGTTTTGTCTGAGTAACACTGAAGGGTTTAATCTTAAATCTTTAATTATTGTATCCATAATAAACACAATAAAAGGAGCTGTATCTATATATGTCTGAATAAGAAAAACAAAGGCATAGGTGGATACTTTTCCTTGTATGTAGTGTGGCACTTCAGAAAGCAAGGTTTAGCTACCTTCCTGTAAATAATTGCAATTGTTCTTTGAAAAATAGACCTATTATTACCTCACTGATTTCATGGACCTGTTGTATTAGTGCTTAGACGTGCACAGAGACTCATAGACACAAAATAAAATCTTCCCTGAAACATTTACCATGAAGTGGTTGAATTCTGAAATCTTTATTTCAACTGCAATACCTATTTTGATAAGAAACTTAAAAGCATTGACAGACTTCTGAATATGGACACAAGACAAAAAAAGCTATTTAATAACTTCTTCAAGATGATGCAGGAAATATATGACAGAGTTAGACATGTCTCTGTCCTGTGCCTTGACTACACTTTCTCTTGTGAGCCTAAGTTTTATCTGTTCAAAACACTTCCTTACTTCTTTGGCAAGATGAACATGGAAGTAGCCATGCTAATGCACTGATTAATAACATGAGACTGTTCATCTCCTATTAGCTGAGCTTTTTTTCTCCTATACAGGGGTTAAGCACCTGACTCACAAGGACAGACCATGACTGAAGCTTTGTGGATGATGGCACTGACCAGATTGTCTGTTCTGATACCAGACCTTCTATCTTTCTTCCACACTTCTGTCCTGATAACTTTCCATTTCATTCAGTTATTGACACTACCTTTTTTTTTTTTTTTTTCTGAATGCTTAATTCTTTCCAGGCATTTTAGGTATTTTTATAGAATGCCACAGTGCTTGGCATTACAGGGCTGAAATATCTTTGTGGAGCTAGTTTTTGGCTTTTCTTAGTCTGTTTCCAATAGTAAAAAGGCAGTATGTAAGTATTACTTTCCTCAATGCTTCACAAAAATAATTAAATATTAAGAGAAGATCCAATACTACACTGATTAAAAAAATATAGTATCAGAAGTAGACAACCTAGAAAGGTAGTAGAAAAATTTATGCAACTGCTCATAAATGTGAGCAAAGACTCATACATTAATTCACAGGTACCAAAAATATAGCTTCTTATAAGCCTTCCTAAAAAATAAAATTTAAAAATACAGAAATATTTCATAAAAGTCTTTTTTGTTACCTTTGCATTAACCTTAAAATCAAAGGGAAAGGTATTACAAATATTTTTGAGACTCCTTTTCATGAATTTATACTAGATATCTCCTGATGCATGTGATATAAGCCTCTGACTGTAGAAGGAGTTAGTCTGGGTTCAAATACAGTTTTGTGCAGTGTAAAAGTTTGGGCGACTTCTCTTCTTAATATATTTGCCCCTATTTGTATTTCATCCTGACTACCTATTGCTGGAGAAAGGTGATTTAAAGAAGGAGCAGCAGATCTGAGAACTGCACAGCCCCACTTCTCTTTAGGTTGCTTCTACACAGGTCTATCAATCTTTCTTTAATGACAAACACATTTCAGTGAGCTGATTTGCCTTTTGCTGCAGACAGACCTCTTCTCTGAACAGCTGGCTTGTTGTAGAGCCAGCATCTGCAGCTTTGTATCTTTTCCAAGACATCTGAAAAGTATGAGCATTAGGGACTGGATCAATCTCTTAACAACCAACTGCATTTGAGCTAAGTTGTAAGAATTCTTGCAGAACTACTGTATCATTTGCACACAGTAAGTATGTAGGCATATCTTTTGGACTGCCACATAACATGTAATCTGCTTGCTGTATTTACTCAAAGAACAGAATGAATGTCCTAAATTTCATTCACGTCTCCATATAATGGATCTAAGTTCTCAAGCTATTTCTTAATAACAATCATCAAAATTCTTTTGTTTTCTCTATCACAGCTGTTGCATAGTCTTACAAATTGTTTTGTTATCAATCATAAAAATATTTACCCATGCACTTACACTATACATGTGTGGTTTTAACTATCAGCATAATACACTATAAAGTATGCTAACTTTATATCTGTATAATATATTCATCTCTTGAGAGATTTCTTGAGCTGATGGCTCAGTGAAGTAGCCACTGATTACCCATACCATTATCGTTAACCCATCATTAATGAAACACACTAATAAAGGTAGTCATTGACTATTCAATTCTGTACCACATTACAGGCCAAGGTACAGAATTCTCAGATGTTTTTCTGGTATCATATCCTTTTAAAAAAGGGAGTTTGCATAGACTATTTCCAGGAATCAAATCAAATCCACTCATACCCTTTCACCTCTTTTTTTAACAGAATATATCTGACTGTGCTTACTCATTACCAATTAGGTTATTTTGGAGAGTATATAACGTCCACAATTCACTACCGAGTATAACTCTTCCCTCTGAAAGAAACTTCAGAAATACTAAACAAATTAGTTATTTTGGTTTTATTTTTGGGGGACCACAAGAGCTTAACGTTTATTGTACTTTTATTCCAATTTCAAGACTCCTTTTTGTTTGTCTGCTTATTTCTTTCATTTGGTTATTAACATTGTTCTTCTGCCCAGACTGTTTCTGAAATTGCAATGTACTTTGCGTTAGGACATATTTTACTTTCCCTATGTGAAGCTAATTGTTATTTTCTTTATTGTTTTACAGAAGAAACTGAAGGCTCTTACTCTATTCTGAATATCACCATACATATTAATAGGTGGGATGATGAAATGTAGATATCTACATCTAAATTGATTACCCTGGATCATAGGGTGTCATAGATGAAAAGGTCTAAGGGTCATAGGTGACAACAAGCAGCAGATATTGGGCAGTACGCGTAGATGTGGATGAATGCCCCAGACTGAACTTTCGAACTCTCAGGCAGAAACTTGGTACTTGTTAGCTGTAATTGATATGGACTAAGTTGTATATTTTGATAACACCTGGATTAAACAAAAGGGGCATGTCCTGAATCCTCCACTTAGAAAAGAGTCATGAGACAGAACCACAGGAGGTTGATCATATATTTTGCTTCTGTACATGGATTATAGGAAAACCAGGGACTTGGGGATCCAGAAAGAAGAGCTGGTGCTGAAAAAAAGGGTTCCTGGAAAGAAGTGATTGCAGTAAGATGAGGACCTAGAAAGAAGAAAGTGAAGATCCTGGCTGGAGGAAAGATCACAGAAGTGGAGAAAGATCATGGAGATCAGGGAGAAGCATGGAAAAAAATGCCAGGAGGTGTCCAGAGACCTTGGCCAGTAATGCCCAAGACTGGTAGCTATGAGCAGCTGCAGACCGTTAATAACTTTCTCCCCAGACTCCCTGGACGGGCAGCAATCTCCCTACTGAAAAGACAATGCAAGACCTAGAGAACCCTAGTGTGGGTGGGCAGGTAGGAGGAGAACGAGTGAGTGTGTGAGAATCAAGTAGATTAAAAACTCAAATTTTGATTCTTAAATAAACAACACTATCCAGATCCAATACACGTTGCCGTTTACTCTGCCTCACCTGTGACAGTAGGCAAGAGCCACTCTCCTTACATCTGGCTCCATTAATTCTATCCATTGTAAGAGATCTGTATAGAACAAGAGGCATATATGTAGTTTCCCCACAGAATATAAATTAATTTATTTATTGAAGAAGGCTCATGAATATTTAATATGTTAGCACATATAAAACATAATTACCGTCAAATGTCCAAAGTGTAATTTATGAAAAAATATTCATAGTCTGAAAAGTAATAATTAGAAATCAGAAATCATTCACACAAAACTGCAAGAAACACCAGCTTCCCTGTTGTAGCATCCATGTCATGCACAGAAAGCACATTTAAACAAACGTTCCCTGAGTGATAGTTTGCAGATGGCACTGTAGCCTCAACATGTGATTGTTTTAAATGAGAGAAAAACCTAACATTCAAGATTTAAAAAGAAATAGAAAACACCAAGGTACCCAGTACCTTGTTTGCCTCAGTCTTTCCTGATAAGAAGGACCTTCAGGAGTCACAGGCCCCTGAGATTATCATAAAGTCTGGAGCAAGAAAAGCTTACCTTCAGTGGCGAAGGATCGTGTGAGGGAACACATAAACAGATCACACAAACAACTCCAGGACATTGGATGATATGCACCAAAGGGTACTGAGGAAGCTGACCTATGTCATTGTGAGGCTATTCTTGATTATCTTGGAAAGGTCATGGTGACCCAAGGAGGTTCCTGATACTGGAAGAAAGCAAATTTCACTTCTATCTTCCAGAAGTGCAAGAGACAGGATCTGGGAAACTACAGGCATGTTAGGGTCACTTCACCTGGGAAGGTGATCAAGCAAATCATCTTGTTTGTTTACAAACATATGAAGGACAATAAGATGACTGTGATTTTTAAAGGGAAAACCACACCTGACCAACCTGATATGCTTCAACAAGGAGATAACTAACTCAAAGCATGAGGGGAGAGCTATGGATATTGCTTATTTGATTTTAGCAATGCTTTTGATGCTGTCTGATATAACATGCTGAAAGACAAACTGATGAAGCCCAGGGTAAGCTGGACAGTGAGGTGGACTGGAAACTGGCTGAACTGCTGGGCATAAAGGATTGTAGCAGCACAAAGTCTAATTGGAGGCCAGCAGAGGTTAGTACTGGGGCCAATATTTTTTAACATCTTCATTAGTCACCTGGATGATGGGCCCAAGCACACCCATTGCAAATTTGCTGATCATACAAAACTGGGAGGAGTAATAGCTGATACACCAGGGGGTTGTGCTACCATTCAGAGGGACTTCAGTAGGCTGGAGAAATGGGCAAATAGGGATCTTATGAAGTTCAACAATGAGAAGTATCAAACCCTGCCCCTGGGGAGGAACAACCCCATGTACCCATACATGCTGTGGTATGACTGACTGGAAAGGAGCACTGCAGAGAAGGCCCCGGAGGTCCTGGTGGACACCAAGGTGAACGTGTCCTTGAGGCAAAGGCAACCAACGCTATCGTGGGCTGCATTATGCAGAGCATTACCAGCAGGTCAAGGGAGCTGATGCTTCCTCTCTACTCAGCCCTGGTGAGACACATCTGGACTGCTGGGTCCAGATCTGGGCTTGACAGTATATCAGAGAGACACAGACATACTGGCGAGAATCCTGCCAAGAGCCATGAAGGTGACTAAAAACACATCTTCCATATGAGAAGAGACTGAGAAAACCAGGATTGTTTCAAGAAAAGAAAGCTCAGGGGGTATCTTATCAATGTGTATAAATGCTTGATGGAAGGGAGTAAAGAAGACTGAGACTCCTCTCAGTGATGCCCAGTGACAGGACAAGAGGCAACGGGCACAACTGAAATGCAGGAAATTCTATTTAAATATAAGAAAAAATTCTATTACTGTGAGAGTGGTCAAATCAGGTCAAGTTTTCTCTGGAGCCTACATCCAAACCCCAACTGAACATGACCCTGAGCAACCTGCTGTAGCTGACGCTGCTCTGAGCAGGCTGGTTGGACTGGATATCTCGGGAGCTGTTTTCCAGCCTCAGTCACCCCGTAAGTCTGTGATTCTGTGGGAGAGTAACATATGAGGCACAACAGGATCAGATTTTTATTTATTCTATCCCTTTTATCATAAAACACGGTAATATGGAATAGAAAAAAATATTTTTTTCCTGCATGAATTTTTGGTTGCAGTAGAATAAGCAGTGAATATCATTCTTTTAACTGAATAACATACCACGGTTTGAAAACTTAAAGAAAAGAAATAATTATCTTCTCTGCAGTTTTTTAGTAGGGCTTTTAACTCAGACAGAATTCTGAAAGTTCACCCTCTGTTTCATCTGACAGAACCTTTCCACTGGGGTATAGTGTAAATGATCTGATTCATCAAGTGTAGTTCCCTCTTCTGGCCTTTCCTGTGCAGCCTTTTAACAGCCACTTTCCATTTCCTAGTGTTTCAAACTTGTACACATTTATTTTTTTTTTAAAAAAATTCCTTCTACCACTACGGGATCTGTGTTAACTCCTATTGACTCTGATGATAATTTGACACATTTCAACTGTTCAGTCTCGGCAATACATATTTCTGTTCTCTCTATCATGTCCATAGCAATAGCTAGTTAATTAAAAAAAAAAAAAGGAAACAAAAGTATCTTTTTTTATCTTTTTCATTTATTTCAGAGATAACTTCGACACTAGTACCACTCCAGAATTAGTCTTCTGCCTTTAAATATTTATTTCTTTATTTTTACAAATGTAACCCTGAATATTCTAAATAAGCCTAGAGAAAAAAATTATTGTGTGTTCTTATCATCATAAATGTAAAACTCTTTTACTCAGTATGTTGAAGACCTGATATATGTCAGCCAATTTTTCTATTAATTTTCAATAAAAACCTGACAATTCTATAATTTTGCAGTTATCAAAAGGGTTTCACACTTTCCTTGTGTTGTTTTCTAAACAGTAAGAATGTTGCTTAAAATCACTAAACATTTTCTGGTATATGACTTATTCACTGTGCATATGTGAGTAAACCATAGAATCATAGAATCATAGAATCATTAAGGTTGGAAAAGACCTCTAAGATCATCAAGTCCAACCGTCAACCCAACAACACCATGCCCACTACACCATGTCCCTAAGTGCCTCATCTATACGTCTTTTAAATACTTCCAGGGATGGAGACTCAACCACTTCCCTGGACAGCCTGTTCCAAGGCTTGACCACTCTTACAGTAAAGCAATTTCTCCTAATGTCCAGCCTAAACCTCCCCTGGTGCAACTTGAGGCCATTTCCTCTTGTCCTATTGCTTGTTGCTTGGCAGAAGAGACCAACACCCACCTCGCTACAACCTCCTTTCAGGTAGTTGTAGAGAGCGATGCGGTCTCCCCTCAGCCTCCTCTTCTCCAGGCTAAACAACCCCAGTTCCCTCAGCCGCTCCTGTTAAGACTTGTTCTCCAGGCCCTTCACCAGCTTCATTGCCCTTCTCTGGACACGCTCCAGCACCTCCATGTCCTTCTTGTAGTGAGGGGCCCAAAACTGAACACAGGATTCAAGGTGTGGCCTCACCAGTGTCGAGTACAGGGGCACGATCACCTCCCTGCTCCTGCTGGCCACACTATTTCTGATACAGGCCAGGATGCCATTGGCCTTCTTGGCCACCTGAGCACACTGCTGCCTTGTGTTCAGCTGGCTGTCAACCAGTACCCCCAGGTCCTTTTCCTCTGGGTAGTTTTCCAGCCACTCTTCCCCAAGCCTGTAACATTGCATGGGGTTGTTGTGGCTGAAGTGCAGGATCCGGCACTTGTCCTTGTTGAACCTCATACAGTTGGCCTCAGCCCATCGATCCAGCCTATCCAGGTCCCTCTGCAGAGCCTTCCTACCCTCAAGCAGATCAACACTCCCGCCCAACTTGGTGTCGTCTGCAAACTTACTGAGGGAGCACTCGATCCCCTCGTCCAGATCATTCATAAAGGTATTGAACAGGACCGGCCCTAATACTGAGCCCTGAAGAACACCGCTCGTGACTGGCCGCCAACTGGATTTAACTCCGTTGACCACAACTCTCTGGGCTCGGCCGTCCAGCCAGTTTTTTACCCAGCAAAGAGTGTACCTGTCTGAGCCGTGAGCTGCCAGCTTCTCTAGGAGAATGCTGTGGGAGACAGTGTCAAAGGCTTTACTGAAGTCCAGGTAGACCACATCCACAGACTTTCCCTTATCCACGAGGCGGGTCACCTGGTCATAGAAGGAGATCAGGTTGGTCAAGCAGGACCTGCCTTCCATGAAGCCGTGCTGGCTGGCCCTGATCCCCTGGTTGTCCCGCACGTGGCTCGTGAGCGCCCTCAAAATGAACCGCTCCATAATCTTCCCCGGCACCGAGGTCAGGCTGACTGGCCTGTAGTTCCCCGGATCCTCCTTCCGGCCCTTCTTATAGATGGGCATCACATTGGCAAGACTCCAGTCGTCCGGGACCTCCCCAGTTAACCAGGACTGCTGGTAAATGATGGAGAGTGGCTTGGCAAGCTCCTCTACCAGGTCCCTCAGTACCCTCAGGTGGATCCCATCCAGCCCCATAAACTTGTGAGCATCCGGCTGGCATAACAGGTCGTTAACTGCTTTCTCTTGGATTATGGGGGGTTTATCCTGCTCGACGTCCCTGTCTTCCAGCTCAGGGGGCTGAGCAGCCCGAGGATAACTGCTCTGACTATTAAAGACTGAAGCAAAGAAGGCGTTAAGTACCTCAGCCTTATCCTCGTCCTTGGTGGCAATGTCCTCCCCCCGCATCCAGTAGAGGATGGAGATTCTCCTTGGCTCTCCTTTTGTCATTAACACACTTGTAAAAGCATTTGTTGTTGTCTCTCACGACAGTGGCCAGGTTGAGTTCTATCTGGGCTTTTGCCTTTCTAATTTCCACTCTGCACGACCTAACAAGATCCCTGTACTCTTCCTGAGTTGCCTGCCCCTTCTTCCAAAGGTGATAAACTCCTTTTTTTCCTGAGTCCCAGCCAGAGCTCCCCATTCAGCCAGGCCAGTCGTCTTCCCCGCCCGTCCTTCTTACGGTACATGGGGACAGCCCGCTCCTGCGCCTTTAAGACTTCCTTTTTGAAGAACGTCCAGCCTTCCTGGACCCCTTTGCCCTTCAGGACTGTCTCCCAAGGGACTTTTTTGACCAGTGTCCTGAGCTGGCCAAAGTCCGCCCTCCGGAAGTCCATGGTAGCGGTTTTGCTGGCCCCTCTCCTTACTTCACCAAGTATTGAGAATTCTATCATTTCATGGTCGCTAAGCCCAAGCCGGCCTCTGACCAAAATATTGTAGCTGTAGAGGGAAACTTTTCTGATGAATAATAAAGTTTCTATAGTTTCACAGACCTGATGAACAATATGGTACTTGTACTGGGCATAAGCCTTGTCGTGGTTTAATCCCAGCCGGCAGCTAAACACCACGCAGCCGCTCGCTCACACCCCTGCCGGGTGGGATGGGGGAGAGAATCGGAAGGGTAAAAGTGAGAAAACTCATGGGTTGAGGTAAAGACAGTTTAATAGGGAAAGCAAAAGCTGCGCATGCAAGCAAAGCAAGACAAGGAATTCATTCACTACTTCCCATCGGCAGGCAGGTGTTCAGCCATCGCCAGGGAAGCAGGGATCCATCACGCCTAACGGTTACTTGGGAAGACAAACGCCATCACTCCGAACGCCCCCCCCTCCTTCTTCTTCACCCAGCCTTATATGCTGAGCATGACGTCATATGGTATGGAATAGCCCATTGGCCAGCTGGGCCAGCCGTCCTGGCCATGATCCCTCCCAGCCCTCTGCACATCTGGCAGGGCATGGGAAGATGAAAAGTCCTTGATTAGCGTAAACATTACCTAGCAACAACCAAAACATCAGCGTGTCATCAACATTATTCTCACACTACATCCAAAACACAGCACTATACCAGTTAATAGGAAGAAAATCAACTGCATCCCAGCCAAAACCAGGACAAGCTTTCAATCAGCTTTTGCTACAAGCTCTACTTTTAATGATTTTCCAGACACTCAGGCAATTAATCACTGGCATTCAAGAGAAAATATTCAGAAGGTTGCAGAAGATACCTGTAGGTAGGTAAGTTTTATATGAAAAGTGAAAAATCTTTTTGAATATGAGGGTATAATTAAAAATTTCCAACTTTTTATACTTAACATTTTGTCCAAGCAAAAATAGCTCTTATTCTATCTGCAAAGGAGATTAGATTAAATAGTCTTCATTATAACCCTGCTCAACCTTGTCCTAAACATGCAGTGTAAATCAATCAGGCTTTCAGCTAGAAAACTTTATTTAAACGATAACGTAATTTGCATGAGAACAATTTTGTATATCATTTAATCTATCCCTGTACGCAGCTGGTGGTTTCTTTCCAAATTTACTTATTTTAGGGTACATATTTAGTCATTTAACTCTTTCAGCCTATTGTTGAATGATTTCTGTATTAAAAATGATAAGGGAATGAAAAAGAGATAATAAATGCAGAAGACAATCTTAATGAAGTGGTCCCTTACAAAGAAATGCCATGAATACTGGGTATACCTTCAGACTGACAATTGTGTGAATATTCATGAACATTAGCAACAAAGACTGAAGATGAAATACCAAGTAATGCTAATATCAGACTCAATGTTCAGTGCATCAGCAGCAGCAAGTGGGATTAACATGGTCCTATCCACGCAGATGTCCCTGGGCAGCCACTCAACTCTGTTGATTTAGCAGTCATGCTTTTAGCCAGATCAGTGACATGAGCAGGGTTAAAAGAAGGTCCTCCTTTCTTCCCTCTATTTCCTTTTTTGTTGATGCATCTGCAGGCAGATGCTCAGGAGCAGCCACCTTCCTTTTCCTCCTCATATTCATAACTAATGTTATAGTTCATTGCTTGTATCTGTGTAGAAGGAAAGACTTTACAAGAATTTTGAAGCAAAGAACCTGAAAAGAAATATAATGGTCTCGATTCATCCCACGTGAATTAGCCACAAGACTAAGTTAGAAGTCTGTTTGCCAAAGCTCAGTTTGTAGCAGCGGCAAGAGATAAATGGCTTTAGGGAACAACTCAGATCCTGGTGGGCTGAATAGCTCTTTAGAAATACCTGTCTCTCATCAATGACTGTTTGCCTAGAGTCACTGTTAAACATTAAAAGACTTTTTATTTTGTTCATTTTTCCCTAAATTGCACAGAAAAGAAAAGAAAAAAAAAAGTCTGAACTTTGATATTAAACACTGTGAAATGTAAAGGCTAAATCCAACCAGCTAGAGACAGCCCAGGATAAATCTAAATCTGCAATAGGTATCTCTTTCCTCTCTTGTCCTTTCTGTAAATGAATAACCTCTCTCTTTTTTTCTCTTTTTTCTTTCTTCTTTCTTCTTTTTTTTTAATGTGAAAAACCAGCTTAAGCTTAGCCACAAAAGATGGTTTGAACTGCTGGTTCTTTCCCAAGACAGAAGAATTAAAGGTTTCTTTTGTTCTTACTGGATCAACTTTCTAGTATCAAATCATCGGAATCTCACTTCTGGTGACAGTAGATTCATTATCCAAAATCAGTGGTAGATGTCCTCAGGTTTCTACCTCTTTCTACAGGCCACTGATCTTCAGCTTATTATTCCATGTATGAAAATTCAGAAGTTTTCATCTCACTTTGAAAGACTGAAGATGCTTAATTTGCAGTATTTTAATTGTTCATGCATGACTAGAGCTAGCTGATTAAAATGTTTCTTCAGGGTTTTCTTGAACATTCATATTAAATACATTTTGCTACTATTTTAGTCCTGTATTTCAAAATGCTTAACTAATTTATCTAATGTTAATTTGAGGTGCCCAGTAGTATGCAAACTAATTGAAAAGTACATTTGTAATGCTGGGGAAAATATTTCTTTTGCCTATCTTATATATGGCAGCACATTAATAAAAAAGAGGGGGTGAGATGAAATAGGAAAGGAATGTATTTTTTTAAAAAGAAAAGAATTAATTGAAATTGAGGAAGAAAATGAAAAGGGTACTGGAAACATACTGTTCATCTGAGGGGAAAGAAAGCAAGAGTAAAATGGGAGATAATATACGACCAGAGACTTTCTTCAGACAGCTTTTACTATTCACTGACTCCCTATAAATTTCAGTCTGATTTTTAGCAATGAGTAGTCGACGTGTTCTGAACTAATGTCCTTCCCTTGACTTGTCAGTTAGTCAATAATTTCTTGATTTTAAATGCTTTCCAAACTGGTACATCTAGTAATGTAAATGAGAGTAAATTGAGATGAGATGTCATTCACATTCATTTTCCAGCTTCTGCTTTGCCTTGATAAAAGGGGAAAAAAAAAATTAAAAGGGACAAAACCAAGGACAAGTGAGTTTTAAATGCGCTGTTTTGAGGCTGAGCTATGAACAGTTTAAATTAAGATAAAACTATATGTAGTACTGAAGAAATGGGTTAAAACGTTAACCTTGTATGGTGCAGGGATGGATATAACACAGTACGTTTTTCCAAGTCATCTTGTCAAAAATATCTGTTCCATAGTATTAACATAGTGGTAGCTGCTCATAAATATCATGAACTCAAGTTTACATCAAGAGGCACAAATTATAATTTGAAAGTTTCTTCTTGTTCTTTCTGAGTGGTCTATCCTCTCACTTTGGGACACTTAAGTCCAAAAAGGAAGTATTTTTCATTATGGTACTTCTAGAAATTGGAAGACAGACCACACTTAAAAGAGCAATGTAGTTAATAATAGGAACCAAGGAACCGAACCCCAGAAAAAAATGCAACTTCATAATCCTTTCTCCTAGGATTAGAGATGTGTAATTGTCCTGGTTCCGGCTGGGACAGGGTTAACTTTCTTCCCAGTAGCTTGGGGGGTGTGCTGTGTTTTGGGTTCAGTGTGAAAGGAGCGTTGATGGCCCATTGATGCTTTGGCTGTTGCTGGGTGATGCTTGCACCGGGAGGGGGGAGCACAGCCGGGGTGGTGGACCCAGCTGGCCAATGGGGTATTCTATACCATGTGACATCATGCTCAGTATAAAAACCAGGTGTGGGGGGGGGCTCACGCTCCGTTCGTGACACGCAGTTGGCGGTCGGTGAGTGATTGTGTTGTACATTGCCTGCTTTGTGTATTCTGTTATTGTTGTTGTTCTCATTGTTATTATTACTGTTCTACTTAGTTTTATTTCAATTATTAAACTGTTTTTATCTCAACCCGGGAGCTTTCCTACTTGTGCCCTCCCGATTCTCTCCCCCATCCCACCGGGGTGGGGGGTGATCGAGCGGCTGCGTGGCGTTTATTTTTGCTGACTGGGGTTAAACCACGACAGTCCTTTTTGGCGCCCAACGTGGGGCACGAAGGGTTGAGATAACGACAGATTATTTAGAGCATATTAAGGAATTTATATCTGGTAACATATTAATTTGTTCTGCACCATGCTCTTGTTTTTACTGTACCTGTTAAAAATTGGAGTTGGGTTTTGTAGTCTGTTGTGCTCTGCCGTGATTAATGATGTTTTGCCTGGGAGATTTGTTACTAAAACGCTGGCATTGGGGGTTATTTGGTGTTTGGGATTCGTAATGAAGCCGTTTCTGCATTTCGGGTACCACCTCATGGAGACCATTAGCAATTATACCTTTTCCTCTGAGAGATTTTTTATGGAGGAAATAGAGAATGGCACCCTTGCTACCTTCCTCTATGATGTCATCTCCTTTGTTAAAATAACTTGGCAGTACCTTGAACATCCCTGGGTAGTTAAGATACATCTATTGGTACTCCTTGGGAATATTGTTGCGGTTTTATCCAAGGTTAGTAAGCAATTTAAGAATGTCATCCAGAGATCTGCCCCAAGGTTGGATAGTTATGAGTGGCAGGGCGAGTGGGATAGCATGGGCAAATGCCTAGGACGATGGGCACCCCCAGTGTTCTGGAACTTTACCCCTGAACAAGTGCAGAACCCTGAAAAATTAGTAGAATATTTGGAAGAAGTATGCTGTCACCCTGGCCATTCTAGGGAGACGCAAATTACTATAATGTGCTGGGGCCTGGCCCACGCCTACCGAGCCCTGTTTAACACCACTCAGAACCCCCAAGGGGAAGGAAACGTCTCTGCAGCTGATGACAAAGCAACAGGCCCTGTGGCTACCCCACCCCCCACGGCAAGCACAGCGGCTCCCTCGCCCCCCACGGCAGGCACGGCAGCTACTCCGCCCCCTGCGACAGAGAACCAACCCATGCCGGTATCAGTCGCCCCTATACAAAAAAGAAAATGCACAAGAAAATCAGCTCGTCTAGTAAGGGATGAAGATGAACCAGGGCCATCACGAGAACAGGAGGAGGAGGAGGCAGAACCCGTAAATGAGATGGTGACCACCCGATCCCTATCTCTGGGTGAGCTGCGAGATATGCGAAAAGACTTCAGCCGTCGTCCAGGCGAGCACATTGTCACCTGGCTGCTCCGATGCTGGGATAACGGGGCCAGTAGCCTGGAATTAGAGGGTAGGGAAGCCAAGCAGCTGGGATCCCTTTCTAGGGAAGGGGGCATTGACAAAGCAATTGGAAAAGGGGCACAAGTCCTCAGCCTCTGGAGGCGACTCCTGTCAGGTGTGAAGGAAAGGTATCCCTTCAAGGAAGATGTTATATGCCACCCAGGCAAGTGGACCACCATGGAGAGAGGTATCCAGTACCTGAGAGAATTAGCTGTGCTGGAAGTGATTTATGATGATCTGAACAACGAGCAGTTATCCAAAGACCCAGATGAAGTCAAATGCACCCGACCCATGTGGCGGAAGTTTGTACAGAGCGCACCAGCGTCACATGCAAGCTCATTGGCAGTAATGACCTGGAGAGATGGAGAGGAACAAACAGTGGATGAACTGGCTGGCCAACTCCGGCAATATGAAGAAAGTCTCTCCTCCTCCCTATGGGCCTGTGTCTCTGCTGTGGAGAAACTGTCTCAGGAGGTCCAGTACCTCAAAGAGGATATGTCCTGCTCCCCACCTGCACGGGCCAGTGTCTCAGCCATTAGGAGCAAGCGTCCCTCTGCTCAAGAGAGGAGACATCGTGGGTACACACCCCGGGGCACCCTGTGGTTTTACCTGCGTGACCATGGAGAGGACATGAGGAAGTGGGATGGAAAACCTACCTCAGTCCTACAGGCACGGGTACACGAGTTGCTAGGGAAAACAACCACAAAAGGGGGTTCTTCCAGGAAAACTGCTACTCCAGTCTCCAGTGAGCAGTTCCCCAGACAGAGTAGAAGGGCTGATTCCACTTCCGACCTTAATAAAGGGGCTTCTGACTCATACTTACAAGAAGTGGATAGCGAATATGATGACCAGGACTAGAGGGGCCCTGCCTCCAGCCAGGTGGAGGAAAGGGACAACCGGGTTTACTGGACTGTGTGGATTCGATGGCCTGGCACATCAGACCCACAGGAGTATAAGGCTCTCGTAGACACCGGTGCGCAGTGTACCCTGATGCCATCAGGCTATAAAGGGGCAGAACCCATTTGTATTTCTGGAGTGACAGGGGTATCCCAAGAGTTAACTGTATTGGAGGCCGAAGTAAGTCTAAGCGGGAATGAGTGGCAGAAGCACCCCATTGTGACTGGCCCAGAGGCTCCGTGCATCGTTGGCATAGACTGCCTCAGGAGAGGGTATTTCAAGGACCCAAAAGGGTACCGGTGGGCTTTTGGTATAGCTGCCCTGGAGATGGAGGAAATTAAACAGCTGTCCACCTTGCCTGGTCTCTCAGAGGATCCTTCTGTTGTGGGGTTGTTGAAGGTCCAAGAACAACAGGTACCAATTGCTACCACAACAGTGCACCGGCGGCAATACTGCACCAACTGAGACTCCCTGATCCCCATCCATGAGCTGATTCGTCGACTGGAGAGCCAAGGAGTGATCAGCAAGACTCGCTCACCCTTTAACAGTCCCATATGGTCAGTGCGAAAGTCCAATGGAGAGTGGAGACTAACAGTAGACTACCGTGGCCTGAACGAAGTCACGCCGCCACTGAGTGCTGCCGTGCCGGACATGCTGGAACTTCAATACGAACTGGAGTCAAAGGCAGCCAACTGGTATGCCACAATTGACATTGCTAATGCCTTCTTCTCCATCCCTTTGGCAGCAGAGTGCAGGCCACAGTTTGCTTTCACTTGGAGGGGCGTCCAGTACACCTGGAACCGACTGCCCCAGGGGTGGAAACACAGCCCTACCATTTGCCATGGACTGATCCACACCACACTGGAACAGGGTGAGGCTCCAGAACACCTGCAATACATTGATGACATCATGTGGGGCAACACAGCAGAGGAAGTTCTTGAGAAAGGGGAGAGAAGAGTCCAAATCCTTCTGAAGGCCGGCTTTGCAATAAAACGAAGTAAGGTCAAGGGACCTGCACAGGAGATCCAGTTTTTAGGAATAAAATGGCAAGATGGACGTCGTCAGATCCCAACGGATGTGATCAATAAAATAACAACCATGTATCCACCAACTAGCAAAAAGGAAACGCAAGCTTTCTTAGGCATTGTGGGCTTTTGGAGAATGCATATTCCAAATTACAGTCAGATCGTAAGCCCTCTCTATCAAGTGACCAGGAAGAAGAACGACTTCAGATGGGGCCCTGAGCAACAACAAGCCTTTGAACAAATTAAACAGGAGATAGTTCATGCAGTAGCCCTTGGGCCAGCCCGGGCAGGACAAGATGTGAAGAATGTGCTCTACACCGCAGCCGGGGAGAATGGTCCTACCTGGAGCCTCTGGCAGAAAGCACCAGGGGAGACTCGAGGTCGACCCTTAGGATTCTGGAGTCGGGGATACAGAGGATCTGAGGCCCGCTACACTCCAACTGAGAAGGAGATATTGGCAGCATATGAAGGGGTTCAAGCTGCTTCGGAAGTGGTTGGCACTGAAGCACAGCTCCTCCTGGCACCCCGACTGCCGGTGCTGGGCTGGATGTTCAAAGGGAGCGTCCCCTCTACACATCATGCAACTGATGCTATGTGGAGTAAGTGGGTCGCACTGATCACACAACGGGCCCGAATAGGAAACCCCAGCCGCCCAGGAATCTTGGAGGTGATCACGAACTGGCCAGAAGGCAAAGATTTTGGAATATCCCCAGAGGAGGAGGTGACACGTGCTGAAGAGGCCCCACCATATAACAAACTACCAGAAAGCGAGAAGCAATATGCCCTGTTCACTGATGGGTCCTGTCGCCTTGTGGGAAAACATCGGAGATGGAAGGCTGCGGTATGGAGTCCTATACGCCAAGTTGCAGAAACTGCTGAAGGAGAAGGTGAGTCGAGTCAGTTTGCAGAGGTGAAAGCCATCCAGCTGGCCTTGGACATTGCTGAACGAGAAAAATGGCCAGTACTTTATCTCTATACTGACTCATGGATGGTGGCAAATGCCCTGTGGGGGTGGTTGCAGCAGTGGAAGCAGAACAACTGGCAGCGCAGAGGTAAACCCATCTGGGCTGCCACGTTGTGGCAAGATATTGCTGCCCGGGTAGAGAACCTGGTTGTAAAAGTACGTCACGTAGATGCTCACGTACCCAAGAGTCGGGCCACTGAAGAGCACCAAAACAACCAGCAGGTGGATCAGGCTGCCAAGATCGAAGTAGCTCAGGTAGATCTGGACTGGCAACATAAAGGTGAATTATCTATAGCTCAGTGGGCCCATGACACTTCAGGCCACCAAGGGAGAGATGCAACATATAGATGGGCTCGTGATCGAGGGGTGGACTTGACCATGGACGCTATTGCACAGGTTATCCACGAATGTGAAACATGCGCTGCAATCAAGCAAGCCAAGCGAGTAAAGCCTCTTTGGTATGGAGGACGATGGTTGAAGTATAAATATGGGGAGGCTTGGCAGATTGATTATATCACGCTCCCACAAACCCGACAGGGCAAGCGCTATGTGCTCACCATGGTAGAAGTAACCACAGGATGGCTGGAAACATATCCTGTGCCCCATGCCACCGCCCGGAACACCATCCTGGGCCTTGAAAAACAAGTCCTGTGGCGACATGGCACCCCAGAAAGAATTGAGTCAGACAACGGGACTCATTTCCGAAACCCCCTCATAGACACCTGGGCCAAAGAGCACGGCATTGAGTGGGTCTATCACATCCCCTACCATGCACCAGCCTCCGGAAAAATTGAACGATACAACGGGCTGTTAAAGACAACACTGAGGGCAATGGGTGGTGGGACATTCAAGCATTGGGACACACATTTAGCAAAGGCCACCTGGTTAGTCAACACTAGGGGATCTGTCACTCGAGCTGGCCCTGCCCAATCCAAACCCTTACATACTGTAGAGGGGGATAAAGTCCCCGTCGTGCATATGAGAAATATGCTGGGGAAGACAGTCTGGGTTGCTCCTGCCTCTGGCAAGGGAATTGGGCTATCCGTGGGATTGCTTTTGCTCAGGGACCTGGGTGCACTTGGTGGGTGATGCGAAAGGGTGGGGAAGTCCGGTGTGTACCTCAAGCGGATTTAATTTTGGGTGAAAATAGCCAATGAACTGAATTGTACGATGTTAGTTATTACACAGTACTGTATGTCATCACTTCTATGGTTACCATATGCCATATTAACAGTATTACAGTAAGAATCACCCAGATTAATGTAGGATGAACGCCGATGAAACTGAGCAAGGTGCAACAATGAACCGGATGAGCGCCCAGAACTGGCCTCCGCATGCAAGAGCTCAACACCACACACCATCTCTCCTGCCCTGCAAGACTGTTATGACAGGTGGAACCCGAAGTCATGGACTAAATGAACTCAACGGACGTTTTAGAGGGATGGCCTATGGACTAAGGGAATGATATCTCTGTGTGTGTATATATCAAAAGGCAGGAAAAAGGAGCGGTGACTAATTGGAATGTATGGGAAAATGTGAGACCTGGGCATGATGTAGATGGTATAGAATAAGGGGTGGATATTGTCCTGGTTCCAGCTGGGACAGGGTTAACTTTCTTCCCAGTAGCTTGGGGGGTGTGCTGTGTTTTGGGTTCGGTGTGAAAGGGGCGTTGATGGCCCATTGATGCTTTGGCTGTTGCTGGGTGATGCTTGCACCGGGAGGGGGGAGCACAGCCGGGGTGGTGGACCCAGCTGGCCAATGGGGTATTCTATACCATGTGACATCATGCTCAGTATAAAAACCAGGTGTGGGGGGGGGCTCACGCTCCGTTCGTGACACGCGGTCGGCGGTCGGTGAGCGGTTGTGTTGTACATTGCCTGCTTTGTGTATTCTGTTATTGTTGTTGTTCTCATTGTTATTATTACTGTTCTACTTAGTTTTATTTCAATTATTAAACTGTTTTTATCTCAACCCGGGAGCTTTCCTACTTGTGCCCTCCCGATTCTCTCCCCCATCCCACCGGGGTGGGGGGTGATCGAGCGGCTGCGTGGCGTTTTTTTTTGCTGGCTGGGGTTAAACCACGACAGTAATTTATAACGGTGGAGGCGGATAGATGACAAACTTATTAGAGCAAGCCTTGATGATTATGTATTTTTTTTAGACTTGTAACCCAAAATAACTAATACAGGTGACAGTTTCAAAAACCACTTGTGCTCAGCTAGCGTACCGGAGGCTATGGCAGTTAGAATATTCAATAAGCTGAGAGGCAAGAGGGGTCCAGGATAGCTGGTTGATTTTCAAGGATCACTTCTTTCAAGCTCAAGAATTGTCTACCCCCAGGTGCAGGAAGTCAAACAAAGGTGGCAGAAGGCCTGCATAGGTGAGCAAGGAGTTCCTGATTAAACTGAAACATGAAAAGGAAACACACAGGAGATGCAAGCAGGGACAGATGACCCAAGAGGAATATAGAGACACTGTCTGTGCATGCAGGGATGGGGTTACGGAAGCCAAAGCCCATCTGGACTTGAATCCGCTGAGGGATGTGAAGGTCAACCAGAAGGGCTTCTATAGGTACAACAACAGCAAAAGGAAGACTAGGGAAAATGAGGACCAGCTGCTGAAGCGGGAAAGGGACGTGGTGGCACATGACATGGAGAAGGTTGAAGTACTCAATGTCTTCCTTACTTCAGTCTTTCCATAGTAAGACTGACCTTCAGGAATCAAGTAGATTTAAGATGTGATGTTTGCCATATACAGTCACAAGCTATGTCAACAGGAAGTTGTGTGTAAAGGTAGCATGTGTGTTTGTCAAATGCCACATTAATGGGGCTATTTAATACATGCTTATGTGATCTTCTGTGACTGTCTCTGAGCACATGCTTTTTTTCTTTTTTTTTTTTCTAAAGGCACTCTTTAATTCACACACAAATGCTCCAGAACCAGACAGAGGAAATTCATGAAAAGTCAGATGATGTGAAGCAGACTGGAGGAATGCTAGAATACTTTTCAAAGGTGAATGTCCTGGATACCCAAATCCAGAGATGAAAACATGTATGTTATTAATATGTCTTCCCTTTCCCTTCTGCCTTTCAAATTTTCACACAAGCAGAGGAAGATGCAGAAAGAAAGGGCTACTTTTTCTTCCACACAGATACAACGTGTCACAGATTCATCACACATCTAGGTATCAAACTGACGTGCTTAAGTTAGGACTGTCATTGTCCATCTTCCTTCAACATTCAGCAGAGTATAGTGAACTCTAGAGATCTGATTCACCTGTTGACACTGCCCATTTATCTCCTTTGTCTTTATAAGCCACTTTAAAAATTGTAACTCTCTTAAAGTTGCCTGAAGTTAAAAAGTGTGCAACCAGGCTTAGCTGCCTATAACTCAATTAAGAGCAGTCTTAAAGCTTGACAGTTTAATGCTTTTCATTTTTTTTTATTTTAGTGATATTCTTATCCTCGTCATAAGCACATGAATGCTGCACCTGCCTCCAACTAGCAAGGTTCCCTTTAGACAGCTGACTGGAAGAAAACTTCACTGTCTGAGAAATTAACATGTTAGGAAAGTGAACAAATCTTTCAGAGCAATGCTGGCGTCCAGCTGGCTGCCAGAAAATTACCTGGAGAAGTGCAGAGAGGCTCTGGTAGACAAACTTGTGCACTGGATTAATGACCTGTGAGTGGTAGTAGCTCCTCAGATGCTGTTACCTGAATGACAGCAACTTTTGTAAAAATTGCCTCAGTTAAGTGACTCATATCTGCAGCATTCCAGTCTGCCACAGCTTCCATCCTCCTTTCAGATTGATTTGTACTCTAAAATGATCAAGCTCCTTTAAAGCTTCTTTATAGGAACGTAAAGTGTATCTGAGCGCTCAGACTAGGTCAGTGCCCTCAATTGCCAAAGTTCGATGGAAAGTTAAGAGCAGATGTTGGGTCATTGTCAGCATATGTAGCAAGAAAATTGGATCTTTGGCACTGAGAAGGAGAAATAAACCATTGGTGATGCCATTATACCTACTAATATAGCCATAAATACACATTTTACTTAACTATAAGAGATGAATTGCAAGACAAAATTGTAGACCAATTCTAGTGTTAATATTGTCTTGTACTGCTACAGGATCATTGCTTTAATTTTATATTATCGTTCAGTTAACTAGACTGCAGCTCACAGATGCGATCACTACCTGAGGTATCTCTAAATGCTTCCTTCACAACCATCTGGTTAAACTCTTGTGAAATAAATTGCTGCATCATCTTGTGGTCTTGAACCCCTTGCATAAACCATGTGCTTCTACATTACCTGAAAAACTTGCTGGTAGGAAGAAACAGGAAATTAGCCTATGTGTATTAAGTACCTTTTCTTTAACATCTCAATATGACATATAAACTTCAGTGAAACACAGTGATGCAAGAGTTACTGAATTTAATTTCCTTTACTGTCCAAAACACAATCTTGTCTTTATCATTCATCTTAAATCCTTTTCACATTTTGACAACATCAGATACTGCAGTAGTTTACAAGAACCAACATGCCTACACTGAAAGTACTGCATTTTTCTCTCATCTTTTTGCATAGTTCTCTGCATGTAGCTTAACTTTCTTTGAATAATATTTGTTTCTGTTTAACCTACTTGGATATGCAAATGACTTGATAAAAATGTAAGTTCAACCTATTTCAAGTAGTTCCTAAAAGTATTTCAGTTCTATCACCTTAATTAACACATTTATGAAAATCATACAATGTGGATCAATTTTCAGAGCCTTAGTACTTTCTATTTCTGACACTTCTCTCTATACATATATCAGGCATTCTGCATGGTAGGAGCACATGTCTATCATAAATGGATGATTTAATCTTTCCTCTGGCCTCTTTATGCTCTCACCAGCCTATCAAATATTTTAAATTTTATGTGAATTTACTCGTCTAATTAAGAGATCTTAAAATAGGAATGATTTAATCATCCTCCAAACTGACTTTTGTAATACAGATGAAATGTGTCAAAATGTTTGAATGAAAGGTCAAATCACACATTAAGATATACTTCATATGGTAAAGTCTATTTGTTTTTCAATATGTCAGACAAGATCTCTAAATATGATAGCAATTTTTGGTTTGTGGGGTCTGCTCCTTTGTGAAAAGTATATGATTATTTATCAATCTTGTCCTGGGTGAAATTTGTCACTGTGATCAACTGAATCCTTAGTCCTTTCTCAGTTATACAAATATGTAGTTCATGGATTTTTTTTTGTATTATATGTATCTACAACAGTCCTATAGAGAAATATGTGATACCACAGCCACATTAAATTTGAGTGTCTGTCTATTCCTTATTCCTAATTCCTCCATAAACACTAATTTGAAATAAAAATCCGAAACAGTCATTTCAAGGTAAAATAATATTAATTTTTTTTGTAAAATTTAAAGGTATTTGGGAGGAGGAGTAAAAAAACATACTTGTGTCATATCTGATGTTCATCTCTATTTTTAAATTTGTGCCGAACAAAAAGAAGGAACTGGAAATTTTGAAAGCACAGTCATGTGCAAAGGCAGTAAGCATAGACATAGGGAATAAAAGCATTTATTGTTCACAAAATTCATGATAACTCAGGTTTGCATGGAATTATCTGTAATTATGATGTGCTTTTTTCAATTTTTGCTTTATATTTTATATAACTATAAAATACTAAACTGTGGAAAATTTTACTATGTTTTTTTTTTGCAGAAAACTGTGCTTTTGTTGTAAAAATGATACATGTCAGTGCATTATTTTTATTAATGTGGATTGGCAAAATACATTATTTATGATACCATAGTATATAAAGCCTCAACCAACATCCATTCATCTGGTGCATGCTTATTAAAGTAGAAAGATAAAAAGACAGTCTTACCCTCTCAAGAGCTAATGATCTAATATACAGGACAAATTTTGAATAAAAGAGGAGTGAATTCTTTTTTCCTTTTTTTTTTTTTCAGGGTTAAGTACCACATTGCTGCTAGAATCAAGACTACTGTCCAAGTGTTTGGAGTCCCATCCTACGTCTTCCCTTGGTGGATTAGGGATTGTGGAAAGAGGCAGTAGAGTACTTCTGTGTCTAAAATACCAGTATGGCTAGAGCTGTTCTTTCATTTCTGATGGAGTCTGTTTTTAAAGAGAAATATGTTCCACATAGAGTGCCATTCCTCAGAGCTGCCAACTGTCTAAATGTGTGACTGAGACTTTTGGTAATAGTTTTATCTTGTGATTCCCTGTTGCAGGGATTTATTGACTAACATAAATTCTGTTATGTAATTACCCTGCTACTAAAACACACTACATCAGTCTCTGTCTCTCTTGTTGGAGCTGTTCCATTTTAAATAAATAAATATTCACTGGGCCAGAACAAATGAGTGATTGCCTCTATACACCAGTGATTAAAGCACTTGCTTGGGAAATATGAGTCAGATTGGAGCTGTGGCTCCAATTGTCATTTATACAAAGTGGAACAGCTCCAGTCTGTCCTTTAACTTTCAGCAGCTTAGGCAGGTTGCATGTCACTTACACCTACTTGAATCCCAGTTTCAAATCAGGTTAATAAGGAATAACTTGACAATCTGTATCTTGTAAATCAGGGACAATGGACATATTGGGAGAGAAGGAGGAGTCAGTACTTTTCTACTACACTAACCAAAGCAATACGTGTTCCAGCAATTTCCAAAATATAAAGAAACATAATGAAATTAAATCTTTCATTAAACTGCATTTGATATCTCTCCACAAGAACTATACATTGCTTAAAAAAGTTGTAGTTAATACTACCTTGAAGAAATATTTTTCCATTACAAGAGTGTTGAGTCCCTTATTAATTATTATGTGAATATATAATTTTAAAAATATATGTAAAAAGTAGATATATGCTAATTACTAAAAATTCTCTACTCATAACCTGTCAAGAAAAATGGTTTAACATTACTACAAAAACACTCAGAAAAATGGAACTTTACTGTACACTATTTCAGGTATAGCCTTCTCCAGATTGCATGCAGTTATCTCTTGTACAATGTGCAGATGCTTATGATGGTTAATGTGGGTGAGCAAACAGATGCTTGGCTGTTTAAATGATACTGCAGTTTCATTACTAATACAATAATATATATATTTACAGATAATTACATATCTATTTGTATATATAATTTTATTCTGAAGTCTTTGAAAGGTGTTTTTTTTTCACCAATTCCTTTTTTGCGGGGGAAGAATTAGCATACCTGTCATGCAAATAGTCTGCCTTAAAGATGACTTAAGACTTAAATAAACATATACCTGAGCATGTTATCTGGCTGAGAAAGTGTTCAATAGAAGGAAATAAGAGTATCTAGTGTTCAATTTATATGACCTATTTTAGGCCTGAATATTAGGGTAAGATAAATCGTAACCTGAAAGTAGCTATTTGTTTTGTTATAAATCAGCTTTACATGGCTAGTTAAGGGAATGCCTATGCTGTAAACTGCAGTTAAGATGAACCAAACTCCCTCTTCCCCTGGCAAAAATAACTGTACAGAAAAGTTTGGTTTTCATTATCCCCATTTTGTTTTAATAGTTTCATAGTGTTGGTTTAACACATCTAAGTGATTCCATCTGCTGACTAGATATGCAAAGTTTTATATACGCTGCACTAAACTATATCACAGTTATTGCTATTTAATCACAGATACCTCCTTTATTTTGGAAAGCAGAATTCATGATAATGTAGTCTACTATTGTATTTAGTGGGCAGGAGTTATTAAGGAAGAATTAACATCTCAAAGCCTAGGTACTTTCCAAACATGGTTCTCTCTATGAACATGACCTTTTATATTTTATTTTCAAAAAGTGATTTATTTAAAATAATCAATATCTTTAAAGATTTCTGTTACTTTATCCTAAGGCTAATATTTCAAATTCTAGCAGAAAGGTGTTAACTAATATTTAAGCTGAGGATCTGTTTGATATTACTGAATTAAAAGATGAGCCACTGCACAGAAACATGTCTGCATGCAGAGACATCTATTTGTTGGATTCAGAGGCAGACAGTTTATTTGTAAATTCCTATTGTACTTTTTTGAGCCTCAGAAATTAGAGTCTTCAATCTGCCATTCTCCTACTTTAGACAACCAGTTTCTCAAGACGTCTTGGATGTTTACTGTGTCTGACTTGAACAGATACTTAATAATCTACAGATTCTGAATTTTATTGTAGTTAATGAGAGATACTCTAATATTTTTTTTTTAGAAAGCAAAATGTTTTTATACACCTTTTTGATTTCAACTCAGTGGGGACTCTTTGAAAAGCAAACAGGAAAGCCACATAGCAGCTCCCCAAATAAAAACATCCTGACACACACTTGAAAGACAGCGGGAGAATTTTCGATCCTTAAAGATTCCCATTATATAGCACAATCACAGTTGTCAACATTGTGTTTCAACATGTTAAAGGAAATTTAAATACTTAAAAAGAAACAGCTAAAGTAGACATAGGAGGTTGATAAGAGTATCCCTATAAGGGCAATGTTTTCTAGACATCTTCTGTTATACTTTCCCAAATGATTTAAGGAGTTTAGAACAGACTAATCAAGCAAAGGCTGTTTAGCTGATAATGCTCTTATGATATGATTATTATGGAATAGAAATATTTCAAGGAACAAAAATCATCAATTTACCCAGTGGCTCATGAAGGGGTGGTAATTTTTCTTCCTTGTGTAAAATACTTGTTACTCTGCCACTTGGTATGACACATACATGCATTAGAGGCACATAGGATATGATTACCTGTAGCTAATTTACAGTACTCAAGCTCACATGAAATAGTCCTAGTGATATAAAACTGGTTACTTAATTAAACAACATACAAATCAATGACAATTATAATACAGATGTTACCCTGGAAACATCAAGAACTAAACATAAGAAAAAAATGTTATAATTTATTGACCATCTCCCAATATACCCTAGATGATTCTGTCCTTGTGTTTCTAATGCATGTTAATAAAACCTATTTTATTTTTAAATACCATTTGGAGCTACTTTACTGCCAGTTACTTTACAATACCAGTATTGCCTCCAGTTAATTTATTTCTGCAATTGGCTTTAGTACCCGCACTAGACTTTATTACCAATACATGATGTAAAAAAGCCAAACTCTCTGTTCTAATACCAGCAAGAACTTAAAAATTAAAACCAATACAGAGGTAAATTTTATTTAGTATTAATATATTTCAAGTTATTCCATGATTACATTTTAAAATGATATTTTAAATATGAGTCTTTGTAAAACTCATTTTAAAACTTACCAAAGAAGTTAAGATTACAAAAAAAGTGTGCTACTGATTCTTTAGTTTTAGTGCCTAGTGATAGAATATACGAGAAGGCATATTCTATCAACAGTCTTTTAATAAGAATGGCAGCTTTCATTTCAATATATTCAGAGCCTGCTTTATGGCTATAAACTTAAGGTCTAGGTGAGATGTATTAAGATCTTGTTTATTGATCCCTGTCAAAGATAGGCATGGTGTTAATGCTGGTCTACCATACAGAGCGGATAGGAAATATGAATTAACCAGACCAGGAACCAGATGCAAAGTAACTCTATTATCTGTATTACTCGTATACAAACTGGACAAGTTAACACATAATGCTGATCACCTGTGGTACAGTTATATGTTAACACAAGAGTCTTTTTTTCCCAAGGATTTCAGTATTTCTTTTTTGCATTTCAGTGTGCTGTATAAATATGTCAGCTTGCTTGGAGCTAGCTTCGGTATCTGTAGCACGGTGGCAGCATTAAGGTATATCTGACCAGAGCAGAAGGAAGTTTAAACACTCGACTTACCTTATTGCTGAAAACTGAAGCATTTATGGTATCAACAAAAGGAGTGCAAGAGTAGGAGTGAAGCTGCAATAGAGCACTGAGAGTGCAAAAGTTATCAAATCTCTGACATGGTCCAGTAGGATAGGTCTGTATGTGCAAGACTTGATAGGTCATATGAATAGAGCACACAGTGAGAACTGATTATAGGATGTTGAGAAACTGGAAGACATATATTGCAGAGCCTTATTTCACATATTATGTATGTGTATATATATGTATTTATTTATTTGTGTTTTTATTTGGGTATAAGTTTATGGATTCTATATATATCAAAGCTGAAGCGTTATTTGGACCAGACATCCTATCTGAATTTTCTGCATTTCCCAAGGTATTATTGTCCTGGAATTTGGAAGGTGATTTCTAATGGGCAACATTTAAAATTAGTAATTTTTTAATGCACTCAGAAGCCTAGTCAATAACTAGTATGATTTTACTGAGAGAGAAGAAAGAAAGAGTTGATAATTTATATTAAAATATAAATTTTAACTAGCTTTTCTATTTCTAAAATGACAGAAATAAATCATTTATACTGCCTTGCTATTAAATGCAAAGCTAGTTCAGTCTGCTACTGTATATTCTTCTTATCACAGGAGTTATTGTCCTCCCCAGTAGCTCAATATTTAAGAGAAAGCCACTGGAGCCAAGTGACTTCCTAGTTAATGTCCCTAGTTAATGCCCTCAGGAATTTTAGAGGAATCAGCATTTTAGCCTATAAGCCACTTACTCATTACACTCAACCAATAACATTAACAGCTGATAGATGTTTAGGAAAGAGTTATTACTGCACTGGGCTAATCATCTAAATCCAGAATTTAAGAGATTGTTATCCTGAATTATACAGACATTAAGACTTCTAAAAGTCGTGTCACTATTCCTGACAACAAATATGTCTTCTTCATTTAAAAATAGTGAAATTAGACACAATTAGTTTTTGAAATTCAGCTAGGAAAATATGGACTTAATTACTGTTAAAAACACAAAATCAACAAAAATTAAATTAAAATACTACCTTGCATCTCCATTTCTGTAATAGATTTGGGGGGGGGGGGTTGAGTGGGTTTGGGTGGGTGGGTGGGTGGAGGGGTTTGGGGTTTTGTTGTTGGTTGTTTGTGGTTTTTTGGGTTTTATTTGTTTTTATCCACTTTGCAAAGTTAAAGATTATGTTCTTTACTGGTGATGCTTACATCTGTGTGGTGGTGATATCTATAGAAAAAAAGGAAAAAACAATAGGAAATTGCCAGTATATTTCAGCAGACCTCCTCCAGCCTGCACTAATCCTTCCTCCTTGAAACCAGTGTGAAGATTCTAAGCTTCTGATTTTTTTTTAAACAAGAAGAAACAAAGCAAAACAAAACCCTGCCAGAAAAAATGTTTGATATTTTTCCAGCATGGAACATCTTCTTCTCTTCTTCGGCAGAACAAGGATGTTTGTTTGAGGCCTGGAACTGACAATATTGTCTGGATCAGTGACAGGTATCTGATCTTGTCAATTCACTGCTAGAAACAGGTACATTACACTCCTAGATTTCTAATGTGCTGCAAGGCTTTATAATCCCTAAGAGCTTCAGAAATAGCAACTTGTATCTGTCATTCGTCTGGGACTACCTGTCTCTCAAACCAGAATCTATCTCTCTAAACAACAGTAGTACAGCTCTTTCTCTGAGGCTGTCCAAAACGGTACCACCATCTGGCCCTCTTGCTTAAAAACACTGCTTAAAAAACACTGCTTAAAAAAAGACTACTAACTGGCATATTCTCCACAGTGACTTGTCCAATTTCAGTCATATTTAGATATCATTTCCTTGTTGAGCTTGTCTGCAACAGAAGACCATTGCAGCAGTCACTACTAAGATTTGTAAAGGATTGTTTTGTGGATGTTTATTGTTTCCAGGTAAACAATCACATCAGCGGAAGAAAAATGTATCAGTGCTTACAGAATAAAAAGACCTCACTTTTTGCTCAAAAAGTCCTTGGTTTGCAAATCACTGAAGTATACTGAGGGTAGATTGAAGAAGAAACTATTACGTTTCCTTTCTTACCTTTATTAGTCAATCACTGTCAGAGTCAAGATAATGGGTTGCATGGTCCTTTTGTCCAATTTTGTAGGGACATTTTTAGGTTTTCCGGTTTAGAAGCTTGAGGAGGAAGAAGCAGAGCTACTAAAGTCTCTTCCAGAAAACATATTGCTTTTGGGCATCCAAACCCAACCTAACAACTTAAGATTAAGGTGACACCTTTAAGATTAGAACACTTCCCTTAAGATCCTTCTGAAAATTAAAGAGATATAGTTTAAATAAAATAAGCAATAATTACTTCTGTAAATAAGCAATACTTAAAACACTTTTAATGGAATTTATTCCCAGAATATAGATAGCTAAATTTAAAGGTCAAAATAAAGAAGTGAGCTAGATGTCTAAGCTTCCATTAGGGCTGGTATAGAGCTATGGAATGATTCATTCACCCACATATGAGGTGTCCTAGGTTATCCCACATGGCTTTCAGATGCTGCTATAGAAGCATGGGGCTCCCATTTTCTTTGCATCATATATGCTAGATCTATGTGGATATCTTAGCCTAGAAACATTTGAAGTGACACTGCACACCCAATTCTAGGCAAATGCTTTAATATCCCAATCAAAAAGTCAATAAAGTCTGGAGAATTATGCAGGTAGTTATATATAGATGACTACTTTTTGTTGACCTGAATAGATCTCCAGAGACTATTGGCTGCATATAGATCTTTGTTGATTTACTGACTCTCTATTATATATACCAGGAACTTAAAACATCTGGTTTACGTGAAGACTCCTGAACCTACAATATAAAGCTGAAAACCTGTAGTGGTTTGGGCAGTATTAGTTACCTAGACATGGAAAACTTATTGGAAACCTGCATCTTTCTGCGGTAGGAGCTGGAGCCCGAGTGGGGTACCCTACAGAGCCTAAAACGGCACTAAATCATTAACAAATCTGATCATTAACAAAGCAAATTTGAAGTGAGTTGCAGTTACGTAAATATCAACATTGTTTCTGCTGTTAACATCTTAAAGTAAACCAGCTGACCTCCATCTACCAAGCCAGAAAGGTTCTTCCATAGACTGTGTCTTTCAGATGCTCTAGGGCATTCAAATGGCACTAGTCACCTACATTTAGACACCTGAAGTCCTCTGCTACTAATGCAGCACAATGCATAATTATATTTTACAATTCATGTCAATATAAAACTGAAAAAGCGTAAAAGGAGAAGACGTAAGTATTGAATAGAATATGAAAGCCTAAAAAACACATTACAAGCTATCAAATTCCATTTTAACTTTTGAAGGGAAAACCTTCTGAGACTTAAACAGATTAGCATTTAAATAGATGTGCTATTGCTAAATTATTTAAAATCCTTATAGCACATAGATCAAATAATATTACTTGGTAATTTTGTCAATGGAAGAGGCTAGCAAGTGGAAGCAAATGACATGTGACCATAAGAAATGCCTAACAATATCAGAATATATAAAGGAAACATATACAGTAAGAGAGGAATGAAAAATCCTAAGGAGATAGTTCAAGTATGCTTTTGTGTGCAGTTCTGACAATCCATGTCCAAAAAAATTTAAATATACCTGGGAAAGATATAATGAAGAGATACTATAATGACCAAAGATCAAGATAAGTCTTACAAGATAAGCCTGCAAGTATCTTTGTTTTCTTCTCCCTTTAGATATAGCAAGGGAATAAACACGAGAGAAAAATGAACACCATAGTCCAAAGAACAGCATAAACACATCAGCAAATGGTACAGATTGTCAGAGAAGAAGCTTCATCTGGAAATTAGGTGTGTTTTGGCCATGAGCCTGAAGTTCCAAAATAGTCTGGAATAGGATGAATGGTGGAAACATGTCCCAGTATGACAATACCATAAAATTCTGAGTGCAAAAGGACAATATCTTTTCATCCAATAATGGGATACATTACTGTCTGGAGATCACAAGTGATGAACTAAGTTTATATTAACCCCAAACTACTGTTTATAACATGATTCTGTGTAAAATCTGAGCAGATTAGTGAGGAAACTCAAAGACGAATTTTGAAGAAAATTTTATCTGTAAATTGTTGGGCAATATCTACAAAAAGGTATGACATCTGAGGCAAAACTAATGTGGGATTTAGGAATTGTTCTCAACTTTTCGGTTTCCTAAAGACCTGCTCATCATTTGCTATATCTCAGGGACAGGAGAAATACATTATGGACTGGTTTAAAAGGGCCTGAAAACTAATACTTTCTTTTAAATAAAAATAACAGAAATTATTTTCTTCAGTAGAGTAGTACACATGTATATTTGCTGTATATTATGAGAAGCTGGGGATTTAAACAGCTCTTATTCCATTAGGGTTTCAAATATCTGTGCAGGGAATGCTAATGAACCAAAAAGGGACAAGGGGCAGACTTGCTCCTGACTACTACCAGCTGTCTGTGAAGGAAAGAACACCGCTTTGCTTCTTTAATAAATGATAAAAATGGGTGTCTTCTAACTTTTCAAATGAGGACTGAGAAAAGGCCAGATTAACAGAACAAAGAAGAAGAGCTGCAGAACATACTGAGGTCCTTATCCTGTTTTAAAAAGCTGTAGATTTCACTGGATTCCATTTGAAGTCCCAGATCATTATCAGACATTGCTATATTGAGGAATATTAAATACAAAAATTCTTCTGTATATGGGACCTTGGATTTCTAATGAGTTCAGGGAAAGGAGACAGAAATACCCAATTCCACAATCAATTTCTCCTTCTTAAACCAACTTGAAGTAATTTTCAACAAAATAATTTGATTCATGTTGTTTGCATGAGCACAAGTTTCAAAGGATCTGTAGTTTCAGTTAGATTGGGAGGATGGATCTTGCTGCAGAAATAAGGTGAAATAGTACAAATTTCTTTCTGGTATCTTATGCTGAAGCCAGATTTACAGATTTACATTTTAGTTCTTACAGGTAGAATATGTACAGCTGATATTAACACCTCCAGTAACAAAAGATACAATTTTTCTGATTTTTATTGTTGAATAATGGATTACTAAAATTTTTAATACTATATCTGCGCTTATTAAAATACTGCCCTCAGAATACTATAAAATCCATAGCACTTGTATCAGGACTTGAAAATTGCTCTCCACATTTACTGCATTTTTATACAATCACTCACTGAAGCAACATGAGTCAGACTTTTTGGTCATATTTGTAATATGTTGACATTTAACGATGGTACCTTTCTTCTTTTCCCTTTTATTTAAATAAAGCTGGGGAGATTAAGTCAGAAAGCATATATTGGGAAAAAAAAAAAAAGAGTGGTATAAAATAGCAAATATTAGCTACTGTTGTAGTCAGTGAATCACAGGTCCCATTGAATTCAAGGACACATGAGGAGACTGCTAGATCACTTCAGAATGTGTATATGCATGTGTGTGCATTTCTATGTTGTTATCATGTACAAACCTAAAGGTGTTTTTTTCAGAGAGTTCTAGTGTCAGCTTTCTTAGCAACATTTGTTGGCTTTAAACAATCCCATTTATAAACCCAAATAAAAATACATCTATAAGTAGTGCTGCAGAAAAAAGATCCTGATATACATTTCAGCATGTGTTTTTAAATCCTCTGACTGAAACTCACAGTCCTTTTACCAGCTTAGAACACTGATAGCAATTCTATTACCACTGCAATAGCCATCCCTCTCTAATTCTCTAGACACAATTACTGTGCACCATGCAAGATGAATACAAATTAACAGAAGAAAAAACACTGTAGAAAAGAGAAAATCAGTGTGAGCTGAAATGTTCCTGCAGGGGATGCTCTTGCACTCTCCAGTTTAGCTGAATGAGTTTCCAGAAACAGTTAAAAAAGAACAGAGGAGGAAAAAAAATAAAAGAAAAAAAGAAGAAAAAGAAAAGAAACCCAAAACATCAAGCAGTGTTCTGTACATGATTTTTCTTCTGCCCTTGGTAATTCATACAGATACAATTAAAATTTTAATTAACAGTTATCTAGGATTTTTTTTTTCATTGTACATGGCTATTCAGTACTTTAAAGAAAACAGTCAGTGCTTATATTTAGAGAAAAAAAAATCCATTGTGTTTCACTTTTTAGTCAGTAAATGTTTCTGTTTAAATTTACGCTAAATTATAGGGTAAGAAATTTAAGTATAATGTGGTTTTTTTCTTGAATAAAATTCCTGATCTCTGCTACTTTGCAAAAAAACCACCATAAGCAAGCTTTAGCAATGGGCATGCAAGAAAATACGGTGAAAACAAAAATAACGTCTGATTTAGCTTTGTTATTTTTTGCATAAAACTAAGAAAAGCTGAAGATTACAGCTGCATACGGTTTACCACTACCTATGCTGGAAGCATATGCCATGGTGACAGCCCATTTTATTTTCCACAGAAGAGAATTTAAAGGTGAACAATGCTATTTAATATTTCTGTTTTGTTAAAAAAACTGCTTTGTAGGAGTTGGGTAAAACATTTGTTGATTTTTAAGTCGTCTTATTTTATCTTACTCCTCATACAGTCTTCTTAATAGGAGGGTATCTTCCATTTTTCTTATCTTTGTAATGTATAAATCCTTACATTCCACCATGCTTTACAACTCTAAGAGCATCTGCCCTGCTCAATGTAATGCAGATCTGTCTTTTGATACAAAGGAACTTTCTCTACTGTTACAAATAGGGAAGTAAAAGACTTACGATTTCCAGTAAGAGCTTTATTATTAAAAATATTTATTTATTAAAAGTAACAGATTCAGGACAGGAACTGGTACTAAATCGGACTTTTATTTTCATCTTTAGTGAGGCAAGTACTCAGGGCAAAATTTTCTTATGGAGGCTTTCAAAGACACTTACCCCCTCCCACCTCAATCAATGAATTAGGCGTTTACTTCAGGAGGGTTGTTTTCTTTAAAATGTGCTTTATTTTACTTGCAGGTTGTATGCCAACATTAAATAGGGTCTATCCTGCCCTTATGACCCTAAGTAACAAGAAAGCAATACATTTTTCTCTCATTATAAGAGCACAAGACCTATCTGGATGTCTGCCAGGGTTACGCCACAGGTCTACACCCCTTCATCATTCCCTCATCTTACATTCTAGTTTGATTCTGTATTTATCAATTATTTCTCTTAAACTTAAGAAATAGATCAACAGTGATTTTCTGACTGACAACATCAAACTTGTCTGCTTCTCAAGGCTGTTGGGAAAGCTGGTAGACAACTGTTTTCTGACTTTTCTTCAAGGATTTATTCCTCAGATGAAAGGAAGGGAGGAAGGAAGGAAGGAAGGAAGGAAGGAAGGAAGGAAGGAAGGAAGGAAGGAAGGAAGGAAGGAAGAGGGCGAGCGCTTGCTCTGTTGTTGATTATAAAACCTTCCCAGGTGTTATAGAATCCACTCTTATTTTAGCTCAACAATGTTAAGCTCTGTTGAGTTAACAAAGACTGTATTAAGAACACCTGGGAAAGTTAAGACTGTCTGCTTTAAGCTCTTCTCAAGAGCTTTTCATTAGTCTAATTCCTATTCAAGCTAAACAAGACCTGAAGCCCTCTTTTATGAATGTTGATCTACTCCTCAAAAGAGTGAAATTTATCTGTTGTCAGAATGAACTGGGCAATCCCCAATATCAATACAGGCTGGGGGATGAAGGGATTGAGAGCAGCCCTGCTGAGAAGGACTTGGGGGTAGCGGTGGATGAAAAATTGGATATGAGCCGACAATGTGCGCTCGCAGACCAGAAACCCAACTCTATCCTGGGCTCTATCAAAAGAAGTGTGGCCAGCAGGTTGAGGGAAGTGATTCTGCCTGTCTACTCCACTCTGGTGAGACCCTACCTGGAGTACTGTGTCCAGCTCTGATGTCCTCAGTACAAGAAAGACATGGACTTGTTGGAGCAGGTCCAGAGGAGGGCCACAAAAATGATCAGAGGGATGGAACACCTCCTATGAGGAAAGACTGAGAGAGCTGGGGCTGTTCAGCCTGGAGAACAGAAGGCTCAAGGGAGACCTTATTGTGGCCTTTCAATGCTTCAAGGAGGCTTATAAGAAAGATGGGGACAGACTTTTTAGTAGGCCCTGTTGTGATAGGGCAAAGGGTAATGGTTTTAAACTAAAAGAGGGTAGATTTAGACTAGATATAAGGAAGAAATTTTTTACAATGAGGGTGGTGAAACACTGGAACAGGTTGCCCAGAGAGGTGGTAGATGCCCCATCCCTGGAAATGTTCAAGGTCAGGTTGGACAAGGCTCTGAGCGACCTGATCTAGTTGAAGATGTCCTTGCCCATGGCAGGTGTGTTGGACTAGATGATCTTTAAAGGTTCCTTCCAACCCAAGTTATTCTATGATTCTATGATTTGCCTTCATATTCACTGATCTCTCAAGGATATATCAGAGACTAAAAGTGATCAGAATTATTATTTTGCATCATATGCTTTGGGGGAAACTCTAATCATACTAAAACTAGTAGAAAAAATGTTAGCCAAGGTTCAACATTTTCTGAGTCTGACTTGATGATATTTTGTATCAAATGACTCTTTTACTCTGCTCTGCCCTCTGTATTTCAACTGAGTTACCTAAAACTCCTATTAATTCTGTTGTTTAATGCAATAGTTTGAAAAATGTATATTTAGAAAGATTATTATCATCGGTTGAATATTTCTGAGGAGCACAATCACTTTCAATTTCTTAATACTGTCCTTTTCTGTCAGAAATGTAGCATGAAATTCTGAATGAAACACTGAAGAAAAGCTGAAACAAAAGGTAAGATAGACTGAGAAGGCAGAATCATAGAGGTTAAATTTTTAGAAACAATTCAGAAGAATTTCCTTTTTTGAAGGTGGTCAAATTCCTACTTTCTCTTAAGTTAGTCTTACCACTGATTTTGAAAAAAATAAATGTTCACGGTGATCTTTATCTGTCCATATTTTGTACTGCAGACTGCCTCAATAGATATGACCTTTTTTGTGAGAGATAAATTATTTTCTTGCTGCTCCAATAAAATTAAATGGTAAATATCATTACTTAATATGTCACTACAGTAAACTTTAATGGAATATTTCTATCTGGCAATGGAACAGAAATCTGTTTTATCAAATCCAGAAAACAGTATTTAGGCAACAAGTTTATGTGTTTTTTTCCAAAGCATAAAACTGAGCTTAAAAATATTATGGATGGAAATTTGTTCAAAGTCACTACCATAATGTAAAAAAAAAATGTCTGATCTTAGTTTTTTTTTATTTTGCTAAGTATTTCCTATTTTATCTGTATGATAACAAAAATTTTGAAACACATAATGTAATTTTATAAAGGAGATCCTGTTTAAAAGAAAAATGATCAAACTTTCTTCTATCAAACATTGAGATTTGGATCTTTTTTTTCTTCTTTCCTAAGGTTTTAAAACACCCTTTAGCATAATCTAAAGTAACAGGGGATTACAAGATTCTGGCCGGATAGTTCAAATATGGCCTTTCCAAACATAAATACTTCTGGAAGCGTTGAGCAAACAGTTTTCCTAATGGCCATAACCCATAGCCATATTCATGTTAGCTGTATTCTAGTCCTATACAGAGAGATCAATAAGATGTGTAATAACTTGATCTAGGAACTTTTTTTTTGGCTTTGCATTATTTTATTGAAATTGCAACAAGCAGAGAAAAATGTTACAAGGTTTTTTTAGTATTATTATTATTACTGTATAGATTATGTAGTAGGCATAAATAAATGTTGAAGTATTGTCCTTTGAGTATGAATGAAGACAGTTTCTTTTCAAGAGCTAGCACAGTAAGTGAATGATGCAAGAACAATTTAGATCATAGTTAAAGATTTCAATGCATTAGAGAATTATTTTCATGCAGGTTACCATAAAGTAAATATCCATAATAGAAACAAAAGTGAAAGAGAGTTGGTTCACATTTATTTTTAAACCATTGTTCTTTCTTTTTCTTACCAACTCTTACATATCCTTCTATTCTTTTTATCAAATGTTCTCCTAAAGAAATTGAAAAGACAGCGCAAAAGAAACCAGTATAACAAAGTTTGCTGGCCTTTGGGCTGGGTCCAGTAGAGAATGTTGGTGCCTAAATGTTTTCTGAAATGAAATCAAGCATCACAACTTGGAGTTGTAAGCTAGAGGGTGAGTTAGTATCTTGGGAATAATAAATCAAAACGACTCAAATGGTGCAACAGCAGCACTTCCAGTTATTTAACCACAGAATCTCTAACTCCACTTCCTTTCATAGCTTAGCTGCTCTTACTAGGGCAGACTGTTCTGTCTAGCTAGAAGCCAGAGACTGAAATCTCTTCTGGAGTAGCTGTCTCACAGGGTTGTGGGGTTTTTGTTGTTGTTGTTGATTTTTAGTTGGGGATGGTGGTATTTGTTCATTTGGTTTTGTTGTTTTCTTTTTTTTTTCTACATTTCTTCTCTTTTTTCTAAATGGCCCAGAGCTGAATCTTCTTTTTGTAGTTTGAAATCTGGTCACTAGGGGCAGAGAGTAGAAATGTGTTAGTATTCCTCAGTATAAGGAGAAGAACGAACTTTGCTTTCCTCTTTCTCCAAAAGTTTTCTGCCAGTAGACTGTCATTCAAGAGGCAGTACCAGCATCTCCATCCTCAATTGGCTTAAATTTCAAAGGGGGAAAAACAAAACACAAAAATCCCAAAGAATATACAGAATAGAAAGATTCTCAGGCACAATCCTCTTAGGAATTTTCTCTTGGCTGGTTTTCTGACCTAGTGCTCAACATTGTGTTTTTTGTGGGTCTCTGTGTTGGCAACTAAATATTTCTAAGTAGGAGACTGAAGCATCCAAGGGCCCAGATATACACTGAATATCAGCAATCACCTACATGACTACACTGTTCTCACCACAACACTCCCCAGCTTTCTGGCTTCTCATTCTTAGCTCTTCTCTTCTGGCTCATGCTATTCCTGCAAAAGTGTTTATGCAGCCCTTAACCTGGCTCAGAGAAAAAGGTCAGAGAGGAAATGAAGAAATTCTTAAGACTAAAAAACACTGCTTCAACCTATCTGTGCATTTTTACCCAAATCAGTTTCCAGATAGTTTTCTCTGAAACTACACAAACACCTAAGCAGGCACAAGAATAAGGAGAAAAGGCTGGACAACATGATTCTGTTTATACTGACATCACTGATGAAAAGCCTTTCAAGAATTTAAAAATCTAAACTACTTTTTCAGTACTGTGCCTGAGGTTGCCCACATAACTTTTATGTGTAACAGAAGATTTTCCCTTTCTTATGAAGTACGTACCAAGATTCTTGATGGATTGGTCCTATCTCCCTCTTTCATTTATCTGCTTTTCAAATTTTGTTTGTAGGATAAAATTTTTATATTACTTTTTTTTTTATCAGAACAGCTGATGGCAGATTTTTATAGTAAGTTGATTCATTTAGCAGGGCGAGGGAAAAGAAAATAATATTCTTTTTCTATTATACAATTCTTTCCCTCCCTTTTACTTTAAATAATCCTCTGGGCAAAATGGTCCAGAGTTGCAAAATGAAATTTGGCCTGAGAATAGTTCTCACTGAAATGTAGCCTTTTATTTGTTCCATACAAGATTAGTTTGTAATACTTTGGAAATAGTATTCTGAGTACATAAGACAGAAAGATTCATAGTTCCTCATAGTATTTGTTGGTTTTTGTTCTTGTTTGTTTTTTTTTTTACTGTAAACATCACAGAATGAAATAGCATCCTCCTTATTACAAGACACCTTTTCAGAGGGAATATGTTTTTTTAAAGCATATTATATCATAAAGTTAATAAAAGTAGATCCTTTAGGTACCAAAATTGCTTCAAAAAACAATTCCTTTTTGAAAGATCAGTTTTTCTAAGTTTTTTTTTTTTCTTCTAAGAGCTGCTGAATAACAGCTTTCTAGTGTTTGAAGCTTTTCAAACAAAAGTACAGGAATAGCCACCTTAATCGATGCAAGAAATCTACATGAGACAATTCTACTAATTTAACTGATTGATTGAAGGAGATTTTGTATGAATGGAGTTCTGATGGTAAACTGTCTGTTTTCAGTCTACATATATTCTCACCACCAAAGGTGGGTCCATTTGAGTCACCTTTAGACATCTATTGCATGTTGTGGTGGTGCATTCATACCCCCCTTTCTTCCCTGGGCCACTTGTTGATCTGGGCCACCTGTTGATCTCAGAAATTTCCATGAAACCTCGGCCTTGGTGTATTGAAGTCTGGCAGTTGAGCACTCCTTGACTGTATCAGAAACTCTACATAGCTGGGAACATACTCCTACTGTCTGGCCCAGGTGTCCAGTAGAACAACACCGAAACCTTGAGAATTTTTTAGTAATTGCCACCTGGGACTGTGGCCAGGATGGAAATTTACAGATGACTAAAGCCAACCATCTTGCGAACCTATAAACGGTGGTCCTAAGTGGGGCCCTTTGAGCTCTCCTGGACCGCAGCGGCTGCACCCAGCATCTCCCTTTGAGTGGGACGCCTCTCAGAGCTTGCGATCTTTCAGGCCTACGATATTCGGAGGACCACTGGGTCCTGGGTGAGTCCCTTTCAAAGCTCAACCCTTCGCCCATTGAGAGGGAATGCCTAGACATTCGACGTCAATATTTCTTCACTGAAATCGAGGGGAATTTTTAACAGGTATACCTTCTGTATATTTATATATATATATATGTTTCTCTGTGTGTGTGAACTAATAGTAAGCATAATCCGTAATTAAGTTGTGATTGTAGTAGACTTACTAACCTACTTTGCAAATATTGAATAGTTAATGATTAGGCGTTACTAAAGTTTGTTAATGATTAGTTGATAATTAAGTGTTGCTAAATTGTGAATGAAACCTAGACTGTCCCTGAAATATAAACCCTTAGATGATTTTCCCTTGTATGTTTCACCCATGTAATAAGTAATAGAGTGAACCTTGCCATCGAATTCTATTAGGTCACACCTTTATAAATCTCTACTAAAATCACTTTCTGCTAATTTCTTTGAGTGGCCTCTAAACCACTCATTCGCGACACATGTGCTTACCTCAAAGCTAATTTGTAGCTTGGTTTTATAGCCAAGGAAGTAAAATGACACTAATAAGTTACAGTTAATTTTATCTTATGGCAGATGCCTAAATCTGAACCTCTGAACTCTGTAGAGTAACTTGTTTCTCCCTAATAAGTTACAAGGGAGTCTAGATGAGAAGATCAGAAGTAGATGTTCATATGATATGATAACTTAAGCTATATTATACTGAGTAATATATCTACCTTTTCTTACTCACCAAGGACCTGTCTTTTACTTCCCAAGATCAGTTAAGTTAAAGTCAGATAACTCGAAGTGAGATCCCTTGAAGCAGTTTAAAAGCCACCTTTGGAGGCTTGCAAAAGTTTGAGCTGTACGGTTAGAGATATTCTAGGGTAAACTACACACATGTGAAATGGGACCAAGATTTGGAGATTGTTCAAACTAGCTGTAGGGAGTGTATTGAGTTAATTAATTGTCATCTAATTTGACAATCAGCTATCTTTAGGAAAATTATATTTTTAGACAAGTCCTGACTAGCTCTTCTTATTGGCAGAAGAATGTAACCAATAATTTTCTTTTTTCAGCCTTTGAATTTTCAAATAATAAGAATATGGCAGAGGCTATAGAAAACAGCCACTCTGCACCAACCTCTTGAAAAATATTTTGACAGCCAGCTGGAGGAATATTTGCACAGCACGCAAAATAGTTTTTATATTCTGTTGACTTTAAAACCAGCAGCTTAGGCACCAGTGTCAGCCTGGCCCACAGTGGAGCAGCACAAAATTGTTCTCAGTTGTGTCCTCCTAGTCATTTAGGCAATATTTGATTGTGTGTCCTGGTTTTGGCTGGGATAGAGTTAATTTTCTTCCCAGTAGCTGGTATAGTGCTGTGTTTTGTATTTAGTATGAAGATAATGTTGATAACACACTGATGTTTTAGTTGTTGTTAAGTAGTGCTTACATAATCAAGGACTTTTCAGCTTCCCATGCTCTGCCAGCGAGGAGGTGCACAAGAAGCTGAGAGGAAGCATAGCCAGGACAGCTGATCCAAACTCGCCAAAGAGGTATTCCATACCATATGATGTCATGCTTAGTATATAAGCTGCAGGGAGTTGGCCAGGAGGCCCCACTGCTCGGGGACTGGCTGGGCATCGGTTGGTGGGTGGTGAGCAATTGCATCATGCATCACTTTCTTTGTATATTCTGATATTATTATTGTTGTTATTATTGCTACTATTACTACTATTTTACTTTATTTTATTTCAATTATTAAACTGTTCTATCTCAACCCACGAGTTTTCTCACTTTTACTCTTCCGATTCTCTCCCCCATCCCACTGGAGGGTGGGGAGTGAGTGAGCGGCTGTGTGGTGTTTAGTTTCTGGCTAGGGTTAAACCATGACAGAATGACACTGAGTTTTAGACGGGACAGTGAGGTGAGCTCAGCTGGGTTACAGCATTGCTCAGATAAGGTGATGTAGCACAGAGAATGATGACTGGTTAAGGGAGCAGGGTAGTGGTAGGGGACAATGTGCAACAGAAACATTGCATGGGGCAGGCTATGGGCAAAGACATGAGAGACTCCTTCTTCTGATAGCCTCTTCTCTCGTTTCTCATGTACTTTCTCATAAAATCTCTATGGATTTTACATCATTGTTCTAATATCAGCACAGAATTCAAGTTTGCTGTATGGTTACAATCATAGTGTAGCTGGGGATCAGGGTTGTCCTTGCGTGCGTACCTAGCGCAGTTAGTCATCATTTCCCTGGGTGGTCTAGAAATTTCTCTGAGACAACAAAGTGACTCGAGAGAAGTGATTAACTGAATTCTTGACCATCTTCACAGAAAAGTGTTTGACTTACTGTTACGGGAGTTCTCAAGATGGGAATTTCAGTCAGCACTGGAGGTTCCCCCCAGGCAGTCCCTGCTCTGGATAGACTCATTGATAGATGTTCTTTGTATACTTAAATGTCCTGGGAGAAGAATCTGGCTGTCCCAGGGACTTCTGGAGGTTATTTCTGCTGCAGAATTGACTAAACTGTGCATAGATTAAATATTTGTAAATAGTCGGGAATAGACACATAGGACAGTCAGTTCCAATATTTAATATACGTTAGTTAGGTTATAGAGTAGTTGGGATATGGTTTGTGTGTAGTTTAAGCTAGTCAACAGAAACAGGTCATGCATAAACTGGTTATAAGAATTCAGCAGAGCAGCAGTTCAGGGAGTCTCATCAGACTTAGTCAGAGACTCCTTTGTGTTACACTTGTAATGGAGACTGCCATCACCAACCAGACAGTAAATGACCACCCTGTTTCAGAGATTTGATTCACCACAAGTGTTATTCTTTGTAAAAGATGCAACACACTGGTGTTATAACAAATGCTCTATCCACGTGTTTCTGTGCAACACCACATCATCCTTGTATAACAACTAACACCATTTCAAAAGCGTTGGCTCCACCTTGCAGTGAGTGAGCAGCAAGCATAACTTCATAGGCAGCAGATGATTCTAGGATGGCCATGGCAGTATCTGCTTCACAAAACTGTTCTTTTCCTGCTGTGCAACCCCTCTCCTAACTTTGCTTACAGCATTGCATCCTTTACTAATGTCAACAACAATTCCTTCCAACACTTGTCCTCATCATACTATCATGTCTTTACCACAAACCCAGCATGTACTGTATGCTTTGATTGTAATGACGCCAGATTAGAGTGTATCAAACCATCTCAGAAAATATTTTTTTTCCTTCAATCATCTTTCCTGAATTTACCTTTAAACTTATACTGCACTCTGATTACATTGCACACTTTGACCCTAGATTATGAAGACAAAGGCAAAATGTATTTTAGCCCATATACTACACATTGGACACTTTTCTAAAATTCCCATTACAGACTATAAATAGAGACGCGCTGTTCAGTCAGCTTTTACTGTTGAGAACCGCTGAATCTGAATAAAAATTCATGGGCATGAACTGCATTTGGTGTTGTTTGTCTATGGCAACCCTTCCCTTCCGTATTATGGAGCAGGCACCTAATCTGCTTAGCCTGATCCAGACTGTAAATTTGCTGCTTGATTGAATTCTGGTTTTAGTTTTGATGATATCCCTGGGATCATGAACATCATAAGATAGCTGCCAAGAACTGATCAGCTAAATGGAGATATGAGAACAGTGAACATCAGGACAAGCAAGGATATGTAAATTAGTGACATGATACCCCAAGAAAGAGAGGGGAAATAGGCTTTCATGAAAGAATGATTCAGATCAAGAGCACTTAATGTTTGGAAGTGGCTGCTACGCTGACCCATTCTTCTACTATTTTATTTAAATTCAGGCAATCTATGGTATGTGTCTGGTTACAGGAAAGGATTTCTGAGCCCAGAGAGGCAAATAACTGTTTCACATAACCAGATTTTTAATAGCAGCTGGTCTCTGAGGTGAATCAAAGATAAATTAGAAAAGCTGATGTTTCCCCCTCTCCCCACCCCGGTATGTGTGAAGATCCTGTGCTAAAAAATATTAACTTACAAAATCCTTCAACCCCGCTGACAAAAAATTAATTTAAAAGAGGGGAAAGTCTGCAGTGTTTATTGCTATTTTCTCTTTTCTCCTCTTTTTGTTGAATTTCTCCTAACTTTAGTTTTATTAAATGAACTAACACTTTGTGATAAATTATTAAACAAGGTGATTTTAACTTAGGCTCGTTATAGCCATGGAACAAACAGCAAATCATACTTCTCCATCCTTTATATCATTAGTCTAAATAGGCAACAAGTTATGTTTTGGTCACCAACTGTCCAACATACCCAGTTTACTACTACAGTGGTTTCTAGATGTACCTATATTCCACTATAGTGGTGGCAATGAAACACAAAGGAAATGTGCTTGAGCTTCTGAAAGCAGCAGCAAAAGAACAATTCTTTCTTGCTTTTTAATCTCAAGGATTAAGTGATCCCTGTGAATTCTAATCATGAAGTTGAGATGCAATGCTAAGCTTTGCAGCATTTTGGAGAATACAGAAAAAGGCAATCTTTCAATACCCGGAGAGACCAAATGGTAGAGAAGACTAAGATACAGTTGCCTTCTTGAAATTCAGTTTTCAAAATTGCCTTCTTCATTGTTTCCAAAATTCCTGACTGGAAGGCTAGAGCTGTTTCTTTACCAAAAAAAGAACTTAGACCTCGATCCAGCAACATGAAACTCTTGAAGGCGATAGCCTCTAGGGAATAATTACTGTGTTGGTAATGTATAGGAAATCAATGAGTAAGGTCCTAAAAGTTTGGTATATATTCATAAAATCATAGAAACATAGAGTCATAGAATGGTTTGAATTGGAAAGGACCTTGAAAGATCAGCTAGTCCAACCCCCTGCCACAGGCAGGGACATCTTTCACTAGATCAGGTTGCTCAAAATGCTGTCCAGCCTGACCTTGAACAATTCCAGGGATGGGGCATCCACACCTTCTGTGGGCAACCTGTTCCAGTGTCTCACCACCCTCATCGTAAAAATTTCTTCCTTATGTCCAATCTAAACCTACTCACTTTCAGTTTAAAACCGTTGCCCCTTGTCCTGTCACTACAGGCCCTGGTAAAAACTCTCTCTCCATCTTTCTTATAAGCACCCTTTAAGTATTGAAAGGCCACAGTAAGGTATTCCTCAAGCCTTCTCTTCTCCAGATTGAACAACCTCAACTCAGCCTTTTTTCATAACAGAGGTGTTCCAGCCTTCTGACCATTTTTGTGGTCCTCCTCTGGACCCTCTCTAACAGGTCCATGTCTTTCTTGTACTGGGGACCCCAGAGCTGGATGCAGTACTCCAGGTGGGGTCTCACAAGAGTGGAGTAAAGGGGGAGAATCACCTCCCTCGACTTGCTGGCCATGCTTCCTTTGATGCAGCCCAGGATATGCTTGGCTTTCTGGGCTGCAAGCCCATATTACAATGAAGGATCCAACATGGTCTTTCTCCTTTACAAAGCCAAATAAATAAATAAATAAATAAATACATAAACATAGAATTTTCAATATTGACAGTTATAAGTATATCCCTTTAAATTACAAGCTTTGGTAGACAACTCCAACTAAAGCGTGGAACGTGTTTCTTTAGCAAACTGTAAGCAAGTAGGAAGTTGTTAATAACTGATTATAGTTTATTTGACTAAACCTATTTCCTCTTCATTGTTTTGTCTTCCTTGAATGAAGTTTTTCGTGTCAGAGCACTATTCTATATCAAGTTACCTGTGCTAAATCAACTGAGCTCCTCTATGTAAGGTGTGGATTTTTAGCCAGAAGGTTGATATTTGGTGGACATGTCCATTAGTGCATTAACAAAGAATTTAAAAGACTGTATTCATTTTGGCACAGCTATCTTGAAGTGTGTTGCTAAATTTATCTAATTTCTGCACCTGATTGAGTAATGTCAAGGATTTCATTTTTTGAGTTTATGTGTCAGTAATTTTGCATCCCATTGAACAAATACTGGATTGGGTGAGAACACTTTAGAAAGCATATAAACCACACTATGTTAGAAAAATGCACAAGTGGATCGTTGATAACTGTATTTTTCTTTTTACTTTACCAAGAATGAGAATATTTATGCCTCAGATCTACTGTTTGCTGATTTAGCAAGGCTGACACTGGATGTTAGTATCAGTGACAAGCACTTTAATATTTTAATTTCCTACTGTTTTATTTTTGCCTTCCTTCTTCTTCTGAGAATAGTTTTTTTAAGATGAGGAAAACATAGCAGCATCCCTCTTTTCATTCATGCATCAATTTAATTGGCACTCCGGAACTGTCTGCTATTATGCATGCAGAGGGAGTTGATTACTCAAAGCATATTAGCTCCTAATTTTTGTTCTGAATTTTTCATAGATGAAATAGTCATTCTTGTATATACATATAAATCAAGTTTTTAAGTTAATTCTGTAACTGTTCTTATCAGGAATTTTTTTCTTTTTTTCTTTTATTTTGCTTAATTTAACGAACTTTCGACAGTGATGCCTAAACAGATTATAATAATAATTTTCCCAGAATCTATTCTCATAGGCAGAACAAAAAGAGAAGAAGACAACTTTCTTTTCCCGGAATGTGCTTTCTCTTTCTCTTAGTCGTTTTATTGAGATTCCTTTTCTACAGCCTGGGGAATGGATGCTGCTTGGATAACAATTCATATTTGGTTGTAATCAAATTGTTTTTATCATAGTTTGTTTGATAGCACTGTACTCTGTGTTCATATGTGTCCTTCCAAAGGTCTTTAAAGTTCTTTGTACACACTTGAAGTTATTTTTATGAGCAGGGACTAGGAGCATCTTCTTTTCTCAAGGCCAAGTGTCAGAGACTGTCAGTATCCATTTTATGTAATAATTGACGCTAGAACATATCTATGCTCCTTGTGATATCCTGTGGTACTAAATATTTTTATTATTTTTGTGAATTTTTACCTTTCTGAATGTGTTTCTTTCAGTTAAAAGTGTCTAAAATAATGTTAGGATTGTATTGTAGCCCATCAGAGTGGCTGCAGGTATTGCATGTGCAGAGACAGGGCATGAAAGGCTTGTGGGAGTTTAAGAACATAACACTGACCAGAATACGGTACTGAAGAGGCACATAGGGTAGAGAGTGCTTTGCGCTTTGCAGGCTTGTCCATGATGACTTATGATGGCCTGAACTAAAACAAGTTTCAGTAATTATGATAACTTTAAAACCATAGAGATTGTGACTGATCTAGTGACCCAGCTTGCTTATTAGACCTATTTTTGCCTCAATGTACAGATTTACCTTGAACCCTATTGAAAGAAGTATAACTAACACATACAATTTATAATTTCTTTTTTCTTTTTTAAGTCAACATCTTTTAAAAATGTATGTTAGATAATTTTGAAATAAATAGGTGAAGGTTTTGATTTGATTATAATATATAACCTTATCACTTTTTATAGTCCTATCCATATTACATCATATAGCATGCAGGTGCATGGGCAAAATGTAAGTGAAATTTTTAATGAGCTTTTAGGTTATCCTTATAGAATCTCAGTTAACCTGTCTAACGAGGTTGATCACTTTACTCAGCTGAAATGGATAGGATAGATATGCTATCTGCCCTTCTTTTTAATTCTTTTTTTCAATAGAGAAACATTGTTGACTGATATTTAGCATATATTCCTCAGATTCTGATCTGCAGGTCTATTACCCGCTTATATTACCTACTCAACATTTATTGTTTCAGTTGATATGCAATTCTTTCCTACAGTTATTCTTCTACATATCCTATAAATTGCATTCTATTTTTCCAACCTTTTTCCCAATTCATTAAGACTCTTCTGAATTCTTACCCTTCCAACATCCTGGCAATCTCCTCCAGCTTAGTATCATCTAAATTAATAAATATTCAATTTCCTGCATTATGAGGTCAACCTTGACAATATTGCATGGCTGCAGATACAGGCTCTTAGTTTAAACATCCTTTCTTTGTGCTAGTAAAACAGTGGTACTATTATCTTTTTGGAACCATTTTTACATCTGTTACAACAGCTTCTTCTGGACCATGTTTTCTGAACTTGATTAAGAGAATGTCATGTAAGACAGCATCAAAAACCCCACTGGAGTCAAGGTATGACATCTTTTTTGTCTCTTGCCACAAGGTCTATTCCTGTGTCATGGGAGGAAATTAGATTGGTTTGACACCGTTTGTTGTTGACAAATTCATGATGGCTGTAGGTGTTATATACCTTTGTGTAGGACATTACCGTAAAAGAAGAAGAAATGGTAAGTACAGAGGGAAGAAGTATTATCTGGGTATGTATATTTTGGGCTTTTTTTCTTCTTCCAAGCTTAGGAGGGATATTGATTTTCAGTCTTTTCTGTCTGCCTGAACCCTGTGATTTTCTTTGTCTATTTGGCATACATATTTTCAGTTTCAAAACAGCTACTTGGGATAGCTTCTTGATTTCAGGTTCAGTCCAAATATATAACCTTTAAAATGAACACCCACTATTTCTTATTGGTTAGTTGCATCTGGTGCTACAGGGAGAATTTGCAAGGATTGGTTCCACAGGGAAATCAGTGCTTAAACAACTGAAAAATTGGCACCATAGGGAATAGATTCCACTCCCGTGGAAAGTTAAATTTAAGATTTTGGTGGTTTTGCTGAATGGTGTGCAGAATGCTGTGCAGTGATGTAATTCAGGTTATTCTTTACAAGAACATTTTCATCTGGAAAACTTGCATATCCATTAATATCTCACAGATATTTCCAACAGAAAAATGACATTTAACTTAAGCTGCTTAAGCTGATATAGAGCTTCTTCAGCTCTTACTCCTTCAGTTTACATGGCGCAAACCCTTTTCAGAAGCACAATATATACTGCAAACAAAGAGAATAAGAAAACAGGGAAGGGGAAGTTAGTCTTGGACGTATTTAAAATGCTTCAAACTTTATAAGTCCTTGTGTATTATAAGGATATAAATAAATACGGAAATAATATATCAAGAATATAAAGAATATATACATACATGAATACCAGAATATTTGATGAAGATAAACTATATGTATTGGAATACAAAATATGGTTTTAAAATGTATTTTGAGTGTGAAATTATTAATAAAGAATATGCACACTATAATCCCTTAAAATAAAAGATCTATCCTCATAAAGACTTCTATTCTATAGGAATTATCTGATTGTTATATTGTGTTGAAATTTGGGGAACCATGATTGATTGAAATGTGAAAGAAAAACGGTAGAGTATACTTTCAAGTTTTTGAGCTCAGGCTACTCCTCAGGCAGTAACAATACATTTATCACACACAATCTAGAGTAAAGCTATCATTTTA